>NC_064825.1:76971979-78221979 GCF_024166365.1 Elephas maximus indicus
AAGGTTAAAACCCAAGGCTGGTGTAATAGAGATTGTTCAAGGAGTCATCTCTTTCTGTTCTGCATACCCCACCTAATAGTACCTACCCATTTGCCTTTTAGGAAGCGTTCACCTTAATGCTCCCTGAAAACAAAGTGCCCTAGTGGGCGATTCTTGAAGGATGACAGGAATTTGAATTCTTGCAGCACAAGGTTATGAAATGCCTGATGGAGAAGAATAGCTGGTATCAGACATGCTTGATCTACCAGAGAAAAGGCCACTTTTCCTGGCTCAGATATCCATCAGTAATGGAGGTCACAGAGCTAGCATATGGTTTTGGCTTCTTCCAGCCATTCATGTGTAAGCAGAGCTCCAAAACCTTGGCATTTTCTTGAGTTTCAAGTTCCCAGTTTGAAGGGAAAAACAGCAGACAGTGTGGAGCCCAGTCAATCACAGTTTGGGGATGTCTCATTAGTTCTCTTATTATAGTATTATAAATACAGAGGCGCCAGTAGTGGAGTAGAAAGAACCTTGAACTAAAGAAGCAGAAGACATCACTCTAGACAGAGTCCTGTCATGTTAATAATATGAGCCTTTAGGCAAATTGCTTCACCTTTCTGAGCATCAGTTTGGTTTCACATAAGATGGTGACAGTAATGCCTACCTAGCTTGTATGGTTATCGTGATGAGTAAAATGAGATAATAATGTAAAAATGGTTGTGAACTGTTATATAGCTTGTGTGTGAGTGCATGCGTACGGGTGAGTGTGTGTGTACAGTTACACGTCACTTAAAGTCCATGTTCTGTTTTGTAAAATAGGACGTTATATGATTTGAACGTTGTGTGAACACCATATTATATACTTAGCAAAGCTATATGGGATACCGTAGTGTACCTGTATTGACTAAACGGCCAAGATACTGTATACATACAGTACTGTATTTCAGCTAACGTATCTGGCAAGGTAATATATGGGTTAAGTAGGTTAATACTGTACAATACTATATACATAACATAATCATATATTGTAAATATACACTATTGTATACATACATGTACTACTGTAATCTGTACTTACCACAGTTGGAGCTTACTGGGCTAAAGTAGGGTTGGGTGAGTTTATCTAAAGTTTCAATAAATTCTGCTGCTGCCTTCACATCAGCACTCACAGATTCACCCACTCACTTTCACATTATGCAGCAAAAAACATTTGAAGCACTTGAACCACCCAGGGCTAGCACTAAATTAGATACCGTAGTCTCATTCTGCTTTTTCTTTAAGCTTCTCAGAACAACCTTGCTGCCTTGGGAGTGACTGTCAAAGTGCTGAGAGGAATTCACTTTTGTGTTTGGTCCTCAATCCACTTCATTAGTAATTTCTCCACATCTGATATAGGCCCTCTCACATTTTTATTAGCTTCGTAGCTTTCAGTGGAGCTGATCTTTTAACAGCTTGGAGAATTTTTTCTTTGTTTTTGAGGACCATAGTGATTGTCGAGTGTGAAGTGCCTACATCAGGAGCAATAGGGTTCACTGATTTTCCACCTTCGTGTGGTTTAATAACCTTTTGTTTCACTTACAAAATCAATCCTTCTCCCTTGCCTCTTGCTGCTGCTATCACTAGCACTGGTTTTGCAGTGTTTGAGAGCTCTGATGTACTTCACAGTAACTCTATCATCACCTTAATGGGACCACGTACATATATGCGGTGGGATGTTGCCTGAACAGATGTTGTGTGGTGCATGGCTGTATACTGGATATTATCACAATTACTATTATTATTCTTCAGGAAAATATATATTCTACTTCTGACAGCTCAGAAACCAAAAAGCAGTTATCAGTTGAAAACTGATGTGTTCTGACAACTCAAGGTATGTGATGATAACAACAGCTGCTTTTCCTCGAAGAGTGTGCAGGATTCAAGAACTCATAGCAATTTAGGGCCAGAAGAAAGTGAAGAGGACTGCAAGTTCAAGTCCAAAACCCAAACCAAACTCATTGCCCTGAAGTTGAATTCTGACTCATAGCAACCATATAGGACACAGTAGAACTGCCCCATAGGGTTTGCAGGGTTGTAAATCTTTACAGAAGCAGACTGTAGCATCCGGCTCCTGCAGAGCAGCTGGTGGGATCAGACTGCCCATCTTTTTGTTAGCAGTGAGGGCTTAACCACTGTGCTGTCAGGGCCTCTCAGTTCAAGCCCAAACCGAAATCAAACCCATTGCTGTCAAATTGATTCTGGCTTATAGCAACCCTACAGGGTTTGCAAGGCTATAAATCTTTATGGAAGTAGGCTGTCAGGTCTTGCTCCCTCAGAACGGCTGGTGTTTTCCAGCCACCAGCCTTTAGGTTAGCAGTTGATCGCTTTAACGGCTGCACCACCAGGGCTCTTTAGTTCAATTCCAAACCCCCTCATTTAACAGAAGATTAAATCACAGTCCACAGAAGATGACCTATCCAAATTCGTGATGGGTACAACACTGTGATAAATGAAGGAGAAGAGAAAGATTAATGGGAGCACCAAATACAGTAAAATCAATTCTGGTTGGGGAAACAGGACATCGAACAGAAGGTAGAATTAGTACAAGGCTTTAAAAGATGTGTATCAACAGGGAGAAGTTGTAAGAAGGACACCATTTAGAGGGACTAATGGGAAAAGAGGCCCAAAGGTAGAAGACTACCCGGTGTGCCCACAATGTCTTTTTTTTACTGATATACAAAGTGGATGCTGTGTGCAAGTTATGCTTCCCAGTGAGAAGAGGGAGACTTGCTCCTATTTGAGAACCATGAATATGTTGAAGAGTTGAGATTTCTAGGAGAAACTCTCACTTGTTTAGAATACAGTGTGGCTCCCCAACTTTGCTGTTCCTTAGAATCACCCAGAGATTGAAAAAGATACCGATGTCTGGTTACCACCCTCAGACATTATTATTTAATTGGCATGGGATGTGGTCTGAGCATGGGGATTTTTTTTTAAAAGTTCCCAGGTGTTTCTAACTTGCAGCAAAGTTGGGGACCATTGAGTAAAGAACTGTAGGCACTGCCATCACAATTGGTTTTGAGGCTACAATTAATACTCCTCATCTCCCCCTTCTACCATCTAGTCTCAATGTCTCTCACCCTCAACTACTAGTACTGTTGGCTTTGGTCACTTATCCTCATTCCCCAAGGGGTCTGAGACCCTGGTCACCATGCCCTTTCAGGCTGGAGTTTGCGTGAACATGCATTTATGATCAAAATTGGGCAAGAGAATACCAAGAGGCAATGTAGGGACCATCTAATTTCCTGACATATCCATCTTCACCCCCATTGTATAACAGCATCCCTACCTTTTCTGAGGATTGGAGTCAATTATCCTTGTCAAAATACTCTTTCCTTGCCTGCTCATCCTTGGACACAAGGAGCCCCAAGTGCCTAAGCAGCACCATAGCATATAACTAATGGGACTCTTGCTGAGTTTCATGGTGCCTTGAATGAGGCCTCTAGCTCTGAAGATCCTAGAGCTGCTAGCAAGTTGGTAGACTAGTTATCTATCGCCACTTACATAGAAAGGAGTGAGTTTGGTAAATACAAGCTCACCTTTCAGAAGCAGATCCACACTCAATACACTGACTAAAGAGGTTTCTAAGCCTAAAAAAAAGAGAGTCATCTAGAGTATCAACTCCTGGGACAAGGACGAGTTCACCAAGATAATTAACGCCACCTACAGCAGACATAAGGACACAGTGGATAAGGGCTTAGGCTGCTAACCAAAAGGTCGGCAGTTTGAATCCACCACCTGCTCCTTGGAAATCCTATGGAGCAGTTCCACCCTGTCTAATAGGGCCTCTATTAGTCAGAATCAACTCGACAGTGATAGGTTTAGAGCAGACGTATAAGAAGCCCTGGCAGTGCAGTGGTTAAGTGCTTGGCTGCTAACTGAAAGGTCAGCGGTTCAGACCCACCAACAGCTCCATGTGAAGAAGGTGTGGCAACCTGCTTCCATAAAGATTACAGCTTTGGAAACCCTGTGGGGCAGTTCTGCTCTGTTCTATAGGGTTGTTATGAATCAGGATCAACTGGACAGCAATGGATTTGGTTTCGATTTTGGTTTTTAGAGCAGACACGTTTGGATTTTCATTCACTCATCTCTGGGCAACATCCTGAACATGCACTCTATTAGAAACCAGTACATATTATTGACATAGTTCAGGAAAACAAGGCATATGGGAGTACATTGCAAACTACACAGTCATATTCAGATGGTAGTTTTAAATACATCAACTTAATGAAGGACAATAAACGGAACCACAGATTTCTTTTAAAAAATACATGGAAATGATATTTACAATAATTTAATATAATAGGAATGTATAAGTTTTTAGTACAAAAAGCCAAATATTACACAATGGACAAGATCGTCTGTTGTTTACTACCCCTTTCCTCAACTGTATTTCTAATGAATTAAACTACAATATATACACTTGGAAGAAAGACTACATTAAAACTGCTAGAAGTCAGAGATGAGTTCATTCCATACACCAGAAATTGCGGAATGTAGTATCAGTAGAAACAGCGTAGAACCCACTGGGGCTGATCCATGAATCCCTCTCTCAAGGTAGGGACATGTCTAAGAAGTATGTGGTAGAAGGCCACTGCAGATCTCTGGTGACATCCCCTAAATAGAGGGGGGAGGATTCAAGTTGAAAGCAGAATTTGGTGCTATGAGGTCTTCCACTTCTTGGAATCTAGCTTGCATGGGTTGACCAGCAGCACCGAGATACCCCCCAGCCGCATGGGGAAACAGCTGAGCCACACTAACTGGAGAGCAGGGCCCAGTGTTAGGGCCCTCTTTGAGAATTGTTGGTAACATTCCACTTCTGCAGCTGCCAGTTCTCCATATTAATAATTAACTCTATATCCACTTTTGATCTGAATGTGGCAGGTAAAAGATTTTGGCAGACTCCAACACCAGAATCCAATTTGACTTCTAGTTCACTATAAGCCACTACAAGGCAAGCAAAACTCTGTATGGATGTGTAAACAGGGAAAAATTCCAGAAACGTGAAAAGAGTCTGCAGTTCAAAGAACCTTTGCCGAAGTTTGAAAGAAGCAGTGTTATACTGAAATAGACTTACTTCATAAAGTTAAAAAGTTAAGAAAAATTTAAAAGGAATATATTTAGAAAATATATGATACAATTTAAAAGGCATTGCTAAATGCATAAACAGCCATCTGTCTAGGTATAGAATTGTGGAGTTACAAATATTTTCCTTTATTGTGTTGTATAGGAAAAATTTGGGTCTACCTAACTTGAACTTGGAAACCCTGATGGTGTAGTGGGTAAGTGCGACAGCTGCTAACCAAAAGGTTGGCAGTTCAAAATCCATGAGGTGCTCCTTGGAAACTCTATGGGGCAGTTCTACTGTGTCCTATAGGGTCGCCATGAGTCGGAATCAACTCGACGGCAACGGGTTTGGTTTTTGATTTTTTAACTTGAACTTAATTTTTTTTCTTGAAAGTTTGGGGGATTTTTTATCTTAAATGTATAAAGATTCACTAGGCTATATCTAGCAATTTACTCTCTTTTCATTATTCTTTTTGTAACATAATATACACTTTCAATTTAAACTAAAGATGTTTCCAAGGCAAAAGACTTTTTTTTTCCCCCTCAAATTGTCCATTTCATAGTTAATGATGAAATACTAGAGGCAGTCCCAGTAAAATCACAAAGGATAACAATTTTACTTTACTAAAGACTTTAACAAGTAAGATATCAAAGAAGTAAGCAGACAAAATGATCTTTTTGATACATATTTTTTTAAAACAAAAGGCAGAATTATCCTAACTTGAAGGAGATTTAATTGTCTTCTTATACAACTCAATAAAACCAACAAGGGAAAAATTATCAGATTGTTTAATACTCTGACTGAAATAAAATCTATACCTAAATAAAAACAATACATTACAAATACTTTACAAAAATATTACAAATGTTTAAAGCTTATGCTCTTTTAAAGGCCTAGTTTTCAAAACAAAAATATAAGTCACAGACTGGGAGAAAATGTTTGAAAAAAATATATCCTACAAAAGACTTGTACCCAAATTATATAAAAGTCTTGTAACCTAAAAATAACAGCAACCCAATTTAAGAGGTGGGCAAAAGATTTGCAAAGAGACTTCATAAAAGAAATTGCACAAGTGGCCAATGAGCACATGGAAAGATGCTGACCAATCAGGAGAGATACGAATATTAAAACTACAATGAGATACTGGTCCAACCCAACAGAAGGACCAAATCACCTTGCTGTCAGCTGCCTTTCTGTATGTTTATCTCTACCTGAACCTACTCATCTTGCCCAGACTCTTGCTTGCTTGCCTCATGAAAATCCATTGATTTCTGGACTTTTCTGTTATTGGTTCCAGATCTAGGTACACTCTGGATCCTTCCTCCCTCCATCCCTCCTTTCTTGCCTTTCTTCTTTAACCTTTTCCTTTCTTCAATAATTATCTAATGAGTGTCTATTATGGGCAAGAAATTACGATATGCACTAGGAATACAAGAGGAAGCAGAGTGTATGTGCTTTTTGCCTTCAAGCATCATTGTACATGTTGTTATTGTGTGCTGTCCAGCTGATTTGGACTCATAGCAACACTATATGATGGAGTAGAACCACCCCCATAGAGTTTCCTAGGTTGTAATCTTTATGTAAGAAGACCGACAGGTCTTTTCTCCCATGGAGTGGCTAGTGGGTTCAAACCACCGACCTTTCAATTAACAGCCAAGCACTTAATCATGTGCCACCAGTGTTCCTTAACATACTGTACACTGTAGTTGAATGAAAAATTTTAAAATACTAAAATAACCTGAATTATAGGGGAATTACAGTTTGCTAAGGAATGGACTAGATAGCTACGGGGTTTTAAGGTGGTGCATATCAGGAGCACATTACCATATTTTATGCAAATAATGCACCTGTCATACATTTTTGCCAACTGCACAATACCCTCTGTTATTTTCATAAGTGTTATATGTGTGGGCATGTTATTTACGTGGGTGTGTTATTTGAAAAAATATGGCACTTAGCCCAGAGTTGGCAAGGAAACTGTCCAGGAAGGAAGAACCCTTAATTTTTTATCTGCAGCAAGAGTTAGGCTTATGGGCACTACTTTTGTCATTATGTGAAGCTGTATCTGTCTTCAAGGACTCTCCTCCTTGACCTGGGGATGGATCCTGTTCTTCATCATAATCCCTACTACCCCTACTTCCTAGAGCTTTTGGAACCCTGAATTGCCTACTAGTTTACCCATATGACAAAGCGCTTCTGGGCCAGCATTTCTTACCAGCACTTGCTTATATAACACATAGTTCCCTAGATGGGGTCCCAAATGAATGCCAGAGTTCTTACCGTCTTACTGCAGTTTTAATTTAGTATAAAAAAATACCTAGGGGTGAGAGAACACATTTAATCAAATATTGTATGCAGCTGATGAATGTATACAAAAGCATCACCCAGGGGATATAGATTTTTATAATGAGTTTCTTTTGTTCACTTTCTTTGACTTCCAACCCTTTGTGAACTTCTGCTCTGACAGGGCAGATTGCTCTTCCTTGTACTTTCAATTTTACAATAGGCTTTCTTGGAAGAGTTGAGTTGGTCCTGCTTGCTGTTAGCACAGCAGGGTCCATCCCCATGATGCTTCAAAGCTCACTGTTCTCCTGAACTGCCAGAACAATTCCTGAGTATCTTAATGAGACTCAGCACCCCAGGCCTGATGTCAAACCGAGGCTTTGCCTAAAGAGTTCAAACAGCGTCTAGTGAAGACCTTATTCTGTGCCATATTGTCAATAAAGAGATAAATATTCCCCATAACCTGAGCAATGACCTTGAGTTTACAGACGGAATTAACTAAAATGCAGTAAACATGGTTATGTTTCCAGTGACCACAAAGGATAAATTAGGGATTGTATGAAAGATGGTTTCATGATGCCATTTAATCCTTTAAGTGACAAATACTCTCTCTTTACCCCCCACCTCAATGATTGGATTTTTACTAATTTACTCTGTGATTATTAAAATGTCTTCATACAGACGCACACACACACTTTGTCTAAGAAAGCAGGTGAGTTAATTTTAGGAAATCTGAACATATTTTGTCTGTCGCCATTTTCTTCTACCTACATTATCACACTTTACATGTGCATTTGTTGCTCAGCAAAGTGCTGAATGATGAGGTTTCACTGAGCTGAGTCCAAGAACCGGTAGGCCCATCTGTAACCTTTACTGAGAGGCCTCCTCATTATATTTCAGCCGTCACTGCTCACATCAGTGCAGTCTCAAATCTGTGCTTCGAGCCACAAGGAGCTATAAATTCAAGATGGAAAAAACTTTAGTGGAAATATCTGAAGCCTGTTCTACAGAATTAAGATTCTTGGAAACAGTCAAGGTGATGGTGGAAAGGCATCTTAAGTGAGTCTCTTTTTCCTGGTGGGATTTGAAACTCCTCATGTGTGTGAGTTCCCAGCCAGAGGACAGCTACTGAGGGAACATTTGTTATTGACTCTTTCTGGATCATAACAGGAAGAGTTAGGCCAGAGACCCTGTTTTTGCCCCCTTTGTTACTAACAATTTTTATCTATTTTCAGATAACATGCTTAATTCTAGCCAATTTAAACTGAAGAGGAACTTTTCAACAAAGAAATAGGTAAGAAACACAGCTGAAGTCAAGTCACCAAAATGGTTCTTAGAACTTACTACCAGAGTGTTATGAACTGAATTGTGTTCCCTCAAAATATGTATTGGAATCCTAAACTCTATACCTGTGGATATAATCCTGTTTGGAAATAGAGTTTTATTTGTTATGTCACTGAGGTTATATCAGTGTAAGGTATGTCCCAAATCTAATAACTTCTGAGTTAGAGCAGAATGGACCCAGGAGCAAGCACAAATGGGGGAAGATAGATATCGGTTGAAGATCAGCAAGGAACTGAGAAATGCCAGGCTACAGAACCTAAAGAGATGAGGATCTTTCCCCAGAGCCAACAGAGAGAGAGCCTTCCCTGAATTTGGACTTCTAGCCTTCTGTCACACTGCAGGATGCTATCCAATGAATGCTGTCACCATGAATAATTTCTGTCTCTGCTGCTTTTTCACTGAAAGTCTCATGCAAAGGCATCTAATTGATTACCCAGGCTGGTGCCATATGCTCATGCCCTAGCAGCCAAGGAGTGGAGCAGAGGAATATCTGACCTTCCATCAGCTTCTATAATGGGAATAAGGCCCAGAGTTTTACCTTTTTGGGGATTTAGCCTGAAGATAAAAAGTGTTTGGATGGTAAACCATTAAGCAGTTGTTTTTGAGTTGATTCCCAATCATGGCAACTCTATGTGTATCATAGCAGAACTGTGCTGCATTGGTATTTCAATAGCTGATTTTGCAGGAGTAGATTGTCAGGCCTTTCTTCTGAGGTGCCTCTGCATGGATGTGACCCTCCATCCTTCGGGTAGCAGTAGTGTGCATTAACCATTTGCACCCCTCAGAGACTCTGATTCTTTCTAAAACCCAATAAAAGTGATAGGAGGTAGAATGTTTGGGGTTAAATTTACCCAGATAATTTTGGCCTTGGTTCCTGATAGATAACCTCTAAAACCTGGGAATTTCTCCAGTGATTAAAATGTCTTTGGTGAAGCCTCCAGACCACACCTGAGGGTTTATGCTAGTGGTGGCTCAGGTGAGAGCTGTCCAGGCCAGAAAGATCCACCACAGTGATATCAGCATTACCTCAGGGGACAGGGCTGAAAGTTGAGTTAAATCAATCATGCCTACGTAATGAGGTCCCAATAATGCTGCAGCTCAGACACTGGCGGATACAGAAGGTTGGTAACTTGTTCACACAGCTACAGTGGTACAAAAAAAAAAAAAAGCAAGGATTTATCCTATTTTTATGCAGCATGCGCCTTCTATGTTTGCCAGCCGCACCTTCCCCCTGCAAGGTATTTTTGTAAGTGCCGCTATGCTAATTTTTTTAAACATGTTGCTTAAAAAAAAAATAGCATAACGTGCTTATGAAAATACCTCATGAAGGGATGGCACAGCTGACACACAAATGTGGAAGATACGTGATATTTGTGTAAAAATACAGTAGAACCAGGACATTTGGCTCAGGACCTCCATTTATAAACACACCACCACACTACTCTCTTAGTATGAGTCCCCTCTCTTTAAAAAGAGTTTCCCTCTCTCAAATGGAGGTTGGAAAACACCTGGCAGGGTTCAAACACTATATCAGCAGGAATAGCTAGATTAACCCAAAAAAAACATTTCTGTCAGGTGGAATTTCGACTCAGGCAGCCAAGTGCTTTAACCACTGTACCACCAGGGCACCTTGATAGCTAGATTGGTGATTTCTAAATATCGGTTTATTGTATCAGAGCTCAAAAAAAAAAAAAATTCCGGATTCTAAAGTCCCAACTCAACAGCCTCAGATTCAGTAAATATGGAGGGTTTCCCAAGAATCCATATTCTTTTTAAAAAAATAGAATGTGTCTCAGTTAATTCCAGGGCAGCTCAGTTCTTCCCAGTTCAATCATGGCCAAGGAAGTGAAACTGGAACAGATTCAATTTTTTTTTTTTTTTTTAAATTTGGCTGAACTGAAATGATAACTGGAACAGGAAAAGTTACAGGTCAAAGCCTCGATAGAAACTTAGTCTGCCTCTTAGAAAACAAGAGCAGCATACGTGTTGCATAGCAACCAAATCTCTTCTGAGATTTTGAGCAGCTCAAAGACAGCAGCTGACCTCACTGCTTTCAATGTGTGTTGTTTTCCACAGTCCTGCCGATAATCCAGTCTCCCACATCACACTCCTGAAAGGGCTCACTATGCCTCTTCTGAGCCTCTCATTTCAGGTCTTTGATCCATAATTTTTCCCATTTCAGTTATCTTTCCAGTTGACCAAAATTTAAAAAATTTGGGTTTGTTCCGGTTTCACTGCATTGGCCATGACTGAACTGGTTGGAGGTTCTGGTTAATTCTAATAGTATACCCATGTTTGGACATGGTAGATGACTTTTGCCTGAGTATCTGTATTCCTTGTCCCTTTCCTTGCCCACTATGCATTGATGTCTTCTCTCCCCCAAAACAAGAAATTGAGGTAGGTCAGGGCTGCAAGGGGGATACCTTCCTCAAAGTTTGGTGCAGTGGTTAAAGCACTCGGCTGCTAACCGAACAGCTGACAAATTCCAACCCACACTTGCTCAGTGGGTGAAAGATGTAGCAGTCAGCTTCTGTAAAGATTAACAGCCTTGGAAACCCTATTGGGCAGTTCTACTCTGTCCTATAAGGGTCACTATAAGTTGGAATCAACTAGAAGGCAATAGATTTTTGAGTTAAAGTTGCCGAATGAGTTAGCAATACAGGTCATTTAGTATTCTTGACTCCTGACTCTAGCAATAGCACCTAAGTGAGAGTTTTGGTTGACTATCATTATAACACAAATGGCAAAGAGGTTAAATAAATATTAATAACATTCTACCTATTGTTTTTATCTACAGGTAATCTCAAACTATTATCTCAGTAGTGGCTGCATATTGGGAAGTCTCATTGAAAGCTTTTAAAAAAACAGGATGCCGACCCCACCTCAAACCAATTAAATCAAAATCTCTGAGGGGTGGGGCCCATGGATTTTTTAATTTATTTTTTTAAGTATCTCAGGTGATTCTATTGTGTAGCCAGAGTTGAGGAATGCAGGATTATACAGTCAGGGTATGCAGATTGAATGCAAAGGCTGGTAATTAGACTTTGATGTTATCTTCTTCTGGAGATTGTATAGGTTCCTATAAAGACATCTGGTTCCCTGTTCAATGCCAACTGCATCCCTATAACCAAATGCAATAATTGCTTGTTACTGATGTGTGTCCATGAATAATTGAAGAGTCTTGCTTTGCTCCCACTCCCAATTAACTTCTCTGACTGAAGGGACCTGGCCTCCTCCTGTATGAAATAAACAGACTTAATCTGTTGAACAGTGCTAGTTCTTTTGGTTAATTCCCATGTTTATTACTCTTGCCCCTTGTCCCCACCTAATTTGATATTCTTTTTGCAGCTTGCACGTGATTGGCTTGTGCAGTGTCACTACAGAAAGTGTCATTTGAAAAGTGCTCAAGTCCCCAGCCACCTCTGTTTCTCATGACAACTGTGTGATTGGTCATTGTCAGTTCAAGAGGAGGAAAAAAATTAGGAATTTTTGGACACACAAATCCAGCTAGACTGGTAATTTGAAGTCCTATTTCAAGTCACACTTGGCTTTATAGAGGTAAAATAATGAGAATTATCCAGACAATGCTTGGCAGCAAAACAACATTAATTTGAATAAGCATTTATGGAACACTTTCTTCCTTTTCTGGAATATTTACCACATTTTATCATAATTCTCTTTTTTAAGGTCTGCCTTTCCTGTGAGAATTTAGGCTTGTCACGTGCAGAAACCATGTCTGTCTTCTTCATAATCATGTCCCCAGGCCTAGCATACTGTAGGTACTCAATAAACATTTTCTGAACCAATAAATAACTAAATGAAGGAATATCTGAGCTAAGCACTGAGGGCAGAAAGAAAAAAAAAAAAAGGGACATGATTTCTGTCCTTGAGATGCTCATAAGGAGAGACAGAAATATGTTTAAGGATTGCAATTTATGTGATGAGGGATATAATAAAGGTAGGCATGAAGAAGGCACAGACTCATAAAAGTTACTTTACCCCAAATGTGCTTTGTTTTACAGATTTGGATTTGGAAACAATGCAAATATTTTACGTAATTCTAATACAAAATTAAATTCTAAAACGTTGATTTCAAAAGTTCAAAAGAAGAATGAAACAAATGAGTCCGTGTGTCAAGCCGATGACATAACAACACAAAGGCACTATTGAAAATCATTTTAAAACCCAGTAATTTGAAGGTATATACCTCGTTGGATATACTAGGGCTAGTCATCTGTTGTTTTACCTTTTTACTCTCTGTAATAGATTGTTGCAGTATTGGCCCCCAGTTTGCTCATGCTTTCCTATATCCATGCCTTTAGTTAGTCCACTCCCATACTGACTCTGGGCTTGGTATATCAATTGCTTTGGTCAATGGGCTGAAAGCAAACATGGAACAAGCAGAGGTTGGAAAAATGCTTGTGCATTGGGGCCTTCTTTCTTACTGCCTTTAGAAAACTGCCACTTCCATCATGCAAACAGGCTTGGACTAGCCTCATGGATAATGAGAGATACCTGGCCTATTTGCCCCCATGGCCAATTGGTAAGCAACCAATTTCCGTAAGCAGAGACACCTAGTTGACTGTCAGCTGGCTATGGTGAATGAGTTCAATGGAAACCAACAGGAGAATCACCAAGCAAAGCCCAATTCAAATTGCACCGTAAGTTAAAGAAAAGTCTGGTTAGGCCACAAACTTTTGGAATGCCTTGTTACACAACAGAAGATACAGCAATTGAGAATGTGGAGAACAAGGGGTCAGTTTCCAACTCTAAAATATTCTTGCTTTTATACATATAACTGGCTGTTACCAAAAGGAAAACTTTGTCTGATAAATTCAGCCACTGCTCAGATTTGTCTCTTTCCTTTATGCTGTTTCCAAGGGAGCTTCCTGGAGTGAAAAAATTACTAAAAAAAAAAAAGTTTTTGGATACATTGCCTCGCTGGGTTTCTCAGAAAGAGGAAAAAAAAAAAGAAAGCCTTCGTTATTTCTTTCTTAAAAGTATTATCCCCTTCCATATTCTGGAAAGCTATCATTTAAGGAATCATCAATTGTTCTTTTATTCATTAAATAATAAATACTTATGTCAGCAAGTTTATTTCGCTTCTATATGTAAAGCACTTTATATAGCAGACTTAGCCCACTGAAACTCATTTTGAACCTCTAATTTCCAGAACCAGAGAGAATAAGTTTGTTTTGTTTTAAACCACTAAATTCACAGTAATTTGTTCTACCAGCAATACTAAGGTATACTGACCCCTGGTAGCATATGTAGTATCAGCCTTGAAATGGTTTGGATTAACAGACTCACTGCTACTTGGGCAAGTAGACTTAGTCTTGTCTAAGGAAGTGAAAAATAGATATGGATGCTGATGGATAAGAGGAAAATAATTAGCTTGGGGTTTCTTCCTGGGTAAGGTAGTCTATGTTGGGTTTTTTCTAAGTCACTGAGCACATTGTTTGTTTGAGGGGCTCATTTCAAAGATGTCTTGCCAACTCAGAGTCAAACACTGTTGAAAACTGAGGGGAGATAGCTGGAAACAGATATAATATGGCTGAGATTAGGGAGCTGACCAATATTAGTTAGCAGTCTAATATGCAGGTCTAAGGGAATATGATAAATTTTGATGTAATTCATGGAGGTACCATTGAGCACGGGTGGTTGGCAAATACGGTACTCTGCTAGGAGTCTCAGCCCTGGCAATATCTGAAGTTAAGGAAGTGATCTTCCATTTTGGAGCAAATCTGCATTAAGGAAACAATTATTTTCATGGTGCATGTTTGTGTGTGTGTGTGTGTGAAAAATTTTTATGGAGGCATTCCCAATCACTGACAAAGAAGAAGTAACTGGTTAACACTTGGGGGAAAGATTCATTTATTTTGGTCTCCTCAGCATATCCAAAATACAAATTTTGGATGGATTAAACAGTTAAATCCATAAAAAGAATAAATAAAACTTTTTAAACTATTGAGCTCTGAATAGAGGCATCAGCAGGGAATTTCTAAGCTTAAAAACCACAGAATAAGTGACAAAAGAGAAGACTAATATTTATCGTACTGTGCTAGCTTCCATGTTGCTGTGATAGTGGAAGATATGCTGCCAATATTTCAAAAACCAGCAGGGTCACTCATGGCTAACAGGTTTTAGCTGAGCTTCCAGACTAAGAAGAAGGACCTGGCTGTCTACTTCTGAAGAAAATTAGCCAGTGAAAATCTCATGAATAGCAATGGAACATTGTCTGACATAGTGCCGGAAGATGAACCCCTCAGGTTGGAAGGCACTCAGAATACGACTAAGGAAGAGTTGCTTCCTAAAAGTAGAGTCAACCTTAATGACATGGATGGAGTCAAGTTTTGGGGACCTTTATTTGCTGATGTGGCATGACTCAAAATGAGAAGAAACAACTGCAAACATCCATTAATAATTGGGATGTAGAATGTATGAAGTATGAATCTAGGAAAATTGGAAATCATCAAAAAGGAAATGGAATGCATAAAGATTGATATCCTAGGCATTAGTGAACTGAAATGGACTGGTACAGGCCATTTTGGATCAGACGATCATATGGCCTACTATGCTGGAAATGACAAATTGAAGAGGAATAGAATGGGGTTGCATTCATCATCAAAAAGAACATTTCAAGATCTATCCTGAAGTACAACGCTGTCAGGGATAGGATAATATTCATACGCCTATAAGGAAGACCAGTTAATACGACTATTATTCAAATTTACACACGAACCATGAATATTTTTACCAACTTCAGCAGTCTGAAATTGATCAAACATGCAATCAAGATGCATTGATAATTATTGGTGATTGGAATACAAAAGTAGGAAACAAAGAAGAAGGAGTAATACTGGAAAATACGGCCTTGGTGATAGAAATGATGAACGAGATCAAATGATACAATTTTGCAAGACTAATGACTTCATTGCAAATACCTTTTTCAACAACATAGTGCTTATACACGTGGACCTCACTGCATGGAATACACAGGAAACAAATCAATCACAACTGTGGAAAGAGATTATGGAAAAGCTCAATATCATCAGTCAGAACAAGGCCAGGGATGACTGCAGAACAGACCATTAATTGCTTGTATGCACGTTCAAGTTGAAGCTGAAGAAAATGAAAACAATTCCGCAAGAACCAATGTTGAACTTGAGTATATCCCACCTGAATTTAGGGACCATTTCAAGAATAGATTTGATGTATTGATCACTAACGACTGAAGACCAGATGAGTTGTGGAAAGACATCAAAGTCATATCCGGAGAAAGCAATAGATCACTAAAAAGACAGGAAAGAAAGATAGAAAAGACCAAAATGAATGTTAGAAGAGACACTGAAACTCGCTCTTGAATGCTGAGCAGCTAAAGCAAATGGAAGAAATGATGAAGTAAAAGAGCTGAACAGATTTCAAAGGGCGGCTAGAGAAAAAAAGTAAAGTACTATGACATGTGCAAAGACCTGGAGATAGAAAACCAAAAGGAAAGAACACGCTTGGCATTACTCAAGTTGAAAAAACTGTAGAAAAAATTCAAGCTTCGATTTGCAATAGTGAAGGATTCTATGCAATATGGGCAAAATATTGAACAATGAGGGAAGCATCAAAAGAAGATGGAAAGAATACACAGTCACTGTACCAAAAATAACTGGTTGATGTTCAACCATTTCAGGAGGTAGCATAAAATCAAAAACTGATGGTACTGAAGGAAGAAGTCCAAGCTGTGCTGAAGGCATTGGTGAAAAACAAGGTTCCAGGAATTGAAAGAATACTGAGATGTTTCAAGAAACAGATGGAGCACTGGAGCTGCTCAATGGTCTATGCCAAGAAATTTGGAAGACAGCTACCTGGCCAACTGACTGGGAGAGATCCATATTTGTGCCCATTCCAAAGAAAGGTGATCCAAGAGATTGCAGAAATTATTGAACAATATCATTAATATCATGATAAATGGAGAAAAGATTGATGTTGTCAAGGATTTCATTTCACTTGGATCCATAATCAATGCCCATGGGCGCAGCAGTCAGGAAATCAAAAGACCCATTGCATTGGGCAAATCTGCAGCAAAGGACCTCTTTAAAGTGCTGAAAAACAAAGATGTCACTTTGAGGACTAAGGTACGCCTAAATGAAGACACGATATTTTTAATTGCCTCATACGCATGCAAAAGCTGGACAATGAATGAGGAAGACCAAAGAAGAATCGATGCCTTTGAATTATGGTGTTGACTAAGAATATTGAATATACTATGAACTGCCAGAAGAGCAAACAAGTCTGTCTTGGAAGAAATACAGCCAGAATGCTCTTTGGAAGCAAGGATGGGGAGACTTTGTCTCATGTACTTTGGACATGCTATCAGGAGGGACCAGTCCCCGGAGGACATCATGCCTGGTAAAGTAGACAGTCATGGCAAAAGAGGAAGACCCTCGAGAAGACACAATGGCTGCACAACTGGGCTGAAACATAATAATGATTGTGAGGATGGTGCAAGACCGGGCAGTATTTCATTCTGTTTTACAGAGGGTTGCTATGAGTCGGAACTGACTTGATGGCACCTAACAACAACATTAATATCACACACAAGTAAAATTTTGCTGAAGATTATTCAAAATGGTTGCAGCAGTACATCCACAAGGAACTGCTAGAGATTCAAGCCAAATTTAGAAGATGTCATAGAATGAGGGATATCTTTGCTGATGTCAGTGGCTCTTGGCTGAAATAAGAGGATACCACAGAGATGTTTACCTGTATGTTACTGACTATGCAAAGGCATTTGACTGTGTGGATCATAACAAATTATGGATAACACTGGAAAGAATGGAATTCCGAACATTTAATTGTGCTCATGTGGAACCTGTACATAGACCAAGAGTCAGTCACTGAAACAGAAAAAGGGGATAATGCATGGTTTAAAATAAGGACAGATGTGTGTCAGGGTTATACCCTTTCACCATACTTATTTAATCTGTATGCTGAGCAAATAATTTGAGAAGGTGGAGTATATGAAGAACGTGGCATCAGGATTGGAGGAAGACTAGTTAATAACCTGCAATATGCAGATAACATAACCTTGCTTCCTGAAAGTGAAGGGGACTTGAAGGACTTACTGATGAAGATCAAAGACTACAACCTCAGTATGGATTGTACCTCAGTATAAAAAAACAAAAATTCTCACAACTGGACCAATAAGCAACATCATGATAAACAGAGAAAGGACTGAAGTTGTCAAGGATTTCATTTTACTTGGATCCACAATCAATGGTCATGGAAGCAGCAGTCAAGAAATCAAAGGCTGCGTTGCACTGGGCAAATCTGCTGAGGAAGAACTCTTTGAAGTGTTAAAAGGCGAAGATGTCACTTTAAGAACTAAGGCGCACCTGACCCAAGCCATGGTGTTTTCAATCATCTCATATGCATGTGAAAGCTGGACAATGAATAAGGAAGACCAAAGAAGAATTGATGCCTTTGAATTATGGTGTAGGTGAAGAATATTAAATATTACCATGGACTGTCAGAACAATGAACAAATCTGTCTTGGGAGAAGTACAGACAGAATGTTCTTTAGAAGAAAGGATGGCACCTAAGGATCTTCAGCAAAATTTTACTTGTGTGTGATATTAATATTGTTGTTGCTGTTGTTAGGTGCCTTTGTCTCACACGGTTTAGACATGTTGTCAGGATGGACCAGTCCCTGGAGAAGGACATCATGCCTGTTAAGGTAGATGGTCAGCCAAAAAGAGAAAGGAAGTCCCTGGACAAGACGGATTGACACAGTGGGTGCAGCAATGGGCTCAAGCATAACGATGATTTGAGGACGGTGCAAGACTGGGCAGTGTTTCACTCGTGTACATATATTTGCTATGAGTCGCAATCCTCTTGACAGTACCTAACAACAACAAAAACATTTATCTACACGTAAGGCAAAAACTTTTCCCTGAAGAAATAACCAAAATTAACTGGAAGGCAACATGCTAGGCAACAATAATACATGAAGTATGACAGTACATTTCTACTGTAGAGAACATTCATACAAAGGATAGAATAGAAAGCCTCTAATAGATAAATATGCAAAAGACATGAATAACGATTCACAAAAGTGGAAATAAAATTAGATTACAAACAAATGCAAAAATATCCAGCCTCACTAGTAACCAAAGAAATGCAAATTACAATGAGATACCATTTTTGCTTATCATATTAAGAAACATTTAAAAATCATATAATAGCTTTCATTACCGTAAAATCGCATCGCCCTCGAAAATATAGAGTCTAACTTTGAACTTTTTTCTAAGTAAATTAGAAATGTAATATAAAAAGCTCTTATACAAAAAATTCTCTATCGGTGTATTAATTATTATATCAAAACATTTAGAAACAACCTGAATGTTCAAAAATACATGAATGTGTTGAAGAATTTGATAACAACTAATCAATAGAATATTATTCAACAAATTAAAATTCATTCACACAGTGTATACTATCAACTAATTACAAAGATAGCACACAGAATTGTATTTGTATAGTGATCTCAAATATTTCTAAAAACCTATGCATAGAAAGAGTGAAAAATATATCAAAATGTTAACATGGACAGATTTCTGCAAATTCTTGTTTTTTCTGTGTTTTGTTTTTCTTGGAGGCCACATTTTTATTTAATAAGCAGGCACTATTTTTATAACAGAAAAAGAAATAAAAATAAAAGGAACCGGCACCTGGTTCTATTTAAAAAGGGAATTTCTGATAAGCTTGAATATATAATGGAAAAAATGATGTGATTCCATGAAGACAAGACAGGCTGAAAAAGCTGCTGAGAATCACAGCTTATATGTAAGGAGGGCATGTACACAATACAAATAAAATTCAAGCAGATATTTAACGGGGAGTAGAGTGGTTGTTTTTTGTTTTTTTACAGTGGAATAGTGTTTCCTTTGGAAGGGAACAAGACAATGTTTCTTTTCCGTAGACCAGCAGAATCCTGCTGCCACCTCTCTTCCCTTTCTGCTTATCCCAATTATGTGCAAAACACCCAGAAGGAAATAAACAACCCCTTGATTGCTTGTCTTGCAAATTCAAACCTATAATTGATAGCAAATGCCAAACTACTAAATAGAATCCAAGAACACTTAATTACGTCTCTGTAATAATCTCAGAAAGCCAGAAAATGTAGAGGCCTAGTATTTACGTGCATCTGGATTTCACTTACCTGTGGCATTTTGTGTATTATACCGATTTCATTTCAAGTTAGTGCATTTGTTACAGTAATTGGAGAGGATTTTTGTAATAAGACAGTAGATGTGGAAAACTGGATTATTCGGCAACTACCTGTTACCTGATCCCTGAAAGTGATCCAGTTAGTCAGAACAAAGCCATTTTCCCTTTATATTCTGTACAGAAACTGTGGTTGAAATTACTGCTTATGACCTTTGAAAATAGGAAGTCTATACATAGTTTAGGAGCCCTGGTAGCACAGTGGTTAAAATGCTCACCTGCAAAGCCAAAGGTGGGCAGTTGGAACGCACTAAGCACTCCATAGGAGAAAGATGTAGCGGTTGGCTTCTGTAAATATATACAGCCTTGGAAACCCTATGGGGGCACTTCTACTCTGTCCTATAGGGTTTCTGTGAGTTGAAACAGACTTGGATGGCAGCAGGTTTTTACACATAATTTGGGGTTGTTCTTTTTGGTTCTCTAGCAGGGCCACAAATAGGATGCCATATTGGGATATGCTGGCTTCTGTGGGGAACCATCTGAGAACATTTTTAGAGCTGGAGTTGGTGCTAATAAACCAGTCAAATCCAGCTGCCCACTTTTACTTCTCCATTTTCCTCCTTTGTGAATTGCGACAGGTGTCAGGAGTTCCACAAAGCAGTCACATTTAAGGGCTATAAATCGCCCACTCTACCCCCTGCAAAATCGTCTAACCCACAGAGCTCAGCGTCCGTTTTTGAAAGGCACCGTCCCTTCTAAGGCATCCTTCGCTTGTGAAGAATTGTTTGGCAGAATGGGCTATTGTAATGGGCACACTGTAGTCAATGAGACTGTCGCCATCTGTTCTGCCTTCCAATTACCAAAGCAAATGGAAATCCAAAGGCAAAGGCATCGGAAATCTCAGAGAATATTTTCTGTTCATTATGTCTTTTGCCTGATGCGGATTTTAAAACTTCCATTTGGAACACATTTTAGGAAGAAGCACACTTTCTTTCTACCAGCGAGATAGAATTAGAAGATTGGGATCCAGCACTGAGAGAAAAAAAAAAAAAAAACTCTGCGAGAAGCCGGTGGGCACATTGGGCACGCTGACCTCTCCGATGTAGTAGGGATTCCCGCTCAGGCTTGCAAAACTCCCATAATGTTAGATGAAAAGTGATTAAACAGTAACTCCCTGAGCTACTGCTTCCTAGGGAACGGTAAATGGTGTTTGTACAAGCAGGTATTGTGGCATCGGTGTTTTTGCTTCTTGCCAATTAGGCAATGAGTTTTCAACAACACTTGAGGCAAGGAATGAATATTCTCACTAAGGAGTGTGTCTGTGTGCTTGATGGACGGGAGTGTAGGAGACTGAGGCAAGAGGTCATGGGATATGAAATCAGTGCTGCTCCTATGAAGAGAATTTAGATCCCATAGACAGCATGGGTTTAAAATACTCAAAGAAACACTACTCTAGTGGCACAGAGCAATCCTGGGAATTAACAGGCAATGACTATGGACTAGTCACCCTCCCATTGCTGTTGAGTCCATTCCGACTCACAGCGACCCTATAGGACAGAGTAGTACTGCCCCATAGGGTTTCCAAGGAGCAGCTGGTGGATTTAAACTGTAGACCTTTTGGTTAGCAGACGTAAGCTCTTAATGGTTGTGCCACCAGGGCTCCAACTAGAGGTCTTCTGCAAGAAGCAGACATCATAAGAGGGTCCAGGTGCCAGGGGACATATCCACAAAAGTGAGACGAATTTTTTTTTAAATGGGTCGGAGCTATATCATTAGTTATGTGTGTTAAGATTTCATTGTTTTCTAGGTGAAGAGGAACTGGAGCTTAGGGTTGGGACACACTGAATAAGGCTTAAAGCTGGTTGTTCAGGGCTCTGTACTGTAGAAGAAAATTCTCAGTACAGTGCTTTTGCCCTCAGTAAATGCATTTGTGATCTTCATAAAGTCCTTTGCTAAGGAAGCCTTCCAATTATCTACATACTTTACTACTATATTCAAGATTCTGGTGTTTAGAATGGACAAAACAAGACCGTTTTAGACCCAGCGTTCAGTGTTTGTTTTGTCGACCACTTTCCTGTCATCGTGCATGTTAATGGGCTTTGTGCATTCCCCATCTGCTTGCCTCGTTCACAGAGGATTGATGTTGACTGACTTACCCCTGAATTAGCCAGATTTATGGTATGCTTAGGGTCCCTGCGTGGTGCAAACGGTTAAAGCACTCAGCTGCTAGCCAAAAGGTTGGCAGTCTCAGTCCACCCAGAGGTGACTTGGAAGCAAGGCCTGGCAATCTATACCTGAAAAATCAGCCACTGAAATCGCTTTGGAGCACAGTTCTACCCTGATACACGTGGGATTGCCATGAGTCAGAATCGATCCGACAGCAACTGGTTTGATTGGTTATGGTATGCTTAGCTACCTGACAGTAGCATAACAGTAAGACTGTTTCCAGCATGGGTGTGCTTCTCGGCTTTAATCTGCTTATGATATTAACAGAGACTCATTTGGCCTGCCACAGTTTTGACATCTTCATGGAGTAAAGGGGTGAAGGTTTCTTTTTGATAAGGTTATGTTTAAGCACTGAGGACCTAAACATAGGCTTCTAGTCATTAACCAGATAACCTATCAGCAAATCGCAAATTGTATATACCTGAAATTGTACCTCTCAGCATAGCCAATGGATGGAGCCCTGGTACCTAGTGAGTGCGAACCTCTACCACCCCCACTTTTTTTTTTGTAATAGTAATAATTTGTTGTAAATTTCTCCAGATGAAGGCCATTAGCTGCCATGAATTCGGGACCCACATTTATTTATTTATGTGTGTACAGATTTACTTACATATTTGTAAACAGCTTTGTTGAGTATAATTGACATAGGATAAACTGCATATCTTTAAAGTATAAAAAAAAAAATTTGATATGATAAATATTGACATCTGTATACTCCTGTGAAACGATCACTGGAATCAATATGCTGAACATTTCTATTACCCCTTAAAGTTAGCTGGGCCCCTTTGTAATCCTTTCATTCTGCCTTTCCCAAACACCCCCAATCTGCTTTCTGTCACTATAGTTTACATGTTCTAGAGTTTTACATACATGGAATCATACAGAATGTAATCTTTTTTATTTGACTTCTTTTATGCAGCATAATTTCTCCCATCTTGTTGCATGTTATCAATTGTTTGTTCCTTCTTTTTTTTGTATTGCTAAGTAGTATTTTACCACAATTTGTTGACATTCAGGTGGACATTCAGGTTGTTTCTCATTTTTGTCTATTTAAAAAAAAAGTTGCTATGCACATTCGTAAACAAGTAGGATGTACATTTAATTTTACAAATTTTACAGTTCACAGCATGAGCTTAGGCTAAGTAAAAATATTTCTGGCATCTGGAATGGACATGTAAGCTTTTTCTTGAATTAATGACACCCTTCAACAGGTGACAAGTAAGCCAAAATCTGGCTCATGTACTTGCTAAGTCTTCTTGCCTAATGATTTTTTTTTTCTTAACATGAAAACAAAGACACTGCTGTTAAGCCAATAAAACTGAACTTATTTAGAACCAAAAACCCACTGCCGTCAAGTCGATTCCAATTCTTAGTGACCCTATGGGACAGAGTAGAACTGTCCCGTAGGGTTTCCAAGGCTGTAATCTTTACAGAAGCTGGCTACCACATCTTTCTCCCACAGGGCGGCTGGTAGGTTCAAATGGCCACCCTTTGGTTAGTGGCTGAGCGCTTTAACAAAACTTACTTAGAGCATTCATTAAGTCTAGCCTTGCATTCAACCTTCTAAGACAGCACACAGTGGGACACAGCTCAAATAGACTGTTTTTCAGTAAGTAATCGTGCTTCCTCAATTTTAAGGTACTCATTTTCCCATATTTTAACCTTTTGAAAATGTAGATGCATCTTTCAATTGATACATACATTTAATGTAGCGTTTCCACTTTTCCTGCTCTGAAAAGTCTGTCACCGTAGTGGCGTGGCATATAATTGATGAGGATTTAGAACCAGGGTAACAGTGGGACTTCAACATAGCACAGATGGTAAACTGGTGCCTCTGGAGCCCTAAAACAAGTTGGCGTGTGTGCACATGCACGTGTGTGTGTGTATACTGTGTAGTCTACTTAACTTCTAAACATATTACAGGAAAATTCAAATGTCTTTCACAGTCTAAGGAAAAGTGTGCTCCAATGCAGTTGTTCCAATATGTTGATTAAAAAAAAAACACGTAGACAAATCTAAGAGTACAAAATTTATTCTGGTGTGAGGTAAGGAGGAGAGTTGTTTTGGAGCCAGCATAACTATTTTGAAATAAAGAATATCTAGTTCCGGGGTAACACTTAACCTCTCTAATTTGACATTTGACCTCACAAATTTGACATTAGGCTAATATTACTTGCTTCACAGGATTAAATAAATTAATATACATAAAGGGCTTAGCATAATGCCTGGGGCAGCATAGCTGCTTCAGTGTAACATTTTGCTTCCTCCCTGAGCCACTCATCCTTTCCCAAAATGTAACCTTTAATTATACACGACAACACAAATAAAACATAAACACCTCTCTTGCATTCAGGAAATTTACATCTGACTTCCAGTGGGGATGTCCTGCTAGATTTTTAGAGTAGCAATTTACCAGTTACATTGCGTGTTAGCTGTGAATGACCACTGTACAATAATTGTGTCTTGCAGTGAGGAAACCCTGAAGACCTCCTACAAATAAATGAAGAGAGAAAAGTTTTTTGATTCAAATGTCTGTGGTAAAATAGAGATTCTTTAAAAAATCTAATTAAAATCAAAATGGAAACTTGACAGGTAAATAGGGTCTGGAGGTCCCACCTTAAGACAAGCATCCAGGCTCAATGGGGAGTTAACTGCTACGTAACTTAAGTAATCAAGAGGACAAGTGAAAAATCGTTTGAAGACTGTCACTCTCCTCTTCCCTGAGTAGAGTACTCAAATGGATCCAATTCCATTTATTAGCCCTGGTTTAGATTCCCAGATGAGTGAGGGACTTCATATATTCACTAGCGCATTTGTAATAGAAAATCCATTAGAACCCAATCTCCGCACATGGTGAGAATACAGTGTTTATAATTCAGATTTCCTATGAGCAAAATTAATTTATTCTGTTCTCCATAGAAATTTGGTTGTACTTTTTCCAAAGGAAATTTTAGGGTATATTATTTTCTTTCTGGTTAGCGGAAGATGGTGGCCATGATAAAACGAGTACAAATAGGGTGGTTTTTTCTTTAAAACAAAGTCTAATCTTAGGAATGCAAACATGTGTGCAAAGGATAAACCAATGGATGGTTTATAAGAAGGCCTAAGTCGTGAGTTCCCAGTCTTGGGCTCATGCTGTGATATCAGGGTTTGGGTCTGTGGTGACAGTGACATGATACTTTTTCTGCAGGAGTAGTTAACCTGGCTTACAATCTCTGATCCTTTGTTCAGACATTAAAGCTGCATCAGTCCCTTTTTATCCGTGTGTAAAGAAAGTAATATCCTCATTCAAAGACTCTGGGGCTTTAAACGATGAACCGTAGATCCCTCAAGAAAATACAGTATTCTGTGCATTCTATATAAAGCGATGGCTGTCATTAACTGGGGTCACTCAGAAAAGCACTTAGTGAACCCTGAGAAACTCACTGCACAGAAATTACCTTAGTTAATCCTCTTAGCAACTCATCATTGTAGGTGTTATCTACGGATAATGTGGATGAGAGAATAAAGATTCAAAAACTTGCCTACAGCCACACACAAGGTAAATTTTGGAGCCAGTGTTCAAATTCATATTTGTCTAATTCCAAACTACTATAACATGCTGACAGATTTTTCACTTCAATTTTTAGCTCAGCTTAATAATCATTACTTAGACATTTACTAACTGCCAGGCAGAAGTTTGAATTTAGAAAAAAAGAAGTGTCCAAAAATCACTTGATATTCCTCTATAATTTTAAAAGTGACCCCAGGATGCTGATAGAGTCAAGGTAACTCAGAAAAGGAGGATGGTCTTTTAAGCTAAATCTTATTTGCCCAGAATTCTGGGAAAACAGGGAAGTTCTCTGTTACCAAGGAACTCATAGCAAGGAAGGAAAAGAGACTAAGTTTAATATCATTGACAATGTCTGTGATAGCCCTGAAGTGTTTTTGTATTGCTTGATAAGGCTCTGACCTAAGAACTTTCCACTTTTCTCCTAGACTTCTGAATTTGACCTTTCCAGGTTTTAATAGCACAATTATATATTGAAAATTATGTTTGATTATGTGCTGTCAATCTTGCTAGGTCTGTAGTCTTTTCAGATATTAAATACTTTATCTATGACCTCATTTTAAAATTATTTATATTTTCACGATGTAAAATTTTTTAAAAATGAACGTTTTCAGTCTTGACAAGAAGCTTATCCAGAAGACACTAGCATTGCTGAAGATAAACTAGTTCCTTTATCTTTTCAGATAAAGTATCTAAATGGGCTACTGTTCTTTTCATTTTCTTGTTACTAAAACTTACTTATGAAATGCTGATGAAGTTAGTGGAGAGATGCAATAGAGAGAATGCTTTTTTCTTTTCACTTGTATAACACAAGTCTCTCCTCCCCCCACCTCAAATACCCACACACACACACACACACACACACACACATACTCACTCATTTGGGCCTTTTGCACATTATCTATGAAGTAATAGGTATGTCATGATTTTTAGGATTATAAACATAAAGAAGGAAATTACCCTTCCAAAGAGTAGTCATATTGGGAAAAAAAATGTCATCCTGTTAACCATTTCGTGTCCGGCGGTACATATAGTAGCCATGAATTTTTTCAGGCTCTGAGGTTTATTGGGAAGGCTTTACCACTGACAGTGTGTGGTGCTCCAAGGCATGGGCAATTAGGACTATTTGAAACTCAAGAAATGGGCGTGTGCCTCAAATTACTCTTTTTACAGGGTAGTGTATGAAGTGTCTGAATTTTTGGTAGGAAAAATAGAAATTTTGAAAAATTTTATTTGTTATGCATATGTACCAATATACCCCAGTGGGAACTCTGGGGAACAATTACTGGTACTTCATATATACCACCAAACCCTTAAGGTAGGCTTGTGGGAAGGGGCAAGAAAAACAAAAAAAAATGCTCTCTACCGAAAATTCAGAGGCACTCAATGATTCAGAATACTTTCCATTAGTGAAAACACATGGTATCAACAAAAAATTTAAAGCAGAAAATAACTGGGTCACCAAAGGGTCAAATAAAAGTAGCACTACCTATGCAGATAAGCTTTGCTGAAAGATTCAACAGAGACGATATCCGTCCTAGTACATGACCTTGGATGTTGCATTTAACCTCTCTGTGACTGTCTGTAGAAGGGTGATAAAACCCTGGCTCCCCTATTTGAAGGTATGTTGGGGATTTAATAAGTTAATATGCATAATACATTTGATCTAATCAAAAGACTCCAGATTAAAAGAAAAATGTTACTATTATTATTATATGTACATAATAATTTTCTAGCAAAAATTTGCTGATACTAGCTTAAAATTATAGTGCAAGATATAAGTTTATAGGCAGATAAAAAACTTCCTGAAAATATAGGATATATAATTGAAGAAAAAAGAAGACTATTAAATTGCTTTGAGGAAAGATATCTCTTTCACTGAGGTAATGGATTAAAAGTATATTGCATTCATACCAAAGACCTGATTGGTTTTCACCCAGCTTCTGTAGCTCTGTTTCTTCCTATAGTTGGAGCCATTTTTTCTTTTTTTTATATATAATTTTTATTGTGCTTTAAGTGAAAGTTTACAAATTAAGTCAGTCTTTCACACAAAAACTTACATATACCTTGCTACATACTCCCAATTACTCTCCCCCTAATGAGACAGCCCTCTTCCTCCCTACACTCCCTCTTTTTTTAAATCCATTTCGCCCCTCTACCCTCTAATCTCCCCTCCAGGCAGGAGATACCAACATAGTTTCAAGTGTCCACGTGATCCAAGAAGCGCACTCCTCACCAGTATCCCTCTCCAATCCATTGTCCAGTCCAATCCATGTCTGAAGAGTTGGCTTTGGGAATGGTTCCTGTCCTGGGCCAACAGAAGGTCTGGGGGCCACAACCACTGGGGTCCTTCCAATCTCAGTCAGACCATTAAGTCTGGTCTTTTTATGAGAATTTGGGTTCTGCATCCCACTGTTCTCCTGCTCCGTCAGGGGTTCTCTGTTGTGTTCCCTGTCAGGACAGTCATTGGTTGTAGCCGGGCACCATCTAGTTCTTCTGGTCTCAGGATGATGTAGTCTCTGGTTCATGTGGCCCTTTCTGTCTCTTGGGCTCGTAATTACATTGTGTCCTTGGTGTTCTTCATTGTCCTTTGATCCAGGTGGGTTGAGACCAATTGATGCATCTTAGATGGCTGCTTGCTAGCGTTTAAGACCCCAGGCGCCACTTTTCAAAGTGGGATGCAGAATGTTTTCTTAATAGATTTTATTATGCCAGTTGACTTAGATGTCCCCTGAAATCATGGTCCCCAAACCCCTGGCCCTGCTACACTGGCCTTTGGTTTATTGAGGAAACTTCTTTGCTTTTGGTTTAGTCCCATCGTGCTGACCTCCCCTGTATTGTGTGTTGTCCTTCCCTTCATCTAAAGTAGTTCTTATCTAAGATCTAATTAGTGAATACCCCTCTCCCACCCTCCCTCCCTCCCCTCTCTGGTAACCACAAAAGAGTGTTTTCTTCTCAGTTTAAACTATTTCTCAAGTTCTTATAATAGTGGTCTTATACAATATTTGTCCTTTTGCAACTGACTAATTTCACTCAGCATAATGCCTTCCAGGTTCCTCCATGTTATGAAATGTTTCACAGATTCCTCACTGTTCTTTATTGATGCGTAGTATTCCATCATGTGAATATACCATAACTGATTTATCCAGTCATCTGTTGATGGGCACCTTGGTTGCTTCCATCTTTTTGCTATTGTAAACAGTGCTGCAGTGAACATGGGTGTGCATATATCTGTTCATGTAAAGACTCTTATTTTTCTAGGATATATTCCGAGGAGTGGAATTGCTGGATCATATGGTAATTCTATTTCTAGCTTTTTAAGGAAGCGCCAAATCGATTTCCAAAGTGGTTGTACCATTTGACATTCCCCCCAGCAGAGTATAAGTGTTCCAATCTCTCCACAGCCTCTCCAACATTTATTATTTTGTGTTTTTGGGGTTAATGCCAGCCTTGTTGGAGTGAGATGAAATCTCATTGTAGTTTTGATTTGCATTTCTCTAATGGCTAATGATCGTGAGCATTTCCTCATGTATCTGTTAGCTACCTGAATGTCTTCTTTAGTGAAGTGTCTATTCATATCTTTTGCCCATTTTTTAATTGCGTTATTTGCTTTTTTGCAGTTGAGTTTTTGCAGTATCATGTAGATTTCAGAGATCAGGTGCTGATCAGAAATGTCATAGCTAAAAACTTTTTCCCAGTCTGTAGGTAGTCTTTTTACTCTTTTGGTGAAGTCTTTGGATGAGCATAGGTATTTGATTTTTAGGAGCTCCCAGTTATCTAGTTTTTCTTCTACATTCTTAATAATGTTTTGTATACTGTTTATGCCATGTATTAGGGCCCCTAACGTTGTCCCTATTTTTTCTTCCATGGCCTTTATTGTTTTAGATTTTATATTTAGGTCTTTGATCCATTTTGAGCTTGTTTTTGTGCATGGAGTGAGGCATGGATCTTGTTTCATTTTTTTGCAGATGGATATCCAGTTATGCCAGCACCATTTGTTTAAAAGGCTGTCTTTTCCCCATTTAACTGTTTTGGGGCCTTTGTCAAATATCAACTGCTCATATGTGGATGGATTTATGTCTGGATTCTCAATTCTGTTCCATTGGTCTATGTATCTGTTGTTGTACCAGTTGCAGGCTGTTTTGAATACTGTGGCGGTATAACAGTTTCTAAAATCAGGTAAAGTAAGGCCTCGCACTTTGTTCTTCTTTTGCAGTAATGCCTTACTTATCCAGGGCCTCTTTCTCTTCCATATGAAGTTGATAATTTGTTTCTCCATCTCGTTAAGGAATGTCGTTGGGGTTTGGATCGGAATTGCATTAAATATATAGATTGCTTTTGGTAGAATAGACATTTTTATAATGTTAAGTCTTCCTATCCATGAGCAAGGTATGTTTTTCCACTTACGTAAGTCCCTTTTGGTTTCTTGAAGAAGTGTATTGTAGTTTTCTTTGTATAAGTCTTTTACATCTCTGGTAAGATTTATTCCTAAGTATTTTATCTTCTTGGAAGGAGCCATTTTTTCTTACCTGCACACTTAGTCTAGGTTGAGTTAGTCTCTGCCAGCTTTTCAGCACTCTGTTTTGTGGGCTCGTTATCATGCTTGGGTTAGACCAATCCTGGCAAGCTCTGCTACTGTGCTGCTTGGACTTCTGAATTCTTTTACTTTTTTTTTTTTTTTTTTACTGAAACCCCAAAAGAGTGGCCCAATTAAGATGATTGTTTTTTGTTCTTCCTTAGACCTTCCTCCTGAAGCTCACTTCCAGTGGTCTTATTTGAACTCTACCTATTCTAAGGCCCTGCCTTGCTCTTTATCCACCACCCACGGGCCACACTGATGCCTCTGAATGGTAATCCTACAGCTGAGGCCATATGGTCCTTTAAAATAGGCTGCACCCATGATCTTTCAAATATATGATTATATCAGATTGCCTAGTACTGTTCTCTGCCCATCTTTTGACCCCCCCCAATCCCATGGACTCTCACATCCCCTATTTTCTTGCTGTTATGTGTGTTGACATTGCCATAACCCTTGGACACTAATTTGCCAATGAGTCTTGCTAGTTCATGTCAATATCTTGTTGATTGTTGCCAGTTCCTGTCCTGTTCTAGTAAGTAAGTCCATTGGCAGCTCCCTGCCACTCTATCTTCTGTGAGCATCAAGCCAGGCCCAATGCAATCTTGAATTAGGACAAAGGTGACAGATGAAGGCTCGTTAGCCAGGACTGAAGAGAGATAGGTATGATTAAGAGCCAGGTAGAATGTAGGAAAAGCTGCAGAGTCAGTGAATTTTTGTTCCTCTGTCTACCCATCAGAAGGAACAAAGTACTACTTCATTAAACTTCCAGCATATTTCTGAAATCTTTTTCTAATAAGCCATCACTTCTTAGACCAAGCATTGGTCTCTGTGCTTTGCTGTATTCTTATTTCATTCTCATAAAATCCCATGGAAAACAAAAAACCCATTGCCATTTAATTGATTTTAACCCATAGGGACCCTACAGGACAGAGTAGAACTGTTCCATAGAGTTTCCAAGGTATAAATCTTTTTTTTTTTTAATTGTACTTTAGATGAAGCTTTACAGAACAAATTAGGTTCTCATTAAACAGTTAGTATACATATTGTTTTATGACATCTGTTAACAGCCCTGTAACATGTCAACACTCTCTTTTCTCAACCTTGGGTTCCCTATTGCCAGCTTTCCTGTTCCCTCCTGCCTTCTAGTCCTTGCTGCTGGGCTGATGTGCCCCTTTAGTCTCATTTTGTTTTATGAGCCTGTCCAATCTTTGGCTGAAGGGTGAACCTCAGGAGTGACTGAGCTGAGCTGAAAGGTTGTCCAGGGGCCGTACTCTTGGGGTTTCCCCAGTCTCTGTCAGGCCAGCAAGTCTGGTCTTTCTTTTTGAGGTAGAATTTTTTCTACATTTTTCTCCAGCTTTGTCTGGGACCCTCTATTGTGATCTCTATCAAAGCAGTCAGTGGTGGTAGCTGGATACCATCTCGTTGTACTGGACTCAGTCTGGTGGAGCAAGACTATAAATCTTTAATAAAAGCAAACTGCTACGTCTTTCTCCTATGGAGGAGATGGTGGGTTTGAGCCACTGCCCTTTCAGTAAGCAGCTGAGTGCTTAACCACTGTACCACCAGGGCTCCCTAAACATCCCCCACCCCCCCGCACCACCACCCATTATCCTCCTTTTACAGATGAGGAAACTAGAGCACAAGCTGATTAAGAAATCATAATCAAGATTGCAGGGTTAGAACTTGGGCTAAGCAGAGATTTGGATCAAGCAGCCTGAATCCAAAAATAAAAGGCAATCAAATCTCAAAGGAGAGAAGAGAAGCAGATGTAGTTACTGTAATGCTTGTTCACATGGGGAAGATTCTTGGCATACTCCATTCAGGTGACTAAGATAATATCTCACTTGAAAGTAAAGAAGCAAGCCTTTTTGTTGTTGTTTTGCCCTTTTTACTAAAGTTCTCACTTCTGTTTAACTTGCTTAGAATCAACTCTGCTGGATCTTGAGGTTGAATGGTTCGAAATTTATAACACTGCTTCTATCCATACTTTTTTGGTATTAGAACTATGAATCTTACATTCTTTCCCTAAAATTTAATAGTTTTTATCATAGTGACCATCTTCTGCACTCTTAAGTTTAAAAAATAAGATAAAAAGCAAATTGGAGAATCCTTATCTCAAGGAAAGCATCTGAAGACATTCTTCTTGCTTAAGGATAGTTATAGCCCATTTTGATTAGTGGAGTAGATAAGAAAAAGGCACATAATGCATATTTCCCTTTTTTTTTTTTTTGGAGTGGGGGGAGTGGTATGATCTTGAACAAGTAGCTTATCCTCAATGAGTCTGATTTCCTAATATATGCTAAGAAACCCACTCACCTCATGGATTTGTAATGAAGGTAATGAATATAAATGAGTAAAATGTGGTTTAAAATAATAAGAAGAGTAACAATTCAATAATATTAGTTCCTGTATTTGAGCACTTGAGTGCTTTCTATGTACCCAACACTGTACTAAGTACTTTGTATAAATTATCTTATTTCATCCTTCTAAAAAATTTGTTAACTAATACAATAATAGCTACAATATATTGAGTACATACTATATGCCAGGGATTGCCTAAATTATTTCCTTTGGTTCTTTCATCTTTAAGAAATAGATATTAGTATTCTGATTTTGCTAATCAGGGACCTGAGGTTTAGAGATGCTAGAAAATACTTTAGGGACACACCAGCTAATTAGTAGCAAGATCTTTGGTGATAGTAACTTTTGGATTTCTATATTATTTTGTAAACAAGGAAAAGAAATGATAAATGAGATTCTAGGTTATTCACCTTGAATATTGGTCATGTAAAGCTCAGAGTGACCCCAGGGATCATTCACTCAAAAGTTAAACACCCATTTTACAAATCTTGGAAATGAGATTTATTGGTTTACCCCACTAGATCATCAGTAGTTTGAAGACAAGAGCCATTTCTTTTATATTCTTAGTGAATCACATATTGCTTTAAATAATGTAGGTATACAAAAACATTTATAGAGTTGAATTGTTCAAGTCATTCAGCAGATTAGTGGGAAAACCAAAATTAAACCAACCCTCCTAACCCCTAATACAGGGTTTATTCTATTAAATATGCTGCTAATCTATGACTAAGTTCAGTTCAGTTCTTGCCTTATGTCTTAGTTATCGAGTGCTGCTATAACAGAAATACCACAAGTGGATGGCTTTAACAAAAGGAAATTTATTCTCTCACAGTCTAGGAGGCTGGAATTCCAAATTCAGGGTGCATGCTATAGGAGAAGGCTTTCTCTCTCTGTTGCTTCTTGGAGAAGGTCTAGGAGATAGTCTTCCCCTGGTGCAGCAGCTTCTCAGTACAGGGACCTCGGGTCCAAAGGACATACTCTGCTCCTGGCACTACTTTCTTGGTGGTATGAGATCCCCATATCTCTCTGCTTGCTTCTCTTTTTTATATCTCAAAAGAGATTGACCTAAGATGCAACCTAATCTTACAGATTGAGTCCTGCCTCATTAACATAAATGCCACTAATCCTGCCTCATTAACATCATAGATGTAGGATTTACAACACATAGGAAAATCACATCAGATGACAAAATAGTGGACGATCACACAATACTGGGAATCATGGACTAGCTAAGTTGACATATTTTTGGGGGGACACAATTCAATCCATAACACCTTATTAAACAGCATCCTTATTAATAATAACAATAGCATTCAAACATTTATCGGGTAAAATTACTGTCACTATATTTATTGTAAGAGACTCTGCAGTTCTGCTTTTGGATCTGATTGCCAGTCATCTTGTTTTGTCTTTGGCTTCCTGATAGATGTATTCTAGTACCAGGGATTCAGATTTCCCCTTCAGGTTTCAAAAGCAGCAAAGAGGAGATGCTGTTAAAATCACTTCATGGGGTGGCTCAATTTCCTTGATGGCAGAAGGTTGCTGCCATTCACGGAATCACCAGTGAAATGCCACTGCAGTTAGCAAAATAAATGGATGTGAGTAGGTGGGTGGTAGTGGTGGTAAACTCCCACCATGTAATTAGCTGCAAACAGAGTGAAATGTTTGCGCAGAGGCAAACATGTGTTTAAGATTCTGAGGAGAAGATAAAGGAATTGAGTTTGTTCAAACATCGAAAGAGAAGGTTGGGGGAAGCTTAATTAACAATCTTCAAAGAAATGTCTTTGCTTTATGACCACAGAAGGCAATGGCCAATGTGTATCAACTCTGTCAATGACAGAAGGGTAGGAAATATACAACAGGGATGATTAGAGATAGAAGAAACAATTACCTAACGTTGAAAATAGGTACTCTCTAAATTTGAACAAGAACATCTCTTAAATATCTTCTTCTGGAAATCATTAGAGAAAGACAAGCTTATATATCTGGGATGATAAAAGCACAGTTCTATTCAAAGGCAAGATTTCAACATACGTCACCTCAATAACTTGACAACATCCCTCTTAGATCTAAGATTATGCAATTCTGTGCCTTTTATTTATGCAAATCCTTGATGACATTTGCAATATGTCAGTTCTATCTTTCCGGCTCCATGGCACTGGGTTTTTTGGGGTGGGTATCTAAACAATAATCTATTAAAAGACCGTTTTGCTGAAGGAATTCCAGAAACATCACCAGAACTATTGAGTTTGGTCTGGTATAAATCCAAATCTGGTTTTACATCAAAAGAAAAATTGGATGACTCGAGCCATCCCATGACAATGGCAATTAGGACATCTGAATTCAGGGTCAGGATTATGCACTGATAACAAAGTGATATTTTCAGTTTTCAGGTTACTAAGAAATTCCCCTAGCCTAAAATATTAACCCACTGCTCTGCGATGGTCCTGGATGTTTCCATCACTAGTCATCCATTCACTTGAATTAAGAAATTGCTATCCTGAGGAATGTGTTAAGGCTATAAATGCCTTTGGAATAGTTAATATAGTAAATGACTTTCAAACTTACCTATCACCCGGGGCAATGAAAGACTGGCACACTGCACAGGTGAATTTGATGGTTTTTTTTAAGGCAGATACTGATTTGAATAGACTTAGGGCAAATGAGCTCAGAGAACTCTAGAGGAGAAGGAAGGTATCAGAGTAGTGTACTAGAGCTGTCTCATGGCAGCTTGTGAGAGCCACTCATTAAATTGTCAGTAGTTTTATGAGCCAGTATTTAAACACAACCATTATTAAAAATTAAATTATGTAACTTGAATAAATCATAATTAAAACAAAGTTAATAAATGTTCCAAACTCATTTTTTATTATTTTTCTGCATTTTACTATGATCTATGCTCTTTTGATTAGTTACATGGAAGTACTATATAATGATGAGCTATGGGATGGCAGTGGGTGGGTTTTATGGAACATCTTTTCTCAATTCCATGTCTAGTGGTGTCATGTTTGTAGCTGGAAATTAGCCAGGGTGGGGGTATTTACACTACCAAAAGAAAGAAAGAAAGAAAAAAAAAGTTGCCACTTAGTTGAATTCTGACTCATGGTGACCCCAAGTGTTGCAGAGTAGAGCTGCACTCCATAGGGTTCTCAAGGCTCTTTGTAGGGTTCTTAGAAGAAGATTACCAGGCCTTTCTTCCAAGGTACCTCTATGTAGGTTTAAACCACCAACCTTTCAGTTAGTAGTCTAGTGTTTAAATGTTTGCACTGCATAAGTATTCCACAATTTACACTATGGTAATTGGTAAATGCTAAAAATCGAGACCCCCCACCCACCAGATTAATTTATCAGCACGCTACCAACAATAAACCTTCATGAAAATTATAAGACTCCCAGAGGGATTAAAAAAAAAAGTTTAGCTGGTATACATAGAGAAAGTTAAATCTCTCAGGATGAAGCAGCTAATTCAAAAACATTCTTAAATTCGCTAATACCAAAGTTATCCATGGGAAATAAATAATAAGCAACTTGTAATTTTTGCTGTCCACTAAGTTCTTACAAAGTGCTAACAACTTATTTAGTCTTCCACAAAAACACTGTTTGGCCACCCTGGGACAGCTAAGTAGAAGCATCTCTTTTTTGCCTGTTTTACTCATATACTCAGTAATTCTTTCAGAAGAGTTTTTCTACAAGTCTCACAGATCCACCTATTTGAGATTGTGGTTTCCTTGGGTAGAATATTTTATCAACTAGTTCAACACTGAACTGTGGGAAGGCACCACAGCTGGGTTTGAATTTTAGTTCTGTCGCTGATAATATACGTGGCCTCAGATGAGTCACTTCAGCTCTCTAACAATCAGGTTCCTCCATACTAAAACTGGAGCTAGTACATAACTAGAGCTAGTACAGTTTACCTGGCAGGGTAATCCTAAAGATTTAATGAGATTATGTATATAAAAGAGACGACAGGAGTGCCTGACCTATGAAGGTGTTCACACAATGTTAATCCTTTTCACTAATTTTACTTTCCTTATTTTCAACCCTAATATATAAAAACTGTTCAAGACTAGGACTAGACCAAGGGCGAGAAAACCACAAATAGCCTAAAACCAACCCATTGGAAAGGGACATATGAATTTCATAGTCCTGCATGCCATTCATGAACTAAACGTTATCTTTGATTTCACAGAGGCCCTGAGACAGCATGAAGAAACATTTTGAGAAGAGCAGATACTCTGGGGGGACACTTTTTGTAGTTCAAAGAGATTTTCAATATGAGCTGGTCTTTCTACAGTAGCTTGGGGCCTTGGGCAGAGCGAAAGAAAAGGAAAATTGAATTCAAGTTTCTATAATCTAGTCATTCAGAATTGCCAACTTTTAATTTTTTTTTTTAATTAATTTTTATTGTGCTTTAAGTGAAAGTTTGCAAATCAGGTCAGTCTTTCATACAAAAATTTACATACACCTTGCTATACACTCCTAATTGCTCTCCCTCTGATGAAATAGCACAGTACTTCCCTCCACCCTCTCTCCTCGTGTACATTCGGGTAGGTTCTGGCCACCTCTGGGCTCTCATCTCCCCTCCAGGCAGGAGATGCCAACATAGTCTCATGTGTCAGCTTGATCCAAGAACCTTGTTCTTCACCAGTCTCATTTTCCATCCCCTATTCCAGTCCAATCCCTGTTTGAAGAGCTGGCTTTGAGAATGGTTCCTGCCCTGGGGTAACAGAAGGCCTGGGGTTCACGGCCTCCGAGGTTCCTCCAGTCCCAGTCTCACCATTAAGTCTGGTCTTTTTACGAGAATTTGGGGTCTGCATTCCACTGCTCTCCTGCTGCCTAAGGGTTTCTCTGTTGAGTTCCCTGTCAGGGCAGTCATCGGTTGTGGCCGGGTACCATCTAGCTCTTCTGGTCTCAGGCTGATGTAGTCACTGGTTTATGTGGTCCTTTTTGTCTCTTAGGCTCATAATTATTTTGTGCCTTTGATGTTCTTCATTCTTCCTTGTTCCAGGTGGGTTGAGACCAATTGATGCATCTTAGATGGTTGCTTGTTAGCGTTTAAGACCGCAGATGCCACTCTCCAAGTGGCATGCAGAATGTTTTCTTAACAGATTTTATTATGCCAATTGACTTAGATGTCCCCTGAAACCATGGTCCTTAAACCCCCGCCCCTGCTATGCTGGCCTTTGAAGTGCTCAGTTTTTTAAGGAAACTTCTTTGTTTTTGGTTTAGTCCATTTGTGTTGCCCTCTCCTGTATTATGTATTGTCTTTCCCTTCACCTAAGATGAAACTCATCTACTATCTAATTAGTGAATACCCCTCTCCATCCCTCCCACCCTCCCCCATCTCGTAACCATCAAAGAGTATTTTCTTCTCTGCTTGAACTGTTTCTCCAGTTCTTATAACAGTGGTCTTATACAATATTTGCCCTTTTGCAATTGACTGATTTCACTCAGCATAATGTCTTACAGATTTCTCCATGTTATGTAATGTTTCATGGATTCAACATTGTTCTTTATCGATGTGTAGTATTCCATTGTGTGAATATACCATAGTTTATTTATCCATTCATCCGTTGATGGGCACCTTGGTTGCTTGCAACTTTTTTTTATTGTTAACAGTGCTGCCATGAACCTGGGTGTGCATATATCTGTTTGTGTGAAGGCTCTTATTTCTCTAGGATATGTTCCAAGGAGTGGGATTGCTGGATCATATGGTAGTTCTATTTCTAGCTTTTTAAAGAAGTGCCAAATTGATTTCCAAAGTGGTTGTACCGTTTTAGTTTCCCACCAGCAGTGTATAAGTGTTCCAGTCTCTCCACAACCTCTCCAACATTGATTATTTTGTGTTTTTTGGGTTAATGCCAGCCTTGTTGGAGTGAGATGGAATCTCATTGTAGTTTTGATTTGCATTTCTCTAATGGCTAATGATGGAGCGTTTCTTCACGTATCTGTTAGCCACATGAATGTATTTAGTGAAGTGCCTGTTCATATCCTTTGCCCATTTTTTAATTGAGTTATTTGTCTTTTTGTGGTTGAGTTTTAGCAGAATCATATAGATTTTAGAGATCAGGCACTGGTCAGAGATGTAATAGCTGAAAAGTTTTTCCCAGTCTGTAGGTAGTCTTTTACTCTTTTGATGAAGTCTTTGGATGAACATAGGTGTTTGATTTTTAGGAGCTCCCAGCTATCTGGTTTTTCTTTGGCATTTTTAGTGATGATTTGTATTCTGTTTATGCCATGTATTAGGGCTCCTACTGTTGTCCTTATTTTTAGTTCCATGATCTTTATTGTTTTAGACTTTACATTTAGGTCTTTGATCCATTTTGAGTTAGTTTTTGTACATGGTGTGAGGTATGGGTCTTGTTTCATTCTTTTGCAGATGGATATCCAGTTATGCCAGCACCATTTGTTAAAGAGACTGTCTTTTCCCTAATTAACTGACATTAGGCATTTGTCAAATATCAGCTGCTTTTATGTGGATGGTTTTATGTCTGGATTCTCAATTCTGTTCCATTGGTCTATGTGTCTGTTGTTGTACCAGTACCAGGCTGTTTTGACTACTGTGGCAGTATAATAGGTTCTAAAATCAGGTAGAGTGAGGCCTCCCACTTTGTTCTTCTTTTTCAGTAATGCTTGCTTTACTTATCCAGGGCTTCTTTCCCTTCCATATGAAGTTGGTGATTTGTTTCTCCATCTTATTAAAAAATGTCATTGGATTTTAGATCAGAAATGCATTGTATATATAGATGGCTTTTGGTAGAATGGAATTTTTACAATGTTAAGTTTTCCTATCCATGAGCAAGTTATGTTTTTCCACTTATGTAGGTCTCTTTTGGTTTCTTGCAGTATAGGTCTTTCACATCTCTGGTTAGATTTATTCCTAAGTATTTTTTCTTCTTTGGGGTTACTGTGAATGGTATTGATTTGGTGATTTCCTCTTTGATGTTCTTTTTTTGATGTAGAGGAGTCCAACTGTTTTTTGTATGTTTATCTTGTAACCTGATACTCTACTGAACTTTTCTATTAGTTTCAGTAGTTTTTTTGAGGATTCTTTAGGGTTTTCTGTGTATAAGATCATGTCATCTGCAAACAGAGATATTTTTACTTCTTCCTTACCAATCTGGATGCCATTTATTTCTTTGTCTAGCCTAATTGCTCTGGCTAGGACCTCCAGCACAATGTTGAATAAGAGTGGTGATAAAGGGCATCCTTGTCTGGTTCCCCATCTGAATGGGAATGTTTTCAGGCTCTCTCCCTTTAGGGTGATGTTGGCTGTTGGCTTTGTATAAATGCCCTTTATTATGTTGAGGAATTTTCCTTCTATTCCTATTTTGCTGAGAGTTTTTATCATGAATTGGTGTTGGACTTTGTCAAATGCCATTTCTGCATCAATTGATAAAATCATATGGTTTCTGTCTTTTGTTTTATTTATATGGTGGATTACGTTAATTGTTTTTCTAATGTTGAACCATCCTTGCATACCTGGTATAAATCCCACTTGGTCACAGTGAATTATTTTTTTGATATGTTGTTGAATTCTATTGGCTAGAAATTTGTTGAGGATTTTTGCATCTAAGTTCATGAGGGATATAGGTCTGTAATTTTCTTTTTTTGTGGTGTCTTTACCTGGTTTTGGTATCAAGGATATGCTGGCTTCATAGAATGAGTTAGGGAGTATTCCGTCCTTTTCTATGCTTTGAAATACCTTTAGCAGTAGCGGTGTTAACTCTTCTCTGAAAGTTTAGTAGAACTCTGCAATGAAGCCGTCAGGACCAGGACTTTTTTTTGTTGGGAGTTTTTTGATGACATTTTCAATCTTTTTTTGTTATGGGTCTAGTTAGTTGTTCTACTTCTGTCTGTGTTAGTTTAGGTAGGTAATGTGTTTCTAGAAATTCATCCATTTCTTCTAGGTTTTCAAATGTGTTAGAGTACAATTTTTCATAGTAATCTGAAATGATTCTTTTAATTTCAGTTGGGTCTTTTGTGATGTGGCCCTTCTCGTTTCTTATTCGGGTTATTTATTTCCTTTTCTGTATTTCTTTAGTCAGTCTGGCCAACGGTTTATCAATTTTGTTAATTTTTCCGAAGAACCAGCTTTTGGCCTTGTTAATTCTTTCCATTGTTTTTCTGTTCTCTAATTCATTTAATTCTGCTCTATTTTTATTATTTGCTTTTTTCTGGTGCCTGACGGCTTCTTTTGTTGCTCTCTTTCTATTTGTTCAAGTTGTAAGGACAGTTCTTTGACTTTGGCTCTTTCTTCATTTTGTATGTGTGCATTTGTTGATATAAATTGACCTCTGAGCACTGCTCTCGCTGTGTCCCAAAGGTTCTGATAGGAAGTGTTTTCATTCTCATTGGATTCTATGAATTTCTTTATTCCCTCCTTTATGTCTTCTATAACCCAGTCTTTTTTTCTGCAAGGTATTGCTCAGTTTCCAAGTATTTGATTTCTTTTCACTGCTTTTTCTGTTATTGATTTCTACTTTCATGGCCTTGTGGTCTGAGAAGATGCTTTGTAATATTTCAGTGTTTTGGATTCTGCAAAGGCTTGCTTTATGACCTAATATGTGGTCTATTCTAGAGAATGTTCCATGTGCACTAGAAAAGAAAGTATACTTTGCAGCTGTTGGGTGGAGTGTTCTATATAAGTCTGTGAGGTCAAGTTGGTTGATTGTGGTAATTAGGTCTTCCGTGTCTTTATTGAGCTTCTTACTGGGTGTCCTATCCTTCACCGAAAGTGGTGTGTTGAAGTCTCCTACTATAATTGTGGAGGTGTCTATCTCACTTTTCAATTCTGTTAAAGTTTGTTTTATGTATCTTGCAGCCCTGTCATTGGGTGCATAAATACTTAATATGGTTATATCTTCCTGGTAAAATTTCCCTTTAACTATTATGTAGTGCCCTTCTTTATCTTTTGTGATGGATTTAACTTTAAAGTCTATTTTTTCAGAAATTAATATTACCACTCCTGCTCTTTTTTGATTGTTGTTTGCTTGATATATATTTTTTCCATCCTTTGAATTTTAGTTTATTTGTGTCTCCATGTCTAAGGCGTGTCTCTTGTAGGCAGCATATAGACGGATTGTGTTTTTTTATCCAGTCTGCAACTCTCTGTCCCTTTATTGATACATTTAGTCCATTTACATTCAGTGTAATTATAGATAAGTATGAGGTTTTTTTTTTTATGAGTTTAGTGCTGTCATTTTGATGTTTTTTGTGTGTATTGTTGACAGTTTCACTTTTCCACTTACTTTTTTGTGCTGAGAAGTTTTTCTTTGTAAATTGTGTATTCCTCATTTTCATAATAGTTGAATTTATTTTTGCTGAGTCATTATGTTTATCTTGGTTTTTATTTTGAAGTATGGAATTGTTAGACCTCTTTGTGGTTACTTTAATATTTACTCCTATTTTTCTAAGTAAAAACCTAACTCGTATCGCCCTATATTGCCTTGGTTTCCTCTCCATATGGAAGATCTATGCCTCCTGTAGTCCCCCTTTATTGATTATTGTAATCTTTTACATAATGACATCAATGGTTCCCTGTTTTGAGTATTTTGTTTTCATTAATCTTATTTTGTTTTTGTGATTTCTCTATCTGAGTTGATATCAGGATGTTCTGTTCTGTGATGTTGTGTTCTGTTGATATGTGATGTTATTGATTTTCTGACCAAAGAACTTCCTTTAGTAATTCTTGTAGCTTTGGTTTGGTTTTTGCAAATTCTATAAGCTTTTGTTTATCTGTAAATGTTTTAATTTCACCTTCATATTTGAGAGAGAGTTTTGCTGGATATATGATTCTTGGCCAGCAGTTTTTCTCCTTCAGTGCTCTATATATGTCATCCCATTGCCTTCTTGCCTGCATGGTTTCTGCCGAGTAGTCTGAACTTATTGATTCTCCTTTGTAGGTGACTTTTCATTTATCCCTGGCTGCTTTTAAAATTTTCTCTTTATCTTTGGTTTTGGCAAGTTTGATGGTAATATGTCTTGGTGATTTTCTTTTGGGATCTATCTTGTATGGGGTTCGATGAGCATCTTGGATAGATATCCTTTCATCTTTCACGATGCCAGGGAAGTTTTCTTCCAACAGATCTTCAACTATTCTCTCTGTATTTTCTGTTATCCCTCCCTGTTTTGGAACTCCAATCACGTGTAAGTTATTGTTCTTGATAGAGTCCCACGTGATTCTTAGGGTTTCTTCATTTTTTAAAATTCTTTTATCTGATTTTTCTTCAAATATATTTGTGCCAATTGCCTTATCCTCCATCTCCCCAATTCTGCATTTCAGTTCCTCAATTCTGCTCCTTTGACTTCTTAGTGAGTTGTTTAATTCTGTAATTTTATTGGTAATCTTTTGAATTTCTGAATGCTGTCTTTCTATGGATTCTTGCAGCTTATTAAATTTTTCACTATGTTCTTGGATAATCTTTTTGATTTCTTAATTGCTTTATCTGTGTGTTCCTTGGCTTTTTCTGTAGATTGCCTTATTTCATTTCTGAGGTCATCCCTGGTTTCTTGAAGCATTCTGTATATTAGTCTTTTATATTCTACATCTGGCAATTCCAGGAATGTATCTTCATCTGGGAAAGGTTTTGATTCTCTGATTTGGGGGTTTGTAATAAAAGCAGTCATGGTCTGCTCTTTATGTGATTTGTTATTGACTGCTGTCTCCGAGCCATCTATGAGTTATTGTAATGATTTATTTTATATTTGCTCACTGAGTCTTATCTTCTTGTTTTGTTTTGTTTCAATACACCCAGATGGGCTACTAGAGTGTGCTTACTTGATTGTTGGAGACTTTGAATCACTTATGTCCTGTGACCAGCTGGTTTGAGCTGTTACCAGGTATATGAGCCTAAGAATCCATTCTCTATTCTTGAATAGAATCTGCTCAAGTGTCCTGATAGTGGGTCACCTAGTGTGTGGTGTAGGCTCTCACCTAGTATCTCAGAGCAGTAGTGGTGATGGTTGTAGGCACCAGTTTCTAGTAGCACCAGGGGATCACACTCCAAGGAGTGCAGGGTGCTGACAGCCTTCCCCCAAGTGCCAGTGAGGAAGGAACATCTATGTTCTCTAGAGCGCTCTTGCGGGTGGGCTCTGTAGCTGTACCTTAGACACCCAATGCTTGTACCTCTAAAGATTGGTAGGCATCACTACCTTCAGACGCCATTAGTGGTGGCTAGGTGGTGTGGTTGGAGCTTCAGCCCTCAGTTCCCTGCTGTGGATCAGTGAGGGTTCTGTTTAATAGGTAGAGCAGTATCAGATCTCCAAAACTTGCCTTTCCACTGCTCAGCTACAACAATTACAGTTAGATCTCTAACAGAATTGCCTTTGCATTGTAATAGCCACCTGGTTCCATGTAGGGGTGAAAGCCAAAGACTGTGGATCTCTTATGCCTGGATGGAGCTGATTCTGTACTGTTGTTCCAGTTTAGAGAAGTCAGGAAAGGATTTTTCCCCTGATTGTTAATTGCTGCTTTTCCCAGGCCAGGAGAATGGGTTAGAAACCGCCCCCCCCAGAGAGCACTTCACTCTCTGGCCCAGGGAATTCCAATATGAATGAAGCTGGCTGGGGAAGGGAGGGGAGCAATCAGATAGATAGGACAGAGTAGTGCCGTAAAACAGACAAAATCATTTATCTTGTTTGGTGAGGACTGTTTTATCTGAGGTTCCAGAGGGGTATGTAGCATGTGTGCAGCTGGCTGGGTCCACTGAGATTGCCCCGGGGGCTAGGGCTGTGTCCCGTACTTGCCTTGTCTCAGGAAGCCACCATCAGCTCTGAGGCATTCTGTCCAAAGCCCAGCACCAGGGGATCAGGGCTGGGTGGCTGCTTGTGCATGGTCTTTCAGTACCTTGTCACTCAGGCTGCTTTGTAGCCTGTGTACACTGGCTGGGTACCCCGGTGATTGCCCCTGCAGGCTAAATCTGTGTCCCGTGCTTGCCTTGTCTCAGGAAGCCACTATCAGCCCCACCACACTTAGTCCAAATCCCAGCACCAAGGTCTTGGGACTGGGATGCTGCGCACCAGGCTCCGGAACCAGCCACTGCTTCCGCACAGTCTCTTGTTCCCCTGTCAGCCATGTCATTGTGTAGCCGCCTGCACTGGCTGGGTCCCTGCCAAGATTGCCCCAGGGGGTTAGGGCTGTGTCCTGTGCTTGCCTTGTCTCAGGAAGCCACAATGGGCCCTGCCACTCTGGCCTCAAGGCCCTGCAAAGGCTCAGGTCTGGGGTGCAGCACGCCGGCCTCTGGAACTGGATGCTGCTTCAACATGCAGTTTCTTGTTTCCCTGAGGGCTCAGAGCTGGGGCGTGACACGCTGGGCTCCAGAACTGGTCACTGCTTCAGTGGCAGTTTCTCATTCCCCTATCACTCAGGTCAATTCCTTAGTTTTGTGTTTGATGTTCAGGGTTCATATATTGACATGTATGTAATCGATTCATTTTTTTTTTCAAGTCTTTGTTGCAAGAGGGATCAGCAAAAGCTTCTGCCTAGTCAGCCATCTTGGTCCCACCTCACCTTTTAAATATTTTAAACATTTACCTTAAAAGGTTATGTCATGTTTGTTAGGCCCAGTGATTTGTTTGACTACTAATCTAGCCTTAGGGTTTAATTAGCAGAATGGGGGCCTATCCCACGAGATACTGGTAAAACAGAAGATTAATTTTTATTAACCCCAGAAATTAGATGTCTCTCCAGCCCTCCACTGGTGTTAAGTTGCCTACTTCCCAGGAGAAACGAGAGGAAAGGAGATTGATTTGGTGCATCTAACAGTTTCTCATGCGGTTTACATAAACCTTTGGGGTCTACAAACTCAAGTCTTATTCTTTATCCCATTTTATTAAAATCATGTACCTAAAGTAATGTACTACACCTAGGATAGAATAAATGAGAAGATTTTGGTTTTTATGGGAGGGTCAGAAGCCATTCAGATCATAAGTAAATGATGCTCTGTTTGACTCATGGAGAAGAGAAAAATTTCAGCCAAGTGAATTTTTTAAATGATATATGTAATGAGTTGAATGTTGCCCCCCCTACTCAAAAGTGAAGTCCATTTCCTATCATCCAGAACTTGTAAATAGGACCTTATTTGGAAAGAGGTGTAATTAAGTTAGAGATGGTTAGATAAGGAGATCATCCTGGATTATCTGGATTATTGGCCCTAAATCCAATGACTGATGTCCATAAAAGAGACACACAGAGGAAAGATACAACAGAGGAGAAGGTCATATGAAGATGCAGACAGAAACTGAAGTCATGGGGTCACAAGTCAAGGAATCCCTAAACCACCAGAAGCTGAAAGAGGCAAAAAAAGTATCTTCCCCAATAGCCTTCTGAGGGAGCACAGCCCTGTTGACTCCGTGATTTGGATTTCTGGCCTCAAAACTGTGAGAAAATGTTAAGGCATCAAGCTTTTGATACATTTATGTGGACACCCTAGGAAACCATAATAATGCATATTTTTAATAATTTACAAAATGGATTGCAAGGGAATATGTCACCGACATGGTTGACTTAGACTTCATTCCATAAAAATTATCTGTGTTAAATAACTGGTAGCTCCTAAAAATTAAACAATTATGCTCATCAAAAGAATTCACCAAAAGTGTAAAAAGAGAACCTACAGCCTGGGAAACCATTTTTAGCTATGACATACCTGACAAGGGTCTAATCTCTAAAATCTACTAAATACTTTAACACCTCAACAACAAAAAAGGCAAAAAATACAATTAAAAAATGGTGAAAGGATATGAATAGACACTTCACCAAAGAAGACGTTCAGGTGGTTAACAGACACATGAGGCTCACGATCATTAGCCATTAGACAAATGCAAATCAAAACTACAGTGAGATACCATCTTAACCTGACATTATGGGCACTAATCAAAAAAAGAAAATAACAAAGGTGGGAGAGGTTGCGGGGAGATTGGAACTCTTATGCACTGTTGGTGGGAATGTAAAATGGCACTACTACTATAGAAAACTATATGGCACCTCCTAAAAAGCTAGAAGTAGAGATATCATATGATCCACCAGTCCTACTCCTAGGAATATATTCTAGAGAAATAAGAGCCTTCACATGAATAAACCTATACACACCCATTGCAGCATTATTCACAATAAAAAAGATGGAAACAACCTAAGTGGCCATCAGTAGATGAATAGATAAGCTATGGTACATACACACAATGGAATACTAAGCAACTATAAAGGGCAATGATGAATTCATAAAACATCTCACACAACATGCATGAACCTGGAAGGCATTATGCTGAGTGAAATAAGTCATTCACAAGAGGGCAAATATTGTATGAGACCACTATTATACAAACTTAAGAAAAGGTTTACACACAGAAAAAAAAAAAAACAACTATCTTTGATGGTTATGAGTGGGGAGGAGAAATCACTAACTAGATAGTAGACAAGTGTTAACTTTGTTGAAGGGAAAAACAACACACAATGTAGAAGAAGTCAATACAACCTGACCAAGGCAAAGTCATAGATGTTTCCTAGACACTTCCAAACACCCCGAGGTACTGAGTTACTGGGGCTGAGGGCTGGGGACCATGGTCTCAGGGGACGTCTAGGTCAACTGGCATAAAATAGTTCATAAAGAAAACATTTTACATCCTACTTTGATGAGTAGTGTCTGGGATCTTAAAAGCTTGCAAGCAGCCATCTAAGATACATCTATTGATCCCATCCCATCCTGAGCAAAGAAGAATGAAAAAAACCAAAGATACAATGAAAATATTAGTCCAAAGGACTAGGGGACCATGAGCCATAGCCTCCACCAGCCTGAACCCAGAAGAACTAGATGGTGCTCAGCTACCCACACTGACTGTTTTTTACAGGGATCACAATCGAGGGTCCTGGGCAGAGTGGGAGAAAAATGTAGACCAAAACTCAGATTCACAAAAAAGAAAAAACAAAAAAAACAGACTTATTGGTCTGACAGAGACTGGAGGAATCCCTGAAACTATGGCCCCTGGACACTCTGCTAACTTAGAACTAAAGCCATTCCCGAAGTCCATCTTTCAGTCAAAGATTAGACAGGCCTACAAAACAAACAATAACACAACTGAGGAACATGTTTTTTAGTTCAATCAAGTATAGAAGACTAAATGGACAACACCTGCCCAAAAGCAAAGGTAAGAAGGCAGGAAGGGGCAGAAAAACTCGAAGAATGGACATGAGGAACCCATGGTGGAGAGGGGGAGAGAGCTGACACATTGTGGTGGGTGCAAATAATGTCACAAAACAATTTGTGTATACGTTTTTGAATAAGAAAATAATTTGCACTGTAATCTTTCACCTAAAGCACAATAAAATTAAAAAATAAAATTATCTGTGTGCCTATGTACTCTCAATTTAAAAGTATGTATTTTTCTTTTAATTTGAATAAACATCCTGAGGATGTTTAATAATTATCATTATCACTTTGAATTTAAGGATATTGAAGCTTAAAGGGGCTAATTATATACCCAAGGTAACAAAGCAAAAGAAGCATAATTTGAAGTCTAGGATGCCAGAGACTTTCCACTGTACAGTGTTGCTTGTGAATATTGTTGCTTTATACCTTTAACATCAGCATTATTCCAAGCTGCCACTAAAGATTGCTATAATCCTCTGTTGGAATCTTAAATTAGCAGTCACATTTTATTTGATGAAAGGCCTAGGGACCACTTCCATATGGAGCACAAACAAGAGTGTTTGGCTTCTGCCCAATATTTTCCCCAAATTGCTTTCCAATATTCCCATCTGTTTTCTAATCCTAAATGAGTGTAGCATTGGTTGAGGTACCTTGCACACTGCTGAGAATAACAACTGATGCATAACCTATGCATATTCATGAGTGGAATTATAGCTATGCATGAATGCTCTACATTAGTGTCTCATAATCAACATCTACTTCCTTTTTTTTCGTCCAGAATAAAAGGGGAGGGGGTTAGTTAGCTCAGTCACTAATCAAAGATAATTACACCATTTCCATTCCAAATGTTTATCTGGGCTTCTGTGAGGCAAGCATGGATTGAACATTTAATGTGCGATATTAAGGTAGACCCTATGAAAAGTGTATCAAGAGTGATGGTGAAATTGTTTTGTAGTATCAAAGACTTAGAGGTACTGTATCTGGAAAGCATAGGCAAATTTAATTCAGTGCTTGGCAAAGGGCTTTGCACTTAATAAGTAATAAATAAATACTTTTTTAAATGAATGAAGAATGAGTGAATGAATGAATGAATTGTTCTGCATAAAAGTCAGAACATAATAAAATTTAAATATTTAACAAACAATTGAGCATTAAGGTCATGATCCTTCCCATGAACCTTGAAACACATTCTGTCCACCCGTAAGTCAGCTCTTTTTGGTACACATTTCTCACTTAAACATCGTTGTCAATAGACAAAGATAAACCAAATCAAGTTTCTTGGTTATAGCACTAAATTATGTCAATGACGATCCTAAGACTGGCCAGATACTTTCAACAAGGACAATTTTAGCACCTCCTGATATGTTAGGCATGAGGCTTTGGTGGATTAGTGGTAGTATTCTTGCCTTCCATGCAGGAGACCTGGGTTGGATTCCTGGCCAATGCACCTCATGTGCTGCCAACACATTTGAACATAACTCAGCCAAGCTCTTTTCCACTGTATGAAAAGGATAGCCTGTCTGCCAGTGTCCAATAACACATCCATTATTTCCTTTTAAAGCCTCATGAGAAACATATTAGTGTTCATGTTTCTAGCAAGATTCTGTTCATGATTAATACAAGCTTTTTCTACAGCTCTCCTTACTTCTTTCTGAGCCCTCAGCATAATTTTCTGTAATGTCCAGAGTTCTACAAAAAGTCTCTGGAAGGCAATCTAGACTTTTATTATCAAGTGCTGGAAAACTCTTCCAGCCTCTACCCATTAGAAGTGTACTGAGGTATGTGATACTGCTGAAAATTTGGACATGGCAAGCATAGATAACTTTTCAGATAGTTGGCTGTTAAAGGTAGAAGAGGGATAAGGTGAAGAAAAAAGAAATGGGGTTAAAAATATTTTGTTTTGTTTAGTTTTGATAGATTTGACATGAGCACTTTAAAATACCAACAGAAAGGAACACATTAAAAGGGAGGAGTTAAAATTAGAGTAAAATAAGGGATAATTGATAATGGAAATAACCAGAAAATGTTAGAGGAGACAGGCCCCCAAGAAGTATGGAAAGGAAGTGGACAGAGACAGACTTTAATTTCATAGGAGAAACTAAAGAAATAATGGGTTTCGAAATAGTTATATTTGAGGCTTTGATAGCAGAAAATTCAGAGAGTTCTTATCTGATGACTTTGATGGTCCCTGTGAAGTAGACGTTGAAAGTGAGTGACAAGTTAGTTACATGCATTTTAGTCAACTCTAAAATTCTTTAAAACTTATTCTCTATTAGACTAATTCAATCTTTTCTACAATAGCCCATTTACCAACTTCACCTGGGATGATTGGAAAGAAAAGAAGATACAAATTTTTACTCTCACAAGGCTATTCCATAGACTCACAGGACACAGAAATGATGTTTGACTTCTTGATAGACAGAACAGAAACGTGAAGATGACAAAGCCACATATTTTAATAGAAAATGATTTTTCAACTTAGAACCCTAAATTCAGCCAAAATGTCCATCAAGTATGATGGTACAAAAAAATCATTTTGCTAGCAGCAGGATGGAGTAAGTGGAAGAGTTTATCACTGGGTGAGTGAATGTATCATCTGACAGATTTTCCTCCTTGTAACATTGCATTGAGTCCCTGGGTGGCATAAACTCTAAATGTGCTTGGCTGCTAAGCCAAAGATTGGCAGTTTGAGACAACTCAGAAGCACCATGGAAGAAAGACCTGGCCATCTACTTCTGAAAAATCAGCCATAGAAAACCCTGTGGAGCACAGTTCTACTCTGACACTTACTTATAGTGTTGCTATGATCTGGAACTGACTCAATAGCAATTGAATTTTTAATATTGCATTGAAAGCATTTCATAGAATTGCTGAAAAATATGAGGAAAGTTGGCCTGGCATGGGATGTATTAAAAACAAACAAAAAAAAACTCAGTGCCATCGAGTCAATTCTGACTCACAGTGAATTAGTCTAGTAGAGAATAAGTTTTAAAGAATTTTAGAGTTGACTAAAATGGACGTAACTAACTTGTCACTCACCTTCAACGCCTACTTCACAGGGACCATCAAAGTCATCAGGGATGTATTATAATGAAAAATTAACTCCAACAAATAATGAAAAACTATTCAAGAAGGGAAAACTGGTTCATCAGTAAAAATTGTTTACATTTGTAACACTTAAAGCACAGAATATTGATTTAACAAATATTGTGATATAATTATATTGAATGGAGAAGAGGAGTGAAGGATATAGGAAAAGTAAAATATTTTATCACTTTTTATCATAAGAGTGTGTCAATCAATACATATGATTATTCACGAGATCAGTGTGTATGCTCACAATTACGAAAGTATATAAGATGATAGACATAAAAACAGGATAAACATAACTAATGTCACTGAATTGTACGCATGAAGAACGCTGAAAAGGCAAATGATTTGTTACATATATATTTCCCAGAAGAAAAAAAAAGTAAAAGAAGAGGCAGTCCAAAGAATTTAATTGGGAGGATAATTTTCAAAGGTGGGGTTAGGAAGGTGATAAGAATAGTTATTTGTATTATGAGCTTTTTGTGTACTATTTAGCTTTTTAAAGCATCTGTGTATATTACTTTCAGTAAAATATAAAGTTGATTTAAAATGGATAAAAATAAAAATAAAGTCCATAAAATTCATCTTATAAACCTGATTTATTAATATATTTTCATGAAATAGTCTACTAGCTATATAACAAAAACAAATCTCTCCCTGCAGTTACACATTGGTACACATTTGTGTAGAGTTTGTTGATGAGAAACAAATGGGTATAAAATAAAAATGGGAGCCTTGGGCTTGAATATAGGAGTGAAAATTTAATATACAAATAAATAAAAATATAAGAGAAAAACAAAGTTAAACTAAAGAACTAGGCAATCATAAAATGAAAGATGGAAGATTAGAAGCCTTCTTATGTGCTTATATTTCCAGGGCAGGAGGAAAGAAATTTTGACGAACTTTTCACTCTTGAATGTACCAAAACCAGTTGCCTTTGAGTTGATCTCAACTCATAGTGACTCCATGGGTGTGAAAGAGCTATGCTCCATAGGGTTTTCAATGGCTGAATTTTTGCAAGTAGATTTCAGGCCTTTCTTCTGAAGCATTTCTGGATGGACTAAAACTTCCAACCTTTTGATTAGCAGGTCAGCATGTTAACCATTTTCACCACCCAGGAACTCCTCTTAAATATAATTTAAGTATTAACAATGTTAGGGTAACTATTAAAATTGAAACACAATACAGACCTTTGATATCAGAAGAAAATGAAAAGTTGATTCTGACTCATAGTAACCCTACAGGACAAAGTAGAACTGTCCCATAGGACTGTCATCTTTACGGAATCAGACTGCCACATCTTTCTCACAAGGAGCAGCTGGTGGGTTCGAACACCCAAACTTCTGGTTAGCAGCTGAGCATGTAATCACTACACCACCAGGGCTACTGATATCAGAAGACAAAATATAATAAAGATTACATGATCAAATAGAAGACAGAAAAGGAGTACAAAATAGTAAAGAAAAAGCATAGAAACTAAAAGTTAAAAAAAATAGTAATTACAAAAACTGTAAACTTAAACTCACCAAATAAAAACTGAAGTTTTTTGTTGGAATTTTAAGTTTAGCTGTTTATATGTTGTGTTAGTCATCTAGTGCTGCTATAACAGAAATACCACAAGTAGATGGCTTTAGCAAAGAGAAATTTATTTCTTCACAGTAAAGTAGGCTAAAAGTCCAAATTCAGGGTGTCAGCCCCAGGGGAAGGCTTTCTCTCTCTCTCTTTCTCATCAATCTTCCCCCAGACTAGGAGTTTCTTTGCACAGGAACCCCAGGTCCAAAGAACATACTCTGCTCCTGGCACAGTTTTTTTGGTGGTATGATGTTCCCCGTTTCTCTGCTCACTTCTCTTTTTTTATATCTCAAGAGATTGCCTCAAGACACAATCTAATCCTGTAGTTTGAGTCCTACCTCACTAACACAACTGTTGCCCATCCTCCCTTATTAACATCCTAGAGGCAGGATTTACAACATATAGGAAAATCACACAATAACTGCAATCATGGCCCAGCCCAACTGATGCACACATTTTTGGGGGGACATAATTCAATCCATGACAGATGTTTCCCTAAAAATATGATAGGGACAATGAGGAAAAAAAAAGGAATAGAAAAAAAAAATCTCTATTAAAGGACCAAAGGGAATGAATGGAACAATAGCAATATCAGACAAAACAGACTGCAAGGGAAAAAGCTTATTATGGATAAAGGGAATCACACTTCAAAGTTTTATTATTTTTTAACAAAATTCACTTGGAAGAGATAATGACCCTAACATCAGTATATCAAACATGTGACATCAAATTTTATTAAGAAAACAATTGGCAGATTTACAAGAAGTACAGTCAGAATACTCCTTAGAAGCAAGAATGGTGAGACTTTGTCTCACTTACTTTAGGCATGTTGTCAGGAGGGGCCAATTCCTGAAGAAGGACATCATGCTTGGTAAAGGAGAGGGTCAGCGAAAAAAGAGGAAGATCCTCAAGGAGATGGATTGACACAGTGACCTCAACAATGTGCACAAATATAGCAATGATTGTCAAGATGGTGGAGGACCAGGCAGTTTTGTTCTATTGTACATAGGGTCGCTATGAGTCAGAACCTACTTCAGGGCACCTAACAACAACAAATTTTTTACTGTTGTCATAAATGGGAAATGTTGGATAAGAGACAATCAATAAGTAGGAAAAGGTGTATTAATATCCCCTCCTCTGTTCTCCCATTGCATGTTGTCTGTTTTCTGTTTAACACAATTCTTTGCAATTTGTCCTTTTTTTATGTCTATCTTTTACATTATATTAGGAGCTTCTTTTTTCAAAGGCATGACAGAAACTTACTCATTTTAAAATCCTCCCAGTCTAGCAATAGTCAATCAGTATTTGTTCAATGAATTACTAAATGATTGAAAAAATTAATCAATCACTCCATCCATTTATCATCTGCCATCTTGCAACACCCAGGGAATCCAGGATATTTACATAGGTAGCACACTCTTTTTTAAATTAATGGCCTATAATTTTCACCCTCTCCTTCTGTACCCCCCCAAAAAAATCATCCCATGGTGCATCAATAGTATTCATTCCTTTGGCACCAAAACTCATATATTGCTTATTGTTGTTAGGTGCCACCCAGTTGGTTCCCACTTATAGTGATCCTATGTACAACAGAAGGAAACTGCCCAGTCTGGTGCCATTCTAATCATTGATATGTTTCAGCCCATCATTGCAGCCAGATATCAATCCATCTCATCTGAGGGTCTTCTTTTTCACTGACACTCTACTTTTGAAGCCCTGGTGGCTCAGTGGTTGAGAGTTTGGCTGCTAACCAAAAGGTCAGCAGTTCGAATCCACCAGTCGCTCATTGGAAACCCTATGGAGCATTGTACTCTGTTCTTCTCTTTTGGTTTTCTAACTTCAGGTCTTTGCACATTTCATTATAATATTTTACTTTGTCTTCTCTAGCTGTCCTTCGAAATCTCCTGTTTAGCTCTTTTACTTCATCATTTTATCTATTGGCTTTAGCTACTCTATGTTCATGAGCAAGTTTCAGAGTCTCTTATGACGTCCATTTTGGCCTTTTCTTTCTTTCCTGTATTTTTAATAACCTTTTGCCTTCTTCATGTATGATGTCCTTGATGTCTTTCCACAACTCGTCTGGTCTTCAGTCATTAGTGCTCAACACATCAAATCTATTCTTGAGATTGTCTCCAAATTCAGGTAAGACATACTCAAGGTCATACTCTGGCTCTTGTGGACTTGTAATTTTCTTCAGTTCAACTTGAACTTGTATGGGAGCAATTGATGGCCTGTTCCATAGTCAGCCCCTAGCCTTATTCTGACTGATGATAATGAGCTTTTCCATCATCTCTTTCCACAGATCTAAGTCGATTTGATTCCTGTGTTTTCCATCTGATGAGGTCCACATGCATACTCCCTGTTAATGTTGTTGAAAAATGTATTTGCAATGAAGTCATTGGTCTTGCAAAATCGTATCACTCGAACTCCGATATCATATTTATCACCAAGGCCATATTTTCCAACTACCAATCCTTCTTCTTTGTTTCCAACTTCCACATTCCAATCACTAGTAATTATCAATGCATCTTGATTGCATGTTTGCTCAACCTCAGATTGCAGAAGTTGGTAAAATTCTCCAATTTCCTTGTCTTTGGCATTAGTGATTGGTGCGTAATTTGAATAATAGTCGTATTAACTGGCCTTCCTTGTAGGCATATGGATATTATCCTATCATTGACAGGATTGTACTTCAGGATAGCTCTTGAACTTTTCTTTTTGATGATGAACTCAACACCATTCCTCTTCAATTTGCGTTCTCGGCATAGTAGGCAATATGATTGCCTGATTTAGGAAGGTCTCAAAAGCTTGACTCCATCCACGTCATGAAGGTCAACTCTACTTTGAGGAGGCAGCTCTTCCCCAGTTGTATTTGACTGCCTTCCAACCTGAGGGTCTCATTTTCCAGCACTATATAAGACAATGTTCCACTTCTATTCATAAGGTTTTCACGGGCCATTTTTTTTTTTTCAGTACACTGCCAGGTACTTCCTCCTATTCTCTCTTAGTCTTGAAGTTCCGCTGAAACCTGTCCACCAAGCCTGACCCTGCTGCAATTTGAAATACCCGTGGAAAAGCTTCCAGCATCACACCAACACGCAAGCTACCACAGTGCGACAAACTGACAGATGCATGGTGAATATATTCCTTATTACTTTTTGTTTATTCATACTATCCAACTCAAACCACTTCCTAGCCTAGTAACTTGTCTCCCATTCCTCCAGGATTGAGTTAGGTAATACCATCTGGAAATGACAACCATGTTCAAGACCAAGCTGGTCCACTTTTCTCCCTTTTGGGGAGTGTTTCTTCCCCATTCTAAGCACTATCTGTGTGATTAAGTACAACTGACATCCTTGACTCATTCAAACTTCAGTCATGGAAGCCAGTCATTTGCTTGGTCTTTTCAAGTCACTGTTCCACACAGAAGGCACCTTGAGGTTCTATTGTTATTAAATAACTGTTTCCTCAACTCCCCTGAAACCCATTCTACTTGCATTATTGTTATGGCAGGCATGCAGAAAAATCTCCCATTGAGCTTTTCCTGTACGAAAAAAGTCCTTCCTTCCATTGTCAGCCTAAATTAAGCATACCTGTCTTATACCCTCGCATTCCTTATAGCTCTTTCCATTTTGGCCTTGAATGATTTGGGCACATAATTCTCCTCCTTTCAACTGGGACTTCCTTATGATAGGAACCATATCTTAGCCATTTTTATATTCCTGGTGCAGCACAGTTGGGCCTCAACAGATATTGTGTGTATAAATGGATGGAAATATGAATGAATGAATAAATAAACTGACTTCCTGATCCTTTCTTCACAAATAGTACAAAAGTAAAATTTATTGTTGTCTCTTCCAAAAGATAACCTATTTAGAAATTAGAGTTTCTAAATGAATTGTTTTTACTTTATTTTTTTCCCAGCATGAAAATTCCAGGTCTTTATAAAGTGAAAACCCCCATCTCATTCGCTTTAAATACACGCGCTCATCCAGGATTGTTAGCCCTCTCGTGTTCACCCTGGTGAGATTAGGAGGAAAACCATGCAAAGGCATGGGCAAGCTACACTAAATTATAGCGTAATAACCATAAATTACTGCAACTCCGGGATTTGGAAATTAATGGTGGGGGAAGGTTAAACATGGATTGTATCCATTAGTGCAGTGTAGGTTCATTATTGCCATTTTCTACCCTTCTTCGAGAGTACTATCATTCAGGACCATCATAATTAGATTCCACTGACAATGAGATGAATAAATAAATAAAAAGAATTTCAGAAACTAGCAGCAAGCTCTGCATGTGAATCTTTTTGAAATTTAGTTATTTTCCCACAGACAGGGCTTTTTCAATATTATTTATGTAATATTTTCTATGTCATCAGATTAGGTTCCATTTGGACTCTTGATATAAGTTAAAAATGCTGGGGAAAGTAGTCTAGCGCCCTTGATATTTCAGACTAGTAATAAATTTAGTGGATAAAATCCTCCCCCCCGAAAAAAAAAAAATTATAGCAAAAGGTATGCTTTTTCTAAATTGAAATGTAGCATAAGAAGTTTCTGCTTAAATCAAGGCAAAAGCCAGAAGAGGAACATTCTATAACAGGCCAGAGGCCTAAGGAGTGGGGTTTCAAAGCCTCTCTTGTATACACTGAGCCAGTGTCTCAACTGAAAGCTGAGAAAATGGAACCCTCCATCGTTAGCCCACACTCAACACTTTATTTGTCTTACCTTCATTTTCACTCTTAGTGTTTATTAATTTATAGGCATGTCTCTCCCACCCCCTAACTTGTTAGCTCCTTTGAGGGCTGGAGTCAAGCCTGTTTCACCTTTATGAACATTTTCGAGGTCTTGCTTTAGTAGCTGCATAAGAAACTCATCATATTCTAATTAAAAATGTACAATGTGCATAAAAATGCTTAGTTATGGTAGATTGCACCTATGCAAATCTTTAAACATGAAGCTCAAGATAGCATATCTATGCTTCTTTGTCTTGAGCTTTGTATTAGTTTTCTATTACTGCATAACAAAGTATCACAAACTTAGTGGCTTAAAACAACACAAAATCACTATCTCACAGTTTCGGTGGATCATGAGTCTGGCACGGCATTACCAAGTTTTCAGCTCAGAGTCTCACATGGCTGAAATCAAAGTGTTGGCTGGGGCTGTTATTTCTTCGGAAGTTCAGGGTCCTCTTCCAATCTCTTTCGGGTACTTGGCAGAATTTAGTTTCTTGCTATGGTAGCAGGCCTCCATTTTGTGTGTGTGTGTGTGTGTGTGTGTGTGTGTGTGTGTGTTTTGCTGGCTGTCAACTGAAAGTCATTCGCAGCTCCTAGAGACTGCCTACCATTCCCTATCATGTAGCCCTCTCCATAACATGGCAGTTGCTCAATTAAGGCCAGCAGGAAAATATCTCTGCTGCTATGAATCTCTGATTTCTTCTATTTCAGACAAAAGGATTTAAAGGGCTTATGTGATTACTTCAGGCCCAGTTAGGTAATCTTTCTTTTCATTAAGTTGACTGATTAGGGAAGTCGACTATATCTGTAAAATCCCTTTTGCTATGTTGTTTTTAGGTGCCATCAAGTTGATTCCGACTCATAGCGACCCTATGTACAACAGAAGGAAACACTGTCCAGTCCTGCACCATCCTCAAAATCCTTGTTATGCTTGAGCCCATCATTGCAGCCACTGTGTCAATCCATCTCATTGAGGGTCTTCCTCTTTTTCACTAATCCTTTACTTTAGCAAGCATGATATCCTTTTCCAGGGATGGATCCTTCCTGATATGTGTCCAAAGTATGTCTAAGGAGCATTCTGGATGTACGTCTTCCAAGACAGATTTCTTCATTCTTTTGGCAGTCTATGGTATACTCAATATTCTTTGCCAACACCACAATTCAAAGGCATCAATTCTTCTTTGGACTTCCTTATTCATTGTCCAGCTTTGAGTGACTGAAAACACCACGGCTTGGGTCAGGTGCACCTTAGTCTTCAGGGTGAAATCTTTGCTTTTTAACATTTTAAAGATGTCTTTTGCAGCAGATTTGCACAATGCAATGTATCCTTTCATTTCTTGACTGCTTCCATGGGTGTTGATTGTAGGCCCAAGTAAAATTAAATCCTTGACAATTTCAATCTTTTCTCCATTTAGCATGATGTTGCTTATTGGTCCAGTTGTGAGGTTTTTTGCTTTCTTTATGTTGAGGTGTAATCCATACTGAAGGCTGTGGTCTTTGATCTTCATCAGTAAGTGCTCCAAGTCCTCTTCACTTTCAGCAAGCAAGGTTGTTTCATCTGCATAACATAGGTTGTTAATGAGTCTTCCTCCAATCCTGATGCCATATTCTTCTTCATATAGTCCAACTTCTCAGATTATTTGCTCAGCATACAGACTGAATAAGTATGGTGAAAGGATACAACCCTGACTCACATCTTTCTTGACTTTAAACCACGCAGTATACCCTTATTCTGTTTGAACAACTGCCTTTGAATACAGCGTGAGCACAATTAAGTGTTCTGAAATTCCCATTCTTTGCAATGTTATCCATAATTTGTTATGACTCCCACAGTTGAATGCCTTTTCATAGTCAAAACACAGGTTAACATCTTTTTGGTATTCCCTGCTTTCAGCCAGGATCCATCTGATATCAGCAATGATACCTTTGCCCCACGTCCTCTTCTGAATCTAGCTTGAATTTCTGGCAGTTCCCTGTCAGTGTACTGCTGCAACTGCTTTTGAATGATGTTTAGCAAAATTTTACTTGTGTGTGATATTAATGATATTGTTTGATAATTTCCACTTTCAGCAGGATCAGCTTTCTTGGGAATAGGCATAAATATGGATCTTTTCCAGACAGTTGGCCAGGTAGCTGTCTTCCAAATTTCTTGGCATAGACAAGTGAGTACTTCCAGTCCTGCATCCATTTGTTGAAACATCTCAATTGGTATTCTGTCAATTCCTGGAGCCTTGTTTTTTTGCCAACGCCTTTTTCAGTGCAGCTTGGGCCTCTTCCTTCAATATCATCAGCTCCTGATCATATTCTACCTCCTGAAATGGTTGAACACCAACCAATTCCTTTTGGTACAGTGACTCTGTGTATTCTTTCCATCTTGTTTTAATGTGTTGTTTAATATTTTCCCTATAGAATCCTTCAAAAATTACAACTCAAGGCTTGAATTTTTCTTCAGTTCTTTGAGCTTGAGAAATGCTGAGTGTGTTCTTCCCTTTCAGTTTTCTAAGTCCAGTCTTTGCACATATCTTTATAATAGTTTACTTCGTTTTCTGGAGCCACCCTTTGCTATATAAGTTCACATATTCATGGAAGTGATATAGTATTCGCGGGTATTACCTACACTCAACACAAAGGAATTATATAAGGTAGAGAGGTGTCTTAGAATTCTGCCTACTATAAGTTGATAAACTAAATGATTGGATTTGTAACTTAACATCTGGTATATATATATATATTTATATATTTCTGGAACCCTGACAGTGCAGTGGTTAAGAGCTTTGTTACTAACCAAAAGGTCAGCAGTTCAAATCCACCAGCTGCTTCTTGGAAACCCTATGGGGAAGTTTTACTCTGTCCTATAGGGTCGCTTGAGTTAGAATTGACTTGACAGCAACAGGTTTGATTTATATATATATATATATCTCCATGATCTGTCTGTCGGTTTGTCATATTGTGGTGGCTTTCATATTGCTACTCTACTGGAAACTGTGCTGTTGTTGTTTCAAATACCAGAGAGCTATCCAGGGTAGGCAGATCTCAGTGGAGCTTCCAGACTGAGACAGGCTAAGAAGAAAGGCCTGGTGATCTACTTTCAAAAATCAGTCAACGAAAACCTTATGGATCACAACAGAGTATTGTCTAATACATTGCTGGAAGGTGAGCCACCTAGGTTTAAGGCAGTACACAATAGCTGCAATAATGAAGTCAAACATACCAGCGATCAAGAAGATGGTGCAGGACTGGGCAACATTTCGTTCTATTATATACAAAACCAAAAAAACCCAAACCCATTGCCATCAAGTTAATTCAATGCATAGTGACCCCATAGGACAGAGTAGAACTGCCCCACAAGGTTTCCAAGGAGCACCTGGTGGATTCGAACTGGCAACCTTTTGGTTAGTAGCCATCGCTCTTAGCCACTATGCCAGCAGGGTTTCCTCTATTATACATAAGGTTGCCATAAATTGGAGTGGACTCGATGGCCACTAATAATGTATATATGTGTGTTTTTTTATCATTGTGCGTGTGTGTGTGTACGCTAATGAATAGACTTCTGGATGGAACCTTCTGGATTGATCAGAATGTACCCTAAAAAGACAACATGCTATATGAACATTGTGAACTCATTAACTTAATCAAGAAGCCCCAAGTTCTCCAGAATAACTCCCAAATCAGCATATATGTATTCAGCCTGGGTCTCAGAACAATGGGTAAAAAAGCCATTCATTCATGACATTTGACAGCTGTATTTATTTTGGTCTAGACTTACAAATACTGAGTTAAAAAGTAGCTTATACCTTTTATCCTTTGCATCTCTGAAGAAGGCAAGCAAAAGGCTGGGGAATGGGAGAGCAAACACGGACTCCAGCAGTTTCAACAGCTTCATGAAGTCTGGCATTGTTATTCAATGGAAAGCCTGGGCACTCCTCACCGAAGGACATTCTGGGGTCTTATTATTAGCTTTTGGTGATTGAGCAACTCAGTGGGTGCTTGAGCTACTCAATGGAGGTGACATGAAAGACACTGCAACATAACTGCAGGTGACCTGACCATAACTATCATTGACGTGAGCTCATGACTTTCTTAGACCCATAATTTGTTTTGACTAATGCTTCATGGTCAGAAATGCAACCCAATTCTCAATTCAATTAATAATAAAAACAACAGCTACAAGAAAAATATTTTCCATTTTTTGAACAATTACTTTGTTCCAAGTTCTATGCTAAGGATTTTATATACATTAAATCCTTTTTCAAGATGAGAAGACCGAGGAAAAAAAGTTTGCGTAATTTGCACAAATCACACAGCAAGAAAGAATCAGAGGCTGAATTCAACCCCAAGGCTCTGTGAAGACAAATGTCTGTTTTAGTGCCCTTCTTTGTCTTTTATGATTTTTCCTTCTTGGTCAATATCAACAGATCCACCCACCCTTTCCTCAGACTCTTAAGACATACAATTAAATTAGTTCCTTGTTAACTTGGTAAACTAAATTTAGATGCATTGACATATACCTACTAGACTTTTTATTCACGAGTAGTGTGTTATTTGGAAAGTTAAAAATGTTTGATCTTACCATTAATATTTTTATTCATAAGGATATTTTAAAACTTAGGACCTGAATCAGCTTTTAACTTCACAACAGAAACTGGGGGAAGTATATCCTTGCTTGCTGAGTTTTTCTAAACTAGTATATTTATGTTAAAGGTTTTCAATTTGAGGGGAGCATTCTTTTCTGTGCATTAATGTAATATTTTGTGTGTTGGGCATACATTTATGAGTTTGCGAATAGAAATTGTTCCTTCACTGAAAATGTGCTCTATTTAATATCTTCCTTTTTTTTTAATCTATAAAATACTAAAGATGATGGTAGGATTTATATACGTCACCACAGTCATTCTCATCCCTTGCGTTTATAAGCTCTACTCTGTGTCTGATATGTTACCAATGTTTACATAAATTGTCTTATTTTATCCTCATAACAAATTTTTAAAAAAGGTGTTATGAACCTCATTTTATTGATGAAAAAACTGAGGATCAGAGAGGTTAAATAACTTGCTGAAAGTCATATCAATAGTGAGCATTGGAGTTGGAGTATGAACTTCTTCTACTTCTTTCAAATATATCATGCCATCTTCCTGGATAACATTAGTTATCTGGAGGCCAGGGACCATGTTTTACAGTCCTTCAGTATTTTCCTTGCTTTTCATAGTGGCCTGTAAAACTTATATGCTCAAGAAATATTTGCTGATCAAAGCTTAGAGACTGAAGCTATGTTGCTTCATGGGAAGTAATCTTGAAGAGAAAACTAGAGAAGACAACAGAATATTCAGATCATTTATTTCCACAAAGTGTGACTTGAAAAAAGTTGGGTAATTCATTCCAGAAACATAACAAACATACTAGCAATACCAAGCATTAGTGTTGTCTCTGAGGAATTGTAATCAAAACTTGCATCTGGAAAACTCTTTAAAGTTTATGACATCCTTTCACAATTGGCTTCAATCAAGGAATGGTTTTCATTCACAAACTCATAAATGCACCCCCACCCACACAATATTACACTAATGCACAGGAAAGAATGTTCCTCTCAAGCTGAAAATCTTTAACATAAATATGCTAGAAAAATTCAGCAAGCAAGGATATACTTCCCCCAGTTACTGTAGCATTTTGTAAAGAATGGACTTGGAAGTTCTCCTGCTTAGCTAAGCAGGCATTTCTGGGTGTGGTAAGCTGTTTCAAGCAAGCCATTTCAATTATGCAAGAGTATAAACTACTTTAGAATTACACTGTAAATGGCTTTTTCAATCTTACATTGCAATTATACATTGAATGCAAAATGAAATCAGAATATGGAATTCCTAAGGAATGCTGGCAGGAATAAAAAAGAGACCTGATTCTCTAAACAAGGGCATGATTTCCGGCAGCTGGCTTGGCTCCCTCAGTAGCCGTACAGTTAAGTTCTCACTGCTACACAGGCAAGTTCCATAGACAACACTTGTTGGGGATCCCATTCATGGAATAACCCTGGCACTAAATATATGCATTAGTTATGTCCTTTTTGCTCACTCTTAAAATTAGCTCTTAATGCAGGGTCATGAAGCATGGCAGTAATGTTATACCCAACAGCATGTGTGTTCGAATCAATCAGTCTCGGTTTAAGTTATAGGTCTGGTAAATAAAGCACCTCAGATAAATGAATTACCATCTCTGGGCTTAGCTTCCACATCTACAGAATGGAGTTAACAGTACTAGCTAATTCTTATGATTATTTTAAGTATGAAAGATATAATAAATGAAAATATCTTAGCTCAGTACTTGGAAATATAATTCCTTGACAAATATTAATTGCTCTTAGAGTTGACTTCAAGATTGGTAGCATGAGAAGCTCCATGGACCCTCTACCCAGTAACTCTCTCTACATGATTACTCTAAAAGTCATGGTTTCACCAACTCAAAATGGATCAAAGACCAAATATAAAATCTAAAATGATAAAGATAACAGGAGGAAAAATAGGGACAATGCTAGGAGCCCTAAAACATGGCATAAACACTATACAAAACATTACTAACATTGTACAAACACCAGAAGAGAAATTAGATAACTGGGAGCTCCTAAAAGTCAAACACCTGTGCTCATTCAAAAACCACCAAAAGAGAAAAAAGATTTCCTACAGACTGGGAAAAAGTTTTTAGCTATGACATTTCCGATCAGCATCTGATCTCTAAAATGTACATGATACTGCAAAAATTCAGTAACAAAAAGACAACCCAATGAAAAAATGGGCAAAGGATATGAACAGGCACTTTACCAAAGAAGACATTTAGGGTGCTAAGGATACATGAGGAAATGCTCACAATCTTTTTTTTTTTTTTTTTTTTTTAGCTATTAGATAAATGCAAATCAAAACTGCAATGAGATTCCATCTCACACCAACAAGGCTGGCATTAATCCAAAAAATACAAAATAATAAATGTTGGAGAGGTTGTGGACAGACTGGAACACTTATACACTGCTGGTGGGAATGTCAAATGGTACAACCACTTTGGAAAATGATTTTGGCACTTCCTTAAAAAACTAGAAATAGAACTACCATATGATCCAGCAATCCCACTCCTTGGAATATACCCTAAAGAAATAAGAGCTTTCACATGAACAGATATATGCACATCCATGTTCAGTGCAACACTGTTTACGGTAGTAAAAAGTTGGAAGCAAACAAGGTGCCAGCCAATGGATGAATGGGTAAATAAATTATGATATATTCACACAATGAAATACTACACAATGATTAAGTACAACGATGAATCTGTGAAACATTTCATAACATGGAGGAATCTGGAAGGCATTACGTTGAGCGAAATTAGTCAATTGCAAAAGGATTGTATGAGGCCACTATTATAAGAACTCCAGATCAAGCTTAAACACAGAAGAAAATATTCTTTGATGCTTGCAAGGGTGGGGAGGGAGGGAGAGGGTTATTCACTAACTAGACAGTAGACAAAAATTTTTTTAGGTGAAGGGAAGGTCAACACATAACAGAGGGATAGTCAGTACCACTAGACTAAATCAAAAGCAAAGAAATTTCTTCAATACAACCAAAAGCTTTGAAGGCCAGAGTAGCAGGGATAGGGGTCTGGGGACCATGGTTTCAGGGGACATCTAGATCAATTGGCATAACAAAATGTATTAAGAAAACGGTGGCATTCCACTTTGGTAAGAGGTATCTGGGGTCTTAAATGCTAGCGAGCGGCCATCTAAGATGCATAAATTGGTCTCAACCTACCTGGAGCAAAGGAGATTGAAGAACGCCAAAGACATGAGGTAAATATGAGCCCAAGAGACAGAAAGGGCCACATAAACCAGAGACTCCATCAGCTTGAGGCCTGAAGAACTAGATGGTGCCTGGTTACCACCAATGACTGCCCTGACAGGGAACACAACAGAGAATCCCTGATGCAGCAGGAGAACAGTGGGATACAGATCTTAAATTTTCATAAAAAGACCAGGCTTAATGGTCTGACTGAGACTGGAGGGCCCTGACAGTCATGGTCCCCGGACCCTTTGATAGCCCAAGATTGGAACCATTTCTGAAACCAACTCTGTAGACAGGGATTGGCCTGGTCTATAATATAGACAATGATGGTGGTGAGGAGTGAATTTCGTGGCTCAAGTAGACACATGAGAGTATGCGGGCCACTCCTGTCTGGTGGTGAGATGAGAAGGAAGAGGGGGTACAGGAGCTGGATGAATGGACAAGTTGAATACAGGGTGGAGAGGAGGAAGGTGCTGTCCCATTAAGGGGAGAGCAGCTGGGAGTCCGCAGCAGGGTGTGTATGGCTTTTGTATAAGAGACTGACTTGATTTGTAAACTTTCAGCTAAAGCACAATAAATAAATTAAAATAAAAAAAAGTCATGGTTTCATTCTCTCTAAACTCCTCTTGCCAGTGTAATATATCCTATTTTGCCTTTTAAAAAAAAAAAAGAATGTAAACTGTCTCTAATACATAGTACAGCAAGATTTTTTTTTAACTGAGGAAATTATAGTGAAATTAAAAGCAAAATTTAGAAACTTCTGATGTGAAGCAGGATAGAATAGTCTGTGGTAGATCAGTACTACTACCAAAAACCTAGAAAAGCTGAATAAAGTACAAAATCATAAGCTTAAAGGCAACAGAATGTTGCTTAAGAAGCTAGCACCGGAGAGCCCAAGGATCTGGTAAAGAGAGGCTCATGGGAAGGGAGTTGATCAGATATTTTGCTGCTGCTTTTTCCTAGGGGCATTTACCAGAGGCTGAAAATCTAAGCCTTGCTCAGAGGGATTTTTACAGTCTCATGTGACTGGGGAGACAAAGTTGGTGAACTGAAGGTCCTCGGTCAGGTTTCTTTACAAGATATTTTTCAAGTTTGAAGCTGTGTGGTATTGGGGTCTAAAAATCCAAGCTGAAAACCACTGAAAAACAGAGTTGAAACTTGCACAGTTGAGGAGAAAATAATAGTCTAGGACCTGGTACCAGGAGAGGCAATGCTGAACACACAAGGCTCTCAGTTGAAATCCATGGAGAGCTAGATCTAGGTGTGGGTTAAGCCAGGAACTGAGTGCTGTGAGAACTGCCACCCACTCTCCACTCAGGTCAATACTTGATTGAAATGAGTGTATTATCTCCCCACTCTCTATGCCTAGCAGAGAAAAGGGTGAGCCCCTTGGGAAGACAATATTATCATCTGGTGTATATTTAAAACGTGTACACAATATTGGGCACTGAATAACAAATTATTAAACCCAGACATAAAACAATGGGAAATACTTGAAAAGAGCATCAGAGACATGTGGGACACAGGTAGAAACTTAACATATGTGTACATGAGTTTCCAGAGACATACAGGAGAGAGAATGGGTCAGAAGTAGTAATAAAAGACCTAATAATGAAGAATTTCCAAACCTATTAAAGACATCAAACCACAAATTTAGGAAGTTTTTTGAACCTTAAGGAAGATAAATACAAGGAAACCATAACTAAACACATCACTCATATACTGCTGAAATTTTTTAAAAAAGAAAAATAAATACGTAAAGGAGAGAGAGAATCACATGGTCACCTAGAGAAAATAGACACAGTACCTTCAAAAAGGTGGCAGTAAGACTGATAGCAACCAAAACAATGGAAAGCAGAAGACGATGATGTGGTATTTTTAAGGAGATGATGCCTCTTTAGTTACTGTGAAGAGGCCCAGTGTCATCACTTAAGGTTACACCTTCATAGATCCTTTCACATTTCTCCATTAATAATGATTTATGCTTCAAATCAGGTGCAAAAGCAAGGTAATGCAGGAAAAAATGGGTCTTCAAGTATGATTTATTTACTTTTTCCAAAAATGAGTTGTTGTATATAATTTCCTTTTTCTTTCAATTGCCTTTCTTTTCTCTCTCCTATTTCTTATCTTGGATTACAAAGACAATTGAATGAAAATACCATTTATCTTAATAAATGCAGACAAAATATCAGTGTAATTAGTCAACTGAATGTGCAAAGAAACAAAAAATTTTCTTCATTTTCTATATCAGATTTCATTTTGTGCTTGAGTTCTCTTTCTCCTTAGATGGTTGAGAGAATGCGGTATGGGAAAACAATTTGTTATTTTTTTCTATTTCTAAAACAGTGATTTTTAATCTCTCCAGAAAATTCAAACTTCAAATGTATTATCAGACCTATTTCTCTTTTCTTTTTCTCCCCTCCCTTGCCTCTTTTCCAGGGCGGTATCTGTGAAAAAGTTACATCCTCAGTATAGGCTCATGACTGAAGGGGAAGCCTCCCTGTGACTACCCTGGTCTCTGCTAATGTGGAGAGGTCTGGTCTTGTCTCTGCATGTCCTCCATTGTTGTTATTGTTATTACTGTTGGTTGCCATTGAGTCGAATCCAACTCATAGTGACCCCATGTGTGCAGAGTAGTACTGCACCATATAGTTCTCAGGGCAGTGATCTTTGGAAGCAGATCACCAGGCGTGTCTTCTGAGAAGCCTCTGGGTGGGTTTGAACTCCCAACCTTTCACCTACTAGTCAAGAGCTTAGCCACTTGCCGTACCTAGGGACTCTGTTTGTCAAATCACGGCTAATTCCAGTTTATCTTTCAGTGCTGACAACCACCACTGAAATCCCTGCAATGAGCCCCTCTCAGAAGACAACTCATGCCATTCCCATTCCTCTCAGCACCTCTGATTCCTTCTAGAGGGCATACAGGACCGCTGGGGTTCCTATATATGGACCATGTAAGACAGAGAGCTATTCCAAGCATTCATATCTAGACCCCTCCCTTTGTTATTGCTTCTGTACTTCTCCTGTTGTTGGATGTGTCAGGAACAGGACGCTAGATATTCTTTTCTGTTCCCTTGTAATTTTTATCACCACATTCTTCGTGTTTACCAAGACTTAGAGTATTGGAAGTCATGGGTTCCATGTTAGTAACTCAAGCAGGAGTCCTTTCATAGCTTCAGCCCCTGTGAGCTATCTTTCTTCCTTCAGGAGTGAAGAACTTCTGACTTGCTCTTCTTATTCTGGTGGGAACTTCCTTTAGTTCATACTCTTTTTCTTCATTATACTGAACAATAATTCAGTGTAAAAATATATGATTCAGTTTCACTGGAACTAGGTCTTATATTCTTAAGGGAAGCTTTTGAAATTCATAAAATCTTTCTCTCTGAAAAACACTGCATTCTAGAATATTGAATTACCACAAGCTCCTCTGAGCATGCAAAGCACCCAATTTACCCACATTTTAGCACCTATTACATTGTCTATACCTGTATATTTGTCCACCTCTCCCTCTAGACTATTTGTTAAGAGGATAGACAAAGTCATGAATAAATGAACTTGAGCAGGAAAAAAAGGAATCAAGCCAGAACTACTTGGTCAGTATAATTATAAAGGCAACAAAACCTTTATAAGTGAGTGAAACACTTATAAGCCAGTGAGATAGATTCTATTTTGTTCCCAAAATAGTGGCTATGCTGTGCCAAGAGAAGCTTAAGCAAAATCTGGACTTTAGAAATACATTTCTACAACCCTCTGTAACACTTTATTTACATATTTGTGTGTGTGTGTGTTCATTAGGAGTCTAAGAGGAAACCAGTATATATACCTAAAAAAACATTTATATCATTAAAATATGTGTAGCTTAACACATGATTGAGAAAAGACAGCATAGTATGATAGAGAAGGTTCTTGAACAGAAGGCAGGTGTTCCAAGTTCTAGTAGTGCCTTTCGCTTCTTACTAGTTGCATGATGTTGGGAAAATCATGTAAATCGTGGGTCCTTGATTTTTTGACCTGTACACATTAAAGTATTCATGATTAAGTTACTACTATGCCCCAGATAATTTTTAAAATGGCACCCTTCAGGTGAATTCTAGTGTCCATCCAAGTTTGGGAATTTCTGATCCAGACTAATTCTTCTCACCTCATATATAAAGAAATTGAGTCTTGGAGAGATTAAGCACCTTATCCAAGATTCATGTATCAGACCATGCTTAAAAAACAGATGTGTTGACCCTTAAGAGATTGAGTTCATGACTCTAACACTGATTAGCTGTAGTATGGTGTGTAAGCCATTTAATTTCTCCACGATTCACTTTCAAGATTTGCTAAGTGGAATGAACAAAATACTGTTCTATGAAATTATTATAAGAATGAAATGAGACTATATTTAAGAAAACGTGCTGCAGTGTAAAGAAATATTAGTAAAAGCTAGATTTATTGAGCCTTTACTATGAGCTGTTCTAAGGATTTCTGTTCTAAGAAATTTTGCATCTGTTCTAAATTTCACACTGTTCTAAGAATTTTTCATCTATTATTTAATCTCCCAGTAACCTTCACAGCGATCAAAATATCAGTAATTTTTATTATACTATCCCATCTCTGTATTGGAATTATCTTATATACCTTTTCAGGTTCTCTCAGCCTCTCAGCTGCCCCTTGAGCCATTAGCTGCTTGCTCCCTCTCAGCTAATTCTGACCAGGCTCACAGAATTCTGCTACTTGAAGTTGATCAGCTGTATGTCCTGCCAGACTCTGGATTCAGGTGAAGTGCCACACCAAAAAGTATGAGGTCTTGCTCCCCAGGTGGTTGCCAAAGGGATCAGTTGATGCAAACCAGAAGTGCAAAGAATTTAACTTCCCATGGAAGTAAAATTTGATCACTGTGAGTCAGAAGATGAAAGGGAGAAAGTAGTCATAGACACTTCATTTGTCTCCCTCCAATGACTGTTCTGTCTGCTCAGCTAGTCTGGAGACATCTTGTGAGCCTAAGGCACTGCAGTAGCCGTGTGAACAGATATGTCCCTTCCAAGCTCAAATCATGATGTGGTGACCAGTGCAGCAATGCATTGCTCCCCACTCTTCTCTGCCTTATATTTCTTTACTTCACCCTTAATATCCTGGAACTGCACGTCCCAAATAAGCATTAGCACCTAAACCTTGCAACAGGTTCTGTTTTCTTAGCAACCAGAATTAAGATAATTTTTCCCTGCTGTGAGAATAAAATGAAGGGTTCTAAAAAACACTGCACTCCACAGATACAAGGAATCATGCCTATTTTTCTCATTAGTATCATATTCTACTCAGTGAACAAAAGCTATCGTAAACAAATAAAGGGTTATCTACTCAAACTTCACACAAAATTTCTTTCCTTTAATCTTTTTCTGAGTTGAAGTAGAATATATGCACAGTAAAACGTTTGCTCAGATCTTAAGTGTATTGTTTGAGGAGTTTTGACAAATGAAGATTACTGAATTATCATCATCTAAATGGTTTTTTAAATCAAGATAGAGAACATATTCGTCACCCATGAAAGTTTTGTCATGAACCTTTCTAGTCAATCCCTCCCCTCTCGGAGACAACCACTCTTTTGAATTCTATCATCATACATTAATTTTGCCAACTCTTGAATTTCATGTAAATGGAATCACAGTCTTTTGTGTCTGGCTTCTTTCAGTGTAATACTTTGGATAGTCGTCCATGGTATTTTGCGTTTCGATAGCTCGTTCCTTTTAATGTTGAGGGCTCTTCCATTGTATGAGTATACCACAATTTGTTCACCTACTCTTTTGTTTACTTTGAATAGCATTTCTTACTCGCATCACTTTTTTGTTTGTTTATTAGTTAAAAGCCCACTGATATGCTGAGTACCAGTCCAACTTTTCTGCCCGTTGTTTGGATCAAAAGTGGTGGTTAATAACGAATGCACTCTGGAGAACGAACTTCTTCGAACTGAATTTTCTAGTGTTAGTTCTGAAGAAAATAAAGTTCTAAGAAATAGTTTTTTACAAAGAAGTTTCCACAATCAAATAAGTTCAGAAAATCTGCAAACTTCGTCTCTCTCATGAGCTCACAAGTTTATTGGAAGCTTTGAGAAATGCTCCTGTTAAGAAACCTTACTTATCTTTTGGAACCCAGGTTTCCAAAGCTTATTAACCTTTGAACTCCTCTTTTTTTTCAGATTACATCAAAATTTTGGAGATGCTGGTCTACATACAATTCAGTGTCTGTATATACACACCAATACACAATCTGTATATACACACCAAAACACCAATAGCGCTAAACTAATACCACCACACATGCAAAGCACATTTTTACAGGTACACACCTAAGTGGATTATTTAGGTAATTGATTTAATGGAAAACTATTCTGCCTAAAGTCTAATGCTAAATGAGAAGGAGTTTCCATGGACTTATGAAATGAAAACTCATATGAAATATGCATTTTGAGATCACCTAATAACCCCTGCTTTTCTTCTGAGGCACAGAGAAGAGCAGAGATTTTTCTCAAAGTCAAATAAAAAATGGGGGAAATTAGAATTTTTACAATGATCCACTTTATTCTGCCTCTTTGTACTTAATTTTAGACCCTTTGACAATAAATATGTGTATAGAGATGGGGTGTTCATCTTAACTGGGACAGGCTGCACACCCCTTAAGTGTAGCATTTCAATAAAAAAAAGACACTAGCTTGCCCTGATGTCTTAGTTATCTAGTGCTGCTGTAACAAAAATACCACAAGTAGATGGTTTTAACAAAGAGAGGTTTATTTTCTCACAGTAAAATAGGTTAAAAGTCCAAATTCAGGTTGTTAGCTCCGGGGAAGGCTTTTTCTCTCTGTCGGCCTTCTCATCAATCTTCCCCTGGACCAGGAGCTTCACCACACAGGGACCCTGGTCCAAAGGACACACTCTGCTCCTGACACTGCTTTCTTGGTGGTATGAGGTCCTCCCTCTCTGCTCGAAATTTATTTTCTCACAGTCTAGTAGGCTAGAAGTCCTAATTCAGGACGTCAGCTCCAGGGGAAGGCTTTCTGTCTCTGTCAGCTCTGGAGGAAGGCCCTTGCCATCAATCTTCCCCTGGCCTAGGACCTTTTCTGCACAGGAACCACGGGTCCAAAGGATGCACTCTGCTCCCGGCACTGCTTTCTTGGTGGTATGAAGTCCCTGACCCTCTGCTTGCTTCCCATTCCTTCTATCTCTTGTAAGATAAAAGGTGATGAAGGCCACACCCCAGGGAAACTCCCTGCACATTGGATCAGGAATGTGACCTGAGCAAGGGTGTTACATCCCACCCTATCCTCTTTAACCACGGGCAGAGATTATGATTTATAACACACAGAAAAATCACAAAATGGAGGGCAACCACGCATGGCCTAACCAAGTTGACACATATTTTTTGGGGAAACAATTCAATCCATGACACCTGACACAAGCATCAGTGTAGTAATGTCAGTGTAATCTTCTCCAGGAGACCCAGAAGCATAGAATATAGATGTAACAATGACTTAGTGCTGTCATTTACTGGCAGATGCAGCATAAACATAAGAGAGTGTGAAAATTGAAAGATTTGGTGAGAGAGTGGTTCAGATGTCCACCTATGAAGTTCAGGCCAGGAAGGGAGGAAAGTCTGACTAGATGAGAGGTGACAAGTTGAAAAAAACAATGGAATAATTAATTGTTACAGGAATAAAAGAAATTTAGGGCTGTGTAAAGTAGAAAAATAGATATACAAGAAATGTCATTTGGAGAGGTTAAGGAGGATTGGAGGTGGTAGTTAAACCATGGAGTACGAAATGTTAAGACGTTGAAGGTGGAAGAGAACCCAGGAGTGACAAAATTTAAAGTTTACCTGGTTGAAATGGGAAGGAGTCAGTGGTCACCGGAGTGAGTTGGTGAAGGAACAATGAGGCTGGGGTGTTGAACAAATCATCCACATAGAGTTATAAAGTTCCTTAAGAAGATAGAAAACATGGATAAGAAAATAATATAAATCAGACACCAAAGTATATCAACAGATGGTAGTAATAAGGAGGGACAAAGAATAGTAGAACATGGCAGCATAGGCCTCAAAGGAAGAGAGGATTTTCTAAAAGACAGAAGTATTTTTCTGGAAGTCACATTGAAACAGAAGGCATGTGGAGTGAGAAAGGATGAATGAGTTCTGAGGCAGACTCCAGGGAGAATAGGTTCTGCAGAGGCGGAATCAGATTTTGGATAAAGCAAAAGGAAAGCGGACCTTCTAGGAAAAGTTGACCACGACACACTCATCAGCTTCAAAAAGAAGATGAAGCTGGTACGTGGGCTACGGACAGTTTAAAGGGTAACAGGCCACCAAGCAGCTGCTGAGTGAATAGCTTCACATCAGTACGAGAAAGAAGCTGGTAGAAAAGACCTCTTACTCAGATACAGAGCCTGAAATCCATCAGCAATTTATTCTTCATTCTGACTACATTTTAATTTTCAACAACTTGCTCAATTAATTTACATGAAAGCGTTAACATATACATATTTACTAGGTCCAAACCCTCATTTAAAGACAAGGAAACAACAAGGAAAGACTGACATTCAGGAAAAGTTTAAGTGCCTGGAACAAGGATGCAAGGCTAATTAGTGACAGAGTCAGAAACCTGAATCCTGGTATTTTGAACTTTAGTCCAGAAAGCTTTCCACAAGACCACACTGGCTCTCAGTATAGTCCTTTCTTTCCGAGATTTGTGATGTGGTAAAAGTGTTGGAATGGAGATAAGGGTGGGTAGGGAAAGTGGATAAAAAAGACTAAGTGGACAGGCCATGGCTACAGAAATGGCAGAATGGGGTGGGATATTGAAGGCCAATGCCATATCCTCCCAATATTGCATGCGATACATGCTGTGACTCTGATTTCTTGGTAAAGGTATCTTAGACTTCCCAGTTCAAACAATTATATAACAGACTCTCAAGAGAATGTTTCTTTTCTTTTTTTTCTCTTCAGATTTTTATATGAAGGCACTTCACATGGGTCAATAGTGAGATTGTCCTACAAGAACTTGTGAAAAATTATGACCTCTGAGAGTTAAAATACAGAATCAACATATGATGCAAGAAATCTAAGATATGCAAGACATTTTAAAGATTTGGAAAGACTTGGTGTCTAGAAGGAGTTGACCCAAGGGATTAATTTAGCTGTAAAGGAACGTGTCAATCAGCAGACAGCTTACCAGCAATACAAGCTCTCAAAAGGTAGTGCTGGAGAGGTAAACATTGGCAGTATCTATCCGTATCCCATCCTCCATGAAGGGCTGCACTGATGTAAATACCCAGTATCCCAGGGTCTGTGGCAAAGTGATTTCCATTGACGAAATAGTTTCATTATGCAATCATAGATTATGTCTTATGTTTTATGCTAATGAACAGGAAATCTTACAAGTCATTCACTGACCTGACCCTTATCCATGCTCGGCAGGAAAACTCAGGTGGTAACGTGGCTTCCTGTAAAGATTTCCTTAGTGACAGAATGAACTGGTCATATTGATGCAAATGTGCTCAGCCTTGTGATGGTTATATTTCTCAGTGTAAATCAATGAGCCAGCATTTGCTTTTTACACCCCTTAATCTGAGCTTGACTTGTGGGAATTCATTCCTAAGAGGCAGATCTGTTCTCAATAGGCTAACAAAGTTGTGTCTCTCAGTTGACAAGCCTTGAAGGCCAGCCTATGGAACGTGGTGAATTCTCCAGAACAAGGATATCTTGTGAGCCCCTTGACAGCCAGCCAGCCAGTTTTCTCCTCCAGGCCCTTGACCCTTCTGTGGCCTTAGCTTTAAACCTTTCCATCTCCTACACGGGAAACATATGCTTAAAGCCACCAAAAACTTGCATTCACCTTCCCAAGAGAAGATAAAATTCCCTTAGTAGGTGAGTTTTTCCCAAACCCAGGAAGACACTAAATTATGATCATACTACTTATTAAAGAAGATTTATGGAAAAACATAACCTTGGGCTACCTTTATAAAGGTGTCAAACCAGCTTTTTGTTACTGTGGTACTTTACGTACACAGGAGTTTAGATATAATAATCTATATTTTCAATGATGTGCACTAATGCTTTTAGTAAATTACTGCATTATTATTGCTGTTTTAGTAAACACTATCTAAAAGGTATCCCCTGTGTTTCAAGGCAGATAAAATAAGCTCATTTATGCTAATACCTTTCTTCTTGACACTCAGTAAATTCTTCTGAATGCATTATTTATGATTCCAGATAGACCAATGATTATTTCATAATACTAATTAGGAATCACTTTATTCAGTCAGCCACACACATCAGTAAACAAGTGGAATGAATTCCCCAGGGAGATGATAAGAGGACAATGATTTCCTCTCCACTGCAGCTCCGAGAATTTACCCCACAATCAAGGAATAATTAGAGAGGAACATGAAGAGTTAGAAAACACAGTTGCAGGTGTGAACACTTGGCAAGGCATGTTTCTTTCCAAAGATGCAATGAAAATGGACATCTTCCTTACTAATCATATATGGGAAAATATGCTAGCTATCATTGTCGCCTTTCAAAAGTAAGCAAAAAATACAATCAAATTAGTTGCACTTGTAGGAGCACAAATTGGAATGTAATCATCTTATTTAAATGCTGGATTCCCAGAAGGAAGAAAGATGAAATCAACTTGCACATTTTTATAGAGATTTATCCCTTCAAGAGCAAACTAATTGTTATTAATTTTTGATGCTACCATGTGAAATAGAAGCCCTCGTTCCACATTTTGGTTGATGGTGTAGTGATTCAAATAAGGAGCAGGGGTGGTAGAGGGAAGAGGAATATCATTAAATTGGCTGATTTCACCACTGTCTGTATTGGGCTTCCCATTTATCATCCTATTTTTAACTGCCAAAGACATTTTCAAAAAATTTAATGTACAGGGAAGAGGTATAGCTTTAAAATGCAAGCATTTGCTGCACACACACACACACACATTTTTTCTTATCAAGCTGAGTGTCACAGTGTAAGCTGCATTCTTCCAGAACAGCTCTTGCATTGTTTTGCCCCAAGTTAATTTGCTCAGTTGCCAGCCACTGTTACAGGGCTCCAGTAAATACAGTCTTGTAACTAACAATGATCCACGTTACTTATGGTGAAAATCTCAGAGGTCCTTTAGTTCATATTAGGGGCTCAGAAGAGGAACATTTTAATTATCTGCAAAGTAGTCAAACAGCAAATCAAACATTAAAAGACCAAAAGCTTCTTTATAAAATTACAATTCAGCTTCTGGGCTTTCATAATAACTGGTTTCTCTGACCACGGAAAGCCTTTAGAAAAAGTCAGCAAGCCCATTCTATTAGTCCTAATGGAGGAAGAAAGTCTTGAACTCATGAAAAACTGCCTGAAATAAGGGAGAAAGGTCCTAGCTTATTAAAATTAGTGTCAATCAGCTTAGGCAGGCAATCAATAACTGCCCAGTTATATTGTTCAGCCAGCCATAGTAGCCAGACATAAGCTTCATATCTATTTTAGTTTCGTTGACACTTAACTAGGAAAGAATTGTGGGTGGGGAAGTTGGGTCATTTTGGAAACCACCTTGAAAAAAAAAATGCCAGAAGAGGCATAAACATCAAGTATTTAGCAGTGATTCTTCTGTTAGGCTACCCAGGACTGATCGAGAGAGGAAGTTATGAAAAAGGAGTTTGGAAGAACAAAGTTCAAGGGCATAAACCTTGGTGTCTTTTGAAGCCCTAAAGAGCCTCTTTTCTTTTTTTTTAAACTATATTTGCTAATGGGCTATGGTTTTATAACACCGTAATACAATGTGTTTCAAAAGCAGATATTATTTCAAAAAGATCATAATTCCGTTTTTAATTAGTACCATATTTGTACATAGGCCGTTCATTTAATGTTTAATTCAATAAAGTTATAAACAGAAAAGTTATGGTAATCCAAGGATGACATTGAAAGATGTTTATGGCAAATGATAGGTTCCATATGGAAGTAAGATTATAGTATGGTTCACTGCTTTCCAAATACTCAGGCCTAATTTTCAGATGCCTGTTCCTCAAAAACCATTAGAGGAAACCATATAGAAACTAAAATTCTTATTTACTCTCGAAAGGTCTGCAGACATGTGAGATTTAAAAAATAAAAAATAGTAACAGATATATTTATCGTACTTTTTTTTATCAGTCAAAAGAAAATAGTAGAATAGATATTGACAAGGACAATGAGATATTTAGCTCAATCCCTTTATTTCATAAAAGAGAAGACACGTTTGCCCAAGGGCATCAGCTACTTACAGACAAATCATGAATTTGAAGGAATATTTTTGGGCTTCTAATTCAGTGTTTAGTCCATTGTACCTAAAACCATATTTCTTCTGGCCACGTAATTAAGAGATTTTCATTTTTTAAAAACAGTTTTGACATGCAAATAGATTAATGAAATAGGAGAGTATTTAAGCCTGAAATGAGTTTACTCACACTTTGGGTCACTTTGGAAACAACTGTTTACCCTGGGCATTTGATTTTCTTTTTCAGATTGCTTAGATCAAAGCAACTAATATCCTAATGCATATCTCTCGAAGACAAAATGCTGTCCACATTCAATGAAATTTCATCACAGCCACACTTAAGGAATTACTCCAGCAACCTTTTAACTTTAATCTTCTGACTACCTCTCTAGAGGGTGAAAGTTACAGTCAGAGATGGAAGCTGTGATTAATTGCTTTCTTATTTGATGGGGCAAGAGACAGCTTTATGCTTACTCAGCACATGTAGATGTCTCCTCAGAAGTGGAAAAAAAAAAAGCAGTTATAAAAACAAACACTTTCTTCCATGTCCAAGGCATTTTAAAAATAAAGACACTGGAATGCTAAATACCAAAAGAGCGCTCTACTAACCTAGAAACAGGATGAAGAGTGAAGAGGATAGCATCAAGGATTTCAGGTTGTAGTTGAAAATGTGACAACTCAAGTTGACTTTGCTTGGATATGGATCTTGTCTCCCCACTTGCTAGCTGTATGACTTTGCAGTGGTGAAATGATCTCTCTTTGCTTCTGTTTTCTAATGTGTGGAATAGGGTTAATAATGACACTTGTCATTATTAGGGCTTCTGGGAGAAATAAATGAGTTTTTAAAAAATCTGTAGAACAACACAAAGTAAGCAGTCAGTAAATATTTGCTGCTATGACAATGATTATTAACTCCCTTTTCTCTCTGTATAGTTCCAACTCTCAGCAACTAGGGAGATCTAATCATAGCAGTAGATCGCTGGGATATTGGTCAAAATTAATCTTCGTATGTCAAAAAGGCAGTTAGGAATTGCAAGGGAACTGGCAAAATATAGCGAGATACTTGATTCAGTTGAAATATTTTTTTTTTCCATTTTCAAATCCCATTTGTACCCTTACATGCATTCTCATAGATTTTCGTGTGAATCATTATCAAATTAAAAATATTACAGTAAAAGACACAATACTGAACCAATATATAAAAGTTCTTTGCTGAAATATCAATTCCAGGGTTAAAACTATAGGTTTGTTTTGGGTTTAAATAGAAAATGACAGTTTATGAGGCACCTTGCATTAGATAGAACCTAGTTTAAATTTGGCGACAATTTAATTTTAGTGCTGCATTCATCTACAGACTCAAAAACCATTTGCAAATATGTGTGTACCTTATCATTATCCTCATTTTACGGAGACTCCAAGGCACAGGCAGAGATTCATGTTTTCAGGCAACTAACCAAGCATTTCTTGGCCTACTGCTGCATGCTGATAAGTGTCCTAGAAGCTGAAGTATATCTCTAAATTTCTCATTTACCGTCATTTTCTAAAAAATGTTGATTGAATTAGAAAAGGAGAGTCATATACGTTCAATTTAACAAACATTTATAATAGCTATTACTATGTTAAATGTGTAGGGGGATATCAAGATGATGAAATAGGATACCTTTCCTCAGAGAGTACAATTTAGCAGAGGAGAAAATCATAATGATAATAGCTAATATACATTGAGAGCTTACTAGAGGCCAAGCATTGTAGCAACTTCTTTACATGTGCTGCCTCAGTTTATTCTCGCAACCAGTCTATTGCTAGGTACTCATTTACCCAATTCACAGTAAGAAAACTGAGAGACTTTCCTGAGGTCATATGATGGAGGTTGAGGGAGGCTAACCACTCATTCACTTTACCACAGGTCAGCCTTCATGGATCTCCCTGTAAGTGGGGCTCTGAAATCCCCAAGAAAATAGTCCTGACCCTTAGGTGACTAGACACAATATTCCTAAGGGAGTTTTATATTTACTATCTGAGAACCACCTCTCTTTTCCCTTCATCCTTGAAGATTTAGCATATAGATCACTATCTTAGTTCTTGACAGTTTCAATAACCTACTCTCCTCCAATGATCTTATCCTGTACCCTATTCAGTGACCCACTCTCTGACCTTGAATTGCTAGTAAGTGCTTGCTTTCCATAATGGCAATTCCAATATTACACTCTCCAACCACCATCTCTTATCTTTCCTGTCTATGGTCTCCTATTCAGACTCACAGCAATTTTTCAACCTCACAGAAATACAATCCATTGAACCCCATCTTTTCCTCCTCCCTAACTCCTTTATGTCATCACTTCCCTCCTATACAGCTTAGAATCCAATTCCAACACGATAATCACTGCCTTGACCCCTTTCCCTTTCTTGTAGTTATCTGGCCAAACCCAACCCTGGATAAGTCCAGTGTTTCATCTACATCGCAGCTGAATTTCATTAAAAGGAAAGAAAACAAACAAAATACTGACTTTATTTTAAATGATATTTCACTCATCTTAAGAGTGTCCTTAGTGCTGCACATGGATCAAACTAGATTTTCCTGGTCCAAGAGTTTTCAAATATTTCCATCCCAGAACCCCTTTATACTTGTAAAAATTATTACAGATTTCAGAGAACTTTTGTTTATGTGAATTATACCTATCTTCACAATGTTATCCAGAAGAATGCCTTTGCATAGTCAATAAAACACAGGTGAACATTTTTCTGGCGTTCTCTGCTTTCAGCCAGGATCCATCTGATATCAGCAATGATATCCTTTCTTCCATGTCCCCTTCTGAATCTGGCTTAAATTTCTGGCAGTTCTCCATCAGTGTACTGCTGCAATCACTTCTGAAGGATCTTCAGCAATATTTTACTAGTGTGCGATGTTAATGATATTATTTGATTATTTCTACATTCTGTTGGATCATGTTTCTTTGAAATGGGCACAAATATGAATCTTTTCCAGTTCATTGGCCAGGTAGATGTCTTCCAAATTTCTTGGCATTGAAGATTAAGCACCTGCAGTGTCGCTTCCCTTTGTTGAAACATCTCAGTTGGTATTCCATCAATTCCTGGAGCCTTGTTTTTAACCGATGCCTCCAGTGCAGCTTGGACTTCTTCCTTCAATATCATTGATTCTTGATCATATTCTACCTCCTGAAATGGTTGGACACTGACCAACTCTTTTCAGTACAGTGACTCTGTGTATTCCTTCCATCTTCTTTTGATGCTTCCTGCGTCATTTAATATTTTGCCCATTGAATCCTTCAAAATTGCAACTCGAAGCCTGAGTTTTTTCTTCAGTTCTTTCAGTGTGAGAAATATTGAGTGTGTTTTTCCTTTTTGGTTTTCTAACTCCAGGTTTTTGCACGTGTCATTATAATATTTTACTTTGTCTTATCAAGCTGCCCTTTGAAATCTTCTGTTGAGCTGTTTTACTTCATCATTTCTTCCATTAACAACTTCCATTCACAACTGGGCTAATAAATAATGTCATGATAAATGGAGAAAAGATTGACGTTGTCAAGGATTTCATTTTACTTGGATCCACAATCAATGCTTATGGAAGCAACAGTCGGGAAATCAAAAGACATATTACATTGGGCAAATCTGCTATAAGTTACCTCTTTAAAGTGTTAAAAAGCAAATATGTCACTTTGAGGACTAAGGTGTGCCTGACTCAAGCCATGATACTTTCAATGAACTCATATGCATGTGTAAGCTGGACAATGAATAAGGAATACCAAAGCAGAATTGATGTCTTTGAATTACGGTGTTGGTGAATAATATTGAATATACAATAGACCACTGGATGAATGAACAAGTCTGACTTGGAAGAAATACAGCCAGAGTGCTCCTTGGAAGGGAGAATACCAAGACTTCATCTCACATACTTTGGGCATGTTCTCAAGATGGACCAGTCCCTGGAGTAGGATATCATGCCTGATAAAGTAGGGGGTCAGCAAAAAAGAGGAAGACCCTTAAAGAGGTGGACTGACACAGTGGCTGCAACAATGGGCTCAAACATAGCAATGATTGTGAGGATGGCACAGGACCAGGCAGTGTTTCATTCTTCAGTAAATGAAAATTAATCATTCAAGTTGATCTGGACAAATAAGAAGCTAGGATATTTCCAAACATAAGTCACGTTTTGTTACTTTTTCGCTCAAATTCCTTTGATGACTTATCTTCTAACTCAGGAAAAGCAAACCTACTTTCATTGACCTCACCTTCTGCTACTCTTGCCTTCACTCACCCAACTGCAGCCACCTCGGACTCCTTTCTAGTCCTTGAATGGCATGCTATATGCTAAGGAGTCTGGATGTATTTTATGGGCAACATGAAGTCATTGCAAAATTTTTGCTTTACACTTTTCTTCAAACAGAGCAATCCTTCTTGGAGTCTGTTCAACCTTGAGAAACTGAGGCAGCATCTAAAGTTTGCCACAGTGGTTCTAATGACGTAAAACTTCCAACTGTGTTCAAAGTATATTTTGATCTTTCAGTGGATTTCAATACTGATTAACATTACAGAGCTGAGTTTTGTATGGTCAAAGGTACACTGAGAAAATTTGGTAAAAACAAATAAATGTTTGATGAGTAGTACAGAGAATAAAAGCTGTAGAAATTCAGAAAAAAATAGAAATTAATATGAGATGGAGAGATCAGAAAAGGTTTTATGGGGGAGGTAGCTCTTTAGTCAAATCTTGAAGAGCAGAAAACATCTAGATAAGTGAAAATAGTCAGAGGGGAAGTTCAGGAGACAGAATTCATGAACAGGGTAAAGAGGAAGACTGAAAAACAAGGCATCATGAAGGATCAAATTGGCTGTAGAAATGAGCTCACACTGGGAGGTAAGGTGTATGAGGTGTTTACATGGGGCTCTAAAATTTAACAAGCTTAATCCTTCTACATTCTGAAAAAAGGGTTGGTAAATTCAAATGCAGATTCAATGGGAAGCCTGTGGTGATCTGTGTGTATTTACAACATCTTGCCTTGATTGTGTTTTTTAGAGAAGATTTTACTCATTCTCAAAATATGTGAACATTGAAACTCAAAAGTCTTTTTTTTTATGCTAAATGGTATAACATTCATAGCCATATTGTTATGTTCAAAAATTAGGCAAGTCTTCAGGTAATACTTTCCCTGCAATAAATATCTGATTTGATTTTGAAGCATAAATCAAATCCTATATGATTACCGTTGGATATGTGGGCTGTGCCATTGCAGGTTAAGGAGCTGGTAGAGAAATACATGCAAAGTCTCAGCCTCTTCCTTAATGCTCTCAGAAGGATTCACTTTCTAATTCATTCTTACATACTAACAAAACAAAAAAGCATTCATGTTCAGAAACATTATGTGAATGACTCAGTGTCCTTCACCATCCATCAATTCGTTGACGTGTGCCAAGCCCTGTTTTCAAAATCAATCTTTGGGTGTTTATGATTGGAACTAAGCCCATTTTGTGCTTCTGAGATGTTGAAAGTGAGTGCGAACTAAGAAGAAATAGATTTTCCAGGCACAGGTTTTATTTATGCTCTGACACTAGTTACCTTGCCTTCATTTTTTCCATGCTTAGCCTTATTTCTCAATATCTACTCAAAAGACACAATCTCGCTGTCCTAGTTGTCTGGTGCTGCTATAACAGAAAGACCACAAGTGGATGGCTTTAACAAAGATAAATTTATACTCTCACAGTCTGGGAGGCTAGAAGTCCAAATCAGGATAGCAGATCCAGGGGAAGGCCTTCTGTCTCTGTCAGCTCTTGGCGAAGGTCCTTGTCATCAATTTTCCCTGATCGAATTGTTTCTCATCACAGGGGCCTTGGGTCCAGAGGACACATTCACCTCCTGGTTCTTCATTCTTGGTGCCATGAAGTCCGCCTGTCTCTCTGCTCTCTTCTCTCTTTTATATCTCAAAAAAGATTGGCTTAAAACACAATCTAATCATGTAGACTGAGTTCTGCCTTATTAACACAACTGCTATTAATCCCACCTCATTAACATCAATAGAAGTGAGATTTACAACACAGAAAAATCATGTCAGATGACAAAATGGTAGACAATCACACAATACCGGGAATCATGGGCTAGCAAAATTGACACACATTTTTTGAGGGGACACAATTGAATCCATAACGCTATCTCAGATTTTCAACAAAACACTAAAAACTGGTATCAGGAAGAAAATTTGGCCCATTTTTTGCTAAATTGTTACATTTTTACAACACATTTGCTAAAAACAAAGAGTTCATTTCTAAACCATTTAGAGTGTATAGATTTTTTATTCATATATTTTTAAGCATGGAAGCAGAAGCTTTATTTCAAATTTGGAGACAATTGCTTTTTTTTTTTTTCTTTGAGATAAAAATCTCACTCTCTGGACTAAGAAAACGTCAATTAACAGGGAACTTTTAGAAAGCTGAAACTAGTGGATGATACTTTTAATTACTCAAATACATAATTTCCCAGCTCTTAATCCCAGCCAGGATTGTCTTCTTTTTTAACTGCACCAGGTACTTAGAAAATGAACATTTGAAGATGATTGTTCATTTTAAAAATATTACATTAGGTTTGAAAAAAGTCTTCCTGCATTCATCTGATACCTTTTTTCTAAGTAACATAATTTACGTTCCTATGTTTAACCCTTAATTGCTTAAAAAAAAAAAGAAATTAACTTTTATCAAACCCATTTCACTCCATTTTCATGGAGCCATTTTTCTAAATTGCTAATAGGATTTTCAGGTTTGATGCTTTCTTTCAAGGTTTGGGTACCTTTTAACTTTCAAACTTTGGATGAATGCTATAAAGCAGGGAACTGGTATTGCAAAGAGAAGAACTGAAAAGCAGATTTCAAAAGATGCTTTTTATAATGCAATCTTGGAATATAAAAAGGAAACAGAGGCAAAATATCCTTGATTTTGAAATGCCATTCTGTCACTGTGAATGAGAGGAATCTCAGACTTGTGGAAGAGAATGACTGACACAATATGTTCATGGCGTTCTCTTACAGTCTTTGAGTTTCTGGCAAAAAGTAGATTGAGGCAAAGCTAAGTCCAGGTAATCAAGCATGTTGGGGAAGATCTCTGAGAAAAAAAATCCAGATACATGAGCTTGTCCCTCAGCTTTGTTGAGTAGAACAAATGAAGATAATCAAATCTGAGGCCTCATTGCTTCATAAGAGTCAGGAGTCAGCAAAATCATGTACAGACTTAATAAGCATATTTCTGGTTGCTTGGCCCTTATCACCAGTAAAGAGACATTGGGCTATATACCAATAACCCTGTGATAAGCTACTGTCTTTCCAAATTAACACAAAACAATAGTCAATAGCTCTTTGGAAGTGATCTTCAAGCTAGATGTTGAATATTCATACTAATAATATTTGTGTGAACATTATGAAAAACCAGGAACTTGATTCTGAAAATCACGTAGTCTTGTAGCAAAAAGATTTCTCCAAGAGAAAGACACACACAGAGGAAAGAGAGAAAAAGACAGAGAAAGAGAGGGCCCAAGAGAAAACAGAACATGTAGGGGTACCCAAAATGCAATAACTGAATACATTGACCAGCCATTTTATCTTAACATTTTGGAAAAAAAAAAAACTTGATTTTTTTGCAAGTTATTTTTTTTTTTTTTTGCCATCCCTAGCCACAGGCTCACTTAGGGGAATTTGTAGTGAATAATATGTGATGTAGAGGGTCAGGAGGCATAACTACTCTTTCCATGTGTTAATGTAGCCAGAATGGACCCAGCTGAATGGGCTTGGGGATCTTTTGAGACTCACCTCCACTGTATCGGGCCATATTTAAACTAACCGATGGCACGTAAGTTTTGGAAACAAGACATGTTTTTTGGAAGGTTTTCAGTGATGCAGACTCTTGGGATCTTTATTACTATTGCTCTTAATTAGACTGGAGAGAGAAAGAGGTGATTTGGTGCACAAATACCTGAAAGAGAGGAGAAATCAGGGTGGTCCTGACACAAGGAAGATTGAAAAGAAACACAAGAGAACCTGGTAGCTTTGGGGCAGTGAATTAGTCATTTTAATAAATGTACCAATAGGACTGGCATCACTGACAAAATGCTCTACTCAAAGGGTTTGTAGGACTAGCCCTTGATAAGAAAGTCAGAGTAAAAAATATGGAGGGGCATTTTCCTTACATAATACATTCCAGAAATAACTGTAATACATAGACTGGTGGGATCTAGGGATAGTCAGGTTACTCTACAACTAGCTTTGTAGTCTTGGGCAAGTCATGTTATCTCAGTGAGCTTCAGTTATCTTCATAGAAAATAGGTTGTCCAGGATAAGGGGATACCAAAAACTTCTGTGAAGTGACTCCTTGCCCTGTAAGTTTTGCAGATACTGTTAATAGATCTCATCACTGTTTCATGCAAAACTTTGCTATGGTTTCAGAAGCCTGTGTATATACGTGTGTGTGTGTGTGTAATAGTTGCCATCAAATTGATTGTGGCACATGGCAATGCCATGTGTGTCAGAGCAGAACTGTGCTCCATAGGGTTTTCAATGGTTGATTTTTTGGAAATAGATAGCCAAGCCTTTCTCCTGAGGCACCTCTGGGTGGAGTTCAAATTCTAACCTTTTGGTTAGCAGCTGAGTGTGTTAACCGCACCACCCAGGGACTCTCTCTCTCTCTCTCTCTCTCTGCATACATACATATACCTACTCCTTACTTATTGACTACCTTGTTATCCAGCATTTCACATTTACTACAATAGAAAAGATATCTTCTATCCAACTATTTTGTGCATTAATGAGGAGCTGAGGGAAGGGGGAGAAGGAGATGGAATATGAAGTTTGTGAGAGGAAGCGAGGCCATGCAGCTGCCTAAGATTCATATTGCCTGGGTCCTTGTGGAGGCACAGGGCTGGGCCTCACCGAGCACAGCGTGGGCTGGCATGTAGGCAGGGGTGACCGGGCTGCAGGATTGGGGTGGGGGTGGGGGCGGGGTTCTTCCAAAGAGGCCTCTCTGCCACCTCACAACCTTCTCTGGGCCCAGGTGGCCTGGCCTCACCGTCTCCAGGGCTGGCAGAGGAGGAACGTAGGAAGGTGGAAAGGCTAGGTGTGGGGATACTCGTGGAGGCCTGAAGCACAGCCAAGTGATGATGGGCCCCCACCACCACCACTCTCAAACTCCCCCTCCCAGGCTCTGGTGGTGGAGAAGAGGGGCCCTACTGTGTCACACGCATGCCAAGATGTGCGGGGACACCTCACAGGTGGTAAGTGATGGGGGGCACTGGTGTCGAAGACAGGGAGCAGCCCCGACACTCTCATGTAGCCGTTTTTCTCATACCGATCTGGCCTTTAGAACCATGTTGATAAGTGAGGAGATATTTAGATATCTATCTATCTATCTATTTATCTGTCTGTCTGTCTATCTATCTATGTATCTATCTATATTTAGATATCTATCATCCATGTATATATATATATTTTTATCATCCATGTGTATATAAATACATGTACATACTCCTATATATGAATTGCATACAGCACTACCAATTAATCCAGGCTAGCATTCAAGATGAAACTTATTGGCTCTTTGTATACAGGGGACCTCCAAAATAATGCCTTTCAGCTTTAAAACTCTATGGCTCTATCTTTTTCAGTTAAGTCACATGTTGTAAGATTAGCTTAGAATTTTTCCTAATGGGTAGAAAGGGATATTATGAGATTAACAATATGCTTATGTTAAAAACAAAATAAGAGAAACAAAATTATGTCCAGGCAAAGAATCTGCTAATACGCTTTTATTAAATTGTCATCTGGCCTTAGTACATATGTAAACAATATGCTAAGCAATTTATATGTAATATGCCATGTACTGGAAATCCTGGTAGCGTAGTGGTTAAGTGCTACTGCTGCTAACCAAAGGGCTGGCAGTTTGAATCCACCAGGCACTCCTTGGAAACTCTATGGGGCAGTTCTACTCTGCCCTATAGCGTTGCTGTGAGTCGGAATCGACTCGACGGCACTGGGTTTTTTCTTTAATTCCATGTAATATTTACAATAAACCTATTTTGAAGCAATCATTATTTTCACATTTGATAATCAAGAAAAAAGGGATTTAGAAAAAATTAAGTTGGTTGACCAAGGACACATAAGTAGTAAGCTGTGGATTTTGTCTTCAAATTTTGGTTTCACTGAAAGTGGTTGAGCCTCCTAGAAATACCAGCCTGGCTATTATTTTCTTTTTTCTTTTATTGTGCTTTAAGTGAAAGTTTACAAATGAAGTCAGTCTCTCATACAAAAACTTATATACACCTTGCTATATACTCCTAATTGCTCTCCCCCTAATAAGACAGCACACTCCTTCCCTCCACTCTCTCTTCTTGTGTCCATTCGGCCAGCTTCTGACCCCTTCTGCCCTCTCATCTCCCCTCCAAACAGGAGATGCCAACATAGTTTCATGTGTCTACTTGATCCAAGAAGCTCATTCTTCACCAGTGTCATTTTCTATCCCGTTGTCCAATCTAATCCCTGTCTGAAGAGTTGGCTTTGGGAATGGTGGCTATTATTTTCTGATTTGAATGAGTTTGAATTAGGTTTTCTATTGCTTGCATAGGAAAGAATTCTGGACAATATAACACAATATTGTCAACAAACAAACACCAGGATAGTCTGCAGAATAAGGAGAGCTAATTTCTTAGCCAAAGTAATATAATGACATGTGCAAAGACCTGGAGGTAGAAAACCAAAAGGGAAGAACATGCTCAGCATTTTTCAAGCTGTAAAAGCTGAAGAAAAGATACAAGCCTTGAGTTGCAATACTGAAGAATTCTACCAGGAATATATTCAATGGCACAGGAAGCATCAAAAGAAGTTGGAGGGAATACACAGAGCCACCATACCAAAAAGAATTGGTTGACGTTCAAGAACCGATGGTACTGAAGGAAGAGGTCTAAGCTGCACTGAAAGCATTGGCAAAAAACAAGGCTCCAGGAATTGACCTAATAGCAATTGAGATATTTCAACAAATGGATGCCGTTCTGAAAGTGCTCACTTGTCTCTTCCAACCTACTGGAAGAGATGCATATTTGTAGCCATTCCAAAGAAAGGAGATCCAAGAGAATGTGGAAATTATTGAACAATATCATTAATATCACACACAAGTAAAATTTTGCTGAAGATCATTGAAAAGCGGTTGCATCGTTGTACAATAGAGAGTTGCCAGAAATGTAAACCAGATTCGGAAGAGGTTGTGGAACAAGGGATATCACTGCTGATATCAGATAGTCCATGGCTGAAAACAGAGAATACCAGAAAGATGCTTACCTGTGTTTCATTGACTATGCAAAGGCATTTGACCATGTGAATCATAACAAATTATGGATATCATTGCGAAGAATGGGAATTCTAGAACATGTAATGGTGCTCGTGAGGAATCTGTATTTAGAACAAGAGGCAGTCCTTCGGACAGAACAAGGGGATACTGCATGGTTTAAAGTAAGGGAAGGTGTGTGTCAGGGTTGTATCATTTCACCATACTTCTTCAATCCATATGCTGAGCAAATAATCTGAGCAACTAGATTATATAAAGAAGAACACGGCATCTAGATTGGAGGAAGACTTATTAACAACCTGTTATATGCAGATGGCACAACCTTACTTGCTGAAAGTGAAGAGGGCTCGAAGTACTTGCTGAGGAAGGTCAAAGACTACAGCCATCAGTATGGATTCCACCTTAACATACAGAAAACAAAAATTATCACAACTGGACCAATAAGCAACAACATGATAAACTGAGAAAAGGTTGCAGTTGTCAAAGATTTCATATTACTTGGATTCACAATCAACACCCATGGAAGCAGCAGTCAAGAAACCAGACACATTGCGTTGGGCGAATTTGCTGCAAAAGGTCTCTTCAAAATGTTAAAAAGCAAAAATGTCACTTTAAGGACTGACCCAAGCCATGGTATTTTCAATTGCCTCATATACATGTGAAAGCTGATCGATGGAAAAGGAAGACTGAAGAAGCATTGCTGCCTTTGAATTATGGTGTTGGTGAAGAACATTGAAAATACTATTGAAATATTGAAAGGACTGCCAGAAAAACAAACAAATCTCTTTTGGAAGTACAACCAGAATGCTCCTTAGAAGCAAGGATTGTAAGACTTGGTTTCACATGCTTTGGACATGTTATCAGGAGGGACTAAAAAAAAAAAAAACCCTGGAAAAAGACATGCTTGGTAAAGAAGAGGGTCTGTGAAAAAGAGGAAAAACTTCAATGAGATGGATTGATGCAGTGGCTGCAACAACGGGCTCAAGTATAACAATGATTGTGAGGATGGAGTAGGACTGGGCAGTGTTTTGTTCAGTTGTACACAGGGTCCCTACGAGTTGGAACCAACTTGAAGGCACCTAACAACAGCAACAACAAGTTATTAGCAAAACCCATTGCTGTCTATTTGATTCTGACTAATAGCGACCCTGTAGGGCAGAGTAGAACTGCCTCATAGGGTGTCCAAGGAGTAGTTGGTGGATTTGAACTGCTGACCTTTTGGTTTGCAGCTGAGCTCTTGACTGCTGCACTACCAGGGCTTCAAGTTTATTACCAATTTAATAATGGAGACTACTTTGACAGACATTGGTTATGTCTCACAAGGAGAGATCAGCTAGAGATGCTTATAAGCTCAAGTAGTTTAAATCAGTTTAAGGTTGTTAACTGATTGGGATTCAGAAAAATTTATGACATAATCATTTAAGATTGGTGAGCACAGCAAGGTGAGAGTCTTGAGTGAGTCTTGATAAGTAAACTGTTTAACAAGCAAGCTATTTGCCCTGTTGAGCAGCCCACTGTTCTGTGAGAACTATTTGACCAGATGACAGATAAACAAACTGTTTATTCAGATGAATTGGTTTGCAGGAATATTTTGAAGCAAACAGTGAAGTTTTTATTGGTTTAAAATTTTTCTTACTTGGCAATAATTTCCTGGAATAAATAGTTAAGGTAGGTTGACACAGGTGGCCTCAGTTCTACTGAGAACTGATAGTTAAGCTATGTGATGAAGGTGGTCTTAGTTCTCACTAAGATGAGTAGGAGCTGGTTTTATGGTGGGGAGGGGCAGTGAAATGTGAGGCATTCTAGGGAAGAAAGAAAAGTATAAGGATGATTAAAAAAAGAGTAAAATATTAAGAACAGGGAGCAGTTAGGTTTTGCTGGAACAGGGTAGATAGAAAATTAACCAAAAAAGGGAGTTTAGGTGAGAGAGTAAAGAAATAGGAATCAGAACTTTGTCCTTTCACCAATGGTGAGTTCTTGAAGGCTATAAAACTCCTCATGCTTGGGTAATGTTTTGTTTGTTTGTTTTATTGACTAGGAAATCTTGTTTAAGTCATTACACAATGTAGTATATCATGAAATGAGAAATCTGTTAATAATCTAATATTCTTAGACAAATTATATGTTTTATATTTATACCAATCTAGGTTTTAATCCTGACTCAGATACTTAATAGATATGACTTTGGGGGAGTTCTTTAATGCTTGATCCTCTGTACCCTTATTCAAGCTGGGAGAAAAGATACACTACCTTCACAGACATATTTTGAAAACGAAATGGCAGAAAACAGGGAGACTAGCAGAATTTGGCACAAAATTGGAAACCACTAAAAATTAGTGTTTTTTTTTTTTTTTTGTCTTTTTCTTTAAGTAGGTCTTTATGCAAAAAATATGCATTAGGGAAGGGGAATTAAATTGCCTAGCCAATTTTTCACTCATCTCTGGTTTTTTAGCCAATTTTTGATGGAGACAATGGCAAATCTTCCAAGCTCTGGCTTCTCATAATCACGTATTTGTTTTACTTGAAAACCTGCTCCCAGACTCTTCATTCACATTGATGTCAAAATTTAGGATTACTTCTCCCAGGGAGATCTACCCTTTAATCAAAGCTTTCACCTGAAAGATAAGGATTTTGATTTGCTATTTGACCATTGGGCAGAGGAAGCCCTCCAGGAAATTACTCCATGGAGGTAGCTACTGCACTGTGGAAAATTGTGAGGGGCTTGGGACCTAAAATGGTGAGGATAGACAGTGAAATAGGAATTCGGAGACAGAGGCTCTGCTACTTTCTATAGACATGTATCCATGTGTCATGACCTCTTGAAACCTCAATTTCTTCACCTATTAATGGGAGACTTCACAAAGTTGTCATGAAGATTACATAACATGATGCCGAGTAAAGTACTTGGAAATTTCTAAAAAGTTATATGAATGTAAATTTGAATAATTTTTTTTTCAAACTAACCTTCTAGGTACTCAAAAAGATGTAAAATAAAATTAATTAAATTAAAAGACTGCAGTCGGGCTGGTGGCTGATTTCAGAGAAGGTTATTGTAGTCCTTCCTGTCTTGGGTGGTATGAAGCTCACCAAAGACCAGCAGTAGTGTCATTGAATATCTTCCTAGAAGTTGCTACATGCTCATTGCACAAGAGGACACAATGGAAAACACCAAATAGGAAAGAAGTACTCTCATTTTTTTGTCTCATAGTCTACCAAAAAAAATTCCATATTAAAAAAAATTGAAAATTTACTTTAAATCCTGGTTTCTTAGAAAAGACATTCCATTCTATCATTTAACAAGTCTTCATTCAGTACATACCGTGCATCAGGAGGTTAATTATCATTCATGGAGAGCCATTTATGTGCCAAGGGTCATGACAGATGTAGGGAGACAAGATTTCATCATGGTCGCACTATGGTCTAGGCAGGCCCTTCTCGATGGTCCTGGAAGCAGTCCCACTGGCTCCAAGCTGATGAGGACTGGCCCGGGTCTTAGAACAACAACTCTCGGTCTTGGATCTCAGAATAACAACTCCCACTAGCCTTGAGCACATGAGAAGAAGCTGCCCTCGCTCGAGTTTGATTATGCTGAACTCTTGGGTCTTAGAAAAACAGCTGCATGCATCTTTTGTTTTTATTCCCCTTTAAATTTCTCTGCTTCTTTGGCTCGGCGAGGAAAACACTCTAGCTGGTGGCCACTGGAGAGAGCAGCTGCTTCCCCGTGTAAGTGAGTTTCCCTGAATAAACGTATCAATCTGGAAAGGGCTACCTGTCAGTTCTTCGGATTATCTGCCAGGAAGCACAGTAAGGGTCTTTCTTTGCTCGGGCTGTCCCCCAACGATAGGCATTTAAAATCAGTCAATAATTGTTTCATTTAATTCTTATAACAATTAGGTGGCATTTATAAGGTCAGTATTGATAGTCTTTTTTTTTTTTTTTTATCAGAAAACTGAGACTCAGAGACATAAAGTAACTTACGTAAGGAAGGTACCAGTTAGTAGTTGGCAGAATTGAAGTTCCAATGTAGGTCTGCACAATTCCAGAGGCAGTGTCCTCAGACACGATGTCCTACTGACACTCAATTAAGTCTTTAAAAGTCTTAACTTTTCTTCAGCTGATTTAATGAAATTCCATTAAGTTTTCTAAAATAGACACAGATGAAATTTAATTCACTTCAATTTTTAAAAAGCACTCCCTTCATCCATCAATTTAGGGATGAGGATTGGAACAAAGAAGGGATAAACAGATAATTGGGTATTCCCATCCAGAAAGTTTGCAGGCATCTTTATTCCACTAAGTGCTAAGCGATAGGAATTCAAACACTCTGCTCTATATCCAGAAATGTTGGAGTCAGCCATCAGATGTTCAGAATGTTTATTTTTTTGTGTGTGTGCTTCAAGACAGGTAATCAGACAGCCTTTATCTAGCAATATGGATATACTTCTTGCAGTAATACTTCCATTGAAATGTTTTTAAAATGTGTAGCCTTTCAAACTACCAAAAAAAAAAAAAGCCATTTTCTGCTATTCCAAATTATATGGGTTAGAATGTCTGAAAATGCCAAAATGATTGGAAATATAAAAATGAAACAAAAAGAAGTAAATGGGAAGCAGAGAATAGGCCTGAATGGCCTGAGTAGTGTTTAAAATTCTCTCAATGAAACTAATGGATTCAGATGTTGAAATGGAAACCCCATAAACTAATATTTACGTCCAGAAACTACAACTTGCAATGTTATCACAAGACCTTTATCATGTGTCCAGTTACACATGAAAACGAAACCTATAAGTTTCTTCAAAATATGAATAACTATAGATCTTAAACTCAATTCCTTAAAAATCTTTTCACAGATGAATATTACATGGAAGAAAAAATTGTATTTTGGATCAAAAGATAGTTTGTGAGGCATACAGATGTCCCCTGTTGATATCAACATATCACACAGGCAGGTAGCCAAACTCCCAATCTGGCCTTTATATTTATCTGACAACGTTTCTATCACAGTAGAAGATCTGAGATGGTACAGAAGTGTTTGTATCCCAGCAGCACGCAAAAGCCAGGGCACGTCTGCCAAATTTACAAATGCATGTGTACTGTGGTGTAGTTGAGAGAAAGCTGCCTCAAGGAGTATATTGTAGGGAGTGCAAAAGATGAGGAGGCCAGGCTGCTCTCTACATGGATCCACAGCAGGTAAGCACTGGAATGAATGTGGCTGGCTGTTATCAGTAAGAGAACTTTTGCCTTTGGAGCTGAATGTTTTAGTAGCACAGAAGATGAAGAAACGTGACTGAAGGAATGTATGCATCATACCTAGCGCAGGAGAGAAAAAATAAATAAATGTGACTAACTGGGATGGCGGATCTTCACCAGCTTGCGACTACAAACACCAGAGACCATTTATAAGTCTATCAAAGTTGCTAGGTGGCAGGGTTTGTGGGCAATAGAGCTGATGGATAATTAAAAAAAAATTAAAATTTTTAAATTTTAATTTTAGCTGAGGATAATTAGCAATTGTCTCGGTTATCTAGTTCTGCTATAACAGATATACCACAATGGATGACTTTAACAAAGAGAAGTTTATTTTCTCACAGTAAAGTCGGCTAAAAGTCCAAATTCAGGGCATCGGCACCAGGGAAAGGCTTTTTCTCTCTGTTGGCTTTGGAGGAAAGTCCTTATCCTCAAGCTTCCACTGGCCAAGGAGCTTCTCAGGTGCAGGGACCCCAAGTCCAAAGGACGCACTCTGCTCCTGGTGCTGCTTTCTTGGTGGTATGAGGTCCCCTTGTCTCTCTGCTCACTTCTTTCTTTTATATCTCAAGAGATTGCCTCAACACACAATCCAATCTTGTAGCTTGACTCCTGTCTCACTAACACAACTGCCGTCCATCCTCCCTCATTAACATCATAGAAGCAGGATTTACCACATATAGAAAAATCACACAATACCAGGAATCATGGCCCAGCCCAACTGATACACATGTTTTTGGAGGTTTCTAATTCAATCCATGACAGCAATATATATCAAAAGCCTTAAAATGTTCAAATGCTTTACACAGGAAATTTCAATCCTAGAAATTTATTTTAAGGGGGACGTGTTCAAAGATTGAGCTAAAGAATGGTCATTCAGAACAAAGCAAAAGTAAAAATTAGGGTCAACCTAGTTCCTATATGTAGAATTGGTTAAATAAATTACAATATGCCAATAAAAGGAAATAATATTCAGTTTTTTTTTTTTTTTTTTTTTAGTAAACCACCCATTTTGATTCTTACACATTTAGGGTCACAGACACTTTTTAGTATCTGAAGAATTCTGTGGGCATACTCCTTTTCTTTTTTTTTTTAATTAACTTTTATTGAGCTTCAAGTGAACGTTTACAAATCAAGTCAGTCTGTCACATATAAGTTAATATACATCTTACTCCTTACTCCCACTTGCTCTCCCCCTAATGAGTTAGCCCTTCCAGTTTCTCCTTTCATGACAATTTTGCCAGCTTCCCACTCTCTCTATCCTCCCATCCCCCCTCCAGACAGGAGATGCCAACACAGTCTCAAGTGTCCACCTGATATAATTAGCTCACTCTTCATCAGCATCTCTCTCCTACCCACTGTCCAGTCCCTTTCATGTCTGATGAGTTGTCTTCAGGGATGGTTCCCGTCCTGTGCCAACAGAAGGTTTGGGGACCATGAGCGACGGGATTCCTCTAGTCACAGCCAGACCATTAAGTATGGTCTTTTTATGAGAATTTGGGGTCTGCATCCCACTGATCTCCTGCTCCCTCAGGGTTTCTCTATTGCGCTCCCTGTCAAGGCAGTCATCGATTGTGGCCGGGCACCAACTAGTTCTTCTGGTCTCAGGATAATGTAGGTCTCCGGTTCATGTGGCCCTTTCTGTCTCTTGGGCTCTTAGTTGTTGTGTGACCTTGGTGTTCTTCATTCTCCTTTGCTCCAGGTGGGTTGAAACCAATTGATGCATCTTAGAGGGCCGCTTGTTAGCATTTAAGACCCCAGATGCCACATTTCAAAGTGGGATGCAGAATGTTTTCATAATAGAATTATTTTGCCAATTGACTTAGAAGTCCCCTTAAAACATGGTTCCCAAACCCCTGCCCTTGCTCCGCTGACCTTTGAAGCATTCGTTTTATCCCGGAAACTTCTTTGCTTTTGGTTCAGTCCAATTGAGCTGACCTTCCATGTATTGAGTGTTGTCCTTCCCTTCACCTAAAGCAGTTCTTATCTGCTAATTAATCAGTAAAAAACCCTCTCCCTCCCTCCCTCCCTCCCCCCTTCGTAAGCACAAAAGTATGTGTTCTTCTCAGTGTATACTATTTCTCAAGATCTTATAATAGTGGTCTTACACAGTATTTGTCCTTTTGCCTCTGACTGATTTCGCTCAGCATAATGCCTTCCAGATTCCTCCATGTTATGAAATGTTTCACAGATTCATCACTGTTCTTTATCGATGTGTAGTATTCCATTGTGTGAATGTACCACAATTTATTTAACCATTCATCCGTTGATGGACACCTTGGTTGCTTCCAGCTTTTTGCTATTGTAAACAGAGCTGCAATAAACATGGGTGTGCATATATCTGTTTGTGTGAGGGCTCTTGTTTCTCTAGGGTATATTCCGAGGAGTGGGATTTCTGGGTTGTATGGTAGTTCTATTTCTAACTGTTTAATTAAGATAACGCCAGATAGATTTCCAAAGTGGTTGTACCATTTTACATTCCCACCAGCAGTGTATAAGAGTTCCAATCTCTCAGCAGCCTCTCCAACATTTATTCTTTTGCGTTTTTTTGAATTAATGCCAGCCTTGTTGGAGTGAGATTGAATCTCATCGTGGTTTTAATTTGCATTTCTCTAATGGCTAATGATCAAGAGCATTTTCTCATGTATCTGTTGGCTGCCTGAATATCTTCTTTAGTGAAGTGTGTGTTCATATCCTTTGCCCACTTCTTGATTGGGTTGTTTGTCTTTTTGTGGTTGAGTTTTGACAGAATCATGTAGATTTTAGAGATCAGGTGCTGGTCTGAGATGTCATAGCTGAAAATTCTTTCCCAGTCTGTAGGTGGTCTTTTTACTCTTTTGGTGAAGTCTTTAGATGAGCATAGGTGTTTGATATTTAGGAGCTACCAGTTATCTGGTTTCTCTTTGTCATTTTTGGTAATGTTTTATATTCTGTTTATGCCTTGTATTAGGGCTCCTAGGGTTGTCCCTATTTTTTCTTCCATGATCTTTATCGTTTTAGTCTTTATGTTTAGGTCTTTGATCCACTTGGAGTTAGTTTTTGTGCATGGTGTGAGGTATGGGTCCTGTTTCATTTTTTTGCAAATGGATATCCAATTATGCCAGCACCATTTGTTAAAAAGACTATCTTTTCCCCAATTAACTGACACTGGGCCTTTGTCAAATATCAGCTGCTCATATGTGGATGGATTTATATCTGGGTTCTCAATTCTGTTCCACTGGTCTATGTGCCTGTTGTTGTACCAGTACCAGGCTGTTTTGACTACTGTGGCTGTATAATAGGTTCTGAAATCAGGTAGAGTGAGGCCTCCCACTTTATTCTTCTTTTTCAGTAATGCTTTGCTTATCCGAGGCTTCTTTCCCTTCCATATGAAGTTGGTGATTTGTTTCTCTACCACCTTAAAAAATGACATTGGAATTTGGATCGGAAGTACATTGTATGTATAGATGGCTTTTGGTAGAATAGACATTTTTACTATGTTAAGTCTTCCTATCCATGAGCAAGGTATGTTTTTCCACTTAAGTATGTCGTTTTGAATTTCTTGTAGTAGAGCTTTGTAGTTTTCTTTGTATAGGTCTTTTACATCCTTGGTAAGATTTATTCCTCAGTATTTTATCTTCTTGGGGGCTACTGTGAATGGTATTGATTTGGTGATTTCCTCTTCGATGTTCTTTTTGTTGATGTAGAGGAATCCAAGTGATTTTTGTATGTTTATCTTATAACCTGAGACTCTGCCAAACTCTTCTATTAGTTTCAGTAGTTTTCTGGAGGATTCCTTAAGGTTTTCTGTGTATAAGATCATGTCATCTGCAAATAGAGATAATTTTACTTCCTCCTTGCCAATCTGGATGCCCTTTATTTCTTTGTCTAGCCTAATTGCCCTGGCTAGGACTTCTAGCATGATGTTGAATAAGAGTGGTGATAAAGGGCATCCTTGTCTGGTTCCTGTTCTCAAGGGAAATGCTTTCAGGTTCTCTCCATTTAGAGTGATTTTGGCTGTTGGCTTTGCATAGATGCCCTTTATTATGTTGAGGAATTTTCCTTCAATTCCTATTTTGGTGAGAGTTTTTATCATAAATGGGTGTTGGACTTTGTCAAATGCCTTTTCTGCATCAATTGATAAGATCATGTGGTTTTTGTCTTTTGTTTTATTTATGTGGTAGATTACATTAATGGTTTTTCTGATATTAAACCAGCCTTGCATACCTGGTATAAATCCCACTTGGTCATGGTGAATTATTTTTTTGATATGTTGTTGAATTCTATTGGCTAGAATTTTGTTGAGGATTTTTGCATCTATGTTCATGAGGGATATAGGTCTATAACTTTCTTTTTTTGTAATGTCTTTACCTGGTTTTGGTATCAGGGAGATGCTGGCTTCATAGAATGAGTTGGGTAGTATTCCATCATTTTCTATGCTTTGAAATACCTTTATTAGCAGTGGTGTTAACTCTTCTCTGAAAGTTTGGTAGAACTCTGCAGTGAAGCCATCCGGGCCAGGGCTTTTTTGGGGGGGGAGTTTTTTGATTACTGTTTCAATCTCTTTTTTTGTTATGGGTCTATTTAGTTGTTCTACTTCTGAATGTGTTAGTTTAGGTAGGTAGTGTTTTTCCAGGAATTCATCCATTTCTTCTAGGTTTGCAAATTTGTTAGAGTACAATTTTTCGTAATAATCTGATATGATTCTTTTAATTTCAGTTGGGTCTGTTGTGATGTGGCCCTTCTCGTTTCTAATTCGGGTTATTTGTTTCCTTTCCTGTATTTCTTTAGTCAGTCTAGCCAATGGTTTATCAATTTTGTTAATTTTTTCAGAGAACCAGCTTTTGGCTTTGTTAATTCTTTCAATTGTTTTTCTGTTCTCTAATTCATTTAGTTCAGCTCTGATTTTTATTATTTGTTTTCTTCTGGTGCCTGATGGATTCTTTTCTTGCTCACTTTCTATTTGTTCAAGTTGTAGGGACAGTTCTCTGCTTTTGGCTCTTTCTTCTTTTTGTATGTGTGCATTTATCGATATAAATTGGCCTCTGAGCACTGCTTTTGCTGTGTCCCAGAGGTTTTGATAGGAAGTATTTTCATTCTCGTTGCTTTCTATGAATTTCCTTATTCCCTCCTTGATGTCTTCTATAACCCAGTCTTTTTCAGGAGGGTATTGTTCATTTTCCAAGTATTTGATTTCTTTTCCCTAGTTTTTCTGTTATTGATTTTTAGTTTTATTGCCTTGTGGTCTTAGAAGATGCTTTGTAATATTTCGATGTTTTGGATTCTGCAAAGGTTTGTTTTATGACCTAATATGTGATCTATTCTAGAGAATGTTCCATGTGAGCTAGAAAAAAAGTATCCTTTGCAGCAGTTGGGTGGAGAGTTCTGTATAAGTCAATGAGGTCAAGTTGGTTGATTGTTGTAATTAGGTCTTCCGTGTCTCTATTGAGCTTCTCACTGGATGTCCTGTCCTTCTCCGAAAGTGGTGTGTTGAAGTCTCCTACTGTAATTGTGGAGGTGTCTATCTCACTTTTCAGTTCTGTTCAAATTTGATTTATGTATCTTGCAGCCCTGCCATTGGGTGCATAAATATTTAATATGGTTATGTCTTCCTGATCAATTGTCCCTTTTATCATTATGTACTGTCCTTCTTTATCCTTTGTGGTGGATTTAAGTCTGACGTCTATTTTGTCAGAAATTAATATTGCTACTCCTCTTCTTTTTTGCTTATTGTTTGCTTGATATATTTTTTTCCATCCTTTGAGTTTTAGTTTGTTTGTGTCTCTAAGTCTAAGATGTGTCTCTTGTAGGCAGCATATAGACGGATCGTGTTTCTTTATCCAGTCCGAGATTCTCTGTCTCTTTATTGGTGCATTTAGTCCATTTACATTCAGCGTAATTATAGATAAGTAAGTGTTTAGTGTTGTCATTTTGATGCCTTTTTATGTGTGTTGTTGACAATTTCATTTTTCCACATACTTTTTTGTGCTGAGACGTTTTTCTTAGTAAATTGTGAGATCCTCATTTTCGTAGTGTTTGACTTTATGTTTGTTGAGTCGTTACGTTTTTCTTGGCTTTTATCTGGAGTTATGGAGTTGTTATACCTTTTTGTGGTTACCTTATTATTTACCCCTATTTTTCTAAGTAAAAACCTAACTTGTATTGTTCTATATCGCCTTGTATCACTCTCCATATAGCAGTTCTATGCCACCTGTATTTAGTCCCTCATTTTGATTATTGTGATCTTTTACATATTGACTTCAGTGATTCCCTGTTATGAGCATTTTTTTTTAATTAATCTTAATTTGTTTTTATGATTTCCCTATTTGAGTTGATATCAGGATGTTCTGTTTTGTGACCTTGTGTTGTGCTGATATCTGATATTATTGGTTTTCTGACCAAACAATATCCTTTAGTATTTCTTGTAGCTTTGGTTTGGTTTTTTCAAATTCTCTAAACTTGTGTTTATCTGTAAATATCTTAATTTCTCCTTCATATTTCAGAGAGAGTTTTGCTGGATATATGATCCTTGGCTGGCTGTTTTTCTCCTTCAGTGCTCTGTATATGTCGTCCCATTCCCTTTTTGCCTGCATGGTTTCTGCTGAGTAGTCTGAGCTTATTCTTATTGATTCTCCCTTGAAGGAAACCTTTCTTTTCTCCCTGGCTGCTTTTAAAATTTTCTCTTTATCTTTGGTTTTGGCAAGTTTGATGATAATACGTCTTGGTGTTTTTCTTTTTGGATCAATCTTAAATGGGGTTTGATGAGCATCTTGGAAAGATATCCTTTCATCTTTCATGATGTCAGGGAAGTTTTCTGTCAGGAGATCTTCAACTATTTTCTCTGTGTTTTCTGTCCCCCCTCCCTGTTCTGGGACTCCAATCACATGCAAGTTATCCTTCTTGATAGAGTCCCACATGATTCTTAGGGTTTCTTCATTTTTTTTAATTCTTTTATCTGATTTCTTTTCAGCTATGTTGGTGTTGATTCCCTGGTCCTCCAGATTTCCCAGTCTGCATTCTAATTGCTCGAGTCTGCTCCTCTGACTTCCTATTGCGTTGTCTAATTCTGTAATTTTATTGTTGATCTTTTGGATTTCTACATGCTATCTCTCTATGGATTCTTGCAACTTATTAATTTTTCCACTATGTTCTTGAATAATCTTTTTGAGTTCTTCAACTGTTTTATCAGTGTGTTCCTTGGCTTTTTCTGCAGTTTGCCTTATTTCGTTTCTGATGTCTTGAAGCATTCTGTAAATTAGTTTTTTATATTCTGTATCTGATAATTCCAGGATTGTATCTTCATTTGGGAAAGATTTTGATTCTTTTTTTGGGGGGGTTGTAGAAGCTGTCATTGTCTGCTTCTTTATGTGGTTTGATATGGACTGCTGTCTCTGAGCCATCGCTGGGAAACTTGGTTTTCCAGAAAATCTGCTGACTGGGACGCTGGCTCCAGGCTCCGATAACAGTCACTGCTTCCCCGTATTTGTTCGTTTTCCGTCTCTAAATCTGTGTTTGTTGTTCAAGGTTTGTAGATTGTTATGTATGTGATCGATTCACTTGTTTTTCCAAAGATTGTTGCAAGAGGGATCCCAGGTAGTGTCTACCTAGTCCGCCATCTTTGCTGCGCCTCCCTCCTTTTCTAAAATATGCACGAACTCAGCTACATCATACCCAGAATTTGTCACAAAATGCCAAAAAAATCACGGATCTCCCAAAGCCCATTTGCATGCTCGGTTAAAAATCCAACATTAACAACTACTGAATTATAAAATGTTCGGAATGTATTAACTGAAAAAAAATCAGAATATGTAACATATGAAAACCAAAACCAAACCCATTGCTGTCGAGTCGATTCTGACTCATAGTGACCCTATAGGACACAGTTGAACTGCCCCATAGGGTTTCCAAGGAGTGTCTGGTATATGTAGCATTATTCCTTTTAATATAAATATTATATGTTCATATATGAATATTACATTTTTATAATCCCTAAAAAAAAACTGTCCAACAGTACAGGTCTCCTGGCTACCAACAAGGGACGGAGACTACATCTTCTCAATATTTAACTTATTTTGCCAGAGAAACTGATGCAGGGGTAATACTGGTCTCACAGAAAGAGTTGGGAAGTGATCTCGCCTCTTTTGTTTTTTTTTGGAAGAGTTTGTGAAAAATTGGTAATAATTCTTTTTTAAATATTTGGTGAAATCAGCACTTAAACAACCAGGGCCTGGGTTTTTCTTTACAGGAGTTTTTACATACTAGTTTAATCTCCTTACTTATTATTTTATTTTTTTTATTTTAATCTCTTTACTTATTATAAATCTTATTCATATTTTGTATTTCCTCTTGAATAAATGTTGGCTGTTTATATCTTTTTAGGAATTTGTTCATATCATCTAAATTATCTAATTTGTTGCCATACATAGTATTCCCTTATCATCCTCCCACAACCCCCACCCTTTCAGCACCTAGAATATGACAGTCAAAACATATATATGTATATATGTGTGTGTATATATATATATATATATATTTACCAAACCCCTTGCTGTGGAGTTGATTCTGACTCAATATTCATTAAAAAGCTCTAGAAGATTATAATAGCAAGATGCTATAAGGTGGGCCTTTCTTCTTCTTGTATTACTCTATATTTAAAATTTTAAAAAGTCAAATAGTATTGATTTTTAATAGCAAACTATTTTAGTTTTCTTCAATAGTAACTAAAGTTATTTTCACTCACTATTTTATTTATTTTTAACTTTTAATCCTGCCAACTGGTTGGTAGAAACACCCAACTTGAAAACTATAGACATTCCTCCAATAGCTTGTTTTCATTTTAATTAAATTGAGAATATCATTCATGACTTTGAAAACGGTTGTCTTTTCACCTATGCGTTCATGAAAGCTTCAGCTATTATCACATCTGTCGTTCCTGGTTAAATCATATACTCGTAAATCTTCCCTGGACAGTGTAGCCTGTTTCTAATGAGAGCCTTCGGCTTAGAATAGGAAGCATTCAGCTGAGGCACTTTCAAAGTCTTCTTTCATTCCAGTTGCTGAGGACACTTTAAGCACCCTGCTGTCCAAATGACTTAGCGAAATTAATGATCCAAATTAAAAGTTAAAACCTCTATATTCCTTTCTAGAAACAAAATCAGAGCCTCAAAAGCTGGTGAAAAGCATGCCAGGGAGGTTATACTAGCAAGCCAGAGGTACCAGTGCTTTTCTAAGGAGCCAATAAATCAACATTATTTCAAATTCTCAGGGTTCATTGGAAAGGGCAATTATGCTGGTCAAAGTAATTGGGTTGGAGCTGGGATCTGAATCATATGCCAAGTGGAATGGGAATGTGTTTATTCAGAAACTAGGGCAACAGTATAATTTTTTCCAAATGTGATATGATTGTGATAAGGTTAAAAGCACAGGCAGTGCAGTTTAGCAAACTTGGGTTCATACCTGGACACTTACTAGCTGTATGCCCTTGGAAACTGTTACAGAAAGAAGCCATTACATGAACACAGCACGTATTGAAAACAGTTGAACTATCTTCTGCCCAAACTACCAAGATAAATGGCTCGCATATATCTATAACTTTATTCTGCAGATACATGGAAAGATGGATTTACATAATTTAAAAAATATAATTAACTTTCAAGAGGTTCCTTCCCCTGAGTTACACATGTATTAATTAATTCAGCAAATATTTGCTGAGTACCTACCATGGGCTAGGCACTGTGGGGCTGTGTGCATGTGTGTGGCAGCAGAATCAGGGGTGGTGGGAGGAGGCTGTGCTTAAATCCACTTCTTTTCAAGTAGCTCATGTTATTTGATGGGGGAGGTGGAGGGCAGCTCAAATGATCCATGTGAAAACATCACACATATACACACATTCATACACAAATGCTTGCCAAGGCATAAGGTATTCTACCATCCTAATTAAGGTTTATTGAGAGTCAGAAGATTGCTCTATTTTAACTCAGTAGATCAAAATTTCTAATAGGTATTTTAGCCATGTGATCAGGGTCCATACCAAATTAGTGATTTTAAAATAATATCACAGAATTGAGACTTACCATTATCAGTCATATCAGCAAATAGGCTTAACTCTCATATTAAAGGATAAAGATTTTTAATTTGGCTCACAAATAAAGATCCAGGTTTGTATACAAAACCCAATCTGTATACAAGACACACACACATACACACACATTGAAAAGGCTAAAAAGTAAGGGCTGGACAAAGAGATGCTAGGCAAATGGAAATCCTGAAACAAATGTTGCTCTCCTGATTTCAAAGTAGAATTTAAATGGAAGCATCAAATTAAACATATAAGGATACTCTAATAATGCTAAAAGGCACAATTAACAATTCAGAATGATTATGTAATACCCAGAGGTCCCTGGGTGGCACAAGCAGTTTAAGTTTGGCTACTAAGTTAAATGTTGGCAGTTTGAACCCAGCCAGTGGCACAGTGGGATAAAGGTCTGGTGCTCTGCTTCAGCTTGCAGCCAAGAAAACCCTATGGAGCAGTTCTACTCTGTAATATATGGGGTCGCCATAAGTGGGAATTGGCTCCACAGCAATGGCTTTATGGAAAAGAAAAAAATTTTTTAAACAAAGACCTGTGTATATAAAAAACAAAACAAAACCCACAGCAACCATCTATATGAAGCAAAACCTACAAGAGATACAAGGATACATAGATAAGAAGACACAATAGGTAGAAAATTTTACACTCCATTCTCTATACAAGACAGATTAAGTGGTCAAAAAAATAAGAAATATAAAACATCCAAACAATATAGCCAATAAGGATGATCTTATGCCTAATATTGAACTTTGTACCCCAATATCAGAGAACACACCTTCCTCTCAAGAACTCTTAGAATAATCACAAAAGTTGAACATATGTTAAACAACAAAGAAAGCATTATTAATTTCTGTGAAGTAGAAATATAAACAGCACACACCCATTATAATATAATAAAACTAGAAAACAGTAGCATATAAAAAACAAGGCCTTTCAAGCTAGAAATCTAAAAGGCATCTAATAAACAACTCAGGGGTAAAAAAGGAAATGAAAATAAAAATTAATGTGTTTATAAAAACTGATAATAAGAAAATAACAAATACCAGGATCAATGGTACATATTTAAAGAGAGATCAGAGGAAACACCAAGTAAACACAAAGAAACAAATTCAATAAACATAAAAGAATGAAAACAAGTGAGTTAAATTCTTAACCTACAATGCTAGAAAAAAAAAAAAAAAAACAGCAATGTGATTAAAAAAAAAGCATAAGGAAGAAAATGTTCGGGAGCAAAAAAATATTAAGGTAGAACATAGAAAACACATTAAATATAATTTACTAAATCAAAATACTACTTTATTTTAGTTAATAAAGTAGACAAACCACTAGCTAACTTAACCAAGGGAAAAAGAAATCACAAAATATACAAAGTACAAGTATATGAAATAAATGACAAGAGAAAACAACCATTGAAACAGAATATTTTTCAAAATCGTAAGAGACTACTTTGTAGATCTCTCTGAGCCTGTTAGAAATGGAAAGCTTAACTAGGACAATTTCCAGAGAATATTATTAAAGACCTACCTCACAAATAAGCACAAGTTCCAGAGAGTTTCACAGGGGAATTCTATCAAATCTTCGAAGATTGGATACTGCCAATGATACATAAATTGCTCCAGAGCCTAGAAAATGAAGGAAATTTCCAAAGTGCTTTTATAACAACAGTTTAACATTAATACCTAAACCTGATATAATAGAAAGACGATTACAGGCCAATATTACTTATAAAAAAATACAAATTGAGACATTTGTGAACAAAACCCACCATCACAAAGAGAAAATAACACAGCATGACAAAGTAGGATTTATTCCATGAATGTGATATTTGTTTACTATTAAGAAATTTATTAATATGATATACCCAATTAGTAAATCTAAAATGATCTCCATAGATGCTAAAAATAAGTTTTGACAAAGCATCCATTCATAAATTAAAATACAACAACAACATCGACAAAAACCAGGACATAGGAATTGGTGATTTTAAGGACTTTGGATTTTATCTCAAATATAATGGGAAACCAGTGGATGATATTTAAGCAAGGCAGTAACACGGTATGATTTATGTTTCTAAAATACCAGTCTAGTTCGTGTTAGCAAATAGAATACATGAGCGATAAGAATAGAAGCAGAGAGGCCATAAGTAGCTACTTAGTAAACCCCTGGAGAGTCTTGATGTGAAGCATGACAGAATATACATTTCAGGGAAGAAGACAGGTGACCCTTCAGTAAATAGCTTTAAAGGGCCCTAATCTATTTTTTGGAGCCCTTGTAATATAATGGTTAATCGCTTGGCTGCTAACCGAAAGGTCAACCTTTGAACCCACCAGTGGCTTCCTAGGAGAAAAGACATGGAGATCTGCTCCCATAGAAATTATAGCCTAGGAAATCCTATGGGGCAATTCTACTCTGTCATATATGGTTGCTATTTTTTTTTTTTTTTTATGAGTCAGAATCTACTCAAGGGTGGACAACAACAATCTTTTTTTCAGGAAAGTCCCTAGATGGTACAAATGGTTTGTGCTCAATTGCACATTACAAATGGTTGGCAGTGTCAAGGAAGATAGGCTTGACAATCTACTTCCATTACAATTACAGCCAAGAAAAACCCTATGAGCAGTTCTACTCCGTAACACATGGGCTCACTATGAGTCAGAATCAACTCTGTGGTAACTAAAAACAACAACAATCTATTTTTAAGCCACAGGATGTAATGAAGAGCCATAACAAATCCCAGAGAAGTTAGTTAAGCATTGTGAACTCTTTTATACAGTTTCTTTTATACAAAAGAAATTATTACATGAGTCTTTCAATAGACAGTTCAATGCGGTATGTAAACTATTATAGATTTCTTGGAGATTGTTGTTGTTGTTGTTAGGTGCCGTCAAGTCGGTTCCGACTCATAGTGACCCTGTGCACAACAGAACGAATCACTGCCCGGTCCTGTGCAATCCTTACAATTGTTGTTACACTTGAGCTCATTGTTGCGGCCACTGTGTCAATCCACCTCGTTGAGGGTCTTCCTCTTTTCCGCTGACCCTGTACTCTGCCAAGCATGATGTCCCTCTCCAGGGACTGATCCCTCCTGACAACATGTCCAAAGTATGTAAGACGCAGTCTCGCCATCCTTGCTTCTAAGGAGCATTGTGGCTGTACTTCTTCTAAGACAGATTTGCTCATTCTTTTGGCAGTCCATGGTATATTCAATATTCTTCGCCAACACCACAATTCAAAGGCGTCAAATCTTCTTCGGTTTTCCTTATTCATTGTCCAGCTTTCACATGCATATGATGCAATTGAAAATACCATGGCTTGGGTCAGGCACACCTTAGTCTTCAGGGTGACATCTTTGCTCTTCAACACTTTGAAGAGGTCCTTTGCGGCAGATTTGCCCGATACAATGCGTCTTTTGATTTCTTGACTGCTGCTTCCATGGCTGTTGATTGTGGATCCAAGCAAAATGAAATCCTTGAGAACTTCAATCTTTTCTCTGTTTATCATGATGTTGCTCATTGGTCCAGTTGTGAGGATTTTTGTTTTCTTTATGTTGAGGTGTAATCCATACTGAAGGCTGTGGTCTTTGATATTCGTTAGCAAGTGCTTCAAGTCCTCCTCACTTTCAGCAAGCAGGGTTGTGTCATCTGCATAACACAGGTTGTTAATGAGTCTTCCTTCAATCTTGATGCCCTGTTCTTCTTCATATAGTCCAGCTTCTCATATTATTTGTTCAGCACACAGATTGAACAGGTATTTTGAAAGAATACAACCCTGACACACACCTTTCCTGACTTTAAACTAATCAGTATCCCCTTGTTCTGTCCGAACAGCTGCCTCTTGATCTATGTAAAGGTTCCTCATGAGCACAATTAAGTGTTCTGGAATTCCCATTCTTCACAGTGTTATCCATAGTTTGTTATGATCCACACAGTCAAATGCCTTTGCATAATCGGTAAAACACAGGTAAACATCCTTCTGGTATTCTCTGCTTTCAGCCAGGATCCATCTGACATCAGCAATGATATCCCTGGTTCCACGTCCTCTTCTGAAACCGGCCTGAATTTCTGGCAGTTCCCTGTCGATACACTGCTGCAGCTGTTTTTGAATGATCTTCAGCAGAATTTTGCTTGCGTGTGATATTAATGATATTGTTCTATAATTTCCACATTTGGTTGGATCACCTTTCTTGGGAATAGGCATAAATGTGGATCTCTTTCAGTCAGTTGCCCAGGAAGCTGTCTTCCATATTTCTTGGCGTGGACGAGTGAGCACCTCCAGCGTTGCATTTGTTCGTTGAAACATCTCAATTGATAGGCCATCAATTCCTGGTGCCTTGTTTTTTGCCAATGCCTTCAGAGCAGCTTGGAGTTCTTCCTTCAGTACCATTGGTTCCTGATCATATGCCACCTCTTGAAATGGTTGAATATTGACTAATTCTTTTTGGTATAATGACTCTGTGTATTCCTTCCATCTTCTTTTGATGCTTCCTGCATCGTTTAATATTTTCCTCATGGAATTCTTCACTATTGCAACTCGAGGCTTGAATTTTTTCTTCAGTTCTTTCAGCTTGAGAAATGCCGAGTGTGTTCTTCCCTTTTGGTTTTCCATCTCCAGCTCTTTGCACATGTCGTTATAATACTTTACTTTGTCTTCTCAAGCTGCCCTTTGAAATCTTCAATTCTTTTACTTCATGAATTCTTCCTTTTGCTTTAGCTGCTCGATGCTCAAGAGCAAGTTTCAGAGCCTCCTCTGACATCCATCTTGGTCTTTTCTTTCTTTCCTGTCTTTTCAGTGACCTCTTGCTTTCTTCATGGATGATGTCCTTGATGTCATTCCACAACTCATCTGGCCTTCGGTCACTAGTGTTCAATGCGTCAAATCTATTCTTCAGATGGTCTCTAAATTCAGGTGGGATATACTCAAGGTCATAGTTTGGCTCTCGTGAACTTGCTCTGATTTTCTTCAGTTTCAGCTTGAACTCGCATATGAGCAATTGATGGTCTCTTCCACAGTCAGCCCCTGGCCTTGTTCTGACTGATGATATTGAGCTTTTCTATCATCTCTTTCCACAGATGTAGTCAATTTGATTTCTGTGTGTTCCACCTGGGGAGGTACATATGTATGGTTGCCGTTTATGTTGGTGAAAGAAGGTATTTGCAATGAAAAATCGTTGGTCTTGCAAAATTCTATCATTCAATCTCCAGCATTGTTTCTATCACCAAGGCTGTATTTTCCAACTACTGATCCTTCTTTGTTTCCAACTTTCTCATTCCAATCACCAGTAATTATCAACGCATCTTGATTGCATGTTCGATCAATTTCAGACTGCAGCAGTTGGTAAAAATCTTCTATTTCTTCTTCTTTGGCCCTAGTGGTTGGTGCATAAATTTGAATAATAGTCGTACTAACTGGTCTTCCTTGTAGGTGTATGGATATTATCCTATCACTGACAGCGTTGTACTTCAGGATAGATCTTGAAACATTCTTTTTGACAATGAATACAACACCATTCCTGTTCGAGTTGTCATTCCCAGCATAGTAGACTATATGATTGTCTGATTCAAAATGGCCAATATGCATCCATTTCAGCTCACTAATGCCCGGGATATTGATATTTATGCATTCCATTTCATTTTTCACGATTTCCAATTTTCCTAGATTCATACTTTGTACATTCCAGGTTCCTATTATTAATGGATGTTTGCAGCTGTTTCTTCTCATTTTGAGTTCTTGGAAATAACCCTCACAATTATGTTAAATACAAACAAAAAAAATAATGTCTCTTTTCATGCATTGCTATTAAACTGTTTTTGAAACTGTTAATGTAGGCACTCACAATTGTGCTTTATTGATTTACATTTTTAGTTACATATTGCATGACTGAAAGTTAATCTGATGATGATTATCCATTGAAGAAATATTTGGGGGTAATTACGAGGTTAGAAATTCTCTTGGGTAGTAGCAGTCAGGGAAAGGGGACCATTCTCTGCATTGTAAACATTATAATTGATACAAGACTATGAAATTTGTGTAGCTGCTGTTAGTGAGCATACAGATCAGACCTTATCCATGGTTCTGTCAGGAACTCTAAGCGTAAGGCTGGAACTTGGCATGCAAGTGAAACCTGGAAGAAGAAAGTTGACTGGCTGACCATGGACACTGGGGCGGGTATATCTAAAACTGACTCCTTCTTATTTTGCCTTTATGTTATCTTCTATTATCAAACTGCAGAAAACCTTCTTTATTAAAGATTCGCCATTTCCCCTACATTATTAAATTAACGGAATCTTATTTTATAGGCAATATTATGTCACCTGTATTTGTTATTTTTAAACTCATTATGTATATGTTTGAGAAAAATTAGTGCAAATAGGCCTTATCCTTGCTTCAAGGGGGCATTTCCCTTTTAATGGAAATTTCTGCTCCTCCTTCCCTCAAAAGAGCTGAAAGTTTCCTTATTTTCTTACTGAGAACTCTTTCTTATCCAGAGATTTAACCATGTTGCTTCTTCACTCAAGACTTTAAAACTCCTCAGCAGTTACAGAAGAAAGTCCAAACTTTTTAGCATTGCTTCCAAAATCCTCACAGTGGTTTTACCCCCTGAAATACCTCCTGATGATCTTTCCCAGTTCTGTGTTTTGGAGCACATTTTCCCCTTCTTCTTGAACATGCTTCTCTTATTTCTCTGCTTTGTGATCTTCTATTTATCTGTCAAAGCCCAGCTCAAATGCTATTGTTATTGTTTACCCAGAATTCCCTGGCATAAACAGCTCTTCTTTTATGTATCCATAGCATTTGGTCCTACATTTTCACTGTTGGCTGCTGTCAACTTGGCTCCCTACTCATGGTGACCCTGTACACAATGGAGCAGATCTAACCGTTGTGATCCATAAGGTTTTCATTGGCTGATTCTTGAAAGTCGATCACCAAGACTTTCTTCATGGTTCATCTTAGTCTGGAGGCTCTGCTGTTCAACATCATAGCAACATGCAAGCCTCCACTGACAGATGGGTGGTGGCTGCGCTTGAGATGCACTGCGAATCAAACCAGGGTCACTCGCCTAGAAAGTGAGAATTCTACTGATGACCACAAATGTGTCACATGTTCACTAGAAGATTTAAGATATTATTTTGCTGTTATTGTTATAGGTTCGTCTCTACCCAATTCAGTAAGCTCTTGGTGTTAGGTATTGCATCTTCATTTTTTAATCCATTTATTTTTAATTTATTCAAGAATTATTTATTGCATGTTTACGTCAAATCACAAAATGATAGAGAGTGGTGGAGGTAGGAAGTAGGAACTTTAGATAGAGTGAACAAGGAAGGTCCCCCTAAATAGATATCTGAAATTATACCTGAAGGGATGAGAAAGAGCTGGTCAGTGAGCATCTGCCAGAGGAAAGGGAAATGAGAGAGAATCTGATAGGGAAATAAGGTTGGCATGTTTGAGAAAAGAGAGAGGCTCTTGAGATAGAAGCAGAGTGAGGAATGAGGAAAATGGTGGAAGTGAACTGCATTCATGTGTTTTCAGACCTGCTGAGCCTGACAAACAGAAGGAATTATTTCTCAAAAATAATTTCCCAAATTAATAATGTGTTAAAAACACAAATTTTAATTAGCCAACAAGCCATCCAGATTACATAACTTAATAATTTATAGAGGTGCTTAGAATTCATCTAATCTTAACTTTCATCAAAAATGGGAAAATAAGGCCTGGCCAGTACCTGAGTCCTAGTCTCTAAGAGAAATTCAAGCCATAAAACACTTCAATGACATTAAGCAAGAAAATGGACAATGTTTTCAATTTCAATTCTACTAAGATAAAGAAATGTTTCTCAGAGTTGTTTCTTATGATGGTTCTGGATTAAAACCCAGGGCACATTAAATCATTATTCAGTGATAGATTGGGAACCAATATAAAAGTCAAAATACAGAGTTTTCTGGTTATCTGGCTTGATATAAGGACAACTTTAGAAAATCTGGAATGGTGGTTTTCAAACTGTGCAAGCTCAAATATTCAAGGAGGGTGCCTGGGGCTCCTAAATTGCTGAGGACCCAGCTGAATGGTAGCACAATCCTGGATCTCCCCTCCACCTAAATAGGGTCAGTTTTCCTTTTTTCCTTTTATCCATTTATATGTCAGATTTCTGCACAAGAAATATTTGAAAAGGGGGTTATGCTACCAAAAAAAAGAGTAGAGAACTATTGACCTAAATACATATTTAGTTACTGGCTGACTTACTGCCTGACCTACAATGTCTCTTTAAGCCACTTTAATGTCTACAGAGTACTTCTCCTGAGTACAGTATAAAAGGCCAGTGCCAGCACATCCTCACCTCCTCAGCCTCACCTTTTCTGAACCTTGTTCCTCGACTTTTTTTTCCACAAGCTATTCCAACCTGTTACTGACTTTTTGAGACAACCTTAATATTGAATTTCTTATTTTTGTCTTGTAGTGTCTTTTAGACTTCATATTTTTTACCATTTTCTGGCTATAGACCTCGACTCCTCTCCACAGCTATTCTGGTTTTCTTCAAGTTACACTGCATTGGGTCACCTCTTCTAAATACTTCCTTTGTTTCACTTTAGTGGTGTGACCTTCTTCACCTTGGCATGGCTCCCAGAGATCCTGTTTCCACCAAGGCCAACCCAAACCCCTAGTGAGAATGGCCATTGACACTACACAGCAGCTCGGACTTTCCCAAATACTGACTCTGTAATTGACCCTCTCTGAAACCTACTCCCTATTTGATTCTCTTGTTACTCTCTCTTTTTCCCTTCTCATTTCTTAATAAGAGGCAAAGAGTGACCCCTCTTTGCAGTAGTGGGAAGAACTTAAGACTTAGTGCCAGAAGGCATGGTTTGCATCCTACTTGGCTAACTCTGGGACCTTGAACAAGTTACCAAATATCCCACATGTGTTCTGTCATCATCCCTGTCTATTCAGTGTTGCTTCATCAATGGCATGACATCACATGTTTGGAAGCAACTTAGAAAGTGTTAAGTGACCACTTAAGTGTTTATTGTGATTATATTTTCAGCCATAGACTTACATTTCAAATTATTTTCCTTGACAGATACATTTTATAGCTGTTTCCAGCTCTCCCTTCCCCTGAAGATATCTTCCTTTTAAAGTTTGGAGCAAACGCCTGAGGTCTTATCTCCTTCTCCAATCACCTCCTCTTCCCTCTCCATTTCACAATCAGGTAGACAAGGTTCACCAAGGCAAATTTCCGTGTTTGTACAAACAGGTCAAGTGTTTTAACTATACTAACACCCAAGCCCAGTGCTGTCGATTCGATTCCAAAGTGAGATAAATTCAGTCAACATGCTTTTACCTGGTATGCATACTGTCGTTGTTAGCTGCTGTCAGATAGGCCCTCAGCTCGTGGCGACCTCATGTGTCACAGGAGGACCTAATAGGACAGCCATTTTAGGAAAAATTATTTGAGAAACTAACTGCAATCTATGTTTAGAGTCAAATCATTCCTATTATTTTCTTTTATCTAGAAGCCTGGCTCATTCAGGGAATTAATTCAGGTTTTGCCTTTGTTTGCTAGCCCACATTTGAATGAACATGTACTTAACTAAATTACTTCAAATATAAGTGAGGTTTTCATTTATTTAGAAGGCTACCATTTAAAACAATAATAATGATGATAGTTATCGCAAAAAAATAAAATAAAACATATTTATTCAAGGCCTACTCTATGAAATGTGTACTGTATTTTTACACAAATAACACACACCTTCTATGTTTGTTTGCCAACCACTCCTTCTCCCCACCCCAAGGTATTTTCATAAGCACCACTATACTAATTTTTTTTTATATGTCATTGTAAAAAAAAAAAAAAAGCATACTGCTCTTACAAAAATACCTTTGAGGGAGGAGAAGGGGAGAGGAGGGAATGGTTGGCAAACAAACATAAAAGGCATGTGTTATTTGCATAAAAATATGGTAGTTTATGCCAATTTTACAAATAAGAAAATTGTAGCTCAAAGAAGTTAAACCACAGCAAAATTATAGAGCTTGTTAGTGTTAACTGTATAGGAAAACAAACATTCTATGTCAAAATAAGATGGAGGTCCCAAGCTGCAGAAAATTCCACTGCTCAAGCAGCTTGCTTGGCACACCCCATAGCTTTACATTCAAATCCTGGCTCCTTTTCTTGACAGGCCCCATAACTTTATATTAAAATTCTGGTTCCCCTTTCCTTAGATGCTGCCCCCAAACTAGAGGAAATTGGCAGAAAGTGGTTTAGGCGCTATGTTGACATTCAGGATAACATTTTAGTTCGTTAAAGTACCTCATACATGGTAAATTCCTCTGGGTAGAGTTTAACTGCTATTTCCTGAACATGTGATGCATGAAATTATATGTAAACCCCATTGTGGCTGCAAAGCATGATTAAGAATGCTGCTGATATAACTTGTATGAACTTCCTACTTGTAAACCCCTTAAAAGTAACTATCCCCCTTGCCCTCACTGAGCAGTTTTGGTGGCAGCAGCCCCTACTGCTCCTTTCCTTGCTCAACAAAATAAAGGAGCTTTTCTACTCTCCCACCTCAAACTCTCGTTTATTGGCTGAGATGAATCACACTGAGCAGAACCTGAGGTTTCTACCCAGCAACAAAAATAAAAAATATGATCATCATAAAATAGCACAGGATATTAGAGAGTGATTACTATCTACTACAAAAGGCAATGTTTCAGACAACAAAGTGGAAGAATTGGAATAAATTCAGATTTCATGGGGCCTAAACCTTATAAAGGTAGAGATTCCTGCTTAGCAAAAATAATACAAAATTATGAATACAAAATTAAGTGTGAAAGTAACTATTTACTTAGAATGAGAAAATAAATCACAACAAATTACACATTTAAAAAATATGACAAACAACATAAATATAATACAATATTTTTAAAATTATTTGATTGTTTAACAAACTTTTATAATATTTTTTCCTGTATTATTTGGTACCAGTTTCATAGATTGCTTCTTGACATAACAATGGTTTTGTAATATCATTTTCGACATAGAGAATAGAAAGGAAATTTAGCCCTTTTTTTTTTAGCATGCTTGATCAAAATTTGTATTTTTAATAATTGTTTGCAAAGATTTACATTAGTTTTAATACTTGTTATTAATAATGCTATGTGAATGTTTGGAATTGTCAGATTTAGGGAACTATTTATCAAGTTTCTTTCATATATGAATTGCATTATTTCAAAACATTTCAGTTTTATTATATTGTGATGTATGTTATATGTTCTTTTAATTTTTGACCCTTATTAGCAAGTTTGTTGTCAAAATCTTTATGTCATGCTACTACGGCACTGGGTGTGTGTGTGTGTACTAGGTGAGTTAGCAGAGCGGGTGGCAAGAATATACCTAGAAGCTCTTGCTGCTCTGAGAGGACTTGTAATAACTATGATCAGATGCAACCGTGAACTACATAAATATATCACACTAAACCCCAAAGTAAATGTATCAACAATTCAACATTCACCTCACTTTATAAAAAATGCTTATAGCTGCTCCAGTGCCATCCTACTCAAGAGAAAGTAAGAGTAAAAAGAGATAGTAGTCTTAACCAATTACATAAAAATAGTTTACTTTCAAATTTTTACAAAAATATATGACTCTATGTGAACATGAAAACCCTGGTGGCATAGTGGTTAAGAGCTATGGCTGCTAACCAAAGGGTCGGCAGTTCGAATCCGCCAGGTGCTCCTTGGAAACTCTATGGGGCAGCTGTACTCTGTCCTGTAGGGTCGCTATGAGTCAGAATCAACTCGACGGCACTGGGTTTGGTTTGGTTTATGTGAACATATCTCTAGGGCATCGAAGACAATGTAGGTGAGGGACTCTGATGCTTTATAGCAAATCCATTTCTTGGGAGAGGAATAAAGGCCAAGGTACATATGAAATAGCCATGAACTGCTGACTTTTGGACTTTGAGACAAATGCACAGCACACCCATATTCTGAGTATTGCTTATCCTCATCATGATTCTGCCTACTCCTGTTTTAAAAACATCACATGAAAAGCAGTTGTGTGTTTGAATGGCAGCCAAATGAGAAGAGACCATATCCTTTAGCAAATCCATCTGTTCAATTTCATAGCCTGAGATGATGCAAAAATGTCAGTCCGTGATGTATATCCTATTTTCTTATGATTATCTCCAGAGCTTGCAAAAATCTCTGTACTTTTTCCAGTTTAATCCTATCTAGGTTCTATTACACATTGATTTAGTTGAACAAAATCAATTACATAATAATGCGTGGTGATTATTGCTTTTATAAACCCAATTTTAACCTATATTACTCAGTTCAATGCCTTCCCAAATGTAGTGCTATGTAAAATGAATTAAATTTTTCTCCTCTTCCTTTCACCTTGCCCCAAGTTAAAGAAGGATAGAATGGTATTGAAAAAAAAGTTGACTTTGTGTGGTAGGCAGAATTCTAAAATGGTCCCTAAGATTCCTGTTCCCTGGTGTAATGCCCTGTGTAACCCTCTTCCCTTGATGTGAGCAGAACCTGTGAGTATGATATCACTTCCCTGATTTGCTTAGGTTATGTGCCAATGGTGAAGGGATTTTGAAGATACAATTAAGGTTCCTAATAAATTAATTTTAAGGTAATCAAAAGGAAGATTATCCTGGGTGGGCCTGACCTAATCAGATGAGCAGTATAAAGAAAACTTAGGAGTCAGAAATGGAAGAAGAGATTTAAAGCCTCAAAGATTCTTTCTCCCTCTGTGGTTTTTTTTTTTTATTGAAAGCCTATGAAAATATGACATTCCATAATCACGTCACCCAATTCCTTTCAACAAATCTATTAATATATATCTAATATTGGTTTTGTTTCTCTGATTGAACCCTTACTGGTACAAAATAAACAAATAGAATAGTAGTAAATTTAAACTTATAGTGACTCACTAAACCAAACCAACCAAACCCAGTGCTGTAGAGTCGATTCTGACTCATAGCAATCCTATACACTACACTATAATTATTTCTATTTATTCCTTCATGAATTATCTCTGTGATAAGGTCAGTTTCAGTATATGATGTTTTGTACTTCATTCTTATCAATTCAAGTATCAAGAAGCATCAGAAAAAGAAACTCAAAAACAAATAACTTGTTTTCTCTAGCTGGCAAGTAGGTAAACCTGGCAGCAAGAAGGTATATATTTATTTCAAGGTTCTAAGAGAGCAAGACCTTCAATGAGATGGATTGACACAGCGGCTGCAACAATGGGCACAAGCATAGCAATGATTGTGAGGATGGTGCAAGACCCAGCAGCGTTTCGTTCTGTTGTTCATAGGGTCAGTATGAGTCAGAACCAACTGACAGCACCTAATAACAACAGTAACGTGTTAAAGAGAAAAGAAAGAGGAAGGATAAAGGATGGAAGGCAAGAAGGAAGGAAGGCAAAATCCATCTGCCTGATTGCTCTGTCTTCTGAATTAACCTTACCAGCATTTGAAAGGCTGCCATCAAGTATGTATTTTATCTTGTGAGCCACAGTCATGTCAAACTCTATTCCTGGTTTAAGCATGGAACAAGACACACAATGATGGGAATGATAGTTTTCTATGGTGAAATTTGGCTGACTCACTACTAGAATTGCAATAAGCAATATCATTCTTCCACAGGGAGCGCCTGTCCTGCTGATGGTTTAAATTGGACACCAAAAAAAACAAACCAAACCAGTTGCCATTGAGTTGATTCCAACTCATAGTGACCCTACAGGACAGACAGAGCTGCCCCATAGGGCTTCCAAGGAGCAGATAGTGGATTGGGACTGCCAACCTTTTGGTTAGCAGCTGAGCTCTTAACCACTGCACCACCAGGGCTCCATTACTTTCACAAACTGGGTTGGCTTTTGCAGAATCTACGTCACAAAAAGTGTTATTCAGTGGAAGTAAGTGTTATGTTAACTATTACATTAATATTACTTTAGAGTACTGAGACAGAATCCTCTTGTTTAAAAGCATAATATTTTAACACCTCTAAAACCCTGGTGGCATAGTAGTTAAGAGTTTGCCTACTAACCAAAAGGTCAGCAATTTGAATCTACCAGGCACTCCTTGGAGACCCTATGGGGCAGTTCTACTCTGTCCTATAGGGTCGCTATGAGTCAGAATCAACTCAACAGCAGTGGGTTTGTTTTTTTTTTTTTTACATTTCTAGAAACCCTGGTGGTGTAGTGGTTAAGTGCTGCAGGCTGCTAACCAAAGGATCAGCAGTTCGAATACGCCAGGCACTCCTTGGAAACTCTATGGGGCAGTTCTACTCTGTCCCATAGGGCCACGATGAGTCGGAATTGACTTGACGGCACTGGGTTTGGTTTTTTTGTTGTTGTTTAGAACACTTTTGTTGAAGCCTTGGTAAGCTAGATTTCCTGGTCAGTACCTTGGCAATGATTTTATTGCTTCATGGGAGTTCTTAAAATGAACTAAAGTCCTTCAGGTCATGAAAGCTCGGTTCTGCTCAAGTAATGTTTATTGGGCATCTTACAGTCCAGAGAGGCAACTCATAAACGAATAATTGCAATGCAGGGTGATGGGTAAACTAATATGGGGCCTTGAAGTAGTGAACTCCAGAGGATCCTGAGGTAACAATGACAACAAAAAACCCAGTTTTGAAACTTGGAAATTGTTTTTTACATGTGAAGTCAAGAGAAGCTACAGGCAACTTCATCAAGCTTTTTTCAAAATTGTTACTTTTCACTGAGTTTAATATAGATTACAGAAACCCTGACTAGTCAATGTCCAGCAAGAGGGTGAGGTTTTAATGTGTAGCCTTTCCAGAGTCACATCCTTTATCATAAAAAAAAAAATTTTTTTATGATATTGAAGGAAAATAGCCCCCTCAGACATTTTACTACCATCTTTACTTTCCAGATCCCAAACCACCATCTCACTTTTGTACAGATGAGATTGTCAAACTAAGGACATTTTAAAATGTAAAATGAATTATTTAATTTTTTTTTCACTGGGCAATAGATCCCTATCCATAAGAGCCATAGGAAACTATAACCGAGAAAGAGACAGAAAATAAGCTACAATGTCCTAAAAATACTAGGCTAGACTAATGATAGGAACAAAATATAAGTCTCTAAGTTGAAAACTATATAACTGATTTTTTAGGGACAGGGCTTATATACAGCTGATATCTACCTGTACAGCCATGATCATTGTTATAATATCTACTATTCGGTATATAGTTGCTCCACCATACATCTGTCAGTTTGTCATAGCGTGGTGGTTTATGTATTTATATGATGCAGAGAGCTATGTCACCAGTATTCCAAACACCAACATGATCATCCATGGTGAACGGGCTTCAGTGGAGCTTCTAGACTAAGGCAGACTAGGAAGAAGGGCCTGGTGATCTACATACAAAAATTAGCTAATGAATATCCTATGGATGACAATAGAATATTATCCAATAACCACAACTACCACAGCCTCCACCAGATTGAGTCCAGTACAACTAGATGGTGCCTGGCTACCACCATCGACTGCTCTGACAGGGATCACAATAGAGGGTTGCAGAAAGAGCTGGATTAAAACGTACAACAAAATTCTAACTCACAAAAAGAGACCAGACTTACAGGCCTGACAGAGACTGGAGAAACCTCAAGAGTATGGACCTCAAACACCCTTTTAGCTCACTAATGAAGTCACCCCTGAGGTTTACCCTTCAGCTGGGGATTGGACAGTCCCATAAGCAAATCGAGACTAAGCGGGCACACCAGCCCAGGGGCAGGGACTGGAAGGCAGGAGGGGACAGGAAATCTGGTAATAGGGAACCCAAGGTAGAGAAGGGAGAGTGTTGACGTATCACGGGGTTGGTAACCAATGTCACAAAACAGTATGTATATTAACTGTTCAATGAGAAGCTAGTTTGTTCTGTAAATCTTCATCTAAAGTACAATAAAAAAAATATCGAACACAGCACTGGAAGAAAAGTCCCCTAGATTGGAAGACATTCAAAATATACAGTGGCCACAACAATGGACTTGAACATACCCCAATCACGAATAGGATATAGGACCAGGAAACATTTCATTCTATTGTACATGAGTTGCCATAAATTGCAGCCAACTCTATGGCGGCTAACAATGAACGACAGCTAAAAACAAACAATAATATAGTTGATGCTTCCAAATACCCATTCTGTTACCATGTGACATCTCAGGTCTCTCTGTGTACTTGCCAAATAACCACATAATGCAGCAAATAAAAGGATATCTATCTAATATAACAGTACACTGCACTAGCACTGTAACCAGCTATAAATATAAAAACAACTGTAAAATTTTAGTACTAAAGTTTGTAAAGGAATAAAATTTTTTTATAAGCCTGGCACACTGCAGTTCAAATCTACTTTTTCCTTGAAGCATATGCTTTTTAATGCATTTGATAATATAAGACTTCTTAGAAGTGCAAGTATTGTGGCAAAACAGGATACAGCATGAAAACTCAACTAACCTGGATGTTCAGCATCTAACCAAAGTAAGACTGATTGAAATAAAGTTCTGAAAAGAAAAACACACTGAAGTCATTCATAGCAGTTTTTATGTGTAGACATTTTATTCATTCACTCATTCATTCAACAAACTGTGTTAGGTATTAGAGATAAGAAAATAAAGAAGCCTATGAGTTGAGGCCAAGGCTTCTTTATTTTCTTATTTCTAATACCTAACTAACACAGTTTATTGAATGAATGAATGAATAAAATGTCTACCATGAGTCGGAATCAACTCGACGGCAATGGGTTTGCTTGATTTTTTTTTTGGTTTGCTCTCAACTGCCTAGATGATAAAAATAATTAAAGAATCAATATAAACTTTAAAAAATTACCACGACAGAGTGAAGGACATGGAGCTGTGGGAGCACAGACGAAGGTCACCTTATTCAGAATGGATATCCATGAATGTTCTTTGATGATTATTTCCTGATCAGACACTGGAAGGCTAAGTGTGAGCTAGCTTAACTAAAATGCAGCTTCAGTCTAAATGAAAAAAATGAAACCCATTGCTGCGGAGTCGATTCTGACCTATAGGACCCCAAAGGACAGAGTAGAGCTGCCCCATAGGGTGTCCAAGGCTGTTAATCTTTACAGGAGCAAGCTGCCACATCTTTCTTCCTCAGAGCAGCTGGTGGGTTTGAACCACTGATGTTGAGAATAGCAGCCAAGTACTTAACCACTGTGCCACCAAGGCTCCCAGATTCAGTCTAAATAGTAGCAAAAGCAAGGCAGTGTAATAATTTTTTAAAATGAAAAATCTACAAGGGTAAAAATTGTTTCAGTTTTGTTCAAAGCCATATCTCCAACACTTAGATTTCTGGTTTTGACTATAATAGGGAATGGGTATCATACTGGCCCTCCCATTGAAAACAACTAAAAATAAATAAATACATGAAGTAAACAATTTTAAGGTAATGGACAACAGCACAAGAATATATGACAGAAGGAAAACACATTAAGTCAGACTTACTTTTCAAATTGCAGAAGAGGAAGTGGAGCCTAGACAAGAGAGCATGGTGGTCTTGGAGTGATTAAGGAAACAGAGATTATAGCTTAGGGCTGGTCAGACAGCCAGAATTTTTGAGATTAGGTACCATAGAAGAGAATGCTGTACACAAAGGAAGTCCCAGAAATATGCTTTGTAACGTCCTTGAGGCTTTCGCCAAATATTAAGCTGTGCATTTACAGAGTAAAACTTTGCACGCGTGGCAGGGAATAGCTACTGGAAAGCTAGGAGCTGAATGGAGATTGTGGAAGTACCACAGTGCTGGGATCAGCCAGAGAGGAGAGCATGGAGAGACCTAACTAAACACCTCAGGTATTGTTCAGTTAATAATCTAGAAATGCCACACCTTAATAATAGTACTACATTAGCATTAGCATAAGGGATTGTTATGGACTGAATTGTGCTGCCCCCAGCCCTCAAATACATGCTGAAATCCTAATCCTTATACCTGTGAATGGAGGCCTGGTTGCACAGTAGTTAAGAGCTTGGCTGCTAATCAAAAGGTAAATCCTATGGGGCAGTTCTACTCTGTCCTATAGGGTTGCTATGAGTCAGAATCAACTCAACAGCAGCGGGTTTGCTTTGAGTTTTGGCATACCTATGCATAAGAGCCCTGGTGGCACAGTGACTAAGTGCTCAGTTGTTAACCAGAAGGTTGATGGTTTGAACCAACCATTGCCTCCACGGGAGAAAGATGTGGCAGTTGGCTTCTGTAAAGATTTACAGCCTTGGGAAATGCTATGGGACAGTCCTACTTTGTCCTATAGCCTTGCTATGAGTTGGAATCAACTGGATGGCTATTTTTTTTTTTTTTTATACCTGTGGATGTAATCCTATTTGGGAATAAGGTCTTATTTGTTATGTTAAGGAGACCATATCAGTGTAGGTATGATTTTAAACCTAATCACTTGAGATATTAAAAAAAGCAGATTAGGCACAGTAGCAAGCAAGCACAAATGGAGGAAAGATAGATGCCACCTGGAGATCTACACAGGACTGAGAAGCTGAAAGAGACATTTTCCCAAGAGCAGACAGAGAGCCTCTCCCTACAGCTGGTGCATTGAAGTCAGTAAGTTAACAGGTTGTCAGAGCAAAACTCAACATTCCCTAAAATAAAATAAAATTCCCTCTTTCAACAATGAAGTGCTCATTATGTCCGTATAAAATTAAAAATCACTAGATGTACTAAGAAACATAAAAATGTGACCCACAACCAGGACAATAGTGAGCAGAATTAGCAGACAGCATTAAAATATCTATTATATTTGTATTTAATTTGAAACATGGTTAAATCCTGTTTAGATTAAATTTTAGAGTTTTTATCATCCTAGTTTTAAATTTATTTTCTAGTCAGTAAGATGAACATTTACAAAGCTGTCTCATAGGTACACTCAGAGAAGTGTCACTCTCTCCTCTCTCTTTTACTTCATTCCACCTCTTTCTATAATTTAGCAGTTTCACTGATTTGAGGTTTATTTTTCCTGCATTTAGCAAAAATAAAGATATATACTATATTTAATTTTCCTCTCCTTTCTTAGACGAAAGGTAGCCAATTACATAAATATTCCTTTATACTTCTTATTTTTTACTGACTATATCCTAGAAACTCCTTCACAGCAGTTTATAGCTGTACTTTTTAATGTAAATCTACCAAAATTTATTCAATCAATTGTATATGTTTAGGCAATTAGTTTCTACTATTTTGCTGTTACAAAATATGCTGCAACAAATAACTTTGTGCAAACATAGTTTGTATTGTAGGAGGTATATCTTCAATAAAAATTCCTACAGAGTGAGTGTTATACTTTTTTTGCCAACCGCCCTGTATAAGTGTTGGCGTTTTATATTCCCACTGGCAACGTGTAAATGAGTTTCTTTCCCTACCACCTCACCAAATTTCAAACTTCTGAAATTTTACCTAACAGGTAAGAAATTACATCACAGTTTTAATTTCCATTTCTTTTATTATGGGTGAGGCTAGACATCTTTTAAAGTGTTTAAGGAATCTGTCTTTCCTCTTATGAATTTTCTTATCTATTGTCCATTTTTCTATTAGGTTTTGTTCTTTTATCCTCAATTTTTAGAAGTTTATTACAGCCATATGCCACATAACATCCGTTTGGGCAACATCCAACCATGTATATGTCCGTGGTCGCATAGGTTACAATATAGTTTAGAAATCCTAATCAGAGAACGGGACATAGCAGACATAGCTTAAGCAAACACAACAGCTTCCAACAAGCAACACATGTATCTCATGTCTCTTTTATACGAAGTGATCGCATCTGGGATGATGTGATCAAAGACTGCATGAATGGCATATGGAAAAAAAAAATACTGAAGTAGTATGTGCATGACTGTAAGGGCTTTGAAAAGGAGGATGAGATGGCAAGGGTTAATAGAGCCGTTGTCGCCATGGTAAACAACAGCTTGAACCTGTACAGTGTTATATAGTATTAACCTACTTAACCCGTACATTACCTTGCCAGATACATTAGCTGAAATACAATACTGTATGTGTGTACCATTTTGGTTATTTAGCCAATGTAGGTATATTATATTATCCCATATAGCTTTGCTAAGTATATGATACGGTGTTTGCACTATGTCCAAATCACGTAACATCTTATTTCACAGAACAGGTCATGGACATTAAGCAACACATGACTGTATACAAAAATATAGGAATATTGGGCTTTCGTCTGTGATATATGTTGCAACTATTTTCTTTAAATTTGTCTTTTGTGTTCTTTATTACTTTGCTTGTGACTTTCCACTACGCAATTTTTAAATGTAGTTGAATTAATCAAATTTTTTTTCTATTAGACCTGGATTTTAAGTGTTATATATAAATTCTTTCTCTACACTTAAATTACAGAAGAGCGTATCCATGTTTTCTTCTAGTACTTGTATTTCTTAGTTTTTATATTTGGAACTCTAAACTATTTGGAGTTTATTCTTGTATATGGCATGAGGTAGGATTGCAATTTTATTTGGCTCCAAATGACTATCCAGCTCTCCCAATACCATTTATTTAAAAGTTTTTGTTTATGTCAGTGATTACATACGCAACTTTTATCATATACAAAATGTTTTATTTATTCGTATCTATTTATGAATTTTCTATTTGATTTCACTGGTTTCTGTGTCTCTTTATGTGCCAGTAATACACTGTTCTAATTATAAACTCTTTTTAGTATGTTTTAAATCTGGTCAGGCTAGTCCTCCTCATAGCTCTTCTCTTTTAGTGTTTTACTAGATATTCTTTTTTTTCTTTTAATGAATTTTAGTATCAACATCTCTAACTCCAGGAAAAAAGCTTTTAGAATTTTATTGAAACTGCATTGAATTTATAAGTAAGATTAGGTAAAACCATCTCTTTAAAATGCCAAAGCAACATATCCAAAAATGAGGGATATTTTCCCATTTGTTCATGTTTTGTGTCTTTCAAAAGTTAAAAAAATTTTTTTTTTTCCTTATAGGTCTTACATACTTGTGTTAAGCTAAATCCTAAATATTTTAATACATTTGTTGCTATTATGTCTAACTGGTTATTATTTGTGTGTGTGTGAAGAATATTGACTTTTTAATGTTAATTTTAAATCTTGCTACCTTACTGAATTTTGTTATTGTTTGAGGCAATATGCACTTTAGTGAGTTGAATGCAGTGTTTTACATAGATTGGGAGGCATTAGTAAACACAACAATGCTAGTTGTGCCAAGAGGGCATGGATGTGAGGGATAAGGAAATGGTCTTGTTGGTTTGAATGGAACCTAAAACAATAATAATAACAAACAGGACATGAATTCAGGGTACTGAACCCAAGAAAAGCACTATCTTGGCTTGAAAAATCAAGAAAAGCGCCGTCTATAAAATCAAGTCCAAATTTTGTAGGGTAACATCAAGATGCAATACTGAGTTGTGAATAAAACTGCCCAAACAGCCTTGGGGTAAGATTGTATTAGAATTAAGTTTCATGAAAGGCACATATCAAGCCCAGTCTAAGTCCAGTCCGAAAGGCAAAGGTTCAAAGACAAAAAAGGTCAGTTGTTGGCAGTCAATATCAACGATGATAAAATTCCAGTCAACGGTCACTAGAATTTCAGTCAGAGGCAGGGCAGAATGAAGCCCAGTAGAAACAAAGAATTGGAAAGAAATATACCTGAATTAAAAAAAAAAATGGTGTCATCCACCTTCATTCCAGAAGATGCTGCCTTGGAATAAATGGGTTACTTTTAAGTTATTAGGAATGTACCCTACAGACTTGGCTTGATATCACAAAACATATACTGGTCATGTTTTAGGCCAAGAAAACCTAAATGCAAAGGCAAGGTCTTGCCTAATGAATGGAGTAACTAATGGGGTCAGGCCAGAGGCTGTGGGAATTGAAAAATAGAAGTAAAGTCCCATGACATGAAGTCCTGAGAATAAAAGCAGAGTTAGGGTCCATTTTATTAGAACCATCCACAATATGGTGGCACATGAGTGAGTCTAGGTAGGAAAGTTGAGGTGAGTTTTCAGAGCTCAAAAGCTAGTACAAATTCCAGTAGAAAAGTTAGAAAGTAGTGTCCAGATATCCAGGCCATAGAGAGCCGAACAGCAAGGTTCAAGATTTAGTCCATTTCAACATGAGCAGAAACAGACAGTGGAGTTTGGAATATAGAACAGTGATTTTTCAACATTTTTTTAAAGCAACAAAAAATTTTTGTCTAAATGAAATCTAATATGGAACCTCAATAAAAGAAAGAGATAAAGGGTCTGGTGGAAGGGAGAGTCCTTTTCTGAAAGAGATATAAGCTCTGCCCTCTCAGCCACCTTTTGCAGCAAAACTTTAATCAAACCCACAGAAACCCTAGTGCTTTAAGGAACGTAGTTTTGAAATGTACTGGACCGGGGGCTAAAGTTATCATCTCACAATCTGGAACTTGCAAATAGGTAAGCCAGCAACCCTAGTGTAGCAGTGAGAGCAAGGGCTTTGGGATCTGATAAACCTGGTTTTCAAATCCAGTTCTCCAGTTCCATGACCTTTGGCAAGTCAGTTTATTGAGCCTCAGTTTCTTCATATGCAAAATTGGTAAGTAATCCCACCATTGTAGTTACCCTGAAAGTTCAAAGATGTAAGTGCATAATAGGAGATCAATTATGTTAGCATATTGCATACGTCTTAGATATGACTTTGCCTATCAGATGAGAGCTGCTTTTCTCTTCTATGGTTTGAAGTAACACTCATGGTTTGGGCTAATAAGGAATTGTGGGTAGAGAGAGGTCCTAGGGCTGCAGGTTGCTTCACTTGAAAACATGGAGGATGCAGAGAGCAGTTACTGTTCAGTGCCCTTCCGGGAACAAAAAAAGGCCTTCATCAAATCTCTCCCAACTGCCTTTTCCAATTTTATTCACTTCTACTTCTCAGTATTTTGGGATGATATTCAGCTGATATAAACCAGTAGAGCTGTCCCAGTTGTGTAAGTTCATCACCTATTCTGATTGAGAGGAGCCTGTGTTATACTGATTTTAAGTATTTTGAATGTCATTCCTGTCAACAGTGGAATAATGGCTGCCATTTACTGGGTATATAGACTATGGTAGGCATTTTGCCAATGTGATTCATGCGTGAACTCAGATTATGCTCATATCCACCCTAGAAGGGAGTTATAGTTTTATAGAGGAGGGAACCGTAGTTAAATCCTTGCCCAAAGTCACAGCTAACAAGTGACAATGCCATGATTTAAACCCAGATCTCTCATATTCCAAATTCTGTATTTTTTCTGCTATTCTATTTTTTATATTCTCTCTTAGCATAGAAATTCCATAATGAAAAGTCCTAAAAATAAATTAAAATAAAATATGGTGGCCTATTATGTAGTATGCAGGGGAAATTGGCTATCAAATATGTCTACTAATGCTGAATCCCAAGGATTTTTTAGGCTGTATCCAAGTAAATTGGCAAAAGATAAGCAAAAACTGATTGCACATGTACGGTTAAGATTTTTTTTTTTTGCATTAATGCAAATAGGCTTAAAATATAAACAGTGTCAAGCCCTCAACTAGAACAATAAGAAAAGTGTCTTGGTAATTTGTTGATTTAACTAGATTTTGCACCATCCTTTTGTTAGCAGTCGTAGCTCTTAACCACTATGCCACCAGGGTTCATAGGATCAGTGTATTTGGTCAAATGCCCTGAACCTGGTAAACTGGGTTGAGGCTCTCTATAATTGACAATGATTCTGTTTGATCAGTACAATCTCAGATATTACTAGGTTCCTTCCTGAATTAGTATCTCCCCACACCCAGCCAAGCAGAATTCTATGACAGCTTTCTCAACTGCAATCTTACTTCCGAACCCACAAAGACCTCTGGATTCTGGAGGTCTCAGAGATGACAGCAGATGTAATCCTTTTAGTTTTTGCATGGGCCTAATTCCTCATGCTTATCCGATTTACTTCTTGCCCCACCTTCAGATTCTTTCTCTGCTCCTGCAGCATTCAGAAAGAAAAAGAAAATCCTCTTGGAAGAAATATACAGATTCCTGTATTATGGCATGGAAAAACACATTAGGTAATTACGCAGAGTAGCAAGATGTCCTAGGGAACCAGAGTTCAAAGAGCCTGCTTCACTCCACCCATTGATCTATTCAAAGGAACCCTGCTAATGTTATTTGCAGTGGAAAGAACATCCTCATGACTTAGTGTATTTCAGCATAAACCAAACACAAACCTGTTGCCCTCAAGTCAATTCCAACTCATAGAGACTCTATATGACAGAGCAGAACTGCCTCATAGAGTTTCCAAGAAAGCCTGGTGGATTTGAATTGCTGACCTTTTGGTTTGCAGCTGTAACACTTAACCACTACATCACCAGGGTTTCCTATTTCAACATAGACTCAGGCAAAATCTGCCAGCAATGTGTCCTTGTTTATCCAAGAAGACAAGAATGGCTTTCCTATTTATTTCTGACTGGCTCTAGTCCTTAAATCCTTTGCTAAGTTCAGACGGCTAACTAATGTAGGGAAAAGCTAATACAGTTAACTTCCCAAGCTAGACTGTTCTAAAAATGACCTTTATTTCTTTTATGATGATTGATTTTTTGTATATAATTTTAAAAACCTGAAATTCTCTTGATAAATCCATATTCCTAAACAAATTAAAATTGGCATTCCCCTAATAGTAGGTCTCTATTAGACTAATTCTGCTTGTCACTCTTACAGAAATAATTGATGTTCATAATGATGACCTAGAGGCTTTCAAATATTCTCAAGTGCCATCTGAATCATGAAAGAAAAATTAAATTATGTCCAATAGAAAGTCACTGAACTGTCCATTATTAAAACTTTTAATCTGTTATCTCTTTGTTATGTGATTATCCTTTATTAAATTTCACAAGGAAAATCCCTTCCATAATCACTCCATACAGCAACAAATGTACTGAGTTGAATTTAAGCTGTGTATGATATAGTCTGAAGAGCCTGGTGGCAAAATGGTTAAACACTCTGCTGCCACCAAAAGGTCAGCAGTTCAAACCCACCAGACACTCTGTAGAAGAAAAGGCCTGGCGATCTGTGCTCATAAAGATTACAGCCTAGGAAACCCTATGGGGTAGTTCTACTCTGTCTTATAGGGTCACTGTGAAAAATGGAATTGACTCAACAACACACAACAACAAAATGATATAATCCAAAATCCCTGGATTACACAAACAGTGCTTAACTACTAACCTACAGATTGGTGGTTCAAACCCACCCAGAGACACCCAACACCATAACAGAAGAAAGGCCTGGAGATCTGCTTCCATAAAGAATACAGGTAATCTCCAACATTTAGGTAATATGTATGTATGTATTAAACCAAACCCATTGCCATGGAGTCAATTCTGACTCATAGTGACCCTATAGGACAGAGTAGAACTGCCCCACAGAGCTTCCAAGGAGTGACTGGTAGATTTGAACTGCCAGCCTTTTAGTTAGCAGCCAAGGTCTTAACCACTACGCCCACCAGGATGTTATCTGTAAGTTTATACGTAATACTTCCAACCTCCAAAGACAAATAAAGGTCAGATACTGATAATAAAAGGCAATAACAATGAAAACTAAAAAAAAGAATATTCAACTTATTTCAGAACTGACTTACAAAGGAGTTGTTGGAATGGAGCCCTGTTGTAAGTCTGGGACTACCTGTACAGCCAAGAAAAGCCTATGAAGCAGTTCTACTCTGTAACACATTGCGTCACCATGAGTTGGAATCAACTCAATGACAGTTGGTTTGGTTTTTTGGTTTATGACATAGTCTGTAAGGTAAAGAGAAACTACTACTTCTTGAAAATTGAGTACCTTTTTAAATAAACATTGTATTTTAGATAAGCTTTACAATTACAGAAAAGTTGTGAAGATAGTACTGAGAGGTCCCATATACACCATATCTGGTTTATCCCATTATTAACATCTTACTCTAGTATGATATATTTGTCACAATTAATGAACAAATACTGATGCATTTGTCACAGTTAATGAATGAATATTGATGTGTTGCTATTATGTCCATACTTCATCCAGATTCTCTCAGTTTTACCTACTGTCTTTTTTTATGTTCCAGTATGCCATCCAGGATGTCACATTACATTTAGTTATCATGTCTCCTTAGGAACCTCTTGGCTCTGACAGTTTCTCAGACTTTTTGTTTTTGAAAACGTTGACAGTTTTGAGTACTTGTCAAGTATTTTATAGATTGCCCCTCAATTGAGGATACAACCCTGATGCACACCTTTCTCATTTTAAACCCCACAGTATCCATTTGTTCTGTTAGAACAACTGCCTCTTGGTCTCTGTACAGTTCCTCATGAGCACAATCAAGTGTTCTGAAATTCTCATTTTTTGTGATGTTACCCATAATTTGTTATGATTTACACATAACAATACATGAATATCTTTGCATAGTTAATAAAACACAGGTAAATATCTTTCTGGTTTTCTCTGCTTTCAACCAAGTTCCATCTGACATCAGCAGTGATATCCCTCTTTCCAAATCCTCGTCTGAATCTGGCTTGAATTTCTGAGGGTTCCCTGTTGATGTAATGGTGCAATTGTTTTTTAATTATTTTCAGCAAAATTTTATTTGTGTGTGATGTTATTCAAAAATTTGTGCATTGTTTTGGATCACTTTTCTTTGGAATGAGCACAAATATGGATCTTTTCCAGTCGGTTGGCCAGGTAGCTATCTTCCAAATTTCTTGGCAGAGATGAATGAGTGCTTCCAGTGCTGCATCTGTTTGCTGAAACATCTCAGTTGGTATTCTGTCAATTCCTGGAAACTTGTTTTTCACTAATGCCTTCAGTGCAGCTTGGACTTCTTCATATGGTACCTTCTCAAATGGTTGAATGTTGATCAATGCCTTTTGGTACCATAACTCTATGTATTCCTTCCATCTTCTTTTGATACTTCCTATATTGTTGAATATTTTCCCCATAGGAGGCTTGATTTTTTTTCTTCAGTTCTTTCAGCTTGAGAAATGCTGAGCATGTCCTTCCCTTTTGGTTGTCTAACTCCAGTTGTTTGCACATTTCATTATAATATTTTATATTCTTGAGCTGCTGTTTGAAATCTTCTGTTCAGCTCTTTTATGTCATCATTTCTTCCACTTGCGTTAACTACTTTATGCTCAAGAGCAACTTTCAGAGTCTCTTCTGACATCCATCTGGGTCTTTTCTTTCTTTCCTTTTTAATGACCTTTTGATTTCTTCATGTATGATGTCCTTGATGTCTTCCCACAACTCATCTGGTCTTTGTTCATTAGCGTTTAATGTGTCAAATCTATTCTTGAGACGGTCTCTAAATTCAGATGGGATATACTCAAGGTTGTACTTCAGGTCTTGTGGACTTGTTTTAATTTTCTTCAAATTCAACTTGAACTTGCCTATGAACAATTGATGGTTTGTTCTGAAGCTGGCCCCTGGCCTTGTTCTGACTGATAATATTGAGCTTGTCCATCTCTAATTCCACAGACGTAGTCAGTTTGATTCCTGTGTATTCCATCTGTTGTGGTCCATGTGTATAGTCACCATTTATGTTGTTGAAAAAATTTTTGTGATGAAGAAGTTGTTGGTCTTGTAAAATTCTATCATGTGATCTCAGATGTTTCTTCTATCACCAAGGTCATATTTTCCAGCTACTGTTCCTTCTTTGTGTCCAACTTTGGTATTCCAATCACCAGACATTATCAATGCATCCTGATTGTATGTTTGATCAATTTCAGACTGCAGAAGTTGGTAAAAATCTTCAATTTCTTCTTCTTTGGCATTAGTGGTTGGTGCATAAATCTGAACAATGGTCATATTAACTGGTCTTCCTTGAAGGTGTATGGATATTACCCTATCACTGCCAACATTGTACTTCAGAATAGATCTTGAAGTGTTCTTTTTGATGATGAATATGATGCCATTCCTCTTCAATTTGTCATTCCTGGCATAGTAGACTATATGATTGTCTGATTCAAAATGGCCAATACCATTCCATTTCAGCTCACTAATGCCTAGGATATGGATCTTTATGCATTCCATTTCATTTTTGACAACTTACAATTTTCCTAGATTCATACTTCATACATTCCATGTCCTGATTAGTAACAGATGTTTGCAGCTGCTTCTCATTTTGAAGAAGAATGTAGCATTACAATTGGAGGAAGATGCATTAACAACCTGCAATATGCAGATGACACAACCTTGCTTGCTGAAAATGAAAAGGACTTGAAGCACTTACTAATGAAGATCAAAGACCATAGCCTTCAGTATGGCTTGCACCTCAACATAAAACAAAAATCCTCACAATTGGACTAATGAGCAACATCATGATAAACAAAATAAGACTGAAGTTGTACTTGCTGAAATCAAAGAGGACTTAAAGTACTTACTGATGAAGATCAAAGACTACTTCAGTATGGGTTACACCTCAACATAAACAAAAATCCTCACAATTGGACTAATAAACAACATCATAATAAATGGAGAAAATATTGAAATGGTCAAGGATTTCATTTTACCTGCTTCCACAATCAATGCCCATGGAAACAACAGTCAAGAAATCATACGATGCATTGCATTGGGAAAATCTGCTGTAAAAGACCTCTTTAAAGTATTAAAAGCAAAGATGTCACCTCGAGGACTAAGGTACACCTGACCCAAGTTGTTGTATTTTCAATTACTTCATGCATATGCGAAAGCTGGACAATGAATAAGGAAGACTAAAGAAGAACTGATGCCTTTGAATTATGCTGTCAGTGATGAATATTGAATTACCAAGGACTGACAGAAGAATGAGCAAATCTGTCTTGGAAGAAGTACAGCCAGAATGCTCCTTAGAATCAAGGATGACAAGACTTCATCTCACATACTTTGGACATGTTATCAGGCAGGACCAGTCCCAGGAGAAGGACATCATGCTTGGTAAAGTAGAAGGTCAGTGAAAAAGAGAAAAACCCTCAAGGCAATGAATTGACACAGTGGTTACAACGATGGGCTCAAACATAACAACTATTACGAAGATAATGCAGGATTGGGTAATGTTTCGTTCTGTTGAACATGGGGTCACTATGAGTTGGAACCCACTTGTTGGCACCTAACAACAACAACAACCCCAACTGAGATGTATCTGGTGTTTTTTTCATGATTAAATGAGGCTTATGGGTTTTTCAGAGGAAGACCACAGAGGTAAAGTGACAATCTCCTCTCACGTTATTTAATTGGAACCCTGTTGATGTGGTCCTAAGGTGTTGGGAAGGGAAGCTTTCTATAATCTTCGGACTAAATCTCAGTCTGTTAGTGGGCCTGTATCTTGGCCTTGTGACCTACACAATTGTTTTTCCAATGACTAGAAGCTATTCCAAAAGATATAGCTTCTAAGCTATTCCAAAAATTTAACTTCTTTTTCTCCCTGCCACATACCCTCTTCCTTGGCTGCAGCATTCCCAACCTATTTTCATGAAGATCTGATCCGTCCTATGTGTTTTCCCCTCTTAGGTGAAACAAAGTGCCTGGAGAGGACTAGCATATCCTTTTCCCAGCTAGAATAATTCTCTGGCAAGTCTCTTTTACTAGATAGTATGTCTTTGCCATGGAAAAGTCTCAGTGTATTTCACAATGATTGCTTATCTTTTCCTCTGCCAAAGACAGGAGTGGATCTTTCTCACTTCCTGGGATCTTTACTGTGAGAACCTGGTGCAGTTCCTAGAGGTAAAGTCCAGGACAGTGTGGGTCTGCCCAAGACTATGATCCCTAGGAGATTATCACTCTCATGCCTCCAGAAATTCATCAAAATTACCATTTAAGTGTTTCTGTGAGATATGAACCCATCAAGTTCTGCTGTAAGTAAAGATATTGGTTACTATAACTCTAGATGTGACCATCTTGCTATGTTTCCGGGTGGATGCTTGTCCTGTGACCTCATTTCTCTGATGGGTAAAGTAAAATCATTGATTTTCAGGTTGTCCAGTTTTTTATTTTGTAAAGACCAGGATGGTGACTTCCAAATTTTTTACATATTGAAGCTAAAACTGAAAAACTATATTATGCATGTATATGTTATTTTTTTTTAAATTTACATCAATACTAAGATGTAGAAAAATAATTTAACAGAGACCATACAATTATTAAGAAAGAAGAGAAGACAGGTTTTAAATTCAGATAATCTGAATCTAAAACCTCCGTCCTCCTATTACTGCATGCTGCTTCTGCACATTCAGTATATTGCCCCTTAGGATTGCCAACAGCGGCAACAAGAGTATGAAGCATTGGTATGAATTCAGGAGGCAACGGCTTAAATGGGCTTCTGAGATCTAAAATCATTTTCAAGTTGAAAAATAATTTGATCCAGTAACTACCATTCAAGGAAAGGTCAAATCATTTCCCACTGTACTTAGTGATGGATATTGCAGTTCAATTGCTATCACATGGGAAGTTTGTAATGTGATCACTGACCTTGTACATTGGCACCTGCATTATAAAGGAGTAAATTTACTCTATAACTGGAAACTCACAAACACTGTAATAGCCCAACATTATATACTGCACCTGTATTCAATGGTCAATAAAAGCAAGTACTATACAGCATTTGAGGGCTTGGGAAAAATAGCAATCGGAATGAAATACTGACTCTCCAGATTTTTAAAAAACATTTTCTTAGTTCCCATATATACCAAAAATACACTGCTGTAACTACTATAGTCACTAACTGTAGAGATTTTTATCCATATTATGTCTCATAACACTTGCAAAATAGATATTATTATCTACGCTTTACGAATAAGGACGATAGAAAGGTGAAGTGATTTGCCCAATTCGTAGATCCTAGGTAGATGAGCCTGAAGATTTGACATTAGATTTGTTATTAACAAAGCCTATTTTCCTTCTACCAAACCAAGCTGCAGAGGAATCGAATTCCAGGTGTTTTATGTGGGAGAGCTACACTAGTATCGTGTGGAGGGAAGAAGGCGGCCAACCCTGTATACTCCTTATAACTCCTTTTGCTGGAATTCCTCAGCTGGATTTTTTTTTTTTTTTGAAGGTGTTGTGTAGGCAATGACAAAAGTTAGCTCTTAACTTTAATAAGAATAAATGCACAGATTCGCTGTAACGAAAGACTGGTTCACTACCCACTGGTGTCCGGGAATATCCTGGAAGTATACTTTTGTCATTTATCTGAGTGGGTACTCTATTACCTCCTGCATATGTCATCTTGCAGAACACAATGTAGTTACTAGTCAGTTTTTGGAAATTCATTTTATTCACAGGATAACCCAAGGGCCTCCTTTGTGCATCCCTTTGTATTTCCAATGTTTCTGATTGCGTGTAGTTTGGTTTATAGTAAAAAGTCTTCACATGTGTTGGTCATTTAGGCCAAACATATAACCTGTCTTACTGGACTTATGCATAGCATATATGACTCTCTTATTTTAAATTCAACTTTAAATGAAATCTTTTGTTATTATTACTTATTGAGTAATCTCCATTAAGTCATGTTTCTAACCTACAATAGTAGACATTTGCAAAGCAGTTCCAAAACAGAAAGATTTTAGTGCCGCTGGGAAGCCACATGCCTAAAAATTTGTCTGTATGAGCCTGTTTCAGTGTGGGTTTCTAACATTAAAAAAACATTAGAGAGTCAATATTTTGGCTCATAAAGAATTTAGAGTCTGAAGGTTTAAGGTTTACATGAGTATTCAGTGACCACCTACTGTATTCAAGAATGTCAGTTAGTGCATCATGATAGAGATCATAAAGAATGTAGAGCTAAGACTTGAAAATGAATGCAGTATAAACTAGTATGGGATTAATACATTTTAATCTCTTAAAGTATGTTTGTGTGTTGTTGCTGTTGTCGTTTTTAATCCATCTAAGTGTATTTTTTTTTTAAACTGCTTGGATGTCCTCATGAGGAATACCAGTTTACATTGAGGCGTCATTACAATTTAGTTTGTGTTTTTATTTTCCATCTAAAAGCATTGTCTTGCAGTGATCGAAAAATGATACTAAAATACACACCATAATTCAGATATGATCTAAGCGCTATTTATCCATATGAAATGAGAAAGTAATTTTATCTGGGAATGGTTTCTGAAAGAAATGGGATTTCAGCTAGGCTTTGATGAGAAGATAGTGGGTGGCATGGTTAAAAAAACATTTTTAAAGGGCTCCTCTGAAGTTTTCACTTGGGAATTAGTCTCCTGAAGCAGGACACACTGTAATCATCTACCATATTCCTTTTTGCTCTTTAGCATGTAATTTTCAGTTCTTTTGCCTTGTAAGAAAAATCCCATTTTGCTCATATTACTTCCTAGTAGAAAGAAGTTCTTTGTAGGTATTGTATAGTCAACAGCATTCTTTTCAGATAAGAACACTGCACAACAACTTCCACCAGAACCCTCATACCTGAAATAAGACTGTGTTATAAGAAGGAAAACTTGACTTCCTTAAGGAAATCCACTGGAATCCCAGAATCAAAGAGGGAAACAACCAGCACTTCCTCAGTGTCATGTGCAAGGTTTTCACCATATTATTTGGCTTTTTGTCAGTGAAACTGTGTAAAAAATTTCTTTATCTTGACAAAACTCAGTCCTTCAAGGACAGAGTTTTCCTCTATCACCTTTCTTTACTGTACAGGATATTTGAGAAGTTGAAAATAAGAGCTTAATAATTAAAGGAAGTAAGAATATATTCAGGAGAATAACAAGAAGAAAGAATTTGTTACTGCCAAGTGCTGATGACAGACTCTATAGCAAATCTTATTAATGGCAATAATGATTATTGCATGGTACATTGTAGTACTCTGTGCTTTCCTATCACATTCATATTAATAATCACATTCAACCATTCAAGAACAGATGATCTCATTTGTTGGATATTCTCACCTTAAATTCTCCATGAAAATATTCCAAAATGACAGAGACTATTGCGTATTATCTGAGGAGCTTAAACTGAGATTAAATGGGATGTACACTCTAAAGTAGTACAACTCTAAGTACTTGCACCTGAATTGAGACTGGAGATACTAGTTCCAGACTAAGCCTAAGTAAGTTAAGGAGTTAAAAATACTTGTCATTAGATGAACTGATTTGACATGATTTGGTGATATGACATGGGCATCCAGATGGTTTATGGAAAAACTCTATTTACATGGCCACCATTACTCAGTGGAAAGTTTGTTATCTGATGTGTCAGCCCTCACAACTTAGGCATTATTTTTGCTGATCCTATTTTCCCCTATATCTGTACCCATTAATCCTCTTATCAGTATTCTCAGTCCCACAGTACCTAATTCAATCCAGACTGGAGTAGAAAGTATACAGCTTCAATTCTTTTAATTTATAGTGTATTTGTGTTCAGTAGGGGTGGGTGACTCTCTTAGTTATCTAGTGCTGGTATAAGAAATACCACAAGTGGATGGCTTTAACAAACATAAATTTATTCTCTCATAGTCTAGGAGGCTAGAAGTCTGAATTCAGGGTGCCTGCTCTAGGGGAAGGCTTTCTCTCTCTGTCAGCTCCAGAGGAAGGTCCTTGTCATCAATATTCCCCTGGTAGACAGGAGCTTCTCAGTGCAGGGACCCTTGGTCCCTTGGTGGTATAAGGTTCCCATGTCTTACTGCTTGCTTCTCTCTTTTATATCTCAAAAGAGATTGGCTTAAGACACAACCTAATCTTGTGGATTGATTCCTGCCTCATTAATATAACTGCCTCTAATCCTACCTCATTAACCTCATTGAGGCAGAATTTATAACACATAGGATAATCACATCAGGTGACAAAATGGTGAACAGTCACAGAATGCTGGGAATCATGGCCTAGCCAAGTTGATGCATATTTGGAGGGGGTGGGGGGCACAATTCAATCCATGACAGAGACTAAGTATCCAAGCTTTCTCCCTATTGGTTTCAAAAGGAGCTTATGTCTGTATTACTCTCATTATTAAAGACTCTCATCTTATTCTACAGCTAAACTAAGGACATTCTATCGCCTCCAAATGAGTGGGGCTTTACACAATAAGATTCAAAGAAAATGACCTTTTAATGCTACTTTTCATCTCCTTAGACACAATGGTTTGAAAGGAGTAAGTCCCTCACTCAAAGGAAAGTAAATGATTTACAGCTTCTCAGACTCTAGAAAGTCAAGAGGGCCTTACATGCTGCTATGAATAAATGGGCAGTATTCAGGGAGCCATATGCCCATGGACTAGCTGGATTTCTGAGTTTTACTTACCACAAAATTATCTTGGAACCAAAGTGATTTTGGTCTAACCATGACATCTGATGACCATGCCCTTGGATATATATTATGGATTGAATTGTGTCCCCCCAAAATGTCTGTCAACTTGACTAGGCCATGATTCCCAGTATTGTATGATTGCCCACCATTTTGTCATCTGATGTGATTTTCCTATGTGCTGTAAACCTTGCCTCTATGATGTTAATGAGGCAGGATTAGAGGCAGTTATTTAATGAGGCAGGGTGCAATCTACAGGATTAGGTTGTATCTTGAGTCAATATCTTTTGAGATATAAAAGAGAAAAGTGAGCAGAGAGGAGGGGGACCTCCTATCACCAAGAAAGAAGAGCTGGAATCAGAGCGTGGCTTTTGGACCTGGAGTCTTTGTGCTGTGACTCCCATAGACCAGGGGAATATTGATGACAAGGACCTTTGTCTGGAGCTGACAGGGAGAGAAAGCCTTCCTCTAGAGCTGGTGCCCTGAGTGTGAACTTCTAGCCTCTTAAATTGTGCAAGAATAAATTCCTCTTTGTTAAAGCCATCCACTGGTGTTATTTCTGTTATAGCAGCACTAGATAACTAAGACAATATTCTACTTCATACCTGCTCTAGGTCTAGGCCTAGCCTTTCTTTAATCTGTACTCTCTTGCTATGAGTATAGACTTGTGCTACTCCTGTTCAAAGAAAAACCCTGAGATATGGCATCTGGTGGACATCGTGATTGATTCCCAACACCCATTACATCTTTGCCTTGCAGAGTAATGTTCATTTGACACACTTATGAGCAATGACACATGAAAGAAAGTCACTTTGGTGGGGTGGTCTGAGAAATGTCTCCCTACTTGCAATGAGGGCCACAGGAAGAGGCTTCCTCACTTCTTCATCTTAATGTTGTCCTCTCTGAAAAATAATTGTACAAATGCTGTTACCATCTTGCTATACAGGCTAAGGAAGAAACCTCCCAAGGATAAAATAATGAAAATATAGAAAGAACTTGACTCTTTAATGAGCCTACTGAGGCACTGATAACATGATTTTGGATAGCACATTATCTCTAGACTTTCAGTTATGTGAGATGATACCTTTCTTTATTGTCTTCTCCCAGTTTGAAATAAGATTTTTTCTCATTGCAGACAAAAAAAGAGAGTTCTAACTGATATATGATACAAAAGGTTTCAGTTAATGCCCATTGCCCATCAGAGATCCTTCCATGATAAAATGTAGAGCTTCTAATAGATAACTTGATAGGCAAGTGTCAATATGAAGAATCAGGTTTTTTTTTTTTTTCCTCCTCATTTATGAATTTAATTTCTTATGCTCCTGGGCCCATGTAGCTTTTCCCCATGATACTAATAACTATATTCTTCTGAAAGTGGAAGTCTGAATCTTTCAAATTGAGCTAAGGAAGTACAATCAAATAGAATGTATATTCTGTAACTTAAAGAAATTATACCTGGTCTAACTTGTCTCTGATTTTGCACATACCAGTCAGAATAAATTAAATGGAATGATGATGTTTTATTAATGAATTAGGCCTCCAAAAGTTATTGAATAAGCTGAGGAATGGCTGAGAAAAAGAAGACTTAGTAGATCAACTGCTCAATGTTTAACACTCTCCTGAATTCGGCTTCTCTTGTATTTGCCTGAGCTTGCTAGGCCTCAGGGGAACTCTTCTGAAAATCTACTTACCAAAATAGAAATTAGGACATTCTAATCAGCCTCAGGATCAAAATGCAACGGAGGAAATAGTTGGCAATTACAAAGTATATAAACTTGCTTAATTACTTTCCTTTTCTAACTAACAGAACAGCTTGGTATATTCTTTTTAATGGATACAATTATTGATAAGACATATAGTTATGACTTCTAATGTGATAGTTTATGATATTACTTGATAGAGATTGAATGTCCTATGTATTCCATTTACTATGATGCCTCTTTAGTAATCTGAGATGTTATGTAGAGCATCATAAAGAGTATTAAATTTGGAGTCAGAAAGCTAGATTCACATCCTTTTCCTATGTGATACGGGGCAAGTTAGCTTCCTATGAACCTTATTTCCCTCATCTCTAAAGAAAGGATAATGTTTAGCCTACCTACTCCCTAGAGCTGTTTAAGTATCACATATAGTAACGTGAGAGTGAAAGGACTTTGTAAGTTGTACAAGTACATAATGAGTAGTATCTCTAAGACAATAATACCAGGCTAGGCTGAGACTGACTCTTTCTTAGTCAGTGGCTTCAAACCTGGTCAAAGAGACATACTGCATTTTAAAGAAAGTAGCTGAGATTTGAAGAACTGTTACTAAGTTTACTAATTAGAGACAGTGGTTTTTCTTTTTGTATAGTATGTTTAAAAAAAATTGAGAAAGTCTGACATTGGCACAGGGGATGCAGAGATGAATTAAACATAGCTCCTGCCCTATTATGGTCAACGTGAAGAAAAGCGGCTGGCACAGAGGCGCTACCCAGTAAATGTTTGTTAAGTGAATGAGTGAATCCATGACCATAAAAAGCTTATTATTTAACACAAAAAAGCAAATGCATTGTCCATTTTATAAAATGGAGGCTGATATGTGCAATAAGCAAAGTACAGTAATCAGAAGTGGTACAGGGAGGGAGTGGGGATGATGAACTCAGCCCCAGGAGCTGGCACAGAATTCATCAGAATGAGAGGCCTAAGGGAGAACCTAATACCTGAGCTGCATTTGGAAGGCTTGTGTCACAAAGTGTTCACCTTTTCATTATCTAGAGGACAGGACACCATGTATAAAAGCAAAGAGCATGCTATGGTACAGGAAACCACAAGTAAGTCAGGGTAGATACAGTCTAGAAGTTCTGAGAATTGGGTGGCTGGGTGGGTAGAGGAGGTGTTTGGTATAGATTCTAATGATGAGTGGATAGGGACAGGGCCAAGCCAAAGGGCCCAGGCATGTGCAGCTGAGGGGCTTGGCAACACCCTGTAGGCCTGGCTGGTCATTGGAATGATCCAAAGAGACATTGAGAAGTATTATTAGTGTCCTCACCTCTGGACCTTTTGAATTAGAATCATAGTTGAGGGCTGGGGTGTGTGGTAAGGATTAGAGCTGCATCTGTACAAACCTCTCTGGTGATCAGCCAAGTTTCAGAGCCACTGAGCTGAATGAAAGGGAGCCACTAGAGGAATTTGAGCAGAAAAATGACAAGGTTAGATCTGCATTTTTTAAAAGATCATTCAAGCAGCTGCCTGGGTATGGCTGGGAGGGAGTCCAATTTAGGGGATAAAATCCAGGGCATAACGAAAACCTGGGAGCTTGACAAAAAGAATATTGAGAGAAAGAAAGAAGCTGGCAAGCATGCAGGCAGACAGGCAAGGCTGGGTGGCTACGGGAGCTGAGGGAAGAAGGAAGGGGAGAGAAGTAGATGGTGCGACAGCATGTAAGATGTGCAAGAAGAGCTTGTGGTCAATGAAAAGAATGTGGCTTCTCCTTAGAAAAAGATAGCGCATTAGAGGGTTTTAAGCAGGTCAATGATATGATCCGATGCTGGGGAATTGATTTTGATGATTGAAGTAATTTCATCAGTGAGTGGCACCTTAGAAAAAAAGTTGTTGGCTCTTGGGGAATGTTTCTTTAACATAGGAGTCTTGGGGAGTCTGTCAAAACCCCAGTTTTCAACTGAGTATGTTAATCAATTCAGATTAATAAAGACAGGAAGGAGAAGGCAGTAAGGTCTGATATACAGGAAAAAAAAAAAAAAAAAGGAAAACCGAAGACAAATGCCCTGAGGTAAGGAAAAGAAAGGGAGATCTCAATGTCCAGCAGTTAGTCAGTTTTTCACGCAGAGAAAAGAAATAATGCTGTAGGACCATGGCATGTAGTCAAACAAGCAAGCACACAAAACTCTGTCCTGCACATCAATAAACTGGCCCTTGGCTGCAGCAACTATACACCTTGGATTTCTTAGGGAAGTCCCAGTTTAGTATCCAGCATTGTGGGTATATGCCCACCTATGTGTCCAGTTTTTTTGTGTGTGTTTGTGGAAAATTTAGTTACTATAATTTTCATCTCAACTCTGCTTTAGTTGCATGTTGTCTTGTGTCAGTCATTTGAACCACTTGCTTATTATAGTGAACAGGATTAGATTTGAACTGGGGTACATTTGTATTTTTATTCCGGTTTCTTCCACCTGACACTCCACTAAGTTGGTGGTAATTCGTTACAGCAGCAATAGAAAACTAATACAGGCTTTCAAAGAGGGAGTTGGATGGATAATAAAGAGGGACACTTTGAGTGAATGGTAGGTGATAAGCAAATGCTTAAATATAGGAGACCTAGTGGTACAGTGGTTAAAGTGATCAACTGCTAACCGAAAGGTCCATGGTTTGAAGTCACCAGTGGCTCTGTGGCAGAAAGATGTGGCAGCCTGCTGCTGTAGAGATTTACAGCCTTGAAAAACCTACCGGGTTACTATGAGTCAGAATTGACTCCACGGCAGCGGGTTTTGGTTTTAAATGTAGGAAGAAGCAAAGTGTATGGGGGCAATGAAGACCCTGATCACACTGAAGAGGAGAGACGGGCTGATACAAGAACAAACATTCCTGAGTAGCTGGCCCTTGGAATACTCTGACATGTCTGCGTTTAAAACCTGCGTTGACAACCTGCTTGCTGAGTAACACTGGGCAAGTTATGTAACTTTTCTAACACTGGTGTTTCTTATCTACAAAAGTAAAAATGTCAAGTTTTTTGCCGCTTTTCATACAGTTAAATGAGATAGTGGATACAAAGTGCCTGGCACTGAATAAATTCTCCATGTATGGCAGCTGTTATTTTTATGCGTAGAAGATAAAGTTGAATTGCCAGTTCACTAGATTATAGAATTCCCTTGAATACAAGGATGAAATTAGTAAACTTTAACCTTTGGATGGAAGCCCTGGTGGTATAGCAGTTAAGAGCTACATCTGCTAACCAAAAGGCCAGCAGTTCAAATCTACCAGTTCCTCCTTGGAAACCTAATGTTCTACTCTATCTTATTGGGCTGTTATGAGTTGGAATCAACTCAACGGAAACAAGTTTGGTTTTTGTTTTTTTATCCTTTGGATATCAGGTAGCCATTGGAAGGTTTTGAACAGGAAGGTAGCTTAAAAATACAAAAACAAAATGAATATGGCAAAGATAAAGGTAGGAAAACCACCTACTTTAAAGGAAGGGTTTAGAGATAGTGGTTATGTTCACATTAACATAGGAAAAGTTAGGTATATATTGCCCAAGTATCCTGGCTCAATCCAATGGCTTATTAAAGAGGTAGAATGTTGTAGTGGAAACAGCACTGGCCTGGGAGTTAGGAAGTAAAGGTTATGGCCTTGAGAAAACCCCTGAACATTTCTGGTCTCAGCTCCTCCACCGGTGAAATGAGAGCGTGGACTTGAATAGTTCTTGTGGCTCAGCATTTGCTGAGGCTGTGCTATCTCAGTTCCCCTTCGCTTGGGCTCATCTTCTCTGGGAGCCTGAGGTCAGATGATTTATCTTCAGAAAACTGTAAGGAAGAAAGAGCCCTTCTGAAAAGCAAATTAGTTCTAATTGCTATGAATCTTAGTGACTATTTAAGCCCTGCACTTACCAAATAATTAGGTCTTTTAAAAGGATGTGCAGACTAGTTACAGGACATTAAAAAGGTATAAATCAATGTGTAAATATTATTTTATTGTGTGCAATTAGATCTTTCCCATCTATGCTAAGCATCTTCTGTGTGGCATTTTTGGTCGGGGACTTTTGCTTTAAAACAAGCCAAGGAAAGGGAATAACTTTTTTCCCAGTCTCTGATGTTCAACCAGGATTTCACAGTCATGGTTCCAAAGCATAAATGTGTCTCCTACTTAGGAAAACACCACAATTATTAGGGCCGTCAAATTATCCTTATCATGGAGAAAACCTCCAATAAAAATTTCACAAATGCATGTGAAAATTAGCAATAAATAAAAAACCTTCAACACTTTAAGTCAGAAAATTTCCAATAACAAGTGGGAACAAAATGCTTCTTGCCTTTAGCCAGTAACCCAGGAACTAGCCTACTCTTTGGTAGAGTCAGATTTCAACAATAATTTGAAGGGGAAAGGTATTAGCAGCAATAGTTAAAAGAGTCAACAGTTAGAACACCTTTGATACTAAAGGAAGCTATTTAAATGTTTCAGAAGAGTAAATGAATAATGCAGCAATGAACAGGAAAGACTGTAGTCACCCAGCAATGTTGTCTGTACTGTCTGAGCATCGCCAAATCCTTCAGCATTCTGAGGCCACCTTGCTTCAGTATCTAAATAAAATAACTCCAGACCCCAATTCCATAAAATGTGAGCAGTCCCTTGCCTTGCTAGGTTTTTAAGGATTCCTGGGAATAGGGGTGTCTTATCTAGTACTGCTATAACAGAAATACCATAAATGGATGGATTTAAAACAGAAATTTATCCTCTTATGGTCTAGAAGGCTGGAAGTCCGAATTCAGGGTACTAGCTCCAGGGGAAGGCTTTCTCTCTCCATCTCAGTTCTGGGGGAAGGTCCTTATCATCAATCTTCCCCTGGGTCTAGGAGTTTCTCTCTTCAGGGACCCTGGGTCCAAAGGATTTACTCCATTCCTGGCTCTTCTTTCTTGGTGGTAGGAGGTCCCTCTTCTCTCCTGTTTTATATCTTAAAAGAGATTGAGTCAATACATGGAAGGTCAGCTCAACTGGACTAGACTGGACCAGAAGCAAAGAAGCTTCCGGGATAAACTGAATACTTCAAAGGTCAGCGGAGCAAGGGCGGGGGTTTGGGAACCATGGTTTAAGGGGACTTCCAAGTCAATTGGCAAAATAATTCTATTATGAAAACATTCTGCATCCCACTTTGAAACGTGGCGTCTGGGGTCTTAAAAGCTAACAAGTGGCCATCTAAGATGCATCAACTGGTCTCAACCCACCTGGAGCAAAGGAGAATGAAGAACACCAAGGTCACACGACAACTAAGAGCCCAGGAGACAGAGAGGGCCACGTGAACCAGAGACCTACATTACCCTGAGAACAGAAGAACTAGTTGGTGCCCGGCCACAACTGATGACTGCCCTGACAGGGAGCACAACAGAGAACCCCTGAGGGACCAGGAGATCAGTGGGATGCAGACCCGAAATTCTCATAAAAAGACCAGACTTAATGGTCTGGATGTGACTAGAGGAATCCCGGCGGTCATGGTCCCCAAACCTTCTGTTGGTACAGGACGGGAACCATCCCCGAAGACAATTCATTAGACATGAAAGGGACTGAACAGTGGGTGGGAGAGAGATGCTGATGAAGAGTGAGCTAATAATATCAGGTGGACACTTGAGACTGTGTTGGCATCTCCTGTCTGGAGGGGGGATGGGAGGATAGAGAGAGTTGGAGGCTGCCAAAGTTTTCACGAAAGGAGAGACTGGAAGGGCTGACTCATTAGGGGGAGAGCAAGTGGGAGTAAGGAGTAAGATGTATATTAACTTATATGTGACAGACTGACTTGATTTGTAAACGTTCACTTGAAGCTCAATAAAAGTTAATAAAAAAAAGAGATTGAGTCAAGACACTACCTAATCCTGTAGATTGTGTCCTCCTTCATTAATGTAACTACCTCTACTCCTGCCTCATTAACGTTACAGAGGTTAGGATTTACAACACATTACAAATGAGGGATAATTACATCAGAGCACAAAATGGAGGACAACCACACAATACTGGAAACACTGGCGTAGCCAAGTTGACACACGTAACAGTGGAGTTGCAGTATACTTACTGCTCCGAAGATTGTTCCAGCTTCAAGCTCAGTTCTTGATCTCTTTCAGACTGACCACACTGTCACTGGGAGTTACACCAACCCTCTGCCTCTCTGGTCTGCTTCGCCCCCAAACTTAAGCATCTTACCCTGCTCGCAGCCTGCATTTTCTCAATACTAATAAAATAAGCTGTAAAAGCAAAATTTAATTGACAATTGAGGAAAACAAAGTAGAATTACAGAACAAATCAGAAAACATCTTAAAATTGACAACCAGACCTCAATGAGATTAAAGTTTGCCACCTTACCTATTGCCCCCTGTAGGCCGTAGCTTCCCACCAGGTTCCTGAGGACTGCCTTCACCTTCTCTCAGGGACCCTCTCTCCAAATCCTCTTTTTTCTGAAACCCAACTTGTGTTTTCTTTTCTCATAAAAGGGAAACTTAAAATTCCTATTATTTCATTATGTAGAACCATTTAACTCCTTTAAACAGGCTTCAGGACCTTCCATTACCTAATAAATATGCTCGGGTAATGACTTATCCCAAATAAAAGTGCCACCTATCCTGAAGCTTTCCCCTTAGCAGAAAACAACCAGGAGCAAACATGTGTTCAGCTGTATCTTTGTGTGTGAGTGTGTGAGCTAAGGGCAGAGGTTGGGAGTGTGGAAGGTATAGAAAACCTGTTCTTCCTCCTTCAAAACAAATGCCCTGTATGCCAGGTTTTTGTTGCTGATTTTGCTCTCCTCCTCCTTTCTATCATCTCATTCCTCTTCCTCCTCTCTTCTATTCTTCCTCTTCTACCTCCACTTTTATTTTTCTTATACTAATATTTGGAAATTTCATTCTAAAGTGGAATCACAATGTATTTTAGCAAAGAAAATCCAGAATCCTTAACCTATCCTTCAAGGTTCTCCACAATACCAAATAAAATTACTTCCCAATAACCCTTTTGCAAAGTTTTTTGCACAGCCTTTTTTTCAGCAAAACGGAATCATTTATAGACCCCTGACCTCTTCTCAGAGTTTAGAACCTGCTCTCTATTTATTCTAACCCCCTTATTCCCAAACTTCAGTTCCACATGGCATTTCTCTTTGCTCAGATATAGACAAGATTCCTAGCTTCACTACCTTGCAGACTCTGGTGAGTCTTTGCCTTGTAGATATAGATGGTACATATCTTCAATCCCTTTTTTCCAATTCTGCTATTATGGCTGACATTCTAGAGTCAGAAAGACCTATATTTAAATTTTAGTCCTGTTACGTCATAGTTTTTATTTATTTGCTTGTTTGATTTTACCTTGGGAAGGTTATTTTTATTTGTTTATTTACTTCTTTTTGTACATTTTATTGTGCTTTAGATGAAAGTTACACAGCAAATTAATTCCCCATCCAGTAATTCGTATACAAATTGTTCCCTGACGCTGGTTGCAATTCCTGCAATGTGTCAGCACTCTCCCTGTTTTCACCCTGGTTCCCCCATTTCCATTCATCCAGTTTCCTTGCCCCTCTCTGCCTTTGATCATCTTTGTTTTTGGGTAAATGTGCTCCTTCTAGTCTCTTATAGTTGATTGTTTTAAGGAGCACATCCCTCACAGGTGTTACTGTTTATTTTATAGGCCAGTCTATTATTTGGCTGAAAGGTGACCTCTGGGAGTGGCTTCAGTCCCAGCTTTGAAGGGTATTTTAGGGTATAATTTTAGGGGTTCCTTCAGTCTTTATCAGACCAGAAAATCTGGTCTTTTTTATGAATTTGAATTTTGTCCTACATTTTTCTCCCACTTTAACCAGGACCTTCTATTTTGATCCTGGTCAGAGCAACCTGTAGTAGTAGCTGGGCACCATCTATCTTTTCTGGTCTCAGGCTAGAGAAGACTATGGCTTATGTGGGCCATTTAGTCCTTTGGACTAATTGCTTCCTTGAGTTTTTTGTTTTCTTCACTCTCTTTTGCTCCAGATGAGAAGAGACCAATGGTTGTATCTTAGATAGCTGCTCTCAAGATTTTAAGACCCCAGACACTACTCACTAATCTAGGATATAGAACATTATCTTTATGAACTAAGTTATACCAATTATCCTACATGTCCCCTGAGACTATGGTCCTTAGCCTTCAAGCCTAGTAACTCAGTCTTGTGAGATGTTTGGTTATGTTTAAGACATTTCCGTAACTATGCCCCCTATGTGCTCTGTTATATACATGAGTATACATATTATAGCATATATAAATGTGCATGTAGAAATATTGATAACTGTATTTATACATGTACACAGGTGTACTCTTGTGCGACCTCCCAAACCTCTTTAGCATACATATTTAGCTATATCTCTATTTGCAGTTTTTTGCTTGATATTACTGTCGTTGCAGGATTTTATATGTTATAGTATTTACCATAACAAAAAACTCATTGCCGTTGAGCTGATTCCAACTCATAGTGACCCTAAAGGACAGAGTAGAACTGCCTTATAGGGTTTCTGAGGAGCAGCAGGTGAATCTGAACCATCAACCTTTTGGTTAGCAGATGAGCTCTTAACCACTGCACCACCTGTTCTTGCGTACCTCTCCGTGTCTTCCTTTGCCTTGGTCATTTTGTGTTGCAAAGAATATTTTAACTTTCTGTGCCTCATTTTCCTCATCTCTAAATGGAGATAAAAATATCTACCCCAAAGGCTGTTAGAAGAATAAAATGAGAGAATGAAAGTGCAATCCTTAGCACAGTGCCTGGCACATAGAAAGAGTTCCACAGACATCAGCTACATAGTACTATTCCTTAACATTTGAGCAAGACTTCCTGGCTTAAAAACATACTTCTGAATTCCTTGTTTCAAAGCTTTCTTATGAAATGGGCAGAGCAGATTTTTTTATACATATTTTAGAGATGAGAACCAGGGTCTTAGAGACATAAGCAATTTTCCCTGGGCTCTGCAAAAATAAAAACCCAAGGTAACTGCCAGCCTCACTTGTTTACTCTGCATGTAGTTACAGGTCAATTACATTCACCTGTGCAGGACCTTTGCCCTGTGAGGAGTCCTGTTACAGGAGTATTCTAGAAATAGAAAGTGTGGGTGGCCTGAGACCCATTGCCTCTGTTCTGGCAAAGACTGAAATAGAGGTGGGAGAAAGAAATAAAGGTTTCATTTCTAGCTCTAAATTCCCTAGGGAAAAAAAGAATAATTGAAGAACAGTTTATGAGATAAAACTATAATTAGGAGTAATGGGATGAAATTAAGGAAAGGAAATAACAACTTTATAATAAGGTTCCAGTATGAGGTATTCAAATCTAATTGTGTTTTTTAAGTAATGTCAGACTCCCAGATGCTGTAGTGATGAAGACTGTATACAAATGGGTGCATAAATAAATGACTTTATAATCCACACAATCAAACTGGTGTGCCTTATATGCCAAGACGCCATTTTGCAACTGCACATTTAGAATTGGCACTGCAGCGTGCATATATATATATATATATATATATATATATATATCCTATTGGGCTGAGAATGTGATCATTTTCTACTTTGCATAACTTACTAAAAGGAATGTAAAATCCTTCCTTCTCTAAAAGAATAAAAAATAAAAGCCCAGCCTCCTTAGTTTATTTGCCTTGCATACATTAGATCCATTTTTAAGTTGAAGTATCACACCCTAGGAGGTTAATTTATCCTATAGAACATTATAATCAACCATTTCAAATGCATTGTTCAGATCCCCCAAAGACCTCAGGAGTAAGGGGAGGGGGGAGATATTCATACTAATTTTTGTCTCTCACATTGCTACAGAGACACAGCTAATTCAGTTATTCAGGACTAGTGTTGCAGAAAATATGGGAACTTGGAGAGGATGCTCTGTTTTTCAGCTATTGGCTTCTCCATGAAACCATATTATTTGGAGTTCTTTGTTTTAAAGTCATTATTTTTCATTAGACAAGCTGTTGTTGTTATCCAAAAGTTAATAGTGGGAATATGTCTGGCTGACACAACAAAAAACAGGCATAGTTCCACAGTTATTAATGCCAGTAACAATTTGGAATACAATAAATGACTGTGGCATTGTGGCATTTACCACTCACACAATAGCAGGGAACTGGGCTGCTGCTATGTCTTCTGAAAAGAAGCACGCACACACAGAGCAAGCCCATAATATTCTTCTGCTGATGGCTACCAAATGCATCAAGGCAACTAAATGGAATTTTATAAAATGCAGAGTTTCAAAGTCTGGTTCATGATACAAGAACAGAAATTACAACAGAAAGCCTTAGGCTAGAATTTGGAAGTCTTAAGGCAGCATTGATACCACATTGTACTTCTCCAGGTTGTAGTAAAGGCACATTCAAACAATTCACTGAAACGCATGATTCTTTCAGCCTTGTATGTTTCCAATGGGGATTGTGCCACTAGTCACTGGTTTCCATGCTAAAGTGTGTTGACACTAGGTTAACCTTGGCCAAAGCATCTTACCAGGAAATTAAGAGATGCGTAAGGTGCTTTAGCGTATTAAATTCTGTAATACATGGAGGCAACCATTTTTCAAATTTCTTTGTGCGTTAAACCCTTTATTTCTGACTTACTAATTAACAATCTGCAAAGAAACATTTTATGGAATATTAGTTTGGAAATGCCACCTTAATCTATTAATGCACTGCTTTCTTCCCACCCACCTCTCCATTTACACAAACACATACTGAAAAATTTCATGATTCAGTAGAAACAAGGCTGCTTCCTTGACAGGACTCAGATGCTGAAATGATTGGAAAACTGTGGCCACCTAAGGACCATTCTGCTTTGCGGCCCTCCACTGAACCATCAGCCTGAGGATTTGAGTCTATCCCTTTTAAGACCCAATTATTTTCTCTTTGGAAGTTTTTGTTGATACTATGTGTTTTCACTAATAAAGGCATGTTGATTAAAGGACCAAATCAAAATTTTTGTTATGAGTTATAGATTTTAATACCCATTAGCTGGAATCCCAAATGTCCCAGTGGACCCTTGATGACATAAATACTGCTGATATGAGTCAATGATAAAATGTTTTTGTTTTTAATTTTCTTATTTTATATCTTGAATATTGGTAAAACATGAAGGTACCTGGCAATGACTGAACATACATTTCATTCTAGTCTTCTTCTGCATATCTTTTTAATTTTTTTTTTATGAAACTTCAAAACATGGTAAAATGTATTCTTCATTACTACAAAAGTAGTAATTACAGCCCAAATAAATAAAGCCAATTACCACTACAATGCTTTCTTTATTATTGTAAAAGCAGTACTCACAGGCCAAATAAATAAAACTAAAGGAATTTGAATCTCAGGATTATCACTACTATGTATTCTTCACTATAACAAAAACAGTACTAACAGCTAAGAAGCAGAAACAGCTGCCCTGAAATACTACAAAACTGCTCACATCGGTGCAGTACACCTGCTACACGTGGAAGCAATGATAGGCCCTAAGATTGAATGCAGTATAAGAATAACTTATAGGAGTTCCAGTCTCTTGAAAAGTACCACTGCAATGCATTATTCCTTATTACAAAGACATTATTGACTGTTAGAAGCTAGAAAAGAAGGCAGCCAGTAACACCTGGAAACAAGGAATAGCATCAGGAAAAAAAAAAATGACTTAATGAAGACTGGCAAGAGCTTATTCTCACAATAAGTACATTCTCACAAGAACAAAGTAGCTGGGAAACATAGTGAGGAGGCTTATCACACAGAAATAAAGGCAAACCTGTCAAAAATTTAGAAAATTCGCACACCTGGGAGGCATAATCTAAGACAATGCTCAGTCTATACAGAAATACTCAATAACTTTTCATGCATTTCAAAATGCTCCCGCATTCATGCTAACTGATAAAATTGGCTACCTCCTTTCCAAAGAACTCCAGAGACATAAAAATTGGGTGGGGTGGGATATGGTACATCCCACAGGTCTTGAAAGGGCTAGTTTCCTGGCTCTCTTGCATATCATGGTTTCTCATCTTTTCCTGTTGTAGTAGGAGTCATCTTTTATTGTCCAATTACTTTTCAAATTCCACCATTGTTGGGGCTTTTTTTCTGTCCTCCTCTGTAAGAATTCTCGTATATCGTCATGACAAAAACAACTGATATAACAGATAGGAACTTTTGTGAGAGCAGGGCCATTGCTGTCTCTCCAGTGTCTAACCCAGTGCTTGTCACATTTTAAAGCTTAGTAAATGTGACTAAATTATATGAAAAATACCAGAGCTTTTCACAAATCTGTTAAATCTTTTATAATTGTGGACAAAGTTTTTTGACCAGTGTTTTCCAGGCTTCTCACTGTGCTCCCAATCCTAATTGCTTCATGCTGGTCATCAATAAGCATTTATTCAGCAACCACATGAAAAGATGAATGCTTCACAGGGTAAGTTTAATTGACTAATTTCTTGCCATTTCAGAACAATCTCAATTTATCTTCCTGATAAGAGTACATAACTTATTTCAGCTAACAGAATGTGGAAAAACATGCTACCATAACTCTTATATATCTTTTCATACTCACTGGTCTGTTGTCTATAGTATCAGCTTCCCAAGTAGACCATCACTTATTCAAGATAGACTAACAACCTTCATAAATGTGACTATTCAAAGCATGGCCTGGCTGCTTTAATTTTCTGATTAACTAAATATTGTGCATATTTCTGTGATTCTGGAAGCTATGCCACTAGTATGTCAAACACCAACAGGGTCATCCATGGTGGAAAGGTTCCAGTGGAGCTTCCAGAGCTAAGACAGACTAGGAAGAAGGACCTGGTGATCTACTTCTTTTTTTGTTTTTTTTTTTTTTTTTTAAAAAAAAGGCCAGTGAAAACCTTATCAATAACAGCAGTACATTGTCTGATATAGTGCCAGAAGATGAGTCCCTCAGGTTGGAAAGCACTCAAAATATGACTAGAGAAGAGCTGTCTCCTCAAAGTAGAGTAAAACTTAATGATATGGATAGAGTCAAGCTTTCAGGACCTTCATTTGTTGATGTGACATGACTCAAAATGAGAAGAAATAGCTGCAAATGTCCATTAATAATCAGAATGTAGAATGTATGAAGTATGAATCTAGGAAAATTGAAAGTCATCAGAAATGAAATGGAACACCTAAAGATCAATATCCTAGCATTAGTGAGCTGAAATGGACTGGTGTTGGACATTTTGAATCAGACAATCATATGCCTGGAATGACAAATTAAAGAGGAATGACGTAGCATTCATCTTCAAAGAGAACATTACAAGATCTATCCTGAAGTAAATGCTGCCAGTGATAGGATAATATCTATACGCTTACAAGGAAGACCAGTTAATACGACTATTATTCAAATTTATGCACAAACCAGTAAGGCCAAAGATGAAGAAATTGAAGATCTTTACCAACTTCTGTAGTCTGAAATTGATCAACATACAATCAAGATGCATTGATAATTACTGGCGATTGGAATGTGAAAGTCGGAAACAAAGAAAGATCTGTAGTTGGAAAATATCACCTTGGTGATAGAAAGGATGCTGGAGATTGCATGATAGAATTTTGCAAGACCGAAGACTTATTCATTTGAAATACCTTTTTTTTTTTAAACAACATAAATGGTGGCTATACACATGACCTCACTATACGGAATACAAGGGAATCAAATTGACTACATTTGTGGAAAGAGACAAGGGAGAAGCTCAATATCATCAGGCAGAACAAAGCCAGGGGCCAACCACAGAAAAGACCACAAATTGTTCCCATGCAAATTCAAGTTGAAGCGGAAGAACATTAAAACAAGAGTCAAAGTTAGAACTTGGGCATATCCCACCTGAAATTAGAAACCATCTCAAGAATAGATTTGATGCATTGAACACCAGCGACTGAAGACTAGATGAATTCTGGGATGACATCAAGGACATCTTTCATGAAGACAGGAGAGAAAGAAAATACCAAAATTGATGTCAGAAGAAACTCTGAAATTTGCTTGTGAACATTGAGTAGCTAAAGCAAATGGAAGAAATGATGAAGTAAAAGACTAAACAGAAGATTTCAAAGAGTGGCTCAATAAGTCAAAGTAAAATATTATAATGAAACGTACAAAGACATGGAGTTAGAAAACCAAAAGGGAAGGACGTTCTCAGCATTTCTCAAGCTATAAGAACTGAAGAAAAAAATCAAGCCTCGAGTTGCAACATTGAAGGATTCTACTGGCAAAAATTGAACGATGCAGGGACCATCAAAAAAGATGTAAGGACATTAGGAGAGAGGGGGCCAAGATGGCTGCCTAGGTAGAAGCTACCTCAGATCCCTCTTGCAACAAAGACTCAGAAAAACAAGTGAATTGATCACATACGTGACAATCTATGAACCCTGACCATCAAACACAGACCTAAAGAGTTGACCTGAGTGACAGAGCCTGAGAACGAACAACCACGGGGAAGCGACGACTGCTTTCAGAGCCTGGAGCCAGTGTCGCAGTCAGAAAACCTTGGTGCCGGGCTTTGGACTGGGCGCAGGGGAGCTGAGCATGGCATTCTGAGACAGCGCAAACACAGGACGCAGCCCTAGCCCCCAGAAGTGACCTCAGGGGAAGCCTAGCCACTGCATGCAGGCAGCGCAGCGATGTGGTTGACAGGAGGAGAAGCCACCGGGAAGCAGCAACTGATTTTGGAGCCTGGAGTGCGGTGCCCCAGCTGGGGAATCTTGGGTCTGGGCTTTGGACTGGGAGCAGAGGAACTGAGCACGGCTTCTAAGACAGCACAAGCACAGGACATGGGCCTGACCCTCCGGGGCAATCTTGACCCAGCCAACACACACAGGCTACACACCCCTCGGGAATCTTAGATAAAACAGTCATCACCAAACAAGATAAGTAACTTTGTCTATATTCCAGGGTGCTACTCTCTCCTATTTATCTGATCCCTCCCCTCCCCTTCCTAGGCGGCTTCATTAACATTAGAATTTCCTGAGCCAGAGAGCGAAGTGCTCTGCGTTTTTTCTTTCCTTTTTGGTCTTTTCCTAACCCATTCTTCTGGCCTGAGAGAAGCAGCTACAAAAAACCCAGGGACCAAAACTCCTTCCCTAATTGGACTAAAAATACAGAACCAGCTCCAGCCAAGCATATGAGAGCCACACTCTTGGGCTTTCATCCCTATGGGGAACAAGGTGGCTGTTACAATGCAAAGGCAATTCTGATAGTGATCTGACTGTAACTGTTTTAGCGGATTACTGGAAAGACAAGTTTCCCAGGTCTGATATCTCTGCATATTCAGCAGAGCCCTCACTGACCCACAACAGGGAACTGAGGGCTGAAGCTCCCCCCAGACCACCTAGCCTTCTGCCTTAGGGGTCTAAGGAGGGTGACACCTACCAATCTATAGAGGTACTTGCATTGGGGGCCTAAGGTACAGCTGCAGAGCCCAACCACCAAAGTGCTTTAAGAATAGAGACATACCTACCTCACTGGCACTTGGGGGAAGCCTGTCAGCATCCTGCCCCCTCTGGAGTGTGAACCCCTGCTGCTACTAGAATCTGGTGCACACAACTATCACCACTACTTCTCTAGGTGGATAGTGACAGTCTGCACCACACACTTGACCCAAAATCAGATTCTACTCAAGAATAGTGAATGGACTCTTAGGCTTATATATCTGGTAGCAGCCCAAACCAGCTGGTAATAGGACATAAGTGATTCAAGGGCTACAACAATCAAGACAGCACAATCTAGTAGCCCATCTACGAATATTGAAAGAAAACAAAACGAGATAAGACTCAGTGAGCAAATATAAAATAAATCACTATAATATCTTAGAGATGGCTCAGAGACAGCAGTCAATATCAAACCACATAAAGAAGCAGACCATGATTGCTTCTACAACTCCCCAAACTAAAGAATCAAAATCTTTCACAAATGAAGATACAATCCTGGAATTGCCAGATGCAGAATATAAAAAACTAATTAACAGAATGCTTCAAGACATCAGGGATGACCTCAGAAATGAAATAAGGCGATCTACAGAAAAAGCCAAGTAACACACTGATAAAGCAGTTGAAGAAATCAAAAAGATTATTCAAGAACATAGTGGAAAAATTAATAAGCTGCAAGAATCCATGAGAGACAGCATTCAGAAATCCAAAAGATTAACAGTAAAATTACAGAATTAGACAACTCAATAGGAAGTCAGAGGAGCAGACTTGAGCAACTGGAATGCAGAGTGGGGGACCTGGAAGACAAAGGACTTGACACCAATATAGCTGAAAAAAAAATCAGACAAAAGAATTAAAAAAAAAGAAGAAACCCTAAGAATCATGTGGGACTCTATCAAGAAGAATAACTTGCGTGTGATTGGAGTCCCAGAACAGGGAGGGATAACAGAAAATACAGAGAGAATAGTTGATCTGTTGGCAGAAAACTTTCCTGACATCATGAAAGATGAAAGGATATCTATCCAAGATGCTCATCGAACCCCACATAAGATTGATCCAAAAAGAAAATCAACCAAGACATATTATCATGAAACTTGCCAAAACCAAAGATAAAGAGAAAATTTTAAAAGCAGCCAGGGATAAAAGAAAGGTCTCCTACAAAGGAGAATCAATAAGAATAAGTTCAGACTACTCAGCAGAAACCATGCAGGCAAGAAGGCAATGGGATAACATATATAGAGCACTGAAGGAGAAAAACTGCCAGCCAAGGATCATATATCCAGCAAAGCTCTCTCTCAAATATGAAGGTGAAATTAAAACTTTTACAGATAAACACAAGCTTAGAGAATTTGCAAAAACCAAACCAAAGCTACAAGAAATACTAAAGGAAATTGTTTGGTCAGAAAATCAATAATACACATATCAGCACAACACAAGGTCACAGAACAGAACATCTGGATAACAACTCAAATAAGGAAATCACAAAAACAAATTAAGATTAATTTTAAAAAGAAAAAAATTCTCAAAACAGGGAATCATTGAAGTCAATATGTAAAAAAAAAAAAAAGTAAAAGATCACAATAATCAAAAGAGGGACTAAATACAGGAGGCATAGAACTGCCCTATGGAGAGGGAAACAAGGCGATAAATGACAATACAAGTTAGGTTTTTACTTAGAAAAATAGAGGTAAATATTAAGGTAACCACAAAGAGCTCTAACAACTCCATAACTCAAAATAAAAACCAAAAAAAAAAAAAACACTCGGCAAACATATTCAACTACTGTGAAAATGAAGAACACACAATTTACAAAGAAAAACATCTCAGCACAAAAAAGTAAGTGGAAAAATGACATTGTCAACAACACACATAAAAAGGCATCAAATGACAACACTAAGCACATTCTTATCTATAATTATGCTGAATGTAAATGGACTAAATGCACCAAGAAAGAGACAGAGAGTCTCAGACTGGATAAAGAAACATGATCTGTCTATATGCTGCCTACAAGAGACACATCTTAGACTTAGAGACACAAAAAAACTAAAACTCAAAGGATGGAAAAAAATATATCAAGCAAACAACAATCCAAAAAGAGCAGGAGTAGCAATATTAATTTCTGACAAAATAGACTTTAAAGTTAAATCCACCACAGAGGATAAAGAAGGACACTACATAATGATTAAAGGGACAATAGACCAGGAAGATACAACCATATTAAATATTTATGCACCCAATAACAGGGCTGCAAGATACATAAAACAAACTTTAACAGAACTGAAAAGTGAGATAGACACCTCCACAATTATAGTAGGAGACTTCAACACACCACTTTCAGAGAAGGACAGGACTTGCAGTAAGAAACTCAATAGAGACACGGAAGACCTAATTGCTACAATCAACCAACTTGATCTCATAGACTTATACAGAACACTCCACCCAACAGCTGCAAAGTATACTATTTTTTCTAGCACACATGAACATTCTCTAGAATAGACCACATATTAGGTCATAAAACAAACCTTTGCAGAGTCCAAAACATCGAAATATTACAAAGCATCTTCTCAAACCACAAGGCTGTAAAAGTGGAAACCAATAACAGAAAAATTAGGGAAAAGAAATCAAATACTTGGAAACTGAGCAATACCCTGCTCAGAAAAGACTGGGTTATAGAAGACATTAAGGTGGGAATAAAGAAATTCATGGAAGGCAACGAGAATGAAAACACTTCCTAAAAAAACTCTGAGACATAGCAAAAGCAGTGCTCAGAGGTCAATTTATATCAATAAATGCACACATAATAAAGAAGAAAGAGCCAAAATCAGAGAACTGTCCCTACAACTTGAACAAATAGAAAGCGAGCAAGAAAAGAATCCATCAGGCACCAGAAGAAAACAAATAATAAAAATTAGAGCTGAACTAAATGAATTAGAGAACAGAAAAACAATTGAAAGAATTAACAAAGCCAAAAGCTGGTTCTTTGAAAAAATTAACAAAATTGATAAACCATTGCCCAGACTGACTAAAGAAATACAGGAAAGGAAACAAATAACCCGAATAAGAAACGAGAAGGGCCACATCACAACAGACCCAACTCAAATTAAAAGAATCATATCGGATTGTTACGAAAAATTGTACTCTAACAAATTTGCAAACCTAGAAGAAATGGATGAATTCCTAGAAAAACACTACCTACCTAAACTAACAAAATCAGAAGTAGAACAACTAAATAGACCCATAACAAAAAAAGAGATTGAAAAGGTAATCAAAAAACTCCCAATAAAAAAAAGCCCTGACCTGGACGGCTTCACTGCAGAGTTCTACCAAACTTTCAGAGAAGAGTTAACACCACTACTACTAAAGGTATTTCAAAGCATAGAAAAGGATGGAATCCTACCTAACTCATTCTATGAAGCCACCATATCCCTGATACCAAAACCAGGTAAAGACATCACAAAAAAAGAAAATTACAGACCTATATCCCTCATGAACATAAATGAAAAAATCCTCCACAAAATTCTAGCCAATAGAATTCAACAACGTATCAAAAAAATAATCCACCACAACCAAGTGGGATTTATACCAGGTATGAAAGGCTGGTTTAATATTAGAAAAACCATTAATGTAATCCACCATATAAATAAAAACAAAAGACAAAAACCACATGATCTTATCAATTGATGCAGAAAAGACATTTTCCAAGTCCAACACCTGTTTATGATAAAAACTCTCAGCAAAATAGGAATTGAAGGGAAATTCCTCAACATAATAAAGGGCATCTATGCAAAGCCAACAGCCAACATCACCCTAAAGGGAGAGAGCCTGAAAGCATTTCCCTTGAGAACAGGAACCAGACAAGGATGGCCTTTATCACCACTCTTATTCAACATTGTGCTAGAGGTCCTAGCCAGAGCAATTAGGCTAGACAAAGAAATAAAGGGCATCCGGATTGGCAAGGAGGAAGTCAAATTATCTTTATTTGCAGATGACATGATCTTATACACAGAAAACCCTAAGGAATCCTCAAGAAAACTACGGAAACTAATAGAAGAATTCGGCAGAGTTTCAGGTTACAAGATAAACATACAAAAATCACTTGGATTCCTCTACATCAACAAAAAGAACATCGAAGTGGAAATCACCAAATCAATACCATTCACAGTAGCCCCCAAGAAGATAAAATACTTAGGAATAAATCTTACCAAAGATGTAAAAGGTCTATACAAAGAAAACTACAAAGTACTAGTGCAAGAAACTAAAAAGGACCTACATAAGTGGAAAAACATACCTTGCTCATGGATAGGAAGACTCAACATAGTAAAAATGTCTATTCTACCAAAAGCCATCTATACATACAATATACTTCCGATCCAAATTCCAATGACATTTTTTAATGTGATGGAGAAACAAATCACCAACTTCATATGGAAGGGAAAGAAGCCCCGGATAAGCAAAGCATTACTGAAAAAGAAGAAGAAAGTGGGAGGCCTCACTCTACCTGATTTTAGAACATATTATACAGCTACAGTAGTCAAAACAGCCTGGCACTGGTACAACAACAGGCACATAGACCAATGGGACAGAATTGGGAACCCAGATATAAATCCATCCACATAAAAACAGCTGATATTTGACAAAGGCCCAGTGTCAGTTAATTGGGGAAAAGATGGTCTTTTTAACAAATGGTGCTGGCATAACTGGATACCCATTTGCAAAAAAATGAAACAGGACCCATACCTCACACCATGCACAAAAACTAACTCCAAGTGGATCACAGACCTAAACATAAAGACTAAAGCGATAAAGATCATGGAAGAAAAAATAGGGACAACCTTAGGAACCCTAATACAAGGCATAAACAGAATACAAAACATTACCAGAAACGATGAAGAGAAACCAGATAACTGGGAGCTCCTAAAAATCCAACACCTATGCTCATCTAAAGACTTCACCAAAAGAGTAAAAAGACCACCTACAGATTGGGAAAAAATTTACAGCTATGACATCTCCGACCAGCGCCTGATCTGTAAAATCTATATGATTCTGTTAAAACTCAACCACAAAAAGTCAAACAACCCAATCAAAAAGTGGGCAAAGGATATGAACATGCAGTTCACTAAAGAAGATATTCAGGCAGCTAACAGATACATGAGAAAATGCACTCGATCATTAGCCATTAGAGAAATGCAAATTAAAACTACGATGAGATTCCATCTCACTCCAACAAGGCTGGCATTAATCCAAAAAACACAAAACAATAAATGTTGGAGAGGCTGCGGAGAGATTGGAACTCTTATACACTGCTGGTGGGAATGTAAAATGGTACAACCACTTTGGAAATCTATCTGGAGTTTTCTTAAAAAGTTAGAAATAGAACTACCATATAACCTAGAAATCCCACTCCTCGGAATATACCCTAGAGAAATAAGAGCCTTCACACAAACAGATACATGCACACCCATGTTTATTGCAGCTCTGTTTACAATAGCAAAAAGCTGGAAGCAACCAAGGTGTCCATCAACGGATGAATGGTTAAATAAATTATGGTATAGTCACACAATGGAATACTACGCATTGATAAAGAACAGTGACGAATCTGTGAAACATTTCATAACATGGAGGAACCTGGAAGGCATTATGCTGAATGAAATTAGTCAGAGGCAAAAGGACAAATATTGTATAAGACCACTATTATAAGATCTTGAGAAATAGTATAAACTGAGAAGAACACATACTTTTGTGGTTATGAGGAGGGGAGGGAAGGAGGGTGGGAGAGGGTTATTTACTGATTAGTTAGTAGATAAGAACTACTTTAGGTGAAGGGAAGGACAATACTCAATACACGGAAGGTCAGCTCAACTGGACTCAAACAAAAGCTGTTTCCGGGATAAACTGAATGCTTCAAAGGTCAGTGGATCAAGGGCGGGGGTTTGGGGACTATGGCTTAAGGGGACTTCTAAGTCAATTGGCATAATAAACTCTATTATGAAAACATTCTGCATCCCACTTTGAAGTGTGGCGTCTGGAGTCTTAAATGCTAACAAGCGGCCATCTATGATGCATCAATTGGTCTCAACCCACATGGATCAAAAGAGAATGAAGAACTCCAAGGTCACACGATAACTATGAGCCTAAGAGACAGAAAGGGCCACATGAACCAGAGACTTACATCATCCTGAGACCAGAAGAACTAGATGGTGCCTGGCCACAACTGATGACTGCCCTGACAGGGAGCACAACAGAGAACCCCTGAGGGAGCAGGAGAACAGTGGGATGCAGACCCCAAATTCTCATAAAAAGACCAGACTTAATGGTCTGACTGAGACTAGAAGAATGCTGGTGGTCATGGTCCCCAAACCTTCTGTTGGCCCAGGACAGGAACCATTCCTGAAGACAACTCATCAGGCATGGAAGGGACTGGACAATGGGTTGGGGAGAGATGCTGATGAAGAGTGAGCTACTCGTATCAGGTGGACACTTGAGACTGTGTTGGCATCTCCTGTCTGGAGGGGAGATGGGAGGGTAGAGAGAGTTAGAAACTGACAAAATCATCACAAAAGGAGAGACTGGAAGGAGGGAGCAGGCTGACTCATTAGCGGGAGAGTAAGTGGGAGTATGGAGTAAGGTGTGTATAAGCTTATATGTGACAGACTGACTTGATTTGTAAACTTTCACTTAAAGCACCATAAAAATTATTAAAAAAAAAAAATAGAAGGAATATACAGAGTCGTTGTACCAAAAAGAATTGGTTGATGTTCAACCACTTCAGGAGGTAGCATATGATCAAGAACTGATGGTAGTGAAGGAAGAAGTCCAAGCTTCACTGCAGGCATTGGTGAAAAACAAGGCTCCAGGAATTGACGGAATACCAGTTGAGATGTTGCAACAAACAGATGCAATGCTGGAAGTAGTAACTCATCTATGCCAACGAATTTGAAGACAGCTACCTGGTCAACCAACTGAAAGAGATCCATATTTGTGCCCATTCTAAAGAAAGGTGATCCAACAGAATGTGGAAATTGTCAAACACTACCATTAGTATCACATGTAAATAAAATTTTGCTGAAGATAATTCAAAAACAGTTGCAGCAGTACATTGACAGGGAACTGCCAGGAATTCAAACCAGATTCAGAAGAGGACATGGAATGAAGGATACCATTGCTGATGTCAGATGGATCATGGCTGAAAGGAGGGAATACCAGAAAGATGTTTACCTGTGTTTCATTGACTATGTGAAGGCATTTGACTGGAGTGTAAGAAATTATGGATGACATTATGAAGAATGAGAATCCCAGAACACTTAATTGTGTTCATATGGAACCTGTACATAGTCCAAGAGGCAGTCGTTCAAGCAGAAAAAGGGGATAGTGGGTGGTTTAAAATCAGGAGAGGTATGCATTCAGGGTGTATCCTTTTATCATACTTATCAGTCTGTATGCTGAGCAAATAATCCTGGAAACTGGACTATATGAAGAAAAACAGGGTATCAGGATTGGAGGAAGACTCATTAAGAACCTGCAATATGCAGATAACACAACCTTGCTTGCAAATTTGAAGAATACTTGAAGCACTTACTGATGAAGATCAAAGACTACAGCCTTCAATATGGATTACACCTTAACATAAAGAAAATAAGAGTTCTACAACTGGACCAATAAGCAACATCATGATAAATGGAGAAAATACTGAAGTTGGCAAGGATTTCATTTTACTTGGATCCACAATCAACACCCATCAAAGCAGCAGTTAAGAAATCAAATGATGTATTGCATTGGGCAAATCTGCTGCAAAAGACCTCTTTAAAAATCAAACATATTGCTTTGAGGACTAAGGTGCACCTGACCCAAGCCATGATATTTTCGATCACCTCACATGCATGTGAAAGTTGGACAATGAATAAGGAAGATGGAAGAAGAATCGATGCCTTCGAATTATGGTGTTCGGAAAGAATATTGAATATACCATGGATTACCAGAAGAATGAACAAATGTGTCTTGGAAGAAGTATGTTAAGAATGCTCCTTAGAAGTGAGGATGGTGAGACCTCATCTCTTGTACTTTGGACATGTTATCAGGAGGGAACAGATCCTGGAGAGAGACATGACGCTTGGTAAAATAGAAGGTCAGCAAAAAAGAAGACCCTCGAGTAGATGGATTGACACAGTAGCTGCAACAATGGGTCAAACATAGCAATGACTGTGAGAATGGCATAGGACCTGTTGTACATAGGGTTGCGATGAGTCAGAACCTACTCAGAGTCACCAAGCAGCAACAAATGTGCTCCAGTCTTCTGCTCTGCTTTATCTGAGAGCTGATGGTCATGAATTCTTATCCTGAGCATCAGCTCTGTGCTGTGTTAGGATGGAAAATCAAAGTCTCTTAGGATTTTAGGAGTGGGAGAGTCTTAGGAATTATCTAGCAGTTGTTATAATCACCACTGCTATTGAGTTGATTTTAGTCATAATGACTCCATATGGTTTCCAAGGCTATAAATCTCTGTGGAAGCAGGGTGTCACATCTTTCTCCACTGGAGCTGCTGGTAGTTTTGAACTGTAAGCCTTTTGTTTGGCAGTCCTGCACTTTAGCCACTGTGCCACCAGGGCTCCTTAGTTTTTATAATAGTAATGGTAAAAATATCAATATCTTAACTTTCTGTAAGCTTTATAATTTAAGAAGTATCTCCTCATATTATTTGATCCTTAGCACCAGCCTATAAGTTTAGCAGAAAATAGATAGCAGAAGACACTTAGTGATTTGCTCAATGTACTTAAACACAAGGACTTGGTACAGGTTTTTTGTATCGAGTGTAGCATTCTTTTCTCTCTTGTCTGAAGAAGGGGGAATAGGATAAGCAGAAGGAGGAATAGGATAAGCAGAAGGAGGAGGAACAGAAGGCAGTGGGAGATGGAGGAATAGAAGGAGAAATAGGAGAAGGTGGAGAAAAGGGGTAGGGGAAGAGAAGGAATGGAGAGTGAAGAATAGTGAGAGTTAAAAACAGAAAAGTAGAAAAAAGAAGAGAAGTACCTGATTCAAAGAGTATATTAAATATTTTTGAATGAGTACTATTTCATATAGGCACATAAACTCAGTGCTTCAGTTTCCTTATATTTAAATGGATAATATTTGTAGCCTCACATATTTGTTATTAGGATTAAATGAATTTATATATACAATAGAATAACATGTTCTGTACAGCAGAACAAAATGTTGCCTGGTCCTAATCCATCTTCACTATCATAGGTATATTTGAGTCCATTGTTGTGACCACTGTGTAATTTGAATATCTTCCAACTTAGGGGACTCATCTTCCAACACCGTATCGGAAGATAGTCTGTTGGGATCCACTGGCCAATTTTGGGAAGTAGATCACGAGGCCTTTCTTCCTGGAAGCCTATCTACCATGGCTGGTCCTGTTGTGATTTGAAATACTGGTAACATAGCTTCCAGTAGTATCAGAAATTCTTTTACACTCCACAGGATAAATTGATGTATCCATGGTCTCACAGTTAATTTAGGTACAAAACATTAGGCTAAATACATACCAACCCCAGGACACAGCTTGGATATTGGGAACTTTTTACTTTGTCTTTAACTGTTCTTAGTACCAGCTTGTTATCTTGTGATTTGTCTCTTTCTCTTGATGAGAATAGTTCAGAAAGAAAAAAAAAAAAAGGAATCAGCTAAACAAATGATCTAGCTAATTGAGCTCTAGCTAACTAAGATTTGACTTTCTAATTATACCTTCATAGAAGAACATTGTGTAAACACTAAATGTAAGGCAGAGACATACTGGGAAGGAGCAAGTAACCAGCTTGAACTTTTACTGCATTTGTAACTCAACACCAGCTAGAACCCAGAGCTCCCCCAACCCCAATCTGGATACTAGGTTGAGTTTTTCCCTTTGTTTCCTTTTCCTTTATCTATTTTGTTACTTGAAAAGCTTACCAATATAGATCCTCAAGCCAGTTGGATAGTAACCCATGCTAATTCTCACTGAGAGAGAACAAAAAGAGTATAGCTCCCAATGTACCCTTTAATACAAGCTTAAATTAGGCTGCAGCAGATGACATGTCTCTCATACATTCTGTCTTGGTTGGATTGATCATGTGTGCAATCCTGAGAGATGTCTCTTCTCATTTAACTGAGAAGCAAAAATACTAACTAGCAATTTGCTCGTTGGTTAGAATATTCATTTAATCAGATGTTACATGGTCACGTTATGATTATAGGTAATTCGGAATTAGATAGGCTAAGTTAAATTTTAACCCTACTATTTACTTACTACATGTTTAGCCTCTGAAAAAGTCACTTAAACCTTTTTGAGTTCAGTTCCCCCATCCAAACACTGGGGTTACAATATTTACCTCTGGGAATAGTTGGAGGATGAAAGAAGTTCATGAGTTAATGATACTTTTTTCAGTCTAAAATGTTATTTTCTGTTATTAAATGAGTAGGCATTGAACGTTGAATAGCTATTTTTGATTGGGAGGTGTTTGGCATGCCTTAACTCTATCAGTTGCCATTGAGTATGGTGACCCTATGAGTGTCAGAGTAGAACTTTGCTCCATAGAGTTCTCAATGGCCTTTCCTCCCATGTGCCACTTGTGGGATTTGAACCTCCAACCTTTTGGTAGTAGTTGAATGTGTTAACCTTTTGTACCAGCCAGGGGCTCTGAGTTAACACTAATCCTTCAATTTCAAAATCCTCAGAGGTTGGATCTCCCCTAGTGAAGCCTTGCTGCAGAAGTCAAGCTGAGGAGCACACGGTATTCAGTCTGAGTCTGAAAGGAGCAATACTTTAAAGGATTTAGGGCAACTTCATTTAACCTTGCAATAAGATTAAGACGAGGCTCTCTCAAGTTGATCCTCAGCTCTGTGAACATCTCTGTCTTTGTCTCTGTTAATTCTGTCCTGCTGGCCTGGACTAATACTACAGGGCATTTAGTTGTGTTAATTAAAAATGCCAGCCAAGCAAGATGCTAAAGGATGTTGCTGCCAAAGGCAGACTCCAGATTTAAACAGCCAGATTGATTTAAGGGTTTTTAACCAACTGCTCTATAAATTCCACAGCCAACAGCTTGGTGCTGTGGAACAGCAAGTAGAGATTGGAAGCCCACTGGCTCCTTAATATGTGATGGAGGCATAGGAAGGGGAATGAGAATGAAGCTTAACATTCTCAGAATAGCGAAAGGTGGTCTCTGGGGAGAAGACTATTAGATAACAAAGGAAAATCATAAATATTGTCTTTTGTCAGATGTAGAAAGGTTAGCTGCAGTAACTTAGAGTGACCAGAAGGGAATTTAGGAAGGTTTTGGAGAAGCAGTTGGCAGGTTGAAATATTGCAGTGGCTTAGATTATTTGTTGGAGACATAGAAACTGTTTGGCAGTGAGGGTATTTATTTATCCCAGCCCTGTGAGATATCGGGGAACAGGTAGTAGAACAGGCTGCTCAGCCATATCTTGAACAGAACCTGTACCATTTTACCTTCCCTAGCCTGTCTCTATCTTCAAGTATGATTTTGCTGTTTAGTTCCTCTAAAAGTTAAAAGTTAACCAACGTTTCCCCTAGGACTGTGGAAAAACAAGTGATACAGATCTAAGTCTATCAGACAGGACAATGCACCCATCTTGTAACCAGAATGGTGCCAGTCACTCTCTGGGCTGATGAGACAATGACAGAAAAAGGTCAACTTGTCTGAGATGTGACCACTGAAACCACATAGAAGGAGAATGAACATTCCATAAGTTCCTAAAACTCATGTCTCCTTCCCTATAAAACCCTCAGCTGGCGTCCAGTTTGAGGAGATAGGTTTAGGAGGAGATCATTCCCCTCTGTCTCCTATATATTGATATATAATAAAGCTCTTGCTACCCAGCTCACCCCTGTCTCAAGAATTGGCTGTTTGCAGCAGGTGACTCTAACTCACGAAATTGCAGTAACAGTAGTAGATAGGACTCCACGGTTTGGGGGCTGGGGCAAATAACCTACTTCAGAGACCACTAGAGCAGCTGGCTAGTCCATACAGTGCTCCACTGTCCAAATGGGGTCCATGGTGAGGGTCCCAACCATAAGCAAGTCTCACCTGGATGGCTCCAGGAAGCAGACAGCAACACTGAGGTTTCAAATAATCTGTCCACAGCAGGACTCCATCTAGTGGGTTGGTGCAAGGGAGCAGGACCCAGTCCCCTCCTTCCCAATATCCCAAAGACAGAATTTTAGCAGGGTGTTAAGGTCCAAAAGCATTAGCTTGAATTTAGACATGCTCTTGAATGTTCTGAAACATGACAGAGTTTGTGTTTTGGAATTATAATTTAGACTCTACTTTTTCAGCACTCAAAATGAAGACATGGAGTCTTATGCTAATATGATGCATATCAGACCTTATTGGGCACTTGAAGCACCTATGAATTTTAATTAAAATACAGATGTTTGGTCCTCAGTACAGACCTATTGAATGAGAATCTCCAGGAGGAGTGTCTAAGCACCTATATTTTTAAGAAACACCACAGGTGATTTTGATGTTTACCAAAGATAGCAAAGCACCATGCTTCTGGGTTCTTAACCTCCTTACAAAATATTGTCAACAGAATGTAGAGGGTCATGGGTCCACTCGTAAGCCTTGTCAACCGACCATTCTTAGTTTTGACACTTATTAGTTGTGGGGTTTGGGCCAGTTATCTAAACTTTCTTACCCTTAGATTCCTCAAATAAAAACTGGGGATAATGACAGTAACTGCACATAGCACTGATAGGAAGATTATTAAGAGTTTATAAGTGTTGAAAAGAAGCCCTGGTGGAGCAGCGGTTAAGCACTTAGCTGCTAAATGAAAAGGGCTAATGTTTGAACCCACCAGCTGTTTTATGGAAGAAAGACCTGGCGATTTGCTTCGGTAAAAATTACAGCCTTGGAAACCATATGGGGCAGTTCTACTTTGCCCTATAGGGTCGCTAAGACTCAGAATCAGCAATGGGTTTGGATATATGTTGAAAGCTTAGTCCAGTGTCTGACACATAGTAAGTACTCACTAAGTGTGCACTATTATTTGTTAATTCTGTTTCTGAGCTGTGAAAATAAATCAGTATTTGGTCTTTGTTGTCTTTAAGGTACTAACAAAATGCAAACACTCCTAAGAGGTTTAAGTTGTTAAAAAGAGGCAGCATATAATGGTGGAAAGAATAAAGCATGCTCTTAATCTACTTCCTACTCTACTAAGCTTTCTTGTTTGTTGTCCTTAGGTGCCATAGAGTTGATTCCATCTCATAGAAACCCCACACACCACAGAAGGAACCACTGCCTTGTCCTGTGCCATCCTCCCAATCATTGCTATGTCTGAGCCCATTGTTGCAGCCACTGCGTCAGTCCATCTCATTGAGGGTCTTCTTTTTCACTAACGCTTTACTTAACAAGAATGATGTCTGTGATCCTTAAGGTTGTGTGTCAACTTGGCTGGGCCATGATTCTCAGTGATTTGGAAGTTATGATGTAGTTTGGCGGTTGTAAAATGGTATAATCATCTCCATGATGGGATCTGATATAAGTGATCACCTCCACGATGGGATCTGCTGTGAGCAGCCCATCGGCTGAAAGACAGTTTCCTTGGGGGTATGGCCTGCATCCAATATAGATGGACTTTCTGACAAGGTTCAAGGGCTTTTGCTTGCTCTGGATCCTGCAGCTGGCTCCTGTTAGTCTGACCTCCAGTTCTTGGGACTTGAGCTAGCAGCTTACCTGCTGATCTTGGAATTTGTCAGCCTCTGAAGTCTGTGAGCTAGCAGCCTGCCAGCTTAACCTCCTGATCTTGGGATTTGTCTGCCTCTGCAGGCTGTGAGCCAGAGGCCTGTTGTCTGACCTGCCAATCTTGGGTTTGCCAGCCCCTGCAGCTACATGAGTCAGGAGAAGCCTCCAGCCTACTGACCCACAGACTTGGAACTTTCCAGCCTTTACAATCACGTGAGCTAGTTCCTTGAAATAATGCCCCCCCTGCCCCCGTATACATATCAAGACGCTTTACTGGTTCTGATTCTCTAGAGAACCTAGCCTAAGACAATGTCCTTCTCCAGGGACTGCTCTCTTCTGATGACATTTCCAAAGTACATGAGACAAAGTTTTGCCACCCTTGATGCTAAGGAGCATTATGGCTGTAACTTCTTCCAAGACATGTTTGTTTGTTCTTCTGGCAGTCCGTGGTATATTCAATATTCTTCTCCAACGTCATAATTCAAAGGCATCAATTCTTCTTAGGTCCTCCTTATTCATTGTCTAGCTTTTGTATGTGTATGAGGTGTACCTTAGCCTTCAAAGTAAGGTCTTTGCTTTTTCACAATTTAAAGAGGTCTTTTTTTTTTTTTTTGTAGCAGATTTGCCCAATGCAATGTTATTTGATTTCTTGACTATTGTTTCCAGGGGCATTGATTGTAGATCTAAGTAAAATGAAATCCTTGATCACTTGAAACTTTTTTCTGTTTATCATGATGCTGCTTATTGCACCAGTTGTGAGGATTTTTATTGTCTTTATGTTGAGGTGTAATCCATACTGAAGGCTGTAGTCTTTGATCTTCATCAGTAAGTGCTTCAAGTCCTCTTCACTTTTGGCAAGCAAGGTTGTGTCATCTGCATGTTGCAGGCTGTTAATGAGTCTTCCTCTAATCCTGATGCCCTGTTCTTCTTCATATAGTACGGCTTTAGCGTACACATTGAATAAGTATGGTGAAAGATACAACCCTGACACATTCCTTTCCTGATTTTAAACCATGCAGCATCCCCTTGTTCTGTTCAAACAACTCCCTCTTTTTCTATGTACAGGTTCCTCATGAGCACACTTAAGTGTTCTGGAATTCTCATTCTTCACAATGTTATCCATAGTTTTTTATGATCCACACAGTCGAATGCCTTTGCATAGTCAATAAAACACAGGTAAACAAATTTCTGGTATTCTCTGCTTTTAGCCAAGAGTCATGATATCCTTTATCCCACGTTCTTTCCTCAATCCGGCCTGAATTTCTGATGGTTCCTTTCGGTGTACTGCTGCAACCAGTTTTGAATTATCTTCAGCAAAATTTTACTTGTGTGTGATATTAATGATACTGTTTGACAATTTCCTCATTCTGTTGGATTACCTTTCTTTGGAATGGGCACAAATATGGATCTCTTCCAGTCCGTTGGCCAGGTAGTTGTTTTCCAAATTTCTTGATATATATGAATGAGTGCTTACAGTGTTGGATCCATTTGTTGAAAGATCTGAATTCGTATTCCATCAATTCCTGGAGCCTTGTTTTTTTTTTTTGCCAAATTTGAACTCTTGACTCTTAGTTCCTTCATTAGTAAATTCGGAAAAAATATCTCAAATGGTTTTGTGATGACCAAACAAAACATTGTACTTGACAGAGCTTTTTAAAGCATACTATAAAATACAGTGCTAGCTATTATTTTTAGTTAAACCTCACCAAATTTTTTTTAAAAAATACAATTTTTTTTGTAATTTTGAGGAGGACAAAATACTGTGCACATTTTGATTTTGCATATCCCAACCTAAGAATGACTTTAACATTTTTAAAGTTTTGAAAAAAAAAAAAGGAGAAAAATCTGTGACAAACAATATATGACCTACAAAACTTAAAGTATTTACTATTCCTCTTTTCACAGAAAGAGTTTGCTGGCTGCTCCCCTAGAACAGCTTTTCTCAAAATTTAGTATTCTTATAAATCAGCTGGGGATCTTTTTAAAGTGCAGATTTTTATTCAGTAGGTCTGGGGCTGGGCCTGAGTGAGTGTCTGCATTTCTAACCAGCTACTAGATGACGCCAAGGCTACTTGTTCAATGATCACATTTTGAATAGGAAGGGCCTGGATATTTGGACTTACTTGGTTTAGGGTAGGTTCTGGGCTTTTCTGATGCTTTTAAAGCTCACCAGGTGATTATAATGTGCAGCTAGGGTTAAGAGCACCTAAGCAGAACTAGTCCAATCAGCTGTTAGCTTAGAAAATAGAATCAAACCTCTAGGGATGTGATTCAAGACAGATGAGTTCTTCTAATAGGAATGAAAGGCCAAACCAAACCAAATCTGCTGCTCTCCAGTGTGGACCCCGTAGGACAGAGCAGATTGCCCCAGGGGGGTTCTGAGGCTATAAATCTTTACAGAAGCCGACTGCCACATCTTTCTGCTGAGGAGTGATGGGTTCGAACCTCCAACCTTACAGTTAGAAGCTGAGTGCTTAACCACTGCATCGCCAGGGCTTCTGGAATGTAAGGAATGGCAGATAGAAGAGGAAAGACTTTGGCTGTTAGCATCCTCCACATAAAATGCCTCTGTTTAGTTCTGGAATTTTGATGGTCCAGAACTTTTGTCTGATTCCTTATTCAGTCTTTATTTTACCAACCTTGGTCCTTGACTTATTTTTGAGGACCCCTTTCTGGATTTATTCTTTTACTTTCCTGGTCCTATAGTACCTGGATATGTTCTTTGCATTGTCCAACTACTCAGAACTTGACTTCTGGTTTACCTGAATTAAATAACTACCAGTCTCTTCTTTTGGACTTAATCCATGTTCCTGGCCTCAACTTGAAAATATGAATAATAGAATCTTATGTATCAGAGCCGGAAAAAGGCAAAACACTATACCGTAGTGGTAAGAGGTAAAACACTCTGTACTTCCCATATGTCTTGCTCTCCCACTCTCTCTCCTGCAGCTATACAACACTATGCCATAAAGCAAGGTAATGTAATTAGCATTTAAGAGTATGAACTATAGCATGATTACTTTCCCTCTAATCTTTATCAGGTGAATGAAAATATTGTCAGTGAAAATAAAAATCTACTTTCTGCTTTAGGACCCCAGGGAAAAACAATAAGATCATCTCTGATACTGTATATATTTGCCAAAGTTTTTCAGGGATAACTGGTATTAATAGGTGAAAGCTATTTGGATAAAGTCTTTGGGCCTGCTGGCTGCTTTATAGAAGTGGAACTATCCTGAGATTCTGTGATTTTAGACATTTGCTTCTCTGGCCCTTTGATTGACTGAGTTAAGGCTGACATGAAACATGTCACCAGCCAGAAGAAGTGGGAAATGGTGACAAAGATTAGGTAAGCAGGGTCACAGCCTTTCATTGTGGACTGAGAAGAAACACACCATAACAGAGGTGACCCTTGAACAGAGTAAAGGGAGATGCCTGAGTGTTAGCAATAGGAAAAATCAACTCATTTTGGGCTCCGAGTCTCAGAGTTATGTTTGACCCAAGCACTGTCAGCTGCAGCAGTAACCACTGCGAACATCCATCTGGTGTGGCTGTGAAGCAAATAGATCAGTGGCCCAGGTCTCCCAAAGCTAGCTTTTGATATATGGTCAGCCAACACACTTCCTTTCAGTGCCTTAAGCTCCCCTCTGTAGTACTTGTTATATGTGCCACGAGCCAAGTCGAAAGTCCAGCAAAAGTTATCATTGGCCATAAATTGTCCTTTATCATCATTAGACAAAGATGATGGTCTCTGTCTGCTGAATGAATGGTTTTATGTAAACAGGCCCATGGTCCCAGTCCAGAAGTAGTGTGTTCAAGAAGCCATTCCACAGCAACCTTAAACAGTTAGTAGGCTTTAGATTGAGTCTATTGTCAACACAACTGTGACATGATATACTGTCAACATAAATGTGAAGCATGCCTTATAAGTACAAAAAAGGAAAAAAAAGCAAAAACAGTATATCTACCAAAAGCTATATTTGAGATATTCAGGAATAACTCATGAGAACTTAATTTACCATTTAGAAAGGGAAATAATCAGGACTGATTTGGGCAAATTCTAGACTTTTTTTTTTTTTAATTTTGATTATCTGAAGTCACAAAAGTCTTCTGAGTACTCCCTAAATATGGCCTTAGATTTGAGTAGGACTCACTGATCATTGTTGCAGTTAACTATGAGCATGTTTATAAAGACTAACAAACACATGTGTTTTTGTCTTTGTAATTTGCCTTTAATGGATTACAGTAAATCCCCAGGTTTCCAATCTCTGAGTTACAGACAACTTGTACTTGCCCTTTAACGTTATGTAAATTTGCCCTCATTTTGAAATGACTGAACCAACCCTTACTTGCAACAAATTCTTTATCACAATCACCTTCATTTGCTGTATGTGCAGCTTTTAATCATTGAAAAGGCTTCAAGCCTTTTCTTGCACTAAAACTAAAAACCAAACTGAACTTGTTGCTTCAAGTGCATTCCAACTCATAGTGACCCTAGAGAACAGAGTAGAACTGCCCCAAAGGGCTTCCAAGGAGCAGCTGGTAGATTTGAACTTTTGACCTTTTGGTTAGCAGCCAAAGGCTTAACTCCTATACCCCCAGGGCTCCTTTCTTGCACTAAAACCAAAACCAAACCCAGTGCTGTCGAGTCGATTCCAACTCATAGCAACCCTATAAGACAGAGCTACTGCCACATAGAGCTTCCAAGGAGCGCCTGGCGGATTCGAACTGCTGACCCTTATGGTTAGCAGCCATCGCACTTAACCACTACACCACCAGGGTTCCCTCTTGCACTAAACCAAAACCTATCCCAGTGCCGTCGAGTCGATTCCAACTCATAGTGATCCTATAGGATAGAGTAGAGCTTCCCCGTAGAGTTTCCAAGGAGCACCTTGCGGACTCGAACTGCTGCCTCTTTGGTTAGCAGCCGTAGCACTTAACCACTGTGTCACTTGAGTTTCCTCTTGCACTAAAGTAAGGCTAAATAAGAACCACATGCGCCTGTTTCGACTTAGCTATTAGTTCTTAGAGACAAGCTTAGGAATGGATCTCATTTGTAATGCCAGGGACTAGCTGTTTAAGAAATCAGAGTAGTCATGTGCTTTCAGGGTATAATAAGCAGAATTAAAACCTTGAGTAAGAAAAAAAAATCCAATTATTTTAAAGATAACAAAGTTCTGAATAAACACACATGTCCTTGCGTATGTGTTTTGTACTTGATCTTTGTGAATACGTGCAAACATAATATCTATCTCATTGCATTATACCAAAAAAACAAAACAAAACAAAACCCAAACCTGTTGCCATTGAGTTGATTCTGACTCATAACAACCCTATAAGACAGAGTAGAACTGCCCCATAGGGTCTGAGGCTTAAAATGGAATTCCGCGTGTGCTAGCTTGAAAAACACAGCTCCTTTTAAGTAATTTCATCACATATGCACACACTGTTATTGGGCTGTGCCTGGCTCTGTCTGGAGTGGAATTTGGAGATGCCAGTGAATTCTGGTGGTGGAGTACCTGGGTGGTGCTAACAGTTAATGCAATTGGAGGTTAACCAAAAGGTTGGAAGTTCATGTCTACTCAGAGGTGCCTCAGAAGAAAGGCCTGGAGATCTGCTCCTGAAAAATCAGCCACTGAAAACCATATAGAGCACAGTTCTACTGTGACACACGTGGGGTTTCCCTGAGTTGGGGTTGACTCCTTGACACTTGGTCTTTAGTGTGGCCTGGTCAGAATCTGTGGAATACCCCTTCCACATTCAGGGAGTCCACTAGCCCTCCAGTCCAGCATCTGTGAGCTCCTCCAATCAGCAGGTAGGGAAGGAGAAGGTGGCAATTTCAGTTACCCAGAGGGTGAGTTAGAAAAGGGACAGAATGAGAGCACAGCCCTATACTGGGTCCACGTAAAGAAAAACAAAACATGTCTTTTATGCCAGCAAATATGCTTTTTGTCACTTAATCTCCCTATGTCTCAATGTCTTCATCTATAAAATAGGGCTAATGATAATGCCTGCCTTTTAGGTTTTTTATGAGAATGAAATGAGTTAATATATGCTGAGTAAGTAGAATAGTACTCAGGGCACAGTAAGTGCTACGTAAGTTTTAGTTGTTACTATTAAAATATCTAACAATCATAAAGTGGATTCTCAATAAATGATGGCCATCACCTCCCTCCTACAATTATTTATTTGCTCTAGGCTGAAATAAAGAAAGGAACTTGAATAAGTCAGACACCAGTTCTTCTACTGCCATACTCCCAACTATAATTTCTCCTAAGTCACATAATTAGTAAGTGGTTGGGACTAGAACTTGAATCTTGGTCTACCAAAGTCCCTAGTCCAAGAATCTGAAGACTCTGTTCTCTCAAATTGTTGTCTACCTGTACTTTGGCATTTAGGTAGAACTGTGAATTGGTGAGAAGTGGTAGTTTCTTTGTTTGCAGCAAGGTCGAGCAGACAGATAAGCCCTTCGCAGGGAGAGCCAGAACAGCTCGCAAGCCCAGTTTAGCAGTCACCCACTGCAGTTACCTGCAGCTAGCTTCTCTAGTCCTGGTTAGAAGTTCGATTTAACCATCCCAGTCAGTGAAAATGATTTGAGAAGGGAAGAGCTAAAGCCACTGTTACATGACACTCTGAAAGAGGCCACCAAATAAAGTGGCACAATTGTAATGGTTTTAAAACTTCCTTCTTGTCTAAACTGAGACCAACCTGTTCATTGTGGAGATCAAACCTAATGAGGCAGTTAGGGGTGACTAATCCAATGCAGAAGTTTTCCTCATGTATCCCACTGTGGTGGGGCTTGCACTGCTGTTCTATAAAAGGCTGTGTCTGACAGCAGGTGTGACACAGCTGAGGCACCTGCTGCATACACCTGTACCAGCTCAGCAAGATTCGTGTGTGATGTATCTGTAGGAAGGTTGTAACACAGGGATGAACAGACAGAATTCAGTGACACTTTAGCCAAGGGAGAAAATGTCAATGATTAAAAAAAAAAAGAAGAAAAACAAAATGATCAACAAATTGAAGACAAAGCTCTTTCTTTCACAATGATGTTGTTCTGTGCCATCCAATCAATTTTTGACTCATAGTGACCCTACGTGACAGAGTAGAACTGCCCTAGAGGTTTTCTAGGCTGTAATCTTTGACAGCAGATCAATAGGTCTTTCTCCTTCAGAGCCATTGGGCGAGTGCCAATGTTCAACATTTGGGTTAGCAGCCCAGTGCATAACAGGCGGGCCACTGGGTTATTAAGACCTTTTTCCTAGGAAGGAGTTGGCTAGGCAATGGACATAATAATTTTGAGACCTGGGTCTTCCTGGGAGGCTGGAGGGGAAGAGATAAGAACTTGATGCACCCAAACGTTAGACCCCATTAGAGAAGAATGTTTGAATTAAAGAAACGTCCTGGCTCTGTCCGTGAATCCTGCTAGTGCACATTTAAGTCTAGGATACTCCCTGAGTAAAGGGAATAAAGTTAGGTATGTGGGTGAGGCTGACAAGATTTTCAGAATGACATTATTCAGAAATACTTGGAGTCTGGAAGCAGTCAACTCACTTAACATTTAATGCGGATGTTGTTACATGAAGTTTCATGCAAATTAAGTAGGCTAACATTGTTTGGTGGCAAGAATATTTGTCCTGCATTTCAGACATTCCCGGGAGTGCTGAGAGAGGGAAATCCGCTGCTGCTTGGCAATGTTCCAGAAAGCTAATTACCCGAAGAAGGATTTATGAAAGACTGCATAGATTGTGGAGCCCTGGTGCCGCAGCGGTTGAAATGCTTGGCTAGCTGAAAGGTAGGCAGTTTGAACCCACCAGAAGCTCTGCAGCAGAAAGATGTGATAGTCTGCTTCCATAAAGATTACAGCCTTGGAAACACTATGGGGCCATGCTACTCTATCCTATTGAGTTGCTATGAGTTGGAATCGACTCAACGGCAATGAGTGCATAGATTGTTGTTCTACACATGCTTCCAAAGGTGAGACTTTTATTTGTGATTTTTCTTAAACTTTTCCACCTTCATGCTGTTCCTACATGGAGGATGTCTCTTACCCTTGCCCCCAGGTTTCTTGCAAATGCTTACTTATCTTTTGAGACTCTGACCAGCTGTCACTTTCAGTAAGAGGTCTTTTATGAGAGTCCACTGTGAAATGGGCCAATACCTTTGTGCCACAGATGTGTACAGTCATGGCATTGTTAATACTCCATGACATTTACTACTTAAACGTTGGTTCCCCAGTAGGTTAGTAAATCATCCCCGGTGGGAGACAGTGTCTTTTTTTTTTCATCTTTGTGGTTGCTGCATGCCATTCAATGGGTTCCAACTCGTAGTGATCCTATACATCTACAATACCTATAATGATTCTTGTGACTTCAATCTCCTTAAATGTCTGTGCAAGGAAGGAAGGGAGGGGAGGAAGGTAAAAATGAAGGCAAGAAGAATAGAAACATCCTTACCCCAAAAGGTAGGGAAATCGCATACTTCTGGAAAATAAAAAGGGAGCTATGGTGGTACAGTGGCTACAGCACTAGGCTGCTAACTGAAAAGTTGATGGTTTGGACCCACCAGCCGTTCCACAGGACAAAGGTGTGGCAGTCTGCTTCTGTAAAAGATTTACAGCCTTGGTAACCCTATGGGGTCAATTCTACTCTGTCCTATAGGGTCTCTATGAGTCAGAATTGACTCGACGGCAAAGGGTTTGGTTTGGGGTCTTAGGAGAATAAAAATATTATGGGGAAGACGAAAGAGCATAGAACATAGACAACATAGTTTTAAATTCCAGCTTTTCCACTCACTATCTGTGACCTTTGGCAAAAGGATAAACTTCAGTTTCTTTAGTAAAGTTAGAGTAAGAGCAAAGAAAATTATATATATATATACATACATGTATGAAAGCATAAGGCACATAGTAGTTTACTAAGGATTTAATGATTGAATATTGCCTAAATACACTATAGACTGATTACTGTTAAAAATTCTGATCAAAATAAAATAAAGCACATTTGGCAAAGTCTCTGACTTGAGAATTTCTGTATATCAAGATAATTTTTTGGTAAACATCAGTTTATCTTTGTTCTACTAAAGTAATAGCAAAAGCATTTTTTTTTTCATTGATAGAATGCCTCCAAAACACCCTATATTGTACACTGACTTTTCCTGCCCGAAATAATATTCAGAGGTGAGACTTTTTTTTAGTATCTTTAGTCCATGAAAGTGCATTGTCTACATTAAAATCCCCAGGCTCATAAGTAAAGCAGAAGCCCATATTTCGGCAATTAGCCATAAAAATAGAAAACTGATTAGAAGCACAATGAATTGGATTGGCAGATTGCCCTTCCCATGCATGCTCCAGAAACCCATTTCCTGCTTAGTGCTAATGTGCATCTCCAGGAGGGCTTGGTTTTAACCAGCTATTCTTAGCGTATATTTCGGCAGCACTCTTTCAGTCAACCCACTGTGCTTACAGAAAAAGGGGGCAGCTTTCCCCTTACCCCCCTTTCATTACATACTCTGCCTCCAGCACCCATGCTCCTTGGCTCATTAGTGTATACTCTCTCTTTCTCTTTCTCTCCTTTCCTCTGATGATTTCTGTTCTCCTTCTTCTTACTCATTCTTCAGGGCCCAACCCCAAAAAACAAAACAAACCCATTATCATCCAGTTGATTTTGACTCATGGTGACCCAATGTGTTCTAGAGTAGAGCTGTTCCACAGGGTTTTCTTGGCTGTAATCTTTTCAGATGCAGATTGCCAGGCCTTTTTTGTATGGTGCTGCTGGGTGGGTTTGAACTGCCAACATTTTCACCGCCCAGAAACTTTCAAGACTCAACCCAAGCCCCACCTTACCTGTGGAGCCTCTTCTGATGACTATCGCCTACATCAAGCACTTCCTCCCTAATTTCTGCCCTGAATACGTACATTCCTCATGATACATACTCCATTCCATACTTCAGTGGAGTCAATCTTATTAGTTCATTTCTTTTTTGACCCTACAATTCCATAGTACACCCTTTGTGGTTTATCTTGCCTTTATACTATTTGTGTACTCTTAGAAAAACAAGCTGAATTTCAGCACATGATAGGTACTCAGAAAATGATGGATTTTTGTCTGATTAAAGAATCTTCCATAAACTCACCTCTGATGGATTAATAACAACCCTTAACTGGAGGCAGATCTCACATACATACATAAATACACACACATACATACACACTCATATATACATGCACGCATACATATCTACAATTTGTCATGAGAAGAACAAAGTTTAGATTGTGGAACATCTAGGTTCTAATCCAAATTCTGTCATTTACTGGATTTGTATTCTTGAAAAATTACTCTTACTGTTGATTTTACAGTCTTAAATAGGATTAAAATGCCTGCCAAGAAGCAATTTCCATAATTGTAGAACAGAGATTACAACAGTACCTACATCATAAGTTTAATTGTGAGTAATTACAAGCACACAATAAAATTAAAGATTTCAAAGTTGTGCTTGACACATAGTAGGTATCCAATACGTTCTGTTGTTATCATTATTATTATTGCTAATAAATGTATAATGTGTCTAAGGCATCTAACATACTATTTGGCACATGGTACACTGTCAATAAATGGTAATTCCACACCTTCTTTTGCTTTCTTCCTTAGTTTCTCCCTTTCCTCCTTAAAATTTGAGAACTCTACCAGATCTTCACAGTCAATATTATGAGTGAACTTACGGTGAATTTTTCCACAGCATTTTCTCAGCAAGAAAATGGCTGATACATGACAGACCTCTCTTAATAAGCTGAAAACTGATACTACAATGCTAGGGAAAGGAGGTATACCAAATAGGGTCTATCCACTTGTCCTGTAATACTGATGGAATAACTAACTATGCCAGAGATTGTTCCAGCATTGGGAAATTTTGGTGAAGATCGTTCAAAAATGGCTGCAGCAGTGTATTGACAGGGAACTGCCAAAAATTCAGGCCGCTTTCAGAAGAGGACATGGAACCAGGGATATCATTGCTGATGTCAGATGGATCCTGGGTGAAAGTAGAGAATACCAGAAGGATGTTTACCTGTGTTTTATTGACTATGCAAAGGCATTCGACTGTGTGGGTCATAACAAATTATGGATAACATTGCAAAGAATGGGAATTCCAGAACACTTAATTGTGCTCACGAGGAATCTTTACATACATTAAGACGCAGTTGTTCAGACAGAACAAAGGGATACTGATTGGTTTAAAGTCAGGGAAGGTGTGCGTCAGGGTTGTATTCTTTTACCATACCTATTCAATCTGTATGCTAAGCAAATAATATGAGAAGCTGAACTATATGAAGAACGGGACATTAGGATTGGAGGAAGACTCATTAACCACCTGTGTTATGCAGATGACACAACCTTGCTTGCTGAAAGTGAAGAGGACTTGAAGCACTTAGTAATGAAGATCAAAGACCACAGCCTTCAGTATGGATTGCATCTCAACATAAAGAGAACAAAAATCCGCACAACTGGACCAATGAGCAACATCATGATAAACGGAGAAAAGATTGAAGTTGTCAAGGATTTCATTTTACCTGGATCCACAATCAATAGCCATGGAAGCAGCAGTTAAGAAATCAAAAGAGGCATTGCATTGGGTAAATTTGCTGCAAAGGACCTCTTTGAAGTGTTGAGGAGCAAAGATGTCACCTTGAAGACTAAGGTGTGTCTGACCCAAGCCATTGTATTGTCAATTGCATCATATGCATGTGAAAGCTGGACAGAGAATAAGGAAGACTGAAGAAGAATTGACACCTTTGAATTGTGGTGTTGGCGAAGAAAATTGAATATACCATGGACTGCCAAAAGAACGAACAAATCTATCTTAGAAGAAGTACAATCAGAATGCTCCTTAGAAGCAAGGATGGCGAGACGGCGTCTTACATACTTTGGACATTTTGTCAGGAAGGATCAGTCCCTGGAGAAGGACATCATGCTTGGCAGAGTACAGGGTCAGCGGAAAAGAGGAAGACCCTCAACGAGGTTGATTGACACAGTGGCTGCAACAATGAGCTCAAGCATTAACAATGATTGTAAGGATGACTCAGGACCTGGCAGTGTTTCCTTCTGTCGTGCATAGGGTCCCTATGGGTCGGAACTGACTGGACGGCACGTAACAACAACAACAAGACAGACAAATGTCCTCTGTGTTTTGGGTTTACATTCTAGTAGCAGGGAAAGAATAAAATAATAATATGAAAAAAATTCATATATTGACACATATTTTGAAGAAGAGAAACAGGGCAACGTGCCCAAGTGTAAAGAGAAGGGGTGGGGTAAATTAGATCTGGTGGTAATGGAAGCCCTTCCTGCAAAGGTATCACTTGAACTGAGACAAGTATGATGTGAAGGAGATACATATGCAACAATCCCAGGAAATAATGGTCCATGAGGGGATAATAACAATGCAAAAGCCCAGAGGCAGTAAAACACATGGTCCTCATGTTAATGATATAATGGTAAATTCCCAAGAAACAGGTCAAAGATGATGACTGATTGCACTCTACGGATATACTACGTTTGGGTATTTTTGTCAGGTTTGGAGTTCTGGCTGTAAACCTGCTCTTGGCAAGGGAATATCATGAGTTAGTTCACACTGTGCCTTTTGCATGTTCACCATTCATGGTATGGTATCGAATGGTTTCTATTAGAAAGAGGAACATCAAGTTCTTTTTATAGCCAATTTTTTTTTCCCTTCAGGACAGAATGCTGTAAGCCTTCATTTCCTCATTCAGCAAGATTCCCCACCTAAGACCTTATTTTCAGAATTATATCACTATTCATTTTCCCGTGATGGCTCATCATATTTAGAATCCAATTCATTGGTGTTTTTACAGCTGATTAAACTTTTTACTCTGCTGTATCTTAGCTATAATGTGTCAACAGTTTTGTCAGCATTAATAACCTCCCAATGCAGAGGTGCCATAATTAAGCATCTTGTTTTGACAGAATTGTTACAGTACTGGCACTTAGAAGGTGGGGGAAAAAAAGCAAAGAGTAAAAAAGCAATTTATTTTCCTAATATTTAGTGTTTACTTGTGAAGTAGATGCTAAATACTTATATACCCAATGCTCTACAAATAAGTGGATTAAAATTGCTTGCTGTAATATTTTATTTTATCAGTACAAAGTGGCACTTACAAAATCATGATAGAATTAATTTTCCATCTAAAAAAAATAAAGAGCCTTAGTAAAAGCCAAGGTCTAAAAATATTTGGGAAAATTGGTGCTATTTTAATATTTAGCAATGTATTTCCACATGGATAGAGAATTAATTTAAAACAAAAGTTACTGAAAGCATACTATGGATAAAGGACTATATGAGACACTTTAAGAGATTAAGAAAAAGAATTAGCTATAGATTCTTCCTGCTTCTGGGAGCGCATACTATAGAAGACAACACAGGATATAAACCTGAAGAACTATAAAATATGGATCAGAAACCTCTCTTATGAGAGGTTCAAACAAAATGCTATGGTGGTTGAGAGACAGGATTGACTAGGTTTCATAGGAAAGATGGCATTTGAACAGAAAATTTCTTGACAAAAAATTATTTGATTCCTCATAAACAAAAGAATAATAATAAAAAATTTGTTGTCAAGTCGATTCCGACTTACAGGACAGAGCAAAACTGCCCCATAGGGCATCCAAGGAGCACCTGGTAGATTCAAACTGCTGACCTTTTGCTTAGTAGCTGAACTCTTAACAACTAAGCCACAAGGGTTTTCTGAACAAAAGAATAGAGGTGGGAAAATATAAAGATAAATGGAGAGCTTGAAGTAATGCTGTAGGACTATACTGAGGAATGGAGCCCTAGTGGCCCGGTGGTTAAGACCTCGTCTGCCAACCAAAATGTCAGCAGTGTGAATTCACCAGTTGCTCCTTGCAAACCCTATGGGGCAGTTCTACCCTGGCCTATTGGATTACTATGAGTCAGAAGCAACTCGATGGCAATGAGTTTGGGTTTTTATACTGAAGAATGCACTACCCAGTACCGTTGAGTCGATTCCGACTCATAGCGACCCTATAGGCCAGAGTAGAACTGCCCCATAGAGTTTCCAAGGAGTGCCTGGTGGATTCAAACTGCCGACCCTTGGGTTAGCAGCTGTAGCACTTAACCACTACGCCACCAGGGTTTGAAGAATGCACTAGTGGAATGTAAAATAAGGATGTGAAAGAAGGTGGGAAAATTTAAGTGGGGTGCTGTTAGCTGAACAAAATGGAAGATTGCAATTAGAATAAAGGCTCCCAGTTGGCAGCCCCCAAATCTCCACAAGTGACATTATTCTAATAAATTCTCCTTCCTTTCTCCCTTTCTTCCTCCCTCCCTCCCTTGTTTTCTTTCTTTCTACTTTTTCATATTTTTATTTCGTTGACATTTATTGTGCTGAGGATAAGTATTGTATGAAATAAACATCATCCCTCATAGGGCTTGTTTTTATTTCTACTCCTGTGGGAAAGACAAAAATCCTAATCATAAAAGTAAGTAAATTTGCTGTAATATAAAGAACGATAAGAAGGAAATCAGAAAGGAGAAAATTACTAAGAGTTTCACTTGCCTTAGAAGGGTAGTTAAAAAATATTTTTCTGAAAAAATATCATTTAAGCTAAGATTTTTTTGTGTTTTTTAATAAGAGTCTAGTTTTTTAAAGAGAAGCAAAGGAACATTCCAAGAAGAGAAAATAATATTTGCACAGCCCCTGAGCAAAGAAAGAGTTTGGCATATTCAGGCTACTGGAAGAAAACAGGAATGGCTGGAGAGAAGTGAACAACTGGGAAAGAGGTAGGTAAAGGCCATATTATATTCGGTTCTAAATGCAGTAGGAAATCAGTCACTGGTGAATTGTAAGGTATGTTGCTTTTGCTGTTATGAGAAAAATGGATTAGTGGTGATGGGAGGAGCTAGGATTAATCTAGGGGGCCAGCCAGAAGGCTGAAATCCGAGAGATGATGGTGGACTGTAGTATCATTAGTGTATGATCTTCAAGAGCAGTGTCAAAACTGATAGAAATAGGAAGATCTGAGGTATTTTAGAAATAAAGTCAACAGATGACAGACTTATGTAATAAGAGAGGAAAATGGAAGATCCATCAGTTTTGTAGGTTTAGAAAATTGATATTATAGGTACGCTCTGAGAATGTAGGTGGTAAATTGATGCTAACCTCAAGAATGCTGTTTAAAACACTAGTGGTATAGTGGTTAAGAGCTCAGCTGCTAACCAAAAAGTCAGCAGTTCGAATCCACCAGCAGCTCTTGGAAACACTGTGGGGTAGTTCTACTCTGTCCTTTATGATCTCTATGAGTCAGAATGGACTCATGACAATAACAAGTGCTAATGAGGATGGGAATAACTGGCACTCTTATTCACTGTAAAACTGGAATTCTCATTCGTTGCTAATGGGAACGTCAAATGGTACAGACACTATGGAAAAGAGTTTTACTGTGTTTCTTTTTTTTTTTTAATAAAGTTAAACATACACTTACCATATGACCCAACAATCCCACTTCTAGGTTTCACCCAATTAAAATGAAAATCTATGTTCTCACAAAACCTATATGTGGATATTTATAGCAGCTTTATTTATAATTGTCAAAAACTGGAAATGACTCAATATCCTTCAACTGGGGAATGGATAAACTGTTCACACAATGAAATGCTAGTCAGCAATAAAAAACATAAATAAACTGCTGATGTATGCAACAACATGAATAAATCTCAAATGCATTATACTAAGTGAAAGAAGCCCGTCTCAGACCACTTCATACTATATGATTATACGCCATTCTGGAAAAGACAAAACTATAGAGATGAGCAACAGAGAAGTGGTTACCAGGAGTTAAGGGCTGGGGGCAGTTTGGTTTACTACAATTGTTTTTTTTTTTTTGGTGGGGGAGGTGATGGAACTATTGTGTATCTTGATTGTGATCATAATTACATGACTCTGCATTTGTCAAAACTTAACAAAATGCACATCAAAGAGTGATTTTACTGTATATAAATTAAAAATATATATATATAAATAAACACTGTTCATATATACTGATGTGTGTACTGGGAAAGACCCTACTGCTCTGATAGAGAGACTAAAGATCCCATCCATGTCACGTGCTTAGCTGATGCCAAACTAGATAGAAGACAATTGTGATTAATGAGGCTTACCTTATGTAAAAGGGGATGAATTATCTTGGAGAATGTTTTTTCTTGCTCAGGGTGAGACCTAATCCAGGATTCCTCATTAGATTATCAACCTTTTGAGTGCAGGAATCCCATCTTACTCATCTTTGTTTTGACCTATATACAGCCAGAAATATTTCTCGGAAGATTTCTCAAATTATATATAATGAGTTCCATTTTTCATATTAGCTCAGAACTTTGTAATTTCAATTAATCATATACTTTTGCCTGAATTATATGAGTAAGAACAAAAATAATAGTATTATGAGACATCTAGAAAATCCCATTAGTTTTATTTCTGTATATAGTGGGCCAAAATTTCCTATACTTTAGATCTGTGATCACATGTATAACATGAAAAATAGTAGTAAGGCATTTACTGAACTAATTATGGAAAAAGAACACCCATAAAACAATTTCCAAGGAAGTTACTTGAAGGTTAAGTCTTTATTTTAGGAGAGATTTATGTTGAATAATCTATATAATTGTATCAATTCCTAAAATTAATTTGTTATGGAGACAGCTTTTGTCATGGCTTGGTATGGAGAAGTTAGTATAGTCAAGTGGTTTTTATGTCTTTGTTCAAAATGTCAGACTATCCAATTAAAGCATGAAAAATGTTTTAGATTGCATGTTGAGCACAGATATCTTTATAGGCAAAATGGATAAACTGAATAAACATAATTAGAAACCAGGTAGTGAGGCTTATCTAAAGTCACTAAAAGCTGTGGACAGGAGAAAATGAAGAGGAGATGAGCCTTGTGCTAGTTAAGAATTAGGGGCATCTCAAGTAGCTATTAATAGAAACTCTGATAGCAGCTGTGAAAACAGAGACACTTCAGTAAAATTACTATTGAAGATCACACCCAGATTATAACTGCAGCTGATTGAAGCTGGTCCATGTTACAGGCTTCATACTGACATCAGATCTGTTAAACCTAAACCTTCAGAAATTGTTGTAATCATTAAAACCAATCTTCAAATTTTAGAGTTTGAAAATCCTAAATGAGCTTAAATATTTGTACTTCATAAATTTGTGGATGTCTCTTAGATTTATCTATTTTTCATACCTCTGGTCTCAAACAAAATCTGTGATTCAAATATCTACCTATGAAAAGTCTAATGGAAGAAAGGACAGATATTTTCCCTAGACTCCCAAATGTAAATACTTAATGTGGAAATACTGAGCATTTCTAATTATATATTGTGGTTTATATTAAAGAATATTAATAAGGATGGTTAATAAGAACAACGATAACAAAATCAAATCTAATAAATAGCTTTGAAATATAAAGTTGAAAAAATATCAAATTTCCAACAAAACTGAATATGCAATGATAGTTTGAGCTTTACAGCAAGTATTTTTAATCTCCGGGTGAAAAGTTTGTCAGAGAGAAGTTTATCACAACTTTAGAAATCAATTTTGAGAAACCACGCTCCCATGATCTAAAAAAAAAAAGGAGAAAACTAATATTAAAAGAAATAGACCACAACGCTCTGAATAATATCAAGCTAGATGGCCAAAATAAATATTAACCAATTCTATGGAGAGCATTAATCAGCATACTACTCAGACAATTATATTAACCAGATATTCTTTGTGTTGCAACCGAGGGCTGTCTCTGGGATAAAACCAGGGGCTCTGGTCCAACCCCAACTTTCTTTCACTCCTTAGAGCAATCTGCACTAAATACTCTAAGTTTCATTTTAGCAAGTATCTCAATGAGCATCTCTCTAATAAGTTACTTTATTTCTAAATTTTCTACTCACCAGGACCTCCTATTCCTAAGGCCAGAGAATTTAAGGCCTGAGGGCTCTGATTGTTTTCTCCCTCTACAGCAATCATCTTGAGAAATTATAAGTCTTTGTCTTAGTTTTCTAGTGCTGCTATGACACAAATACCACAAGTGGATGGCTTTAACAAACAGAAATTTATTTTCTCACACTTTATGAGGCTAGAAGTTCAAATTCAGGGTGCTGGCTCTAGGGGAAGGCTTTCTCACCCTGTTGTCTCTGGGTGAAGGTCCCTGTCTTTTCACTTTATTTCCTGGTTACTTGGAGATCTCCATGTAGCTTGGTATCAATCTTCCCCCATCTCTGCTTGTTACTTTGCTTGTTTAACCTCTTATATCTCAAAAGAGATTGACTCAAGACACAACCTATACTAATCCTGCCTCATTAACATAACAAAGACGACCCATTCTCAAATGGGATTAAAACCACAAGCATAGAGGTTAGGATTTACAACACATATTTTGGGGGGATAAAATTCAATTCATAACATTCCACCCTTTGGCCCCCCCAAAATCATGTCCTTCCCACATGCAAAACACATTTACCCTATCACATCAACCCAAAAGTCTTAAATCAACTCCAAGTGTAAAATTTCATCTTCTGAATCATCTAACTCAAATATGGGTGAGACTTTAGGGATATTCCATCCTGGGAAAAAATTCTTCTTCATCTGTGAACTTGTGAAATCTAGAATATAAGTTATCTGCTTCCAAAGTACAATGGTAGAACAGGCACAAGGTAGATACTTCCACTACAAATAAGAGAAATTGGAGGGAAAGAATGAATAATAGGCATCAAGCAAGTCCAAAACCCAGAAGGACAAATTACATTGGCTCTCAAGTCTTGAAAATAATCCTCTGTTCTCCAAGACCATCTTGGCAATGACCCCCCCCCCCAGACTCTGGGTGTCAGCTATGCCCTCTGGATTCAGAGTGGAGGCCCTGGGCTTCAGCTCTACCTTCTAGGCCCAGTGGGACAGCAACTCTGCTCCTTCTACTTTGGGTGGCCCCATTCTCCTAGTCCATCTGAGAGGTGACCCCACCCCCTTGGTCTCAGCAGGCCCCTTTTTCTGCCACAGGGCATGGAAGCCCTGCCCACTCAGCTTTGGTCAGCAGCTCCATCCCCCTGGCACATCTTAACGGCAGCCCCATACTCCAGAATTGAATTGGTAAAGATTTTGAAACCTAGGAAGCTATGGCCCCACATTTTGAGAGCCAGGAGACCATGGCCCCACCCTTTAAAACCAAGAAGGCTCTGCTTCCCAAGCTCCTTCCAATAGTTCTGCTGATCTCTGAGCTACTGCAGGGGTGGTCTTTTTCTTTTTTTGGAGGGCAATAGATGTGGCTCCTTTGGCCTGTTTCCTGCCTGCAGACTTTAAAGAGGCAGACAGCCCTTTTTCCTTTCACTCCTTCTCTGTCCTTTTCAGCCCAAGCTGATGGGTGTTTTGCTGTGGTAGTTGGTTAGATTCATTAGTCCCAGGCTTAATCTCTTTAACAAAAGCTTGTGTAGACATGTCCTTGCTGAATATTCTAGGATATGTGTCCTTAGTTTGTACAACAGAATTTTCCAAATCTTTGAGTTCTGTTTTTATTTTACACAGTTCATTTTTAAGTCTGTCCCTTTCCTCTAGCATTTTACTAAAAGTGGCAAGGAGAAACCATGCAGCCACTTTACAATCTTGCTTAGAAACCTCCTCAGCTCATATCTAAGTTTATCACTTGCAGGTTCTGCCTTCCACCAAACATCTGAACATAAGTCAGACAAGTTCTTTGACACTGCATAAAAAGCATCACCTTTCTTCCATTGTCCAATCATGTGCATCACCTTTCTTCCACTGTCCAATCACGTGTTCATCATTTTATTCTAACGCTTCACCAGAAGGACATTTAACATCCACATTTCAAGCAACATTCTGTTGCTGGCACCATACATATTCTCTGAGACTACAGAGATTTTTCTATAGCTCTTCTCACTTCCTTCTGAGCCCTCATCAGAATCGCCTGTGACGTCCATAGCCCTACCAACAGTCTCTTTAAAGCAATCTAAGCTTTTACTATTAGGAAACTTAAAACTCTTCCAGCCTCTACCCACTACCCAGTTCCAAAATGTTTCCACATTTTAGGAATCTGTTAGAGCAGCATTCCACCCTGCCAGTACCAAATTTGACCTTTGTTATCTTGTGTTCCTGTAACAGAAATACCATAAGTAGATAGATAAAGCAAACAGAAATTTATTTCCTCACACTTTAGGGGACTAGAAGTTCAGATTCAGGGTTCCAGCTTGAGGAGAAGGCTTTCTGTCTCTGTTGTCTCTGGGGGAAGGTCCTTGTCTCTTCAGCTTGTTTCCTGGTTCCTTGGAAATCTCCACGAAGCTTGGTATCAATCTTCCCCCATCTCAGCTTACTACCTTGCTTGTTCAATCTCTTTTATATCTCAAAAGAGACTAACTCAAGACACATCTTACACTATCCTGCCTCATTAACGTAACAAAGACAACCCATTCCCAAATGGGATTATAACCACAGGCATAGAGGTCAGGGTTTACAACATTTCTATTTGGGGGGTGGGGGACATAGTTCAATCAATAACAGTTTTTGTCCTTTCATCCAGGCTCAAAAAGTTCCCTTCTCATCAGTCTCCAGATAATTGCAATCACCTTACGTTTCCAAGTCATCGTTTCTCAAAGTATGCCTGTATACGTACAGTGTAATTGTACATAATGCTCCTTAGACAGCAAATAAAAAAATAAAACAGTATTATTCTAGGATCCCATAAGATTGAAAAATGCTATGTACTAAATTTCCCACGCTCCAGTTTAGAAATTCATAATGCGTTTTATCATACTGAAATTTTGTGAACTCCTATGGTAGAAAAACCTTGAATTGTAAATTAACCAACATTTGCCAAACGCAATTGTCTAAAGAATCTCTTTATTCTGAAAATCCCTACTAACATCCTTTTGGATCTAGAAATCTTTAAAATATGCTTTGAAAATGTTGTTGTATACCAAACTATTTTAATGTTTTGTTTTGATTTGTGTCTTTAAGCAGTTTTTAAGTCACTATGGTATACACAGAGGAACCTTGGTTGCATAGTGGTTAAGCGTTCAGCTGCTAACTGCAAGGTCTGCTGTTCAAACCCACCAGTCACTCTGCAGAAGAAAGATGTGGCAGCCTACTTCTATAAAGATTTACAACCTTGGAAACCATATGGAGCAGCTCTACTTTGTCCCATAGAGTCACTATGAGTTAGAATGGACTAGACGGCAGCGGATTTGGTTTTGGTTTGGTTATTGTATACGTGAGGGCAGCTCACCAGTACTTCTCATTCTCCTCCTTCTACAACCAGATGGAGATTTTTCTTTCCCACTCTCTTGAAGTCAGGCACAGCCATATGATTCCTAAAATCATTGAAATATGAGCAGAAGTAATGAGTGTCAGTTTCAGGCAGAAGCATTTAATTCCTGGTGTGAATCTATCCATAATGCTCCCAAGAATGCTATGAAGAAGTTATTATCATTCCTATATTGTGAATTATATTGTGAATGACAAAATTAATTTTCAGAGAAGGCTGGGATAGGATTCTAATTTGTGTGTTTCAAAGCTCATGCTTTTTCTACCACACCTTGCTTCCTGAAGTTGATATTCATATCACACTAAGAAAATGTTAACTTTTATATTCACATATCATCTTAAAAAATGGAAGTTATTCTTGGAATGGATTTATTTTTATGTCGATTATTCATGTGAAATTCAGGACACTATTCCACCTAAAGTTATGGTTTCATTAGTGTAAGTGACTTGAGTTAAAGCCAATGTGATGTATTTCCCAACAAAATATAGCTATCTATGCATTTCTTTCTTTGAGTTAATAGAAAGATGATGGAATATAATAATTTTCCTACTCAATTGAAGTAGCTCAAACCATGTTAATTAGTCGGAGTGAGAACAGCAGGATGAGTCCTAGCTTTTCTCTTAGAATATCAGATGAGTATTCAGTAGAATAGGCACCCTGTTCTGCTTTTTCCTCTAGCTTTCTTTGTGTGTCTGGGAAATTCATTAACGTCTTTAATTTGTAATTTCCTCATTTGTAAGATAAGGAGACTAACAACTGCTTTGCAAGCCTTACAGGTTTTTTTTTTTTTTAATGTGTGAATGCATAAATATTAAATGAGATCACACAAATTTTTAAGAAATAGCATTTTGGACTTAAGAAGATACTATAAATGTTCAGTATTATTATTATGCTTTCCTAACTCACGTTTTTACTTTTTCTTATTTTTTCCAAACCATTTATCATTCTTTTCCATATGCTGACAAAGAAAAGTTAAAATTGCCCATCATTTCTGTTCTATTTTTACCAACATCCTAAAGCCTCAATGCTAGATAAACTCTACTAGTCATTTCTGTATACCAGAATCTTAGTAGCTGAACATTGCTGGAGAAAGCACACAACAGAACATACATGAACCATATAATTGGCCTTTACTAGCACACTTAAGCCTTACCATTTCTCTCATGTTCTGCCCAACCATTTTACACATTACCAATTCCCCTGAAACTCTGATGTCCTCACTGGGGTGATCCAATCACCCACACATATGTATACCTGCTCACAGAGAAAATTTCTTTAGCATGTGTGCATTAAGTGTATACTAAATATGCCATTGTCTTATGTGCTGGGGATACAGTCATTCGAAACACATATCTGGTTTCCTAGTTCTTAAAGCTGAAGGAAAGACTGACAATAAATATGTGAGCAGATTTCAAATGGATAAATAGATGGATGATTAGATAAAATAATAATAATAACACATTTCCTGGGCTCTCCTACAACTCAGTGCCACTATATGACTAAGTTGCAGCCAGTGAGATATAAGAAATGACTTGTAGCACTATTGGAAGGTCTTTTTAAAAGGGAAGGAATGAGCCCTTCCTTTCTGCTTCCTTCATCCTTCTTCTAGATTTTGTTGTAATTGTAATGGGAGGATGTTGGCAGATGTAGGAGAAAACGTCTGTGGAATATCATCAGACTTGCATTTTAGAAAGAACACTCATTGCTCTCTGGAGCATATTGGAAGCAGGACTGGTCAGGAGCAACATGATGGTATCTAGGGCAGTTGCAGAAGAGATGGTGCAAGTCATCTTATTTTGAACATACTTGGAAGTAAATCAACAGGATTTGCCAAGATCTGGATTTGGGAAGAGTCAAATGGAAAACAGATGCTTCAATATGACTCCTAAATTGTTGGTCAGGCAACCTGAGTAAATTGTGGTGCCATCTTATGAAATGGGAAAGAAGAAAGCCTAAGAGAAAAGTAGAGGAACTAATGGATCAAAAGTTCTACTTTAGATGTGCATGTCAAACCTGGATTGCACAGTGGAGATGTTGAGAAGACCGTTGAACATGTGAGTCTGGAGACCTGGGTATAAAACAGGGGTGGGCATATAAATCAAGGGGTTATAAACACATGGGTGGTATTTAAACTATGGGGCTGGATGAGATCACTGAGGAGAGAAAATAGATCAAAAAGGACAGGGAATTATGAGCTGAGTAGCATTGCAACATTTAGGGTCCAGGCAGAGTGAGGAAAACCATCAAGGAAGTCTGAGGAGAAATCTGTGAGGTAGGAGGGAAACTAAGAAGCTGTAGAATCACAAAGCCAAGGAAGAAAATGTTGTAAGAAAATGTATCAAATACTGTAGAAAGGTTGAATAGGAGAGCAAAACAGAATTGATCATGACTTTGGCAAGATGGAGATCACAATCTTGATAAAAGCTGTACCAGAGAAGTGTTGGGGATGAAAATCTTATTGGAGTGGAGATGAGAGGGAGAAGTGAATAGGTTTTTCTATGAAAGAGCAGAGAAATCAGGTAGTAGAGGAAGTGTTATAAAAGGAGAGTTGGTTTTTGTTTGTGTGTCTGTTGTATTTCTTGTTTTTAAGACAGGGAAATACTAAAAATATGTGCTGTATTTTTATTAGGGGAATTCTAGTTAATTTTGAGCCTTACAATCTCAAAGAGCTAGAAAGATTTCCAGCCACAGAAAGCATTTTGACAAGGCATTTGCTTGCCAATTTAATCCTCAGGAGTACAGCAACACAGTAGGGCTAAATACAGATAATATAATTTGGCCTGTTGTTTGCACAACAGTAAATTAGAGTCTTGAAAGATAATTGAGTCCACAGATGTTCTTTCTAAACACCAACAACAAAAATTGTTAATTGCTTCTTTGCAGTTACACTCTGGAACACCTATTATTAGCGCCTTCTTCCTAAAGCATCAGCAAAAAAGGCCAAGGACAGAAGAGATTATTAGGAAGAAGGTTTAAGGGTGGGAGGTGGTGTAGGCTGGGGGACCCAAGTGGCAAGACTGAGGCTTGTTTAGGGAAAAAGAAGAAGAAGGAATATATATATATATATATACACAGTCAATAAAACCAAAACCAAATCTACTGTTGTAGAGTCAATTCCGACACGTAGCGACCCTATAGGACAGAGTAGAACTGCCCTGTAGAGCTTCCAAGGAGCGCCTGGCGGATTTGAACTGCTGACCTTTTGGTTAGCAGCCATAGCACTTAACCTCTATGCCACCAGAGTTTCCACAGAGTCAATAGAGAGAAACTAATAATGCAGTATACAAACCATAAGTGGCAAGGTTGGCCTTAGATCCACGAGGACAGGGATTATGCCTGCTATTAAATCCTCAGTGCCTAGCATCGTGCTCAAGACATACTGGATGCTTAACAATTATTTAAGTAAATGAATGAATGAATGTTATGTTCAATATTTTAGGACAGCATATTTTATTACAAACTTTAATTCAGATCATTGTATTCCCTGATTGAAATACTTGCGGGGTCCCCATAACCAGCTTAATAAAGTAAAAAAGTCCTTAACCTGGTAGACAATGCACTTACTAACTAGTCTCTCTCTGCCTCTCTAGTTCTCCATCCTCTACTTGCATCCTAAGTCTACAGGGCAGCAAACAACTTGTTCTACAAGTACATCATATTGTTTTCTGCCTTGGTCACTTTACTATGCACATTTTTCTCTGTTTTTGCAAAACCCCCCCCTTCATCAGCATCCTTTGTTTTGGTTAACTCCTAATCACCCTGTAAGACTCAGCTGAAGCGCAGTTCCCTCCTGGAAAACTTCTCTGATCCTTCTTTCTGAACTAGAGCTCCTCAGTGTACCCAGAGCACCTGTGCAAACCTCTTACATATAATTATCATATTATATTAAAGCTGTTCATTAACTTGTTTCCATCATAAAAAAATAAAGCTTCTAAAGAAAATATGCTTTTTATCTCCAAATACCCAGACCTAGCTGAGGACATTTAATTATTGTCATTAAGTAAATAGATGATATCCGTTGTATCCCAAAGACGATATGTGATTTAATTGGCCAAAAATGTTTACTCCCTAAACGTGTTCAACAAATGGGAGCGTCTGTATTGAAATCCTCCTTTTATTTTTTTATTGCTCTCTGATTAGAAATTCACATTCTTAATGGGTCCTCGATGTTAAAAGAGCTTGAAATATAAGTGGGGAAAATGATACAAAATAACACAGGAGCATCATGAGTTAGTGTGTCCAAAAACCAAACCCACTGCCATAGAGTTGATTCCGGCTCACAGGACTCTGTAGGACTGAGTAGAACTGCCCTGTAAGGTTTCCAAGGCTGTAAGTCTTTATAGAAGCAGACTGCCACACCTTTCTTCCATGGAGTGGCTAGTGGGTTTGAACCACCAACCATTTGGTTAGCCACGGAGTGCTTTAACCACTGTGCCTCTAGAGCTCCTTTTTAGTTAGTATAAGAAAGGCAAATGCCAGAATTTCTACCCGCTATTTCTTGATCCTTTGGCAACATCCCTAGTTAATCATGGTAGTCTTACTTAGACTGGACATGGCCTTGGAAACTGTGCAATGTAGTTTTTTGGAGCAGTAAGCATCAGAGTTAGGATAGGAAGTGACATCTATATTCTATCCCTGAGTCAGGACAATGGGTTAGACTAGAATGATGCCCTGGATAAATGAAACAAAGTTTAAGTCAACTTTGATGGGAGTAGGGAAGTTACTATGTTAAGGAAGGTTCAAACATGGGGAGTTCTATGGGAAAATAGCAGGTAGCCTCATGACACTAATAAAACCAAAACTCATTGCCGTCAAGTCGATTTCGACTCATAGCAACCCTATAGGACAGAGTAGAGCTGCACCAACTGCAAACCTTTTGATTAGCAGCCGTAGCTCTTAACCACTACGCCGCCAGCATTTCCTGATGACAATAGGAAGCTGCCAAAAGGAAGTAGTTTGGTTAGTGAACGAGAGAGACCAAGGATGACTTTGGGGATTTTTTTCCTCAAATGGCCTAGTATGGTTCAGTAGTTTATTTATAAGACAGTAATCTTTTTCCCAGCCCCAGCATATATTCTTATGTATGTTAGTACAACTCTTATTCATCAAGTGGGTTATAGGCTGGGCCAGGTGCAAAGGAAGAGACTGATCTTAAAAGGTCTGATATCTAGTGCCCAGAAATACAGATAAAGAGCTATATGAACAAGGGAATGCCTCAGCAAAATTTTGAGATTTCTAGTACCAGACAGCACTGTCGTATGACAAAGACTGTGAGCTTTTTGAAGGCAGGGATCTCAGCTCCTCAGCTTAATTATCTCCTAATCACCGGGCACATGAACCCAGCACATGCTTGGCACCTGATTAATGCCTGTTCTAGAACTGCCAGCAGTGTATCACGGCAACAGTGGAGTTTCTTAATCCCCATAAAACTTGTTCTGACAATGTAGGGCATATTGGTCCTATGAACACTACCTGAGAAATACATTAGAGAACAAGCTTTAGGCAACCAAGAATGACTAAAAACCTGTGGTATGAAGCCCAGACATTAGCTCTGAAATTAAAAGAAAGAAGAAAAGGGCAGCAAAATAAATTGTAAATGTCATATGTTCTGACCATGTTATGAATCAAATTGGATCCTCCCTGAAATAAAGAGATGCAAGTCCAAACCCCTACACCTGTGCATATGAACTTGTTTAGAAATAAGATTTTTCTTTTGTTGTATTAATGAGGTCATATGGAAATAAAGCGAGCCCTAAAATAATCACTTCTGAGTGACATCTTAGAAAAAGCGCAGAATAGACAGAGAAACACATATGTAAGGGGAGACAGACACCATGTGAGGGCTATCTACAGGCAAAGGAGCACCTAGGATTGCTTGCAGACACTAAAAACTAAGAGAGAACCTGCAGAAGGAATCAACGTGGCCAAGACCCTGATTTGGACTTTTAGCCTCCAGAACTGTGAGAGAAAAAGTTATTGCTCTTTAAAGCCACCCACTTGCGGTAATTTTAGTTACAGCACACTGCCAAACTAAGTCAATGTAGATACACTATAACAAAAATGGGAGGAGAGGAGAGTACCTGGAAAGTAGACCATGCTTGCTGATGGCCTCATTGGTATCAACTGGGAATGAAAGGATTATCACTTGTAACTAAAAAGACAAATAAAGTAGCAAAAGTTTAAGCACTTATAAAAGTACAATGCTAACTTTAAAAAAAAAAAAAGATAATATTTTCCATTAATATTGAATAATGGAAGAAGAGGGGTGAGTTGAGAAAAAAATGGTTCTAGCTACCTTCTGGTGGCGCAGCGGTTAAGTGCTACAGCTGCTAACCAAAGGGTCAGCGGTTCAAATCCACTAGGTGCTCCTTGGAAACTCTGTGGGGCAGTTCTACTCTGTCCTATAGGGTCGCTATGAGTCGGAATCTACTCGACGGCACTGGGGTTTTAGCTACCTTCAGGATTGCTCATCGTAGGCAGTCAGTAGACATTATCTAAGAAAGCTTTAAAGATATTATATAAAGGTACTGGTATATGGTAACCACTAAAACAAAAAGATAAACTACCCTAAATACCAAAACAGACACTAATAAAAAGCTTTTAAAATATGACCATGCAGTGAAAGTTTGTGTTTGAACATATGTATACATAGATAGAATGTAAAACTATATTACAGAAATTAGAATTTCTACTAATTTATCAATAAATATGAGTGGACTTATCTTTAATGTTGTTATGGTTGTTGTTAGTTGTTGTCAAGTCAATTCAGACTTACGGTGAGTTTAATAGAGAAACAAAAAAGATGTTTGATTGGCTAACAGATCTATACCCAATGTTTACTGAATAAAATAGGGACACCTAATACAACATGATCCAGGAAAGTTAAAAATAAAAAATGGGCAAAGATATACCAGACAATTAAAAGGAAAGAAGTTGTAATTTTGATATCAGACAAGGTAGAATTTAAGAAAAAAAGGATACTTCATAAACTAAGGCCACAATTAAAAATGATAATAAAATAGTTAATAACTACGTACTAAAAAACAGCAGCAAATTTGAATTGGTCATATTAGAATAAATTCATTAATTTTTCAAAAAAGACATACTACTTAACTCTCACCACAGGAAAGTAATAAAATTAAAGAAAGTTCAGGAACAGTGAGTTCATCTAGTGCCCATATTGAGGAGCCCAGAGGTACTGGTGGGTTCAAAGTCTGGGGAAGGATAGATTTTTGATAAGCCAGGGACATCTTAAGTCTCAGAAAGCAAGAATATGATCAAAGACTTATGGTCGTGTCAAAAGGACACAAAGTTCAACATGAACGAACTCCTACTGGCCAAAGTTTTAAAGATAACACAATTTAAGCATCAAAAAGAATAACTGAAATTAATAGAAACTCATTGCATATTTAAATACCTCTAAGTTCATGATGATAACTGAGAGAGAGAGAACACAAAAGTAACACCTATCACAAATACACTGGAAGTAACATGACCCAAGTCCTTTTTATTTATTTATTTTGCTTTAAGTGAAAGTTTACAAATCATTTCTGTCCCTCATACAAAATCTTATATACACCTTGCTATGTACTCCTAGCTGCTCTCCCCCTAATGAGACAGCATACTTCTCCTCTCCACCCTGTATTCTCCGTGTCCATTCAACCAGCTCCTGTGGCCCTCTGCCTTCTCATCTTACCTCCAGACAGGAGCTGCCCACATAGTTTCACATGTCTACTTGAGCCAAGAAGCTCACTCCTCACCAGTATCATTTTCTGTCTTATACTCCAGTCCAATCTCTGTTTGAAGAGTTGGCTTTGGGAATGGTTCCAGTCTTGGGCTAACAAAAGTTCCAGGGACCATTACCTCCAGAGTCCCTCTAGTCTTAGTCAGGCCATTAAGGCTGGTCTTATGAGAATTTGAGGTCTGCATCTCACTTTTCTCCTGTTCCATCAGGGATTCTCTGTTGTGTTCCCTGTTAGAGCAATCATCGGTGGTAGCGGGGCACCATCTAGTTCTTCTGGTCTCAGGCTGATGGAGTCTCTGGTTTATGTGGCCCTTTCTGTCTCTTGGGCTCCTATTTACCTTGTGCCGTTGATGTTCTTCATTCTCCTTTGCTCCAGGTGGATTGAGACAAATTAATGCATCTTAGATGGCCGCTTGCTAGTGTTTAAGACCCCAGATACCACTCACCAAAATAGGATTCAGAACGTTTTCTTAATACATTTTGTTATGCCAATTGCCAAGTCTTTTTTTTAAGTTTCAGTTAAATACTTCTTATGTTGGATTTGTATTTCAGATTAACCAAATCGCCCTCTTAGATGAGAGAATGTTCCTTCTTATAGAAGAATTATAGCTAGTAAATGTAGAAGAAATGATAGAATTAGAAAATACTTAGCAACACTCAATGCCTTAATTTAGTCTGGGAACAATTATTAGGGGCAGGAACCATCACATGAAATGTTGATAGGAAAGTGAACAATAGAGGGATGAGGCTCTCACACACTTTGATAAATCAGCATCACCAGAAGGGAGATGGTCATGTACGTTGAGTCTCTCGAAGTGTTAAATATAAGGTATACAGCACCATCTATGAAATATTCTTACCAAAATTGTTGATTTACATTCTAATGGAGTGTCTAGAGACCTTACTTTCAGTTTACAGAAAATAATAAGGATATTGTTGTTGTTGTCAGGTACTGTTGAGTAAGTTCCAACTCACAGAGACCCTGTGCACAACAGAACCAAACAGTGCCCAGTCCTGCACTATGCTCAAAATCGTTGTTATGCTTAAGCCCATTGTTGCAGCCACTGTGTCAATCCATCTCATTGAAGGGCTTCCTCTTTTTCATTGACCCTGTACTTTACCAAGCATGATGTCCTTCTCCAGGGACTGATCTCTCCTAAAAACATGTCCGAAGTATATAAGACTTAGTCTCACCATCCTTGCTTCTAAGGAACATTCTGGCTGTACTTCTTCCGAGACAGATTTGTTCATTCTTTTGGCAGTCCATGGTATATTCAATACTCTTCGCCAATACCACAATTCAAAGACATCAATTCTTCTTCTGTCTTCCTTATTTATTGACCAGCTTTCACATGCATATGATGCAGTTGAAAATACCACGGCTTGGGTCAGGTGCACCTTAGCCTTCAAAGTGACATCTCTGCTTTTCAACACTTTGCAGCAGATTTGCCCAATGCAATGCATCTTTTGACTTCTTGACTGCTGCTTCCATGGCTGTAGACTGTGGATCCAAATAAAACGAAATCTTTGACAACTTCAATATTTTGTCCCTTTATCATGATGTTGCTTATTGGTCAAGTTGTGAGGATTTTTGCTTTCTTTATGTTGAGGTGTAATCCACATGGAAGGCTGTGGTCTTTGATCTTCATTAGTAAGTGCTTCAAGTCCTCTTCACTTTCAGCAAGCAAGGTTGTGTCATCTGCATAATGCAGGTTGTTAATGAGTATTCTTCCAATCCTGATGCCCTGTTCTTCATACAGTCCAGTTTCTAGGATTATTTGCTCAGCATACAGATTGAATAGGTATGGTGAAAGGATACAATCACGACATACACTTTTTCTGACTTTAAAACCCTGCAGTATCCCCTTTTTCTGTCCGAACAACTGCCTCTTGATCTATGTATAGGTTCCTCATGGCACAATTAAGTGTTCTGGAATTTCCATTCTTTGTAATGTTATCCATAATTTGTTATGATCCATACTGCCTTTTCATAGTCAACAAAACACAGGTAAACAAACTTCTGGTATTCTCTGCTTTCAGCCAAGATACATCTGACGTCAGCAGTGATATCCCTGGTTCCATGTCTTCTGAATCTGGCCTGAATTTCTGACAGTTCCCCATTGATACACTGCAGCAGCCACTTTTGAATGATCTTCAGCAAAATTTTACTTGCATATAATATTAATGATATTGTTCTGTAATTTCTGCATTCGTTTGGATCACCTTTGTTGGGAATAGGCATAAATATGGTTCTCTTCCACTCAGTTGGCCAGGTAGCTGTCTTCCAAATTTTTTGGCATAAAACAGTAGGCACTTCCAGCACTGCAACTGTTTGTTGAAACATCTCAATTGATAGTCCATCAGTTCCTGGAGCCTTGCTTTTCACCAATGCCTTTAGTGCAGCTTGGAGTTCTTCCTTTACTACCATTCGTTCCTGATAATATGCTACCCCCTGAAAAGGTTGAACGCTGGCCAATTCTTTTTGTTATAATGACTCTGTGTATTCCATCTTGTTTTGAGGCTTCCTGCATCAATATTTTCCCCATAGAATCCTTCACTATTGCATCTTGAGTCTTGAATTTTTCTTTGTCTCTTTCAGCTTGAGAAATGCTGAGCGTATTCTTCCCTTTTGGTTTTCTATATCTCGCTCTTTGCACACGTCATTATAATACTTTCCTTCGTGTTCTGGAGCCGCCATTTGAAATCTTCTGTTCAGCTCTTTTATTCATCATTTCTTCCTTTTGCTTTAGCTAGCTGACGTTCAAGAGTAAGTTTCAGAGTCTCTTCTAACATCCATTTTGGTCTTTTCTTTCTTTCCTGTCTTTTTAATGACCTCTTGGATTCTTCGGAAACCCTGGTGGCATAATGGTTAAGTGCTACAGCTGCTAACTAAGAGGTCGGCAGTTTGAATCCACCAGGTGCTCCTTGGAAAGTCTATGGAGCAGTTCTACTCTGTTCTATAGGGTCACTATGAATTGGAATCAACTCTATAGCAGTGGGTTTGGTTTTTTGGTTTTGCTTGCTTTCTTCGTGTATGATGTGCTTGATGTCATTTCACAACTCGTCTGATCTTTGGTCATTAGTATTCATCACTTCAAACCTATTTTTGAAATAGTCTTTAAATTCAGATGGGATATACTCAAGGTCACACTTTGGCTCTCATGGACTTGTTCTAATTTTCTTCAGTTTCATGTGAACTTGCATATGAGCAATTGATGACCTTGTTCTGACTGATGATATTGAGCTTTTCTATCATCTCTTTCCACAGACGTAGTCAGTTTGATTCCTGTGCATCCTATCTGGTGAGGTCTATGTGTATAATCACTGTTGCAATGAAGATTAGAGGAAGCAAAAAAGACATCTAGAATGTGGAACGTTCTTCAGATCAGCTGGCCTGGGTTATTTTTTTTTTTTAACAAGTCAGTAGTGTGGGTGTAAATGTATATGCATATGTATGTATAAAAAAAAGTATATGTACGTATATATAAATTTTTTTATATATAAAGTCAATGGCATAAATATATATTATTCATGATATATATTATATATGTATATCTGTAAAACAAGTCAATAGCATGAATATATATATAATTTATGACATATGATATCTATATTATAGCATGAATATATATATATATATATATAACAAGAGGCTCAGGTTCATAATAAGTGTATACAATTGTGGACTTGGGTTGGTCTTGACTTGGACAATCCACTAAGAAGAAAACAATTCAGGAATTTTGATTATAGACTAAGTATTAGATGGTGTCAAGGATTAGTGTTAATTTTGCTAGATGTGGTAATGGCACATTTCTTATGTAACAGAACGTCCACAGTATTTAGAGATTTTATTGAAGTCTATAGGTTGAAATAACATCATGTCTTGGGTTCATTTTAAAATTTTCAGAAAGAAAATACAAGAGAAAGAGATGAATGAAGCAAGTATGGCAAAATCTAGATAATTGTAGGGTCTGGGAGATGTGTTTGTGGGCATTCGGCATACTGGTGTCTTTCTTTTGTGAATCTTTGCAAAATTTTTTAGATGGTTCTTACTAAATAAAAATAAGTAAAAGGAAAAAGTACTTGGTTGTTTGATAAAACCTGAGAGTAATAAAAGGAATAAGGCTTCTGTGGAAATGCAAAGCTCCAATTAGGAGCAGAAAACTTTGATGGCTAATTTGTTTTCAAAAATAAAACGTGTACACAGCACATAAAGTCATTTTTTATGAGCCTTACTCAAATTGTAATGCAATTGCTAACCTCTATAAATGGGATTGTTATTTATAAAAATGTGCCCTGAGGCAATTTATATTTATTATCTTGTCTAGGGCTAAACCAAGGAAACCAAATTCTAGTTTAAAAAAAAAAAAAAAAAGATTTTATTTCCTTTCTTCCTGAGCCTAGCCTAAGGGAGATTGGTAGCTTTCCTTTTCTCTGCATTTTTCCTTTGGTAATGAAGTATTTAAGTTTATTTGCTAGCAAGACCTATTCTGTGGTCCGGAAAGCTCTCTAGGGATTTGGCATTTAATGCCAGCAAGTGGAATCATGGTTGGCGAAGCTGATCTAGCATTTGGCTTGTAAGAAATGTTGAGCCGAGTAATCCCGCTGCCGTCTAGAGAGGTCCGGCAGTATAGTGTTTCTTTCCATGTATTCACAATCAAAAACAAACCACAGAATTAGTTTACCTAACAACAAGCAGTGGGATGTAGGGTTTCAGAGAAATCAGAAAGGCTTGATCTATGCAACTGAATGTCAGCCATCTTCACAATTCTGTTATAACCCCCTAGGGTTGACATGGAGGGATGCAGTGCCCTAAATGAAATTGTAAATTCAGTGAAATTTGTCTTTTGACATCCACTAAGCTCCTTGGTTTTTTTTTTTTTTTTTTTCTACTCTGATATTTCTCTTTTTTTCTTGTCCGAACTTACAGTTTCTTGGTCCCTTTGATCTATGGCAACGATAAAGTGATGAATATATTAACAACAAGAAGCCCATGTCTTCATAGACAAAACTTCCCAGAACTATCGACATTTAAAAGTGACAATATTTGATCTAAAGAGATGGCAATTTATGGTTAAAACAATTGACTGCTGACTGAAAGTTCAGTGGTTTGAATCCACCAGTGACTCCTCCAGAGAAAGAGGTGGCAGTCTGCTTCCATAGAGATTTACAGCTTTAGAAACCCTATGGGTTCACTATGAGTCAGAACAGACTCCTTGGCAGTGGGTTTTACCACATGTTTTAAGTGGCAGAGGGGAAACAAAGACAGCCACACCTAATAATAACTGCTAACACTGATTGAGCATAGACTATGTGCCAATTCTTTGCATGCGCAATTCATTGAATCCTCACAACAATCCTATACGTTCTATTATTGTCACTTAATTACAGGAAACTAAGACAAAGTAGTAAAGCAACTTGCACAAGGCCACATGGCAAGCTGTGGCAGAGCAATATTAGGGCTTATTCAGTTAACTCTAAACTAGTGTTAACTCTAAACCATAAGCCAGTGTGCTAGGCAGTTTGCATTATATTCCATAGAACAATTTGATCAGGTACGAATTATGAGCCATTTTGTAAAAATGATGAAACTGGAAATATTATACAAATTAACTAAGGTTATATAGCTATATAAGGATAAGATCCTAGTGTTCAAATGTGAGGTCTGAACAGGTGACATAAGTTTGAATTTTGTCCGTGTATAAGTGGTGCTGTAAGCCATGAAAAAAATTTTTTTTTTTTTCATATGGGCAGGGATAAAATCAGCTAGAGAGAGAGTACAGCGTTAAAGGGGAAAAAGATCTAAGCTTAAACATTGAAGAATTGCAATATTTGATGGCCAAATAGAAAGTAGAAGTCTGAAAGGATAGAAAGGTGTGACAAAGATGGGAACAAAAGGAATGTAATATCATAGAACACCAGAGAATTATCAAGAAAAAAATACAGCAGGGGATGAGAGAGCTGAAGGGTCTCAAGCCAACAAATTTTTTTTTTTAAGGAATTGCTATGTGTCCCTTCTTCTTGTAGCCCATTACACAGCTGAAATAAGTCATATGCTCCTGCCAGAAGGAAAGTAGAAACAGATCTGATCGATGACATGGAACATCTACTACCCCCCCAGCGCCTGTCACAGTGCTGATTTTTAACCAATATGAATATCATGTATGAAAGAAAATCAATGAACAAATGAATAGAAGTATTGCATGAATGAATGTGATAAAATTAATATACCTAAAAAAAAAAGGCCTATAATAATAAAGTTACTTGGATTTAGATAAAATTTAGTGTTGATAATTATAAATGACTATATATCTTTCCATTCCTCAGAAAGTTGCCACAAACCTCAGGATAAAAATCCATTCTTATATCCTTAAAATCATACTAATTTAAGGGTTCTCTAGAGTTAAATAAAAGAGACCTGGTGGTGCAAATGGTTAAGTGCTCAGCTGCTAGCGAGAGATTAGCAGTTCAGACTCACCGAGTGGCTCCATGGGAGAAAGACCTGGTGATCTGCTTTCGTAAAGATTACAGCCAAGAAAACCCTATGGAGCAGTTTTACTTTGTTGCATGGAGTCACTATGAATTGGAATCAATTCAATGATACCCAACAAACCAAAAACCAAACCTGTTGTAGTCAAGTTGATCCTGACTCAGCAACTCTATAGGACAGAAAAACCCTACTTCATAAGGTTTCCAAGGCTGTAAATCTTTACAGAAGCAAACTGCCATTATCCTTCTCCTGCAGAGTGGCTGGTGGGTTTGAACCACTGACTTTTTGGTTATCAGCTAGTGGCTAACCACTGCATCACCAGGGCTCCTCAATAACAACAAGGAGAATTAAAGTCCAACTAACAAATGTTGAATGATCCCAAGCCTGTCTGGAACACTAGGAAAAATACATATAGGTGATTAAATATTTAAGAGTAATGACATAACGATGCAGTTCAATGATTTAAAGAATGGTCCTCTGGTGCAGGCAGCATTTTGAAATGAGCATACGTAGTCTTCACCACACACTGCCCCCACTACTCTTCCCATTCTATAACTTTCCCCACTCTTCTACTTGATATCGCCACTCCTCAGTGTCTATGAATCTGCTGTTCTGATATACTTCTAAGCATACTTTTAAAAAATTTAGGGGGGATTAAAATGGGAGGTACCCTAGGCCATTTGATTTTAAATAGGGAAACCAAAGCCTAAGTCAAATTGTAGAATTTCAGCCTGGATAGTTTGGTACAAAGGATCATTGTCCCCAATTCTCCACTCTATCTATACTAAAATTTCACTTTCATGTGTTTTGCAACATCACTTCTCATTGTCTAACACTAGAGAATGTGGAGTATGTTTCCTCTTGATGTTGATGTTGGACTTGGCCATGTGATTTAATCTGGCCAATGGGAACAAGGCAGAAGTGACCGTGTGCCAGTTCTGCTTGAGTAGAGTCTTTAAGAGGCATCGTGTGCTTCTGTTGACCTCTCTTGAACTTCTGCCATCTTCACAGAACAGCATGCACTGGGTACCTACTCATCCTAGAATAAAACATGTGGTAATGATCTGAAAACCCAATATTGAATCTGAATCCAAGTTCAGCCAAACACAGCTCAGCTTAGCCAAATTCAAACCAAGACCACCTGAACCAGAATTGACTCACAGATCTTTGAGCAAGAAAAATAATGCTTTTTGTATGCCACTGAGATTTTGGGCTTGTTTGTTATGTAGTATTATTGAATCAATAGTTGACTAATATAAATAGAGAAAAATTCATTATGACCAAAAATTTTCCTAGTACTCTTTTTTTTAATAATTTTTATTGTGCTTTAAGTGAAAGTTTACAAGTCAAGTCAGTCTCTCACACAAAAACACATATACACCTTGCTACACACTCCCAATTACTCTCCCCCTAATGAGACAGCGTGCTCTTTCCTTCCACTCTCTCTTTTCGTGTCTATTTCGTCAGCTTCTAACCTCCTCCACCCTCTCATCTCCCCTCCAGGCAGGAGGTACCAACATAGTCTCAAGTGTCCACCTGATCCAAGAAGCTCACTCCTCACCGGCATCCCTCTCCAGCCCATTGTCCAGTCCAATCCATGTCTGAAGAGTTGGCTTCAGGAATGATTCCTGTCCTGGGCCAACAGAGGGTCTGGGGACCATGACCACAGGGGTCCTTCTAGTCTCAGTCAGACCATTAAGTCTGGTCTTTTTATGAGAATTTGGGGTCTGCATCCCACTGCTCTCCTTTTCCCTCAGGGGTTCTCTGTTGTGTTCCCTGTCAGGGCAGTCATCGGTTGTAGCTTGGCACCATCTAGTTCTTCTGTTCTTGGGATGATGCAGACTCTGGTTCATGTGGCCCTTCTGTCTCTTGGGCTCGTAATTACATTGTGTCCTTGGTGTTCTTCATTCTCCTTTGATCCAGGTGGGTTGAGACCAATTGATGCATCTTAGATGGCTGCTTGCTAGCATTTAAGACCCCAGACGCCACTCTTCAAAGTGGGATGCAGAATGTTTTCTTAACAGATTTTATTATGCCAATTGACTTAGATGTCCCCTGAAATCATGGTCCCCAAACCCCTGCCCCCGCTACGCTGACCTTCGAAGCATTCAGTTTATTCAGGAAACTGCTTTGCTTTTGGTTTAGTCCAATAGTGCTGACCTCCCCTGTATTGTGTGCTGTCCTTCCTTCACCTAAAGTAGTTCTTATCTACTATCTAATTAGTGAATGCCCCTCTCCCAGCCTTCTTCCCGCCCCTCTCTCGTAACCACAAAAAAATGTTTTCTTCCCAGTTTAAACTATTTCTCAAGTTCTTATAATAGTGGTCTTATACAATATTTGTCCTTTTGCAACTGACTAATTCCACTCAGCATAATGCCTTCCAGGTTCCTCCATGGTATGAAATGTTTCACAGATTCCTCACTGTTCTTTATCAATGCGTAGTATTCCATTGTGTGAATATATCATAATTTATTTCTCTATTCATCTGTTGATGGGCACCTTGGTTGTTTCCATCTTTTTGCTATTGTAAAGAGTGCTGCAATAAACATGGGAGTGCATATATCTGTTGGTATAAAGGCTCTGATTTCTCTAGGATATATTCCAAGGAGTGGGATTGCTAGATCGTATGGTAGTTCTATTTAGAAACTCTAGCTTTAGAAACAGAAAAAGGAAAATATAGCCAAAACCAAGACTCTAGGAAGTCATGAAAAAAAAAAAAAAAAAAAGTACGAGTATCATGAAGAAAGAATAGCTCAGAAACCTATAAGGGTAGGCATCTATCCGAAAACAACATGAAATTTGAACAATCTCTTATAACAGTGTTTCAGAAGGGTAAGGCTTTTAACAGAGTAAAAGAAGAGAAGAGAATGGGGTGTCTATTTCTCCCTTTATTGTTAGTTTTTTTTTTTTCATGTACTTTGGAACTCTGTTGTTAGGTGCTTATTATTGTTGTATCTTCTTGATGGATTGACAATGAATGCCTCAATTTCTCTTTCTTTCTTTTCTTCTTTTTTTTTTTTTTAATAAAAAACTAAGCTGTTACCCTGACTATGAGGCCTCTGTGGCCTCTCTCAGGGCAGTCAAGGAGCATCAGGAAGTAGTGAGAGCATAGCCCAGATCAGATTAACTCTTACATTCAAAAGTTCTCTTCCTTCTCAAGGTAACTAGTCATCCAACCTTTGGCTAAGAAATACTGACACACGACAAGAAGATAATGAAGAAAACAGACTAATAAGAAAAATTTATATTGGTTCACATTCAAGGATTATGAATGAGAATTAGTTCACATGTCCTGGTAGATCACTTGAGAATGTCAATTTTAAATGACAATACATTGCTTGATATTTAATTCCCTGTTGAAAAGGATGATAGATACAGTATTTTAAAGGGAAAAAAATTAAAATAATACATATAACTCAGAGGTTACCAGATCAGTATGGAATCCATATGCAACTTGATCCAGAGATTAAGTTTTCTAGCACTTCTGAGGTCCTTTTGCACGTTCTAAAATACTTTCTCTCAGGGGAGGAAGATCTGTAGTTCAAGCTCAATGATAAAGAAGGGATAAATGTTCTCAAGTCTTTTGGAAGTCTTCAATGGTGCTCCACTAGCATAACTTTATCCAAGAAGTGGTACAGGCTGAATTAGCTCAACCCCAAAACAAGATGCCCTAGATAATCCATAGCAGCATTTCATGGGACAGAGATTCCAGAAATCAAAAAAGAGGAATTCAATTGTAGGATTATCTTTTTTGCTTGCACATAAATTAGACTGAATGTCTAATTAATGGGTGCTACAAAAAAAAAAAATTTTTTTTTACTGATACAGTGGTTTTTCAGTCAATAGTACCATATTTAGAAGAAAATGTGAAATGGATACACTTAAGCCAAAGTCAGAAGATGTGAATTTTAAAATCATCTAACCTCTTTGAGTCTTTCAATTCCTTCATGTGCAACAAGACAAGAATCATGCAACCCAGGGTCACTAATCATGTTTGCATGGCTATCTGCTTTGAAGAAAAACAAGGTATCAAAATTGGGTTATTGGGTTTGTTTCTGTTCGTCTTTTTGGTGTCCTTGTGTTCTTTGGGTCATTCCTCCTAAACCAAAGAAAAAGGCAAATAGATCTGTGTTCTGTTATATGGCACAACAAAAGAGAATTGCAGGGAGAGCCACAAGCCTGACTGACACTGGAAGGCAATGGCTTTCCTAGACTAGCTCTGGCAGATCTTGCACCCAGCTCTTAAAAAATATCTGCTGCTCTACAGCTGGCCATAGCAGGTTAGCTTCACAGGGACCCTAAGTAGTAGTGTTTAGGCTGTAAAACTTGGAGCACCCTAGCAGCCAAAAGCAAGCTTCTAAGACTCTGTGGAATCCACAATTGGTGGCAACGGGTAATCCACCAGACTATATTGGTCAGAGGTACCATTTCAACCTAAGTTGAGAGAGTGGGAAAGGCAGGCATGTTGGTTCTTCCTAATATTTTCCTTACTAGGAAATTAAAAAAAAAAATGGAATGAATGAAGGAAGGAAGAAATGAAGGAAAGAAAGAATGAGGGAATAAGTGAAAGAATAAATAAAACAAAATTCTGGCAGAGACCCAAATATACTAGGTGGGGACTTGAGATAATTATAAGCAGTTGCTGTCGAGTTAGCTCTGACACACAGCAATCTGATAGTTGTCAGAGCAGAGCTGTGCTCCATAGCGTTTTCAATAGCTGCTTCTTTTTTGGAAGTAGATTGCCAAGTCTTTCTTCTGAGGCACCTCTGAGTGGATTTGAACCTATAACTTTCGGTTGTCAGCAGAGCATATTAACTGTTTGAACCACCCAGGGACTCCTGAGATAATAATAAAGACCTTAAATTGAAAACTAGTTCTCAAATGGAGAGTGGTAACAGAAAAAAGGAAAAGAAAGCACAGCAAAGGCTATAGCCATTGTCTCGATTTTGTTTTGGATTGCAAATGAAATCATGAATTCGAACTATAAAGTAATGTTAATAAAATGTTATTATAGTTTTAATTGTAGTTCACACTTCTCAAATTTCAGATCATGGAACTAGAAAGAGCCTTAAAAACCTCCTAATCTTATTATTTTTTTTTTCTTTCAAAAGAAAGCTCAAAGGTGGCACAAAGCCCAAATCACCTGACACTTCCTTACCATTTAATTCAGGCCCTGAGGTGCACACTCAAAAACCACCTACCTTGTCAAATCCCAACATTATCCAAATGAGAACAGTGTGATTCAGAAAGCAGAAGTAACTTGCTCAGAATCACAGAGCCAATTAGTAGTCAGAACTCTTCTTTTCTAACTGCCTATGAAAGATAACCCTTTGTACACACCATATCAGTGCATTCTAATGCTGGCAGAGCTGCATTTCCTGCCTGGTTAACTGGATCCAGGGCTGCATGGATTTAGAACCTCTCTGCAAAGGCTTGAAATCAGATGGCTGGAGACAGGAAAGGAACAAAAGGATGGCCTCCTGGGAAATTAAGAGCACAGGTGCACCAATTATCTGTTCAGATTTTTTTTTTAACACTAGAGTAGGTAGATAGACTTTATCAATCTTTTTAATTTCAAAACAATGAGCACTTCCCTTCCCTATAATTAAAAGAAGGAAAGAAGAGAAAGAAAAAGACAAAGAACAGGAAGGAAGAGCAAGAGTTACAGAGAAAGCTTGTCAAGAGGTAGCCTGGTCTGGGTGACAGTGAATGTGTTGATGTGTATGGTTCTTGAGAGATTTAGCGAGAAGAGAAAATGCTGAATGACCCTGAACATCAGTGTGCATTAACTGGTGTTGATAGATTCGAGCATAAATTGGGTGAGGAAAAGTGGTTGCAACAGATAAGCAATGCAGGAGCCCTAAACGTGTTTCTAATTGGATTAAAGGGATATGAGTAGGCAATCCACATTATGCTGGTCATTACATTCCTTATCACAGTCCATATTTCCCCAGGGGTGAGGGGGAGAAGGGGTCAGATGGGAAATTGAGGAAAATGCAAGCCAACACAGACTCTTCCCTTGCCTGGCTGTGCTTCTACCTCCCTCTGTGCCACTTCGTGTAGATTTAATACATAATTTTAATTTTGATGAGAGAGTCATTTCATTAGACTATGGCGTTCATATTTTATGTTTCCCCTTTTAATGATGGATCTTTTTAAAATGATAGGCTATGAATGGAACCAGAGACATTCAAGCTAGGCCAGGCTGGATTTTCTAAGGTGACTACCCATTATTGTTGGCATGCTTCGCAGTTAATAACTCTCCAAGAGTCACCTATAATTGAGCCTCTGGATGTCAGTCATTCACATATATCTTTTCAGTGAGATTTATAGACTTTTTCCCTATTCTTATTTTAAGAAGCCTATATGGCTTCATTTTTATTCTACTCCATGGATGGGACATGTATGGTTCCATTTTATAGGTTCTTTTTTTTTTCCCTAGATTCCACCCTCCCCTGGTGTTAGAGGAACTTATAGAATCCTTTCAGGTCAAAACTGGAATAAACCTTAGAAACCAACTAATCTCTAACTTCATTTCATGAGAAAATTCATATCCAAAGATGCCAAGTGACTAGGCCAAGACCACAGAAATAGTTTGTGGCACTGCCTGAAATTCATCCCCCTAAAGGAAACTGACATTTTAAATTAACCAACAAAAAAATTAAATGCACATGTTGTGGCTAGAAATTTCATTTTGTGTCAATTTGGCATACAGATTGTAGAAATTGTTATGACAAAATTAAAACAAATATGTGAAATAAAGCCTTGTAAGAGGAAAAGGAAAATCTGTTTTAGAATCAAGTAGTCATATATAATTTAGGTAGTAATGGACCAACAAATGGCACACATTGTTGGTTTCAGACCAATCACAGAAATCATTTGTAAGGTAGGGAAATAGCTGAATCCTTCGCTTGGAAAGATGAACCATAAGTCTGTTTTTATGTCTGCCTGTAACAAAGCCACCTTCATTTATGGAGATAAAATATTCTCCCAGAGAAATGTGTGTGTGTGTGTTTGTAGCGTGTGTTTTCCTTTCTAAGTTTTCTTAGAAATGAGTAAAAAAATGTCCATTTCGGGCCAAAGGCGCTGTTTACTCAATATGTTTGTTATTTGGTTGAGAATGTTTCTCAAACACTTGTAATCTATAAAATAATACCTGATTAGGCATAGGACAACTTGTGTTTGGGAAAAAAAAAAATAGTAACCAGAATTAGGGAGTCTCCAGAAAGAGGATTTGGATATTATTAAATTAAAGGAGCTCTATTTACAAAAATCAGTGTTCTTGGTGGGGCTGGGTATTAGGATGTCCTAGGCAGCCACCAACCAAAATTGAGATATCCAGGTCCATCTGCTTCAATTCTCTGTATTTTCAAGTTCCTTCTTTTTTTTTTTTCAGTGACTCTTACGGATTGAATTGTGTCCCTGCAAAATGTGCGTCAACTTGGCTAGGTCATGTTTCCCAGCATTGTGGGATTGTCCCCATTTTGTCATCTGAGGTGATTTTCTTATGTGTAATAAATCCTACCTTTTTTGTTTTTCTATGACGTTAACGAGGCGGGATTAGAGGCAGTTATGTTAATGAGGCAGGACTCAATCTATAAAATTAGGCTGTATCTTGAGTCAATTTCTTTTGAGATATAAAAGAGAGAAGCTAGCGGAGAGACAGAGGGACCTCATGACACCAGGAATGAAGAACCAGGAGAGGAGTGCATCCTTTGGGCCCAGGGTTCCTGCACTGAGAAGCTCCTAGACCAGGGGAAGATTGAAGACAAGGGCATTCCCTCAAAGCTGACGAAGAAAGAAAGCCTTTCCCTGGAGCTGACACCCTGAATTTTGACTTCTAGCCTCCTAGACTGTGAGAGAATACACTTCCCTTTGTTAAAACCATCCATTTGTGGTATTTCTGTTATAGCAGCACTAGATGACTAAGACAATTCATATATGGACTTGCAGAAACTATTACTTAAAATAATATTGTACTTCTCTTGAGAGTCACATATATTAGAGCAAGAGATTACAACAAATATTTACTGAGCATATTTCATAGCAAATAACGTGAGCATGAGGACTTTCAAATATTATTTCATTAGATTTCCTCTAACAGCCCTAGGAGGTGAATATTATTGTCTGAATTTTTTAAAATAATTTTTATTGTGCTTAAATTTTTTTTTTAAGTGAAAGTTTACAGATCAAGTCAGTCTCTCACACAAAAACCCATATACACCTTGCTACACACTCCCAATTACTCTTCCCCTAATGAGACAGCCTGCTCTCTCCCTCCACTCTCTCTTTTTGTGTCCATTTCGCCAGTTTCTAACCCCCTCCACCCTCTCATCTCCCCTCCAGGCAGGAGATGCCAACATAGTCTCAAGTGTCCACCTGATCCAAGAAGCTCACTCCTCACCAGCATCCCTCTCCAACCAACTGAGAGATCCAACCATGGATTGTCCAGTCCAATCCATGTCTGAAGAGTTGGCTTCGGGAATGGTTCATGTCCTGGGCCAGCAGAAGGTCTGGGGGCCATGACCACCGGGGTCCTTCTAGTCTCAGACCATTAAGTCTGGTCTTATGAGAATTTGGGGTCTGCATCCCACTGCTCTCCTGCTCCTTCAGGGGTTCTCTGTCGTGTTCCCTGTCCGGGCAGTCATCGGTTGTAGCCAGGCAACATCTAGTTCTTCTGGTCTCAGGATGATGTAGTCTCTGGTTCATGTGGCCCTTTCTGTCTCTTGGGCTCCTAATCGCCTTGTGTCCTTGGTGTTCTTCATTCTCTTTTGATCCAGGTGGGTTGAGACCAATTGATGCATCTTAGATGGCTGCTTGTAGCGTTTAAGACCCCAGACACCACTCTTCAAAGTGGGATGCAGAATGTTTTCTTAATAGGTTTTATTATGCCAATTGACTTAGATATCCCCTAAAACCATGGTCCCTAGACCCCTGCCCCTGCTACGCTGGCCTTTGAAGCATTCAGTTTATTCAGGAAACTTCTTTGCTTTTGGTTTAGTCCAATTGTGCTGACCTCCCCTGTATCGTGTGCTGTCTTTCCCTTCACCTAAAGTAGTTCTTATCTACTATCTAATTAGTGAATGCCCCTCTCCCACCCTTCCTCCCTCCGCTCTCTCGTAACCACAAAAGAATGTTTTCTTCTCAGTTTAAACTATTTCTCAAGTTCTTATAATAGTGGTCTTATACAATATTTGTCCTTTTGCAACTGACTAATTTCACTCAGCATAAGGCCTTCCAGGTTCCTCCATGTTAAGAAATGTTTCACAGATTCCTCACTGTACTTTATCAATGCGTAGTATTCCATTGTGTGAATATACCATAATTATTTATCTATTCATCTGTTGATGGGCACCTTGGTTGCTTCCATCTTTTTGCTATTGTAAACACTGCTGCAATAAACATGAGGGTGCATATATCTGTTGGGTATATTTCTCTAGGGTATATTCCAAGGAGTGGGATTGCTGGATCGTATGGTAGTTCTATTTCTAGCTTTCTAAGGAAGCACCAAATCGATTTCCAAAGTGGTTGTACCATTTGACATTCCCACCATCAGTGTATAATTGTTCCAATCTCTCCACAGCCTCTCCAACATTTATTATTTTGTGTTTTTTGGATTAATGCCAGCCTTGTTGGAGTGTCTGAATTTTTTAATGAAAGAACTGAGCCTCAGTTCCAAAGACCCCAAACCTAAGATTTTAAGTCCTTTGATCTTTGTTGTTTTTGTTGCATGCTGTTGAGTGAATTCTGACTCATAGTGACCCTATATGACAGAGTAGAACTGCTTCAGCAGCCACTCTGCAGGAGAAGACCTAATAATCTGCTTCCAGTAAGATTACAAACTAGGGAACCCTATGCGGCAGTTCTACTCTGCCTTACAGGGTCACTATGAGTCAGAATTGACTTGAGGGCACTTACAGGAGCAGATCACCAGGTCTTTTCTCCCATGGATCCACTGGTGGGTTAGCACCTGAGTGCTTAACCACCGCACTACCAAGGCTCCTTCTTCTGATCAGAGGAACTGATCAGACAGTTGTTCTAACACAGGTGGTTGCTGAATTTGTCTTTTAAGGATTTCAGAGACCCAGATTCCAGATTTCACTCTGCTGCAAACCAGCTCTGTGACCTGGAGTAAGTCACTGTCCCTTTCATGGCTTCTTTCCCCAGTGGCTGACTATGCATCATGAGTGAGGGGAGAGGTTTCCTGCTCATGCTGGAACCTCATCATCTGGTGCATATTAAAATCTAAATTAGTACTTGTTGACTTAATGAAAGTGGTTGTTCTTGATGATCCTTAAGGTCCAATTAACTCTAGTATTTTATGGCTCTTTCCTTTCTGGCACACTCACCTCCACTTAGGTCCTCGCTCTTAGCGACTTCGTTTACGCCCTATATTGACAGTTTAAGCAAGGGCTTCCCCCTTTTAGGTCAGTCCCTTCCTCTCTCTTTTGGTTTCTCGTTACTCTACCTGTGGCCATCACCAGCTTAAAGAAGTTTGAATATCAACCTACCTCCTTTGAAGACAGATTCTGTGTTCTCCTTGTGTATCTTTCACATTTGTGTTTTCTCTATATCTTCACTTCCACTTGCCTGATGCTTTTTCTTTATATAGAGGTACTACAGAGTGAAACTGACCTTAAAAATTCAATAATAAGCCTGGCACCAAAGAAAAATAAAATTGCTTCTTTATGTGCTATAAAGCTACTGAGAAGAAATAAGCAGAAAAAAAAAATCTAGAAATTTGGAGGAGACCCTGAACACACAAATGTTCAAAATCAAATAGCAATTTCTTGATAAGGTGCAAGATTAGGTGAGGTAACCATACTTTGATAAAAACTTCATGTCAGCTTAGTTATAAATGCAACCAACTCTTAGAATCACAACTCTCACTTCTGGGAAAAGGCTCAGTGATCTTGCCCAACCCCTGTATTCACTAGTGAGATTCTGATTCAAGTCATTTCTTTTCATTTCCTACCTGCAGGTAACGTATTAGGTCTGCGTTATTTATTTATTTCTAGTGGGCTAACCCTCTGAGATCAGGATGCATTTCTCAGGCCTTTTGTTTTGTCTGAATGTAAGATTTTTTTTTTTTTTTTAATGTCCCCCATTGCCCTTTGTAGAACTGGAGTAACACCGAAAACGTAATTGCTTTAGGGAACTGACAACTAATTATCCCAAAGCAAAAAGAAGGCTACGCATTTAGATAATGAAACGTCAATCAGTGTAATAGAAGTGTCACTTACTTAATACTTCTGTGGGTTTGAAAGGACTGCACGTTATTTGAAGATACATCCGTGTACCTCTGCATCCAGAGACACTGCGGGCACACACATACTGTGGCTTTCTCTACCTACTTAAAGATTGTGCACCAGTAACATAGCTCCAAAGACTGGGATGTAGAATGTTGTGAGTATGTGTTATCTGTGTGTGTCTGTATGTCTGTCTGTCAACTTGCAGGATTCTGTCAAATGCTGGCTTCTTGATCTAAGACTGTGAAGCCTGCACCTACAGCTGCATTTGTGCAGATGGCCAGGAAGTCAAGATGTTTCATTCAGAGGAAGCTGCAGTGCCGTTGACATTGAACAGTGCCAGAAATCTGACTCCTTACCATCAAGCAAGGATTTAGAATGCGGAAGAAGGAAATATTTTTCCATGAATATTTATGGGAAACCCTGCTCTGTGGAGTAAAAGTGATAAGGATGTGCTGTCAATAATCAAGTTGGGTGGTTATTTGTATGTAATAATTTAGAAATGGGGAAGGAAGGAAGGTAGCCCTATGTTTTCTTAAATAATACAGACATTGCCTCAAAGAGCGTGTTCTGTTTTCCTTGGATCCTTCCATTTCCCTTGTGCTTAGATCAGTTTTTTTTTTTTTTTTTTTTTATGACCCTATATATGTCCACCTTCAATCTACAGAGAAAAGACAAATGTCCTCTGTTGGAAGCACATGACATTTCAAAACTGATTTCTTATAATTTGATGTAAAGATTAACAAATGTAATGCCACACGAGCTTAATATCACTGAACAACAATAACATTGCCACATAACTTCAACGATGCCTTTTAAAGACCCTTTTGTGTTACTCACATGGTCATGATCAACTGGCAGTTCTGATGGTGCTAAAATACATGTTAGGATGTCACTGATTTTGCCTTTAATGCTCAAAGGCGGTACTACCCAATAACTAAGAGGCACATTGACTCATAACTACAAAATGTAAACATATTAAGCTTGAAATTCTTCTTTAGATAATGCGTGTTTATATATTTTTCTCATTCAAAAATTTATACACAAATTGTTTTGTGACATTGGTTGCAATCCTTACTATGTGACAGCACTCTCCTCCTTTCTACTCTGGGTTCCCTGTATCCATTCATCCAGCTTTCCTGTCCCTTCCTGCTTTCTCTTCTTGCATTTGGGCAGGAGTTGCCCATTTGGTCTCCTATATTTGGTTGAAATAAGGAGCATGCTCCTCATGTGTGTTATTGTTTGCTTTATAGGCCTGTCTAATCTTTGTCTGAAAAGTGGACTTCGGGAGCAGCTTCTGATCTGAGTTAGAAGGGTAAGGCAAAACAGAAGCTTTCACTCTGTAGGACTCTAGGTAACTTTGTATGGAATTGTATGCAGCCATTAAAATATTTTAAATTGAATACATTGAAACTGTACTAGGAAAAAAGCAAGATTAATATTATCCAATTGCCACTATGGGGAAGAAAAACAACAAATAGACACCAAAGAAGAAACAGAAAAAAAAAAAAAATCAAAAAGTTAGAGCCGGCACGTATTTTGGTAGTGGAATTAAGGGTAAAATATTATTTTTCTACTTTTCTATATATTCTGTTGTTGTTAGGTGCCGTCGAGTCAGTTCTGACTCATAATGGCCCTATGCACAACAGAACAAAACACTGCCCGGTCCTGCACCATCCTTACAATCATTGTTACGCTTGAGCTCATTGTTGCAGCCACTCTGTCAAATCTACCTCGTTGAGGTTCTTCCTTTTTTCCACTGACCCTGTACTTTGCCAAGCAGGATGTCCTCCTCCAGAGATTGATCCTACCTGACAACATGTCCAAAGTATGTAAGACACAGTCTCACCATCCTTGCTTCTAAGGAGCATTCTGGGTGTACTTCTTCTAAGACAGATTTGTTCATTCTTTTGGCAGTCCATGGTGTATTCAATATTCTTCGCAAACACCACAATTCAAAGGTGTCAATTTTTCCTTGGTCTTCCTTATTCACTGTCCAGCCTTCATATGCATATGATGCAATTCAAAATACCATGGCTTGGATCAGGCACACCTTAGTCTTCAAGGTGACATCCCTACTTTTCAACACTTTAAAGAGATCCTTTGCAGCAGATTTACCCAGTGCAATGTGTCGTTTGATTTCTTGAGTGCTGTTTCCATGGCTGTTGATTGTAGATCCAAGTAAAATGAAATCCTTGCCAACTTCAGTCTTTTTTCTGTTTATCATGATGTTGCTCATTGGTCCAGTTGTGAGGATTTTTGTTTTCTTTATGTTGAGGTGCAAGCCATACTGAAGGCTATGGTCTTTGATCTTCGTTAGTAAGTCCTTAAGTCCTTTTCATTTTCAGCAAACAAGGTTGTGTTATCTGCATAACTCAGGTTGTTAATGAGTCTTCCTCCAATCCTGATGCCCCATTCTACTTCATATAGTCCAGATTTCGAGTTATTTGCTCAGCATATGGATTGAATAGGTATGGTCCAAACAACTGCCTCTTGATCTATGTAAAGGTTCCTCATGAGCACAATTAAGTGTTTTGGAATTCCCATTCTTCACAATGTTATCCATAACTTGTTATGAGCCACACAGTCAAATGTCTTTGTATAGTCGATAAAACACACACAAACATCCTTCTGGTATTCTCTGCTTTCAGCCAGGATCCATCTGACATCAGCAATGATAACCTTGGTTCCACATCCTTTTCTGAACCTGGCCTGAATTTCTGGCAGTTCGATGTCGATATACAGCTGCAGCAGTATATATTCTACATTTAAAAAAAGATGTTTATTTTATAATGAATATAAATATATATGTATATTTAAGCATGTATGTGTATATGTATATATATATGTTCAGAGATAAAGACATTTAAAACAAAAAAATCTAAAAGTATATAAATATCACGGAAAAATGGAAATTTGGCAAGAGTCGGAATAAACCTTAAGTAGCTTAACCTTTCTGTACTGTCCCTGATAGATGGAAACTTCTGGTGACAGGGGTAGTATTCCCTCCTAATTGTGATGGTTAAGATTGTGTGTCAACTTGTCTGGGCCATGATTCTCAGTGTTTTGGCAGTTGTAAAATGTTGTGATCACTTTCCTGTTGAAATTTGATATGTGATCATCCTCATGATGGACTCTGCTGAGTGGTACCAGCAGGGGTGGGGCCCGTGGTGGCTCACCACCCCCTCAGCCTTCACCTCTCCACCTTCTGACGTCTACTTCCTTTTCCTCCTCACCTTGCAAAGATTGTTGGATTGTTCTGGATCCAGCAGCTGTCTCTTGTCTGAGCTCTGGTTCTTGGGACTTGAGCTAGGAACTTACCTGTCCATCTTGAGATTCGCCAATCTTCATAACCTGTGAGCAACAGTGCTGCTCCCTGACCTGCCTATCTTGGGTTTGCCAGTCCCTTTTTCAGCTGACTCAGGAGAAACCTTGCTGTCTTACCTGCTGACCTTGGAGATTCCTTGACCATCACAACCTGTGAGCGGGATCCCTGTTCTCCAGCCTGCTCATCTTGGGTTAACCAGCTTCTGCGGCTCCATGAATTGCGAAAGGATTCTGTTGTGATCCAAGGACTTGGGACATTCCAACCCCCACAACTGAATGAGCTGTTTGCTTAATATAAATCTCTCTCTATATATTTTCATACGCATTACAGGTTTTGCTTCTCTAGAGAACCCAGCCTAAGACAAGAATCTAACTGACTGTAATGCTGGACATCACTAATAGTCAAAAATTTCTTCCAATGAACTATAACATGCCTCCATGTCATATATATACCTTTGGCACAGTGCCACCCCATATGGGAGTCCAGGTCATGTACCACATAGCTCCCTAGATTACAACATGCATGGCACTCCCTGAAATTGTGTGGTGTTTCAACCCTGCCTGGGCCTATGACATCACCTAAACTGAACAAATCCTTTCTCATCTTTCTTGTTCTCTTCCTTTTTCCTTTTATCTTTTTCCTTTCTCCTTTCTCTTGGCCTCTTCAGAAGGTATGGCCTCAAGTATTGCACGGGGTTATTATCCTTGTCTTATATTTTTTCCTGGGAGAAAATGACCCAGTGGATTTCATCTTGATTTTCCAAATTTGTGAGGTTTGTTTTTAGACTCCAGGAAAAAAAAAAAAAATGACAGCACTGTTTTGAATGATTTTTACTGCCTTATGATCTAGGGAGCCCTCAAAACAAAAAAGCTGAGAATGAATTCCTCAGCACCATGACTAAAGGTGAAAAAAGGGGGTGGAGGGCATGTAACAGTTGGCTAAAGAACAGCTCATATTTGCCAGCCCAGGCTTAGCTTCTTTCAGACTTTGTAAACTTTTTCTCATTTAATTTTTACAGCAAATCTGCTTAATAATTGCTATTACAGCCACAGTTCTACCCTAGAATCACAGGAAATAGCTCTCTCAAATGGCCATGCTCCTTCAACATACCATTCTCTTTGCTGAAATTCTTACTCTGACCCCATCAGTTTCCTCTGATATTCATTCCCGGTTTTGCCTAGCAAACTCCTTACTTATCCCTTTCAAGACCCAATTATTTTCTGCTTTGAATTTTTGGTGCATACCGTGTATTTTCATTAACGGAAGCATGCTGAATCATTGAGTGTTGTTGGAATTTCCATAGGTAGTATGCATTTTTTTTTCTTGCCCCCTCCCACAAGCATACCCTTATAGAGTTCAGAGGGACACGTCATTGTCCCACTAATTCTACCCCCTCCCCCCAAGTCTCTTCAAAGCCACTGGGACATATGTGTTCTTAGAAAGACCAACTCTGTAGACATTTTATTCTCAGCATATACTTCAGAAAACTTTCTCAGAAATATTCACTTTTACATTTTGTTATAAATTTTATTTCTATTTTCTCTCTGGACATTCCACATGATGTACTGTCATCTTTCCAACAAATTGATAGGCATGTGAATAATTTTCTATGTATTCCCATTTCCTGTTCAATATTCTGAACTAGAAATAATTAGCCTTGGATTTTATAATCTAGTGATGTCTCTTGGAAGAACAGCTTCTGTCTTCCCCTTTATCAATCATGCAGTGTACAGGGCTTTATACCAAAGACCATGTAAAAATCCCACAGTGGTCTTTCTACTTCCTGGACAAAAGCAGCTGTTTGCGGGGAGCCAAGATTTGCCCATGGTTTTCAGTGCAAAGGCTGCATCAGCTGGCTCTGCTTTTATGACATGAAGCTTTCTCTATATGTGACAATGTTTGAACAGACTACCCAATGGTAAGAATCACCAACCCTTCATAGGATCACTTATTGTTAGGGTGTTTGTGCGTATGTGTTTTCTTTCAACAGCCTCCATCCAAAATTATTAGTTGAACATCCAAACTCCAGCCTTCTTTTCAATCTCACCCTCCATTTCCAGCCTGTATTCAAAGAGATTTATTGAGTCTAACAAATTTTTTCTGTGCTAGGTGTTATGGTGGGTAGAGAGATGAATATGGCACCTGCCATCTAGAAGCCTTTGATTTAGTAATGGAAAAAAGACATGCGAAAAACATACACTAGATATAGTGTAGTAGGTGAGAAGTGCTATTAAACAGTAGACATAAGGTGCCATAAGGGTTTGGAGGAAGACTCTTCCATATGGGCTATCTGGAAAAGTTTCAGAGGAGGTGACATTTAAGCTGCTCCTGGGCCTTTTAATTCTATAGGAAATTAGGGGCCTCTTCTATATGTCAGCATTGAGAACACATCCATGAATGAGTCTAATAATACTGAGTAACACTTATGGAGGGTCAGGGATTGTTCTAGGTGCTTTACCTGTGTTTTCTCTCACAACAACTAAATAATGTATGCACTATTTTATTCTCATTTTGAAAATGAACTAACTGAAGTATTCAAGTAACTAATCTGAAGCTTCTTAGTTAATAAGTGGTAGACAAAAAAAAAAAAAAAAAAAACCCAAACCAGTGCCATCGAGTCGATTCCGACTCATAACAACCCTGTAACGACCCTATAAGTGGTAGAGATGGGCTTTAAATCTATGAAGCATGGGTCTAGGAGCTGTATCCTTACTACACTATACCACACAATGCTATGCTGTTTTTATATAGACCTGGTTGTCATGGTGATTAGAGTCTATTATAGAAGACAAACTAGTACACATGTCCTATAATTTGAACAAATTTGCATGACAAAATATGGGAAATACAAAGTGTTTGAGAGCAAGTAGGGAGAGCATTTACGCAAACATGGAGGATCAAGGAATTAGGCACATTTAATCTGGAACCTGATGATAACCTTTTCCTGACTGGTGGGATACAAGGCTGCCCACCAAACTTTTCTGCCTCTCAGGTTCATTGGGAAGCTGCTTTCTTACTGACAGTGCATGCTCCCACAAGACAGGGGCCTTTATGACTGTTTGAAACTGAAAAGTAAGCACAAGTAAGCCCATGCTTACCTTGCTTACTGGGTCATCTGCGCCTGTCAGGGATTGTAAATTTAAAAAGAGGCTTTGATTCTGTATGAAGGTGCTATGGGGTTGGGAGAGAGACAGATGCCGGCCATACCTAGAAGCAGATTCTTTGATGTGGTGGAAAAATGTGAAATTGTTTGCTACAGAGGATCTGGTAAGCAAGGTAAGCACTGTGCTTACCTTGCCTATTGGATAATCTGCCCCTGTGCATACTATAACTCTCTCTTGAAGGTGCATAATGCACATTAGACTATTGTTTTTAAAGAGTTTGGAAGTGATAAAACCTATTTAAATCTACTTGAATTTTGAGAGGTAGTGACTTGCTCCAAATCCAAATTACACTTATTAGAACCCACTGCCATTTAAAATTCCGAATACAGTTATTGAGTCTCTTTTTGATGACTATAACAGGAGTCTGGAAAAATGAAGGTAAGGAAACTGAGAAAATCACTCCAACTCCAATTTTCTATTGAAACAATGTAAGAGCCAGGCTATTAATATTACTTAAGGCTTGAATCTTAGCACATAAGCAGGGAAACAGCACTTGGATGTAAATCTTGCTATCCTTGTCTCTCCATTTCATCCTGGTTATATACCCATACAGTCAGAAGAGAAGTCTAGTTTCCATATCGACTCACCTCCTCCTCGACCACCACCACCAAACTTTTTCTGCAATTTTTACCTGGTTTCCCCCCATAGAGTTTGCAGATGTCTCCAGTGAACTTCTCCCAAAAAAGTCAGATGCTTTCCCTCTGTCTTTATTTGCCTTGACCTTTCTGCAGCATTAGCTATGGCTCTTTCCTTCTCCTCTTAGCTCAGTTCTTTCTTATTCACTCTCCATCCTAAGGACAGATAGCTGAAATAGAGTAAGAATTGATCTAAACTACAGAATAACTGCCAAGATCATTCTTTTGCTGCACTGATAATTATAATGGAAAGTCTTTCTTGCTATTTCCCACTTTGTTATGGATGAAAAGCCTGTGGGAGTAAGACCCAGGACAGGTGGTGTTCAAAGCTAAGCCCATCTACTAGGCAGCAATGTGATCCTGGACCAAAGACAACTTCCTGGGCCACTGTTTTATCATCTACAAAATGAATGGATTAGACAAGATGATATCTCTGGTGCCTTCAGACTCCAACATCCCCAAAGCAGAATGCTTGAGAACTTGTTCTGTACCCTACTTATGTGATCTTGATCTCTGGCATTATTTTCTTATTCCAATACATCAACCAAGGACCCTTCATAACCCAAAATATCTAATATCATAATGCAAAAATGTTCCAAACTTCATCATCTAAATCAGGTATAGGTGACAGCTGGGAATTATCCATTCTGAGGATAAACTCCTCTGTATCTACAGACCTATGAAACTAGAAAACAAGTTCTCTGCTTCCAAAGTACAATGTGAGACAGGTGTAAGACAGACATTCTCATTCCGAAAGGGAAAAATGGGAAGGAAGAAAAGAGTGCTGCCTAGAGAAAGTTTACAACCCAGTGGGGAAAATTCTATTAGGTTTCAAGGCCTACTGGGCCAGAATGGAAGTTTGGCCTTCCCACGTGGTCTCCACTGACACCACAGAGGGGGAGACTCATTATCTGCTACTGGGTAAAAAAGTTCCCACTCCCTACTTGGCCTTTTCTGTACTACCATAATTGGGATATTGGGGGACTTCATTACAGTCCCGTGAGAGTGGAAGTCTAGGCTTTCCACTTGACCTTTGCTGGTGTGTGTTGGGTGGAGCTATCTTTTTTTTCTGTGATGTTTGCCTGGAGTAGATTGGTTGTTGTCTAAACCAAAGATAATAACCTTTCTTTGTCTTTTGGCTAGAGAGAGAAGATAATTGTTGTTGTTCTTTTTGTGTGCACCTCTGGGCATTTTGGGTTGTTAGCTTCTTTAGCTCCACGTCTGAGATATATGAGACACACAGAAAACCCAGGAAACTCACCACTGCATTGTTCCTCTGGTCTTGAGTTCCTTAGCCATCTGCCTCTTTCTCTCTACATCAGAGTTTTATGTTTGTTTTATATATAATGACCAGGGTTTTTTGTGGTATTCAACAGAAGGATAATAGAAAGTCTATTCCATCTTCCTAGAAGTGGAAGTCCCTCAAATGCTGTATTAAATGGAGCATAATGGACATTTTATTTACTGCTCAATTTCTGAAAACTCTTCCTTTGCCTATGGAATCTGCCATTGATGGAGTCTTGGTAGGAGGCAGAGCTTTGACTCTCACTTAATGGGAGCTGAATGGGCAATATGCTTGCTTTCTCTGAACCTAGTAGCCGGGGCCTGGGCATAAGATGTAAGCTTATCCAATCAGATGCCATTACTGAGACTGTGATTCTCGGGTAAATGGCACCCAGAAGAAAAGACAGTTGAGAATTTATTTCACTGCCAGTAACATCATGCAGTTTGCAGTGCCAGCTGTGGCACTCAGTGTCCAATGACAGCTACAGTGGTGCCTAACTAGGCTGTTCCCATGACAATACTTTAGTTGGTGTTCTAGCCATCTACTTGGTCCTTGACCACTTTATTGAGCCTCATCTTTCATCTTTTCCTTAAATTTCATGATCTTCCTTATATTCTTCCAATTCCTATCAATTTCAGTTAACCAGAGACAGTTTCTGTTGCCTGTAACCAAGAACCAAGATCAGTTCAACAGGGACCCTGAATGGTCCCAGAGGATAAAACCATTTGCAAGTGGTTAAAAGATAATTACTGATAAGGTTTATTTCTTTTCAAAGTTTTAAGTTGGGCTGAAACACTACTGATGTAAGAAAGACGTTCTAAACAGTGAAAGTATATTGCAGCCAAAGAGATCTGTACTCCCCCCTTAGAGACATAGGAGATGCCCAGAGATTAAAATCAAAGAGTGAGAGCTCAGATGGGAGAGAGAAGCAACACTTCCAGAACTTGACAACCTCTTTCATTTAGCCTTTGCTCTTCTCTAGCACAGATAATATATACTTGTTCAGAGAAGTCTCTCTTTGTACCACAGCTACTGTTTCAAACCATGAAAAAAAAAAAGAAACAAATGAGTCAAGGATAATTTTCTCCTGCTCAGAATGTATATACTTACAAAAGACACTCAGGGAATTATTGTTATGATGATTTTTATAAGTCATTCATTATAGTAGTTATTTATAAATGACCCCAAAATATTCCAGAGAAGGTGCGCTCAGGCAGTACATACAGACCGCTCATGTATTCCCAGCCCAAACTCCAAGTATGAAAATAAAATAAGTAAATATCACCAGGATTTCGGGACATATGATGAGCTCAGAACATAAAACAGAATCCCACAGCACAGCCAGAAACCAAGTGGATCCTTTACAGGCAAATTCCTTTTGGCAAAAAGCCTAGGCCTGATTAAAGTCTCTCCCAAGTTCAAAGACGGGAGACAGATGGGGCTGCACACCGTAGATACGGACAACTCATCAGAACCATCACCATGTTTGTTTGGAAGCGTTAGGCCCATACAGAAAAACTCAGCCTCATCTCTCGCTGTCATTTGCTATATTTATCTGGTAGGCAAATGTCCTTCGGAGCTAAAGTCGCTTCACAATCAGAAGATTTTTCTTAAATGCCGCTTCAGAGCAGACAATTTTTAACTTTCCCACTCTTCAGGTAAATAAAAACGATTCGTAATTCTTTGAAATGCATTTTTGCTCCTTGACACGTCTTCGTATCCATTACATCATTCCACCCTCAAAACAACCTGTGAGGTAGGTACGGAAAGGAAGTCTCTTATATACTAGGTAGCGTCTTAAATATCATATTTAATTTTTAATCCAAGATCATCCCTAGATAATGCTTAGAAGTCCCCAAAACTAAAAAAGCCTTCACAAAAGATTTGGTACAAGTGGAAGTTTTATTACCATGTAGGTCAGTCTCTGCGTACATATACACTCAGAGCACACCAAAAGCCAAATAACTTGGTCTGCCAAATAACTAGAGCCAGCACTCAGAGTACACCAAAACCCAAATAACTCGGTCTGCCAAATAACTAGATCCAGCACTCAGAGTACACCAAAACCCAAATAACTTGGTCTACCAAACAACTAGATCCAGGTGGATAAATCATTACACACACACACACACACACACACACACACACACACCCCTACACCCTGTGTTGTTGTAAAACATCCAAATATAATCATCTCAGGTCTGTGACTAACCTACTCTGTGACCTCGAGCAAATCACATCATCTTTCAATTTTCTCATCTGCAAAATAAAGGAATTTTACTAAGTGATCTCTGAGGTAGATGATAGCTTCCAAAGTCAAAGATAATTTGTTCCCTGTTACTCAATCCAATGTTATTTCAAGTGAAAAATCAACAGCTGCTATTTACCAGCTACTAACCAAATGATCTTTGCTCTCCATTAAGTCAGAAGAGTGCTGCAGAAAATGAGTAAATTTGAGATTGTACTTTTTTTTTAATTATCTAAATGATACTTAAGTTATATTCATTGAAATTCACAAGTGATAGAATCAATTTGGGGAAATATATATATATATATTGGCAATGAGTATATATATACTCATTTGAATTCACCTCAAAGATTCATTTCCTGTGAGTTTCCCAGGTCATGGGATGTGAAGATTGAATAAAGCAGATACTCAAAGACACCTCTTTATGTGGAAGTTTCAATCCCAGGCTATCAAGGCTTAAACTCTTAGGCTGCTATATTCACATCTGCTTCAAAACAGTGACTCCCAGGGAGTGTAGCACTGTCAGGCTTGATTTTGAAAAAAAGAACACAATAATTTTCTACTATGAATTGTGCATTAAAAAAATACATGCATACATTTCTTTGCTGTTATCCTTTATTTAACCCTTCTTTTGTGGAAAAAAAAATTTTTTTGTGTGTGTATAATTTTTGTCTTATCCTTATAAGTTTTCAGTTAGTTTTGTCACTGTATTTATAACAATCCTAAGACCCAAGCAAGGAATCTTACTAACGGTTTCAATAATACAACCATGCGGTGGAGCCTTGGGTCTCCTTTTTGCTTTCTGGGAAGTTACTACTGATGAGATCTCCTAGGAGCAGGAGAGGACAAAGAGTTTCAAAGAGCTTCTCACCTATCCCTTCCCTGATCCAGCCGTGTGTTTCTCGTGCGAGAAGAGTAGGAAATTGCTCCTTATCGTACTATACTGCGGCCCATATGTTCATAGTGGGACCCCATGGGGTCTTTCTTTTCAAAATATTTCCACTACTTGAATCATCTCCATTTCAAACAACGTTCTAAGAAATATATGCAACACTTGGATCATTGTATAGTCTTATAAGGGACTACCTGGAAATCTGTGACTTATTTGAATGTATAAACTCTGAAATGTTTATTCATAAGAAGTTCATAAAAATGACATTGCTTTCCAAACAGTCAATAACTACTCTAAAGATGAGAAGGTAAGAGGGCAGGGAAACTAGGCAAACTAGATTACCGGAAACAAAATAACCAGAATGGAGATAATGAGGATGTTGACACATTGTGAAAAATATAGCCAATGTCACTGAACAATTTGTGTAGAAATTATTAAATGGGAACATACTTTGTTGTGTAAACTTTCACTGAAAACACAATAAAATATTATTAAAAATAAATAAGATAAAAACATAAAAAGATATTGCTTTATCATTATATATTATTTACTGATGATAAAATAGAGAATGCCTATTTTTAAAATCTATTATGAAAATACAAAATTCAGGAACATGAGCTTTAATGGAAGATTTGTTTATTGTGTGGATTAAAGTTCAAAAACTCAAAAATTCAGAGGTTGGAAAATCTGGTTTCAAACACGTGTTTGCAACTAACACATTAACGGCCATTCACTAAGTCATTCAGCTCCTCTAAGACCCTGTTTCCTCATCCATGAAAGGAAGGAGGTTTGGAAATTCTAAATGCCCTTTGGCTCAGACACAGTAGGATTTTTCAGCTCATACAAAACCCAAAAACCTACTGCTGTCAAGTCAATTCTGACTCATAGCGACCCTATAGGACAAAGTAGAACTGCCCCATAGGGTTTCCTAGGCTGTAAATCTTTACAGAAGCAGACTGCCACATTTTTCTCCCACAGAGCAGCTGGTGGGTTTGAACTGCTGACCTTTTGGTTAGCAAGCGAGCACTTTAACATTGTGCCACCAGGGCTCCTTCATTTCATACATTGGCCTGTCAAGGTGACAAGTCAGGTCTCCTGGCCAGTTTTCAAAGCCAAAAGGAAGTAGATTGAGAGATTGCTTCCAACATAAGAGAAATAATAAAACTCTTCATAGGGTGTTATAAAATGATATCAAAAAAGACAGAGGCGATTTACACACTCTGGGAAAACAGCAAAACAAGATGAGAAGTGAAAGGCAGCACGGGGGTGGTGGTGGATGTTAAAACTGAGCAACAGGATTCTGAATGGAGGAGGATGGGGCAACACACTCTGGGGCAAATAACACTGTGGAGAGAAATGTTCAAAAATATTTCCACCTTAGAGATAGTGATCTGAGGACCTTAACCCAATGGACTGAATGTGCAAAGGTATATTGTACAGGGGGTTATTCCTTCACTTCTAACCCTCTTTCTGCCCCTTCCCTATCACACCCAGCTTTGGGATTCTAACTATCTCTCTTAACAAAGTATAATTCCTGAGATCATTGGCATATTAAGTCCCAGGAAACTTACCATAAAGTTTCTCCAGCCTTGACAATATTCACTTGGATTCAAGTAGGCTGGTCAATGGGCCAAAGCATAAAAATTTAGAAATGAAGACTTTGTTCTCCTTAAGGACTCACAAAAAATATGGTGACTCCTTGAAAGCAGAAGCCCTGAGCTCTGGTGGGGTTTTCTCTCAGAAGCAGCTTGTCGCTACCTTCCTTGGTTTGCCAGATTGGCTCGTAACTTCTGAACAAGGTTTAATAGCTGAAGCCCAACTGCTCTTAATGGAGAGTCATTCCAATAGCAGTGCAGCAGAATGAATCAAGCATAGGACAGGATCCAAAATGTAGGGGTTTGGAGGGCATTTTAATTCACACTTGGGAGTAGGAAGCCCTAGACTCACAATTAAGCTGAAATTTACCTCTAGGTTTCCTCCCAATCACTTTGTCTCCACTACATGCCACTTCTTAAATGAAGGCCTAACCCGCTCTCTAAGAGTACTTTCTGCTAGGGCATATTAGAAAGAAAAATGATACCATGAAGATTTAAATATGGAGAAGACATTTTAAAGCTTCATGCTATTAGACTAACCAGTTATCAGCATCAGTTATAGTGGTGATAACTGCAGCACGGTCTAGTGAATAAGAAATGGAAGGAGGCGAGTAAAAGAAACATTCATTCCAATTCCACCTCCCTCATTAACTCACTGAGCTCTTTCCCATGAGTCAAAACATTTCAGCTCCCTTTTCTAATGCTTAATTATTAAAAGAACTAGTTTGCTGGCTTCACAAAAGATATACGTAAATAGGTAAGAAAGTGGATTGAAAATATAATATTCACTTTTTTTTTTTTTTTGTAGTGTAATGCACTTCAATCTGAAGAGCTCAAGAAGCATTACAATCACTCCTCATGGAGGCTTCCAATACCCTTCTCGTCAGGAAAGGGAATTGAAGTATACTCAATGTTCTTATGTGTTGTGGCTAAATGTGGTTTGGTTTTATTAACCTCATTTATAATCTGGTCCAAAAATTCAGTCTATAGAAAACAATTCCAAGGAAGTAGGATTCTATTGTAAAAACAGGAAAAGACAAGCATCACACCCCAAATCATCCATGAAGCCACACCATTTTAAGAGGCACCACTTTACAAACTTCTTGGGTAGTAATCAAAGGTTATCTTGTTCTCTGGTAATTTCCACCTTTATCATATGGTCGAATAAATGAAGGTTATGGAGTTATAGCATTATAGTAATTGCACTGCCTTAACTCAGACCTGCTGGACCAGAGTAAGTATAAGTTTACTCTGCCATTTTCACATGGGAGTGTAAATCTCCAAAGAACCCCTGTCTTGCCCCCAAATTCCCAACTTAGGATAATAGTCATGTGCTCATGCAGGTCATAATTATTCACACTGCAAAGTGTATGTAGGAATAAATCCTACCCCACCTCTATAGATCTGATGTGGAAAAAATGTTCCTTGCTTAGATCAAACTACCTCTCCCTATTCTAGAACCATTAAGATTACTCTGTCATTGCATCCCAGGCCCAAGCCTACTTTATATTCCCTTTGATGGATAACAAATGTTTCAATAAACTGAGAGACAGTAAGGCCAGAGAAAGTAATCATTCTTTCTTGAAAATCATTGAACTGGACCAAATTCCCTAAAACTCCCAACAGGTAACAACTCCCTTTTCTCACTTACTGATATGCTTGTATTCATTCACTCTTTCATTCAATAAATGTTTATTGAGAATGTACTGTGCATCACACACTGTGCTAGGCTTTAGTGTTACAAGGTTGGCTAAGACAATTCCTGCTCTCAGGGAGTTCATTGTAGAGTTTGGCAAAACAATAAGTATGTAGGTTAATTGCAATACAATGTGATACATACTATATTAGGTCAGGCACAGGGTGTTGGAGGTAAGGAGGTGGTCAAGAATGGCCTTCTGGAAAATTCTTCTGAGTTTTGAAGGATAATTAGTTATCACCTAGCAGTAAGGATGAAGATGGGTATTGGTGTCTTGAAAGTAGTCCAATATACCTGAACCATGAGCTGACAAGTTGAGAAAGATGATACAGTTATATAGGATATTTCTTTTAAAGGTGCACTGATTACCTACTCAAGGCATAGTACTAAGATTTCTGTGTGGTATAATGAAGAAAACGACATAGTCTCAAGTCTTTAGACAGCACAGGAAATGCAAAGTTCGGATCAGCTATAGAGATGATGTGTACCTTTTACTAAATGTCGATTTCACAACCAAGACTTAATGCAAAAACATGTTCATTGAAGAAAAATACAAGCATTAGTTTCTTTTTCACAGAGTAGAAACTGAAGTGGGAGAAATAACACTTTCATAAGCAATTGAGATGTATTTCCATTTCACAGATGAGGAAATTCAAGCATAAAGGCCAGCTACATATAACTCTATCTTAGGATATCTACTAAAAGCAGCATTAAAATTTACTGAAACCAGACAACCATGTCTAGACAACAAATTATATGGCATAACAATCACTTGACATGTACTCACGAAACCCAGGTTCTTGTTCTAACATGACTGGAGATACTAGGCAAACGGCCACCCAGTCTGTAAATGAGGGTAAGATACCTTTCATTTCTAACCTTCTTGGATTATGAAATATTATGCTTTCAAATACAAATAACTTATTTACCCACTTATTTCAGAAAAGTGCAAATGGTGGAATCATCCTACCATATTTTATTGAAGGCGTGTCAACCTGGCATATAGGTCAGCATGAGGTTTTCTGCAGAAATTTTAAGATTACAATTTGCTCCATGGTGCTGAAGCTGCTTTGAACAGAGGTCCTTATGGGTACACAGTGCTCCCAGCCAGATGCCTAAACAGTTGCCATAGAGGAACTTCTCCATATTCTCCATGTTTATTCTCCACTATATTCCATCTCAGCATTCACCTATGGATGCTGCTGGCCAAGACAGAGAGTGTGGAAAAACCTACATGCAAATGACCTGTGTCCTAGATTCTCAGCAGACACCATCTGATCTGTGCAAAGTTTACATGAAATTGGAACCACTGTACAACTGATGGCTTTTATATCATTTTTTTTCCAATCTAGCCTCAAATTTGTTACTTGTAAAAGCGACCTTGGGACTTGGATACAAATGTTTATCGAGTGCTTACCACGAGCCTTTCACATTTCCAAGTATGATACATATATTCACCCACCTATTCGTTCCTATGTTGTTGTATTGTATACCATTGAGTTGATTCCAACTCCTAGCAACCCTACAGGACAGAGCAGAGTTGCCCTATAGGGTTTCCTAGGCTGTAATCTTTACAGGAGCAGATAGCCAAGCCTTTTCTTCCATGGAGCCGCTGGGTGGTTCAAACCACCAACTTTTGTTTAGAAGCCAAGTGCTTAACCATTGTGCCACCAGGGCTCCTTATTTGTTCCTATAATACCTATAATTACTATCATTTCTATTATATATCTAGCAAATGAAGAAAACATATAGAGGTATTAGGTAACTTGTCCAAGTTTATATACCTAGTAAACTAGAGTCAGAATTCAAACCTAAATAACCCAAGTTCACCACCTTCAATCAAAACCACTATACAATACTCAATACATGGAAGGTCAGCTCAACTGGACTGGACCAAAAGCAAAGAAGTTTCCAGGATAAACTGAATGCTTCAAAGGTCAGCGGAGCAAAGGCGGGGGTTTGGGGACCATGGTTTAAGGGGACTTCTAAGTCAGTTGGCAAAATAATTCTATTATGAAAACATTCTGCATCCCACTTTGAAATGTGGCATCTGGGGTCTTAAATGCTAACAAGCAGCCATCTAAGATGCATCAATTGATCTCAACCCACCTGGAGCAAAGGAGAATGAAGAACACCAAGGCCACACGACAACTAAGAGCCCAAGAGACAGAAAGGGCCACATGAACCAGAGACCTACATCATCTTGAGACCAGAAGAACTAGTTGGTGCCCGGCCACAACCAATGACTGCCCTGACAGGGAGCACAACAGAGAATCCCTGAGGGAGCAGGAGATCAGTGGGATGCAGACCCCAAATTCTCACAAAAAGACCATACTTAATGGTCTGACTGAGACTAGAGGAATCCCGGTGGTCATGGTCCCCAAACCTTCTGTTGGCCCAGGACAGGAACCATCCCCGAAGACAACTCAGCAGACATGAAAGGGACTGGACAGTGGGTAGGAGAGAGATGCTGATGAAGAGTGAGCTAATTATATCAGGTGGACACTGGAGATTGTGTTGGCATCTCCTGTCTGGAGGGGGATGGGAGGGTAGAGAGAGTTGGAAGCTGGCAAAATTGTCACGAAAGGAGAGACTGGAAGGGCTGAGTCATTAGGGGGAGAGCAAGTGGGAGTATGGAGTAAGGTGTATATAAACCTATATGTGACAGTCTGACTTGATTAGTAAACGTTCACTTGAAGCTCAATAAAAGTTAAAAAAAAAAACACTATACACATTGCCTCTTCCAAGTGAAGTCACAACCATTCTGGGCTTCAGTTTCCTTATCCTGAAGATGCTTCACACTTGGTGAAGTAATTTTGTGGTTATAAAGTATTCTCATTCTTTACCTTTTCTGGAACGAACACAAACCATCTGAGGCTGTCAGAACAGGTATTCAGATTTCCATTTTCCAGAAGTAACTAAGTCTCAGAGTAGCTGTCTTGCCTAAGGTCTTGAGAGTCTGAATTACTCTAGGTCATTTGACTCATTGACTATTTCTAACAAAAACTCTTTGACCTACTACACAGCATTTCTTTTCTTTTTTTACCACATAAACAAAATAAGAATAGAGACACTTCATGAGGGCCATTCTATATTATTCCTCTTATCTTTTCAGGGCCTATGATTTGGTTAAGGAGATGACCGGGTGACAACAGTTTGGTGTTGAGAAAGGCAACTCATAGTTAAAAAGTGCTGTTGAGAATCCAGAAGAACAAATACTATCAATGGCAAATGTGAACTCCAAACTTGGGTTAAACTCACCATGTACGCTGTAAGTGAGAAGTCACGTTCCTGAAATCAAGAATTTGACACTATAGCAAATCAGGATTTACAACAGCATAAACAAGAAGCAGGATGTTGTGTGTTGAATATTTATATAAACACTAACCCAGGCTGAGTTATTCAAAAATATGTACTTGCAAATATTTGTCAGCAATGGAATCAGTGGCTTGCACCACTCCATACAGGGTCTCCTGTGTAACCAAACCAGAATCAAAACCAAGTTAAACTTACTCAGATTCCTTAATAAGGAAACAGTTGTTTCATAGAAACAACTGAACATTCCAAGAAAGAAAGTTGATATAATATAGGACCAAATGCCCAAGCCTAGCAATCAAGAGACCTGCATTTCATTTTCTATTTTAGGATTGATTTGTGATGACCCCTTATGCAAGACATTTTGACCCTTCAGCATTACTTAGGAAACCCTGGTGGAGTAGTGGTTAAGTGCTACAGGTGCTAACCAAAAGGTGAGCAGTTTGAATCTACCAGGTGCTCCTTGGAAGCTCTGTGGGGCAGTTCTATTATGTCCTATAGGGACACTATGAGTCAGAATCGACCTGACAGCAATGGGTTTAGTTTTGGTTTAGCATTTCTTAATTATCTATAATCTGAAAATCATATACCTGTCCTGTTGGCTTTGATGAATAAATGTGAAGTTCATGTGAGAAAGAAATTTAAAAGCAAAAAAAAAAAAAAAAAAAATTTGAGCTATGACTATAAGGTGTTAAGTAATCTAAGCAATATAAGACATTTCCTCTGGATGGACCAACAGTTCTGTACATTTCTGGGCATAAACATTTACTGACAGCCTATAATGTGCCAGGCACCATGCCTGGCATTTCTCACAGTTAATCTCACCTGATTTTACAATCCTGATCATGCGTCATTATCATTTTACTGATGAGAAAATTCAGGCTCAGAGAGGTTAAATATCTTTCTCAAAATCATATAGCTAGCACATGAATTCAAATCTAGGCATGTCTGCCACAAAAGTCAATGGAAGAGAAATAGGAGGACAACTCGGAAAGTCCAGTATAATGATAGACAGTCAATGAGAAGCTTTGAGGGTGGAAATAATGTGATGTTTTGGGGCTGGGGAGGTCCCTTGAGCCATTTTAAGGCACACTTTCTATGAGTCTTATGTTTACACAGAATTCATATTTAAGGTAGCTGAGGACTTTTCTTCATTCCCTAAATAAGCTAACTTATTTCTGTTTTTCCACAGTCCATCTCCTTTATTCTAACAGAGACCATGTGAAAAGGTCAGCTGGGCAGAACAGAGTGAATTTGTGACTCTTCTCAGGGAAATCATCTCAAAGAACTTGTCTTATGGGAAGAGGATGAACTTATACCACTTTCTCCTTCATCATCATCATCATCATCATCATCATAGTTTTATTGATATGAAATCTAGAAAACCCCCCTGCATTTAAGCAAGTCACTTAGCCTTCTTACATCAGTGTCCATATTATCTAAAGTAAGATGATTGGATCAGGCTGTCTCTGAGGTCCTTTCCAGCTCCAAATTCTGAGAATTGTCAAATAAATCATAAGACAAAAAAGAAAAGAAAGTAACATAAATCAAAGTCCCTGTCCTCCAGGGGCATAGAAACTAGAAACCAAAAAAAAAAAAACAAAAAACCAAACCCGCTGCTGTCAAGTCGATTCTGACTCATTGGGACCCTATAGGACAGAGTAGAACTGCCCCATAGAGTTTCCAAGGAGCGCCTGGTGGATTTGAACTGCCGACCGCTTGGTTAGCAGCTGTAGTACTTAACCACTATGCCACCATGGTTTCCAGAAACTAGAAAGTATCTGGAAAAGCTGGGATATGCAACAAAAATTAGTTGGAAAGGCATTACTAGGAAAAAAAATTGAAGTGCTGTTATAATATATAAAATCCAATGATACTTACCTTTTTTTATTGTACTTTAGATGAAGGTTTACAGAACAAACTAGTTTCTCATTAAACAGTACACATATTGTTTTATGACACTGATTAACAACTCCACGACATACCAATACTCTTCCTTCTCGAACTTGGTTTCCTTATTACCAGCTTTCCTGTCCCCTCCTGCCTTCTAGTCCTTGCTCCTTGGCTGGTGTGTCCCTTTAGTCTCATTTTGTTTTATGGGCCTGTCTAATCTTTGGCTGAAGGGTGAACCTCGGGAGTGCCTTCATTACTGAGCTGAAAAAGGGTGTCTGGAGGCCATATTCTCAGGGTTTCTCCAGTCTCTGTCAGACCAGTAAGTCTGGTCTTTTTTGGGGAGTTAGAATTTTGTTCTACATTTTTCTCCAGCTCTGTCTGGGACCCTCTATTGTGATCCCTGTCAGAGCAGTCAGTGGTGGTAGCCAGGCACCAACCAGTTGTACTGGACTCAGTCTGGTGGAGGCTGTCATAGATGTGGTCCATTAGTCCTTTGGACTAACCTTTTCCCTGTATCCTTAGTTTTCTTCATTCTCCCTTGCTCCCAACAGGGTGAGACCAGTGGAGTACCTTACATGGCCACTCACAGGCTTTTAAGACCCGAGACGCTACTCACCACCGTGGAATGTAGAACTTTTTTTTTTTTTATAAACTATGTTATTCCAATTGAGCTAGATGTTCCCTGAGACCATTGTCCCCACAGCCCTCAGGTCAGCAATTTGGTCCCTCAGGGGGTTTGGGTACGTCTACGGAGTTTCCATGACCTTGCCTTGTACAAGTTGTCCTGGCTTCCCCAGTATTGTGTACTGTCTTACCCTTCACCAAAGTTTTCACTTTTAATTTTTTTTTTTTTTTTAGTGTTTTCCATCCCTACCACTCCCCTGCCTGGTAACGATCAAAGATTGTTTCTTTTTTGTGTGTAAACCTTTTCATGAATTTTTATCGTAGTGGTCTCATACAATATTTGTCCTTTTGAAATTGACTTATTTCACTCAGCATAATGCCTTCCAGATTCATTCATGTTATGAAATGCTTCACAGATTCATCATTGTCCTTTATCTTGCATAATACTCCATTGTGTGTGTATACCATAGTTTGTTTATCTATTCGTCTGTTGATGGGCATCTACATCTTTTTGTTTCCATCTTTTTGCTACTGTGAACAATGCTGCAATGAACTCGGGTGTGCATATGTATATTCGTGTGATGACTTTTATTTCTCTAGGATATGTTCTTAGGAGAGGGCTTGCTGGATCATATGGTATTTCTATTTCTAGCTTTCTAAGAAGTTACACATCATTTTCCAAAATGGTTGTGTCACTTTGCATTCCTACCAGCAGTGCATAAGAGTTCCAGTCTCCCCGCAGCCTCTCAAACATCTGTTATTTCCTGTTTTTTTTTTTTTATTTGTACCAGTAATGCTGGGGTGAGACGGTACAATGACACATCTTTGGAAGGTTAAATTGGACTCTTAACCTCTTTTCTTTGTCAGACCACCCTTTCCTTCCCTACCTGGAATAAATCCTTCATTTTCACTTTTCAAAAGTATATTCATGATGCAAAGACCACACCTCAAATGCTGCTTCTATCAAAAGTCCATCTTCACTTGACTAGAGAAGATCTTACCCTACTTTGAATTCCAGTTTTATTTTCTGATTGGCTTGTACAATACCACAGGCACCATGGATGAACTCCATTTTGGGGGAAAGAGGGCAGGCTGATTCTGAAGACTGGCTCAACCACTGATTAGCTGTGGGCCTCCCTAAATCTTCAACTCCTCTCTAGTAATAGCATGACAGCAATTTCTTCCCCACAGTGCTGCTGTGCAGATTAAACGAGGCAACGTGTTGATGTGCTTAGAAGAAATTCCGTGATCATATCTGCATTTTCCCCTGCCAATTACTTTATTCTTACTTTCTATTCCAGTCATTTGTGTATGTTTTCCCCTCTCTGGTAGAGAGTAAAATCTGAGGGCGAGAAACACTTCCCTATTCATCTTCGTGCATTTTCCTCCCCACCCCCACCCTTTCCTCCAATCCATTATCTAGCACAGGTTTCTCTTTATGTGTTGAATCTCACCAAATTGGTGTCAATCTGTACAAGCTGCGTCCTGGAGCCTGTTAAGAATGTCCAGCAAGGTGCCTTTCAACACTAACAGGGACAGTGTGGGAACATCTCCTTTGTCTTCTTCCCACTCTTCAGCCATTACTTCCCCACTTTGCAGAGAGGGTTGCAGGCACAGTCATTTCACCATAGGAAAAGCATCAATTTTCTGATGAAACCCCTGTCATTGAATATGCAGTCTCTGGCACAATCCCTGAGGAGAAACACATTCCTGCAATGCACTTGGCCAATTTGTGCTCCCTGCCTTGGTGAGCGCAGACCTTCCTGACCCTGGAAGACAATTGTAGGAGCCTGAATTATGAAGCATGAATGCTCACCATTTCACTGTCTTCAGCTGAAATGCCAGCTCTTGTTACTGAAAGTAACCCAGCAACTGAACCTTCCAGAAAGAGAGAATCAGTTACCTTTCACTTTCCAACATGTTTCCCGCCCCCTCCGGACTCAAACTCTCCCCTCTCCCCACGCTGAGCTCCTACCTAACCCTTTTCCCTTTTCTTTGGTCCCCTTTGCAACTTCCTGAGGATCTGGCAGTTTTCCACTGTGTCCAATCTACCAAGCTGTAAACACCCGACTGAGAAACACAAAATGTGTTTCTAGGACTTCTGATGGTTCCTCAATTAAGCCGTAAATATGAAATGCATTTCGACATTTCTCACAGAACATTCCATCTCCCAGATTCAATTGGCAGCACAAATTTTCTCCCCACAAGACAGCACCAAAATCTCACTTTGCAGTTTTTAATCAAGGCCCATGCAGGCAGCTGCATTGTGCTAACAAAAGTCAAACATTATCAGGTCGCATACCCTGGGCGGCCATGTTGTAAAATGATTATTTCTAAGCTGTAAGAAATTCAGCTTGGTGGGATCTGAGCATCATAAACAGCTAGATTGGTGGCATCTGAGATTCTGATGTTGAGGGCTTTCTGTAGCTGCAGCCACAGTAAAGGTAGGCGGGAGCCACTGGGCAAGTAAGATGGCAGGTGTAGAAATCAGACAGACTTCTGTTTTGCCACCTATATGATATGTCACTTGGGAAGTGACTTAATGTTTCTAAGCCTCAGATTCCTCATGAAAATAAAACAGCTAGAAATATTATACCCACCAAATGGAATATTTGTAAAACTGAAGTGAGACAGTGTGCATAAGGTACTTGGCTTAGTATTTGGCATTTATTAAGTACTCAACTAATGGTGCCAATAAAAAAACAAACAACAAAGAACAACAACAACAAAAACAAAAACCTCCTATATCTATTATAAGAGAGAAATATTTAGGCCAAAATAGTTTCTGAGCCATCAGAGATAGTGTCTCATTCTGGCTGAGCTACCTGGACCAGGAGCAAAATCTAGAAAGACTCAATTTTCACCTCAAGATCCCTGATCCTGACTTCAGTTTTTGTCCTTCATCCACTAGGAGCTATGATCAAGGTAGGATTAACTGGTGTTCCCCAGGAGTGATGCTATAGTCATCTAAGAAGGATTCTGTAAGGTAATTGTCTATCCCACCACGATGTAAGCTCTCAAGGGCAGGACCTATATCTTTCATTTCTTTACCCTCATTAACCTCTGTTTGTGTTAACAGAAGGCCAAAGCCTAATTGTTTAATGACAGGCCAGCTCCCAGCTGACACCTCTCAGGGTTGTTTTTTACTTTCTCACAGTGGTAACTGTTATTACCTCTTAAATGGAAGGGATTGTCAATGCACTTGGTACTCTGTCATGTACTTAATTTACGTGTTTTATTTTATTTAATCTTCACAGTAATCTATGAGATAAAAGCTCCTGTTATTCCTGTAGTACAGATGAGAAAGCTAAGCCTTAAAAAGGAGTTAAATAAGCTTGGCAAAGATCATACAGCAAGTGACTGAACCTGAAACTCAAACCAGGCCTTTCGAGTACAGAGCCCACTGACTAAATACCCATTCACAAGTATTGACTACTCTAAGGAAGTTGGACAATCACTATGAAGGGTTGTTGATGGATTTCATTACAATGTCTCAAGTTTTTACAGATCTCTGAGACCCGAGTTCCATTCCCAGCCAATGCAACTCACACACAGACACCACCTATCTGTCAGCGGAGGCTTGTGTGTTGCTATATGGTGAACATAGCAAGCGGAGCTTCCAGAATAAGACAGACTAGGATGAAAGGCCTGGTGATCTACTTCCGAAAATCAGCCTTTGAAAACCCTATGGATCACAACAATCCAGTCTGAAACTGATCAGGAGGTTGGTTCAGGATCGGGCAGCGTTTTCTTCTGTTCGCATGGGGTCACCATGAGTCGGGAGGTGATTAGATGGCAGCTACTAACAACAACAACAACTCCAGATCAAGGCAGCTGATTCCTCTAGAAAGTTGAAGAATTCAAAACTATTTACATTTACTGTTACAGCCACTGCATGTGCCACAGATGTCTGGAGGAAAGTATACGGAAGATTTCTGATGGGAGATTTCATATGATATTCAAACTATTAATAATACATCTCAGAGGCAGCATATGACCAGATAGTCGCAGGGTCAAACCTGACCCTCTTAGTCTCAGAATTCATGCCTCACAGTAAAATCCATACCGTCAGTGTTACCTTCCCTGTATAGTGCTTCCTTGTATGGGACAGGGCATTCTCCCCAGCCCACACATCCTCTCTGGTCTAAGGTTTCAAAGCTGAGGCCTGGGGTGGATGAAGGCAGGAGACTCTTACAAGGTACTGGCACATTAATTCATCATTTTTATGTAGTTCAGCTAAAAGAAGATATTGATGTTTGTGAGACATGGACATGTCAGCTTAGAGATGAGGCAAACAAGTCTCCTTGGACAGGAAAGTATGACCTTAGCTGGGGGGTAGATGTCAGCTGTCAACTAGGACACATCCAAGGGACCTCACTTCCTACAAAAGTCCCCTCCAACTTTGAGGCTGTAAGTGATCTCTAGAGATGAGTCTAAGACTGCTATTCTTGGCCCTGCCACAGGCCATGTTTGTATCAATGATCAGATAAAAAACTCCCAAAGTATGTTTAACCTATTTATGGATAACTCACAAATTGGGGTCAATGGGGAGCCAAGAAAAGTTTTGAGGATGGTAGAGTTATTTACTTTGTGTCAACAGAAGCTCAGAGGAACTTTTCTGGAATGTTCACTAGAAAAAGGAGCCCTGATGGCATAGTGGTTAAGAGCTTGGCTGCTAACCAAAAGGTTGGCAGTTTGATTTCACCAGCCACTCCTTGGAAACTCTATGGGGCAGTTAGTTCTACTGTGTTCTACAGGGTCACTATGAGTCAGAATCAACTCGATGGCAATGGGTTTGGTTTGGTTTTACTAGGAAAGCCACAATGCCTCCTTACCAGAAATAAATCCTGTCCCTTCTGCCCCTTTTTTCATGAGCCCCTGGTCAGTGCATGACATCCTCTAGTCTCAGATAAGCCTGGCTAATTGATTCTTTTAACATTCAGGGTGACTTTCTCAGATGGTTTCCTCATAACCTTTCTGGCAGCTTCTAATCCTATTAAAAAAAAAAAAATCCTATTAGCAACTTCTTATTATAGAACACTATTGTGGTTGTATCTGATTTCTTTTTTTTCCCCAATACCCTACAAAATGTAGCAGCTTATTAGTGACTTTTATGTCATGTGGTTTTAGCAAATTTGAATGCTAATGAGATGTGATTGGGTGGAAAATTACAGCAATAGGGTGCTTGGCTTCTGTATTTGCAGCATCAGTTTTAGTTTAGAATGGGGGTGCCAGGATTTCTTTTACCTAATAGTGATTTTTGAGGCATAAAAGGTGCTGTATATTTAAAATTTTTTGCAGAAAATGATTGAGTGTGTTTCACTGGTAGCCTGTTGAACAGCTTTATAAACTATAGACATGGCCAGGGAAAGTAACAGGAAGATTATAGCTGCGTTGTCTCATCTGAAGACTCATTTATTACCCTCCTCCCAAAAGAAGTGGGGAGTGAAGGAGGATCATGGCAGTGATGGTGGTCTTATCTAAAATAAACTTATTAAATAAGACAGATTCTTTGTTAAACAGTCAGGAGCCAAATGATTAAACAGCTTTTCTTGCCATTGAATTCCAAGCAGAAATCAATGTACATTATACACTTGCAGCAGCTGAGATTGCAAATGACCCAAGGACAGTGTAAAGACTGTGATTTACTGAAATATTTCATCAGTGTAATGGTCAAGAGATGAAGTGCAGTTTGTGCATCAAGTACAACTTATATCTTCTTCATATTTATATTTGTTAGAAAAGCTACTCGCATCACCTCCCCAGTTGTAGTATTCCTGTTGCAAAACCATAACTGTCCAACTAAAAAGAATTGTCTCTACATTCAGGACGTTTTTAAGAATGAGAAGCTGCTTTACGGAGACTTATATATTGTCATTCGACTGTAGATGGTGCTTCCCGATGAGTCTGGTATGGCTTACTAGAGTACCACTAAAACCCACCAACCCAAAAAAAAAAAAATTTTTTTTTTTTTTGTCTTGTTAAATGCAGCAGCAGGTGTTCCCTGGGCCACCACACAGGACAAAGGGGCAGAGAAGAGACGGGGGCTTATGCTTTTACATAATTCAAACAACTCATTTGATCCTTTGTACAAACATCCTTTAACACAAACAGCTTTTGGCAGTTTACACAAGTATTAGCCCTTCAATTTAAAATTAGAGAAATACATGAAAATCACAAAAAAGGGAGAAAAATATAAACCTAAACTATGATATTCAACAGCTGAAGGCTTTCATTCTCCTTGATTATCTGTAAAAGTGATATTATTTAATTACTTTTGTAATATCTACTTCTGAAAAGGGTTTGAATTGGCTTATAATAAAAGCCATGAATAATTGAAATTCCATTTATTTATTACTATGTATCAAACTACCCCAAGTCTCAATGGCATAAAATAACCATCGTGTTCTTCCCACAATTTTATGTGTCTGGAATTTGGAAGGAAAGAGTGGGGATGGCTCGTCTCCGCTCCACAATGATTGGGATCTTAACTGCAGTGTTTGGACGGCTAAAAATTGCTGGGCTGGCTTGACTGGGGCCATATGTGTAGATTCACAGGTTTTTGTTTTTGTTTTTTGAGTTCCGTGGGTCTTCTATGAGCTGCCTCTGCTAAGGACGGAGTGTCCAAGGTGACTTCTTCATACACCTGGCTGAGAGTACTGGAATAACTAGAAGAGCTTGGGCTGGCCAGGCTTCTCTTTCTCTTCATGCATACTCCCCAAGCAACTAATGTGCACTTCCTCACAGCATATCAGTCTCAGAGTAGTTTTACTCCTTACATGGTATCTGGCTTTACCTCTAGATCCAAAAAAGTCTGAGAAGCTGGGAAGCTTCCTGTGAATAACCTAACCTCGGAAGTCCCAGAACATGACCTCTATCAATCACATTCTGGTGATCAGACAAGTCAACAAGGCTGACCTTGATTTATGAGATAAGGAATTGGTGATACCTTTCAACAGGAGTAGCACAGAATTTGCAGCCATTTTTAATGTACCACCACAGACATAGGATACTTAATGATATTTTTAAAACAAGAAGACTGTGCAATTGAGGAAACAAATAATTATAGTAGAAAACTAGGTGAATGATAGCTCCTGCCACGAGCTTAGAATTTAATCTTGAGCTTCCTAGTGATCAAGGCAAAAAGGAAAGGGCCAGCAACATATTGTTCACTAACTATCTCAAGAAATCATGCTAGATTCTTAGAGCAAACGTTTTCAATTATTATTTTCCAAAGAATAGGCTAACAATTAACAAAGATAGCCCATGGGATGTATTTTATTCAGTTCCTTTCTATCTAAGTGCTTTTTTGCCCCCATAACTCAGTTCATTCCTGGGGTGGTAGTTACTCTGGAACTGAAATTAACAGTTTACGATGGAGCTGGAGAACAAGAAGGGTAGAAGAAGAAAGAAGAGAAATGAAGGTGAGCTGATAAAAAAAAAAGAACAACAAAGAAAAGAAGAAAGGGAGAGAAAGGGGAAAAAGGAGGGGGAGGGGAGAAGAGAGAAAGGAGAAAGAACTAGATGGACAGAACATTGGCCTGCTCAGCATGGTGAACAATTTCACAGGTCACAAATTCAAACTCAAATACCTGTATGGGTTTTGCCAAAACAACCAAACCTGTTGCCTTCGAGTCAATTCTGACTCATAGCAACCCTATAGGACAGAGTAGAACTGCTCCATAGAGTTTCCAAGGGGCACCTGGTGGATTCGAACTGCCAACCTTTTGGTTAGCACCCGTAGCACTTAACCACTACACCACCGTAAGGGTCTTGCATATACATAAAATATTGGAATCATATGAAGCATAAGACAACGGAAAGAAGAACATGCCCTGTCTAAAAGCATGAAATTATTATTATTTTTTTTATTAAGGTGGTTATAAGCACTGTACTGCCAAACATACTCACGTCTATGTTTGGATGGCTTCACTTTGCTGCTAACTGCCAAGTTGCATCCCATGACTTCCCTTCTGGGGAAAAATTTTGAGTGCTCCAGCTGAAACATCAGATGGCTGGATTTCTTGGGTCCCTTCTCAGCAGAAAGACCCTCAAGGATGGCATTGAAGGGCCAATCACAGGTAATCACAGAAGTGACCTCTCTGTTTCCAGTATCCTAAAAGTTAGGATCTATGTCCCATCTCCTCTCCTGAAATAGTCACGTGGAAGAAATGAGAGGAAGTATCTTTACAGAATGTTAGATATAAATTAATGAGTTAATCCAGGTTGCTGCCAGTTAACAACTCTTGATCAAATCCAGAGTCTCAGAACTGAGAAATGCATCAATATATTCTGTAAGGCAAGCTACTACTATGCTATTTACCTGATTGCTACTTTTTAGATACATATGTTAAAAGCAAAAAATACCAAGAAAAGTAGCACGATTTCTTTTTCATCAAAAACATTTTTCCTTAACAAAAGTAGAAATTTTAATGAAAAAATAAAACACTCTGCTTTCTATAGCTGTGGTTTCTCCCTTTTTAAAATTCTGTCGCATAGGCTGATTGTGTTTCCAATTATCCAAACTCCCCTTAGACTGATAAAATCCCTGACATTTTTAGCTGGGCATATGGCTACCCAGTTTACCTTTTTGCATGTGTCTTCAAGTTTAATCACCCAACCTTTTCCACTTGGGAGGAATTCAAACCTGAGTACTTTCTATACCCCTGCCCTGCCCCTTGGTTCTGCCTTTGATGTACCCTATCCTACTCTTCTCTTTTCATTAAAATGGGAACTATCCATTTAGGTCTTATTTTTTTGCTCAGAGATGACCTTTTCAAGGTTGCTGAATAGTAATAGGCAATAATATTATGTCTCCTATGAAAGACAGCTGTGGTTCAAGGGAATCCTTTGATGCCTAAATCCAAAGTTAACTAATGGTGGATTTTTCTGACACCACTCAGGTCAGTTGTGGTTAGTAGATAGTCCATATAACTAGTGGGTTATTTTGAGATGTGTGGGGCCATGGTGGCACAGTGGTTAAGAGCTCAGGCTGATAACCAAAAGGTTGGCAGTTTGAATCCACCAGCCGCTCCTCAGAAACCTTATGGAGCAGTTCTACTCTGCCCTACAGTTGAATCGCTGAGTTGGAATCGACTCAATGGAAATGGATTTGATTTTGGGTTTTAATTCAAATGTAACTAGATATTAGCCTTGCTGAGATATGGAGAGCTCAGTTGAGTTCCCCAAATGATGCAGATTCTCAGAAGTTTAGATCCTTAATGTTTCTTTGATGGCCAGTTTGTTCTGACTCATTGATTGAAGAAATTAGGTGAGGTGTAAGGAACAGAAATTGTTACTCCCTCTAGATTAGAGTTGATTATCATGAATAATGAAGTGAAATTTCTAGTAAAATGGCCCTATTTTTCCATTCATCTATTTGCCCCTTAGCTGCCTGTGTTCTGTGTGGGGGGGGGGGGGGGGGGGCGGGAAGCTTTAGTTCTTCCCTATTAACATTTTATCATTCAGTCTTAATTACAGACATAGACTTTTCTAGTCTAACGTAACATAACAAAAGATGCCATGAAAATATTCTACAGGAAAGAATTAATTTTACTTTAGAACAAAGAAAATGCATTTCTGTTGGGGGCATTCCACCTGAATCCTTTGGTTTCATGAATATTTCACCTTCTTGATAATGGACTTGATAATGGACAAGTATCTATAAACTTCCAAGAGTCAGCTAACTTTAGTTAGAGTTGGAGTTATTAAAGGTTGAGGACAGAGGAAACAGATTCTCCTTCTAAGTGGGCATTTTCAATGTGGAATTACAGTAAGCTTTCTCATAACCCTTAGACTGACATTCACAGTAATAGAATTTATCATCATTCACTCCCTGCCACAAAGAGCCAGGAATTAAAGGAACCTGTCCTTCACTGTTAAGTACTGCACAATTTTCCCCTTCAGTATCTTTTGTGAAGATCCTGCTGGTCCTATTGATATTCTTTTTCTTCTAATGGAAATTTTTTCCTTCTGTAATTCATTTCTAAGGCACCCCTGGCAAGTACTCAAATGGATCAGATTAGAGGCCTTTTTTAATGAAGGTTCCAGATGTGGATAAATGTAGGGGATATATGCAATCGTGTGTCTCAGAGAAACATTAAGCTGAAACTTAACGGGGTATCACAGAAATCACCAAAGCTGTCTATTCCCTAAAGGTGAAAGAGGGAAGCCAATTTGCCTTAAAAAAAAAATTTGCCTTAGGACGGTATTAATGAGAAGAAAAAGGCTGCTGGTGTTTGGGGTTACCACTGACGGAATGGAAATTGAGGCCCACCATTATGATTATATGACCTTGATAAGATTTCATAAAGCTTTGTAACTTTTCCCTATTTGTTATTTTATTAGCACTCTGAGGGTTTTCCTGAATGGGGAGACTCATTAAAGGAGAAAGACTCGACTAGCCTGCATCTTCCTACAGTTAGACTTGGGAATAACAGATCTCCAAAGAACAGAAATTTGGTGGCCACTAAAATAAGAAGATTGAGAATATAAACAGGTTCCTTGGGCTCACCAGAAAAAGAATAGTTGACATGGCCTGAGCAATAATCCTAGAGACCCTGATGGTTCTTCCACATTCACACACTCCTAACTTAACTGCAAGCATTGTGTCAGTACTAATGGAAAAAACTGGGACCATTAGAAGAATAACAGCTCAGCAGAATTAATATTTCATGTGATTAATTAAATATTATTCTATCCTTATTTTTTTTTTTTAAGATGAAGGTCTCAGAGCATAGGATTCACAAGAAGAGTGAAGGAAGTGTCATTTGTATCTATAATTTTTAAAATGTCTGTTTTCAAAAGTTTTAAGAGTGAGGAGTGGTATCGAGTGGGAAAATTCTTTAATAGATTTACTTTTCTGACACATGTATGGGCAAGAATTGTTTGGAGAAGGCCAAACATATAATGTTGAGGGTGGGGGAAAGCTGTATTTGAAAGGAGATTTGATTAGTGCTGTGAGTTCTTCTTTGTATATGACCCAAAGATGACAGGGCTTTGAATACCACTTAACGTGAATATACCCAAAATAGCAGAAAATAGTCACTGATTATGTAAATATGTTTTTTAGCAGGAGAAACACATGATTGTAGATTTATTAATCCTAGGAGAGGAACAGGAATAGCCATTATGAGGAGAAAAGAGAGAGAGAAAATGAAATGGAAAAGCCATTAAAGCTCAACCAAAGAATTACTAGGTATCATAATGAACCAATATTATGACTAGATTTATCATAAAAACAAAAAATACCTCCCCAATAACTCTTGCAGTACTTACTCTTCTACCATTAAAAATCTTTTTCTTGGCACTCTTTTGACCTTCTAACCAAAAAAAAAAAAACCAAACCCAGTGCCGTCAAGTCGATTGCGAGTCATAGATCAACCTTCTAAAAAAAATAGCATAATTTGATACAACTCTTCTGGAAAGCATTTTGCAATATATAACAAAAGCCTTAAAACCCCAAAATTTCATTCATTCTATTTTTTTTCCCCAAAGAAACATCCATTTAATGTATATTATAGAAGGTGATTTAATCATATGGGAAAATAGCCACAATAAATTGAATAAATTGCGTGGCTATTCCATAACACTAGAGTTTTAAGAAAATCATGAAGAGTCTTGAATCATATATTAAGGCACTGGAAGAATGAGATACAACTGTGCTGAAGGAAGCCTGGAAATATTGATTGTGTGCTGCACTGATTTCTACCAGGTCACAAGGAAACTACTTGCCCCAAAGGAGACCGGGGGAATGAAAATGTGTTAGGTTTTGATTTGTTCATTCATTATTAATTTAGTCATTCATCTATTCATTCCACCATCATTTCTTGAATGCCTTACAGGCTGAGCACAGGGCTAGGTACTGAAGTGTGACTTAAGAGTGGGGAGAGATGAAGCTGGACACACAAATAGAAAATGTCTCAAAAAGGTCTTTGCATGCCTTACACAAGATTCTGGGTAATCTTGTAGGCTATGCGGAATCAGTGATGAATTTTGAGCAGGGAAATAACAAGATTAGCTATTTGCATTAGACCATTTTAGCAGCAGTGGGGAGGGAGAACAGAACTAAAGTAGGGGTGTGGTGATAAGGCCTTTGAGGCAGTCTACTAAAACAAGGCAGATATCTAGGAAATGGAGAGGTGGGGACAAATAAAAAAGATGTTTGGGAAGTAAAATTGGACATGTTGACTGATTGGGTATAAAAAAAGCAGAAAGAGTGGATGTATTTTGGATAAGTCCTAGGTCACGCAGCACTCTATAGCACTTTATTCTTTTTTACTGTACTCCCACTGGGTGGGGGAAGATATTTATATACATAATCAATACTGATAAGCTGATTCCAGTCTTCAACCACAGACATTTTTTAGGTAATCGTTATACTGTCTATGGCTTCCTTTGGTAAGATAAGACACCACTGAAGTCTAAGCCACTGTAATTCCTAATGGAGCTCTAAATGATAATAATAAAAATGAAGATTTATGGAGGGCCAATAATGTACCTAGCTCTGTGCTAAGAATTTTACACAAATTACATCATTCATTCCACACGTCAATACTATGAGGTAGTCATCCTCGCTTTGCTGTTGTTGATGTTGCTGTTAGGTGCCGTCTGGTTGGTCCTTACTCTTAGTGACCCTATATCCAACAGAATGAAACGTTGCTCGGTCCTGACCATTCTCACAATCATTGTTATGCCTGAGCCTATTGTTGCAGACACTGTGTCAATCCATCTCATTAAAGGTCTTCATCTTTTTTCACTGACCCTCTACTCTACCAAGCATGATGTCCTTCTCTAGAGACAGATCCTTCCTGATAACATGTCCAAAGTATGTGAGACAAAGTCTTGCCATCCTCATTTCTAATGAGCATTCTGAATGTACTTCTTCCAGGTCAGATTTGTTTGTTCTTCTGGTAGTCCATGGTATATTCAATATTTTTCACCAACACCATAATTCAAAGGCATCAATTCTTCTTTGGTCTTCCCTATTCATTTCACATGCATATGAGGTGATTGAAAACACCATGGCTTGAATCAGGCGCACCTTAGTCCTCAAAGTGACATCTTTGCTTTTTAACACTTTTGCAGCAGATTTGCCCAACGCAATGCCTCATTTGATTTCTTGACTGCTGCTTCCATGGGCGTTGATTGCAGATCCAAGTAAAACGAAATCCGTAACAACTTAAATCTTTTCTCCATTTATCATGATGTTGCTTATTGGTTCAGCTGTGAGGATTTTTATTTTCTTTATGTTGAGGTGTAATCCATAATGAAGGTTGTGGCCTCTGATCTTCATCAGGAAGTGCTTCAAGTCTTCTTCCCTTTCAGCAAGCAAGTTTGTGTCATCTGCATATTGCAGGTGGTTAAAGAGTCTTCCTTCAATCCTGATGCCCCGTTCTTCTTGATACAGTCCAGCTTGATCAGCATACAGATTGAACAAATTTGGTAAAAGGATACACCCCTGACACACACACCTTTCCTGACTTAAACCATGCAGTATCCCCTTGTTATGTCCAAACAACTGCCTCTTGATCTATGTACAGGTTCCTCCTGAGCACAACTAAGCATTCTGGAATTTCCATTGTCTGCAATGTTATCCATAATTTGTTATGATCCATAGAGCCTAATCCCTTTGTATAGTCAATAAAACACAGGTAAACATCATTCTGGTATTCTCTGCTTTCAGCCAATATCCATCCATCTGACGCCAGCAATGATATATTTCCTTCCATGTCCTTTTCTAAATCTGGCTTGAATTTCTGGTAGTTCCCTGCCGATTTTCTGCTGCAACTGCTTTTGAATGAACCGCTTTACAAATGAGAAGATGAAGCTCTGAGGGATTAAGTCACTTGCCCAATATGATACAATTAACAAATGTCACAGCCAGAATTCAAACCAAGGTTGTCAATCTTTTATCAGTATATTCTAAACCAAAATGGATTCAAACTGCAGACCTCTTGGTAAGCAGCCATAGATAGCATTTAATCACTATGTCACCAGGGTTTCCAATATACTCTAAAAAAAAAAAAAAAAGACCGTGTTAATTACTCTCTGAAATTACAGATGTTCATAGAAACAACTTCTTTCTAAAAAAAAGTTACAGATGAGCTAGAAAATCTGAGTGGCAGTGTGGTCAGATAGAAATGTTGGACTAAGGGTTGAGAGTATAACCTCCTTGTTCGAGCTGGGCCTCTAACTTGCTGTGTGACCTTTTTCATTACTTAACAGCTCTGGGACACATTTTCTTCATTTTACAAATAAGTAGTTTGAATTAAAAGCCACTTCCAAAATGTGATTTATTATGGTGACATAAATTTGAAATCTCTTCATCCACATGGGTCTGAATTTCAAGCCTAAAGTGGGCCTACATAAAAATGGAATTGGCTGTTTTCAGACAAGGAAATGCTATTTGAGCTTAGGAAGTAAAAAAAAAAAAAAACCGCCTCTGCTAAGCATTTTGGTGGATTGATCAGCTCACACCAAATACTAAGATGTACACTTAGCCTTCTCAGGATCACTCTATCCTCTTAGAGCAAAACCTTAGGTTAAAATGAGGCAGGGAGCTCTGATAAATTGCTTCAGGGTCTGAGTTGACACGGACTCTCCCTTAGTAAGATGAGTTAAAGCAATCTAATGAAGCAGTTATGACCTGACTTTATTAACCTTTAAAGGCAGGCAGTGGCAGAAACTCCTGGGAAAAAAATGAAGTTAGGGGTTTTCTGGGGAATTCATACATTCCTTTCCTCAAGGAAATGTTTGGATATGTTTAATTATTTCAACCACTGTGAAAGCATCCCTCAGGCATTAACATGGAAGTCTATTGAGCTAACAATTTAGACCCTCAACTATCAACAAGAAAGGGAGTTACATTGGCCTACAAAAAGAGTTTAGTATTTCAAAATCTTAATGTTGATGTAACTTCCAAAGGAAATTTACTCCAGTTTTTTCTGTTTCAGCACGTAACGACAAGTAGATTATTTTCTCTATTATCAATCTTTTTTTTTTGTACTTTTTTTTTTTTTAGATGAAGGCTTACAGAACTAGCTTGTCATTGAACCATTAGTATAGTATTGTTTTATGACATTGGTTAACAAGCCCATGACATGTTATCACTCTCCCTTCTCAAACCTTGGGTTCCCCATTACCAGCTTTCCTCTCCCCTCCTGCCTTCTAGTCCTTTCCCCTGGGCTAGTATGCCCCTTTAGTCTCGTTTTGTTTTATGGGCCTGTCTAATCTTTGGCCGAAGGGTAAACTGCAGGAGTGATTTCATTACCGAGCTAAAAATGTGTCTGGAAGGAATACTCTCGGTGTTTCTCCAGTTTCTGTCAGGTCAGTAAGTCTGGTCTTTTTTCAAAAGTACATTTTTAAAAAAGCTATAGTGATTCAATTTAAGAATGTTTTTTTCTAAGATTATGTACTTTGAACTCAATAAGGATTTTTTCTTTTACTAAATAATTGTAAAGATTATTCTTTGCTATTCTTTTGTTTCTATATACACTTGGAAAAATAATAGAAGAGTATTACTTTGTAAAAAATTTTCCTATTTGTTGAAATCTAAATTTCTGGGAACTACCGATCTAATCTGACCAACAATCTTTTCCATTCAGTGTTTGAAACTCTCTCTACTGTTTGGATCAAACAGTCATCCAACCCATACTTGAGCTCTGCTGGGGATGAAGAAGTCAATTCCCCATGAGCAACTCATGCCATATTTGGATGCTCTCAGATACTTAGTAGGTCTTTGTCATATTGTGTGAAAATACGTTTTTGGGCAGTTCCACTCAATAATAATATTTTCATAAGACAAATGTCATAGATAGTAAAAAAAAAAAAAAAAATTTTTTTTTTTTTTTTAGTGGGTGACAGAGAGTTCTAACTCCAGGCCTATCATACTTCAAAGCCCAAATCTCTAACAACCACAATATACTTCTTTCTTAGTCTTACCTAGTTACATCTTAGAGTCCAAGTCTGGTCTCTCTTCCACCTGATAAGCTTTCATACATTTAAAGACAGACTTTATGTGTCTTTGAGTTTTTTCTTAGGATGAATATGGACAGTTTCTTTAATTGTTGCTAATGTGACAGGGTTCCTTCATACCCCTTTACCATGATAATTCTTAATAGAGTGCTCATTTGTCATTAGTTACAATTCTTATGGGAGTCAATGTGAAAATAAGATGGGCTTTGAAAACAGACCCACCTGGGTTTGTGTCCTGGCTTTGCCAATGACTAGTTCTGTATCTATTGAGAAGTATTCATCAGAATGGAGTATTGGTTTCCTCACCTGTAAAATGGGGATAATACCCAACGGTGTTACCGTGAAGATTAAATACAAAATTCTAACCTTAAGGGGCTTTTTGCTAAAATTTAGTCAACAGAAAGCAAAACAAAAATGTATGTGTGCTTTTATGTGTATGTAGAAGATGATAGATAAAAATGAAGTAACAATTGACTTCATAAACATTGTTAGTTCCCCTAGATTTCCAAGATATCAAATAATGAGGGAGAAGTTTAAATTTTCCTATTGCTCTGGTTTATATCAGAATTCAAGGATTAGCTACAATTAACTTTCTATACTTGTCCCCCATTGATCACTTGATGCATATGCTTTTGGGGAATTGGATTGTGATCCAAGCGTGGCAAATTAAACTTCCGATTTAACAATTAAAACCATCAGGCTGATGAATGAGGCTGTGATGCTGATTTATTCCGGATGAGATTCTGGCTCCCAGGCATAAGTGAGACTGCCTTTGTGTCAAAAGTAGCTTGGTAGGCTGGCTCAGGTGGCGTCAGCCTGTGACTGATCTCAACTATCACAATCACCAGCCATCTCCACTCTGGGGATGATGTTCCTTAAGGTATTTAGGGGTGAATCACTTACTGGAACGTGATTCTCCCTTCACAGCCGTTAAGCACTGCTTTTTTAATCCATAAAAAGTAACACTCTGGAAGAATTTTTTTTAATTTGCCTCTCACTCTTCTTTTAAGTAGATAGGTAGGTAAGTTAGATAGGTAGATACAAAGACTGTCATGGATTGAATCGTGTCCCCCTAAAAATATGTGTCAACTTGGTTAGGCCATGATTCCTAGTATTATGTGGTTGTCCTCCATTTTGTGATTGTAATTTTATGCTAAAGAGGATTAGGGTGGAATTGTAAGACCACTCTTACTCAGGTCACCTCCCTGATCCAAGGTAAAGGGAGTTTCCCTGGGGTGGGGCCTATACCACCTTTTATCTCTCAAGAGATAAAAGGAAAGGGAAACAAGCAGAGAGTTGGGGGACCTCATACTACCAAGAAAGTGGCACCAGGAGCAGAGCATGTTTTTTGGACATGTGGTCCCTGTGCCTGAGAAGCTCCTCGTCTGTGGGAAGATTGAGGACAGAGAGAGAAAGCCTTCCCCTGGAGCTGACATCCTGAATTTGGACTTTTAGCCTACTTTACTGTGAGGAAATAAATTTCTCTTTGCTAAAGCCATCCACTTGTGGTACGTCTATTACAGGAGCACTAGATGACTAAGATACAGATAGATGGTAAGTAGATAGGTAGACAGGTAAGTAGGTTAGGTAGGTAAGTTAAGTAGGTAGGTTAGGTAGGGTGGGTAGGTAGGTTAGGTAGGTAGGTATATAGACTGACAGATAGATAGACAGACAGACAGAATAGACTGGCCTTCATGTTTTCTTCTTAGACTGATTAACTCCAAGTGAAAATTTCTGTCAAAATATAAATGACAATGCCCTAATTACATGAAAACATTATGTTGTAGTAGACATACCTTTGGAATCAGACAGATATGGGATCAAATTTTTGCTTCAACATTAACTAGTAGTTCCATACTATAACTTACACCTTGGATACTATCATGGATTGAATTATGTCCCCCCAAAAATGTGTGTATCAATTTGGCTGGGCCATGATTCCCAGTATTGTATGATTGTCCACCATTTTGTCATCTGATGTAATTTTCCTATATGTTGTAAATCCTGCCTCTATGATGTTAATGAGGGGGAATGGGTGGCAGCTGTGTTAGGCAGGACTCAATCTATGAGACTGGATTGTGTTTTGAGGCAATCTTTTTTGAGATATAAAAGAGAGACACAAGCAGAGAGATAGGGGGACCTCATACCACCAAGAAAGCAGTGCCAGGAGCAGAGAATGTCCTTCCCCTGCTCGGAGAAGGTCCTAGTCTGGGGGAAGATTGATGAGAAGGCTGACAGAGAGAGAAGCCTTCCCCTGGAGCTGACGCCCTGAATTTGGACTTTTAGCCTACTTTACTGTAAGGAAATAAACTTCTCTTTGTTAAAACCATCCACTTGTGGTATTCCTGTTACAGCAGCACAAGATGACTAAGACAGATACCTAGCTTAATCTCTCTAGGCATCAATTTTATAATTTAGGAAGTAGAAAATAGAACACCTACCTTACAGGACTGTCATAAAGAATAGGGGTAATGAGCAAATATTCAGCAGGTTGCTGGCACCTAATAGATGCACAATAAATGGCAGCTCCCATGGAAACTAGACTATTGTTATTTTATTTTTTGTTTTCCAATCTAGGTCTCTTTCTTTAGCAGTTGTGGCTTCTAGGTGGTCAGGTCATAGCAAATTGGGACATATTAACTTCATGAAGTCAGGCAAGTGTATGAGAGACAGGAACTGCCGACCCTTTGGTTAGCAGCCGTAGCACTTAACCACTACGCCACCAGGGTTTCTATAAGCTCCTGTAGAAGTTCAAAATCTTTCACCTCAAAACCTCATTACCCTCAATGTTTAGTATAAAGGTCATTCTTGAATCTATCTTTTCTGGAATCATACATTCTTTATAATGTCAGTGGAAAATAGAAACAATACCTGTGGATAATTCAGATTTCTGGAGACAAGACTGACATCTCATTTTAAAGATCACAACTTGTTTAGTTTGTACAAGAAGGAAGCAGAGAATAAGAAAGGATAATCCCACAAATTAAACCAGCTTAATAGAAGGAGCTTATTGAAAGAAACGTCTACCATGTTTTTTCACAAATAACGGGTCCAAGAAAATAACGTGACTACACACATAAGGCACGGAAATGATAAAATTAAGTAAAACAGTTCTGGCATAGTGGGCCCATGCATATACCACTCATGTCTCATGACATTTCCAGAAGTGAATTTTGGCCTCATTGACCTATCCTTCCATATTATAGGTAAATCAATATCATTGTGTTCATTTCTTTAATTTCTTGCTTATATGCATAAAATAGTCCAAAAATGTTACTTTTGATCATAATTGTATAATAAAGGATAAGCTGTGGTCAAGAAATCATAGATCGAGTTTGGTAGTCCCCCAGGAATCAGTAAATAATCGAAACTACGTTTGTTTCTATTAATTTACGTTGATAATTACAGTACATTAGCTTAACAGCTGAATGTGAAAATCTTATCAGATCTTCTTAAGTAAAACTATTAGGTTGTGTTAGGTCTGCTGATTTCTCGGTTGAATTATGTCTTCTTAGTGTCAATTGAAGTTAGCAACATGTAAAAAAAAAATTGGCTTAGCAGGCTTACAAAAATAACGTGATGGGGGGTTCTACCGTTGGCAAAAAAACTCGTAACATGTGCATTAATTTGGGGAAAAATATGGTATATACCAACATCAGGGCATTCAAGCTAGCCTACCTTTAGCTAGCTGTTAAACCCCCAGAGCTAGATGGTAGATGAATTGTTAAATGTTCCTCCTTACCTGCACATCCTGCTTCATTGTTTTAATATTAAGCTTCATGGCCTTATGTATGTGAAGAAAATCTCCATAATATTTCCCGTTGTGTCTTCAGCAGTCACCAAATAATGAGGACCAGTAATTAATATGCAAGTGTGCTGTGAACACAGCAAAATTAAAACATACCTACAAAAGGATTTCATAATTCAGCTTCAACAACTGAAGGCCTTCTATCCCCAGTATGCCTTGTTCTTTTGCTCCAAAATCATATTCCTCCATGTATCGGACAGTCTTAAAGATCTACCATGCAAACAAACACAGCACTGCTTAGATGGGCAAGGGAAGAGAGATGGAGTGGGAAAACAGGTTATCCTCCGGTGATTAAACCTCTTTTATTTTCTTTTTATTGCAAGTGTTTTCACATCCACTAAAGTACTCCACGTGTATCTCTCACCAATGTGCAAAACGGAATTTTACAAGACTTTTCCTGGAGGGTAAATAAAACTGTCAAGGAGATCCCTAATGCTAAGAGATTAACATTACCATAATTACATTTAAAAAATAAATTAAGAAAATGCCAAAATAGCCTCTCACTGACTTTTATCTCCTTAAAATGCAGCCAAGCTGACATCTGTGGCCTGCCTGTGGGGTAATCTGACTTTTTTTTTGCTCCCAGGGCTGCCAGAGTGAAGGATCTGTGTGTCAGCAATTCCTTAATCAGCTTTCACCTCCCAGAGATTACTAACTCTTCACAAGGCAATCATGAATATTCACTGGAGGCTGAAATTAGGCAAACCTAGCCCCAGCAGAGTACTGCACTAGTGTGTACTGTTAATACTTTGAAATTAAGTCTCCCTAGAATGTTTGAATGGGGGGAGGGGGGTCTAGTAAAAGAAACTATGCAAGTTAGCAAAAGTCAAACAACAAAAAGCTTAACCCATATCATGCTTCAGCTTCATCAGTAGAGAAAAGAGCACTGAGCAGCATGTTGGAAACCTAAATTAAAGCTCTGCCTTTGTTATTTATGAGGTTTAATTCTGCCCTTGGGTGAGTTATTTAACCTCTCTTGGCCTCTGCTTTCTCCTCTCTAAAATGAGAATAAGATTTATTGAATTTTAAATGTTGGGCAAGCAATTTAACCTCAACCTCTCAGGGAGTGAGTTTCTTAATCTGTAAAATGGGAATCATGATTCTTGCCTTACTTCTCACCTCATAGAATTGTTGTGAGAGTAACATTTCTGGTCTTCCCACTTTGGGCAAAAGTACTTACCAAAATGTGCTCTGCTGCTAACCTAAAGATTAGCAGTTCAGATCCACCCAGAGGCACCTTGGAAGAAAGGGCTGGCCATCTACTTCTGAAAAACCAGCTAGTGAAAACCCTACGAAGCACAGTTCCGTTCTGACACACATGGGGTCACCATGAATCAGAACTGACTTCACAGCAACTGGTTGTTAACAGGTTCACTCACCATATAAGACATATTAGTTACATCTGAGATCAGGTAGTTTGCCTTAACAACACCTGAAGGTTTTCTTCATTTGATTCCCTGCTGGAAACAACAAAGGAACTACCTCCACATGGAGAACTAAAGCCATTTACTAATAGTTAACATAAGCAAGAAAGTACTTGGTAGAGCATAATTATACTGTGGTTAATTAATTATCCAGAGTATTTCATCTGTAGATGTTCCTGACTCATTGAAGTGTGTATTTATACATCCAAGAACTCCTGAGAAAAAAAGTTTATCATCTAGGGAAATAATATGCATTTTATTAAAAATTATTCTAGGAGGCGGGGCCAAGATGGTTGACTAGGTAGACGATACCTCGGATCCCTCTTGCAACAAAGACTCGGAAAAACAAGTGCATCGATCACATACATAACAATCTATGAACCCTGAACAACAAACACAGATTTAAAGAGTTGACCTGAATGACAAACAAATAGGGGAAGCAGCGACTGTTTTCAGAGCCTGGAGCCAGCGTCCCAGTCAGGTAACGTTGGCGCGAGGCTTAGGACTGGGCCCAGGAGAGCTGAACACAAAATCTTGTGACAGTGCAAACAAGGGGTGCAGCCCTACCCCCCTGAACTGACCTCGGGAGGGGGCCCAGCCGGTCTGTGTGGGCTGCGTGGCAACACAGCTGGTAGGAGAAGCCCCCGGGAGGCAGTGACTGGTTTTGGAGCTGGGAGTGCAGTGTCCCAGCTGGGGAACCTTGGCGCCGGGCTTTGGACTGGGAGCAGGGGAGCTGAACACGACATCTACTCACGGCACAAACACGGGGCGCAGCCCTACTCCCCTGAACTAACCCTGGGAGGGGGCCCAGCCAGTTCGCGGAGGCCGCTCAGCGACGCAGCTGGCCGGACAAGAACCAGCTCCAGCCAAGCATATATGATCCAAATCTCGGCCTTTCATCCTTACAGGGAACAAGGTGGCAGTTATAATCCAAAGGCAGTTCTGATAGGGATCTGACTGCTTTTTTTTTTAGCGGATTTACTGGAAAAACAAGTTTCCCAGGTCTGATATCTCTGCTTATTCAACAGAGTCCTAACTAACCCACAACAGGGAACTGAGGGCTGAAGCTCCCCCCAGACCACCTAGCCTCTTGCCTTAGGGGTCTAAGGAGGGTGACACCTACCAATCAGTAGAGGTACTTACATTGGAGGCCTAAGGTACAGCTGCAGTGCCCTCCCATCAAGGTTCTATAGCAATAGAGACACACCTACCTCACTGACACTTGGGGAAAGCCTGTCAGCATCCTGCCCCCCCTGGAGGGTGAACCCCAGGTGCTAATAGAATCTGGTGCACACAACTATCACCACTACTTCTCAGGGTGGATAGGTGTTAGGGTGCAGCACACACTTGATGACCCAAAATCAGATTCTACTCAAGAATAGTGAATAGACTCAGGCATATATATCTGGCAACAACCCAAACCAGCTGGTAATAGGTCATAAGTAAGTCAAGGGCTACAACAAACAAGACAGCACAATCCAGTAGCCCATCCACGTATATTGAAAGAAAACAAAACAAGATAAGAATCAGTGAGCAATTATAGAATAAACCACTACTATATCTTGGCTCGGAGACAGCAGTCGATATCAAACCACATAAAGAAGCAGACCATGACAGCTTCTACAATTCCCCAAACAAAAGAATCAAAATCTTTCCCAAATGAAGATACAATCCTGGAATTATCAGACAGAATATAAAAAACTAATTTACAGAATGCTTCAAGACATCAGGGATGACCTCAGAAATTAAATAAGGCAAACCGTAGAAAAAGCCAAGGAACACACTGATAAAACAGTTGAAGAACTCAAAAAGATTATTCAAGAACATAGTGGAAAAATTAATAAGTTGCAAGAATCCATAGAGAGAGAGCATGCAGAAATCCAAAAGATTAACAATAAAATTACAGAATTAGATAACGCAATAGGAAGTCAGAGGAGCAGACTCGAGCAATTAGAATGCAGACTGGGAAATCTGGAGGACCAGGGAATTAACACCAACATAGCTGAAAAGAAATCAGATAAAAGAATTAAAAAAAATGAAGAAACCCTAAGAATCATGTGGGACTCTATCAAGAAGGATAACTTGCGGGTGATTGGAGTCCCAGAACAGGGAGGGGGGACAGAAAACACAGAGAAAATAGTTGAAGATCTCCTGACAGAAAACTTCCCTGACATCATTAAAGACGAAAGGATATCTTTCCAAGATGCTCATCGAACCCCATTTAAGATTGATCCAAAAAGAAAAACACCAAGACATATTATCATCACACTTGCCAAAACCAAAGATAAAGAGAAAATTTTAAAAGCAGCCAGGGAGAAAAGAAAGGTTTCCTTCAAGGGAGAATCAATAAGAATAAGTTCAGACTACTCAGCAGAAACCATGCAGGCAAGAAGGGAATGGGATGACATATACAGAGCACTGAAGGAGAAAAACTGCCAGCCAAGGATCATATATCCAGCAAAACTCTCTCTGAAATATGAAGGCGAAATTAAGATATTTACAGACAAACACAAGTTTAGAGAATTTGCAAAAACCAAACCAAACCTATAAGAAATACTAAAGGAAATTGTTTGGTCAGAAAACCAATAATATCAGATACCAGCACAACACAAGATCACAAAACAGAACATCCTGATATCAACTCAAATAGGGAAATCACAAAAACAAATTAAGATTAATTAAAAAAAAAAAGCTCATAAAGGGAATCATTGAAGTCAATACATAAAAGATCACAATAATCAAAAAGAGGGACTAAATACAGGTGGCATAGAACTGCCATATGGAGAGGGATACAAGGCGATATAGGACAATACAAGTTAGGTTTTTACTTAGAAAAATAGGGGTAAATATTAAGGTAACCACAAAGAGGTATAACAACTCCATAACTCAAAATAAAAGCCAAGAAAAACGTAACAACTCAACAAACATAAAGTCAAATACTATGAAAATGAGGATCTCACAATTTACAAAGAAAAACATCTCAGCACAAAAAAGTAAGAGGAAAAATGAAATTGTCAACAACACACATAAAAAGGCATCAAAATGACAACACTAAACACTTATTTATCTATAATTACGCTGGATGTAAATGGACTAAAGGCATCAATAAAGAGACAGAGAGTCTCGGACTGGATAAAGAAACAAGATCCGTCTATATGCTGCCTACAAGAGACACACCTTAGACTTAGAGACACAAAGTAAAACTCAAAGGATGGAAAAAAATATATCAAGCACACAATAAGCAAAAAAGAAGAGGAGTAGCAATATTAATTTCTGACAAAATAGACTTTAGACTTAAATCCACCACAAAGGATAAAGAAGGACACTACATAATGACAAAAGGGACAATTGATCAGGAAGATACAACTATATTAAATATTTATGCACCCAATGACAGGGCTGCAAGATACATAAATCAAATTTTAACAGAACTGAAAAGTGAGATAGACACCTCCACAATTATACTAGGAGACTTCAACACACCACTTTCGGAGAAGGACCAGACATCCAGTAAGAAGCTCAATAGAGACACGGAAGACCTAATTACAACAATCAACCAACTTGACCTCATTGACTTCTACAGAACTATCCACCCAACTGCTGCAAAGTATACTTTTTTTTTCCTAGCGCACATGGAACATTCTCTAGAATAGACCACATATTAGGTCATAAAACAAACCTTTGCAGAATCCAAAACATGGAAATATTACAAAGCATCTTCTCAGACCACAAGGCAATAAAACTAGAAATCAATAACGGAAAAACTAGGGAAAAGAAATCAAATACTTGGAAAATGAACAATACCCTGTTGAAAAAAGACTGGGTTATAGAAGACATTAAGGAGGGAATAAGGAAATTCATAGAATGCAACGAGAATGAAAATACTTCCTATCAAAACCTCTGGGACACAGCAAAAGCAGTGCTCAGAGGCCAATTTATATTGATAAATGCACACATACAAAAAGAAGAAAGAGCCAAAATCAGAGAACTGTCCCTACAACTTGAACAAATAGAAAGTGAGCAACAAAAGAATCCATCAGGCACCAGAAAAAAACAAATAATAAAAATTAGAGCTGAACTAAATGAATTAGAGAACAGAAAAACAGTTGAAAGAATTAACAAAGCCAAAAGCTGGTTCTTTGAAAAAATTAACAAAATTGATAAACCATTGGCTAGACTGACTAAAGAAATACAGGAAAGGAAACAAATAACCCAAATAAGAAATGAGAAGGGCCACATCACAACAGACCCAACTGAAATTAAAAGAATCATATCAGATTATTACGAAAAATTGTACTCTAACAAATTTGCAAACCTAGAAGAAATGGATGAATTCCTGGAAAAACACTACCTACCTAAACTAACACATTCAGAAGTAGAACAACTAAATAGACCCATAACAAAAAAAGAGATTGAAACGGTAATCAAAAAATTCCCAACAAAAAAAAACCCTGGCCCGGACGGCTTCACTGCAGAGTTCTACCAAACTTTCACAGAAGAATTAACACCACTACTACTAAAGGTACTTCAAAGCATAGAAAATGACGGAATACTACCGAACTCATTCTATGAAGCCACCATCTCCCTGATACCAAAACCAGGTAAAGACATCACAAAAAAAGAAAATTATAGACCTATATCCCTCATGAACATAGATGCAAAAATCCTCAACAAAATTCTAGCCAATAGAATTCAACAACATATCAAAAAAATAATTCACCACAACCAAGTGGGATTTATACCAGGTATGCAAGGCTGGTTTAATATCAGAAAAACCATTAATGTAATCCACCATATTAATAAAACAAAAGACAAAAAACACATGATCTTATCAATTCATGCAGAAAAGGCATTTGACAAAGTCCAACACCCATTTATGATAAAAACTCTTACCAAAATAGGAATTGAAGGAAAATTCCTCAACATAATAAAGGGCATCTATGCAAAGCCAACAGCCAACATCACTCTAAATGGAGAGAACCTGAAAGCATTTCCCTTGAGAACGGGAACCAGACAAGGATGCCCTTTATCACTGCTCTTATTCAACATCATGCTAGAAGTCCTAGCCAGAGCAATTAAGCTAGACAAAGAAATAAATGGCATCCAGATTGGCAAGGAGAAAGTAAAATTATCTCTATTTGCAGATGACGTGATCTTATACACAGAAAACCCCAACAAATCCTCCAGAAAACTACTGAAACTAACAGAAGAGTTTGGCAGAGTCTCAGGTTATAAGATAAACATACAAAAATCACTTGGATTCCTCTACATCAACAAAAAGAACATCGAAGAGGAAATCACCAAATCAGTAGCATTCACAGTAGCCCCCAAGAAGATAAGATACTACAGAATAAATCTTACCAAAGATGCAAAAGACCTATACAAAGAAAACTACAAAGCTCTACTACAAGAAATTCAAAAGGACATACTTAAGTGGAAAAACATACCTTGCTCATGGATAGGAAGACTTAACATAGTAAAAATGTCTATTCTACCAAAAGCCATCTATACATACAATGCACTTCCGATCCAAATTCCAATGTCATTTTTTAAGGTGATAGAGAAACAAATCACCAACTTCATATGGAAGGGAAAGAAGCCCCGGATAAGCAAAGCATTACTGAAAAAGAAGAATAAAGTGGGAGGCCTCACTCTGCCTGATTTCAGAAGCTATTACACAGCCACAGTAGTCAAAACAGCCTGGTACTGGTACAACAACAGACACATAGACCAGTGGAACAGAATTGAGAGCCAGATATAAATCCATCCACATATGAGCAGCTGATATTTGACAAAGGCCCAGTGTCAATTAATGGGGGAAAAGATAGTCTTTTTAACAAATGGTGCTGGCATAACTGGATATCCATTTGCAAAAAAATGAAACAGGACCCATACCTCACACCAAGCACAAAAACTAACTCCAAGTGGATCAAAGACCTAAACATAAAGACTAAAACGATAAAGATCATGGAAGAAAAAATAGGGACAACCTTAGGAGCCCTAATACAAGGCATAAACAGAATACAAAACATTACCAAAAATGACGAAGAGAAACCAGATAACTGGGAGCTCCTAAAAATCCAACACCTATGCTCATCTAAAGACTTCACCAAAAGAGTAAAAAGACCACCTACAGACTGGGAAAGAATATTCAGCTATGACATCTCCGACCAGCGCCTGATTCTAAAATCTATATGATTCTGTCAAAACTCAACCACAAAAAGACAAAAAACCCAATCAAGAAGTGGGCAAAGGATATGAACACATATTTCACTAAAGAAGATATTCAGGCAGCTAACAGATACATGAGAAAATGCTCTCGATCATTAGCCATTAGAGAAATGCAAATTAAAACCACGATGAGATTCCATCTCACTCCAACAAGGCTGGCATTAATCCAAAAAACACAAAATAATAAATGTTGGAGAGGCTGCAGAGAGATTGGAACTCTTATACACTGCTGGTGGGAATGTAAAATGGTACAACCACTTTGGAAATCTATCTGGCGTTATCTTAAACAGTTAGAAATAGAACTACCATACAACCCAGAAATCCCACTCCTTGGAATATACCCTAGAGAAATAAGAGCCTTCACACAAACAGATATATGCACACCCATGTTTATTGCAGCTCTGTTTACAATAGCAAAAAGCTGGAAGCAACCAAGGTGTCCATCAACGGATGAATGGTTAAATAAATTGTGGTATATTCACACAATGGAATACTACGCATCGATAAAGAACAGTGACGAATCTGTGAAACATTTCATAATATGGAGGAACCTGGAAGGCATTATGCTGAGCGAAATCAGTCAGAGGCAAAAGGACAAATATTGTGTAAGACCACTATTATAAGATCTTGAGAAATAGTATAAACTGAGAAGAACACATACTTTTGTGGTTACGAGGGGGGGAGAGAGGGAGGGAGGGAGAGGGTTTTTTTTTACTGATTAATTAGCTGAAAAGAACTGCTTTAGGTGAAGGGAAGGACAATAGTCAATACACAGAAGGTCAGCTCAATTGGACTGGACCAAAAGCAAAGAAGCTTCCGGGATAAACTGAATGCTTCAAAGGTCAGGGAAGCAAGGGCAGGGGTTTGGGGACTATGGCTTAAGGGGACTTCTATGTCAATTGGCCAAATAATACTATTATGAAAACATTCTGCATCCTACTTTGAAATGTGGCATTTGGGGTCTTAAATGCTAACAAGCGGCCCTCTAAGATGCATCAATTGGTCTCAACCCACCTGGAGCAAAGGAGAATGAAGAACACCAAGGTCACACGACAACTATGAGCCCAAGAGACAGAAAGGGCCACATGAACCAGAGACTTACATCATCCTGAGACCAGAAGAACTAGATGGTGTCCGGCCACAACTGATGACTGCCCTGACAGGGAGCACAACAGAGAACCCCTGAGGGACCAGGAGATCAGTGGGATGCAGACCCCAAATTCTCATAAAAAGACCAGACTTAATGGTCTGACTGAGACTAGAGGAATCCCGGCGGTCATGGTCCCCAAACCTTGTGTTAGCCCAGGACAGGAAACATTCCCGAAGACAACTCATCAGACATGGAAGGGACTGGACAATGGGTTGGAGAGGTATGTTGATGAAGAGTGAGCTACTTGTATCAGGTGGACACTTGAGACTGTGTTGGCATCTCCTGTCTGGAGGGGAGATGGGAGGATACAGAGGGTTAGAAACTGGCAAAATTGTTACGAAAGGAGAGACCGGAAGGGCTGACTCATTAGGGGGAGAGTAGGTGTATATAAGCTTATACGTGACAGACTGACTTGATTTGTAAAAGTTCACTTAAAGCTCAATAAAAATTATTAAAAAAAAATTATTCTAGACTGGTGTGGTTTTAGCTATTAGTCTCTCTTATTATAGGGTGTAGCCAGGAGTTGTGCAGTAATATGATTGTCCTGGTCTCAGTCTAGATCGTCTTTTCTTTTCTGCTTTCGTACTGTCCCTCTCCCCATACTCCAATTCTGGCTGGTGGGTTTTAATATCAGCTCTGATCTACTCCTTGTATAGTAGTCTGTCTCTTAAACTGCAATTGTTCAAATTTCAGCCATCTAGGCTGTGGGCTTTTCTTGACTACAACAGAGTTTATAAATGAAGTTCCTATTAGCTATTGCAGAAATTCATAAGCTTAATGACTGCAAGAAAGGGTTAATGCCCTGTGAGATATTTATGAGGGCTCACTTTGCCTGCTCTGGTGAGATTGCTTTTATAAGCATCCCTGGTTTTAAAAGTGGGAAAGAAGTATATTTCAGGTAAGTACTCCCCGGAAGCATCTTCTCCATTACTCAAATATCTTGTGCCTAAGGCTGCACAGGCAAAGATAAAAGCTCTTCATTTGGGACAAAAGGTTTTCCCTGACCTAGGGTTACAAATGGGCTTTTTAAACAACTAAGCAGTGAAGAAAAGTGTTAGAAAAATCTCCCCAAAATGCAGAAGCACTCTTTCTTACCTAAGCAAGAAGAGACTAACGTTGATCTTACAGAGCCCTAGAGTTCAGCTCTCCCTCTTCTTGGCTCCCGTCAGCACTCAGCACACGGTCTCCATTTCTATTCATTCTACATCATATCTTGATTGTTTGCTGGCTATTTTCCCTAACAGCTGAACTGATTGAAGAAGCAACGGTGTTCTATCTATCCAATAAATTTGGGGGCTTTGTATGATGGCTAGCATGCAGTGATTAGTTTATTGATTAGTTGCAAGCACTGATTCTAATTACCTGCAAAAGGTATGAATGAATGAGTACTGACCCTAATGCATACTTTGTTCATTCATTTTTTAAAATGCAATTCCTGATATGTACTTGTGTTCCCATTTGATGCTGACTCCTCCTCTCCAAAATATAGCACAGAAATAAATATTCTGCTTGAGATTTTATTGTATATGATTTTTAAACGTACCACAATAGTAAATAAATGTGTGCTGAAATGAGAATCTAGTAATTAAGCTGGGCATGCTGCAAAGCTGGCAATGTCTTCGAAAATATGTTTTCGAGAAAGCAGGCCTATCTTGGATTTTTTCCTCCTAATTTCCATTCCATCCAGACAAACTTGCTCTCCATTATGGGCACTTTGTTTATTTTTTCTTATTCTTCCCATAGACAGGTCATTACTAACCACCTAATGAGCTATTCTTTTTACACATTTTATATGGAAACATCACAAAGCTTATCCTGTTAAGATTCACTGCAGAAAATATGCCCTAAAAAAATGGCCTGATGTAACAAAGGTAGAAGGAAGAATATTACCTAATACATGGTGGACGTTTTCATAAAGACATCCTGGTCTGTGATGTTGACATCTGCCCTCTCCCTTGGGGCTGCTCATACAGGCCAGAGCACAGGGGTTGTGTGTGTGCAGAACAAGGGCATGTGTCTTTGGAGTATCTGCCACATGAATGAAAGGGAAAGTGTCCTTAAATAATTAACTGCTATATTAGATCTGCAGATGTTGCCGTCTAACACATGCAGTGCAAGCTTGCATGGCACACAGCAGTGGTGTCTGGAGGAAATGGTTCATCTACCAGGAAGTGTTACATAATTGATTAAAATAATCTTAGGGAGCTGGGAGAGCATTCTACTCTGTTTTTGCCAATGGCTGGACCAGCGATGGGGATGCATTTTTTTTTTTAATAACTTTTATTAAGCTTCAAGTGAACGTTTACAAATCCAATCAGTCTGTCACATATAAGTTTACATACATCTCACTCCCTACTCCCACTTGCTCTCCCCCTCTTGAGTCAGCCCTTTCAGTCTCTCCTTTCTTGACAATTTTGCCGGCTTCCCTCTCTCTCTATCCTCCCATCCCCCCTCCAGACAAGAGTTGCCAACACAATCTCAAGTGTCCACCTGATATAATTAGCTCACTCTTCATCAGCATCTCTCTCCCACCTGCTGACCAGTCCCTTTCATTTCTGATGAGTTGTCTTTGGGGATGGTTCCTGTCCTGTGTCAACTGAAGGTCTGGGGAGCATGGCCACCGGGATTCCTACAGTCTCAGTCAGACCATTAAGTTTGGTCTTTTTATGAGAATTTGGGGTCTGTACCCCACTGATCTCCTGCTCCCTCAGGGGTCCTCTGCTGTGCTCCCTGTCAGGGCAGTTATCGATTGTGGCCAGGCACCAACTAGTTCTTCTGGTCTCAGGATGATGTAGGTCTCTGGTTCATGTGGCCCTTTCTGTCTCTTGGGCTCTTAGTTGTCGTGTGGCCTTGGTGTTCTTCATTTTCCTTTGCTCCAGGTGGGTTGAGACCAATTGATGCATCTTAGAGGGCCGCTTGTTAGCATTTAAGACCCCAGATGCCACATTTCAAAGTGGGATGCAGAATGTTTTCATAATAGAATTATTTTGCCAATTGACTTACAAGTCCCCGCAAACCATGTTCCCCAGACCCCCGCGCTTGCTCTGCTGACCTTTGAAGCATTCATTTTATCCCAGAAACTTCTTTGCTTTTGGTCCAGTCCAATTGAGCTGACTTTCCATGTATTGAGTGTTGTCTTTCCCTTCACCTAAAGCAGTTCTTATCTACTGATTAATCAATAAAAAAACCCTCCCCCACCCGCCCTCCCTCCCCCCCTCGTAACCACAAAAGTATGTGTTCTTCTCAGTTTATACTATTTCTCAAGATCTTATAATAGTGGTCTTATACAATATTTGTCCTTTTGCCTCTGACTAATTTCGCTCAGCATAATGCCTTCCAGGTTCCTCCATGTTATCAAATGTTTCACAGATTCGTCACTGTTCTTTATCGATGCATAGTATTCCATTGTGTGAATATACCACAATTTATTTACCCATTCATTCGTTGATGGACACCTTGGTTGCTTCCAACTTTTTGCTATTGTAAACAGAGCTGCAATAAACATGGGTCTGCATATATCTGTTTGTATGAAGGCTCTTGTATCTCTAGGGTATATTCCGAGGAGTGGGATTTCTGGGTTGTATGGTAGTTCTATTTCTAACTTTTTAAGAAAACTCCAGATAGATTTCCAAAGTGGTTGTACCATTTTACATTCCCACCAGCAGTGTATAAGAGTTCCAATCTCTCCGCAGCCTCTCCAACATTTATTATTTTGTGTTTTTTGGATTAATGCCAGCCTTGCTGGTGTGAGATGGAATCTCATCGTAGTTTTAATTTGCATTTCTCTACTGGCTAATGATCGAGAGCATTTTCTCATGTATCTGTTGGCTGCCTGAATATCTTCTTTAGTGAAATACGTGTTCATATCCTTTGCCCACTTCTCGATTGGGTTGTTTGTCTTTTTGTGGTTGAGTTTTGACAGAATCATGTAGATTTTAGAGATCAGGCGCTGGTCGGAGATGTCATAGCTGAAAATTCTTTCCCAATCTGTAGGTGGTCTTTTTACTCTTTTGGAGAAGTCTTTAGATGAGCATAGGTGTTTGATTTTTAGGAGCTCCCAGTTATCGGGTTTCTCTTCATCATTTTTGGTAATGTTTTGTATTCTGTTTATACCTTGTATTAGGGCTCCTAGAGTTGTCCCAATTTTTTCTTCCATGATGTTTATCGTTTTAGTCTTTATGTTTAGGTTTTTGATCCACTTGGAGTTAGTTTTTGTGCATGGTGTGAGGTATGGGTCCTGTTTCATTTTTTTGCAAATGGATATCCAGTTATGCCAGCACCATTTGTTAAAAAGGCTATCTTTTCCCCAATTAATTGACACTGGTCCTTTGTCAAATATCAGCTGCTCATACGTGGATGGATCTATGTCTGGGTTCTCAATTCTGTTCCATTGGTCTATGTGCCTGTTGTTGTACCAGTACCAGGCTGTTTTGACTACTGTGGCTGTATAATAGGTTCTGAAGTCAGGTAAAGTGAGGCCTCCCACTTTATTCTTTTTTTTCAGTAGTGCTTTGCTTATCCGGGGCTTCTTTCCCTTCCATATGAAGTTGGTGATTTGTTTCTCTATCCCCTTAAAATATGACATTGGAATTTGGATCGGAAGTGCGTTAAATGTATAGATGGCTTTTGGTAGAATAGACATTTTTACTATGTTAAGTCTTCCTATCCATGAGCAAGGTATGTTTTTCCACTTAAGTATGTCCTTTTGAATTTCTTGTAGTAGAGCTTTGTAGTTTTCTTTGTATAAGTCTTTTACATCCTTGGTAAGATTTATTCTGTAGTATCTTATCTTCTTGGGGGCTACTGTGAATGGTATTGATTTGGTTATTTCCTCTTCGGTGTTCTTTTTGTTGATGTAGAGGAATCCAAGTGATTTTTATAGGTTTATTTTATAACCTGAGACTCTGCCAAACTCTTCTATTAGTTTCAGTAGTTTTCTGGAGGATTCCTTAGGGTTTTCTGTGTATATAATCATGTCATCTGCAAATAGTGATAACTTTACTTCTTCCTTGCCAATCCGGATACCTTTTATTTCTTTGTCTAGGCTAATTGCCCTGGCTAGGACTTCTAGCACGATGTTGAATAAGAGCGGTGATAAAGGGCATCCTTGTCTGGTTCCCGTTCTCAAGGGAAATGATTTCAGGTTCTCTCCATTTAGAGTGATGTTGGCTGTTGGCTTTGCATAGATGCCCTTTATTATGTTGAGGAATTTTCCTTCAATTCCTATTTTGGTAAGAGTTTTTATCATAAATGGGTGTTGGACTTTGTCAAATGCCTTTTCTGCATCAATTGATAAGATCATGTGGTTTTTGTCTTTTGTTTTATTTATGTGATGGATTACATTAATGGTTTTTCTGATATTAAACCAGCCTTGCATACCTGGTATAAATCCCACTTGATCATGGTGAATTATTTTTTTGATGTGTTGTTGGATTCTATTGGCTAGAATTTTGTTGAGGATTTTTGCATCTATGTTCATGAGGGATATAGGTCTATAATTTTCTTTTTTTGTGATGTCTTTACCTGGTTTTGGTATCAGGGAGATGGTGGCTTCATAGAATGAGTTGGGTAGTATTCCGTCATTTTTTATGCTTTGGAATACCTTCAGAAGTAGTGGTGTTAACTCTTCTCAGAAAGTTTGGTAGAACTCTGCAGTGAAGCCGCCCGGGCCAGGACTTTTTTTTGTTGGAAGTTTTTTAATTACCGTTTCAATCTCTTTTTTTGTTATGGGTCTATTTAGTTGTTCTACTTCTGAATGTGTTAGTTTAGGTAGGTAGTGTTTTTCCAGGAATTCATCCATTTCTTCTAGGTTTTCAAATTTGTTAGAGTACAATTTTTCATAATAATCTGAAATGATTCTTTTAATTACATTTGGTTCTGCTGTGATGTGGTCCTTCTCGTTTCTTATTCGGATTATTTGTTTCCTTTCCTGTATTTCTTTAGTCAGTCTAGCCAATGGTTTATCAATTTTGTTAATTTTTTCAAAGAACCAGCTTTTGGCTTTGTTAATTCTTTCAATTGTTTTTCTGTTCTCTAATTCATTTAGTTCAGCTCTAATTTTTATTATTTGTTTTTTTCTGGTGCCTGATGGATTCTTTGGTTGCTCACTTTCTATTTGTTCAAGTTGTAGGGACAGTTCTCTGATTTTGGCTCTTTCTTCTTTTTGTATGTGTGCATTTATCAATATAAATTGGCCTCTGAGCACTGCTTTTGCTGTGTCCCAGAGGTTTTGATAGGAAGTATTTTCATTCTCGTTGCTTTCTATGAATTTCCTTATTCCCTCCTTGATGTCTTCTATAACCCAGTCTTTTTTTAGGAGGGTATTGTTTATTTTCCAGGTATTTGATTTCTTTTCCCTAGTTTTTCTGTTATTGATCTCTAGTTTTATTGCCTTGTGGTCTGAGCAGATGCTGTGTAATATTTCGATGTTTTGGACTCTGCAAAGGTTTGTTTTATGACCTAATATGTGGTCTATTCTAGAGAATGTTCCATGTGCACTAGAAAAAAAAGTATATTTTGCAGCAGTTGGGTGGAGAGTTCTGTATAAGTCAATGAGGTCAAGTTGGTTGATTGTTGTAATTAGATCTTCCGTGTCTCTATTGAGCTTCTTACTGGATGTCCTGTCCTTCTCCGAAAGTGGTGTGTTGAAGTCTCCTACTATAAATGTGGAGGTGTCTATCTGACTTTTCAATTCTGTTAAAATTTGATTTATGTATCTTGCAGCCCTGTCATTGGGTGCATAAATATTTAATATGGTTATGTCTTCCTGATCAATTGTCCCTTTTATCATTATATAGTGTCCTTCTTTATCCTTTGTGGTGGATTTAAGTCTAAAGTCTATTTTGTCAGAAATTAATATTGCTACTCCTCTTCTTTTTTGCTTATTGTTTGCTTGATATACTTTTTTCCATCCTTTGAGTTTTAGTTTGTTTGTGTCTCTAAGTCTAAGGTGTGTCTCTTGTAGGCAGCATATAGATGGATCGTGTTTCTTTATCCAGTCTGTGACTCTCTGTCTCTTTATTGGTACATTTAGTCCATTTACATTCAGGGTAATTATAAATAAGTTTTTAGTGCTGTCATTTTGATGCCTTTTTATGTGTGTTGTTGACAATTTCATTTTTCCGCATACTTTTTGTGCTGAGACGTTTTTCTTAGTAAATTGTGAGATCCTCATTTTCATAGTGTTTGACTTTATGTTAGTTGAGTTGTTACGTTTTTCTTGGCTTTTATCTTGAGTTATAGAGTTGTTATACCTTTTTGTGGTTACCTTATTATTTACCCCTATTTTTCTAAGTAAAAACCTAACTTGTATTGTTGTATATCGCCTTGTATCAATCTCCATATGGCAGTTCAATGCCTCCTGTATTTAGTCCCTCTTTTTGATTATTGTGATCTTTTACCTATTGACTTCCATGATTCCCTGTTATGTGTATTTTTTTTTAATTAATCTTAATTTGTTTTTGTGATTTCCCTATTTGAGTTGATATCAGGACGTTCTGTTTTGTGACCTTGTGTTGTGCTGATATCTGATATTATTGGTTCTCTGACCAAACAATATCCTTTAGTATTTCTTGTAGCTTTGGTTTGGTTTTTGCAAATTCTCTAAACTTGTGTTTGTCTGTAAATATCTTAATTTCGCCTTCATATTTCAGAGAGAGTTTTGCTGGATATATGATCCTTGGCTGGCAGTTTTTCTCCTTCAGTGCTCTGTATATGTCATCCCATTCCCTTCTTGCCTGCATGCTTTCTGCTGAGTAGTCTGAACTTATTCTTATTGATTCTCCCTTGAAGGAAATCTTTCTTTTCTCCCTGGCTGCTTGTAAAATTTTCTGTTTATCTTTGGTTTTGGTGAGTTTGATGATAATATGTCTTGGTGTTTTTCTTTTTGGATCAATCTTATGTGGGGTTCGATGAGCATCTTGGATAGATATCCTTTCGTCTTTCATGATGTCAGGGAAGTTTTGTGTCAGGAGTTCTTCAACTATTTTCTCTGTGTTTCCTGTCCCCCCTCTCTGTTCTGGGACTCCAATCACCCGCAGGTTATCCTTCTTGATAGAGTCCCACATAATTCTTAGGGTTTGTTCATTTTTTTTAATTCTTTTATCTGATTTTTTTTCAGCTATGTTGGTGTTGATTCCCTGGTCCTCCAGATGTCCCAGTCTGCATTCTAATTGCTCGAGTCTGCTCCTCTGACTTCCTATTGCGTTGTCTAATTCTGTAATTTTATTGTTAATCTTTTGGATTTCTGCATGCTGTCTCTCTATGGATTCTTGCAACTTATTAATTTTTCCACTATGTTCTTGAATAATCTTTTTGAGTTCTTCAACAGTTTTATCAGTGTGTTCCTTGGCTTTTTCTGCAGTTATCCTAATTTCTTTTGTGATATCTTTAAGCATTCTGTAAATTAGTTTTTTATATTCTGTATCTGATAATTCTAGGATCGTATCTTCATTTGGGAAAGATTTTGATTCTTTTGTTTGGGGGTTTAGAGAAGCTGTCATGGTCTGCTTCTTTAAGTGGTTTGATATGGATTGTTGTCTCCGAGCCATCACTGGGAAACTAGTTTTTCCAGAAAATCCACTGTGTCCAGTCCAAATCCCGGCGAGACGGTTCCCCGGCTGGGATGCTGCTCTTCCTGCTCCAAGACCAGTCACTGCCTCCCGGGGACTTCTCCTACCGGCTGCGTCCCACGCCGCCCGCGGAACCGGCTGGTCTCCCTCCCGGGGTTACTTCAGGGGGGTGGAGCAGCTCTCTGTGCTTGTGCCGTACCTGACTGGTACGCTGGCTCCAGGCTCTGGAAACAATCGCTGCTTCCCCGTATTAGTTTGTTCTCCATCTCTAAATCTGTGTTTGTTGTTCAGGGTTCGTAGATTGTTATGTATGTGATCGATTCACTTGTTGTTCCGTGTCTTTGTTGTAAGAGGGATCCGAGGTAGCGTCTGCCTAGTCCGCCATCTTGGCTCCGCTGGGGATGCACTTTGAAAACACATAAGTCTGGTTTTGTTTGATGTAATTATCAAATATTCTTTTGAATACCTACCCTATCAGTCACTGTCAAACTTTACTGTGCATATGAATTAGCTGGTGTCTTGTTAAATGCAAATTTCTGAACCTAACTCTCTGAAATTCTGATGCAATAGATTTGTAGGGCTTTGTCTCAGTTTCCTAGGGTGGCCATAACAAAATACCACAAAGTGGGTGGTTTTAAAGAACAGAAATTTATTTTCTCACAGCTCAGGATGCTTAAAGTCTAAGTCAGGGTCTCGGCCATGTTGATTCCTTCTGTGGGTCTCTTTCTAAGTTTCTAGTGACTGTTGGCAATCTTTGGTATTCCTTTGCTGTTTATAGATGCATCTGCCTTTGTTGTCACATGGTGTCTCCTCCTGTGTCTCTTTGTGTCTGTACTCACTTTATAAATCACTACTCTGAAGGGAGTAGGTTTAGAACCCACCCTACTCCAGTACGACCTCAACTGATTTAACTCACATAAGAAAAGTCCTATTTCCCCAAACAAGGTCACATTTACAGGTACAGGAGTTATGATTTCAACATACCTTTTTGGGGGACGCAATTCAATCCATAATAGGCCTGAAAGTCTGCTGTTTCAATACAGCCTAAAGGCGATCCTAAGGATGATGGTCACCAGACCCAATTTGGAAAGATTGTATCATATGCTCAACAATATGCTAGGTGTGTAGGAAAGTGAGGCCTCTTCCATGCTGGAGCCTTTAGGAGGTTCCCTCTCAGATTATAACTCAGCTCTCTTTCCTTTATTAATTTTAATATTAATGATAGAGTACTCCTAATTGTTATTATTAAGATTCATTGAATCTGTGAGATATTTATGAGGACTCACTTCCTACGATGTACTAGGCACTTTGCATACATTATCACATTTAATCTCCAAAACAACCCCATAAGGAGATATGATTGGTATTCCTATGTTACTATGAGGAAACTCTTAGAGAGTACAAGAAACTTGACAACCATATAGATTAAGTGACAGAATCCAGGTCAGGCTGATTCTCAGCTCATGATCTTAACCATAGCTCCGGCCTAGCTGTAGCTTCCCAATCTGCCTCCAAGACCAGCCCTCTTTTCCTCTGGAGTTACACCCATACTGTACTTTGCTTTGTTTCCCTATAAACCAGTAACCAGCTGTCATTGAGTCAATTCTAATTCATGGTGGCTCTGTGTGTGTCAGAGTAGAATCATGCTCCATAGGGTTTTCAATGGCTGATTTTTCAGAAGTAAATCATCAGGCCTTTCTTCCAAGACATCTCTGGATGGACACGAACCTCCAGCCTTTTTGTTAGCAGCTGAGTTTTCAACCATTCATGCCACCCAGGGATACAATTGTTTCCTTACAGTCCACATCCAAAATGAAGCTGTCTAGTTAGTCAAGATGCCAGGCTAGGCCCTAGCACTCCTGCCTACCAAAGGCTATAACAGAAGCATGCAACATGGCTCTGCTCACAAGGCACTTACAGTCTGATGGAGATCAACTTACAGGTAAAATGGTAGGAAACATATGCAATGGTAAATAATTCAATATGAAATTGGTGGACTGAGCTTCAAAAGTTCAGGATAAAAAGCCAATGGTGTTGCACCCCACCGGACTGGCAGCAGGAGTAGTTCCAAGGTGCACAGGTCAGATTCCTAAAAGAAAAGCAGTAAAAGTCAGATTGACCAAATCTAGGTTTATTAGCAAACTTACAGACAGAAGTTGACACCAAGATTCTAGTGACAGACAGCAAAGTGTCAAGTCACTCGGGTAGAGATTGGCACAGGGAAGAGCGGGTGTGGGTTTACATACTTAGGACTAACATGCAAGGGTACGTACAAGAGGGTAGAAGGCGTTTCTTCTGATATGTGGCCGCTATCAATGTCTATTCATCTTGAAATTGGGGGAGTGAAGGGAACGCAATTTAGAGACTGCCTCTGAGCACTCAAATTGGAGGGGGCACAACTTAGAAATTGCTCCTGGACACTCATTACACTCGCTACATCTCTGGTCCTCCAACACAACAATCTCCCTGATGACTAACATACAAATGGCCATCAAGTCTCTTGCTTGTAAAGATACCCAATTACTCCTTTCTGTAATTCCCAGTTTTATTGTTGGATACTGCTCAAACAGTTGACCCTAGTTTTGCCCTCTGGAGTACCACAGAGCCAGGCCATTGCATGAGGAAAGACAGAGCCAGGAATGAGTACTAGGCTTTCATGGGACATTGGGGAAAACAGCCTGACTCCAGGGAAATATTTAGTTGTAAGACTAGTGGGAAATAATACTGGAGAAGTCCAGAGAATCTGGGAAGGGAGATGGGAGGAAAGGGACTTGAATGAAAAGAAAGATGAGAAGGAGAAGAGAGTGGAGGAGGAAGAAGAGAAAGAGAGGAAGAAGTCAGCAGCTATGAGATATTAAATGCTGTCCCATTCACTCAGTAAATATTTATGGCTGTCTACTATTATGCCAGATACTATACTAGGCCTTGTGAATGCAGTGATGAAAAAGGTAGGTAGGGTGCCTGTTATAGCAGCCAGGATAGGCTATAGTATACAGCCTTAAATCTCAGTAGCGGCACAATTTTACTTCTCATGCATACCACAGGTCGTAAGAGGGACTCAGCTCAGTGTAGTCACTAAGGGCCCAAACTGATGAAGGTTCCACCTCAGAATATATTCCCATGATTGGGGCAGGACAAAGAGAATGTGGTAAATAGTGCATCAGGTCTTAAATCTTCTTCCCAGTATGACCATAGCACTTTTTTTCATAACTCGTGATCCCAGAGCAAGCCATATAACCACAACTAACTTTCAAGTTGGCAGAGAAGTGCAATCTTCCTACAGGCTTGGAAGGAGAACTGAAATATTTGGTAGAAAACATGAATGATGACTATGCCTGCCCTTATGTAGTTTGTAATCTACATACTAGGTTTAGACAGGCGACAAAACAAAACAGGCAGTTACAATCAGTACATAAGTGCTCTGAAATGGGAAGAAGACCTTGGTAAGAAGCACCTAACTTTGACTTAGAAAGGTCAAAGAAGAATTCTGCAAAAAATTGGTAAAGCCAGAAGAATGAGTACAAATGTAGTCGCATGTAGAAAGAATTGGGAGAGGGACTGGCATGAGGTTAGACTTGAAAGCCTACAAGAACAGGGCATGTTTGAAGACCCATTTGAAAATAGTGGAATCACAGAGTGTTGGGGTAAGGGATGATTGCTAAGGCTGGGGAAGTGGGTATTACTCAAACTATGAGCTTACCATGAGAACAATGTGGAGCTACTTGCTAGATTTGAAAAAGGCCCCTGGTTGAAGTGTGAAGGATGCATTATGATAATCCCTTGCTGTTGAGTTGATTCTGACTCATGGCGACCTCATGTGTTACAGAGTAGAACTGTCCCATAGGGTTTTCTTGGCTGTAATGTTTACAGAAGCAGATCTTCTGAGGTGTTGCTGGGTGTGTTCAAACTGCTAACCTTTAGGTTAGTAGTCAAGTGTAAACCATTTTTGCCATCCAGGGACCTTGCATTGTGATTAAAAAAAAAAATGCCATTGTGTTGACTCTGACTCATAGCGACCCTACAGGACATAGTAGAACTGCCCCATAGTATTCCCAAGGCTGTAAATCTTTACAGAAGAAGACTGCCACATCTTTCTTCCACAGAGTGGCTGGCAGGTTAGAACCACCAACCTTTCAGTTAGCAGTCAAGCACTTTAACCACTGCATCACCAGGGCTCTTTTGCATTATGGTAAGGGTGACAATATTCTGTTTGTAAGGAACTTCCATATTCATAACAGATCAACAATGTAGTTATTATTATTTACAGATTAAAAAATTACAAATTTTAGAAAGGTTAAATGCCTTTGCCAAGACGGTGAAGTTAATAAGCAGATGTGTTGGGGCGAGGGAGTGGGTGAGACTCAAAAAACGGAAATTTATCTGATTTCAAAGTCCATGTTATATCCATTCTATGGTGTTGTCTCCTGATATCCTAGCACATAATCATATTACAGGAAGTGAATCCTTGATGACGAACTTACAACCTAACCTCTTAACCAGAAGTTTTAATTCTCAGAGAAATTTGACATAGAATTGTTTATTCTTTGCAGCCTACCTCATTTACCCTGGGGTGAATGGGTCATCATTTGAAGGGAATGAGGTGACTGCCCCATTGCCTGCTTGGTTTCCACAGTTCACAGGGCTATGATAATGACTCTCTTAGTGAGAGAAACCCTAAGGGGGAAACGAGGCTGTAATGGATACTGCTTCAAGTGAATGGAGGAATTTTTCTCCTTGTCAAAAGTTTCTACTCGATCTTGGAACTAAAGACCAGCCTGTGTGGCTCAAAATAGCAAAGAAGGTGGACAAATAAATTCAGCTTGGTCTGACAAGGCAGCAAAAGGGACAGCTCACTTTCCACGCGTGCCCTGGTTCCACCACCCAAGGATAAGATAGAACTAAGAGCAATTTCTGTATATCACATTGCAGTCTTGTCTAAGAGTGATTTTCAAAATTGTTGCTCATGGGGGTGTCATTTGTCCATAGTCCAAGATTGTCCTTTGCTCAAAATTCCAGGTGTTCTCAGAAGTTGCCTTGAATCAGACTGTTAATTTTCAATTTTTGCAGTTGCCTTGGCACTTTCCATGGTGCTGACAAAGGGCCCAAGTTAGTAATATTGGCAGCTTCTAGGGTTGCTATGAGTTGGAATCGACTTGATGGCAACACGTATGTATTGTAGGGTTTGATCAGTTATTTACCCTATTTTAAGGGTATGTACTGTAGGATTTGATAAGTTATTAATCCTATTTTAAAATAACTAGTAAATCTGCATTTCTTTGGTATATTCTTGGTAAGGTTTGCTATTGCTCTAACCTAAATTCAACGAAACAGCGTATTTCATTAACGGTTCCTGAAATTTTGCCTTGTATTTTAAATTTTGAATTTAAGAAAGGTCATTATGGATGGGGTTTGTATGTGTGTAGAGGAAGAGTCTGGATGATGTTTAATCATAATAATATTCACATAATTCACATTATTGGGGGCAAGAAATGCTGTATTGTTCACACATAGGAAATACTCCGTAGGTATTAGTTGAATAAATAAATGACTGAGTTGTTAGTAGGAGTGATAATAGTCCTTTCATATTTCTAGACCCTTAATGAAAGCGGATAGAGGTGGTTTAGTGGTAGAATTCTCACCTTCCATGTGGGATACCAGGGTTCAGTTCCCAGCCAATATACCTCATGTATAACCATGATTGATCTGCCAGTGGAGGTTTGCACGTTGCTATGAGGTTGAATAGTTTTTCGTACAGCTTTCAGACCAAGATGGAATAGAAAGAAAGCCCTGGCAACCTACTTTTGAAAAAGCAGCCAATGAAAACCCTGTGGAACACAACAGTCTGATCTGCAACGAAGCATGGGATTGCACAGTCATGGCTCAGGATCGAGCAATGTTTCATTCCATTATGCTCGGGGTTCCCAGGAGCTGGGGGCTGACTCGATGGCAGCTAGCAAGGACATTATGAATGGGGTTTGTGCATGTGTAATTGAACAGTCTAGATGATGTTTATATAATAATAGTACTCATATAATTAGCTTTATTGGGGACAAGAATTGTCTTATTCGTTCCCACACAGGAGATATTTGGTAGGTATTAGTTGAACTAATGAATGACTGAGTTGTTTGTACAGTAATAATATTCCTTTTGTATTTCCATACCACTTAATGAACTATTTACAGAATTGTGTGTTTTTATATTTTTTAATCTCATTTGAACATTTCCAATATCTTATGAGGCAGACAGGGTTTGTTTCATTATTTCCATGAGAGAAGTTCCTGCACTTGATGATGGATAGAAGGGAATTTGAATATAGGTCTTTTCATAACCATTCACCGCACAGGGTGAGATCTACAGTTGACCACAAGGACTTGCCTGAAAAAAAAAATCGTGAAATAGATACAGGGCCTCTTTGCCCCCTTCACCCTCCCATTTACACACTTTTTCCTACCTCAGGGGTTCCCTAACTCTGAGAAACCCTCAGAGTCCTCTTGCCTCTCATCTATCCTTTTTCAAATCTGCTTTCAGAAAGGACCTGAGAAGTGCTGTCACACCAAACCATAGCTTAATAGTGACCCCTTTTGGGGGGTTTTATTTTTAACATAGTGTATCCCACAACCTTGGGCCGTTCACCGTCTTCTTGACTATTAAAATGCAGCTGGTTTGTCACACGTCATAATGCAGGATGCTCATAAGAGTCAGCCAGCTGTGGTTAATATCCCTGGAACAGGTATGCGTCTGGGCTTACCCTCTTGCTTGTCTCCTTGACTTGTTTTTATAGCACATCCATCCCATGGTATCATACTCTGGATCCTGCTAGGTGACTCAGGACCTTTCTATTTTCGTCAACTATTTGGACAGTCTTCTCCATTTTATCTACATCTTTAGCCAGACTAGCCCTACTATCAGCAAATGGCTATCAGACATGGATCATCCCTCCTCCCCTCACCCCAATAGTAGGATTTCTGTCATCAGCAAACAAGTAGGAAGGTTTTAGGGGGAATTAGAGGACATTCTGGAACCCCTGAAATCTACTTAAGATTGACTCTTACAACCACTTATGATAGCTGATGTCTTCTGTGGAAGGGAGGATGTTAAAACTTTGTTTAAAATATTTATGTAAGCCTTTTCACAGCTCTTGCTAAATATGCCTTCTATCCTCTCCCCTTCACATCCCTCCCACCTTCAGTTCCCCAACTCCAAATACCATAGTGTATGGGTAAGTAGCAGCCCAACCCAACATCTCTTGGAGAGATCTCACCCAAAAGTCAGGATTTGGGCACCCTAGTCTGAGCCTATTACCCAAGGCCTAATTTATCCAAAAAAAAGGAGACAAGGAAACACCATAGCCTTCTGGCATTTTCTAACCTTTGAAATCCTGACTTTCAGAAATTAGAATCTACCTAAAACCGTTTCTCCCCTGCAAAATTTCTGGAGCCGAGTAGTAGTTTTACTTGATTATTTTCACCCCTTGCTCACACATGCCCTGGTATGACAAAGCTGATACCAGTATTGATAATGAAAATGTTGTCATTGTGTTATTAGGTGCTGTTGAGTTGGTTCCAACACATAGTGATCCTATGAATGAAACTCTACCTGGTTCTACACCATCCTCACAATAGTTGCTATGTTTTAACCCATTGTTGCAGTCACTGTGTCAATCCATCTTGTTGGGGGTCTTCTTCTTTTTCATGACTCTCTACTTTACCAAGCATGATATCCATCTCCAGGGACTGGTCTCTCCAGACAACATGTCCAAAATGCATGAGATGAACTCTCACCATCCTCTCTTCTAAGGAACATTCTGGCTGTACGTCATATGACAATTTATGGAGGAGTTGAAGCTTAAAACAGAGCAGAAGCCTAAAAAAACAACTATTTTTTTTTACCACAAAGAAACAATTGAGATGCAAAGGCAGATTGCAAAAATTATATGTTTGGGGAAAAGTGATTGAATGATAACTGACAATAATAAAGAATTTATAAAATATGCATACAATCACACTTAAAACTAGGGAAAATTGCTGTTTTTATTGGAACTGAAGACATGACAGTTGGGACAGAATAACAGTCCTTCCACTGGAATTACCTACTCATAGTCCCTGAGCCTTTTTCAAGATAACATTTCTGAGTACTACGTATATCTTCCCCTTTGGGCCATGTAGATTTGTTTTTCCTCCTTCTGTGGGTTTGCTATAAGCTAAACAGACCCAACCACTTGGCACTTAAGCAAGACGAAAAACAAAACAAAACAAAAACAAACTTGTTGAGTCGATTTCAACTCTTAGCAACCTTATAGGACAGAGTAGAACTGCTCCATAGGGTTCCCAAGGAGCGCCTGGTGGATTCCAACTGCCAACCTTTTGGTTAGCAACCGTAGCTCTTGACCACTGTGTAAGAGGAGAGTCTGTAACAAAAAAAAAAAAAAAAAAAAGAAAGAAACTTGTACACTGAAAATACTGTACTGTAAGGAAGGACAAAGACAGATCTCAACTCATTGTGGTTGCAGGCAATTGTCAATGTCTTCCTTCGCTCCACCCACTTCTTGCCTTTTGCTGCCCTGTTCTCAATGGTCCATTATCTGTTCTGTGAAATGCAGCCAAGAAAGAACTCAGGCTGGTGCTGGTGTTGAGAAAACGTAGCTATAGTTCCTGACCTCAGCAACATAAACAGCTACTTTGCTTGAGACAGTTTCAGCAGAATTGAAAGCTGTCACTCAATTTAATCTTTATCTATCCACACATTTCTAGTTTTTAACAAGATTTTGATTTGTTTTCTCATGAAAATGCTAATTACTTTGATGTTTCTCAACTTCTTATGCTGCTTACCCATCAGATAAGTCAACATTGCTGTGTTGTTGTTAGCTGTTGTGCTGGTCCAAGTAGGAAATATGACCTCTTACCAAGTTGTTACATCTTAGTTCCCCCAAAATAAAATTCTTTTTGTTTTGCTATGTTAAGGTAATCCCCAGATTTAGTAATCTGACATATTAGCTTCTTGAATTGTGTCTGATAAAGATATAATTAATTTCTTTCTGTGCAAAATGTGAACCCAAATGTTCCTTTTTCCCCCCCATAGGACATCAACTAGTTTTGTATTTAATCCAGCAAATTTATCCTAACAATTCTTTATTATATTGTCTATAAATGCATTTTGAACTAGTCTTAAAATTTTATGGAGTCTCTGATTAACGAGTTAAACAAATCTTTAATGTAGTCATTTATATATATAACCCACTGCCGCTATTCATATATTTGTATTCACTTTTTGAAAATTACACTTGAGTAGTTTTGGAAGTTTTGCACTGAGACACCCAAGTGAACCAGCCTGATGGAGCCAATTAAAGTCAGTGCCTACTGGGCTGTTGACTCTCAGGCACATCTTTCTTGGCTCCCAGAGTGAATCCCAAGCAGCAATAGAGCTTTAACCTTGCTGACTCTCTGTTTCTCTAGGTTTGTTTTTGAGTCTTTTCTAATTTGAGGTATTTGGGTTTATTTCTAGTTTGTACATGGTCTACGAGTTATTCCTCCTGGCGGCAGCAATGATGGAGAATTTGGTTTTAGGATGCAGCTGTCTGTGTTCTCTGTCAGACGGACGGTGCAGATCCACTTTCTGCGGGAAGAAAGTGGAGAATCTGATTTGGTATTTTCTTTGTGCGTCTGTGTCCTTATCAATTTGTAAGCTCAAATTAAGTAGGAATTGTGTGCCCACTGGGAGAGAAAATAGGTCTTTATTACCTGGACTGGCAACTTTTGTGTTTCTGTGTTTATTTTCAGCCTTTGACTGGCATTGTAGGACTGAAACTATTTAGAGCTCTATGTGTCTGTTTATCTGTCATTGACAAAAGCCTTTATCTCTCACTGTAAAAGTATAAAATGTTTTCCTACCTCTAAAGGATCTTAATAAATTACATTAGAATGGCTCTTAAATTAAAAAAAAATAGCTTTGCTACCATGGCTTACAGAGATAAAAAATGTTTAAAAAAAATTTAATATTCCCCTAAATTAGAGAAGCTTCCAGATTTAAAAAAAAAAAAGTTCATCTTAAGAAAACTGCTAACTCAGAAACATTTTTATGTAATAGTCTAAGTTCACAAAATTAAGATGAATATTTGAACACATTAGAATGATTTGATAATTTTGATTAAAAAATAAATAGTACTTACACATCTTATCCTTGAGTTTATCAGTACAGAATGTAATACAAGCATATATTTTAGTTTTTAACAAGATTTTGATTTGTTTTCTCATGAAAAGACTGCTTACTTTGATCTTTCTGAACTTCTCATGCTGTTTACTGAGCAGATAAGCCAACATTGTTGTGTTGTTGCTAGTTGCCATCTAATCGATTCCAAGTCATGATGACCCCACATGTGCAGAATAGAACTGTTCCATAGGGTTTTCGAGGCTGTGACCTTTTGGAAGCAGATTTCCAGGCCTTTCTTCCAAGATGCCTCTGGGTGGATTCAAACCATCAACCTTTTGGCTAGTAGCTGAGTGCTTAACTATTTGTGCCACCCAGGGACTCCTACTTAATGTAGGAATATAATAAATTGAACTTCTTAAGGAGATGGTATGCTTACATGTATGTATATATTTATCAGTGTGTGTGAGCTAAGACTTGAAATAAGTCTCATGGGCCTACTTAACAGAAAAGAAAGCTAAGTCTCAAAGTTAAGTATAATTTTCCTGATACAAGGTACATAGTACATAGTACACGGTACATGGTACATAGTACATGGTACATGGTACATAGTACATGGTACATGGTACATGGTACATGGTACATAGCAGGAAACCCTGGTGGCATAGTGGTTAAGTGCTATGGCTGCTAACCAAGAAGTTAGCAGTTCGAATCTGCCAGGCGCTGCTTGGAAACTCTATCGGGCAGTTCTACTCTGTCCTATAAGGCCACTATGAGTCAGAATCGACTCGACGGCAGTGGGTTTGGTTTTGGTTGGTACATAGCAAGCTATTAACAAGCTGAAGTTGAATGAATGAATGAATGAGTTCATAGAGCAGAATTAATTCTAAAATCTGTATTTCCTAATTCCTAGTGCTGGGATCTTTTTTTCTTAATACACAGTTTCCCTGGGGCACGGAGGTGGCTAGGAGGCAAGGCAAGACTGAAGCTGGAGTGGGAAGACCTGGGTCAGGTCCCAAGCCATCTCCTACCTGTCTGACTTGAACAGGTCACTCAGCATCTGAGCCTTAGATTCCTCATCTGTAAAATGGCATATTTAATGCCTGCCTAGCCCATACCAGAAAGTGGCTCCCAGGGTCAAACAAAGCAATCCATATGGGATTTTCTAAATTACAAAATACGAGACTATAGTTATTACCTAAGTCCCCTAAGACTGAGAGAGAGGCATTTTTATTTAAAAAAAAATACCTGGATCAAGAAAGCCATAAGTTTGGAACATATTTATCAGCTATTCTGACAAACATTTTTATCATACTTGAGTGTTTATGATAAATTTCTCCACCCAAAGATTTTATTGTAAGGAAAATATTTATTCAAGATATAATATGAGCTGAGCACCAGACGTATAAAAAGTACCAGTTGGGAGTGGTCACTTCAACGAGCTTATAATCAAATTCTGAAGGAAAGATAATCTAAAAGTTCATACAACAAGGAGGTGGTAGGAATCCATGCTGTGTACATTCTGACAGAGGATGATCATCAAGGGCTGAGAAGGCCCACGAAAACTTCCTGGAGGAAATGCAATTTGTGCTGGACTTCGAAGTGGAGATGAATAGGGAAGTGGAAATTCGCATAGGAAGAATAATGTGGGCATTTGATAAAAACACGGAGATAAGTGATATACTTGAATTGCATGGTTTGTGCTTGACAAACAGCCTGAAGTTTGCTGATTTGAATGCACCCAGCTGTACCATGGAAGAAAGGCCTGATGACCTGCTTCTGTAAAGATTACAACCAAGAAATCTCTATGGAGCAGCCCTATGCTGTAACACATGGGATTTCCATGAGTTGGAATTGACTTGACTGCAGTGGGTCATCTGCCCCTACTATGCTTCATGATAATTATGGTATTCACTACTACAGGTAACACTTCAGCTTATAAAACATTTTCATTCACATTGCCTCATATCGTCATAGTATTAACCTCATAATAACTTACACTAAATAAACAAAGTAGCTTAAGTATACTGAATCCAAAACTTAAGTTCTTGCCACTGCATGACCTTGGCCCAGCCCTGTGACTATTAACTGCTCTCCCAGTTTTTGCTTCTAGATAGTTCAGAGCAAAAAATATTGGAATGAAAAATGTCAGGAAAAAAAGAAATAAGGACAAACCAAACAGGGTTGGGGTGGGGAACCAGAATAACACTGTCCTAGTCATAAATCCTTTTTTACTTAGCAGAAAACAGAATGATCCTCCAAATTATTATTACCATATACGCTAAGCTGGAATTAAGAAATTTTTTTCTTTGTCTTTTTCTCTAAATATTTGAATCTAGACAATCCAAGTTATTCCAAAGAAGTCATTCCTGACAGCTGCCAGCTGTTCTGGTTAGTGTTTAATCAACTGGTTGAGATGGGTGCGTATCTTAAGACATAGTCATTTTGTCTGATTTGAGATTATATGTATTATCCACATGCATATACTGTATTTGTATTCTGCACCAGAATTGCACCTATAAATTCTTTCCTCAGTGACAGTTATGATTCTTCACAAACTCAACACTTAAAATATTTAACTAGCATAAAAAAGATATGGCAGAATCAGATAGCTGGAATAAAATGTTACTTAAGGCATTGTTAAAAATGTTATAGTGTCAGAATGTCATATGGGTCTGTAGGCAGTAAAAGCTACAAAGATGGAATAACACAGACTAACTTCATCACAGAGCTCATTTGAAAATTCTGGCCAAATTGGGAATGTATGCTAAAATGCGTATTAAAATGTGTACCTTCTGAAAATTCCGTTCACTTATAATGATAAAAAAAAAATATATATATAATGATATAGCCTAAAAAAATAGCCAGAAGCATAAACAAATATATATGTACAAGGAAGTTCATTAAAATAATGTTTACAATAGCCAAAGAGGGGCATATTTCTCACAATATGGAATTCATTAACTACTTTATGGTACATCCTAGTCTCATCTTTAACCTGGCTTTTCCTTCACCCCATAGCTCTAGAGCTTTGTTACTCAATGTGTGATCTGCAGAGCACCGGCATCAGCATCAGCTGGAATCTTGTCGGAAATGCAGAGCCTCAGGTCCCACCTGGAGCCACTGAATCAGAATCTGCATTTCAGGAAGATCCCTGGTGATTCCTATGCACATTAAAGTTTGAGAAGCCAGTGTCACCTATCCCTGCTCTATTGATAATGACACTAAGACACAAAGATATCCCACAGCGATACAGAAGCAGAGGTGGGCCCACATTCTATCATCTTTTTACAATGATTATTTGACTGAGATAATGCAAGGTGTTTGTTATTTTTGCTTTTGGGAGGGTCCTTCCTGGGGCCAGACCAGGATTCATCTACTAATGGATAATAGGAGCCTGGGGAAAAAGCACTTATCAGCTACCCTGTTTCCAGATTCTCTGGGTTAGACTTTCTCGCTGACCCCAATTTAGAAATTATTTGAGGTGCCACAAGGAAGTCATGTTTAAGTTTTATAGCCACAGTGTAACATCTCAGACAAAAACAAATAGAGCCAATTCTGAACGCTTGTAGGTTTAAAAGAAGATTTCTGGGGATAAGACTGAGCTTAAAGTTGGTGGATCTTGTAAATATACAGTATCTTGAAACACGAGGCTGTTTATTATAGACGTTAATCCTGAGATCACTTTGGTGCCATATGCAACTGGATTTTTAAAAAGGCTTTCAATGCCTCACTTGAGACCTTATATCAATTTCCTTTCAAATGTTTAATAATTACAAGATAAAGAACAAATGTTGTCTCATAGGAAACCTCTGAGAAGCATGACTGACATTTATGTCTGCCTCACAATTATTCATTCACTCATTTTGGGGTACCAACTATGTGCCAGGAGCTCTGGATTTAAGATTGAATGCTAAATGAGCTCTATGGCCCAAAAGGTTCACAGTTCAGGCAGAAAAGCAGCCAAATGGCTAAGTAACTTTAGTTCAGTGAGGAAAGTGCAGAAACAGCAGCATGATCCAAACGCTTAGAGGAAATGCTTATTTCTTTCTGGGATTGGGAGAGATGTAGGTTTCCCAGAAACAGGAACACTCTAACCTGGCTTCCAACCCCACTACTTCATTAATACTCTTCTTGCCAAGAATGTCAGAACCATATGATTTATTCTATACCCCACACCTATCGTAAAAAGATTAGTAACTACCATTTGCTGAATGACTGACATAGGTGGCAGACTTTCTTTTAGGTGTTTATGTGTTCTTTATCCAGTCTTCCTTCTCAGTTAATGGCTCTAATGGCCACCTAGTTGATTATGGGAGTCATCTTGAGTTTTTTCTTTCTCTCATCTCCATAATGAACCCATTAGTAAGTTCTCTTTGTTTTACCTCCAACATATATGCCCAGTCCCCACTGTCTCCCTTTCCACTGCCACCACCCTAGCCCAAGCCACCATCATTGCTCACTTGGACCACTGCAATAGCCTACTATATGGTCTGTGCAATTCCTTTCTTGCTTCCCGCCAAGCCATTTTTCTCACATTAGCCAGAGAGTCTGTTGATAATACAGATCAAATACTGTTGTTGTTGTTGGTTGCCATCAAGTTGGCTTCTAGTCATGGCGACCTTAAGTATAACAGAACAAAACATGGCCCTGTCCTGTGCCATCTTCACGATCCTTGGTATGCTCTAAGTCCATTGTTGGGGGTATCGTGTCATACGTATCATTGAGGGTTTCCCTTGTTTTCACTGACCCTCTATTTTACCAAACTTGATGTCCTTCCCTAGTGATTGGTCTTTCCTGTGTACATATCCACCACCATGTCTGTGAGTTTGTCATGGCAGGGGGAAACAAATGTACGTTCACCCACCCCAGGTGTCTCCATAAAGACTGCAAGGATTCCCTATTCCAGTTTACTGTCATCTCACTGTAGGCAGAGAATCAGGACAGTTTATAAATGCTTTGTGTGTGGGTACCAGCTCTAGTTATGGCCTAGAGTCTACAACATATAAGTGAATTTTTAAAAAAGAAAATCCAGAGATTTTGGAATTTTGAAACATTTTTATGCAAAGCTAAATCAAGTTAAGAGATCTAAAGGTAATACTGTGTCTTTCAGAAGCATATTTGCCTGCTGAAATTAAATAATAACAGAAGGCTCTGGAGATGCTCTGGCAAGCTAAAAGGCAGCCAGCAAGAGCACTAAAAGTACCAACTTGAAACTCCCAACTCTGTCTCCCCTGAAGATAAGTTTTAAACATTTACATGTTTTAAAATTCCCTAATCTGACTTACCTCAGTAATTCTATCCTCCTCACACTTTCTGATTTGTAATCATTATAAGTCAGTTTCTCTCCCAAAGGCAAAATCTTCAGAAACATACACACACACACACACATAGACGTTTATATATATTCATTCCAAGGCAGCCTACAGCTGACGTCGTTTTTCTCTCCTATTTTTATGTCATACAGGAAGAGCTACAAATCACTGTAGAGCCTCTTTGCCACCCAGTGGGAAACTTAATTTTGCTATTTCTTCTGAATCTCTTGTTTTCCCAGAGATGATGGAAATCTATGCAAACCAAAGCAGAAAAGGGGACACTTTGTCTATGCCTTCAGCATGGAATATCAGAAAGACAATGAATGTTCCGGAGAGAAGACATCTCAGAGGTTAGAAGAAGTACAGCAGTAACATTTTCCCAGTGTATTCTGAAGCCTGGTATTCTTTGATAGCTTTGTCCTATCACTTTTTTCTGCATTCATCTTTTAAATTGATTTCATCAGATCAGGACTGTACATAAAATCTTATTCTGAAAGGTACAGCCCTAATAAGTTAGTTACATCCAAATTCAGTGTGTCTGTGGGCTTCAAAGTCTTTTGAAAGGGAGAAAGAAAAGGCCAAGGCTTAAAGGTCCAGCTATTAAAAATCCCCAACAATAATAGGAGCTTCAGTCTAATGAGTGCTTACGCTGTACAGGATACAATATGATAATGCCTGTGGAATATTGAGCACGTTGTTGCCTATCACCTAGTAAGGGCCCAATAAATGGTAGTTAATGGGTGCCAAGCACCATGTTAAATACTTCACATTTATTATCTGGTTTTATCCCCACTAATGCCTTGTAGGTAATAATTATTTATGCCCATTTTACATATGAAGAACTGAGATTCAAAGAAGTCCACTGGTAAATGGGGAAGCCAGAATTTTGACTCAAGCATGTGTGTCTGGCACTAAAATCTATTTCATAACCTGTACTCTTACTGTTCTGATAAATAAATAAAATAAGGAACACTTTATGATCCTGAGGAGTAAGTAACAGGTGCTCTAAGATAGGATTTCATAGTTATGTTGTCTACCTTTTATGCAATAATACATTTTTCTACCTCTCTGTGTGTTTGTATGTTAGAACAAGGAGCCTTAAATGCCATGGCCTGTGAACAGATCGATAAACATCTTAATGACATCCAATGGCCCGTATGAGAAAACCCCATTATTTTAGAGAAACTGCTGATAAAATTGCCACTATTGAAAGCAGTCTCTTATCACCATGGCAGCCTGGATACCATGGATCCACAGGTGAAATGTTAACACAGTTGAGGACAGTATAGCTTAACATCATGTGAGGGGCTATAGTAGTTATAAACGTAAACTCGGGAGCCAGACAGCCTGGGTTTGAATGATGGCTCTGTGACTTTACGCAATCTACTTAACCCCCTACGTGGCTCAATTTCTTCATATTAAATACAAAAAAAAAAAAAAACCTACACTATTGGGTTATTGAAATAATTAGATTAGTAATGTAATATAAAACCTTTAAAATGATACCTGGCAAATAGAAAATGTTCAGTAAATCTTCTACATCATAATCATTTTTTTTTCTGATTAGTGACTTCTGTTTGAGAAAACTGAGACAGCTCACTAGGCTCAAACTGAGCTCCACCAATAATGACATGAAGAAAGTATTTTTTACAAGAATTTCTTCCAGAGATAAAGCTCTGTCTTTGACTCTAAGAATGAGTGTCTATGTGCCTGCTATGAAAGCCATGCCCACCTTCTCATCCCAAAGCCAACACATAGCACCTAGCTCTTCATATAAAGATAAAACTGCTTTGAATAATAGGAAAAAAAAAAAAAAAACACACGCAAGGAATGTAAAATTCCAGTGATGAGACGCTGTGGATGGGAGGAGTTGAAGAGGGAAAGAGAGAAACCAGAAGGATGCTTGGGAAATGGATATGAGAACATCAGCATAGAAGCAAGTTTGAGAGAATAGAGCTAAGAAGGGATTTAAGTTATACGTGAAAACTGATCCCTTCATCCTTTCCCTATAAAATCTAAAGTCTACATTTCTCATTAATGCTTTAATGTTAGGAAATTTTTAGAATTTTAGAAATTTTTATAAATGCCATAAAACAAATCTCAAAAAAAAAAAAAACATAAAAAATGCACACAGGGAGAAACTAGAGACAAGAAGTTTGTGAGTGGAAGTCCCAAGTATTAGTAAAAATTATGTAGACAGCTTCAGACATTTAAGAACATGGAAATGGATGGAACCTTAATCAATTGCATTTGGATCACCAGCGGACAAAAGGACTATCCTCTGAATTTTATCCATATGTTCTAAATATCTTAATGATATTTGAAAGCTGACACAAGATACAAGACATTGTTTTATTACTAATTTTTTTTAAAACTGCAAGAGTGTAACCAGCAGAGCATATTGTGTGGTTTTATAAGACATTTAGCAGAAGTTTGGTATCATATGGAAACCCTGATGGTGTAGTGGTTAAGTACTACAGCTGCTAACCAAAAGGTCAGCAGTTCAAATCCATCAGGTGCTCCTTGGAAACTCTATGAGGCAGTTCTACTCTGTCCTCGAGGGTTGCTATGAGTTGGAATTGACTCGATGGCAATGGGTTTATTTTATTTTATTTTTTTATGGTATCATATAAAGCCAAAAAAAAAACAAAATCATTGCTGTCAAGTCGATTCCGACTCACAGCAACCCTATAGGACAGAACAGATCAGCCCCATAGAGTTTCCAAGGAGTGCCTGGTGGATTTGAACTGCCAACTTTTTGGTTAGCACCCATAGGACTTAACCACTGCACTGCCAGGATTTCCATGGTATCATATAGGATCAAGATTATAGATTGAGAATATTTTACAGAGGAGAAAACTAAGGGGAAGCAATGCAGGTGGTGATCAATGGGACTTGTCATGGAAATGAGACAAGTTAAAAAGCTGAGTGTAGAACAAAACTCATCTCAATTAATAATGCAGAACCAAAACAAAACCTGTTGCTGTGAGTTGATTCCCACTCACAGCGACCCTACAGGACAGAGTATAGAACTCTCCCATAGATTTCCAAGGAGCCGCTGGTGGCTTTGAACTGCTGATCTTTTGATTTTTTTTTTTTTTGATTGTGATATAGGTGAAAGTTTACAGAGCAAATTAGTTTCTCATTAAATAGTTAATACACAAATTGTTTTGTGACATTGGTTGCCAAACCCAGGATGTGGCAACACTCTCCTCTTCTCCACCCCAGGTTCCCTGTTGCCATTCATCCAGTTTTCCCGTTCCTTCCTGCCTTCTCATCTTTGCTTCTTGGCTGGTGTGCCCTTTAATCTTGTATACATGGTTGAACTACGAAGCATGTCCCTCATGTGTGTTATTGTTAGTCCTATAGACCTGTCTAATCTTTGGCTGAAGGGTAAACCTCAGCAGTGACTTCAGTACTGAGTAAAAAGGGCGTGTGGGAGCCATACTCCTGGGGTTTCTCCAGCCTCTACCAGACCAGCAAACCTGGTCTTTTTTTTTTTAAATTGCACTTTAGATGAAGGTTTACAGAACAAACCAGTTTCTCGTTAAACAGTATGCATATTGTTTTACGACACTGATTAACAACCCCACGACATGTCAACACTCTCCCTTCTCGACCTTGGGTTCCCTATTACCAGCTTTCCTGTCCCCTCCTGCCTTCTAGTATTTGCTCCTGGGCTGATGTACTCCTTTAGTCTCATTTTGTCTTATGGGCCTGTCTATTCTTTGACTAAAGGGTGAACTTTAAGAGTGACTTCATTACTGAGCTAAAAGGGTGTCCAGGGGCCATACTTTTGTGGTTTCTCCAGTCTCTGTCAGATCAGTAAGCCTGGTCTTTTTTTGTGAGTTAGAGTTTTGTTCTACATTTTCCTCCAGCTCTGTCTGGTACCCTCTATTGTGGTTCCTGTCAGAGCAGTCAGTGGCGGTAGCCAGGCACCATCTAGGTGTATTGGACTCAGTCTGGTGGAGGCCATGGTAGATGTTGTCCATTAGTCCTTTGGACTAACCTTTCAATTGCATCTTTAGTTTTCTTCATCCTCCCTTGCTCTTGAAGGGGTCAGACCAGTGTTGTGTCTTAGATGGCCACTCAAAGGCTTTTAAGACCCCAGACGCTACTCACCAAAGTAGAATGTAGAACATTTTCTTTATAGACTATGCTATGCCAGTTGAGCTAGATGTTCCCTGAGACCATGGTCCACACACCCCTCAGCCCAGCAATTTGGTCCCTCAGGGAGTTTGGATGTGTTTACGGAGCTTCCATGAAATTGCCTAGTATTAGTTGTGCTGGCTTCCCCAGTATTGTGTACTGTCTTACCCTTCACCCAAGTTACCACTTATCTATTGTTTAGTGTTTTTCCATCCCAACCCCTCCCTCCCCCATAACCATCAAAGATTGTTTGTTTTTGTGTGTAAACCTTTTCATAAGTTTTTAGAGTAGTGGTCTCATACAATATTTGTCTTTTTGTGATTGACTTACTTCACTTAGCATAATGCCCTCCAGATTCATCCATGTTATAAGACGCTTCACAGATTCATCATTGTTCTTTATCTTGCATAATACCCCATTGTGTGTATGTACCACTGTGTGTTTGTTTATCCATTCATTTGTTGATGGGCATCTAGGTTGTCTCCATCTTTTTGGTATTGTGAACAATGCTGCAATGAACACGGGTGTGCATGTCTATTTGTGTGACAGCTCTTATTTCTCTAGGATATATTCCTAGGAATTGGGCTGCTGGATCATACAGTATTTCTATTCCTAGCTTTTTAAACAAGCGCCATATTGTTTTCCAAAATGGTTGTATCATTTTGCATTCCCACCAGAAGTGCATAACAGTTCTGATCTCCCTGCAGCCTCTCCAACATTTATTATTTCCTGTTTCTTTTTTTCATTTGTGCCAGTAATGCTGGGGTGAGATGGTATCTTATTGTGGTTTTGATTTGCATTTCTCTAATGACTAGTGATAGGGAGCATTTCCTCATGTGTCTGTTGGCCACTTGAATGTCTTCTTTGGTGAAGTGTCTGTTCATTTCCTTTGCCCATTTTTAATTGGATTATTTGACTTTTTGTTGTAGAGGTGTTGGATTTTCTTGTAGATTTTAGAGATCAGAGCTTTGTCTGATTTGTAATAGCCAAAATTTTTTTCCCAGTCTGTAGGTTTTCTTTTTAATCTTTTGATGAAGTCTTTCAATGAGCATAAGTGTTTAATTTTTAGAAGATCCCGGTTATCTAGCTTATCTTCAGGAGTTTGTGTTGTTAATTATGGTTTGCATCCTGTTATGCCGTGTATTAGGGCCTCTAGCATTGATCCTATTTTTTTCTTCTATGACCTTTATAGTTTTTGGCTTTATATTTAGGTCTTTGATTCATTTTGAATTAGTTTTTGTGTATGATGTGAAGTATGGGTCCTGTTTCATTTTTTTGCTGATGGACATCCAGTTTTGCCAACACCATTTGTTAAAAAGACTGTCTTTTCCCCATTCAATGGACTTCGGGCCCTTTTCAAAATCAGGTGACTTTAGGTAAATGAATCTACATCTGGGTTCTCAATTCTGTTCTTTTGGTCAATGCATTTGTCATTGTACAAGTACCAGGTTGTTTTGACTACTGTAGCTTTATAGTACGTTCTGTGGTCAGGTAGTGTGAGTCCTACTTTATTCTTCTTCAGTAGTGCTTTACTTATTTGGGACTTCTTCCCTTTCCATATGAAGTTAATGATTAGTTTTTCCATCTCTTTAAAGAATGTTGTTGGTATTTAGATCGGGATTGCATTGTGTTTGTAAATCACTTTGGGTAGAATTGTCATTTTCACAATCTTGAGTATACTTATCTATGAGCATGGTATGTTTTTCCATTTATGTAGATCTCTTTTGGTTTTTTGCAGTAGTGTTTTGTAGTTTTCTTTATATAGGTCTATTACATCTGTGGTTAGATTTATTCCTTTCTTTTTTTAGGGGCTATTATAAATGGTATTGCTTTCCTGATTTCCTTTTCATCGTTCTCTTTATTGGTGTATAGGAATCCAAATGATTTTTGTATGTTTATCTTGTATCCTGCTATTCTGATGAATCTTGCTATTAGTTCCAGTAGTTTTCTCATGGAGACTTTTGGGTTTTCTGTATATAGTATCATACAGGATCTGTGCTGGATACTTCTGCAAGTATCTCTCCTCACTCTCTTTTCTCTGTCAGTGTCTTATTCCATTTGGTGCTTGGCTGAGTTCTTTATCTCTTCATTTGACACTTAGGGTTCAAAGATTGATGTTTGTCTCTGTTTTACTTAGTTTTTCAGGTCTTTGCTGTGGAGGGACAGCATGGTGGTTCAATCTATAGTGCCATGTTGGCTGGAAGATCTTTTTGTGTCTATGTGTGTGAATTCGAATTTTGTTCTACATTTTTCTCCTGCTCTGTCCAGGACCCTCTATTATGATCCCTACCAGAGCAGTCGGTGGTGATAACCAGGTGCTATCTAGTTGTTCTGGGCTCAGTCTGGTGGAGGTTGTGGTAGGTGTGGTCCATTACTGCTTTGGACTAATCTTTCTCTTGTGTTTGGTCTTATTCATTCTCCTTTGCTCCAGCTGAGATGGGATCAGTACATGTATCTTAGATGGCTGCTTGCAGGCTTTTAGGGCCCCAGATGCAACTCACAACAGTTGGATGTAGAACATTTTCTTTATAGACTATGTTATGCCAATTGAGCAAGATGTCCCCCAAGACAATGGTCCTCAACCCTCAGCCCAGTAGCTCGGTCTCTCAGGGAAACTGCTGATATTTTGGTTAGCAGCTGAGCTCTTAGTCATTGCACAACCAGGGCTCCCAATTACTAATAGACATTTTACATTTTCACAAAAATGTTATATCCAGTATTTCATTTAATCTTTATACTAGTCCTGTTATGGAAATAGGGTAGGTGTTATTCATCCCATTTATTTGAAACAGACCTAACAACTTTTAATAAGTTACATCTTAGGAGCAGAAAAAAATGGGATGCAAATCCAAGTTGTTTCACTACTGGTCTGGAGGTTATTTGTTCTTTCATTCAACAAGTATTTATTGAGGACCTACTAGTTGTCTTTGTGCTGTCTTCTGTGACAAAAGATCTCTTGACCACAATTATGCCTTCTTGAGAATACCAGCCATCAGGGTCAAGAGTTCACAAACATCTAGCTGGGGTAGATAGTGGGGAGTTGTGTATCCAGGGCTTTTTCCCACTGTTTGTATATTTATAGCATATATATCCCTGCAATAAAGGTAGATTGTGGGACTGAAGACTAATTTCCACAGTACTTTCAACAACTGCAATGTAAGTAAATCTATGTCTCTGATCATCAGTTTCTGCTTGTATAAAATGGGAATAATAGTACTCATTTCATAGGATTATTACTGGCTGAGCTTAGGAAACCCTGGTGGCATAGTGGTTAAGTGCTATGGCTGCTAACCAAAAGGTCGGCAGTTCTAATCCACCGGGTACTCCTTGGAAGCTTGGAAACTCTATGGGACAGTTCTACTCTGTCCTATAGGGTCACTATGAGTCGGAATCCACTCGATGGCAATGGGTTTGTTTTTTTTTTTTTTTGGATGAGCTTATGTATAGAGGTACTAAACATAGAAAGTGCTTCATAAATGTTATTTATATTTACTATCATTCTGGTTTTTTTTTAATTTTTTTTTTTTTTATCATTCTGTTACACAACAGAGAAGGTTAATTATTCAAGCAAGATCACACAGCTAGTAATGAGTAGAGGCTGCGATTTGAATCCAGACCTACCTGATTTCCTAGCCAGGTTGTGTAACCACTAAACTATTCTGAAGCATAAATGTAGTTATGTCTGGTAATGAGAGTGAAGCAGAGGGTCAATGCAAGTGAAATTGGAATGGTGAGCATAAGACAGGGAAAAATAGTAATAATAAAACCTTTAGAATAACTTGACCTGATGAAAGCAATGACTGGATCCAGTGAAAAGAAATACAAGCTAACGAGCCTCAGGGCAAAAATGTAAGACCAGGGATTATCATCTTAATGGCTCATTTGCTTCCAAACATTAAACCAGTGAAGGATGGAGAGAATATTGGGGGTTAACACATCAGAAGTCTTCCTTGTTTCAAAGAAATCAGAAAGAATATTGAAAGGCAATATGGGCAGACATGATAAACTGGCACAGAAAAGACAAGGAAATATACAATGGATATTTTCACACAAAAGCTAGAAGGAAATTCTTAAGTACCTAAGGGAAAAAAAAAAAAAAAAAGAATGGTCTTGTAAATTGATGTCAGAGGAAAAAAATGTGAAAAAGAACACAATGCATAATTTTATATAATTTGATTATTTGGTCAAAAGCTAGATCTATCAGAGCATATCAGTTACCTATTACATACCACTTTTAGATATCAATATCTCTTTCAGTTGTCTATTACTGTGCAATGTAATAACCCCAAACTTAATAGCTTTAAAGCAACAATGGTTTATTCTTTCTCACAATTCTGGGCAGTTCTTTTGTTGGTCTTGCTTGAGCTCGCTTATGTGCTGCATCCAGCTGGGGGTCAGCTTGGGAATGGACTCAGCTGGTATGGCTAGGATGGCTGCACCTCTCTTCCCATGTGAACTTTTATCCTTTTGTTTTTTTTTCTCTCTCAGCTATGCCAACCTCAGGGCTGTGTTCCAAGAAGTCAAATGTAGAAGCTGCAAGGGCACATCAGTTAGCTCACATTCTGTTGGTAGAAGCAAGTCACAAACTCAGTCCAGATCTAAGGGACGGGGAGGTAGACATCACTTCTGGATGGAAGGAGCTTCAAAATGTCATGGCTGTGGTTTTCAATATACGTCGGGGAGGATGATAGATTGAAAAACATGAGAGGGACTCCTGGATGATGTTCATTTCTTCCTTAAATTATGAGATTTAGTGACATAGATAATCCTTGGAAAACCTTAAATCTGTGATTGCTGCATCTCCCTCAAGACTAATGATTTCTTTTTTTTTTTTTTTTCTCCTTTGCTATATACTGGTGGCACAGTAGTTAAGCATTCAGCTGCTAACCAAAAGGTTGGCAGTTCGAATCCACCAACCACTCCTTGTAGGGTTGCTATGAGTTGGAATCAACTCGACAGCAACAGGTTCTTTTTTTTTTTTTTTAATACTTTCCTTTAAATGACATTATAGAAGGAGAAGCAAGTATGACCTTTGTAATTGTTCACTAAAGAATCAAAATTCAAAATAAATAGATATGTTGAGAGAAATAGATGTGTTTTTTAATAAATACCTAAACTTCCCACAATTAAAGAATTAAATATTCACCTCATTTACTTGTTATATCACACATCTCAGAATCCTTTACGAATCTTTCATAAATGTTATTAGGGCTGATTTATGAAAGAATCACCATGTATAGGATTGAAAGTACAACATTTTTGAGGTAGAAAAAAATGAATCAAAATACATGTGCTTCCAGCATAAAACACTCCTTCTCTTAAGTAAGGTTTATTAAACAACCTTTATACACATTGGCAGAGATTGTTAGATATACTTGAAAGAAATTATGTGAAGGGTATCAAAATATTATGTTAATGTCATGCAGATTTTGCTCCCTTTCTATGTTCATTTAATTAAAATCTGCTTGGCAAGCAAACAAACAAAAAGCTATTGGTTTGGAGTGGGCTCTGAGCTAGACAATTAAAAAAAGGAATAAGATGTACTGTGTGTTCATGAGAGTACATGTTCTCTTGTTATTGTTCTCAAACCTTTTGGTCTGAAGGCCTCTTTACACTCTTAAAAACTATTGAATATCCCAAAGAGCTTATATTTATGTGGCTTTTACCTACCAATATTTATTATACTAGGAATTTCAACTGAGATGTTTTCTAATATTTTAAAATAACAATACTAATTCCATTCAACGTGAACATTAATGAAATATTTTATGAAAAGTTTTACACTTTTGCAAATCTACTTAGTGTCTGGCTTAATAGAGGAGGGCTGGATCCTCCTACCTTCTTTTGGATTCAATATGTTGCAATATCACAGATCAGGTAGCCTCTGGAAAATTCCATTGTACACTTATGAGAAAATGAGAGTAAAAATGGTAAATAACATATAGTATTTTTATGACAATAGCTTGTACATAAAAAATTTTAATGAGATAAGTACAGGTAAAAGCATCATTCATAAGTTGCTACTAAAATGTTAAAAGAAGAAATTACAAAGCATCTACTACATGGAGAAACTCATTGGATGGAGAAGAGTGATGATACTTGAGGCAGTGAGAATACCATGAGCAAAGGTGTGGTGGTGAGAGATCGCATGGTATATTGGGAACACTGGAAGAACCACTGAGTAAAAATAAAGGAAAAGCAATAGATAAAACTAGTAACATAGATTTCAGATAGAGTGAAAAGATGTCTGTATGTCTTGCTTAAGAAATATTCAGAACCTATTTAAAGAGGATAAAGAGATTTTTAAGTAGGGAAGTGACAAGTGTGGTATAGTAGTTTTGAAGACAGACCTGTGTTAAAATTTCCGCAAAGGGACAGGAAGTAACCAACTTAGATTCTTAGCATTCATCCATAAAATTGGAACACTCACCATACTCTGAACCTCATGGTACTGTGGCTGGCAAGACTAAAAAAAGTTAATAATTTTAACTCACTAATTCTAGTGCTCACACAATATAAACCAAAACCAAAAAACCAAACCTGTTGCCTACAGTGTTCGTGCTCCATAAATATCATTTTATGGGACAATAATATTATATGATAATAATAAATTTATGTGATAAAAATAGTATGTTATTATCATCACATATATATTTTAGAGATGTTACTGTGGAGACAGTGAGGAAAATGGGATGGGGCGCAAGGGCGGGACAAGGAGGAGATGAGAAGTTGTTAGGGGATTTGCAACACAGTAGATGAGAGATAATAGATCTGTCTGAATTAAAGCAGTGGCAGTCAAGTTGGAGAAAAGGCACTAAACCAGAGAGATACTGAGGATAATGAAATAACAGGGTTTGGTAACACCTTGGTTAACAGAAGAAGAGATATGGCTTATTTTTAAGTCTTCTCACCTAGATTCATTGGTAAAATGGTGACATCTTAATCAAGATAGGAAATAAAGCAAGATGTTAGTTTTGTCTTGTCTTGTAAGAGAGGTAAAAGAAATGAATTTACATTTGAAATTGGGAAAGACATTGAAAAGTTAAGACAAAGAACTAGCACAATAAATTTGAAAGAGAAGACATAGCTAAGCAATAGGCCTCTTTCATTAAGGAGAGGAAGAGGGCAGAGTAGATGAAAGCAGACAGGCAAGGTATTATGATGAGGTACTAAATGAATGAATCTTCTCCTCACTGAACGATTCTGTTATGGTGTTCTTTATCTTGATGAATATACCTTGTTCTTTATCTTGGCCCAACCACCCACCCAGTTCTCCAGCCCTTGGCATCCTCCTTAACTCCATCGCCTTCCCACAGAGCCTATTGTTCCCCAAGCCCTGTTAATATTATGTTCTTAATAGCCCTTCAATCAACTTCTCATCTCTATCTGCACTGATGCTGTCTTAGTTCAGGACTACATTTCTGCTCTAGACCCATTTCCAGTCTCTCTGACTCCCACCTTACTCCCCTTTAACTGTGGAAAACTATTATTTTTCACTGAAAGCAGGATACTTTTCAAAGTATCCTGTTATATACTGAATTGTGTCCCCAAAAAGATATATGTTCCTGTGAACATGACCTCGTTTGGAAATAGGATTTTTCATTTGTTATCAATTAAATTAAAGGAGGTCAGTTTTTTTTTTTTTTATACTATAGGAGGTAGGTCCTAATTCCAATTCCTTTTGAGTAATGTCTTAGAAAAGGGAAGAACAGATACATGAACTCAGTCTCACACATGCAGAGGGAAGACACTATGTGATGATCTGTCTTCAAGCAACGGAATGCCACAGAACGCCCAGCCATGAGCAGCTGAAAGAGACAAGGAAGGATCTCCCCCTAGAGGTGACAGAGAGCTTAGCCCTACTAATGCCCTGAATTCTGACAACTAGCCTCCAGAATTGTGAGAAAATAAATTTCTGTTCTTTAAAACCAACTACTGGGTTGTATTTTGTTACGGCAGTGCTAAGACACTATGACAGTGCTATTATCTATTACGATAACAGGTGCAGACCAGGGCTATCCAAGGCAAAGCAGGACATTCGTGGTCATCTTTCATAATCAAAATTATGGACTTTAAAAAAAAAATTTTTTTTTTTAGCTAATAATAATTTATCAATATTGGTTCATTCATTGTAGCAAATATACCATACTAAAGGTGTTAATAATAGGGGAAACTGGGTGGGAGGGTATAAGAGCTCTTACTATCGTCACAATTTTTATATAAATCTAAAACTATCCTAAAAAGTAGCTGTATAATATGGTAAATGTAATTAATGCCACTGAATTATGCATGTAAAAATGTTTGAAACGTTTTGTGACATATAGTTCACAAAATTTTTTTTAAATAGAATTTATTAAAAAATCAAAACCAAAATAAAAAGTTTGTTGAGTGAAAGAAGCCAGGCAGAAAAGAACCCATGCTGTGTGAGTGCATTTACATAAAATTCTTGAAAAGGAAAAGCAAATTTTAGTTGATAGAAATAATAGTCGGTCTTAGGGTACAAGGTACGAATTGGCAGCACAAGTGCATGAGGGAAATTTCTGAGTGATAAAAATATTTTACGCGTTAACTGAGGCGGTTGTTACATGGGTGCATTTGTTTGTCAAAACTTGTCAAATTGTACACTTAAAAACTGTTGCTTTTTATTGTACATATATCAAATACAGAAACCCTGGTGGTGTAGTGGTTAAGTGCTACGGCTGCTAGCCCAAGGATCAGCAGTTTGAATCCACCAGGTGCTCCTTGGAAGCTCTGTAGGGCCGTTCTACTCTGTTCTATAGGGTTGCTATGAGTCGGAATCGACTCGGAGGCACTGGGTTTTGGGTTTTTTTTTATATCATATCCATATATCATACTCTGGAAACTCTAGTGGTGTAGTGGTTAAGAGCTATAGCTGCTAACCAAAAGGATTGGCAGTTTGAATCCACCAGGCACTCCTAGGAAACCCTATGGGGCAGCACTAGTCTGTCCTATAGGGTCCCTATGAGCTGGAATTGACTTGATGGCAACAGGTTTGTTTGTTTTGATTTTATATCATACTTAAAACAGTAGCACTAAACATAAAATAAATATAATTAAAAGGTTTGTATCCCCTAAAAATCCATCGCTTACCTCTCTGGAGGCGGCTAAATCACTCTACATTGGAAAGTGTTTTGTAAATTAATCACCCAGGCTCTATGTTGTGTAGGAAAAGAATCACTTCACTATTGCAGGCAAGAGAAAATATCAATGACCACTCAAGAATGGTGGTAGTAGAAGTAACTGCAGAACTATAGTTTATCAGAAAAAGCCCTGGACTCTGGGTGAAGAAGATAAGCAACCTGGATATGACTCAGAGACAAACTCCGAGCTTTGTGTGTGACAATGCACAAGTCATTTACCTTCTCTGGTTTTGTATTTTCTGAAGAGAAATGGGTAGATTAGAGTGATTGGTCTTGATGGTCCCTTTACGCCTCAACGATCTACAATACTAAGAATTCTTGCTTGTATTTTCTGCAACCAGTGTCACTCTTAAATATGATGTCTTAGTTATTAGAACAATTTCCCTTTTCTCTTTTGAGTTATTTTTGTATAAATCTAGTTGTTGAAGAAGCTACCCTCTTCTGACGTATAAGTAAGTACCAACTGGTTCTTGCTTACATTTTTTTAATGCATGAAACAGAATCTAGATAATGAGTAAGAACATTCTTGAACGGGATTATTTTGGACATGGCACTCATTTAGACTCTATAATTGTTCCTGGATATTTGCTACTATATTTGTTTTCTACTTTCAAAGTGGCAGCTAATTGATCAATTGGTTGAGAAAATTTGCTTACTGAAAATATAATTTTAGGCTATCTTAGAGTAGCCACATTTTTTCCTCATTAGAAAAGTTTTCAGATTTTTCTTAAAGTCTATTGTGACTACTTTCATTTTATTTCTCATGAGGACTTTTATTAGTTTAGGTAAGCCACAAATAAGAATATACTGGGAATTTTCCATTCCGATCACAGAAAGAAAAATATAATATGACTATTTGATATTCATTCAAATATGTTTTATTTATTGGTACTGAATGGCTACTTAGGCAGATTATATCATTCATCTTTAAAAAAAAAATAAAAGGTAATAAATCCCTCTTAGAATTTGACTGACTATAAATCATTAGAAGTATGACAAAGCCTTAGCTAATAACCACAATTCAAGATAATTAAAATCCATTTGGTTTCTTCTGCTTCTAATCAGGCAGACTATGATTCATCTGAGGAATAAAACAAGAGTTATTTGAAAAAATAATAAATTCTGAACTTATTAATTAGTCTATTGTCATAAATAATACAAACTCAAGATTTTATTAAATTTGGAATTATTTCTAAATTGAAAAAAACATTTATCACATGTCCAGAAAAATTTCCTACTTATCTTTAGCTTACATTCTTCAATCGAATGGTGAAATGCATCATCCAAAAGATAAATGCTTATGTTGATAAAATATAAGCAAAAGATAACATTTACCGAAGGCATTTATTTTTTTGTAAAGACAATATTCCTTCTTTGATACTTTTTAGAAGAGATTCAGTTTACTGTTGTTAGAAAAACTCATTTCTCCGAGTAATATAGATTATGGCAAACTGGGGTAGAGCCATTAAAAAAGATAAATTTTAATTGTTGGTGGTCAACAGACCTTTTCAAACAGTAAAATCCGTGACAATACTTTTTTCCTTTTGTTTCTTAGAACTACATCTGAAAAAAATTTTTTGTTTGTTTTTATTCTTGGGTTGTGTGTTTTGCTGTTTCTTTTTTTTTTTGGAAGGGGAAGCAGGATATGTTCAGAATTTTCTGAAATTTGGTCTTTCTTTTTAAAAAAATATTCGTAACAAAAGATTTGTCATTTTTAATACACCTGGCCCTGGTTTCCTTATTTATGTTGTTACATTTTGCAGTTGGTCTGGATATAGAGTTCTTGGTTGATAGTCTTTTATTTTCAGCACTTCGAATATGTTATCCTACTGCATTCTAGCCTCTATGGTTTCTAATCAGAAATCAGTAGTTAATTTTATCAAGAATCTTTTGTATGTAATGAATTGTTCTTCTCTTGTTGCTTTCAAGATTGTTTTTGTCTTTGTTTTTCAATAGCTTGACAATTGAAACTACCTGAGTTAATCTTATTTAGAATTTTTTTGTGCTTGTTAGACGTTTAAAGGTTTTGTTCTTTTTTTTTTAATCAAATTTGGGAAGTTTTCAGCCATTACATCTTCAAATATTGTTTCTGTCCCTTTTTCTTTTCCTCCTTTTGGGATGACTTATGCATATGTTGCTATGCTCATGGTGTCCTACAGATCTCTGAAGCTGTGTTCATTTTTACTTGTTTTTTTTCCCTTCTCTTAGGCTGAATGGTCTCAGTTGAACTATCTTCGTGTTCACTGATTCTTCTACCAGGTCAAATCTGCTGTTGAGCTCCACTGGTGAATTTTTCATTTCAGTTATTTTACTTTTCAATTCCATGATTTCTATTTGGTTGTTTTCTATAATTTCTACCTCTTTATCGATATTCTCTATTTGTCAAGACTTTGTTCTCAGACTTTCCTTTAGTTCTTTAGAAAAGTTTTCTTTTAGTTCTTAAAATATATTTATAATAACTGATTAATTTTTTGTCTAGTAAGTCCCAAATCTGGGCTTCCTCAGGGACTATTTCTATTGATATTATAAATAATATAACATCCCTGGAAATTAGAGTCCCCCCTCTTCCCCAGCGTTTGTTGTTATTGCAGTTGTTGCTCTTTATTAGTTTTGTGACTTTCCTGAACTAATTATGTACATTTGTATTCTTTGTCACATTTGGCCACGGAAGTCACTGCTTAGGTACCTAAGTAGTCAGCTAATGACCAAATATAGATTTCCTATGCTCTGAGCCACTAAATCTCCTACCCTTTGTCAAGGTGGTGTGTGTATACATGTCTGCGTATCTGTGTGTATGGAGACACACCATCAATCTGCCAGTTTATAACTCTACTTAGCTTTTCTTTTCTGCTTTTACAGAGACATAATGGCAGCCAGAAGTTAGAAACCAGGGCCTACTCAGGTCTTCCCTGGGTATGCACACAGCCCCACACATATATGTGGCCTGCTAGATCCCTAGAACTATATTGGAATTTTTCAATCCCCCAATGGAAATATCGTTCCTCGAATTATGTGTTTTGGTCAGGCTCTTGTTGGCCAACCTCAGGCAGCTAGCTGTGATGTTAAACAATAGCCACTGATTGTTTTCAGCAAAAGCCCTGGGGAGAGGGTTTATATCACTGAGTGAGCTCTGAGTCGGGTCAAATAAAAGTAAGTTCTGTGAGTTAAGCTTTCTCAGGGAGCTGCCAGACATATCAAATAATGACGATTGTCTGAGGATGGAGATTTTGGGGGAGCTTTACACTCATTCTGCCCCTCCAGTGGCTACTAGGCTGTTGGTTTTCACAGCTGCCATGTTGCAATTGCTTATTTTCAAGACTACCACAGAGCTGGATATTGGAGAATAGGAACATGGCAAGTTAAAATGTCCCAAAGCTTGTAGTTTTTACAAATATTCAGGCATTATTCTTAAACAATCTTCAGCTATATGAAATCCTTAGGTTAATTTCCAGAGTTATGAAAAATATTGATTTTTTTTACTTTTTCCCCAATGTTTTTCTTGCTTTTTTGGAGGAGTGTATTTTCAGAGATCCTTACTGCACCATTCCTAAAGTGCTTTTTCCTTCTTTCATTTTTTTTTTGGCTTTTAAGAGTCAGCTTTTGAAATCAGAAGCTGTGATTGTGTTATTTAGTTTTCTTCTAGGAATCAGTTTATCTGTCAATAGCATTTGATAAGTAAATTCATGTTTCTTTGAATAAGTTTTTTCATTTGATGTATTAACCATTCTCCCCCATGTTTCAGTCAGTTTGTCGTACTGTGGGGGCTTGTGTGTTGCTGTGATGCTGGAAGATATGCTACTGGTATTCAGATATCAGCTGGGTCACCTATGATGGACAGTTTCAGTTGAGCCTTCAGACTAAGACAGACTAAGAAGAAGGACCTAACAGTCTACTTCTGAAAAGAACCTGTAAAAACTTTATGAATAGTAGTAGAACATTGTCTAACATAGTGCCAGAAGATGAGCCCCTCAGGTTCAAAGGAACTCAAAAGACAACTGGAAGAGCAGCCTTCTCAAAGTAGAGTTGATCTTAGTGATGTGGTTGGAGTCAAGCCTTCGAGACCTACATTTGCAGATGTGGCATGACTCAAAATGAGAAGAAACAGCTGCAAACATTCATAAGTAATCGGAGCTTGGAATGTATGAAGTATGAATCTAAGAAAATTGGAAATCATCAAAAATTAAACGGACTACATAAACATCAATATCCTGGGCAATAGTGAGCTGAAATGGGCTGGTATTGGCCATTTTGAATCAGACAATCATATGGTCTACTATGCTGGAAATGAGAACTTGAAGAGGAATGCCATTGCATTCATCACGTAAAAGAACATTTCAAGATCTATCCTGAAGTACAACTCTGTCAGTGATAGGATAATATCCATATGCCTACAAGGAAGATCAGTTAATCCAACTGTAATTCAAATTTATATACCAACCACTAAGTCCAAAAGTGAAGAAATTGAAGATTTTATCAGCTTCTGCAGTCTGAAATTGATCAAACATGCAATCAAGATGCATTGATAATTACTGGTGATTGGAATGAGAAAGTTGGAAACAAAGACAAAGGATCAATAGTTGGAAAATATGGCCTTGGTGAAAGAAACAATGCCAGAGATCGAATGACAGAACTTTGCAAGACCAACGACCTCTTCATTGCAAATATCTTCTTTCACCAACATAAACAGCAACTATACAGGTAGACCTTGCCAGATGTAATAGACAAGAATAAAATCGACCACATCTGTGGAAAGAGATGATAGAAAAGCTCAATATCGCCAGTCAGAACAAGGTCAGGGGCCAACTGTGGAACAGATCATCAATTGCTCATATGCAAGTCTGAGCTGAAACTGAAGAAAATTAGAACAAGTCCATAAGGGCCAAAATACAACCTTGAGTATATCCCACCTGAATTTAGAGAACATCTTAAGAATAGATTTGGCACATTGAACACTAATGACTGAAGACCAGATGAGTTGTGGAAGGACATCATATATGAAGAAAGCAAGAGGTCATTAAAAAGACAGGAAAGAAAGAAAAGACCAAACTGGATGTCAGAAGATACTCTGAAACTTGCTCTTGAATGTCAAGCAGCTAAAGGAAAAAGAAGAAATGATGAAGTAAAAGAACTGAACAGAAGATTTCAAAGGTGGGCTGGAGAAGACAAAGTTAGGTATTGTAATGACATATGCAAAAAGCTGGAGATAGAAAAACAAAAGGGAAGAACACGCTTGGCATTTCTCAAGGTGAAAGAACTGAAGAAAAAATTCAAGCCTCGAGCTGCAACAGTGAAGGATTCTACGGGAAAAATATTTAAAAAATAACAGGAAAAGAAGATGGAAGGAATACACAGAGTTGTTATACCAAAAAGAATTGGTCAATGCTCAGCCATTTCAAGAAGTATCATATAATCAGGAACCAATGGTACTGAAGGAAGAAGTCCAAGCTGCACTGAAGGCACTGGTAAAAAACTAGTGTCCAGGAATTGATGGAATATCAAGTGAGATGTTTCAACAAACAGATGCAGCACTGGAAGTGCTCATTAGTCTATGCCAAGAAATTTGGAAGACAGCACCTGGCTTACTGACTGGAAGAGATCCATATTTATGTCTATTCCCAAGAAAGGTGATCCAACTGAATGCGGAAATCATCTAACAATATCATTAATATCAAATAGAAGCAATATTTTGCTGAAGATCATTCAAAAGCAACTGTAGCTGTATATTGACAGGGAACTGCCAGAAATTCATGCCAGATTCAGAAGGGGACATAGAGCCACGGATATCATTGCTGATGTCAGATGGATCCTGGCTGAAAGCAGAGAATACCAGAAAGATGTTTATCTGTGTTTTATCTACTGTGTAAAGGCATTTGACTGTGTGGATCATAAAAAATTATGGATAACATCACAAAGAATAGGAATTCCAGAACACTTAATTATGTTCACGAGGAGCCTGTACATAGATCAAGAGGCAGTTGTTTGGACATAACAAGGGGATACTGCACAGTTTAAAGTCGGGAAAGGCGTGCATCAGAGTTGTATCCTTTCACCACACCTATTCCATCTGTAGGCTGAGCAAATAATCCAAGAAGCTGGACTATATGAAGAAGAACAGGACACCAGGATTGGAAGATGACTAATAAGCAACCTCCGTTATGCAGATGATACAACCTTGCTTGCTGAAAGTAAAGAGGACCTGAAGTACTTACTGATGAAGATCAAAGACAACAGCCTTCAGTATGGATTACACTGCAACATAAAGAAAACAAAAATCCTCACAACTGGACCAATAAGCAACATCATGATAAATGGAGAAAAGATTGAAGTTGTCAAGGATTTCATTTTACTTGGATCCACAATCAGTGCCCATGGAAGCAGCAGTCAAGAAATCAAAAGACACGACGCATTGGGTAAATCTGCTGCAAAGGACCTCTTTAAAGTATTGAAAAGCAAAGATGTCACCTTGAATACTAAGGTGTGCCTGACACAAGCCATGGTGTTTTCAATCACCTCATATGCATCAAAAGCCGGACAATGAATAAAGAAGACTGAAGAATTGATACCTTTGAATTGTGGTGTTGGTGAAGGATGTTGAATATACCATGGACTGCCAAAAGAATGAACAAATCTGTCTTGGAAGAAGTACAAGCAGAATGCTCCTTAGAAGCAAGGATGGTGAGACTGCGTCTTACATACTTTGGACATGTTGGAGAAGGACATCAAGCTTGGTAAACTACAGGATCAGCAGAAAAGAAGAAGGCCCTCAACAAGACGGATTGACACAGTGGCTGCAACAATGGGCTCAAGCACAACACTGATTGTGAGGATGGAGCAGAACCGGGTATTTTTCGTTCTGTGGTACATAAGGTAGCTATGAGTCAAAATTGACTCAACAGCACCTAACAATGTTAACCATTTTAATATTGCCAAGGTTCTGAAGCTAGCCAAATCATCAGCCATACTGAGGAAAGCTTAAAGGACATGATTCCAATGAATACATATTTTAAGGGATTCAGTATAAAATACCATAGATTAAAACACATTATGCAGACTTTTGCTAGTGACAATGAAATAGACTTTCTAAATCAAGCTAGATAGAAGAATAAAATACTATTACTGTAGTGAATTTGGTACAGTGCATTATTGAAAGAGTAATAAACAACAAGCTTTGATATGGATAATGGAAATAATTAATTTCTTAAATTAAACTGGAATCAGAGAGACCAGGTAGGAGATACTAGCTATAGTCAAAACAATAGACAATGCAATCTGGATAAATGTAGTTATTGGGAGCATTTAAGATCAGGAATAAAAATTTGGGAATATTCATATTAAGAGGCAGGTCCCTCTGAATGCTGAAAACTGTTGTTGTTGTTCGGTGGTATTGAGTTGTTTCCGACTGATGGTGGTTTTACGTATAACAGAACAAAACACCGCCCAGTCCTGCGCCATCCCTCACAATCGTTGCTATGTTTGAGTCCATTGTTGCAGCCATTGTGTCCATCCATCTCATTGAGGGTCTTCCTCTTTTTCACTGGCCCTGTACTTTACCAAGCATGATTTTCTTTTCTAGGGATTGGTCCCTCCTGATAATATAAAAAAGTAAGTGAGATGAAGTCTTGCCATCCTTGCTTCTAAGGAACATTCTGTCTGTACTTCTTCCAAGACAGGTTTATTCATTCTTCCAGCAGTCCATGGTATAGTCAATAGTCTTCACTAATGCCATCATTCAGATTTATCAGTTTTTTTCAGTTTTCCTTATTCTTTTTCTGGCTTTCACATGCATGTGAAGCAATTGAAAATACCATTGTGTCTTAGTTATCTTGTGCTGCTATAGCAGAAATACCACAAATGAATGGCTTTAACAAAGAAATTTATTCTATCACAGTTTAGGAGGCTAGAATCCCAAACTCAGAGTGCCAGCGCCAGGGGAAGACTCTCTCTCTGTCAGCTCTAGGGGAAGGTCCTAGTCATCAATCTTCCCCTGGTCTAGGAGCTTCTCAGTGCAGAGACACCAGTCCAAAGTACGCGCTCTGCTCCTGGTGTTTCTTTCTTGGTGGCATCAGGTCCCTCTCCTCTCTGCTCTATTCTTCCTTTTATATCTCAAAAGAAATTGACTCAAGATACAACCGAATCCTGTAGATTGAGTCCTGCCTCATTACCATAATTGCCCCTAATCCTGCCTCATTAACATCATAGAGGTTAGGATTTCCAACACACAGGATAATCACATCAGATCACAAAATGTTAGACAACCACACAATACTGGGAATCATGGCCTTGCCAAGTAGGCATACATTTTGGGGGAACACAATTCAATCCATAACACATGGCTTCAGTTAGGCTCACTTTTAGTCCTCAAAGTGTCAGCTTTGCTTTTTAATAATGTAAAGAGGTCTTCTGCAGCTGAAAACTAGACAACTTAAATTTTAGCAGATTTAGCAGTATGATTCAGATTAAAAAACAGAAACAATTTTTTTAGCAGTATGATTTAGATTATGTCTTATTAAAACATTCTGTATTACTGTCACATGGTTATTTCTGATCTTGCTTTAGCAGTTCCATGTTCTTCTTCCAAAAGCCTTATAAGTTTTATACATTGAGCTGAATTTCTTTCATTTCCCTTTAAGTTAAACTAAACGAAAACAGGGAAAAAATTCAACCCTGTTAGTGTGCTTTTTTACTAAATTGCAAAGTATTTCAGTACAGTGACATATAACATGGAAAAATAAAAGTAGTAGAGTTGGAAAGTTGCTTAGAGCTGATCTGTTCCAACCTATAGCTGAAGTCCTTTAACAACAGGCCTGATGGGTATTTACCCAGCCTGCATTTGAATGCTTAGAGTGATGGCAAATTCACTTTCTTACAGTAGCCTGCTTCACATTGGGATAAATTAGATTGTTGAAAACGTCTTCTTTAAGTTTACTTTAAATCTGCTCTACCATAGGATTTAGTACAGTTCTGCACTTTAGAGAATATTTTCTCAATTTTGCATTATAACAATTTTTATCTGGATAGTTCTCTGCTATGGAGGCTGCCCTGTGCATTGTAGTTTTCAGCAGCAACCCTGGTCTCTAGCAACCCCTGACTGGTACTATTATTCGTTCCCCAGAATTCATTCTCAATAAATGTTAAGTTTGCAATTTAACAGAGATAAGGAGAGAGAATTTTAAGGAAGAATAGAAAAAAATACATTTCCATGAATCAAAAACCCCCAAAGTTTTCAAAGGAAGTGACATTGTTAAATGTCACTGATTAGATGCCAGTAGCACACACACCCTCCCCTCATTTGTGATGATAAAAAATGTCTTTGTATATTTCCAGATATCTTCTCAGGGGAATATCAGCCCCCACTGAAAACCGCTGGTCTACAATAACCCAAAAGAACACAGGCTGTGGACTAATAATGATCTAGCCTCAAAATTCCATTTACTCTGCCAAGCTGTGTGATCTTGGGCAAGTTATTTTACCTCTCAGAGGCCCAATTTCCTTGTTTTTAAAATGAGACTAACAGCTCAGAAGGATGATGTCAGAGTCAGTGAACACAGATGCAAAGCACATACCATGGTATCTACCATAACCCATTGCCATGGTATCTGGCATCCAGTAAATGATCAATAAATGCTAGCTCCTTTCAAAGCCTCCAAGAGTTCTTGTGGGTTGATTGACTCTGGAATAAAGTTACAACTCAAGCCTTATACAATTAAAAGAAAAAAAGATTGAGCGATATATAACTACAGTCTTACACAAACAGGAAGAATCTTCCATTCTTCAGCAGCCCTGGTGGTGTGGGAGTATGTGCCTGCTAAAAATACTCAAGAGCAAAAATTGATTTCAACCCACAGATATACACTGTACTTTTATGGCCTCAAGAGCTTTGTCAACTGTGCAGGTAGTATTATGCTTTCTCTGGAATCCATTCTCAGTAAATATTATGTTTGCAGTTCAACAGAGATAAAGACAGAAGACTTAAAGGAAGAGTAAAAAAAAAAAAAGCATTTCCAGGAATCAAAAAGCTCCCAAAGTTTTCACCAAAGGAAGTGACATTGCTAAAGCAATATTAGACTTAATTACATTCAAATGTCACAGAACATTTTAAAACAATTTACTTTAAATCACATACATTCCTGCTGTTTAGGAAAGGACTTTTGTATTCACAGGTAAAGTTACAGCAAATACCAATTTTGTAAATTTTTGTCTTCAATATTAGGGTTATCATATATAATACAGGGCACCAAGTGAAATTTTAATTTTAGGTAAATGACAAACAATATTTTAGTATAAGTACGTTCCACATGTTGCATAGAACATACTTAAACTAAATAATAATTCATCATTTACTTAAAATTAAAATTTAACTGAACATCTTGTTTTTGTTTTATTTTTGTTTTTTCTAAGTCTGGCAACACTCCTCAAGATGCCGTGCATTCAGCCTGATCTTGGATCTTATAGTCTTTGCCGGAACTATGTATTCCCGGCCCTTCTCCCTTACTTATCTCTCTAGTCCAAACTCTACAGAGAACAGAGGATAATGTCAGTACATAGCATCCTTCAAAATAATAGAGCTTCACCCCACCTTCGCAGCTTTATCTAACCCTTCTCCTCCAGCTCAAATACAGAAACACGTTTTTTCCTTTGGAAACCTGTGCCCTAGCCACATCATAGTTTTCATGTGACGTTCCTTCTACCTATAACAAGCTTTCCTTATGCAAGCAATCTCCCATCTTCTGCCTACAGTCTACCTACTTATGTATCAAGTGAGAATATAAATGCGGCCCCCTTTCTGTGCCCTTCTATTCTTCCAGATACAATTAGGGAGCCTCTCATCTGTGGACTTGTGCTCTTACTAATCTGTGTTTCTATTCGTATTGTATTTCTCATACTATATTCTAGTTACAGTGAAACTCCACTGTTATGAATAGAATTTTGTCATTCCCCTCCCCCCCTATAAAAAAAGATATGTTTAAGTCCTAACACTTGTACCTGTGAACATTACCTTGTTTGGAAATAGGGCCTTTGAAGATGGTATCAGTTAAGTTAAATGAGGTTCTATCAGAGGATGGTTGATTCTAATCTAGTCTGAGTGCTGTTCATATAAGCGAGAATAGACAGAGAGAGACATACAGGGGAAAGATGGCCAGGTGAAGGTGCATCTACAAGCTTGGAAGACCAAGGAATGTCTGGGGCTAGCAAAAGCTAGAAGAGACAAGAAAGGGTCTTTCCCTAGGGTGGACAGAGAGAGCGTGGTCCTGCTGATACCCAGAATCAGAACTATTAGCCTCTATAACTGTGAGACAATAAATTTCTCTTCTCATAAGCAACCCAATTTGTGGTTTTTTGTTATGGTAACACTAGAAAACAACAATGGGCTCAAGCATAACAACGAATGTGAGGATGGTGCAGGACCAGGTAGTGTTTCCTTCTACTGTACACAGGGTCGCTATGAGTAGGAATAGGCTCGGAGGCACCTAACAACAACAACAACAGGAAATTAACACACAGCATAACAAGAAACTGAATATTACTCGATTCATGATTAGTTCCTTTCCTTCACCTAGAGAAGGGAGCTAAGGTTTAATCTTGTCAGAGGTGAAGGGGCAGGACGTTGAGAAGAGTTACTGCAGGTAACACCATCTTGGGAGTATTGCAGGGAGGTAAAGAGTTGATTTCCAAGTCTCTGGTGTTCCCTGGGCCCAGGGTCCCTGATTTGTGAACAGAATGGGCTCCATTTAATCAGGAGCTTCCTGAATTACTGACAGTGTCCAGGAAGGCCACACCCCTATTTAAGCTGGAGCAGACAAGCACCACCAGGTGGTGCCAGTCTACAGCTGGGGATGGAAAAATATAGGCTTAATCCAGGAATCTCAGGAAAGCTAGTTCCGTGCAGGCCTGCGTTTCAGTAACCTTGCAATATTGCAACCTTATTTTTTTATGAGATTAGATGTTTGGGGAACCCACTTATAAAATTAAGGCAGGGTTTTCTGTGCTATTTTTATCCCAAATATTTGCTTTATTGGACAATGAGTTCCATAAGTGCAATGACTATAGTTTATTTATCTTTGTGATTTCAGAGTGCCAGGCTAGAGTAAGTAGTTCATAAAGAAACAGGCATTTGTTGACTGAGTAAATGGAATGTAGTAAGACGACTGGCTTTATCAAATGCAGAAAAATATCTGAATCTAGTTTAAGTACAAATAAACAAGTTCACCCAACCTGCCCAAACCTGTGGTTTATCTCATGGTTTGGAGTAACATGAATAGTGGTTAGCAAAATAGTGGGGCCCTAATGGTACGGTGGCTAAGCGTTTGGCTGCTAACCTAAAGGTCAGCAATTCAAATCTACCAGCTACTCCTTAGTAGCCATATGAGGCAATTCTATTCTGTCCCATAGGGTTGCTACGAGTTGGAGTTGGCTTGATGGCAATGGGTGGGTTTAGCAAAATTGGTTGTGAATTAAAAAGCACTTAGAGAGGTTTTTACTAAATTATAGGGAGGAGAGCTATGTTGAAACTCCAATGATAAAATGCCCTGGAAATTTTCAACCAATACCACCTGCAAGCCGCTTCTCAATATATTTTTAGATGCATACTTTGGTAGGTAGAATAATGGCTTCCCAAAGGTGTCCATGTCATACTACCCAGAACATGTGAATATGTTTGGTTACATCTCAAATTATAATTAAGGTTACAGATGAAATGAAGGTTGTGAATCATCTGATCTTGAGATGGAGAGATTATCTTGATTATCCAGTGTGGTCAAAGTAATTACCAGGATCCTGGAAAGTGATCCTGGAAGAGGATAGCGGAGGAGTCACTGCCAGGGTGAGGCATACTAAGAGAGGCTCTACCAGCCGTTGCTGGGTTTGAAGATGGAAGAAGCCCATGAGTGAAGGAATGCAGACAACTTTCAGAGGCCTGAAAAGGCAAAAACAAAACAAAACAGGATCTCCCCTGCAGGATCCAGAAAAGAACACAGCCCATCCCAACACCTTGATTTTAGCCAGTGAGATCTGTTATATACTTCTGCCCTCCAGAACTGTGACTAATAAATTTGTGTTTATTTTAAGCAATTGTTGTTGTTGCCATCCAGTCAGTTTCAATTCATAGCGACCCTATGCACAGCAGAAGGGAACACTGCCCGATCCTGTGCCATCCTCACAATTGTTGCTACACTTCAGCCCCTTGTTGCAACCATTGTGTCAATCCATCTTGTTGAGGGTCTTCTTCTTTTTCACTGACACTTTACCTTACCAGCCGTGATGTCCTTCTTCAGAGACTGATCTCTCCTGACAATATGTCCAAAGTATGTGAGATGTAGTCTTATCATCCTTGCTTCTAATGAGCATTCTGGTTGTACTTCTTCCAAGACACATTTTTTTGTTCTTTTGGCAGTCCATGGTATATTCACTATTCTTTGCCAACACCACAATTCAAAGGTGTCAATTCTTCTTCGGTCTTCCTTATTCATTGTCCAGCTTTCCTAGCAAATGAGGCGATTGAAAACACCATGGCTTGGGTCAGGCGCACCTTAGTCCTCAAAGTGACATCTTTGCTTTTCAACACTTTACAGCGGTCTTTTGTAACAGATTTGCCCAATGCAACGCATCTTTTGATTTCTCAACTGCTGCTTCCATGAGTGTTGATTGTGGATCTAAGTAAAATGAAATCCTTGACAACTTCAATCTTTTCTCCATTTATCATGATGTTGCTTATTGGTCCAGCTGTGAGGATTTTTGTTTTCTTTATGTTGAGGTGTGATCCATACTGAAGGCTGTGGTCTTTGATCTTCATTAGTAAGTGCTTCAAGTCCTCTTCACTTTCAGCAAGCAAGGTTGTTTCATCTGCATAACACAAGTTGTTAATGAGTCTTCCTCCAATCCAGGCTTTTCTTCATATAGTCCACTTTCTTGGGTTATTTGCTCAGGACACAGATTGAATAGGTATGGTGAAAGGATACAACCCTGACACACACCTTTCCTAAAGTTAAACCATGCAGTATCCCCTTGTTCTGTTCAAATGGCTGCCTCTTGATCCATGTACAGGTTCCTCATGAGCACAATTAAGTGTTCTGGAGCTCCCATTCTTCACAAATTTGTCCATAATTTAAGATCACACAGTCGAATGCCTTTGCATAGTCAATAAAACATAAGTAAACATCTTTCTGGTATTCTCTGCTTTCAGCTAGGATCCATCTGACATCAACAATGATATCCCTGGCTCCACATCCCCTTCTGAATCTCACCTGAATTTCTGGCACTTCCCCATCAATATACTGCCGCAGCTGCTTTTGAATGATCTTCAGCAAAATTTTGCTTGTGAGTGATATTAATGATACTGTTTGATAATTTCCACATTCAGTTGGATCACCTTTCTTGGGAATAAGCATAAATATATAGATCTCTTCCAGTCAGTTGGTGAGGTAGCTGTCCGCCAACTTTCTTGGCATAGACGAGTAAGCCTTTCTGCTGCTGCATCCATTTACTGAAACATCTCAATTAGTATTCCATCAATACCCAGAGTCTTGTTTTTTGCCAATGCCTTCACTGCAGCTTGGACTTTTTCCTTCAGTACCATCGGTTCCTGATCATATGATACCTCCTGAAATGGTTGAATGTTGACCAATTCTTTTTGGTATAGTGACCATGCGTATCCCTTCCATCTTCTTTTGATGCTTCCTGCATAGTTTAACATTTTCCTTGCAGAATCCTTCACTACTGCAACTCGAGGCTTGAATTTTTTCTTCACTTCTTTCAGCTTGAGAAATGCTGAGCATGTTCTTTCCTTTTGGTTTTCTATCTCCAGGTCTTTGCACATGTCATCACAATACTTTTTCTTCTCAAGACACCCTTTGAAATCTTCTGTTCAGTTCTTTTACTTCATCTTTTTTTTTTTTTCCTTTTGCTTTTAGCTACTCAACATTCAAGAGCAGCAAGTTCCAGAGTCTCTTCTGACATCCATTTAGGTCTTTTTTTCTCTCCTGTCTTTTTAATGGCCTCTTCCCTTCTTCATGTATGATGTCAGTTTGTCATACTTTGGGGGCTTGTGTTTTGCTCTGATGCTGGAAGCTATGCTACTGGTTTTCAAATACTAGCAAGGTCACCCATGCTGGACAGGTTTCAGCTGAGCTTCCAGACTAATACAGACTAGGAAGAAGGATCCAGCAGTCTACTTCTGAAAAGAATTAGCCAGTGAAAACCTATGAGTAGCAGCAGAACATTGTCTGATATAGTGCTGGAAGATAAGCCCCTCAGGTCGGAAAAAAAAGAAAAAAAAAAACCAGTCCTGTTGAGTCGATTCCGACTCATACTGACCCTATAGGACAGAGTAGAACTGCGCCATAGAGTTTCCAAGGAGCGCCTGGTGGATTCGAACTGCTGACCTTTTGGTTAGCAGCTGTAGCACTTAACCACTATGCCATCATCGTTTCCAAAATTTGTTGCTGTTGAGTTGATTCTGACTCGTAATGACTCAATAGGACAGAGTAGAACTGCCCCATCTCAGGTTGGAAGACACTAAAAATATGATTGGGGAAGAGCTGGCTCCTCGAAGTAGAGTTGACCTTAATGATGTAGACGGAGTCAAGCTTTTGGGGTCTTCATCTGCTGATGTGACACAACTCAAAATGAGAAGAAAGAGCTTCAAACATCCATTAATAATCAGAACCCGGAATGTACAAAGTATAAATCTAGGAAAATTGAAAATCATCAAAAATGAAATGGAACACATAAGATTGATATCCTAGGCATTAGTGAGCTGAAATGGACTGGTACTAGCCATTTTGAATTGGATAATCATATGGTCTACTATGCCCAGAATGATAACTTGAAGAGGAATAGCGTGGCATTCATCATCAAAAAGAACATTTCAAGATCTATCCTGAAGCACAATGCTGGCAGTGATAGGATAATACCCATATGCCTACAAGGAAGACCAGTTAATTTGACTATTATTCAAATTTATGCACCAACCACGAAGGACAAATATGAAGAAACTGAAGATTTTCACCAACTTCTGCCATCTGAAATTGATTGAACATGCCATCAGGATGCACTGATAATTACTGGTGATTGGAATGAGAAAGTTGGAAACAAAGAAGGATGGGTAGTTGGAAAATAGGCCTTGGTGATAGAAACCACATCGGAGGTCACATGATTGAGTTTTGCAAGACCAGAGACTTCTTCATTTCAAATACCTTTTTTCACCAACACAAAAAGCGACTATACACATGTACCTCCCCAGATGCCAGATAGAATGCACAGGAATCAAATCGACTACATCTGTGGAAAGAGACAATGGAAAAGCTCAATATCATCAATCAGAACAAGGCCAGGGGCCAACTGCGGATCAGACCATCAAATTACCCATATGCAAGTTCAAGTTGCAACTGTAGAAAATTAGAGCAAGTCCATAAGAACCAAAGCACAACCTTGAGATTTTAAGCAATTATGTTTGTGGTAATTTGTTACAGCATAAAAAGGAAACTAATATACAAATAATCATGATTTTTTTTGCCCATGATATAAGTAAGGATTGGGTAAGAGTCTCCTTTATCGCTAAACCTTTCTCTGCCCTCACTCTTCCTTCCCCAGGAAATGATGCTGCACTCTGTTAATGGAAGTCTCTCTCTCAAAGATGAATTCATGAGTGACAGGGCTGCCTGCCCTTCCTTTCCCAAGTCAGCCTCGAAATCCATGCTAGAAATATTTGTACATAGGCTAAGACTTGACTAAAACTAGATATTCGAAGGAATAGAAATATCCTACATTTAGGGTGAAATGTGAGTTTACAGTCTAATTTATATTTTACCCTGAGCACATTTATCTGGACCTCATTTCCCTTATGTGCCAAATGGTGATTCTAATTCTTGCTCTAATAGCTTGTCCCATATTTTCAATTTAATAGACAGATAACGTCAGAGATGCTATTCCTGGGAAGACCTCCTCTTAGTCTCAGTATTCTGATCTGATACCTTGCATGAAAAACTCAAAGGAAGATACAATGATCTCCTAACATTCCTATCAGGCTACTCAGCTTTGTGGTCAAGTCTGACAACTAGGTCTTCTGTAAGATGGAGAGATACAGAACCCCCTGGACTCTAGATCAGGGTTGGCCATCTACAGCTGTTGAGCTGAATCCTGTTAATGGCCTATTTTCATAGATCATGAGCTAAGAATGGTTTGTGCATTTTTAAAAGGTTGGGAAAAAAGAAGAAAAATATGAGGAAGAGGTAGAAGGAGAAGAACAAGGGGAAAGGGAAAGGGAAGGGGAGGGGGAGGGGGAGGGGAGGGGAGGGGAGGGAAAGGAAGGGAAGGGGAGGGAGGGGAGGGGAGGGGAGGGGAGGGGAGGGGAGGGGAGGGGAGGGGAGGGGAGGGGAGGGGAGGGGAGGGGAGGGGAGGGGAGGGTGAGAGAAGGAGCAGATTTTGCTGTGCCCCAAAGAATTTGGTAAGATGTGTTTTCATTCTCCTTTCATTCTATGAATTTCTTTATTCCTTTCTTGATTTCTTCTATTACCCAGTAGTTTTTAAGCAAGGTGCTGTGTAGTTTCCATGTATTTGATTTTTCTTCCTTGCTATTTCTGTTATTGATTTCTACTTTTACGGCATTTGATCAGAGAATATGGTTTGTATTATTTCAATGTTTAGGATTCTGTCAGGGCTTGCTTTGTGACCTAAAATGTGGTCTGTTCTGCAGAATATTCCATGTGTGTTGGAAAAGAGTGTATACTTAGTCACTGTTGGGTGGAGTGTTCTGTATATGTCTACAGGATCAAGTCGGTTGATTGTGACATTTAGACCTTCCATACCTTTATTGATTTTCTTTCTGGATGTTCTGTCCTTCACCAAAAATGGTGTGTTGAAGTCTACTACTATTATCGTGGAGTTATTTCTCTTTTCAATGCTGTTACAGTTTGTTTTGTGTATTTTGGAGCCCAGTCATTGAGTGCATATATGTTTATTATGGTTATGTCTTCCTGGTGTGTTGACCCTTTAATCATTATACAGTGTCTTTATCATTTATGGTGGACTTTGCTTTAAAGTCTGTTCTGTCGGATATTAATATCGCCACTTCTGCTTTTTTTTGGTTGTGGTTTGCTTGATATATATTTTTTATCCATTGAGTTTTGTTTTTTTTTTATATCTTTGTGTCTAATGTGTGTCTCTTCTGGACAGCATATAGATGGAGCCTATTTTTTTTATCCATTCTGCCACTCTCTGTTTACTGGTTCATTTATGCCAATTACATTCAGTGTAACTATTGATAGGTATGAGTTTTCTGCTGTTGTTTTGATTTTGTGTGTGTGTGTGTGAGTGTGGTGTTGAGTTTCTTTATTCCACTTAATTCTGTTTATGGATTTTCCTTTCGTCTTTCATTATTGTTGATTTTGAGCTTGCTGAGTCTTTATGTTTTTCTTCATTTTTATTTTGATGGGTAGGTTTGTTAGCTTCCTTGTGGTCACCTTGAAATTTACCTTTATTTTTCTAAATTTAAACCAGTCTATTATTTCTTGATATCACCTTAACTTCCTCTCCATATGGAAATTCTATGACTACATTGTTTATTCCCTGCTTTTCGTTTTGACATCTTCTTTTTTAAAAATTCTTTTCTCTGATTTTTCCTCAAATAAATTGGTGTCACGGGATTTATCTTCAATCTAGCTAATTTTGACTTCTGTTGTTTCAATTCTGCTCCTCCAACCTTTTATCTAATTGTCTAATTCTCAAATTTTATTGTTAATCTTTTGAATTTCTAGTTGCTGTCTCTGTATTGTTTCTAGCAACCTACTTATTCTGTTGTTTTGTTCTTGTATTGTTTTTCCAAATTCTTCTATTGCTTTGTCTGTGTGTTCCTTGGCTTAGTCTGAGTTTTGCCTATCTCCTTCCTGATCTCTTAGAGGGCTCTGTATACTAGTCTTTCTAATTCTTTCTCAGGTAGTTTCATTGCCTTATCTTTTTCGAGAAAGTTTTCCGTTTTTTTATTTTGGTTGCTTGCTGGAGCCATCTTGTCCTGCTTCTTTCTGTGATTTAATATTGACTGTTGTCTCTAAGGCATCAATACAATATTCATTTGTTTGTTTCCTTGTTTGTTTATTTTTGTTTACTGTATCCTGTATTTTTGTTTTGATATGCCCAAGTAGGCTTGGCGCGTGAGCTACTTTGGTTGTTGGTGTTATTGAATCTCTTATGTCCTGTCTCACGGTGATCAGAGCAGCTACTAGGTGTGTGAGCCCAGGAGTCTGTTCACTGTTTTGTGGGGATGCAGTTATTCAGGGCACACACAGATGTCGGGGTCGTTGGTCACCAAGTGTATATGATGCAGGCTCTCCCCTACAGTCCTAGGAGGGAAAAGTTCCATGGGAGTGTTCAGAGCAGGCACAGGTCTTGGTTGTAGTGGAAGGCTATGTGAGGGGCAGTGCAGGGGGTTGAAGTCTGTCCCTGGGTACCTGGATAGAGAGAGTTTTCCTATCCCCTAGAGCATGTAGTCCTCCACGTGTCTGTCAGTTCGTCGTACTGTGGGGGCTTGTGTGTTGCTGCGATGATGGAAGCTATGCCACCGGTATTCAGATATCAGCAGGGTCACCCACGGAGGACAGGTTTCAGCTGAGCTGAAAAATGTGCAAAGAGCTGGAGACGGAAAACCAAAAGGGAAGAACACGCTCAGCGTTTCTCAAGCTGAAAGAACTGAGGAAAAAATTCAAGCCTTGAGTTGCAATAATGAAGGATTCCATGGGGAAAATATTAAATGATGCAGGAAGCATCAAAAGAAGATGGAAGGAATACATAGTCATTATACCAAAAAGAATTAGTCAATATTCAACCATTTCAAGAGGTGGCATATGATCAGGAACTGATGGCACTGAAGGAAGAAGTCCAAGCTGCTCTGAAAAAAAAAATATTGGCAAAAAACAAGGCTCCAGGAATTGATGGAATATCAGTTGAGATGTTTCAACAAACAGATGCAATGCTGGAGGTGCTCACTCGTCTATGCCAAGAAATATGGAAGACAGCTTCCTGGCCAACTGATTGGAAGAGATCCATATTTATGCCTATTCCCAAGAAAGGTGATCCAACCAAATCTGGAAATTATAGAACAATACCATTACTATCACACGCAAGCAAAATTTTGCTGAAGATCATTCAAAAACGGCTGCAGCAGTGTATCGACAGGGAACTACCAGAAATTCAGGCCGGTTTCAGAAGAGGATGTGGAACCAGGGATATCATTGCTGATGTCAGATGGATCCTGGCTGAAAGCAGAGAATACCAGAAGGATGTTTACGTGTGTTTTATTGACTACACAAAGGCATTTGACTGTGTGGATCATAACAAACTATGGATAACACTGCAAAGAATGGGAATTCCAGAACACTTAATTGTGCTCATGAGGAACCCTTACATAGATCAAGAGACAGTTGTTCAGACAAAGCAAGGGGATGCTGATTGGTTTAAAGTCAGGAAAGGTGTGCATCAGGATTGTATTCTTTCACCATACCTATTTAATCTGTATGCTGAACAAATAATATGAGAAGATGGACTATATGAAGAAGAAAGGGGTATCAGGATTGGAGGAAGACTCATTAACAACCTGAGTTATGCAGATGACACAACCTTGCTTGCTGAAAGTGAAGAGGGCTTGAAGCACTTACTAATGAAGATCAAAGACCACAGCCTTCAGTATGGATTACACCTCAACATAAAGAAAACAAAAATCCTCACAACTGGACCAATGAGCAACATCATGATAAACGGAGAAAAGATCGAAGTTGTCAAGGATTTCATTTTACTTGGATCCACAATCAACAGCCATGGAAGCAGCAGTCAAGAAATCAAAAGATGCATTGCATTGGGTAAATCTGCTGCAAAAGACCTCTTCAAGGTGTTGAAGAGCAAAGATGTCACCCTGAAGACTAAGGTGCTCCTGACCCAAGCCATGGTATTTTCAATCGCATCATATGCATGTGAAAGCTGGACAATGAGTAAGGAAGACCAAAGAAGAGTTGACGCCTTTGAATTGTGGTGTTGGCAAAGAATACTGAATATACCATGGACTGCCAAAAGAACGAACATATCTGTCTTGGAAGAAGTGCGGCCAGAATGCTCCTTAGAGGCAAGGATGGCGAGACTGTGTCTTACATACTTTGGACATGTTGTCAGGAGGGATCAGTCCCTGGAGAAGGACATCATGGTTGGCAGAGTACAGGGTCGCCGGAAAAGAGGAAGACCCTCAACAAGGTGGATTGACACAGTGGTTGCAACAATGATCTCAAGCATAACAACGATCGTAAGGATGGCACAGGACCGGGCAGCGTTTCGTTCTGTTGTGCATAGGGTCGCTATGAGTTGGGACCGACTTGACGGCACCTAACAGCAACAGCAGAGCATGCAGTGGGAGGGGTGGTGCAACTGGTCCTTGGGCACCCAGTGCCTTTGGCCGGAGGGATTGGGAGGCACAGCTAATTCTCAGACCCTTGTCATCTATGACCAGGTGGAATGGGTGGTACTGCTGGCCCTCAGGCCCCTGATGTGTGTGAAGGAGGCCCTTTCTTAGGGGGTGGGGTGGTGTTGAATGTCACAAATCTGTAGCTCCCTTTTGACTGCTGCATGTGAAAATGGGCTTCAGGTATATGTCCTGCTTTTTATGTTAATGAGTGTGTGTGGTGTTGAATCGGCCCACAAGAGACTGGATGGAGGTGAGAGGCACTGCAAATCCATGGGCTCCATACACCAATGGCTGGGCGAACGGGCAAGGCCTCCTGACCAGCCCTGCGTTCCTGGCTTAGGGTGCGTGGTATCATTGAATGTTTCAGAACTGGTGTCAGAAGAGGTTAGGGGGTGGGTGGGGGGAAGTAAGTGCTTCTCTGCTGTGAAGTTCTCAGGGGGCGGTTATTTTGCCAGTGCTTGCAGTATGTTGAGAACTTGCACTAACTTTTGCAGGTCTGCTGTCACTCCTATTTGGTCCTGAAGCTGTGTGCAAATTTGCTGCTGCTTGGTTGCCCCACCTGGGATGGGCTTCGGCTTGGGATTTTGCTACCTGCCTCAGCCAGTGTGCACTGTGCAGACTGCTAGCAGGGCACCAGCGAATCCATGATCTAGAGCTCCCTGTTTCTGCTCCTTTTGCATTGTCTCTCCTTCCCCCTGCTGCTCAGTCTGATTCTTCAGCTTTGTCTTTGATGATTCAGGTTCCTAGATTGTCATACATATTCAATTCACTTATTTTTTCAGGTATTTGCTGTAAGAGGGATGACAGGAAGCATCTGACTATTCTGCCATCTTGGCCCTACCTCTTCTGGTGTAGATTTTGATAATGCTATTATTATGTACTAATATTATCATACCTGAGAGTGTGAATTCATGATTAAGGTGCTATAGGTACCAATAAAACACACCTACAGTGTGTTTTACAAATCTTAATTAACAATCATTAAGATATAAAAAAAAAAAAATATATAGGCTAGAGATAATTTGTATGCAAACAAACTGTGTTATTTGTCCTGAAGTATTTTTACATTACAATTTTTGTAATAATTTCTCACACAAACAATAACACTACACTTCCTGTTCAGGGCTGGTGGTATGCATATGTATTCAAATATGTAAACATGTCAAATGTGTTAATTGATTAATGAGTAATGTGCCACAGGTACCAGTTAAACACATCTACAGTGTGTTTTACAAATCTTAACTAACAACCATTAAAGTATAGATTAGAGATAATTTGTATGCAAACAAACTGTATCATTTGTCCTTAAGTATTTTTAGGTTATAGTTTTCATTATAATTTCCCACACAAACAATAATACCATACCTTGAGTTCTTGCCCTTAGTCCACAAAAGTTACCCATAATTTTAACATGACTATTTTTTTTTTTTATACCTCTCAGGATTTTTGTAATAGACCTGATTTCAAGGATTTAAATATTCCTTTTATTGAAGGGGGAAACCCTGGTGGTGTAGTAATTAAGAGCTATGGCTGCTAACCAAAAAGCTGGCAATTTGAATCCACCAGGTACTCCTTGGAAACCCTGTGGGGCAGTTCTACTCTGTCCTATAGGATCACTATGAGTCGGAATAGACTCTACAGCAATGCGTTTTGGTTTTTTTAATTGAAGGAATATTATTTATGTATTTACTAAATGTTTTTTGTCCCTTCTATTCAATGAAGCAATAAATCATACAACTAAATATGATTTTATTTGCATACTTTAAAATATTTTTTCTGCATTAATAAATTCACATTTCCAAAAAAAAATCAAATGTTCTGTCAGGCCATGTTAACTGATTTGTTTTGTTTCAGAAACATGGAAATCAACAAATCAGCACTAGCCTATCCAGCCTTAGCCAAAACACATATGCATTATTCCACAACAGTAGATGTTTTCAGTTCAACTCTTCTTTGAACCCCTTTTGGCCTTTCCTTAGTTCATTTTATTCTCTTTGTTCCTTTTCCTTATTGGCCTTTTGATAGGCTGCATGAAAATGCAAGACAAAGCCTAGGGAGAAAAAAATGCTATTTGGCTGCATTGACTTGCTCTCCAAAACAATGCTGTATATTATATTACAATGACATAGATTATAACAAGAATGGAGCACTTTTCTCATTATGATGAATATAATGAGAATGATAAATGTGTTCAAATAAAGCCTATTCAAAGCACACTGCTAAGATTTCCATCTACTCCTCAGATGCTCTATATAGTCCAGTTTCATGATGTCATTATCTTTTTTGGAAATTAAAAAAATATAGTTGATGTTTTAAAGAATCTGTTACATAGACTTTATATATATACACTGATATCTCTCCAGTTCAGAAAACATTTCTCTGTCAGAGTACTGTTCAGGCAGTCCTTCATCTGCTCGCCAATGTGTTTAGGGGAATTCTGAATTACTAAAGATGATGAATGATGTAGTGGAAAAAGCACCAAATTATAAGTCAGCTGACCTGAGTTCTAGTTTCCACTTTATATTATTTCCTATTGCTGTTATAACAGATTAACACAAACCTAATGGCTAAGACAACAAAAATTTTCTTCTCTTACAATTCTGCAGTTTAGAAATCTGGCATGGGTCATATTGGGCAAAATCAAGTTGTCTGTAGGGCTGGGTTCCTTCCAGAGGCTCTAGGGGAATGTTCATTTCCTTGCCTTTTCTAACTTCTGTGCTCCCTCCCCTCCTCCCCCATTCCTTGTCTCTTAACCTCCTTCTTCCATCTTGAAAGCCAGTAATGTATTTCCCTGATCATTCTTTCATAGTCACATTTCTCTGACCCTGAACTCAGCTAAAAAAGGTCCTTTTAAGGACTCAAGTAATTAGATTGGATCCACACAGATAATCCAAAATAATCTCTTCCTTTTTAAGGTTCTTAACAGTAATCAGGAAGCCGTGGTGGCGTAATGGTTAAGTGCTATGGCTGCTAACCAAAAAGTCAGCAGTTCGAATTCACCAAGTGCTCCTTAGAAATTCCATGGGGCAGTTCTACTCTGTCCTATAGGGTCGCTATGAGTCAGAATCAACTCAATGGCAATGGTTTTGGTTTAACCTTAATCAAAGGAGCCCTGGTGGCACAGCAGTTAAGGGGCTAACAGAAAGGTTGGCAGTTTGAACCCACCAGCTGCTTCGTGGGAGAAAGGTATGGTATTCTGTAGCCTTGAAACCCTATGAGGGCAGGTCTACTCTGTCCTGTAGGGTCAGAGTGAGTTGGAATTGACTTTACTGTTAACCTTAATTAAAGGAGCCCTAGTGGCACAGTGGTTTAAAGTGCTCAGCTGCTAACTGTGGTCTGTGGTTTGAGCCCATCAGCTGCTCTGTGGGAGAAACATGTGGCATCCTGCAGCCTTGGAAACCCTACGGAGGCAATCCTACTCTGTCCTATAGAGTCACTATGAGTCAGAATTGACTCTTTTTTTCTTTTTTCACCTTTAACTTAATCACATCTGCAAAGGCCCTTTTTCCATGTATGGTAATATACCCACAGATTCCAGAGATTAGGACATGGACAACTTTGGTGGTCCATTATTCTGCCTACCAAAAACCTCATCATGACCAGTTGTAACCTTAGTAAATAATTTAACCCTTTAGCTCTCAGTTTTCTCTTTAGCAAAATGGACATAATTAACCACTCTGCCAAGCAGGCAGTATTGTTATAAAGGCTAAATAAGAAAATAAATGTGAAGTTCTTTGCATATCATAAATTAGCTTGTATCTACAAGGCCCCAATCATTTTCCCCAGATTTGTATGACTATTTGTTAATTTATTCATTAGTAAGACATCCCTGAGTAGCACAAACTGTTAAGCACTCAATTACTAGCCAAAGTGTGGTGGTTGGAACCCACCCAGAAGTACCTCAAAAGACAGGTCTGGCAATCTGCTTCTGAAAGGTCATAGCCTTGAAAACCTTATGGAGCAATTCTACTCTGTACACATGGGGTCACCATGAGTAGAAATCAATTCAAAGGCAATAAACAATAACAACTAAGAGCAATAAAAGAAGGGTTTAGGATTGAAGTGAATTTATTAACATATGTATTCAATAAATAATTATTGAGTGCCTACTATATGTCTGACACTATTCTATTACTATATGTCTGGCGCTATTCTATACTTAGCAGGTTCAGCAGTGAACACAATAGATGAGGTGTCTACTCGCATGGAGCTTAAATGGAAAGACAGATGGGTGCTGTGATTGAATACTGGGTGCTCATTTCCAGTCAGGGTGGACAATCAACACCTCTGTCTCAGGGAAAGACAACTTTCAGGGCCATCAGTTAGACAGAGGCATAATATGCTGACCATGCTATCGCATTTTAATCTGGATTCTAGACTAACAGCTATGTTTTTGAGAAAAACATATTTTCCCTCAGTGGTCAAAACAAGGATGTGAAATCATATGCCCTGAGGGATATTGATCAAGTGACCATCCATCTGTACCTCTCAAAATACATGTACTCAGGAAGAGTGCTGTCTGGCTGCTGTTGCTAACAAAGTATTTTTACAAGATAAACTAAAAAAAAAAACAAGCCCCTTGCCATTGAGCTGATTCCGACTCATAGAAACCCTACGAGACAGAGGAGAACTGTCCCATAGGGTTTCCAAGGAGTGGCTGGTAGATTCAAACTGCTGACCTTTTGGTTAGCAGTCATAGCTTTTAACCACTGCATCACCAGGGCTCCTTTTGCAAGATAAAAAAAAAAAAAACCCAGTGCTGTTCACTTGATTTGCAAGATAGACATGATCTAAGCATCCCACAAAACTATCTGTAATCACCAACTTTAATTATTAATAATCAGTAACCAATCAGAGTGTGATTATTACAATATTCATTGATTTTCCTGTAATCACCCTCCCTATGGTTTGATTGCTCTTTTTTACACCATTGCTCTTTTTTATACCATAAGAATACTTGTATAACTAAACCACCCTGGACAACTTTGTTCCAATTTCAATGGGCTACATAGTTCTTCAATTGCGTTGTTGTTGTTAGGTGCCGTTGAGCCCGTTCCGACTCATAGCAACCCTACGTGCCACAGAAGGGAACACTACCCTGTCCTGCACCATTCTTAAAATCCTCGTTATGCCCATTGTTGCAGCCACTGTGTCAATTCTTCTCATTGAGAGTCTTTCTCTTTTTCGCTGACCATCTACCAAGCATGATATCCTTCTCCAGGAACTGATCCCTCCTGACGACATATCCAAAGTATGTAAGACGCAGTCTCACCATCCATGCTGCTAAGGAGCATTCCGCTTGTACTTTTTCCAAGACAGGTTTTTTCATTCTTTTGGCAGCCCATGGTATATTCAATATTCTTCACCAACACCACAGTTCAAAGGTGTCAATTCTTCTTTGGTCTACCTTATTCATTGTCCAGCTTTCACATACATATGATGTGATTGAAAATACCATGGATTGGGTCAGGCACACCTTAGTCTTCAGGGTGACATCTTTGCTTTTTGACACTTTAAAGAGGTCCTTTGCAGCAGATTTGCCTAATGCAATGCCTCATTTGATTTCTTGACTGCTGCTTGACCACAGTTGTTTTAAATCCTTAATAAACCTCTCTGTTTTAAATTTGAAATGGCATTCAAGTTTTTCTTTACAACATCTCCCATTAGGAAGTAATATTTAAGCTGAGAGCTGAATGACAAGGTATTATGGATCGAATTGTGTCTCCTAAAAAGATATGTTGGAGTCTTTGGTGCCTGTAAAGGTGACGTTGTTTAGAAGTAAGTCTTTTAGAATGTTCTCAACTTTAATTATCTCAAAAAACCTGATCTAGCATCAATTGGTCTCAACCCACCTGGAGCAAAGGAAAATGAAGAACACCAAGGCCACACGACAACTAAGAGCCCAAGAGACAGAAAGGGCCACATGAACCAGAGACCTACATCATCCTGAGACCAGAAGAACTAGTTGGTGCCCGGCCACAATCGATGACTGCCCTGACAGGGAGCACAGCAGAGGACCCCTGAGGGAGCAGGAGATCAGTGGGATACAGACCCCAAATTCTCATAAAAAGACCAAACTTAATGGTCTGACTGAGACTGGAGGAATCCTGGCGGCCATGCTCCCCAGACCTTCAGTTGACACAGGACAGGAACCATCCCCGAAGACAACTCACCAGAAATGAAAGGGACTGGTCAGCGGGTGGGAGAGAGACGCTGATGAAGAGTGAGCTAATTATATCAGGTGGACACTTGAGATTGTGTTGGCAACTCTTGTCTGGAGGGGGGATGGGAGGATAGAGAGAGAGGGAAGCCAGCAAAATTGTCAAGAAAGGAGAGACTGAAAGGGCTGACTCAAGAGGGGGAGAGCAAGTGGGAGTAGAGAGTGAGATGTATGTAAACTTATATGTGACAGACTGATTGGATTTGTAAACGTTCACTTGAAGCTTAATAAATGTTATTAAAAAAAAAAAAAAACCTGATCTAGTCTCTGCTCTAAGAACAAATCAAGAATCACCGAGTGATGCTTAGTCTTCTTGTTATTATGGAGATGAATCCCCTTAGTTCAAATACCTCTGATATGAAAAGGTAAGTTAGTGGCCTTATACACTCTCGAAACACAATGATGACACAGAGATAGGCTCATTCAAAAAGGTAATAATGAAGGCATGTCCCCAAAGCCCTGGGAGGATGCTCTACGACACTGGTCTATAGTAACTAGGACTGGCCTGAGCAAAGTGACATATATGGTCACCCTAATTCTGCCCCCACCTTCCACTTCCACCCTATGGACTAGGTAATTACAGCAGTGCTCTTGAGGAAGAAATCCAAAGAGATGGGGGGAAAAAAATGAAACCTAAAATTCTTTTTACAATGAAGAAAATTTTACTCAAAAACAAAACAAAACTTGCATATACAGAACTCAATACACTGCAGGAAAAATTAATGAAGCACGATGCATATCCATACATATCCCAGCAAAATTTCTGAATTATATGACTTAAAAAAAAAAATTCTCTAAGTATCTGTGCAGAAAAAAAGTTAACCTACAAAGAAACAAGAACTTGCTTGCCTCAGACCCCATCTTAAGATGCTTAATGTCAGAAAACAATGGAGTAATTTATGCAGAGGCATAGCAAAGGGGGTAGAGAGGGGAACTTTCCCCCAGCTCAAGTCCAAGGGGGTGTCAGACAAGACCCCAAATGACATACCGAGTTGCCACAATTATGAAAGATGCTTGACTGAGGCAGCCAGGCAAGAGGCTGAGGACGCTTCTGCTGATGCATTGTCACTATCAACGTCCATACATTTTGAAACTGGGGATGCAATTTAGAGATTGTCCCTGGGCACTCAAATTGGAGGAGGGGCACAATTTAGAGATTTCCCCTGGGTGCCCGTCACTATCCCCTGAATTTATAGAGAATTTGAGAAGGGAAATGTTGTGATCTTTAGAGGTTCTAGTCAGCCAATTTATCTTTTATGTATTAATACCAGAAAAAAGCCATTCTCAAATATAAAGAGCTAAGAATATGCCACTTACTTAACTTCATCAACCAGACAGTAAGTCAAAAAAGGAAAGACAGAGTGAGGAATTCATAAAATAAAAAGAAGCCTGGGAAACATTTCTGTAGGACTGTAAAGAAGTATAACACCCAAATCATCAGGAGAGTGCTGAAAGCAGCCAGTGCCATACCATATTAAGCCCAAGGTAGCACTGAACCTGCAAGAAAGTGGAAAGACTCCAAATTCCTTTCACAAGGACACCAAAATGAAGCTTAAGTGTTAATCATCTCATTAGCATCATCCTAGTCAATGGGAGTAATCCTGTAATAAAAGCAAAAAGAATTCCCTCAGAAAAGCCTTTTTCTCAGGTGGATTTACCAACATATTCCCAAGTCCAATTAAATATCATTGCAGCTCCTTTATTTTATATTTAGGACATTCTTTTAAAATAGCTTTCAAAAAATATACCAGAATGTTGATGTGACTTTCCTTGGTTATTTGGTCAGGACAGACTTGTTTCTTCATTATACTTTTTTGTAGCTTAATATTTTAATGAACATCATATATTAAGGAAAATAATAAACTTAGTAGGAAAAGGAACCAAATGCTCAAATCTTGATTTCCTAGAGAAACAGAAATTATTAATTACAAGCCCAGGTCATCATACTTCTTACCCCCATCTTATACTACTGAGCTACATTTCTAGGAATTTTATTGTAAAAGCAAGGATATCTGTCCAGGCAATAGAAGATGATAGAATATACAAAATGGAAGAAAACTTAAAGATGTTTTAGTTCAGTGGTTCAAACCCAGGATCAATTTCACCCCCAGGGGACATTTGGCCATGCCTAGAGACATTTTTGGTTGTCACAGCTAGAGGAGTGGGGGCTGCTACTGGCATCTAGTGAGTACAGACCAGGAATGATGCTCAGCGTTCTAAAATGCACAGTGCTGCCCTCTCTGCCCCCAACAAAGACTTATGCAACCCAAAAAGCTTTGAGAAAACCTGGTCAAATCCAATGCCCTGATTTTAAATATAAGCAAATAGAGGCTCAAAGAGATTGCAACTTTTTTCTAAGACTGAACAATTAGTATGTGGCAAAGACAGTAAACACCAAGTGACAAAGTTTGCAGCAAACTACAAATAATCACATAATGATTTAGTTGTTTTAACCTAGGAACAGAGAATAGCCTAAGTGAGAGTCTGTCTCATCCACATACACAGCTTGCATCTCTCCCTTGGGGAAGTGTCCATGCAGTTCCTAAAGTGTGCAGACACAGGTTTTTCCTGCTGTCCGTCACAGCCAGCCTACCGCATAGGCTACCGCATAGGCTCCGGAAGACCGTCAAAGTCGTTGTACCTGCTTCAATGTATGAAAGGGGAAATTGCTTTTCCTCTACAGTCAATGAGGGCCTAAAACAGGATGCAGATTTTTAAAGTCCCTGCCAGATGTTGTTTAATAATATCATCACTCAGTCTCTGAGAAGACTGAATTCTATACGCAGGCTGCCAGGTCATCACCCCTAAAAGTTTATAGTTTCATTAATTTTCTTTATGTGGATGTAGACAAAACCCAAGCCTCAGCCCCCACTTGTTCTTTGTAAGCACATTTTCTCAGGCCATTAGATACAGGCAGAAAAAAAGCTGAGTTGAAGTCATTTGGGCCAAGACCAAATCAGAATTTTAATATCCTTGATTTTTTTTTTTTTTTTGCTGTTAAAGTCAAAGAATTATACCAAGTCTCTCATTTAGAACTATCAATTTTGAATCAAGTTACATTTACTCAAGCATTTTCTCTTTTTCTTTTTTTTTTTGAACCTCAATGGTTTTATTGTTGTTATTGTTGGTTGCTGTTGATTCCAACTCACTGTGATCCCAAGTGACAGAACAGAACTGCCCCACTGGCAGTTTTTATTGTACTTTTGATGAAGGTTTACAGAGAAAACTAGTTTATCATTAAACAATTAATTACATATATTTTGTGGCATTCGTTGCCAACCCAACAGGTCAACACTCTCCCCTTCTCCACCTTGGGTTCCCCATTACGAGCTTTCCTGTCCCCTCCTGCCTTCTCATCCTTGCCCCCAGGCTGGTGTGCCCATTTAGTCTCGTTTTGTTTTACTGACCCTTCTAATCTTTGGATGAAAGGTGAACCTCAGGGGTGACTTCATTACTGAGCTAAAATGGTGTTCGGAGGGCCATACTCATACTCTCAGTTTCTCCAGCCTCTCAGACCAGTAAGTCTGGTCTTTTTGTGTGTGTGTGAGTTAGAATTTTGTTCTACGCTTCTCCAGCTCTGTCCAGGACCCTCTCTATTGTGATCCCTATCAGAGCAGTCAGTGCTGGTAGCCAGGCACCATCTAGTTGTGCTGGACTCAGTCTGGTGGAAGCTATGGTACTTATGGTCCATTAGTCCTTTGTACTAATCTTTCCCTTGTGTTTTGGTTTTCTTCATTCTCCCTTGCTCCAGATGAAGTGAGACCAGTGATGCATCTTAGATGGCCACTCACAGGCTTTTAAGACCCCAGATGCTACTCATCAAAGTAGAATGTAGAACATTTTCTTTGTAAACTATGTTATGCCAATTGAGCTAGGTATTTCCCGAGACCATGGTTCCCACAGTCCTCAGTCCAGTAATTTTGTCCCTCAGGGAGTTTGGAGGTGTCTATGGAGCTTCCGTGACCTTGCCTTGGACAAGTCATGCTGGCTTCCCCAGTACTGTTTACTGTAATAGCCTTCACCAAAGTTACCACTTATCTATTGGCTATTTAGTGTTTTTCATCCCCATCCCTCCCCTCCCTCATAATCATCAAAGACTGTTTCTTTTTGTGGGTAAACCTTCTCATGAGTTTTTATAGTAATGGTCTCATAAAATATTTGTCCCTTTGTGATTGACTTATTTCACTTAGCAAAATGCCCTCTAGATTCATCCACGTTGTGAGATGGTGCTTCACAGATTCATCATTGTCCTTCATCATTGCATAGTATTCCATTGTGTGTATGTACCATAGTTTTTTTATCCATACATCTGTTGATGGGCACCTTGGTTGTTATCCAAGGATGTTTAGGTCTGTGAAGCTAGAGAAAATTGTGTGAACATTCCCCATAGTGAAGTGCCAATTTATGGGGGCTCAAACAAGTATATGATCAAGGCAATGTCTTAGTTATGGCTGGTAAAATAATACGGAGTCCTAAATACAAAGGCAAAGCAAGAAATAGGACATATAGTAATGAGGTGACATATCACATTTTCAAAAACAGGACAAATTAAGTTCAAGATTAAAACTATAAATAGGGTCAAAACTCTTTGTGGTTTTTTTTATGTTACTTTTTCTAAAGAAGCATCCTTAAAGAGGCTGCACAGAGCTCAATAGTTTGAATTTGATTTTAGTTTTAATAAAGATTATAAATGCTAGAATTTGAGAAGAAGCCTGGGGTTTCTTTGGTCCAGGACCCAAAATAAGGGGGCTTAGTACTAGACCAAAAGCCTACCACTGCAGTCAAGATCCTGCCAGGAAATAGAAATTGCAATGAGTGACCACAGGACTGGGTTAATGTGAAACACATAGATTATAAAAAAGTGAGCAAACAATACTCCTATTTATTCAAGTGATTCTCAGCCACTTTGGGTTTCCTAACCATCTAATCATGGGCCAATCTAAAGGTCGAATTTGAGAGGGAGGATAAAAATACTGGAGTGGGAAGCTCAAGGTTACCTTTAGTTTAAGCTATTTTTAGTTTAAGGAGTATAGTTCCACATAAAAGGAACAGGGAAATTAGAGAGGAAAAGTAGAAAGCATGTGGGTATTAGAACCAGACAGATTTAGGTTTCCATTCCAACTTTTCCCACTAATAATTAATTGCCCTTCCTTGGGATCCTCATATTTTTCATCAGTGTAATGGAAAAATCTTACCCAGTAGATACATAGACCCAAAATGAGAAGAAATAACTGAAAACATCAATGAATAATCAGAATGTGGGTGTAAGAAGTACGAATCTAGGAAAACAGGAACTTCTCAAAAATGAAATGGAATGCTTGAAGAATGATATCCTAGGCATTAGTGACCTAAAAAGGGCTGGTATTGGCCATTTTGAGTTGGAAAGTCATATAGTCCACTATGCCAGGAATGACAAATTGAAGAATAGCATTGCGTTCATTGCCGAAAAAACCATTTGAGGATATATATTGAAGTACAACACTGTCAGTGATAGATAATATCCACACACCTACAAGGAAGGACAGTTAATGTGAGTTATTATTCAAATTTATGCACTGAATACTATTGCCAAAGATGAAGAAATTGAAGATTCTTACCAACTTCTGCAGTCTGGAATTGATCAAATATGCAATCGAGATACATTGATAATAACTGGTTATTGGAATTCGAAAGTTGTAAACAAAGAAGGAGCAGAAGTTGAAAAATACGGCCTTGGAGATAGAAATGATGACAGAGATCACACGATAAAATTTTGCAAGACCAAAGACCTTTTCACTGCAAACACCTTTTTCGACAACATAAACGGTGACTGTACGTGTGGATATTGCCAGATGGAATACCCAACAATCAAATTGACTACATTTATGGAAAGAGACACTGGATAAGCTCAATATTATCACTCAGAAAAAGGAGACCATCAATCGCTCCTATGCAAGTTCAAGTTGAAGCTGAAGAAAATTAAAACAAGTCTAGAAGAGCAAAAGTATGACCTTGAGTATATCCCACCTGAATTTAAAGACCATCTCAAGAATAGATTTGACACGTTGAACACCAATGACTGAAGGTTAGGTGTGAGAGGACATCATACATGAAGAAAGCAAAAGGCCATTAAAAAGACTGAAAATAAAGAAAATATCAAAACGGATGTCAGAAGAGACTCTGAAACTTGGTTTTGAACATAGAGTAGCTAAAGCAAATGGAAGAAATGGTGAAGTAAAAGAGCTGAATGGAAGATTTCAGAGGGCAGCTTTAGAAAACAAAGAAAAGTATTATAATGAAATTTGCAAAAACCTGGAGTTAGAAAACCAAAAGAGAAAAACACACTTGGCAATTCTAAGCTGAAAGAACTGAAAAAAAATTCAAACCTCAAATTGTAATATTGAAGGATTCTATGGGTAAAAAATTGAACAAGTGCAGGAAGCATCAAAAGAAGATGAAAGGAACAAGCAGTCACCATACCAAAAAGAATTGGTAGATGTTCAACCATTTCAGGATGAGCATATGATCAAGAACTGACAGTACTGAAGGAAGAAGTCCAAGCTGCAGTGAAGGCTTTGATGAAAAACAAGGCTCCAGGAATTGTCTGTGCCAAGAAATTTGGAGGACAACTGCCTGGCCAACCTACTGGCAGAGATCTATATTTGTGCCCATTCCAAAGAAAGGTGACCCAACAGAATGTGGAAATTATCAAGCAATATCACTAATAATCACATTAAAGTAAAATTTTGCAGAAGGTCATTCAAAAACAGTTGCAGAAGTACATCAACAGGGCAGTGCCAGGAATTCAAGTTGGGTTAAAAAGGGGACGTGGAGTAAGGGGTATCATTGCTAATGTCAGACGGATCCTGGCTGAAAGAAGAGAATACCAGAAAGACGTTTACTTGGGTTTTTTGGGGTATGAAAAGGCATTCAACTGTGTGTATCATAACAAATTATGGATAACATTGTGAAGAATAGTGGAAATACCAGAACACTTCATTGTTCTCATGAGGAACCTGTACATAGACCAATAGGCAGTCATTTGAACAGAACAAGAGGACACTGAGTGTTTAAATCCAGAAAAGGTGTACCTCAGGGTTGTATCTTTTCATCATACCTATTCAATCTGTATGCTGAACAAATAATCTGAGAAGCTGGACTATATGAAGAAGAACATGGCATCAGGATTGGAGAAAGATACATTAACAACCTGCGGTATGCAGACTGACACAACTTTTCTTGCTGATAGTGAAGAGGACGTGAAGCACTTACTGATGAAGATCAAAGACTACAGCCTTCCGTATGGATTACACCTCAACATAAAGAAAACAAAAATCCTCGCAAACTAGACCAATAAGCAACATCATGATAAAAGGAGAAAATCTTGAAATAGGATATAATTTTACTTAGATTCACAATAAAACTCCATGGAAACAGCAGTCAAGAAATCAAATGACATATTTCATTGGGCTAGTCTGCTGCAAAAGACCTTTTTAAAGCGTTAAAAAGCAGAGATGTCACTTTGACAACTAAGGTACATTCGACCCAAGCCATGGTATTTTCAATTCCCTCAATATGCACGCGAAAACTCGACAATGAATAAAGAAGACAGAAGAAAAATTGACGCCTTTGAATTATGGCGTTGGCGAAGAATATTGAATATACCATGGACTGCCAAAAGAATGAACAAATCTGTCTTGGAAGAAATACAGACAGAATGCTCCTTAGAAGCAAGGATGGTGAGACTACGTCTCAAATACTTTGGACATGTTATAAGGAAGGATCAGTCCCTGGAAAAGGACATTATGCTTGGTAAAGCAGAGGGTCAGTGAAAAAGAGGAAGACTGTCAATGAGATGGGTTGACACAGTGACTGCAACAATGGGCTCACACATAACAACTGCGAGGATGGCGCAGGTCTGGGCAGTGTTTTGTTCCATTGCACACAGGCTTGTTATGAGTCAGAACCAACTCACAGGCACGTACCAATAACACCTCTATTTAGCTCTGTGATAGATCTTTGGTAGCAATGAGTTAAAAAACAAAAATGTGTCATAAAAAAGTGATATGTACTTAATTTTCTCTTAAAATTTATGATGTTTATGTTACTTGCACAAAATATTTGTTAATATTTACATCCACCATTGAGGCCAGAGTGATACCACTTTCTTTGAGAAGAATGTGCCTAAAGATGATGATTTCGTGTGGGCAGCTGTAGGTTTACATATCACTCTCCTAAGCATGACTGTTCGAGTCAATCAAATGACTACGCGTATAAAGTTTCCCATTTGCAGTTCCACATTTCCTTGTGTATATACAAGAGATAAACAATAACCAATGTGCTAGCTCTATTGGCAGAAGATTTTTGCAAATGTTTTTAAGTCATGGAAGTTTTATAGGTGTCATCAGATCATGTGAGTCCAATAATAATTCGATTATTTCAACCAATTCATAGAATTAAAGTAACACTTTTGAGAATTTGTTTTCTCAAGTATGAAACATCTGAAATCACTTTGAATACTATTACAAATTTAGTGTAAAAGTTTAACATTTAAGAAAAAGTTATTTGTTACTGTGGTGATAATATGAATAGGAATTTCTGTAAAGCACAATGTTATAGTTAAAAACAATGTCCTTAAAGATCTATGGAACAGACATATATTTGAAGCTAGTAGTACTAAAATTACAACTGACATTTGCCTTAAACTTATGCGGTATTCTACTAATTCAAATAAAAGTTGTAGCTGTCAAGAATTACGAATTTATATACAAACTTAGATACAGCGTAAGTGACTAAGCTACAGTATTTTTAAGACAAAGTTAATGATAAATACAAAAGCAATGCTTCGGGATGCCAGAACTGGCTTTCTCTCTATTCTGCCTCCCATCAATTGGATTTCAGAAATATTTAAGTCTAAAAAACTATTTTGAGTCCTCCTTTCCCTCTCCCTCCTGCATACCCTGGTAACCACTAATAAGCTTTGGTCTCCACATACTTGCTTATTCTAGATATCTCATATAAATGGGATCATAAGATATTTGTCCTTTTGTGGATAACTTATTTCAATACTTAGGGGACACTAAACTTCAGTTAATGGTGATGGAAAAATCTGGGAGCGAACAAAGTTGATGGTTGAACAAGACGATGAAAACAATGTCACTAAACTATATATGTTAAGATTGTTGGGATGTTTCATTACATATATATTTATCACAATTAAAAAGAACTATTTTATAAGATTCTACATTATTATTAAACTTTCTTTGAAAAAATGTATTCTAAATATTGGTTCCTTTTGTTTTCAAAGCCAGTTACAAATCTTTAATCAAATTATTTAACAAATGGAGTACAACAGCAGCAGCAATAACAACACTGCATAACGAGGGAGGAACTGAATAAATTAAACAGTAGGAACTCAAATGGTGCAAAAAATAATTTTGAAATTCTATAATTACACTTTGAAATATCTTGACTTTTGGAAAAAGTCTTTTGAAGCTGCTCCTATTTTTCATTGGTTGTATTTATATTCTGTACCAGCTTGGACCAAAACTAAGAAGACCTACTATTTTCTAAGTATCTAATTTTGATGAAACTTGCCAAAAAAAAAAAATCAGAGATAACTAATTGGACTAATTTTGTCTTGTAAATATATGTGAGGAAGAGAAGTAATATTAATGAAGGCCCCATGAGAGTACAGTAAAAATGTTTGGGCAAAAATATTTACACATTTCAAACAAAACAGAAATCAGAATTAAGAATATGCTTGATTTAGAATAATTTGCTCTGAGCCTACCAAATACCTCTGCACACAGTAGAGATCATTTTTTTCTATTAAAGATATGATCCATAGGGAAGAGCCAGCTGTAGGTGACAGCACTTTCAAATTTATTAACCAGATGATTGCAGGCAATTTTATGAAAATATTAAAATAATAAGACTATATTAAAAACATTTCCCAGAAAATATTAGTGGCACCGTATTAAAGATGGATATGGCCCAGAAACCAACTAAAGTATTAAAAATGTACTAAGAATAATGATTATGCTTATTTTACTTTTTAATGCTCAATTGACATAATGAAGGATTGGGTGTTACTCAGTGCGTTAGTTTGCATTAAACTTCTTGGATATACATTATTTTTATTTTTTTTAAATTGTTTTTGATCATAATGAAATTAATTTTGGGGTAGCAAGCAAAAATAAATATGTATACAATATTTTAATATATAGAATATTGAAAACATGTAATACATAATTTTTTTAGAACATGCTTACATCCTCTGAAGTGTCGTGGGTTTGGACAACACCTTATATGATTACCCTGACTAAGATGACCTCTTATATGTTACCCTTCTCGTAAACTGGGTTCGGCCAATGGGAGAAAAAGTCACTTGTTTATGTGTGCTACAAACAGAGAGAGGGAAAAGGTGGAAAAAGAGGGAAGGGGGTGAGGGAGGAGAAGGGAGAAGAACTGAAGAGACCGGAGGGGAGGAGAAAGGAAAGACCTAAAAAAAATACAGTGCTAATGAGTAGATTCTGACTCACAGCGATCCTACAGAACAGAGTAGAACTATCCAGTAGGGCAGCTGGTGGGTTCATCTTTTGGTTAGCAGCTGAGTGGTTAACCAGTGCACCACCGGGGTGTTTCTTAAGCTGTATGTACCAACAAAATAAAATTCATTGCTCTTGAGCCAATTTCGACTTGTAGTGACCCTATAAAAATAGGACATGGTAACTCTGCCCCATATGGTTTCCAAGGATGCAAATATTTACAGAAACAGACTGCCTCATCTTTCTCCTGAGGAGTGGGGGGTAGGTTTGAGCTGACCTTTCAGTTAGCAGCTGAGTGCTTAACCACTGCACCACCAGGACTCCTCAATCTATATTTAACCCTTTCAAGACCCAATCATTTTCTGCTTTGAATTTCTTCTGAATACTATATATTTTCATTAATGAAGCATGCTGAGTCATGGGGTATGTTTAAATTTTGGGTTGGTAATATCGATTTTGAGGAATATTATCAGGAATACATGTTACCACAAATCTCAGGGTGTTCTTGGGCACCATTATTGGTGGGCCCCAGTCTTTCCCACTGGATCTGGGTGGCAGGGTATATTGTGGGGCACCTTCCATTGGGGTACATTGTGCACCTGTGGTTTCCAAAAATGATGCCAAAAAAACCCATCAGGGCTCACTATCACACAGGCAACCATAAATATGCCTACAGAGCTTATCTAGCTATACAAAAGCCAGGAGACAAGATTTTTACCCAATTGCATTTCCTGGATGTACCGCTTCACATTTAAGCCTGATACCCTAGCTATTTTGCTTCAGTAAATGTTTCTTTCACCTTTCACCAATACACAAGTCCCCACTGGAGGACAACAAATACTTTCACTGTAAAAAGTAGGATTCCAAGAAATGTAAGAGCTGGAAAAATTGGGTGGGCAACCAATATCCCAGGGATCCTTAAAGAGATAAACCCCTAAAAAAAAATTTAAAAAACAAGAAGGCTACCATGGTTGCTGTCACACAGTTTCAAATTTTTAAACCCATTTTTTTCTCTCTTCTTAACTTTTTTTAATTGAGGTATAATTTGCATATTGTTGTTGTTAGGTACCATGGAGTTGGTCCTGTGGCAACTCATAGTGACTGTATGTACAACACAACCAAACACTGCCCAGTCCTGTATCATTCTCACAATCGTTGCTATGTTTAAGCCTATTGTTGCAGCCACTGTGTCAACCCACCTTGCTGAGGGTCTCTTTCACCGACCCTCTACTTTACCAAACATAATGTCCTTCTCCAGGGACTAGGACCTCCTGATATATAACATGTCTGAAATACATGATGCGAAGTCTCACCATCCTTGCTTCTAAGAAGCATTCTGGCTATGCTTCTTCCAAGACAGATTTTTTCGTTCTTCTAGCAGTCCACCGTATATTCAATATTCTTTGCCAACACCATAATTCAAAGGTGAGTGGTAGAATTTGCATATAGTTAAAAGCAAAAATATTAAGTTACTTCTCTATGAATTTTTTTCTTTGTATAGACTATGTGACCACCACCTAGATCAAGATATAGGATATGTTCACTTTCCAGAGAGTTCTCTCATGCCTCTTCCCAGTTAATATGGCACCCCCAACCTCTGCAAGACAGAGGGAGCCACAATTATGGTTTCTTTCACCATAGCTTAGTTTTGCCTGTTCTTGAAATTCAAATAAATTGAATCATAAAGTATGTACTCTCTGGTATCTGATTTATTTTGCGCTAAATAATGTTTTTTGAGATTCATCCATACTGTGGATTGTTTTATTACTGTGCAGTATCCACTGTAGGAATATATCATCATTATTTATGCATTCTCTTGCTGGAGAACATTTAGTTTTGTTTTTGTTTTTATCATTTTGGAGTTATTACATATAAAGCAGCTATGAACATTTTATACAAGTCTTTTTGTGGACACTTGAACTTTTTTCTGTTGATTATATATCTAGGAGTAGAATGGCTGGGTCATAGGGTTTATATTTAAATTTATTGAAAACTGCCAAGAAGTTTTCCAAAGTGTTTGTGCCACTTCACAGTTTCACCAGCAATGTATAAGAGTTTCAGTTGCTCTAAACTGCCACCAACATTTAGTAGCGTCATTTATTTTTTATTTATCTTTCTTAATATTTAGCCATTCTGATGGCAGCATAGTGATATCTTATTGTGGCTTTAATTTGCATGTCTTTCATGAGTAATAGTGTATTGCTTATTGTCCATTTGAATACCTTCTTTTTTGAAGTGCCTATTCAAGTCTTCTGCCATTGAGGGAGGAGGGGTTTAGTGTCTTTGCTTACTGAAGTATCTATATGGGTCCTGGTGGCACAGATGGTTAAATGTTCAGCTGCTAACTGAAAGGCTGATGGTTCAAACACACCCAGCAGCTCTGCAGAACAAAGATTTGCTTCCACAAATATTACATCTAAGAAAACCACATGGAGCAGTTCTTCTCTGTTATAAAGGGTCGCTATGAGTCAGTATCAACTCCATGGCACCTAACAACATATGACTTCTATATATTTTCAGGATATGAGCTCTTTGTCAGACACATGCATTGAAAATTATAACTATTTTCTCCTAGTCTGTAGTTTGCCTTTGCCTTTTCTTAGTTGTGCTTTTTGGTAAATAGTAGTTTTTAATTTTGATAAAGTCCCATTTAGCTATCTGTCTCTCTAGCTATCTATCTGTCTTGCTGTCCATCCATCCATCCATCCATCCACCCACCCACCCACCCACCCACCCACCCACCCACCCACCCACCCATCCACCCATCCACCCATCCACCCATCCACCCATCCACCCATCCATCCATCCATCCATCCATCCATCCATCCATCCATCCATCCATCCATCCATCCATCCATCCATCCATCCATCCATCCAATCATCTATTTATGGTTGTGTATCATAACAAAGACATCTTTGCCCAAAGGCATACTCTCCTGTTTTCCTCCAGCCCTCACATTTAAACCTATGCTCTACCTCAAATATATTTTTATGTATGGTCTGAGATAGGTGTCAAAGTTTCTTTTTCCATTAGGCATTTTGTAGCTCCAATGTTATTTTTTAAGACAACGTTCCTTTCTCCTGTTAAATTGTGTTGGAGTCTTTATCAAAATAATTATTGTTTTACACCAAAACAGAGAGGGTAAATCACTTTTTTAATGATCATTATGCACTTCAGCACAAAATGTACTTACAGGACCAGAGGAAAAAAGAAATTTTAGGTCTCTTTGGGAATTTAAGCCCACTGGACCCTATCTTAACTTTGCAATAAAAGCCAGCCTGATTGCTCTCTCCCTCATTTCTTTGTAACCATTTCTCAATCTCACCAGCTACAAGGACTGTCCAGTTTCTATTTTAATCGTAGGGACTCCTTGATCAAAACAGTAATTTCCAGAGATACCCAATTACCTGGTTCTTAAATAGCTTTGACTTGAAATTCTCTTCTGCTTATTCCTGGGGTTAGTAATTTGTCCCAGATCTCCAAAGATGACACAATCCTTTAGCAACAATGGTATGTGCTTAGGAACGTTCTAACTAGGGAAACTGAAGACAAGCCCTTCCGCTATTTGGCACGATGGGTGACCTTAAGCATGTCACTTATTTGCCCTTGTCCTAGTATCTACATCTATTAAATCATGGTGCTGGATGATTGATCTAAAGAACCCTTAGGCTCTAACATTCTAGGATTCAATAAGAGAACAGGGCGTTCTTCCTTGATTAACTGCCTGTACTTCATCATTCATTCATGGGTTTGATAGGAGAGAAAAGAGTGACAGTTTTTTTTTTTCCACTCCTTTTATTCAACTACCCAATCCAATTAACTTCAATTAAAATTTGTAGCTTTAATTAGTTAGTCTGATGGGTTTTTTTTTTTTTTAACTCATAAATGTAAATCCTTGCCCTCCCTTTTTCAGGCTTGGCAGCTGTCTTGCTCCTTTTAACCTGAGCTCCTCTCACTCATTTGTGCCACTTCTGATTCATTATTCTTTGTTCCTGTTTATTATGTCTTTTTTTTTTTTTCTTTGCTCTTTATACTGATAGCACCCTGTTTAAACAGAATTTTAGGAGGAGAGTCACAAAGATTTTAAATTACGAGGAAACTCTCTCATTCATGGGAGTGTTAAGTATTGTTAAAGGGCTTTAGCCCAGGTAAACTTCCTGGATGGTGTATCATATGTCCTCCCGTAAATTGCTGAAGCTGCCACCCATGTTGAATGTTCTGAGAAGTGCCAGAGAAAGTCCTCACACCCAAATACATTTCACAGCTGCCCATGTACACTGATCCTTGCCTGTGTAAACTTTATTTTTGTTTATGTCCATTTTGTTGTATTTTTTCTACATCAGGTTATATTTAATAGGGATCTAAGTTTCATTAGGGCAAGGGTTTTTGTTCGCTTTGTTAACTGTCATAACTTTGTTATATGTTCTTACCACATAAAGTAAGACAAAAATAATGGATGCTTAATAAATACTTGTTGAATGAATAAATTTATAAATTAAAAAATGAATAAACTAAATACATTTATTTAATTGTGTAGTTTGTTATGTTACTTCAAAACCCTTGTCTTCTATTATTAAGGGTTTATTAATCTGACACCATATCTTGAGTGCTTATTATGTGTCTGCTATTGTGCTCAGGGTTTTAATCCATATTTCTTTATTTACTCCCCAAAACAATTCTATTATTATTATTTTCACTTTTAATTATTAAATTTAGAAAAGATAAATAACTTACTCAAATTATCAGAGTTAGCAAGTGGCAGAATCAGGATTATGACTCAGTTGCAAAGAGCCACAAATCAGAAACATTTAGCCATCAAGAAAAGAAAAGAAAAAAAAAACCATTAAATTTTCATTGCCATAACATAATTATCATGAGAATTGTAGAATAATTCTGCCTAACTTTTCTTCTCACAAATTTTGTGCAGTCAAAAATGCTCTTATCCAAAGGTGATTGAATTAAATATCATGTTAGATATTAAAACTGAAAGGTAAATTATAAATCGTCTAGGCTAGCTCCCTTCATTGTAGATAATGGTGACAGATCATTCAATGAAAAGTATGGTCTTACTCTCACACACTTTTGCCTGCTCTCCTGGGTCTAACATTGTGGTTTCTCCTTCTGTTTGCATCCTTGTCTTGCTTGTCGCAGTGTTTCCAACCATGATCTTGACCCTCCTGTTTCCAGCTATGGTCTTAACACTTGATTCCTATTGGCCCAGCGATTTGCTCACTGTGGCATCTTGATCATGAATAGAGATCTTGATTTTCTAACCCAGCTGCCCCAAACTCCATATCCATCAACTTTCTAATATAAAATAATCCAGATTTCTTTAAACTTTCCAGGGAAAACCAAATCAGGCTTTAAGAAAGTTGGCATTTGTATTAAGTAATATTAAATAAAAGAGGGAAAAGACTAGTTAGTTCAGGACTACCACATACTGTACGAGCATCCTTCCCTCACTTGTCATCATCAGAAATTCCAAGGGGTATCTGATGTTCTGATGTTCTGATCACTGACTTTTTAAGCATAAACATATACAAGTTTTCAAGTGTATTTTCTTTTCTCATTTTCTCATTCACTATAGTTTTGTTCCACAGTATTTCATCCATGTTGAAAAACAGAGACTGTGTCCATTCTTGCATTCCCTGGATGGATAAATGTTGGATCAAAACCAAGGTGTTATAAAATGTGTCCAATTCCCATTTTTATAACTTTTGCCACTTTTTTAAAATGACCTTTTATTCCAGGTCTCAAGTATTTAGGAAATGCCCCAAATAAGATGGCTAATACCTATAAAGAATATTATTGCATGTTTACTATATGTTAGCCACTTGTGTAAGTACTTTATTACTTACAAAATATAGGCATATTTTACAGTCAATCAAAGGGGGGAAATTAATTATAAGTAAACAAGTCTTAGCTATACATAACATAAGCCAAACTACATACCTACTCCTGTAAGTATTTATTATTAACACATTTATTCCTTAAGTCAACCCTGTCACATAAGGTACTACTGTTATCCCTAAACTGATAAGGATACTAAAGGACAGTTTCCCAAAGCTATTATGTGGCAGAGCCAGGATCTAAACTCAGACAATCTGTTTCCAAAGCCTAGGCCATTAACCACCAGACTATAGCTACCTTTCTATATTTATCCCACTATTACCAATTAAAGGTCTCTGGGTAGCACAAAGAGTTTGCACTCCACTACTAGACTAAAGGCTGATGGTTTGAATCAACCCAGTGGCATCATGAAAGAAAGGCCTGGAGATCTGCTTTTGTGAAGATCAGAGCCAAGAAAACCCTACGGAGCTCAGTTCTACTTTGTAACACATGGAGTCGCCATGAGTCAGAATTGACTCAACTGCAACAGGTTTGGTTTTGGATTATCAATTAAAGGGAAGTAGGTTTGTTTGGGCTTTTTCTTGTTGTTATTTTAATATTGGTAGATACTGTTATCCAAAGGCAGTTGAATTAAATATCATGTTAAAATATTAAAACCTAAAGGTAAATTATAAATCATCTAGGCTAGCCCCCTTCCTTTTCCAAATAAAATAAAATAAAAAAGAGATCACAGAGTTTCCCAGGTCACAGAGGTTATCTGGAACTGAAACCCATATTTCCTCACTCCAATGCTCACTTCACACCATCACATGGAATCAAATGTATTCGAACTTTTAAAAGAGCGCATCTCTTGACTTCATCTACTGCAGTGATTCTCAGGTGTTTTGATTATTAGACCACTAATTTTTTTTTTTACATCAATGTAAAAACTCCCTGATTCGCCAACTCCCAGCACACCTTTCTATTATTACAAAACCAAAAACCCACTGCCGTCCAGTCAATTCCGACTCATAGAGACCCCATAGGGTTTCCAAGGCTGTAAATCTCTACAGAAGTAGACTGCCACATCTTTCTCCTACACAGCTGCTGGTGATTCCAAATTACTGACATTTAGGCTAGCAGACTATTGCTTTAACCACTGTGCCACCAGGGCTCCTTGTTAGTACAAAGTGAAGCTTAAAAAAAAGAGAAAGAAAGAAACCTAGACTAATTGGAAGAATAACATATTTTATAGTCACTCCAAGAGGGAAAATTTTTTTTTTAAGTCTTATTTATACACACCATGAGCCATACTACATACCTACTAAACATTAAAAATAATTATTGATTTCTAGAGAAGAGAATAAAATTGTTGTTCATTAATATGTTACACGTTTTAATTTTACTCCTGCCTGGAATAGTCCATTCCTTAGGAGAATAGTCTCAATACACCAGAACCTTCAAGTCTTCCCTGTTAATTTCTTCACCTTGGTTTCTTTTTAAATTCCTCACATTCAGGAAGCCTTCCCTGACACTTGCCATGCCAGTAGTATGGTAATGTTCCCTCCTTTGTAATGCCCTAGAGTTGTAGACTTACCTCTTCGCCCATTATTTATGCCAGAGTACTACAGTTGAGTGTTAGTGTTCTCCCCAGGACACTAAACTGTTTAAGGGCAGCACTGTGTTCTCTTTCCCCTTATTTATGTTTTCAATATACGTTTTCTGAGTGAACAAATACATAAGTATCAGAAATGAGTTTTCACTAATTCTTACCTTACCCAAGCCATACTCTGCCCAATCTGGCTTTCTTATGACCATCATTACCAATGCATTACAGCTCTTATGATCACAGAACGGTGCAACAATAAGATCCCCCAAAGAAGCATAACCTATCACCTCAGCCTTATACATCCATGCTCTTATGTTCTGAGCTAACTTCTTCATCCCACAAAAACTGTCCTTGAATCCTAACATAGTGATTCTCGGGCTTTTGTGTTCTTGAGCACATTTTAAATTCTGGAATTTGCATCCCTGTCTTGAAGATTGCACTTTATTCTCAGGTATTACACTCAGTCTCCTTTCAGCACTCTGTCATTATTGGATAGAACATTTGACCAAATTACTTCCTTCACTTGCATAACCATAACAGATATCCCACATGTTCCCCTAAATATGCCATTTTCATGTTATGATACCATTTTCACTTTACTCACAGTAAGAGGTACTCAACTATATACAATTTTGCATAAATCTTTCAGCTCAACATTCTATCTGTTATATGCCAAAGTAATAATATGCACCTTAGTTTCTTCTAAAGAAAATTTTATACATTCTTTAAAATTTGGCTGGCCCGGGGGTTTGGGGACTATGGCTTAAGGAGACTTCTAAGTCAATTGGCAAAATAATTCTATTATGAAAACATTCTGCATCCCACTTTGAAATGTGCCATCTGGGGTCTTAAATGCTAACAAGCGGCCATCTAAGATGCATCAATTGGTCTCAACCCACCTGGATCAAAGGAGATTGAAGAACACCAAGGTCACACGATAACTATGAGCCCAAGAGACAGAAAGGGCCACAGGAACCAGAGACTTACATCATCCTGAGACCAGAAGAACTAGATGGTGCCCGGCCACAACAGATGACTGCCCTGACAGGGAGCACAACATAGAACCCCTGAGGGACCAGGAGATCAGTGGGATGCAGACCCCAAATTCTCATTAAAAGACCAGACTTAATGGTCTGACTGAGACTAGAAGAATCCCGGCGATCATGGTCCCCAAACCTTCTGTTGGCCCAGGACAGGAACCATTCCCGAAGACAACTCATCAGACATGGAAGGGACTGGACAATGGGTAGGAGAGAGATGCTGATGAAGAGTGAGCTACTTGTATCAGGTGGACACTTGAGACTGTGTTGGCATCTCCTGTCTGGAGGGGAGATGGAAGGGTAGAGAGGGTTAGAAACTGGCAAAATTGTCACGAAAGGAGAGACTGGAAGGGCTGACTCATTAGGGGGAGAGTAAGTGGGAGTATGGAGTAAGGCGCATATAAGCTTATATGTGACAGACTGACTTGATTTGTAAACGTTCACTTAAAGCTCAATAAAAATTATTTAAAAAAAAAAAAATTTGGCTGGCCCAGTACTGAAAGACTTGCCTGACATCTGTTTGCCAGAACTGACCTGTTAAAAACCAATTCCTAAGAGGATTTTGCCCACCTCCACATCTCTAATCACCAATGAGAATAATTTCACCATGGCCTCTTTGAACTCAGAAGCTCATCACAAAACACCCAGTGCTGTTGAGTCGATTCCGACTCATAGCGACCATATAGGACAGAGTAGAACTGCCCCATAGAGTTTCCAAGGAGCGCCTGGCAGATTCGAACTGCCAACCCTTTGGTTAGCAGCCGTAGCAGTTAACCACTACACCACCAGGGTTTCCTTAGAAGCTCATACCTTCCTCAAATAAAAGTCTTAACAGGATAACCACAAGTATCTCAGAATAGGTAGCTCTTGATTCTCTACCCCACATTTTTTTTTTTTATTACAACATTATTACAATGTACCCATTTATGCTATTATTATTCTATTAGTCACTAAATTTCTGTTTTGGAAAGATCAAGGTGATATTATTGAAGAAAAGAAAAACAGAAAAGCAACTAGATATCTAGAAGTCTCAAGGGTAGTCATTCTAACCTTCTCTGGTACCTACACTCTTTCTGGATGTCAAAATGGACAATGTCAACTCCTTTTTCTTTAGGGGAAAAGAAGACGTGATTTATCAAGTTTCAACTAATTCAGATAAATTATAGAGCAATCAATGCCTGGGGATCTCTATGGAATTTTATGTCCCTTCATTTTGTAAGACCCAAACCTAGATGATGATTCTTTGCCACTCAGTGTGTGTGACGAAGGAGGTGTACACACTTTTGCTTAGTATTCAGTTATTTTTAACAAGCATGTCCAAGCCATACTCTGTCCAGTCTGGCTTGCTTATGACCATCATTACTAATTCACAAGAGCTCTTATGACTATAGAATGGAGCAAAAATAAGAGGTCCCAAAGAAACACAACCCATCACTGCAGCCTTATACATCCACATTCTTGTGTTCTGAGTTCACTTCTCTTTTTTCTTAATAAAAATAAGAAGAGCTCACAGAAACCATCCAGTGTCTTAGTCCCTAAATCCCAGCCAGATAAACAGATTCACTACATTTAACAAATGTGCGTTATATCTATACTGTCCACCCTCTCACTCTTACCATTCTTGGTGTATTGTTTTTGTCATGAAAACAAATAGTCAAAGTTAGATTAAACTGAAAGATGTGACAATCAAGATTTAAGTGGCAAAAATGGTAAATAGGAGAAAAGAAGTTACCCCTTCTACTTTATTCCCGTAAAACTTTTTCAATCCTCTAATCTTACTTAGACTTACCATATCGCGTTTTAACTAATGCAATGCCCTGCCCACAGAGTTTTATAAATAATGAACGAACAAGTGATCATGGATTGCAGTAAGCATGAAAATTTCATAATGATAAAAGGAACCAAACATGGTGTTGACAAATTAATAAAAATTGGATAAACCAGATTAGGGAGTAACGTGATTAAGACATAGAGGAGAGAATGAACTTGGCTCACTACTACTGATTATTAGGCTAGTGTAGGTACAGAGGTAAAGATGGCCTTAGAATCCTATTTCTCCAACCAATTTAATCTCAATGGTACATTCCTTTCTGGTAAAAAAAGAATGACTCACAATTTTCTTCTATTGTCCCATCCCAGCACTTTTAGTGAATGACTTAGATCTTTTAGGCTCTTAGAGACTGATATTTATATCAACGTTATAAAGCACTGTGAATAAACAGAAAAAAACCCGGAAGAGCACATTTATCACAGCTCAATTAAAAGCCTTAATTATTAGGAAATAAAACTATTTCATTAAAAAAGCTTTATTAACTAGCAAGAAAACATCAATAACTTGGGAAAGCATTATCTGGATAACACTGGAGATGCTGGTGATTAGTTTTATTTTCTAATAGCATAAAACATTCTTGTATGAAAATGTCATCTGGAATGTTATCATTTAAAACACAGTAATGAAAACAAAAACTAGTAAGAACTTTAATGCAATACCTAACTACCCAGAAAATAAATTTTATCAGTCTATAGAAAAAGAGATCTCTTCCTGCTTCTATCACTTAATTTGGTTTTGCTTCAATCTTAGCCTTTTAAAAAATGAAAAGCTCATAGTTACAGTCTATTTGGAAGTCTATTTAGGAAGCCACCATCTTCAACGCTTTCCTGCACAACAGGTGTTTTTAGTGTTTTTAGCCATAGTCTCCAGAGAAACTTGAGCAAGACTTTCATTTCCTTACTCAGTTTGCATTCACTAAGCACCTTCCGTGTTCTGAGCATTGCTGGCCTCTGAGGAGATTAAAGAAAATGACAACAGCAACAACAGCAAGAAAGCCAAGCAAGAGTAACAGTCATCCACACCCCAGCCCACCTTGACTCTTTTCTTAGCCCCCGTGACCTGAGGCTGAGTTTTGAACTTAATAATCCTTTCCCAAAACATTTCGGGACATATCATGCTATTTTCAAGGCGGCACCTTGTCTACCAAGGAATTTACTGGCTACCTTGGAGTCACTCGAAACTGCGTCTTCTCTCTGGCAATTAACCTGATAGGTAAACAAATCTTTTCCAGGCTTCTTCTGCGGACACTACTCTATCAATTCTCGATCTTCATCCCAAATGCCACAGCCTTGGCTCATAATTTCATTCTCTCTAACTTGAGCTGTTATTATCTTAGTGCCCTAGTGGATCTCTCTATACTCAGCACTTTCTTCTATTGTCTATCTTCCACACAAGTTCCCTAGCTACATTTCTGCAAGGTAATTGAAAACAAAGGAGCAAACAAAAACACTGATCATTGTCTGCTTAATCATTGGGTTACAGTTGGCTTTAGGGAACAGTTCAAATTCTGAGCTTATACATACATAAATACTTCACAGTTTTCACCTCACCTTCACACTCCTAACTATGTAAAAAAAAAAATATGTATGCTCCAGTAAATCAAACTTCTCACCATTGCCTTAATCTGCCATGCCTCTGGCCAATTCAGGATTTTTGCACTTGCTGCCCCCTCTGCCTGGGATCGTCTCAGTTCTTTGTTTGACATTACTCATCCTACAAGGCCTACCTCTACTGTTAGCCCATCTTCAAGGGTTACCCTGGCATTCTCAGGCCATGTGTCACTTCCTTCTCTGGGATTCTCCCATAGAATTGTGTTCATATGTCTATCATGGGGCTTAATGTACTGTGTGATATACAATTATTGTCCGTCTTCTCTTCTGTATTATGTGGCATAGAAGTATGCTCTGAGTGCTCTGAAGCATGGGTGAGGGATGGATTTCTTCTCTTTGGGTAATTCTATAAAAATATCCACTTTAGTATACTTCAGATAATGCCTCTTGCCCTGTCCTTGAGGATTTTCTACTTTGTAGTTACGTGCCCATTTTTAAACAAGGTTGTCTGTGATATCTGTTGTTGACTTTTACATATGATCCACTATTTTGGGAATCATCAGAAAAATATAGGGATTTAAGATTCTCATTCTTTGTTTTTGAACCCTCGATCAGACATCTCCAGCACGACACTCCCATACATCTCTTACTGACTGAACCATCAACCTCAATTTTTTAAATACTCAGATGCTTCCAGATTAATTCAGTCAATATCCTCTTTATCTCATCACTTGCATTCACCTTCCATCCTAATTTCTGTTAAAGTACACTTTCCTTTTACTCAAATCATTAAAAGGATTCTTTCACTATGAAATATTTCCTGATAATTAAAGGAAAGAAATGTATGAATATACAGAGAATATTAATTTTACAACATATAAACTGGTGACTATCTCTGATTCCATCATTCATTTATTTATTCATTTACAGGATTCAGTGTCTAGTTCCTTCGCTGTACACTAGTGCTAGAATAGTGAACAAGATAGAAGTTAATTCCTGACAATATACAGCTTACAGTTCAACCTATATCTAAATATGCAAAATCTAAAACTCTCCTTTCACTCAGAAATCTACAGAATATATTTGTTTCTTCACTATAATAGAACTATAAAATAAAATAGATCTAAATCTGCCTGGCATGCCACATAAACCTAGCAAATTTCTCAATTGCCTTTAAGCTTCAAGTATAAATATCTAGGGACCAAAAATGTTAAGTGACCTTACAAAATGACTTTAGGTTATTGCCATAATAATTAATAACATGACAAAAACAACAATAAAAATAGCTAACACATTCGTGGTGCTTTATATACACTAGAAACTCTTCTAAGTGTTTTACTTATGCTAACAATATTCACAACAACACTATAAGGTAGTTACTGTGTTCCTGTGAGCTATTTCTGTGGAAGAAATCATCCTCAAAGTTAATGTCTTTAAACAACAACATAAATTTGTGATTTGGGTAGAGCTTGGTGGGAAGAGCCTGTCTCTGCTTCACTCAGTGTCTGTTGGAATGGTTTGAATGTTCGGTTTATAATCACTCACTCACATTCCAGGCTCTTGATGCTGTCTGTGTGCTGAGAAGTCAGCTGGGCAGGTCACTGAAACACCTACATCCAGCCTCTCCACATGCTCCAGGCTGCCTCACAACATGGTGACTGGGTTCAAGGGAGGAGTGTCCTGAAAGAGAAAACACAGTTGAAGTTGGATCACCTAGCCTCTGAATTCACACAGAATTACCTCCACCACATTCTACTAGTTAGAAACAAGTCATTAAAACTGATCCATATTCAAGGAGAGGTGAATTAGACTCTTGATATTTTGTGAGTGAAGTGTCAAAAAAATTGCAAACATGTTTCGAAACCAACACTTAATGTTATTATCATACCTATTTTATAGATGAGGAAACTGAGGTACAGAAAGGTGGAGTCACCCAAGATCACATAGCTAGTAAGTAGTGGATGCAGAATTCATACACAGTCATTCTGGTTCCAAATCGGTGATATTAACAACTATGTTATAATTTCTAACGTTTCTAGTATTCATTGATTAACTAGTAAAGAGCTATGCTAAGCATATGTGAAATATTTCAAATGTTTTCAATAACCTCACACTTAGTACAATTTCTATAAGTCTCATAGAGTTAAATAATTTGCCCAATATGCTGCACCTTATTTCTTAGCAATTTAATTTGAACTCATACGTCCTCAACTTTGCTTTGCTCTCTTCTGTGGAGCCGTCGAGAAAAAAACCTTTTCATTTTGTGGCCTAAAGTAGATTTGATTTGCCTATGGTCACGTTACAAGCTAGTTCTCTCTTCATCATATGATGCTATTATCTTCTTTATACAGAAAAAGTCTAACTAAATTTTTTAATATTTATCTGATAATGAGTAACAGGAAATAGAACATCAGAAATTACTAGTTATCCTGGATCTTACCCTGTACAAGAGATTTAAATTAGCTAGTTTTATCCTCAGTCAAATGAGGGTAAAGATATATATTTTATAGAGCTGCTAGTGTGAAGATTAAATGTAGGAGTTGACACACACGGGGACTCCATGAGTCAGAATGGATTCTATGGCAACCCGCACTGGTGTATGTAACAGCCATCATATAAGAGATGCTCCATAAATCTTGGCATATTTTTTCTTCTCTTTAGGGAAACCAAACCCATTGCTGTCAAGTCGAAGCCGACTCATAACAACCCTGCAAAACAGAGCAGAACCGCTCCATAGGGTTTCCACGACTATAAATCTTTATGGAAGCAGACGGTCACATCTTTCCTCCATGGTGCGGCTGGTAGGTTCGAATCTCCAACCTTTCAGTTAGCAGCCCAGAGCTTTAATGCTTTAACCACTGAACCACCAGGGCTCCTTCTTTAGGAAAAAGATCATCAAAGAAAGTATTTACGTATTCCAAATGAATTTTATTTTATAGCATTTCATCAAATTAAATGTGTCTACCAACAGTGTTAATAAATATTTAAAGCTTTTGATATCAAAATTATTACAGAGTTATCAAAATTTTTATTTAAAAAAAAAATCAGGTTTTTTTTCTCCCTGTCCTATTATTGATCTATAATAGGAAAGAGTATCCAGGTATGCTGCCCCTCATTTAGATCACTTATGCAGCTATAGAGCCCTAGTGGCATAGTGGCTAAGAGGTTGGCTGCTAACCAAAAGGTTGCAGTTTCAATCCACCAGCCCCTCCTTGGAAACCCTGTGGGGCAGTTCTACTCTGTCCTATAGGGTTGCTATGAGTCAGAATCGACTCGACGGCCACAGGCTTGGTTTTTTGGTTTTATACACCTTATAATAAAGCAAGGGAGCTCATATATGAGTGCACTTGTCCAAGCTTCAAAATGTTAAAGCTACTGGAAAACATTTCTTTTAGGCTTCAGACACAGGGGTAAGATTTTAGATCCTCTACTCTTCATTTCTATTATAAAGGCCAGAAAGACTTCTTCAGATCTTATAGGATCTGCTTCTGGCAAGTTGCCCATATCTGGGAAGGTTCACTGTTAGTTCCTGTTAGAAGGCACATGTTAGTCCTTTGTCTGTGTTAATCTGAGATTCCACAATCCCCTGGCACCACTTGCAATCCTGACTGTTCTCATGCCCTCTAGCATAGACCTTTTCTCTCATCAGAGGTCTGAGGGATTTTGACACTCTAAGTTTCCCATGTTGCAGCCACTCTTCATGGAAGCTGCCTCCCCCTTATCCCATCTCCAAATAGTCATGTTGCTTGGCAGATGGCATTCAAAGGTGTGCCTCATGTCTTACAAGGTCTGTGGCTGCCAGAGGAGGAAAAATAGCTAGAAAAGATCTAACGCTTGTGTTGATCTGCAGGCGCCTGTCATGGCCTGGCAGGCATGGCCACAGGCAAGATTCCAAATACAGAACAAGAGGGCACGTTGCCATTGCAGCAGATGGACACACAGAGAAGTAGCCAAGAGCCTTTGTAACAAGCACCATGAATGCGGCTGGAGGACAGGACGTGCAGCCAATAACATTCAATTGGCCCTTTATCTGTAGCTTGGAAACTTCAGGTTCAGGAGCAATGTCATTTCTAATTACAGCTTGTGCCAGAGATGTTCCCACCATAAGAACTAGGATCTGTGACTACCACAGATAAGTGCTGGGCAGCAGGAGGCCAGCTCGGTTTTTGAAGCTGCCAACCAAGCCAGCAATGAAATCTGCCCTTGGGATAAGAATTGCTTCTTCTGGAGCTAAGTCAGCAATGCAGTCTGGTTGTCAGAGCCGAGAGGTAAGGGATAAAAACAGATCATTGTGTGTTTGCATTCTTTTTCCCCCTCTTTCACTCTGAGTAAATAGGAAAATCAGGTAAGTCACAAAGCCGTCAGAGAATAAACCCTGCCTGTACTGGCAAGACAGGCTAGGCTGGACTGAGACAGGGCTGTAGAGAATGGAAAAACAAAGAACAGAGAGAACACTGGACTCTGGATCAATACTGGTTAAAGACCCTGCAGGGCTAGAGCAGGGAGCAATGTTAAGGTCTTGGTCTCAGGAGTCACATCAGTAGTTCCAATCCCAGCAGCCTAGCATGCTAGCTTTGTAACTTTTATCAAGTTCCTAACCTCTCTGAGCCTTGATTTCCTCAACCAGAAGATGGGGATTACAGTCCACCACTTCACAGGGCAATTGTGAGAATTGAATGAGTTAATGTATATGAAAAATCTAGAAAAATGCCTAGAACATACTAGGAACTGCATAAGTATTAGCTCTCATTATCACATGTGAAGATTGTCACAGGCAAGCTTAAACTAAATTATATTTGAACTCCAGACAAAATATGTCCTTTGTACCACGCTGGTTCAATTGTATCCTCCCAGCCTCTTGCATGTTATCATACTGAATTTCTCCAACAGAACTATTATCAAGTATTGTCACTGTATAGCATCAATAACCCTCTTACCCATACCCAGTCCCTGTAAATTAAGACACATGAAAAAGGACAAGATCATCTAAGATTCATGCCTCAATCTATTGCTTGTCTTATTCTTATATTTTTATTTTTATTAAATTGAGGATGTATAAAGTGAGGTAGCTCTTTTTGCTTGGCAAATCCTAACTAGAGAAAGGTAGAAACAATGGGGAAATACAGAGAAAACCCTGACAGAGAGAAGAAAATAACTCTTCCTGGGGCATTACCTGCTACATTCATCCTTTTTGAGGAAGCTGAAAAGAGAAACCAGAAAGCAGCTGCTATAGGTCAGAGAGGCAGTATCTCAAACTATTTAAGAGTTCAGGCCATCATTGTGTGGCTCTAAGCAAGTCTCTTAAACTCTTTAAGGCTCATTTTCTTCTACTATAAAATGAGGACAAGAATAGTTCCTAACATTCTGCATCCCACTTTGGTGAGTGGCATCTGGGGTCTTAAACACTAGCAAGTGGCCATCTAAGATGCATCAATTGGTCTCAACCCACCTGGAGCAAAGGAGAATGAAGAACACCAAAGACATGAGGTAAAGATGAGCCCAAGAGTCAGAAAGGGCCATGTGAACCAGAGACTACATTGGACTGAGGCCAGAAGAACTAGATGGTGCCTGGCTACTACTGATGACTGCCCTGACAGGGAAAACAACAGAGAATCCCTAATGGAGCAGGAGAACAGTGGGATGTAGACCTCAAATTCTGGTAAAAAAGACCAGACTTAATGGTCTGACTGAGACCAGAGAGACCCTGGAAGTCATGGTCCTGGACCCTCTGTTAGCCTAAACCTGGAACCACTCCCGGAGCCAACTCTTCAAACAGGGATTGGAATGGACTATAAGACAGAAAATGACACTTATGAGGAGTGAGCTTCTTAGCTCAAGTAGACACATGAGACTATGTGGGCAGCTCCTGCCTGGAGGCAAGATGAGAAAGCAGAGGGGGACAGGAGCTGGCTGAATGGACACGGAGAATACAGGGTGGAGAGGAGGAGTGTGCTGTCTCATTGGGGGAGAGCAGCTAGGAGTACATAGCAAGGTGTGTATAAGTTTTTGTATGAGAGACTGACTTGATTTGTAAACTTTCACTTAAAGCACAATAAAAAAAAAAGTTCCTAAATTATATGGTTGTAGCCAGAACTGATTAAGAAAATGAGTACAAAGTATTTTGCATAAAGTTTGGCATAGAGGCAATACTCATTGCTTAGTTTTTATTATTGTTTTACAAAGAAATACAAGAGAAACAGAATACAGGGAAACCCATGGCTTTGGAGTGATGAAAGCTTTCCTAAAAAGGAAAGGGATTTATAGAGTAACCAAAAACTTGAAGGGAGGAACATGCACTATTTCAAGAGTATAGAGACAAAAGCTTAAGTCTTGAACCCTTCCATGCTACTCTATAAAAGGCAGCAATATTCTAGTCCAGACTCCATGAGAATTACCATCGTCAAATTCATATCAAATACGGAGGAAAATGATACAGAAAGAGGTCCAGGGGTTAGGCAAAGAGCTAGGGCTAAAATTTCAGTTTTGTGGCCTCAGGTCCAGTTCTCTCTTCCTGCACAGGCTCAGAACCTATAGAGACCTCCCTAAAACAAGACCAGTGATGACACTTTGCATTCTGGTCCTGAGAAAACCCCTCTGTGCTGTTGTTTGCTGCTTTGCTGCTGACTGAAGAGCCCAAAGCTGTGCTGGGCAAAAACCACGTATCTCCCCTGAGGTCAATGATATTGACATTTTCTGCCTGATTTGGAGGTTCTTAATCCACAAGCTACAGTAAATCTGATTTAGTCTTATTCTCCATGTCACTAATAATACTTATTTGGCAGAAGCATCTGTCATGCCAGAGAAACAAAGTGAAGAAGGGGAACTGGATTCTGAGATCTAGGTATGATGTATGACGAAGGGTTCTACAACTCAGCTCCTGTTTTTTTCAGCTAGAATGAAGTTACTGCCAAAAAAAATTGGAAGCAATAAAAAAAAAAAAAACAACACTGGATCGAATCTCACTTAAACAGATATTTGTCACTATCTTATCTGACTTACTAATTAGCCTGTTCAATCAACTATACAAACTTGCTCACAAATGTCCTTGTGTATATGATCACATAAGATGAAAGTGAAGATAAGAGGAAGAAAATAACAAAACATGTCTCCATGAGAAATTTCATAGTATTTAAAAAAATAGGGTGGAAATATCATTGGGAGATAAGGAAATGACCATTTTCTTTTCTCACAAGATGCTTTGTGTATTCTGGGTCCCAAGTCATAGTGCGTGAATCACTGGAGATGTGGACATGGCCCCAAATCCAGGTTTGGAAAGGAACACACAAAGAAAACCTCAGTCTTCTCCTTCACTCCATCTGTAGCGAAGATCTGTTTTATTGTTGTAGCCTGTCTCTGTTATTTTACCAGGAATAAATGCTTCCACATTCCATGTGGTCCTGGTGGAGCTGTCAATTACAGTGACTACTACTTCCATCATAGCTGCAACCGTGTGATTCAGGCCTGCCAATCAGAAAACTACATCCCTCTGGCTACAGTTCATTTGAGAATGAACAAGAAGTCCAAGCACCCCTGATATTTGATAGTTTGAGACTGAGAGTTATTTTTGGATCACAGGCTATAAGAATATCATTTTGGTCATCTCTCTGGGACCTACAGATAGAAAAACTAAAATATGGAGAGAGAGAGGAGAAATAGGCAGACAAGAAAGAGAACCCCAATGATGTCATTCTGTCACTGAGTCTAGCTACAAAGAATCAAAACCAAAAAGACCAAATCTGTTGCCATTGAATTGATTCCGACTCATAGCAACCTTACAGGAAGGGGTAGAACTGCCCCATAGGGTTTTCAAGGAGTGACTGACTGGTGGATTCCAACTGCTGACCTTTTGGTTATCAGATGAGCTCTTAACCACTGTGCCACCAGGGTTCCATGAAGAATCAAGCTGCACCTCAATTTCCAGATATGTGAGTCAATACATTCTCCTTTTAGCTTTAAGAGTTTGAATTGGGATTCTATGCCTTTTGACTAAAAAGGTGCTAAGACACCATCTATTGGAGTCCTTTGTGATCCTAGTGCTTAGGACATGCTTTATCAGTGCAAAACAAATGAAAACCAGTCTGCTTCTAACACTCTTTTTAGTTGGTGGAACTTGATTTGGAGAAGCCATCTGAGAATAAGAGACAGAGGCGATTCTTTAACTCTCGTGGTCTGAATTACTCAAAAAAGTTTAACTGTTTTTAAAAGAGCACTGAGAAAAAAAAATTAGGAGACACACTGTACATTTAAAAAAAAACGGAAACAAAATCTTTGCCTTTGAGTCCATTCCAACTCATAGCGACCCTATAGGACAGAGCAGAATTGCCCCATAGGGCATATATACAGTTAGCAATGAAGTATTAACCCTAATGCTTAAGTAGTGTGTATCTTCCTTCCTCTACACCTATGATCAACTCTAAGTCAATAAAATCTCTTTTCGTCTATTGGATTTTTTCTGTAGAACTGATGGTCATGTCAAAAATGATTTGCTATAGAGACAGGGCAATATTTTGAAATATTAATCAGTGCTTTTTCCAGGATATTTATAATTTCCCAACTACTTCTTTGAATTAAAGCAACTAGGCATCTTGTCTTTACTTTCACAGGGATGATATGACCCAGTAGAAAGCCTGGTTCAGTTTCCAACTTTTGAGCTGTAAATGCCTAGGCAGAGGAAAGTCAGAGGGAAGTAAAGAGAGCTGAGAAGTTGGTGTGATTCCTAAGAAGAAAAACTAAAGGATAAGTGGCTGTGTGGTACACGCCACACCCCACCCCACCCTTCCCCCCTCCCAATAGTGCCCCTATCCACCCTCCCCACCTGCCCGCCCTTCCCACAGTCTCAGAGCAGGCAGGCAAAGCAGACAATGGTTTTCTATATTTTCAGGAGGGGCTCTGAGAGAGCAGCAGAGAAAGCCAGACATAAGACAAGCAACAGCACAGCAACAACCTCCAGGGATCGATGACCGAGGACCAGAGCAGATGACTGATATCAGAGATGACAGTTAGGAACCAGACATCACTGTGCCCTGCAACATGAGCTACAGAATTTAGCTGCCACCCTGGAGGAACGGGGAAGGACTTTTAATTGATTGAGATTTTAGTTCCTGCCACCAGGGGAATGAAGCCTTGAAACTGAAATGATATTGGGTTATAGAAAAACAAAGGTTACATTTCTTAAGCCCTAGAGTTTGTGGGTGGGTAAAGATTCATACTCACTACCAAAGTTTTAAAAAGTGCCTTTCCAGGGTAAAATAATCCAGAAAAATTTGTTTATTTAATATTTGGATTTGAAATTATAGATCACTAAGCTTTTTTTTTTTTAAGCTTTTAGGTTTTGTGTTAAAAAAAAAAAAAAAGTTGTGCTGTGGGCAGTCAGCACTGAACTCCGTATTAGCTGTGGCCTTCACACCACCTGCGTCTCTTTGGCTTGTGCCTGGGGATATTTCTTCTTTGTCTTTCCAAAGAATCCTCCAGTCCAGTGAGCTGTTAATCACAAGGTAGGCTGGGCCAAAGATTGTGGTGGACTCAGCATTCCTGCTATAGGACCATTTGATTAGATTTGATTTGCTATAGAGATAAGGCAATATTTTGAAATATTAATCAATATTAAATAAGCCCACATCCTGCTGACAGGGTGTCCAACAGCATCCCATTTGTATGCAAAGCAAAGCACTGAGAAGCATGGGAGAGCAATTCCCCTGCTGCCAATTACCATTATCTGCTGTGCAGAAAAGACTGATTTTGTCTTATTCAACGATTCAATATATTTCATTTTTCTTCAAGAAGGAAATATTATTGAATACAAAATATATGTCAGGAGACATGCTAGATGCTTTATGTATGCTATTTCTTTTCATACTCACAAGGTTTTATTCACCACATTTTCAAATGAGGAAAGTGAAGCTCAAAGAGGTTTAGTGACTGATCTTAGGTTATACTGCTGATAAGGGAAAAGTTGGGAATTGAAGTAAATTTTCCTGACTCCAAAGCCCATATATTATTGAATGAGTATACCAGGAACTGCCAGAAGAATAACAAATCTGTCTTGGAAGAAGTACAGCCAGAATGCTTCTTAGAAGCAAGGATGGCAAGACTTTGTCTCACATATTTTTGACATGTTATCAGGAAGGACCAGTCCCTAGTGAAGGATATCACGTTCGGTAAAGCAGAGCATCAGCAAAAAAAAAGGAAGACCCTCAATGAGATGGACTGACACAGTGCCTGCAACAATGGGCTCAAACATAGCAATGATTTTGAGAATGGCGCAGGACTGGGAAGTATTTCACTCTGTTGTACATAGGGTAGCTGTGAATCAAAACCGACTTGATGGCACCTAACAACAACCAAAGCCCATACACTTTGACTACACCACACACCTCTGAAATTTGGACCACATTATTATTGGTGCTAGCTGCTATCAGTTCAGGTCTGACTCTTGGTGACCTGATGTATAACCGAACGAAACATTGCCTTGTCCTATTCCATTTTAATGGTCATTGCCATATTTGAGTCCAGTCAGACAATATTCTGTTCTGATCCATAGAATTTTCATTGGTTGATTTTTGGAAGTAGATCTCTAGGCCTTTCTTACTAGTCTTTCTTAGTTCAGAAGCTCTGCTGAAACCTGTCTACAATGGGTGATCCTGCTAGTATTTGAAATACTGGTGGCATAATATCCAGCATCATAGCAACACCCAAGCCACCAAGTACAGCAAGTGACAGACAGGTAGTGGTAAACCACATTAAAAGGTCTTTGATGGCTTAGTGCTAACTGAAGATTCATTAAGCACTGGCTGGGCAATCTGTTTGAGTAAGGCTCACCTTAGCTATTCTTTTGATCAAGAATTCCCTGCTCCTATGTTTCATTCAGCTGGGGTTTCTCATCTTCATATTTAAGTTAAAATATTATCTAAGAAGCACTGACCCTGATGACCTTATCTAAAGTAGCCCTTCAGTGCCAGCCTCTAGCACATCAGTGTTATTATCCTCCTTGCTTATAACTTCCTGAGGTTTTCTTCTTTATCTATTTTCTTTCTCTTCCAACTGGAAATCCCCCATATGCCTTTCAGCAGGTTTCTGAATTTCATTCTTGTGTTCCTGTCCTGGTGTCCTTACAGTAGCCAGAGTGATCCTTTCAAAATGTAAATCAGATTGTGACATTCCTCTAGTCAAACTCTCAAAGTCTTCCTGCCTCACTCAGGACTACAGTATTTTTAAGGAAATAAGGCTCGCCTTCTATGTTTGTTTGCAACCATTTCCTCCCCCAGGGAGGTATTTTTGTAAACATGCTATGCTGATTTTTTTTTTTTTTTTTAAGCACAGCATGTAAATACCAAGTCCTTACTCAATTTGGTCCCCATTACTCTGGTGGCATAGTGGTTAAGAGCAATGGCTGCTAGCCAAAAGGTCAGCAGTTCAAGTCTACGAGGTGCTCCTTAGAAACCCTATGGAGCAGTTCTACTCTGTCCTGTAGAGTCACTATAGGTTGGAATTGACTTGAGGGCAATGTGTTTGGTTGGTTTTTACCCCTCTGAGAAAGGAGCCCTGGTGATGCAGTGGTTAAGCACTGGGCTGCTAATCGAAATGTCAGCAGTTGGAACCCACCAGTCACTCTGTGGGAGAAAGAGGTGACCGCTTTCATAAAGATTACAACCTTGGGAACCCTATGGGGCAGTTCTTCTCTGCCCTATAGGGTTGCTGTGAGTAGGAAACCACTTGAGGGCAACAGGTGGGTTGGTCAGACCTCTCTGAGAAGGAGCCTTGGTAGCACAGTGTTTAGGTCAACAGTTCAAACCTACCAGCTGCTCCACAGGAGAAAGATGTGGCAATCTGCTTCGGTAAAGATTACAGCCTTGGATACTGTGGGACTGTTGTACCCTGTCTTCTAGGGTTGCTATTAGTCAGAATCAACCCCACCGCAATGGGTTTGGTTTGTACCTCCCTGCGAGCCTCTCCCTCTACGCTGCTCAACTCACTCCAGCCCAGTCACTTTTTCTTGAACACACAATTCATCTGCCTGGAATGGTGTTGACCCAAATATCCTCATGCTTCACCGTCTCACTTCTCTCTGTCTCTCTGCTCATTCTGCCTGATCATTTAAAATAATAAAGAAGTTACATAATCTGCACTTTTATATTTAACCAAAGTCATTTTACAGGCATCCTCGCAAGACTAATTGTTTGATTCCATTGACCTTCAAGGATACAAGCTTTTAAAGGAAGATGTAAAAATTTGCTCCTCTTGCTATTTCTAGAAAACAATAGATTTAATCTATCTGCTACTGGTCAAAGATTTAAACGATTTCATTTGGCTTTTCTATCATTCTTTCTTTCTTTCATTTCTGCAAGTTTGCATTTATTTGTTTCCTTCACTGGTTCATTTATTCGTTCACTCTTTTATTCAATGTACATCTTTGAGTACCTGCTATGTATTCAGAGGTGGAGATACAAAAACAAGCAAGACCCAGTTCCTGCCCTCAAAGGATCACACGGTCTAGGGAGAGACATTCTGTAAACCATGAGGAAGGACACTGTGACATGTGCCCCCTTGCTGTTTCCATGGGGGAGTTCTCCATTAAACCATCCCAGAACCTCATTCTCGGAATTACAAAAGTAAAAAGAGCATTCTGGAATTTCATTTTGACGGGGCCAGGATAACAAAAGACACACATTATACATTGATGAATGTCCTTTTTACAATCTGAGGCCATTGTCTTTCTTTAATCTACTTTAAGCAATTATTCTGGTGAAGTGAAACTGAAACAAACCAAACCCATTGCCATCGAGTCAATTTCTACTCATAGCAACACCACAGGACAAAGTAGAACAGCGCCATAGGGTTTCCAAGGAGTGGCTGGTGGATTTGAACTGCTGACCTTCTGGTTAACAGCTGAGCTATTAAGCCAAGCCCTTAACCGCTGCACCACCAGGGCTCCCAGTGTAGTGGGGCTACGACAAACAATTCCCACATTCACAAAGTGTTTTATAGTCTTACAAATCATTTTAAACCCCAAGCACAGTAAAATGTACCAACCACCTGACACAGCTCTGAGCCTCCCATTCTTCCTGACCAGAGTCTTAGGGTGCAGTGGAAATAACATAGTCTACATTAGGCATATGTCAGTTTTCATGTATGGAACCTAGTGTATGATTGCTTTTATAAAAAATGAGTGTGAACGGGGAGACCCTTTTAAGAGTCTGATAAAATAAGCACAAGCCCGCCCATACTTATTTAAATATGTAATCTCAGAGAAGTACATTTTTGCTTAAAAGTTTCTATAGAACAATCTTTATCTGTTTTTTTTTTTCCTCCCAATTTCTTAGGCTTTATTAGTGGAGCTTAACAGAAAAATAAATAAATAGAATGGTCTTTTGAAGCACCTTAAATCTTCATAAAGTTTATCTGCTTCCAAAACGAAATAATTAGAGGAGCTTAGGGCAGGAAAGAGAACACGATTGCATTCTTAAGGTAATTGGTGTATGATTATTACTTAGTAGGAAATTATGTGTTGTGTAATTTTTTCTTTATTGCTCATTGCTGCCACTTCATTATAATCTGAAAAGGGTTTAACAAATCCAAAAATAAAAAACAAAGTCCTAAAATGTGAAGTTGCCCTAATGGCAATAAACATCTTTAGTTGTTTTGTTGACCAGTTAAAAAAAAAATAAAGGTTTGATGAGTGAGATTATATAACACACCCTGTCTATTATTGGATTCAAGTTTAACTGCATGTATAGGCAAAATAAAGACATTGTAATTAAGAGTGCATCGAACACACCAAGAGCAGAGTTGGTGAGCAGTCTATAGAATGGCAAGCAGAAGAATTCCATTTTGGGAATTAAATTATCCTGTCGATCTATAATGCTCAAATTAATTACATTAATGCTAAATCTCTACTGTGAAGCAGAGAGTGAAGTATAGGATTCAGGCAATTGCCCAAATAATTTAGGTTTGAAAGGGAAAACACACACACTTTAGCCTAAAATAATCAGAGTGGAAGGTCTAAATATTTTGGGTAAATAAACATTCTCTCTGTCGCAATCAGAATAGACAGGAGTTTTGTGATTATTCTGGTATAGTGACTCATGTAGACATTCTAAATAGTCATGTCTCCATTCATGCATAGATAGAGTTTCCCAAATTAATTGTTTTTCAGATCTGGAACATGTGGTTTCAATCTCAAAATTTCAATTTGGGTAGTTTCAGAATGTTAAGACTTTTCCCTCTGTTCATTTTAATGTTTTTTCTCTAAATGGATTAAATCTCATAATTATATTTTGTATTTTAACAGGAATAGGGCCTACTTGGCAGTATGGTTAGTGTTTAGAATGACTTTCAAGTGTATGTTTGTATATAATAGCATATTAAATATCTAGTGCCTTATTTGCATAGCATCTCCCAACTCTACACACACACTTAAACACTTCTTTCTAGGAAAAATAATCCCTTGTTCTTTAAATCACACCAGCAGAACTACCAATGCTTCTACATTATTCAACTTCTACTTCAGCTTATTGTCCAAGAGGAAGTATTGTGACTCATGCTGAGCCAATCAGAGACCTTGCCTGAGATTTTTGGGATTCAGAGAAAGTAGCTGCTGGTAGTGGAAACCCTGGTGGTGTAGTGGTTAAGTGCTACAGCTGCTAACCAAGAGGTCGGCAGTTCAAATCCGCCAGGCTGTCCTTGGAAACTGTATGGGGCAGTTCTACCCTGTCCTATAGGGTCGCTCTGAGTCAGATCGCTCTGAGTCAGAATCCACTCGATGGCAGCGGGTGTGTGAGTGGTAGCAGAAGCTAAAAAAAATTTGAAGTTTAGAAGCTGCGGGTGGCCACATCAATTGCCATGCAGGAGAAGCCCATGTAAATTAGAAGAGAGAGCTGAGACAGTGGTAAGGAGAGAAGACAGAAGGAGAAAGAATCTAGGTAGTGATTAAAATCCAGTTATATCTCTTCCCCCAACCCAATTTTGTGCTGAAAAACTCCTTTGCTTCTTTGCTTGAATACATTTCCATTTTAGCCCAAGATACAGTTGGGTTTTGCTAATTTGTAACTAAACTAATAGAAATTGGCATGTAATATCTGATTATCACATCAATACCAGCATAAGAAAATCGAAGATAGCACATTTATTACAATACAGAAAGAAATATCCTAGATCACATTTTAATCTATTACAAAGCCAGCATATAAACAAAATGAATCTTATTACATCTTGTAATAACCACCTCCCCCCCAACAAAAAAAAGAATGCTTAGCACTCCTCATAGAATTGAGTTAACCTAACCTAAATATATAATTAAGATTTTCAAAAATACTGTTAACATGGGTATAAACATGTATAAAAATATATATATATATATATTAAATCTGTGTAGATTTAAAATTGTGAATGCCAAGTTTGTTTCCACCTCAGGGCATTCTGACAAGTCAGTTTCTCTCTCTGAAACACTCTTGCCCAGATATTTCCATGGCTTTCCCTTTCTCATTCAAGTCTTAATCAAATATCACCATTTCTGAGCAGTGTTCTCTTGTCATCTAAAGAAAGTATATTATCCCTACCTCTAGTAACTCTCTATTGTTGTCCTGTTTTATTTTCATCATAGCCCTTTCTGAAGTCTTATTTATTTGTTTCTTTACTATCTAGCCTGACTAGAACATGAGCTTCAAGAGCAAAGAAACTTACCTGCCATGTTCACCCAGCACTCAGAACAGCGCCTGGCACATAGCAGACATTCAATAAATATATAATGAATGAATGAAATATCAGACTGCTTTCTTCCTGCCTAGCCAGTTGAAACCAAAGGATCATAAATTTAAAATCAGTTAATTTTTTTTTTTTTTTTTTTGTAGCTAAAAACAGATGATAATGTTGGGAATGCACAATGGGAGAATTACCCAGGGTTACCTGCTGATTACCAGCACAGCCTCTGAGGGACTGAATGTATTTTTAGAGTACGGACTTCCATCTTGAAATTCCAAGTTGTATTTTCTTACTTATCCAATGGTGTCCCAATTTTCAGTGGAATACTAACACCAATGTTTGTGCAATCAGACACATACCAGCAACGAACAATCCAAAAGTGAAGACAACAAATCCACTTAGAATAGCATTAAAAGAATAAAATATTTAGCAATAAGTTTAATCAAAGAAGTACCACACTTGTACACTAAAAACTATCAGAACAAAAAACGAAACCCATTGCCATTGAGTTGATTCCAACTCAAAGAGATCCTAAAAACCAAAAAAAAAAAAAAAAAAAAAAAAAAACCTGTTGCTGTCGAGTCGATTCCAACTCATAGTGACCCTATAGGACAGAGTAGAACTGCCCCATAGGGTTTCCAAGGAGCGCCTGGTGGATTTGAACTGCTGACCTTTTGGTAAGCAGTCGTAGCTCTTAACCACTATGCCACCAGGGTTTCCAAAAAGACCTTAAGACATTGTTAAAAGAAATGTAAAAACACCTAAAACAGTGGAAAGACATCCGTGTTCATTAATTGGAAGACTTCTATTGTTAAGGTAGTAAACTGATCTATGGATTCAATGTGATCCCAATAAAAATTCCAAATCTTGAAAAAACAAACAAAAAATTAGAGGACTTTCCACTTTCAAAACTTAATCCAAAACTACATTAATCAAGACAGTGTGGTACTGGCATAAGGGTAGATATAAATGGAATTGAGATTCCAGGATAGAATTAATTTTCAAAAAAGGTGCTATGACCATTCAATAGGGAAAATACAGTCTTTTCAACAAATGGTGCTAGGACAACTGGATAACCACATGCAAAAAATGAATTTGGATCCTCACCTAACACCATACAAAAATTAACTCAAAATAGATAAAAGACCTAAACATAAAGGCTATAGATATAAAACACTTCCAAGGATATATATGTGCAAATCTTCATGGAATGGAAATGGCATTGTTTTCTTAGATTTAACACAAATAAAATGAACAATCACAGAGAAAATTGATAAAATGAATTTCATCAAAATAAAAACTTTTGTGTACCAAAAGGGGTATCAGAATAGTGAACAGACAATTCATAGAATGGGAGAAAATATTTGTAAATCACATACCGTACTTTTACTCAAATAACGTGAACCTTCTACCTTTGTCTGTCAACTGTTCCTTCTCCCTGCCCCCACCCCACAAGGTATTTTTGTAAAAGTGCTATGCTATTTTTTTTTTAACAGTAACATGTAAAAAAAAAAGGAATTGGCATCGGGCACTTACAAATATACCTCCCTGAAGAAGGGAGTGGTTGACAAATATTTTTTAATATTTGTGCAAAAATTTGTGTAAAAGATACAGTACTATTTGTGTAAAAATATGGTATCTGCTAAGGGTGTAGAACATGTAAAGAACTCTTAAGTTCAGGAATAAAAAGCCATATAACCCAAGTATAAAATGGGCAAAAAATCTGAATAAACATTTCTCCAAAGAATATATACAAATGGCCAATAAGCACACACAAAGATACCCAACATAATCAGGCGTTAAGGAAATGCATATCAAAACCATGGTAAGATGCCCTTCAAACTCATTAGGAAGGGCATAATCAGAAAGACAGACAATAACAAGCTTTGGCAAGAATTTGGGGAACCTGGTACCCTGTTACTTGTGGGAATATAAAACGATACAGCAACTATGGAAAACAGTTTAGTGGTTCCTCAGAAAGTTAAACATTATGTTGTCATATGACCCAACAATTCCACTCCTAGGAATATGTCCACAAGAATTTTAAATATGTTCACACAAAACCTTGTATAGAAATGTTCATAGTAGCATTAATCCTAATAGCCAAAAGGTAAAAACAACCAAATTTCCATCAACTACTGAATGAGAAAACAAATGTGGTATATCCATAAAATGAAGTATTATTCAGCCATAAAAATGAGTTAAGTACTGAGACTCGCTACAATATGGATAAACCTTAAAAATCATTATGCTATGTGAAAGAAGCCAAACACAAAGGGTCACATATTGTATGATTGCCTTTATAGGAAATGGTCAGAATAGGCAAATTCATACAGACTGAAAGCAGATTAGTGGTTGCCAGGGAGTAGGGAGATGAAGGGATAGGAAGTGACTGCTGATAAATACGGAGTTTTTCACTGGAGTGTTGAAAATGTTCTGGAATTAGAGATAGTGGTAATGTTTTCACAAACGTGCAAATATTCTAAAAAACACTGAATTATACACTTTAAAATGGTGAATCTAATGGTATGTGAATTATATTTCAATTCAACAAAAGTCTTAATGCTGGTTGTTAAGGGATTATAGGTCATGACATTTAAAATACCACTTCCAAAAACTTATTTTTCAACAAAGCACAATTTTCACGTGAAAAACAAAACAAAAAACCCTAAGACCCAGTGTATTTAAATGATTTACTCAAGATTGCATTGCTGAGACAGATAGAGAAGGAGAAGGGGAGAGAAGTAGGGAAGGATGGGAAAAATAAGAGTAGAGGAGGAAAAATAAAAAGAGAGACTAAGGCCAGAACTTGCCAAGACTTTTTTCACTAACCCAGGCTACCAGCACGTATTTTGCACAAAGACAAGGAGTTTATGAAAGGATCAAGGGAATGCAATTAATTTTAACAACAACAGCCAAGAATTAGACTATCCTTTTTATATTCTCCAAACATTTAGTTAGTTCACTTGACTCTCATAACCATCCCTAGCACAGCGGTAAGGCACTCAAGTCCTGAGGTTGGATTGATTGGATTCAAACTCTGTTTTACAACTTTCTAGCACTGGGATATTAAATAATAAACTTAATGTCTCTAACTTTACTCTCTTCATTTTTAAGAATGGAATAATAAATATATCTACCCTGTGGGACTTTTGGAAAAAGCCTGGAACAATATGAATAATTATTTAATATTAGCAATTATTATTATGTCTACAAGCTAGGAAGTATTATCTTCCCCATTTTATGTGTGATGTAATTAAGGCTCATAGAGTTTAATACCTTGCCTAATACCTCACAGTAAGTAAATGGAACTCAATCCAGATCTTCTGGCACTAAACTTTATATCATAGTTTTACCCCATGCTTGAAAGATATTCCAAAATAGCAAACCTGAGTATGTAACTGCAACAATTAGAATAACATTGAAGTTCAAAGATCAAAGGAAAGAGTAACAAAAGAAGTAAATCAAAATCTTGATCAGAGGACCTCTTCCAGATTGCGTCCAGATCCTGACTGGTAAAGCGGAACTGAGGGCCCCAATCTCCAAGTCCCAATATCACCTTCATAACTGTAAAGAAAGAACAGTTGTACTCCAGTAAAAGATAATTGCAGCAGAGATGAAATATTATATTAATAGCAAGAACTAGAATTTCTTTTAGAGAGGGATGTACTTTGTTTATGATGATACTTTTGAGGGTCAAGCTCTGAGGTCAAGGGCAGAAAGAGTAGAAATCATAAAAAACTAAGGACAGCTCAATCACTCTGAATGAGAACATAAGATGTATACAGTTTTTCCCCTGAAATAGAATAAGCATACATAGAGAAGGCAAGGCGATGAGCCAGTGGGTGGCATGAGGTTGGTGGAGCAGGTAGCCAACGACAAATTCCAATGGTGGGGTGGCTGGAAGACTTTTGAGAACAAAGATACCTGATGTTCACTTTGCTTCAAAATATCTACAATTTTCATTGAGAATTGTATATGATTAGATTCAATTCTTGGTCTTAAGAAGCTGGGAGTCCAGGCGACATTTGGCATTTCATACACTTTCTTATAAAGTAATAAAGTTAGCTAACATTTATTAATCCTTGTGCATGGGGTCACCAAGAGTCAGAGAATGACCTAAAACTGCTAATGACAACAATAGGAGATAATAGCATTAGCATTGGGTGGAATCAGCTTATGGTGAGGCCCTATATGTCTTTTTAAGAGGCTCAAATTTAATTCTACAGCATTCCTTCTCCAATATTATGAGTTTAAGGCCCAGCCCTGATATCTCTTTATAGACAATCCTAAACTCAGACTTACCAATGTCCCAGTAAGAGGGTTGTCAGTGCCCTATGTGGTTTCTTGTGAAGACTCCATGGGCCTAAGATCTGATCCTCATCTCTGCAATGTCAAAAATTCTCTCCTATCTATTTATTCAAGGTTGATCACATTCTAGGGGACTAACTGATAAATAATCAAACTCACTGGAGGTTGATTAGTAACTTGAAAGCAAATTTCTTGATTTATAATGAGAAACATGATTGCCTCATGGACCAAAATTCTCATCAAGTGGACCGTATATTCTCTTTCTAGGAGGGAGGATTTCTTGGGAACTAAATTAATATCAGAAAGTTGCTTGGGAAATACAGAGATGAAGGAAATATGATATTAATAAATTTTATGATTAACTGCTTTCTCTTCTGTGTGTTTATAGCACTTGAGTTATATCTCTCTTTTTGTTCATTCCATAAACATTTACTCAGCATCTTTTATGTCTCTGTCCCATATTACTTGCTGAGGTACGCAAAAACAAATAAAACCTAGCATCTGCCATCAATAGGAGGACACTTGTGGAACCAACGTTAACCAAGGTTCTAATATGTGCCAGACTCTATACTAGGTGATTTATGTCCATGTATCACTGAATTTCTACAACAAACCCTTAGGAGAATTTTAGGTTTTATTTTGCCCTTTGAAGATGAGGAAAATTTTAAAAATGGAGAAAAATGCAATTTCAATGACTTACTCAGGATCAAAGAGGTAAGTGGTTACATACTGTATATATATTTCAAAACTCATCAAATTGTACACTTAAAACTGGTGAATTGCACTGTATGTAAGTTATACCTCAATTAAAAGAAACCACATTAGACAGCCAAAGAGAAGATGTATAAAGTTAAATTTTTGGAGAAGTTTTCTAGATTCTGTGTTGTGGGTTCCCAACTCCCAAGGGAGGAAGGGAAGTGGAGTGCTACCTCAAGACTACTTAGGGAGTTTCCATGGTATCACTTAGAAAATCTGAAGTGTGTTTTCTGCAGTTCTGCAGATGATTAGGTCTGATTCACATCTGAGAATGTAAAGCAGGCTGAATTATTAGGATAGAATGAATTTGACCTGCATTTTTCATTTGTTGGAATATGTATTTCCCCTGGACCAAATACAGGTCACTTGAGGTCATCGTGGTCATAATCATAGGGCTACATAGAAGAGATTGAAGCATCGAATCAGCAAGAAGGTAGAGCAGGCACTAAACTGCTAATGGCAGGGGAAGAAACCAACAGTAGTTACCCAGAAACAGATGCACCTGCCCAGGTCAAAGTACCTGCGAGAGAGAAGTCCCTAGCACTGGAAGTCTTCAGAAAAAAAAAAAAATTAAGAAGGCATCTCAATCAATTCAATCCACTAATATTTACTAAGTCTCTAGACAGTTCTGAGCACCATTTTAGCAACAGCATCAGGACACAATACAGACAAAAATCTTTACATTCATAGAGCTTACATTGTAGTGAGGGGCACAGTCAATAAACATTATTAATGTAATTGTTATCGCTGAATTGTACATGTTAAAAATGTTAAATTGGTAAATGTTGTGTTGACAATATTTTTACAATAAAAAATGTAAAAAAAAAAAAACAAGATAAGGGGGATGAGAAATGCCAGAGTAGACAAGGTAGGCATCAGTGAGAAGGTGACAATTTGAGTGAAGATCTGAAGGAAGTAAAGAAATGAGCAAAGGAGATATGGAAAGAGTGAGGAGAGAGCAACCCAGGCAGAGGAAACAGCCAGCACAAAGGCCGAAAAGTGGACATTTGCCTGGCATGTTTAAGGAAGAGGAAGATTAATGTGGCTGTTGCTAAATTAGTAGGAAAAATCTAATCAGAGATGAAACCAGCGAGATCATGGGTATCAGACTATGTAGGGCCTAGTAGACCATTGTAGTGACTTTGGTTTTTGCTGTGAGTAAAACAGGGAGTCATTTTGGTGTTTTTAGCCAGGGTCATACTGGCTGTCCATTGAAAATAGAGAAAAGGGCAAAGGTGGAGGCAGAGATACCAGGTCGGCGGCAATAATCCAGTTGAGAGATGATGGTGGCTTGGACTTTACTCATAACAGTGGAAGTGTTGAATTCTGGAGGCATGTTGAAGGCAGAACCAACAGAATTGACTGACCATTCAGATTTATGGAAAGGAAAAGTAAGTCAAGAAAGAATCCAAGGTTTTTGGCCTTAACAGTTGAAAGGATGATTTCCTGAAATGGGGAGATTACAAGTGGAAGTTTTAGAATAATATTAGTTCTTCTTTGGACATCTTAAATTTGAGATAATTACTAGAAATCTACAAAAGTATGTTACAGGCAAATGGAAAGAGGAGTCCATAGATTGAGAAATCCAAACCAGTTATACAAATTTAGGATTCATTATAAAAAATAGGATATTTTACACAAGAAAAGGGCATTTTTTCTTTCAAATCCAGAGAGTGCAAAGTCACTATTTGATTTACAACTACCCTATGCCCTTACCTGCACACCTTACCACTTCCCACTACTCTGTGAGAAACAAGAGTGGAATTAAGAGAGCGAAAACTAACTAGAGCTCCATCCCTGGAGATTACTACAGACATTACTTTGGGGGTGTGGTCAGGTGAGGGTGGAGTCCAACCTCTGAATGAAAATTGAAACGTTTTTAATTAATATCTTGGACTGAATTAAACCTGAATTTGCAATGTGGAGGAGTCATAAATCTATTTATTATCTAAGTGTAAATTGCAAAGTTATGGAATATGTGCAAGTTTCATTCCAAGGTTTTAGGAAGATCAGTTCTGATAAATATAGTTGGAAAGGGCAATTAGAACTAATAAAAGCAAAGTAGCTAGTAATTATTTTAAGCTAGTAATTATTTTAGCATATCAATTACATTAATCGTTTATGTATTATATCTTTTACTTACCCACTTTCACAACTATATAAAGAAAGAATACATTTGCTATTTAATTGTAAAGAGCTTCCACTTATAAAAGAGTTTGTTAAAAGATGGAGCTTTTTGAATGCATGCATAAGAGAAGCTTAAACTTTCTGCAAGATACCCTGCTTGACACTGAGCAAATACTCATAACCGATTGTTCTCCATTGATATTTCCACTTTTCCCACAATCACAGGAAATAAATGCCCTTGATTAGGTGCCTGGCAAAACAGACTATGATAAGGCAAGCTGCTTACAAAGGTATTTGACTAGCTTGGTACCCTTACTTTTACACAGACACAGCTCATCAGCCCAATTGATCACCTTCAGTGCTAAGTTGTGGGTTAAAATGTCATTATGGTATACAACATCTTACTTGATGGCTCAAAAAGCTCTCTGACTTAATTTACTTTCAATTTTCCCTGTTTAAAGCAGAGTTTTCTTCTAAAAAGTGCATCAGACTTTTATGACTGTATTGGAGGAGGAAATTATAAATGTTGTTTTTACAAAGCACTCAGAGAAAGCATCAGATGTCAAGATCTAAAAAGGGCTGTCAGGATGATGTTGGCATTTTGGCATTAACTGGTGTTCTGGCCTCTTGAAGAAGGCTAAAAATACTCACCAGCACATAAGTCCAACTGTCCAGACACACATAAGAGGAAGAAGCAGAGTCAGAGGACAGCTAGTTGTTATTTAAATAGAACATTAACATAATAGAGGGCATTTGGTTGTTTCAGCAAGACTGCTGTCATAAACTTTGCAAAGTAATACCTTGCCTTTAACAGCACAGATCAGGAATCATTACAAGCATCATCCACAATATGTCTAGTGTAATAATGGATAGAAGTTAAAATCAGAATTTCCCACCCCACATTACCAGTTTGTAAAGGTAACCTAGAATAGTAAAAGCCTCAACTATATGGCACTGGAACATAGCATTTTAGGTTCAAAACAAATTGAGAGCAGCAGGAATGATGCAGCTACCCAGCATACTGTAAGGCTGCTACCCCAGCTAAAGCTCCCAGGGCCCAGCTGGCCTTTGTTGTGTACTCCCAGCTCTCCTACTCTGAGATTATTGAAGATCAGGCAAAGCCATTCCTTCAAGGAAACATTAAATCTCTGCTTTATTCTCAAAGGTAAACATGTGCAACGTATGAAAGACTCAGGTAGGAAACCAATCTAGATAAAACTGTGCTCTGAAAGGTATACTGATTACCTTTTGTGCCCAGTTATACCACTAGAATTGCTCTTGCTTGCATTCTTTCGCAAAGAATGCTTGCTTCTTTAAATTGTTACATTCTTGTAGGAGAATGGCCTCACATGCACATGAAAGCTGGACAACGAATAAGGTAGACCAAAGAAGCATTGATGCCTTTGAATTAAGATACACCAGAAGAAAGAGCAAATCTGTCTTGGATGAGGTACAACCAGAATGCCCCTTAGAAGAGAGGATGGTGAGACTTTGTCTCATATACTTTGGGCATGTTAACAGGATGGACCAGCCCCTGGGGAAAGGCATCATGCTTGGTAAAGTACAGGATCAGCGAAAAGAGGAAGGCCCTCAAAGAGATGGGTTGACACAGTGGCTGCAACAATGGGCTCAAACATAGCAACAATTGTGAAGACGGCTCAGGACCAGGTAGTATTTCATTCTGTTGTACACAGGGTTGCTATGAATTGGAACCGACTTGATGGCACCTAACAACAACAACAACATAGACAGAGAGAAATTAGGAGACCACTGTGGGGTTTTTCAAGTTATTTTTCTACTTTATATTATAATTGCCCCATCTAAATCCAAAATTTGATTTTAAATGTTTATATGATATTATATCTTATGTGTATATCATACTTTGTCTAACCAATCTAAATATTGTACATTTACATTAGTTCTAATCTTTGACATTATAAATAATATAATAAATATGCTTGTAAAAAAAATCATTGTTCACATCTCTGATTACTTACTCAATTTAAATTCCTAAAAATGAAATTGTTATGTCAGAAAACAGAAGTTATTTTAATCATCTAGACATATATTACTGAATGGCATTTGAGAGTATATCTTTCCAAAAGCAATACATGAGAATAACCGTGACATTACCCTCAACCAATAAGTATCATCTTTTAAAAAAATCTTTGCAAATTTGATAAATTGATAAGCCATATTTTCATTTCAAAATTCATTTATTTGATTACTAACAAAGTTGACTATTTAAAACATATTTATTAGATAAGAGATATATTTTTGACTGTTAATAAAAAGTCAAGCATATCTCTCTAACAATAGCTAGAGGGGTTCTTTAATTTGGAATTTCATAAAAATCAAAAAAAAAATTATTAAGAATAAATGAATCCAAATGGTGTAATACTAATTATATACATATTATTGTACAGTAACTAAGGAAAACTATTCAAAATAAAGTCTAAATCCTATGAAGTGAGGTGTCACTATAAATTTCCATTAAGAGAAAGAATTTGGAAAGTTTGAGGAGTTGAAATACTTACATCCAATATGAAGCCTGGTCACAACATGTTCTATGGATTCCTTCCTTGTTTCACAAATGTAGTAACTATTCATCTGAAGTTCTCAGTCTTTGATTACACACTTGCTTAATCTTTCTACTATTCATGATGTTGAAAATTGGTTTCTATAAAGGGTTACTCTTCCAATTTGGGCTGTTTGCTTTTTTCACAGGATAGTTTCATGGAACTACGACTGTCTTTTTTTTGATAAATAGTGAAGAAATTGACACTCTTGAGAATTTCATTCTTCTTGGATCAACAATCAATGCCCACGGAAGCAATAGTCAAGAAATCAAATGAAGTATTGCATTGGGCAAATCTGTGGGAAAAGACCTCTTTAAAGTGTGAAAAAGCAAAGATGTCACTTTGATGATTAAGGTACACCTGACCCAAGCTGTGGTTTTTTCAACCACTGCTTATGCATGCAAAAGCTAAACAATGAAAAAGGAAGATTGAAAAAGAATTGCTGCATTCCAATTGTGGTGTTGGTAAAGAATATTGAACTATACCATGGACTGCCAGAAGGATGAAAAAATCTGTACTGGAAGAAGTACAGCTAGAATGCTCTTTAGAAGAGAGGATGGCGAGACATTGTCTCACTTACTTTGGACATATCATCAGGACAGATCGATTGCTGGAGAAGGACATTATGCCTGGGTAGATTGTCACTGGTGACCCTCAGTGAGATGGATTGACACAGTGACTGAAACAATGGGCTCAAATATAGCAATGGTTATGAGGATGGCTCAGGACTGGACCACATTTCGTTCTGTTACCCATACGGTCACTATAAACAGTAGTAAATTCAGTGGCACCAAAGAACAACAACAACAGCCACTGTGCTTCTAACCTGACCATCTTTTCTGTCCTATATTCCCTAAACCTATCAATGTTCTGTATTATTTTATAACAAGAAGGCCATTTTAAGTTCCTAAATGTCACCTGACTGGGATTCAGAATGAAAATGTCTTTCCTCCTGAGCACTTCACATTACCATGGTACTTTCTTTTTTGTACCCTGCAAGTAATAACTCGGGAGAATTTCTCCTTCCTTACTGTACGCTCAGTATGTGGCAAGTTACTGATGTGCTATTATTTAAACAAATTCTATCACATATAGTCATGTATAGATTAAAATTGCTGATTTTTTTTTTTTTTATAAACAAGGCCAAGAGTTGCAAATCTGGATAGTGCTAAGATAATATCTGTGAATATTCCCAGAATCAATTGTTCAAATTTGATTGAAGAGGAAAAGGGAGAAAACAAAGATAAAAAGTGAAAAAAAAAAATATGAAGAGCTAAATCTATTACCTTTGTATAAAGTACAACCTGAATGAAAATTAGTAGATTTGATGAGGAAAATGAAAGAGAATTAATATTTGTTAAGCATCTACTAAATGCCAAGTACTATATATTATCTACTTGACAATAAGCTAGTGACTAAAATAAGGATAACTTCTATTTGTTAAGCCAGGCATTTTGCTAATATTATTACATTTAATCCACATGACAGTCTTATTAAATATATATTATCGGGCCCATTTACAGATGAGAAAACTTAGATTTATAAGTTTCCAGGATAAAATTGCTAAGAAAGTGGTAGACCTAAGATTATAGATGCAAATTTGTCTGACTACAAGTTAAACCAGTAACTAGTTGCCATTGAGTTGATTCCAACTCATGCCAAACCTGCACGTGTAAGAGTAGAACTATGTTCTGGAGGGTTTTCAGCAGCTGATTTTTTGAAACTAGATTGCCAGGACTTTCTTCTGAGGTGCCACTGGTTAGACTTGGAACTCCAACATTTCAAATAGCAGGCAAGCCCATTAGCCATTTGCACGGCCCAGAAACTTCATCTTCATGTTACATGCACTTAATTCCTATGCTTTACTCTCTCCCTTGAAACCCTGGTAGCATAATGGTTAAGTGCTACGGCTGCTAACCAAAGAGTTGGCAGTTCAAATCCACCAGGCATTCCTTGGAAACTCTATGGGGCAGTTCTACTCTGTCCTATAGGGTCACTATGAGTCAGAATCAACTCAATGGCAATGAGTTTGAGTACTCTCTCCCTTAGAAGTATGTGTAATTACAATTATACAGTTTAGAAATTGAGGGTCAGAGTCATTAAATAACTTACCCAAGGATATTCAAAACTGAAATCTGTTTTTCTCCAAAGCCCTAGAATTACCCAACATTAAGGAAAATAAACATTCAGTTGTTAAGAACAAATCTCCTGGGTATAGAAATATGGACAATTAATAAAAGCCATCAAGCAATGTTAATTAAATTAATAGATAAGGAGTTTCTGATTATTCTTCCATCTAAGAAAAGCAAAGGTCTTCACCAAGCCTAACTGGGGGGAAAAAAAAAATCCACTCCAGAAAAACCAATCTTGAAAAAAAAAAAAACCCTTCTCCTTAGGTCAGGATGTTAAATGTAATTGATTATATCTGCTTTGGTGTGAATAATTAGAACACACAACTCATCAACAGAGCAAGCCACTTGAAACAAATCGTTTGGAAATGCCAATAAGACAAGAAGGGAATTCTGCTCAGAGCAATCCTTTGAGTTTTCCTAACTGCCTGAAATATTAATCCCTATAACAAGCAATGGCCCCACCATGGAAATTCTGATTTGCAGATTTCAGGAGAGCTAGAGCATATCTCAATATAAACACATGCCAAATATCTCTTCCAACAATGAGTCAGAAAAATTCTCTTTGAAAAAGACTGTACAGAGATGTAAAATACTCACAAAAAGTTAGAGGTTTTTCAAAGGATAGAACTTAACGACTAGAAATTCCATGGGCTTTTTTCTTTAAATTTACTTCCCTTTGGTCCCCATTCTAGGAATTATCAAGCCAGCTTCACTACAGAACTTGATCTTCTGAATGTTAAAAGCCTTTCTCTACTTTGATAAACCTTACATTAAAAATGAATCACATATTAGCAACAGGGTGTGTGGCCTAATATCTAGCCTCCAGGTTAAATAAAAATAATAATTAAAAATAAAAACTTTCTTAAGGCTGAATTGGCTTCTAGTACAAATCCCATCTACAGCTGATCTGTTCCCAATCTTGAGCCCTAATTAATGGATAACACGCAGAAACTGGTTTTACCATAAGTGAAACTCATATAGATTGTTAATAGCCATCTCCAGTGCTGCCAATAGAACTTTCTTCAGTGGCAGAAATGGTCTATATCTGTGTTTTTCAATATGGTAGCCACTAGTCACAAGAACTTACTAAAGTCTTGGTTCGTACAATTGAGAAACTAAATTTTAAATCACATTTGATCTTAATTACTTTACATTAAAATTTAGTAAACAATTTTATGCCACTAAATTTGAGAACCCTCACGTGTCTGTCAGTTTGTTGTACTGTGGGGGCTTGTGTTTGCTGTGATGCTGGAAGCTATGCCACCAGTATTCAGATACCAGCAGGGTTACCCATGGCAGACAGGTTTCAGCTGAGCTTCCAGACTAAGACAGACTAGGAAGAAGGACCCGGCAGTCTACTTCTGAAAATAATTAGCCAGTGAAAACCTTATAAATAGCAGCAGAACATTGTCTGATATAGTGCAGGAAGATGAGCCCCTCAGGTTGAAGGCACCCAAAATATTACTGGGAAAGAGCTGTGTCCTCAAAGTGTAGTCAACCTTAATGACATGGATGGAGTCAATCTTTCAGAACCTTCATTTGATGATGTGGCACAATTCAAAATGAGAAGAAACAGCTGCAAACATTCATCAATAATCAGAAACCTGGAATGTATGAAGTATGAATCTAGGAAAATTGGAAATCACCAAAAATGAAATGGAATGCATAAAGATCAATGTACTAGGTATTAGTGAGCTGAAATGGACTGCTACTGGTTATTTCAAATTAGACAATCACATAGTCTGCTATGCTGGGAATGACCACTTGAAGAGGAATGATTGTCAAAAAGAACATTTCAAGGTCTATCCTGAAGTACACTGCTGTCACTGATAAGATAATATCCATATGCCTACAAGGAAAATCAGTTAATATGACTATTATTCAAATTTATGCATCAACCACTAAGGCCAAAGATGAAAAAATTAAAGATTTTAACCAACTTCTGCAGTCTGAAATTGATCGAACACGCAATCAGGATGCACTGATAATTACTGGTGATTGGAATGTGAAAGTTGGAAACAAAGAAGAAGGATTGGCAGTTGGAAAATATGGCCTCAGTGATAGAAACGATGCCAGAGATAGCATGATTGAATTTTTCAAGACCAATGACTTCTTCCTTGCAAATACCTTTTTTCACCAACATAACCAGGAACTATACACATGGACCTCACCAGATGGAATCCACAGGAATCAAATTTACTATCTCTGTGGAAAGAGACGATGGAAAAGCTCAATATCACCAGTCAGAACAAGGCCAGGGGCTGACTCTGGATCAGACCATCAATTACTCATAGGCAAGTTAAAGTTGAAATTGAACAAAGTTAGAACAAGTTCACGAGAGCCAAAGTATGACCTTGAGTATATCCCACGTGAATTTAGAGACCATCTTAAGGAAAGATTTGACACATTGAACACTAGTGACAAAATACCAGACGAGTTATGGAATGACATCAAAGACATCATACATAAAGAAAGCAAGAGGTCATTAAAAAAGACAGAAGAGAAAGAAAAGACCTAAATGGATGTCAGAAGAGGCTCTGAAAGTTGCTCTTGAACATTGAGTAGCTAAAGCAAAAGGAAAGAATGATGAAGTAAAAGAGCTGAACAGAAGATTTCAAAGGGTGGCTCGAGAAGACAAAGTAAAGTATATGATGACATGTGCAAAGATAGAAAACCAAAAGAGAAGAACATGCTCAGCATTGATCCAGCTGAAAGAACTGAAGATAAAATTCAAGCCTTGAGTTGCAATACTGAAGGGTGCTACAAGTAAATATTAAATGACACAGAAAGCTTCAAAAGAAGATGAAAGGAATACAGAGTCACTATACCAAAAAGAATTGGTTGACATTCAACCACTTCAGGAGGTAGCATATGTATCAGGAACCGATGGTACTGAAGGAAGAAGTCCAAGATGCACTGAAGGCATTGGCAAAAAACAGGGCTCTGGGAATTGACAGAATACCAATTGATATACTTCAACAAATGGAAGCAATGCTGAAAGTACTCAATCGTCTATGTCAAGAAATCTGGAAGACAGCTACCTGGCCAAACGACTGGAAGAGATCCATATTTATGCCTATTCCCAAGAAAGGTGGTACAAACAAATGAGGAAATTATCAAACAATATCATTAATATCACATGTAAGAAAAATTTTGCTGAAGATCATTCAAAAGTGGCTGCAGCAGTATTTTGACAGGGAACTGCCAGAATTTCAAGCCAGACTTAGAAGAGGACTTGGAGCCAGGGATATCATTGCTGATGTCAGAGGGATCCTGGCTGAAAGCAGAGAATACCAGAAAGATGTTTACTGTGCTTTATTGACTATGCTAAGGCATTCGATTGTGTGGACCATAACAAATTATGGATAACATTGCGGAGAATGTGAATTCTGGAACTTGGTTTAAAATCAGGAAAGGTGTGTGTCAGGGTTGTATCCTTTCAGTGTACCTATTCAGTCTGTATGCTGAGCAAATAATCTGAGAAACTGGACTATATGAAGAAGAGTGGGGCATCAGAATTGGAGTAAGACTCATTAACAACCTATGATATGCAAATGACACAACATTACTTGCTGAAAACAAGGAGGACTTAAAGCATTTACTGATGAAGATCAAAGACTACAACCTTCAGTATGGATTGCACCTCAACATACAGAAAACAAAAATCCTCACAACTAGACCAATAAGCAACATCATGATAAATGGAGAAAAGATTGCAGTTGTCAGGGATTTCATTTTACTTGGATCCACAATCAACACTTATGGAAACAGGAGTCAAGAAATCATACGAGGCCTTGCATTGGATAAATATGTTGCAAAAATCCTCTTTAAAGTGTTAAAATGCAAAGACGTCAATTTGAGGACTAATACATGCCAGACCCAAGCCAAAGGTATTTTCAATCACCTCATATGCATGTTAAAGTTGGACAATGAATAAGGCGGTCCAAAGAAGAATTGATGCTTTTGAATCATGGTATTGGCAAATAATATTGAACACACCATGAACTGCCAAAAGAATGAACAAATCTGTCTTGGAAGAAGTACAGCCAGGATGCTCCTTAGAAGCAAGGATGATGAGGCCTCATCTTACATACCTTGGATATGTTTATCAGGAGAGTCCAGTCCCTGAAAAAGGACATCGTGTTTGGTAGAAGATCAGTGGAATAGAGGAAGACCTTCAAAGAGATGGATTGACACAGAGGCTGCAACACTGGGCTCAAGCAGAGCAGCAATTGTGAGAATAGCACAGGAGCGGCAGTGTTTCGTACATAGGGTCGCGATGAGTCAGAACCAACTTGGTGGCACCTAACAACAATCTTTGTGGGAGAACACTGCCACCTGTTTCTCCTGAGAAGCAGCTGGTGGGCTCCTACCACTGAGCTTTCGGTTAGTAGCTGAGTGCATAATAACCACTGTGCCACCGGGGCTCTTTTGGATAAGAGCAGCAGTATGGGGAATCACACATGGAGAAGTGAACATAAGAAGGGCTTCCATGACAGGAACTCCAAAGTATACTCAATTTAAGGTATTAGCATAATGAAAGAAAGTAGTAGGTATCAAGTAGAAGGGCCACAGGCAGCACTGAAAACAGAAAAAGAGAAGTCAAGAAGCTGTTCTTTGTCCATTTCCTTCAAGCTCTGTTCTTTTAGGCTTAACGCTTGCAGTACATATGAAAGTATCAGAGTGTTAGAAATCAAGCTGCAGACCTGTGCGTTATAGGATTGTTAGATGCTTAGCAGAATCCTTGACTTCTATCCACTAGATGTCAATAGGATCCTGCTCCCCTTCCCCAACACTCATGTCTCTAGACAATGAAAAACATTCCCTGTGTGGGCAAAATTGCATCTGGCTGAGAATCACTGATCTAGGCTTATTTCTGTGTAAGATAATATATTTTCCTTATGGTTTTAGGCATTTCAATTTGGTCTTCGGCTAGAGCATCCTAGTCCTGAACGTTGTGGTATCAACTATGCCTTTTTTCCACCTTAACCAATTTATTTTTGTTTCTGGTATCTCTGTTTGCAAAATGAAAAACAAAAATATCTGATATTTCCTTTTCTCGTTTTCTCCACTCTTCCTGATTTCTCCTGTCCTCGTGTCCCTTTCTTCCCTTTTTTTCCTCTTCTCTTCCACTCCTCTCCTTTCTTTCCATTTCCTACCTTCTTCCTTCCTTCCTTCCCAACTCTTTTTCTTCCTACTTTCATAATTCTCTTTTTCTTTCCCCCTTCCTCCCTCCCTTCTTTCTTTCTTTTGAATCAGAAAAATCATAGGTCTAAAAAGTAGCCATCAGAGTTAGCTTTGGTAAAGCTGAGACCATTGTGATTCATGCATTAAATCAAAAAAAATTAGAGTGACAAGGCTACTTGTCAACTGATTGTTGACTAGAACGGCAACAAATGAATTATTGTATCTGTTCCTCTTTCTCAGAAAGAATGTCAAGGTACAACAAAATATTCTGCTTACACAGCAGGTAGAGTCACTTCAGGCAAAGCAAAGCGGATGCAGCATGTCAGAAGAAGAAACCACACTCAAACAGCATTGTCCAGGAATCACTTGTGAAAGGCCCTTACTCTTGTCCTACTCTCACTGATATTAGTCATTCTCTTTCATAATGACGACTATCACCTTCACATTTCTGAAAAAGAAGTTCCTATATGAAATCAGTATGAAATTTAGCATTGTCCTGAAATAAGTTAGCTTTTTTTGAAGTAAGTTTAAGACATGTACTAAAATGGCTATTGCAAATTAGAGAATACTCTCTGCCTCCAGAAGTCTTCCATGGCAGATAAAATATATGTATAATTACAGATTGTCAGGATCAAGTTTTGCTCCGATTTAACATAATTAAAAATAGTTCTACAAACTTCAGCATTCTTTTTTTGTAGCAAGAATAACTTATTATATTCTTCCTGTAGTTGGAAAACTACAAATCTAATGGAGCATTTCCTTTACAGAATTAAAGCACCACGTTTGTCAAAGATGCATCTAAACTCAATGCCAATGCTTTCATTAACTATGTTTGACAAACAATTAACAGCTTTACATTTAGACCCGTTGCCATCAAGTCAATTCCTACCCATAGCAACCCGAGTGGATAGAGTAGAGCTGCCCCATAAAGTCTCCAAGGAGCACCTGGTAGATTCAAACTCCCGACGTTTTGGTTAGCAGACTTAGCTCTTAACTACTATGCCTCCAGGGTTTCCTGCTTTACAGTTTAGAGGCAAGTAAATACCACATTTTGAATGGAATTTCTAAATCTTAAAAGACATATATAGCTTTTTAAATACTTTGTATGATTATACCACCTGGCAGATTTTATCATCCAAAGAAATTTCAGATCCATTCTAGAAAATGGCTATCCAACCTTGGTTGTAATACTTTGTTGCAAAGTACTTCCTTTGTTGGACAACTCTGACGCACTTCCTTTCTCTTTTTACTTCCTTTCTTCCTTCTTCTTTCCTTTCACAGTATGTATTGAGTGTTGTATGTAACATGTTTGATGTAATATCTTTTGATACAATAGTGAACAAGACACAATCTGTGCCCTCAAGATACAGTAAAATAAAAAGGTAACTGCAATACAGGATGAAGGTGCTAACACAGAGATAAGCTCAGACACACTGGAAGCAGAAATCATCAAATATTTACTGGATATCTACTGTGTTCTATATAATTTGCTTGGAGTTGTTGTTACGTGCCGTCAAGTTGGTTCCAACTCATAACTACACTATGTACAGCAGAACAAAATGCTGCCTGGTCCTGTGCCATCAGCATGATCATTGCTATGCTTAAGCCCATTGTTGCAGCCACTTTGTCAATCCATCTCCTTGAGGGTCTTCCTCTTTTTGGCTGACCCTCTACTTTACCAAGCATGATGTCCTTTTCCAGGGACTGACCTGTCGTGATAACATCTCCAAAGTATGAGATGAATTCTCGCCATCCTGGCTTCTAAGAAGCAGTCTGGTTGTACTTCTTCCAAGACAGATTGGTTCTTTCTTTTGGCAGTCCACAGTGTATTCAATATTTCTTGCCAATATCATAGTTCAAAGGCATCAATTCTTCTTTGGTCTTCCTTATTCATTGTCCAGATTTTGCATGCATAGGAGGCAGCTGAAAACACCATGGCTTGGGTCAGATGTACCTTAGTCCTTAAAGTGACATCTCTGCTTTTAACACTTGAAAGACCTCTTTTGCGTGAGTGGCCATCTAAGGTACTTCAATGGTCTCACCCTGTCTGGAGCAAGGAAGAAAGAAGAAAACCAAAAACATAAGGAAAAGATTAGTCCAAAGAACTAATGGACCATAACTACCACAGCCTCCTCCAGACTGAGTCCAGCACAATTAGATGGTGCCCGGCTACCACTATTGGCTGCTCTGACAGGGATCACAATAGAGGGTCCCAGATAGAGCTGGAGAAAAATGTAGAGCAAAATTCTAACTCACACACACACACACAAAGACTAGACTTACTGGTCTGACAGAGACTGGAGAAAACCTGAAAGTATAGCCCCCAGACACCCTTAGCTCAGTAATCAGTAATGAAGTCACTCCTGAGGTTCACCCTTCAGCCAAAGATTAGACAGGCCCATAAAACAAAATGAGACTAAATGGGCACACCAGCCCAGGGGCAAGGATGAGAAGGCAGGAAGGGACAGGAAAGTTAGTAATGAGTCGAGAAGGGGAGAGTGTTGGCACGTAGTGGGGTTGGCAACCAATGTCACAAAACAATATATGTATTAATTGTTTAATGAGAAACTTGTTTGCTCTGTAAACCTTCATCTAAAGTACGATAAAAAAAATAAATAAATAAAAGAGGTATTTTGCAGTATGTTTGCCCAATGCAACGAGTCTTGATTTCTTTATTGCTGTTTCCATGGGTGTTGATTGTGGATCCAAGTAAAATGAAATCCCTGCCAACTTCAATATTTTCTCTATTTATCATGATGTTGCTTATTGGTCTAGACGTGAGGATTTTTGTGTTCTTTATGTTGAGGTATAAATCCATATTGCTTCATCAGTTAAGTGCTTCAAGTCCTCTTCACTTTCAGCAAGCAAGGCTGTGTCATCTGCATAACTCAGAATATAATTTTTACTTGCATTAAGGCAAAACCTGCCTCTGTGTGATTTGAACTTTAAAAAAAAAAAAATTTTTTTTTTTTTAATCTACATACACAGCCTGCACGCATAACCACAATGCTGTGGTAATAATATAGTACCTACCCTACAGAGTTGGTGCCAAGTGCTGTTAATGGTATTTGGATAAGTATTATCTGTCTCACCTTTAGCAAATCACTTAGTTTCTCTGGTCCACTTCATCAGAGCCATTGAAATACACAAATGAGATAATTCAGAAATCTGTAAATGACACTATATAAATTATTGTTGTTTTGTTATTATTATACTGTGAAGGACTTCTCAGCCTTTCCATCACTAATAAATTGTATTTATTTCTTCATAAGCCATCGTAATCAATACAATCAGTAGCTAATCAGGGCTTCTGACCTGCCACAAATAACAGATGTGGTAGGCAACTGAGCAGATAGACTCCCAGGCCAAAACAAAGGAACTTTAGTTTTTTGTTTGTTTTGGCTTAAGCCTATGGGTGTTATCACGAAGAAAAAAGTGTAATTTCTACTAGGTTTAATATATAGATATATATATGTATGTATGAAAGCAGACAAAAATCAACATCATTGCCTTATGGATCCCAAGTTCGAAATTATCCTGGTTGGTAGAGAAGATGAACTGAGATCCACTCATCTTCCACCCTCCTTTCCCGCAGATTCAAAAATCCCAAGCGGCCCTCAATTCTCTCAGGAAAGGTTTCATTGGTTGCTTCTGGTACATCAACAATTGATACTTATGTTTGGCTTCTCAATCACTCCTACAATGACTTCTCTCTCCTTTGACTCAGGAGTGCTGTGGATCTGTTCTGATTGATGGTCTAAGGGAGATGAATGATAATTCTTCAAGTGAGAACTTTTGAGGTTTGTTGTCATGAATAGCCCATAGGAGAGAATTAAATGAGACAGATCTTTCTTCTGGAATGGAAACACCCCAGGCCTCGGAGTGAGGGTAGATAAAGGGCCACTGGGGTAAAAATAGTGCCGTGGGTAGAATTTGCTAAAATAAAATTTGCAACAGAATGAAGAAAAGTGCTCAGGAGTCTCTTTGTTACAACAACGAGGACCTATTTCCTTGGTAACTATGATACCTAGAGTCTTGCTGGTAATGCAAATACTGGCAGACACTCTTAGCTTGGGAGAATATTGAAAAATTATATTGGCTTTATAGCATTTCCTACATCTTGAGAGTTAGAATATCTTCTCAGGTCCAGCTTAACTCAGCTGAAAATATTTTTAAGGATTTTATATATTTTTATAAAATATATATATATTTTTAATTACAACAGCTTTCCATGCCCTTCCGACTAATACTATGTCCTTTTCAATATAATACCGTATTCACAGCAGTAGTTGGGGAGGACGAGGAAGGTTATGGAGACGGCAGAAGGTGACGAAAACAGTTGCTGTAACTTTGCCCTTGTCCTAAAAGTCCTCATCTCACTTTTTAAAATTCCAAATAAGCTATGACCAGAATTCTTGGCAGCTTGTACTAAATATCAAAAGTCTGAAATTTTACCTATTTTGAATCCCAAATTGAGGAAAAGAGAGGTTCTCCACCTTTCTACCTCTAATTTTATTTACAGTGGGTTGTGTCTAGGTTCAAAGTATGAAATCATATTTGCTTAATAGGTATAATCCAGCTTGATTAGCTATGAAGGAAAGAAACAAATGAAAACAATTGTGTAGCAATGTGGTCATTTATTGCTGTTCTACGTAAAGATGAAAATATTCAGTCCCCTCTCTGTTCATGAATGACTCTACCATTAGACTTCAATATGCTTGATTATAACTCGACTTTTCTGGTTTTTTTTTTACTGTATTACAAAAACAGCAGCCCCCGATTTTTAAAAGAGAACCAACCGTTAATGTAAAGGTTGATGGCATAGAGGGGGTACTCATTAGGTTTTTATTTAGGAATAAAAGTTTCAACATTGGCCTTATTTGCTCTCTTTTTTCCTGCTGGCTGACCATTCTTTTTGCCCCCAAACAATAGTGAACTAAAAGTAAATGGGCCAAACAATGCTAAAGCAACTCTTGCAGAAGGATGAGCCCTTCCTTCACGAAATGAAGACAAGGCTTTATCTTCTCTGATGATAAATCAGTCTTAGAAATTTGGAAAAGGGGGAAATTTTCTGAGAAACCAGATCTTTAATTTTATCCTGTATTTTCAAAGTGATAAAAAGAAAAAGTGTTTATTTTTTGACAAATGCCAGTGAGAAATAACTAAACCAGTATTAGAAAAAAAATAAAAAGGAAAAAGGTGCCACTATTTTCACCTTCCCCCTCTGACATGCTCACCTGTAGCACAGCCTCCCAGCCAGTGCCCCATAAAAAAAAATAGCAGCCTGATATTCCACAAGTGGGCTAAAGGTCTGTCCAGGTACTGATTCCACGGCCCTCCACGTGGTCATATGTATGTGTTCCACACATAGTGAAACCTCAACACCAAAACATCGACTGATAATTCCATTTTGTGTTAAAGTAAATGTGGAAGGACATCTCACCCACTTACCCCTCTGAGTCACCATTCACACAGATCGCGGTAAGATAATGATTCCCACTTTCCGCATTTAGGCCACATTCCATGTTTTGATCAAAGTCCTAGAGAAAATTTTGCATTCAATATTTCCAATTATATAAATGGTTTTGGCATAACAATATTTTCTTAAACAAGTAAAAGCAGGGGTTGGTAGATAAGCTAGGACTCACAATGATGGTGAGACTGCTAGAATCTGGTTGCTAGTTCTCAAAATTGTTTTTAACATTTTTTCATTTATAAAAAACAATTTATCTACTCCCTTAGTTATATTACAAGTCACACAGTCTGTGGGTTCCCCCTGCTGGCTTCTTTACTGTTAGGACTCTGAAGATAAAAACACTTATTATACCCATCCACTGAAAACCAACTCCAGAGACAAGATTCCTGACACTGGAAGACGGTGGTTTGGAAGGATAGAGATGTAGCATTAGGACTAAGTCTACAGGAGTCAAGAACCAGTGAGACAGCCTATTCTCTTTGACTTGTTCATCCATATAATGTTTTTATTAAATAGTTACAACCATTTTAAATTTCGATTTCTAGTTGCTTTTCAAAGATTGCCAACAGTAAGTAAGTTACGATTCCCCCATGGTTGTGGTAGTGTTTGCCCGTCTGAGATGGGGCACGACCACTGGAGTTTAGCAGTTACAGGTACTCCCTATGATCTGACCCACACTGAGGCCTTGGGTCATCTGTCCTTTATCATCAGGCGTATTTACATTTTTTACATTTGGCCCATTTCACTCAGCATTGTTTCGTGCCCAGTACCACCAGGTATTTAAGTCTTAGACTACTGCTTTGAAGCAGAGTTCAGATACTACTTGCTCCCAAAACCTCCACTGATTCTACCATACCCCTACACCTCAACCCCTTCGGAGCTAAGTCTTTTTTTTTACATAAAATGATCAAACATGCCTTAGGAAAAGTATGCATGTATAAAAACTGTAACTCAGGATTTAACTGCTTATAATGAGACAGCTCTTATCACTTGGAATTTAAATATGAGAATAGTACACCTTGAGAGTTCCTTTAATGAAAAAAAAATCAAAAGAGTAGAGAGTTACTGTTTCATTTCTGAATCCATTTCTGTAGCTGCAGCAGGGGAGGAGAGAGAGAGGAAAAGAGAGAGAGGTATCCAAAAGACTTTATCAGTCAAATAGCAGAAGAAAAAAAAAAATGTGCTGTGACTGAGAAAGGGATGAAAGAAATATTTGAGGTCTTTTAAGAAAAGACTGTATAATCTTCTCAAGACCTGCCCAAGACAGGCCAGAATTTCAGAAACCCAAACCTCCTTTTACACTGCATTTGGATAAAAAGCAAAGTCTTGTTTTGCTTTGTCATTATGTGCCCCCAAGAAACCTGAACCTACCGTTTGGGCTTAGTGCTCCTTGATGATAGAGATTCCAGGCTTTGGCGGTTTACCAGAGATATATCTGGCATGAAATAAGTTGATTTTTATTTTGCTTTTTTTTTTTTAAGCAATGAGATGGTTAAATAGTTGTTTTCTGAGAACTTCCTGTTTTAAGGCTTTCTCAACCAAATTTAGTTTCTTCCCGTCATTCACTTCTCACTCCATGTATCTTACTTTCACATCTCAGGAGTTCCATTTCTATTATGAAATAAAAGAATGGAGCAGCATAAAGAGTTCTACCTAGGAGTCAGGTTTTTCTGGTTCCATATCACATCTCTGCCACCAACCAATTTCTGGATCTGTTTCCTCCATTGACAGGATGTGAAGTTTAGAACACAGGAAGTGTATTTTATTTTCTACTACAGTAAGTCCTACATAACTAAACATCTTTCTTCATGTGCTGACCTAGTTTAACCTTTTTAATTGAAAATGAAGGCAAGTGAAATGGTCCATGGTTGGTGTACAAGATTTGTACATGGCCCTGACACGAGTCAAAGACATATAGAGGCCCATTTCACACCTATTTGTATTTCGGCAGGACTATTTCAGAGTGATCCCCTGATGGTGTGTGATGAAATGTTAGTAAAACAAAACCTGAACAGCTCAAACTATGTAATGAATTGCTATCTGCATCATATAAAATAACTCACTGATTCAAGCCAACTAGGCTGACACCCGGCCATCAGTCTCACAGAGCAGCATAAGAGTAGGTCCCAATGGCTCAAAAGGACTAATCATGTTTAAAATTTTTCTGAAAGTCCCAAGGGTCAAGTGGGCCACATCTGGCCTATGGGTTGAATAGTGGGCACCGGGTATTAGATAGTCATTAGTGTCTACTTAGTCATTAGTAGATTACTTTCCTCGTTCTCCTTGCATTTTCCAAAGCACATTCCATGGGATGTCACCTGCTGTTCTAAAGAAAAATATGGAGGCAATATTTCTATACTTCTGTATTATATCCTGAATTGAATAAAATATGTAAAAACTAACTCTTTGAGTTTTTAGTACACCAATATGTGATATACTTTGTGAATCTGCATAAGGTGGTAGCTATATTAGTGCTCAACCAGATTTGGCACCACCCTCTGAAGGTCATTTAAAAATGTATTATAGTAATTTTGATTATCATGATGGCTGAGGACCCCTACTTGCATTTAAAAACCCTGTACCATGGATGTTAAATGCCCTGCAATACTTGGGACAATTGCACACAACAAATAATTGTCTGGCTCAGAATACTAGTAACCTGTCACTGATACCAATAGAAGATTTAACATTCCCCGTAGAAATTTGACCACACAGCCTTTAATTTGAAGAGCAACTTGTGAGGTTAGTATTACCAGGAATCCATTTTGGGAAAGCTAGTCTAAAGACTTTGGTTATAGCACTAACCAGGCTCCACCCCATCCGACCCTGCCCCACCTGTGAATTTCTCTTTTTAACTGGGACTTAACCAAGGTGAAATGGAAGGCAGTGTAAAGGAGATAAATATTTGTGGGCAGAAATCCTGCCTCAAATCCACTAAGTCAGAAAGTCAATTCTACCTGCTTAGGGTATTAATGGCTCACTTAGCTTTCTTCAAATATTAGACTGACTCTATAAGCAAAACCCTTCCATGCTGTAGGACAGATTGCTGAAATGGAAGAGAGCCACCTTCTACTTCCTGGGACTGGAGTCAGGACTTTGACCAAGGAAGAGAAGACACAGACTTAGTTATTAAAAAAAAAAAAACAACTCTTTTATGTCCACACAATTAGCTATGGCAATTCCCACACCCCCACATCAAAAACCTGTTCCTTTCCTCCTTCACACAACTCCTCTCAAATCATTGCCCTTTTGATATTTTTCCCTCCTTAACTGCTGCTTAGATATGGTTCATCATCTGGTTTCATCTACAAATATTGTAGGAATTTTCAGGAGAATGGATTAGGGGAAAAACAAGGGATGTGATGGCCATTTCTTTGTACCCCTCTGCTCGAAGATTAGCTATTAATTTATCCATTACAAAAGCCACTTAGCTGGTCCATCTTGAAACAATCATTAATACGTTTGGAGTTTTAATGTCCCTGTCTCTAAGAGTTACTAAAATTAGCCACCTCAAAAAGTTACTGTACAAATAAAGTGAGATCATGTAGTAAAAATCCTTGGCCCTGGCATATAGTTAAGTGATCAATACATGGCAAAGGTGGTGATTTTTATTATTAATAATGGCAAAGTAGATCCTCTGCCTCTTAGTCCACAGTTCTTTGGCTATCTGCAATGTTCAAGAGGACGCTGCTGCTTCCAGCACGGCTAAAAAGTAGCTTTTCTGTGCGGCTCAAGCAGGACTGGTGCACCAGACAGCAGCTGCAGCCTGTTTTCTTAGTCGCTTCCCCAGGCTGCTTCTTTCCATTATCTTTTCCATCACTTAAAATTTCAGTCACAAGAAGGCAAAGCAGCAGAGACCACCAAATTAATTCATTATTTGCCTCTGTTGAATTTATTACTCCTTTTCCAGTCTGAACTGATCCTCCTAGGTAACTTCTAAATAGCATTTTATTAATTAGTTGTGAATAGCTGGTCAATTTGGCAACTTGTGCGTAATATTTGTTAACTTGACTCAGTATGAAAGAGTGAAGGGATCCAGAATCATCAGAACTGACGGGAGCCTTAAGCAGTAACCAGCCCACCCACCCTTCATTTTTACAAACAGGAAAAATAAGACCTAGAAAAGTCACTTGCCAAGAACTCACAGTGGTAAACTGCTTACCTGAGGCTGGAATCTGGCAATCTTGATTCCTTTAGGGCACAGAGTATCACAGAGTATACCAATTTTGATTTTAGCTCAGTGTCTTTTGTAACCACAAGCCAAATAAACAGAAAAATTCAGCTGTAAGAACCTTTATAAACTAACAGTGCATTTAGCTTAAATTCAGAATGTACGTAACTTGTGTCAGGGATTTTTACTAAGAATGCTGGACTAAATAGTACTATCTCAACAAAACAGGACTTAGGACTGCCAATACCTGTCCTGGAAGGAACCTTTGGGGTGAGATGAGAGTATCTCTTAACGTAATTCTCAAGTGGATCTTCCCATTGGATCCCACCTCTTATACCACCTCCTTTTGGATGCTGTGGCTTAAAAAGGGCAACAGCTGTCCCCCTCACCCCTGGTCTCCTTACTACAGTAGAGATGTGGGGAGGAATTTCCAGTTTTTACCTGCAAGGAATCCCTAGTGGTGTAGTGATTAAGTGCTATGGCTGCCAACCAAAAGGTTGGTGGTTCAAATCTAGCAGGTGGTCCTTGGAAACTCTGTAGGGTAGTTCTACTGTGTCCTACAGTGTCGCTATGAGTCAGAATCGATGCAACGGGTTTGGTTTTTTCTTTTTTTAACATGCACAGTGAGGGGAAGCAAAAGGACTATGACTCTCCCTTCCTTAGATGCGCTACAGAGCCATCACATTCCTCGACGTTTTGTTGCATATCTTGGTCATCTCCAGGAGTCGGGGCCACCTGTATCTTCAGGGGCCTAGAGCCCATGCACCTCCTTCTTTCTTCCCGAGGGAAGCCTGCCTCTGACTTCTTTTTCTCCCACTCACTCAGCCTCTCTCATTAAACCCTAACTTTCCTTTTAATTTTTATCAATTGACTTTGATGGGCCATTAAAACCAGATCCTTAATCATTCCCCTTTTCTGGATGGAGGAGAGGATTTAATCTCCTAACCCTTCCAGGGGGTGAGGGAAAATATTTGCATTCAATTTTTATACACTAACAAAGATCAAAATAAAAAATATATTTTTCATCTTAAAATCATCTGAATATTCTGCCATCATTGTACATGTGAGGAAAGTATGTGGCAAGTCACAAAATCCAAATCACCCTCCCACAACTCTGTTAGCTCTCTGTTCTCAGTTTCTGTTTTTTTCAATAGGTTTTCTGCCTGGTAAACTTTCTCACTCCCATTTAACCCTTAGGACCTTCCTCCTTTTATTCTCAGACTTTTCCATTCCTGTTCTTGAGCCCTTACAGTCAGAAAAAAAAAAAAAAAATTGGGACATAGAGACAATGTAGTTTGGGACAAAACAAAAACCAGAGCCCTCCTCTTCTGTAAAATGCGGATGATAATAGGATCTAACCTATAGTGTCATTATAAAGATTAAGAGGAGATATTTTCAAATGTTTTCACCATCCTTAACAGAAGCTCCATGTTCCCTAAGCAATGATTCCTTTTCTTCCTCCCCATCTCACACCTGGTAACCACTAAAAAACTTGGGTCTCTACATGTTTGCCTATTCTAGATATTTCAAGTAAATGGGATATAGTGCTGACGGTTGCACAACATAATGGATGTAATTAAAGTCACTGAATTGTACACGTAAAAAATGCTAAAATAGCAAATGTTCTGAAATACATAGAGAGAGAAAGAGAGAGAGCAAGCCCTGTTGGCAAAGTGATTAAGAGCTCAGGCTGCTAACCAAAAAGTCAGCAGTTCGAATTCATCAGCCGCTCCTTGGAAACCCCATTGGGCAGGTCTACTCTGTTCTATAGGGTTGCTGTGAGTCGGAATCGACTCAACAGCAGTGGGTTTGGTAAATATATATATATATTTATATTTTGTACTTACCACAATAAAAAGCAAGGTGGATACATCATATAAAGTATTTAGTACATCTCTTGGCACATGAAAGCACCCAATAAATGTTCACTATTATTTTACTTTTATGACAAAATTACCCCTAGGAAGTAACAGTATGGTAATTCTATTGCATAAAGAATCTTACCTCCATAGTATACCCCCTCTCTTGGCATCCTTAGGAGAAAAAAAAAAAAAAATCGGTTAATCCTTTGCTTTGGTTTTATCAGCTGCAAATTTGAAATGGAATTAAAATAGGGAATCTCTTGTTTTCATTTAATAAAGGCTAACTCTGAACATTGTGAGCACTGCTCTGCTCCAGGCCAGGGGTGTGATCGAATAAAAAGAAAAGGCAAGCACACTACGAGCAAGCTGAGTAACACTTACCTGCTTTTTGGGTCAATTAAAGTTTACTTTTCCCTTTCTTTCACGTTATTTATATTTGCATTCAGCAAAATTACAGGAGACGTATTATTCATAAGCCTTGATTCCCTGGTGTCTCTCTCCCAGAATGTGGTTTCCGGTCATTTGACTGTTTCCAGAACTAATCACCAAATATGATTTATAGGGTTCCTGTTTCTCATTCTTATCTGAGTGGAATTATCCTGAGCTAGAAGCCTCCTGTCCTATTGGGCATTTCCAGTAAATGTGTTTTTACTAAAAACTGGAATAAGACAACTGTTCTACAAAGCATCAATAGACTAAGAAGGCTGCCTCCAGGAAAACTGCTTGAGTTTCATTGAGCATATGCATATCCCTCAGAAAATATATGTATAAGCACTACAGAAAGTGCTATGGAAACTTTAACTGTATTATTAAATGGATATTACCGATATAAATAACAATAGTGACAATGAAGCATATCTCCAAACAGCTTTTCCAAAAGAAAGAAATACATAAATTCAAAGGGGAATTTTCAGAAACAAAATCCTAACTATGCAATTATAAGTTATGAGGAAGAAATAAGGGAGGCATTCAGAGAACCCAGTCTGAGTCTACACAGAGCAGGCAAACGAGTCCTGATTTAAAAACAAGCACAGAGGAGAAGGAACCTAGAGTTCTTTCATACATATGCAAAAGCCTGTCAGGAAATAGTGTCAGCAAAGCTAAATCCCAGACAGAAACAACAGATGTTCACTACAGAAAGGTGGCTAATATTGTGGAAAAACTTTTGACAAGCTGCAACAGAAACATGGATAAAGTCCTACACTTAGATCTGAAAAAATGAAGACAGATTTTCCAGAAAGCAGAAATCTGACCGAACATCATGTCAAGTAAATGAAACTTAGAGTTTCAGTTGACTCAAGCTCCCTATAAGCCAAGGTTTTAACTGTTGTTGTTGTTAGTTGCTGTGAAGTAAATTCCGTGTGCACAGAGCCGAACTGCATTCCTTAGAGTTTTCAAGGCTGTGACCCTTAGAAAGCACATTGCCGTGCCTGTCTTCCAAGGCACCTCTGGGTTGGTTCGAACTGGTAGCCTTTCCACTAGTAGTTGAGTACTTAACCATCTGTGCCACCCAGGGACTCCTAAAATCTTTGCCTGGCTTCCTAACAAAAAAAAAAAAACTAGTGCCATCGAGACGTACAGAACTAATTAAATCCTCATTACCAAAAAAAAAAACCCATGGCTGTCAAGTCAATTTCGACTCACAGTGACCCTATAGGACATAGTAGAACTGCCCCATAGAGTTTCCAAGGAGCACCTGGGGGATTTGAACTGCTGACCTTTTGGTTAGCATGGTTAGCAGCCATAGCTCTTAACCACTACGCCAGCAGGGTTTCCTACATCCTCATTAGTTAAGTGGAAATATATAGCAAAAGATCTACTCTACTCTGAACTGCGATTGAGTTATGTGCCCAGGCCTGAAGGAACATCAAATTTTAGGAAAGACAAGATTTCTGAAGTTTCCCTCAAATGAAAAAAAGCAAAAATGTAGAAGAATAAAAATAAAAACTGCTTTTGGGATTCCCCCAAAATGTTTTAATTAATTGGTGCTTAAATCTGACTCGCCAATTTCTCCCTAATGGAAGGACATGGTCTGACTTTTAGCACCCATTTAACAAATGATGACCGAGTTGCTAGTATGTCCAGACACTATTCTTGATTATCTAAATTTTATTTTCTCAGGAGCTTTTATCCTGTTGGGTGGATGGAGACAACAAACCAGTGACATGTTGCTGTCTAGTAGATTCCAAGTCATGGCAACCCCAAGTGTGTCAGAGTAGAACTGTGCTCCATGGGGCTTTAGTAGCTGATTTTTCAGAAGTAGATCATCAGGCCTTTCTTCTTAGGCACCTCTGAGTGTACTTGAATCCCCTACCTTTTCATCAGTAGCCAAGTATGTTAACTACTTGTACCACCCAGGGACTCCACAGACAATAAAGCAAGTATGTAAATATATAATGCCAAATGGTTATAAGTGCTAAGAAGGAAAGAAGAAGAAGAAGAAGAGGACAGAGGCAGAAGTGATAAGGTGGGGACAAAACCCCATCAGGCCCTTCCTCCACAGAAGTTGTCCAATTCTGGACCCTGTGCTGCTCTCCTCCTCACTCCTCCACCCTATGTCATAATGAAGTTGGTGTGTATTCTGCATTCCATCTCTGACAAATGAATTTTTGCCATGATACTAGACAGTGTACTAAGAATAACATTTGACATGTGTCTTAGTCATCTAGTGCTGCTATAACAGAAATACCACAAGTGGATGGCTTTAACAAAGAAAAGTTTATTTTCTCACAGCAAAGTAGGCTAAAATCCAAATTCAAGGTATCAGCTTCAGGAGAGGGCTTTCTCTCTCTGTCAGCCTTCTCATCAATCTTCCCCCAGATTAGGAGTTTCTCAGCGCAGGGAGCCTAGGTCTAAAGGACGTGCTCTGCTCCTGGTGCTGCTTTCTTGGTGGTAGGAGGTCCCCAACTCTCTGGTAGCTTCCCTTTCCTTTTATCTCTTGAGACATAAAAGGTGGCACAGGCCACACCCCAGGGAAACTCCATTTACATTGGATCAGAGATTTGACCTGGTAGGGTGTTACAATCCCATCCTAATCCTCTTTAACATAAAATTACAACCACAAAATGGAGGACAACCACAGAATACTGGAATCATGGCCTAACCAAGTTAATACACACACATTTTTGGGGGGACATAATTCAATCCATGACATTCCACCCTTTGGCTCCCCAAAAATTATATCCTTGCAACATGCAAAACATATTCATCCCATCATATATCATAGCACCTCTTAACTGCAAGTCCAAAATGCAAAAATTTCTCTTTATGTGTGAAATCTAGAATACAAGCTATCTGCTTCCAAAGTACAATGGCAGAACAGGCACAAGCTAGATATTTCCATTACAAATAGGAGAAACTGGAGAGAAAGAAGGCGTAACAGGCACCACACAAGACAGCAGAACATATTAGCCTTCAAGACTTTGAAAAAATCCTGTTCTCTGAGACCCTGTACACAATAGCCCGGCCCTCCAGACTCTAAGTATTGGCCACACTCTCTGAATTCTGAATTGAGGCTCCTTAACCCTGGGTATTAGCCCCTCCTTCCAGGCTCACTGGGACAGCAACTCTGCTCCCTAGGCTTTAGACACACCATTCTCCTAGTCTATCTGAGTGGGGACTCCACCCTTAGAAACATCAGGGGTGGTGGCTTCACACTTTGAACTCCCAGAGGCCATGGCCATACCTTTTGAGACTGAGGCAGCTCAGTTTTTTGTGTCCTTTGTTTCTTCAGCTTCTGCTTCCTGTGGCCTCTCTGCCCTCGGGCCTCATGCCTGCATCGGCCTGCTGGGGCAGGTGTTCCAAAGCTCAAATAGCTCATCGATAAGTGCCTGGAGGCATCCCACTCCATCAGAAAGCTTTCTGTGCACAGGCACTCAGCTGTCTTGTTCTGTGGGTCAGCAAGCCTAGCTCTCTAAGTGTCCGGAGGCACCCCACTCCACCAGGAAGCCTCTACACACAGGCACTCAGCTCTTTGGCTCCGTGGGTGGGCTCCAGCACTGTGTTGAGCTGGTCTCCTGGTTCTGCTGCTGCAGGCTCTCTGCTGTGCTAGTCCTCTGCTGCTGACACATTCACAGTTTCAAAACTGCTTTCACATTTTAGGTATCTGTTAGAGCAGCACCCCACTCTCTCAGTACCAAATTCTGTCTTAGTTATCTAGCACTGCTGTAACAGAAATATCACAAGTGGAAGCTTTAACAAAGAGAAGTTTACTTCCTCACAGTAAAGTAGGCTAAAAGCCCAAATTCAGGGTGTCAGCTCCAGAGGAAGGCTTCTTCTCTCTGTCGGCCTTCTCATCAATCTTCCCTCGTCCTACGAGCTTCTTTGCACAAGGAACCCAGGTCCAAAGGCCATGCTCTTCTCCTGACACGGCTTACTTGGTGATATGAGGTCCCCCTGTCTCTCTGCTCATGTCTCTCTTTTATATCTCAAGAGATTGCCTCAAGACACAATCCAATCTTGTAGGTTGAGTCCAGCCTCACTAACACAACTGCTGCCCAACCTCCCTTATTAACATCACAGAGGCAGGATTTATAATGTATAGGAAAATCACACAATACCAGAATCATGGCCCAGCCCAACTGATACACACATGATAATTTTAAAATGACCAATAGTCTGCTGTTCTGCATTAGTATTTAAAAGAGATGAAGGCTTAGGTCCATTTCCAATCAAGGAACAGTGGCTGCTCGGTTCTACAATGCTGACTCCTGCCAAGTTACAATTTATGCTTTGTGGATTTGCCTTAAATGCTGCCTGTCTTCTTTGTTTTGTTCTTCTAAAAGCTGAGTTCCCTTGCATAGAAATAAAACCTATCTCAGTGCTCAAATATCTAGCTTTCTACTGAAACAACAAAAATAATACTTTATGTTGTTTCTACATATTAGTGTATAGTGTACACATATTTACTTACATGAATATGTAACAGTTCATAGTTTGACACTACTTTTCTAGCTACTATTTCCTTTAATCCTCACAATAATTCTATGAAGAATTATTATTCCAGTTTTACAAAGGAGAGCTGTGAAGTTCATTGATGACAGTACTCAAAGCCCAATACTTAACAAATAACAGAGCTACCAACAGAAAACTAGGAGAAATAGTTGACGGTTTTGGCTTGGAGAGGATTCCATTTTAAGAGTGTTCCCTTTGCCAGTTTAGAAATAAGGAGTTTAGACAAGGTGAGGTTCAGGCCCCTTTCAGTTCTAAGTTTGTGGTTTTGCTGCAGTGGTTTTTTACAAGTTCAACTCTGCATCCATATGGTAACATCCCATGGTAGTATGTTTGTACTATTGAAAGACCTTCTGAAGGCAAAGTTGTCTATCAAAGGAGAAACTCAACTCTCATGTTCCCCTTGTGTAAAATTAAGAGACTGGGTAAGAATATCTTCAAGATATTTTCCAATTCTATTATTCTACAATGCTTTTTGTAGTTTTTTTTTTAATCAGCTTTTTACTGTAAGTATGCTTACCAATATTTTGTCCATTTTTCCCCTACAAATTCACAAGACGATCTGTTTGCATTAAGCACACATTCACAGATGACTTTCGAAGCTCAAAAGCAGCCAATCTGAGTCCACAAACTAGAATGAACCAGAAATCTGCATTTTCTGAGCAGGTTGATTTAAATATAGCTGATCCAAGAATATAAAAGGTTCCCTTTTCAAACCGCAAATAACATTTCATTCATCTTACTGAAAATTTTCTACCCAAGGACTCAGATGAAACCATATTTGAAGAGGATGCTGCATAACAAAGGTTGTACCCATACTGCATGTACTCTGAAGAACTTGCAAAATTTCCAGAAACTTCTGCATTGAGAATGGGGTTCATGTGGGATTACAAAACCAGAGTAACTGCTCAAAATCCATACTCTGCCCTTATTCAAATGATGTAGCTATTCATTCCCAAATTTTAAAAAAGAAAACTTATATTACACTGCTAAGAAGTAAAGCAAAGGGGACAGAAGAAAGAAACTGTACAACTCAGCTGAATTTGCAACCCAAAGATTAAGCAAACTGTGAAGGAGGCATTGTTGATCTGTAAAGGCCTCCTGCTTCCTGCAGTACTGCCCCAGTGTCAGCTGCCCACTTCTCTCCAGCTTCCACCCAGCTGCCAAGAAACAGTTCCCCATCAACTCACACTTAACTGCAACCTGTCCACACTCCTACACACACACACACACACACAAGTAAGCAGCCCATCTGTGATGGTATATCATTTGTTTCCTAATTGTCTCTTCCTTCCCATCCCCTTTTCCTTAATTCTATGAGCACTTCTATTCCTACTTAAGGAAAGATTTCTTTGCTGTAAATAACAAAGCATTTAACTGGCATAGTGACTAAGAGCCAGATTTTGGAATCAGACAAAAATACTCTCCCCCTTACTAATATTAAGCAAATCACTTAACCTCTTTATGCCTCACTTTCTTCACCTATAAAATGGGAATATTACCTTCTCTATTTGCTTTTTGTGAGTACACAGTTTCTGCCCAATAAATGTAGCTGTTATTCCTGTTATCACATTAAAGAGAGATAATTCTTTCAGAGGAGTATAATTTCCTGGGGGTGTGGAGAGGGGGTTGGTGAGGGGCAGGAAGAGCAGTTTCCAGTTAGATGACCTTATGGTAAAATAGATCTTACACTGGACTGGGCATTGGAAGATCTGGGATCTGGCCCTGGCCCCACCTCCCCTTTGTATAAACTTAGGCAAGGTCTTAAGTTCCCAGTGAGTAAAATACCCTATCATGTACTTTTCAGCTCTTATTAGTTATCAACCTATTTCTTCCCAGCTTATACTTCATTGCCTGCTCTGTAAATATGGAGATGGGCCCTTTCATTATTTTCCTTTACCAGTTGTCCCCATGTTAAGCTTTGTCAGTAGGTGACACTGGATAGTTATGGCAGAAAGAAGGGATTTTCCTTCCTGGTTCTGGTGTGCTGACTCAGCAGGCTTCTGCAGCCTGGTTATCCCAGTATCCACTATGCCATCACCCAGCTCCTGGTCCCTGAGGTGCACAGCAGTTAGCAGCGCCCAGCAGGCAGCAACTTCCCCCCACATCTGCATCCCCAGGTCCAAGCAACCAGGAAGTTTTATATTGGAATGCCTCAAGTGAGACAACTTTCTATGATCAGCTTGCCCCAGCCCCTAGAAGATGGATTTCCAGCAAGTTCCAGAGGGAAGATTTCCAGCAAGTTGCATTGGCGAGCCACCACAGCAATTTCTCTGCCATTTAGTGAGTCACAGCTGTGCCCTCTCCAACAAGGACTAGGTTTCAGCCCTGGGGATGAAGGGAGGACCTTCCTTGGGTGCTCTGTTTCAGTCTTAGTGCTTCAGTCTACTCCTTATATCTTCTATTCCTACACTCTTTAGAATTAATTCTCTTTACTTTTTGCTTGTCAATCCCTCCTCACTCCAATCCCTGTTATTTCTAATAATTCTTTAAATTTTCCCTATACAAATTACTGTGTGGGTTTTTGTCTTCTGATTGGGCCTTCACTAATGCACAGCTCTAGGATTTTGAGACCCAGAAATACTGCAATTTCAGGAGTGATTAGGAATTTTTGTTTTTTTTTTTAGGAATGGAAACTACTTATCTCAATGCTAACTAAACCTGCTTGAGGAGCATCGCTTCTGGACTGAGACGTCAGGGAAGGACAACAGAGCCTTTTGAAAGGGAGAAACACATTTGAAGGAATGATGTATTTTCACTTAGCATGCAATACAGATATAACTTTTGAGTCCAATATCATCTAAATAATTAAGAGATACATTCAAAAACCTTAACTTGGTTCTGCACCAAATACAGTGGAGAGCTAAAGTCAAAGAAGCTACAGTAGTTATTACACTAAAACCAGACTTAATCGGAAACAAAAGGAGCTGCTTACATAAGGTCAGTCTCATAGAAACATTGAAAGGATAACAAATTGCATACAGAAAAGAAAGAGAAGGAGAAGCAGCAGCAAAATGTTATAGGATTGTCTACCTCATAATTTTTTACCTGTTCTTTCAGCATTGGGACCAAAGGTTTTATACAGTGATATGAAAAGCTGATTGACAAGTCAGGTTATGCTTAGTCACATCAGATCCCAATTTTCTTCCTTTTATACAACAACATTTTTATCTGTTTATGCTTGTGTTTTTCATCTCATTGTAGATTTGCTTCCATAAGCATCCTTAAAGCACGAAGAAACCATTTTATTCCTCTTTAGTCCTTCCACAATCCCAGGAAGGGTTAATATATCAGAACATGACTGCAACATTAGATTCTGTGGTCATGTGGTCTCTTGTAACCTCTTCCTTCTTGTTCTATGTATTTTTATGCGTTCAATCATTAGATCACTATTTCATATTTGTACGTATTCAATTATATTAGGAGTGGATCTGGGTAATTTCAAAATCTTGTTATACTGAATGTGCAGGACCCCATGCAGACAGTCTGAAACAGACATAAAATGTTAACTCATTCTCCTTCTAATATTCTGACCTACTACTCTAAATCTAATCTTGTTGTTGTTTTTACCTTCCGTCCAGTCAATTTGGACTTGTAACGACACTATGTACAACAGAACAAAATACTAACAGGTCCTGTGCCAGCCTCACAATCATTGCTACGTTTGAGCTCATTGTCGTATTCACTGGGCCAATACAGCTCCTTGAGGGTGTTTCTCTTTTTTGCTTACCCTCTACATTACCAAGCATGATATCCTTCTCCAGGGACTGGTTCCTCCTGGTAATATGTCCAAAGTATATGAGACAAAGTCTTGTCATCCTCACTTCTAAGGAGCACTCTGACTGTACTTTTTTTTTTTTTTTTTATTGAACTTTAGATGAAGCTTTACAGAACAAACTAGCTTCTCATAACAGTACACAAATTGTTCTATGACATTGGTTAACAAACCCATGGCATGTCAACACTCTCCCTTCTCAACACTGGGTTCACTATTACCAGCTTCCCTGTTCCCTTCTACCTTTTAATCCCTGCCCCAGGGCTGATGAGCCCCTTTAGTCTTGTTTTGTCCCATGGACCTGTTCAATCTTTGGCTAAAGGGTGAACCTCAGGAGTGACCTCACTACTGAGCTAAAAGGGTGTCTGAAGGCCATAGGCTCAGGGTTTCTTCAGCCTCTGTCAGGCCAAAAAGTCTGGTCTTTCTTTTTGAGTTAGAATTTTGCTCTACATTTTTCTCCAGATCTGTCTGGGACCCTATATTGTGATCCCTGTCAGAGCAGTCAGTGGGGGGTAGCCAGCCACCATCTAGTTGTCCTGGACTCATGGTAGATGTGTAGTCCTTTGGACTAATCTTTCCCTTGTGTCTTTAGTTTTCTTCATTCTTCGTTACTCCCAAAGGGGTGAGACCAGTGGAGTATCCTAGATGGCCACTCACAGGCTTTTAAAACCCCAGACGCCACTCGCCAAAGTAGAATGTAGAACATTTTCTTTATAACTCTGTTATGCCAATTGAGCTAAATCTTTCCTGAAACCATGGTCCCCACAGCCCTCAGCCCCACCAATTCCGTCCCTCAGGGAGTTTGGAAATGTCTTTGGAGCTATCATGGCCTTGCCTTGTACAGGTTGTGTTGGCTTCTGCAGCATTGTGTACTGTCTTACCCTTCACCAAAATTACTGCTTATCTATTGTCTATTAAGTGCTTTTCCATCCCCACCCCTCCCCTCCCTTATAACCATCAAATATTGTTTCTTTTTGTATGTAAACATTTTCATGAATTTTTACAATAGTGGTCTCATACAATGTTTGTCCTGCTGTGATTGACTTACTGCACTCAGCATAATGCGTTCCAGATGCATCCATGTTATGAGATGCTTCAGACTCATTGTCATTCTTTAGCGTTGCGTAATACTCCATTATGTTTATGTACCACAGTTTGTTTATCCATTCATCTGTTGACGGGCATCTAGGCTGTTCCCACATTTTAGCTATTGTGAACAGTGCTGCAATGAACATGGGTGGACATATATCTATTCATGTGACGACTTTTATTTCTCTAGGATATATTCCGAAGAGTGGGATTGCTGGATCATATGGTATTTCTATTTCTAGCTTTCTAAGGAAGTGCCATATTGTTTTCCAAAATGGTTGTATCATTTTGCATTCCCACCACCCGTGCATAAAAGTTCCAATCTCCCTGCAGCCTCTCCAACATTTGTTATTTTCTATTTTACTAATTTGTGCCAGTAGTGCCGCGGTGAGATGGTTTCTCATTGTGGTTTTGATTTGCATTTCTCTATGGCTAGAGATCGTGAGCATTTCCTCATGTGTCTGTTGGCTACTTGAATATTTTCTTTGGTGAAGTGTGTGTTCATTTCCTTTGCCCATTTTTTCATTGGATTATTTGTTGTAGAGGTGTTGGATTTTCTTGTAGATTTTAGAGATTAAACCTTTGTCTGATTTGTAATAGCCAAAAATTTTTTCCCAGTCTGCAGGTTCTCTTTTGATGAGCAAAAATGTTTCATTTTTAGAAGATCCAAGTTATCTAGCTTATCATCTGAAGCTTGTGTGTTGTTGCATGTGATTTGTATCTTGTTAATGCTGTGGTTTGTTGATTTTGTTGATCCTTTCAAAGAACCTACTTTTGGTTTTATTGACTCTTTCTGTTGTTCTTCTATTCTCTATTTCATTTATTTCTGCTCTGGCCTTTAGTATTTCCTTTTTTTTCTGGTGGCTCTGGGCTTCTTTTACTCTTTTCTTTCCATTTCTGCAAGTTATGTAACTAATGTTTTGATTTTTGTCCCTTTCTCTTTTTTTGATGTATGCATCTAATGCTATAAATTGACCTCTGAGGACTGCCTTTGCTGCGTCCCAAAGGTTTTGGTATGATGTGTTTTCTTTCTCATTTGATTCTAGGAACTTTTTGATTCCATCTTTGATTTCTTCTGTTACCCAGTGGTTTTAAGCAGGATGTTATTCAGTTTCCATGTAATTGATTTTTTTTTTTCCCTTATTCTTCCTGTTATTAATTTCTACTTTGATAGCATTGTGGTCAGAGAAGATACTTTATATTATCTCAGTGTTCTGCATTTTGTTGAGGGTTGCTCTGTGGCCTAAGATGTGGTCTGTTCTGGAGAACATTCCATGTGCATTGGAAAAGAATGTGTACTTTGCAGCCCTTGGGTGGAGTGCTCTATATATGTCTATGATGTCAAGCTGGCTGATTGTGCCCTTTAGCTCTTCTGTATCTTTGTTGAGTTTCTTTCTAGATGTTTTTTTTTTTTTTACTGAGAGTGGTGTGTTGAAGTCTCCTACTATTATTGTTGAACTCTCAATTTCCATTTTCAGTGCTGTTAGAGTTTGTTCTACATATTTTGGAGCCCTGTATTTTGGGTGTGTAGATGTTTATTATGGCCAAGTCTTCATGATTGATTGTCCCTTTAATCATTATATAATGTGCCCATCTCTGTCTTTTATGCTGGATTTTGTTTTAAAGTCTATTTTATCTGAGATTAGTATTGCCACTCCTGCTCTTTTTTGGTAGTTATTTGCTTGATATATATTTTTCCATCCTTTCATTTTTAATAAATTTACGTCATTGTTTCTAAGGTGTATCTCTTGTAGACAGCAATTAATAAATCCTGTTTTTTATCCATGCTGTCACTCTCTGTCTGTTCATGGGTGCATTTAGGCCATTCACATTCAGTGTAATTATTGATAGGTATGAGTTTATTGCTGTCATTTTGTAGTGCTTCTTTTTTTTTGTGGTGCTAACATTTTCTTTGTTCCTCATACTCTCTTGTGCTGAGTTCCTTTTGTTTGTAGATTTCTTTTTCATTTCTTCTGTTTTTGTAGATTTTGTTTTTATTGAGACTGTAGGTTTTTCTTCTTTATTTTGATGAGTAGGTTTGTTAACTTTCTTTGTGGTTACCTTGAAATTTCCCCTATCTTCCTAGGTTTGAACCAGTCTATTATTACTTGGTACCACCTTGCCTTCCTCTCCATTAGAAACTTCTATACTTGTACCATTTATTCCCTCTTTTGTTGGTCTGACATTGTTGTCATTTACAGATTAACCTCTCTGGTTCTCTGTTGCAATTGTTTTGGTTTTGGACAGTCCTTGAAAGTTCATTTCCTAGGTTGGTATCTGGCTGGGACAATCTTGTGTCCTAGATTCAGGCTGTGGTCTGATGTTTTTTGTTCTCAGACTGAAGGACTCCTCTTAGTAATTCTGGTAAGTTTGGTTTTTACATATTCCCCTAATTTCTGTATATCTGGAAATGTTCTAATTTCACCATCATATGTGAACAAATGTTTTGCCAGATATATTATTCTTGGTTGGCACTTTTTTTTCTTTCAAGGTTTTATATATGTCATCCCATTGCCTTCTTGCCTGCATGATTTCTGCCAAATAATAAGAGCTTAGTCTTGTTGTTTCTCCTCTGTATGTGACTTTTCATTTTTCTCAAGCTACTCGCAGGATTTTGTCTTTGTTTTTAGCAAGTGTGATTATGATATGCCTTGGTGCTTTTCTTCTGAGGTCTATCCTATATGGGTTTTGTTGAGCTTCTTGTACAGTCAGCTTTTCATGATTCATGATATTAGGGAAGTTTTCTGTCAGCAATTCTTCAGTGATACTCTTTGTGTTTTCCATTTTCTCTCCCTGTTCTGGAACTCAGATCACTCACAAATTTTTGCTTTTGATTTTATTCTACATAATTCTCAGTGTTTCTTCATTCTTTTCTCTGATTTTTCCTCAAACAGAGTTGTATCCAAGTGTTTGTCCTCAATCTCGCTGATTCTGTCTTCCATCATTTCACACCTGCTCCTCAGCCCTTCTATGACACTGTCCACTTCTGAAATCTTGTTGTATGTCTTATCTTTTGGATTTCTAATTGCTGTTTTTGAATAATTTCTAGCTGTGAATTTATTTTGGCATTTTGTTCCTGTATTACTTTCCTGAATTGTTCCATTTTTTTGTCTGTATTTTCCATGAATTTGTCTGCTTTTTCCATAAATTAGTCTATTTTTTCCTCATTTTTGTCAACTTTTTGCTTCAACTCTTGGATTACTCTGAATATTAGTGATTTGAATTCCCTGTCAGGTAGTTCTAGTGCCTTTTCTTCTACTGGAAAGTCATCTGGTGTTTTATTTTGGATGTTTACTGAAACCAGCCTGTTCTGTTTTTCAATATATTTTTGATATTGTCAGTTGTCTTTTCGGACATTCAGTAGTTATTTTCTTCATTTATTGATTGTAGATTTGCATGTTTCATCCTACTTTTTTATTTCATTTGGTTATTTCTGAGCTGGGAAGCTGTGCATTCTTTGTTGTTTGCTTGTCTGTAGTCATGATATTTTCACCTGCTTGTCCAATGGGCAAGGCCAGTCATTCAGCTATGGTGCAGCAGGGCAGGTCCAGCTGAAGGGGAGGGGCTGGGACAGGTTGTTTGTGGCACATGCTAGGGCCAACAGGGAAGGCCAGGAATCAGTGCCAGGGAGGTACCAGTAGGCTGCACCTGTGCTGCTCAGGGGTGTGATGCTCAGTGCACAGTGCAGGTAGGCAGGAAAGAGGGCAGAGGTTGTGATGTGTGGAGCAAATAGGGGTATGGGAATAAGGAGAGAGAAACAGAAGCCAAACACAAACAAGCAAAAAAAGAAAGAAAAAAAAAGAGTGCTAAGGGAGGTTTGCCATTGGAGTGGATAGATGAGAAACTGATAAATAGAGAAACAAGCAAAAAAAGAAAGAAAAAAAAGAGTGCTAAGGGAGGTTTGCCATTGGAGTGGATAGATGAGAAACTGATAAATGGAGAAAAGGAAAAAAAGAAAAGAAAAAGGGAAAAAGAAAGAAAAAATAACTAGATAAAAATTTGGAAAAGAAGAGCCCCCAGGAGTCCCAGTGTCCCATGGGTGGGGCTGCTAAGACTAGAGAAGTGGCTCCCAGGCTGCGCAGTATATCCTGACTAGAGGGGGTATAGATGTCACACAGCACCAGGTATTCAGGAGACAGGAAAAGAAGATAAGTGTAGAGAGACAAGAACTGAGAAATGAATAAAGACAGAAAGGAAAAAAGAGAGAGAGAGAGAGAAAAGGAAGATTTATTCCGAAGTATTTTATTGGGGGGGAGGGGCTATTATAAATGGCATTGTTTTCGTGATTTCCTTTTCATTGTTCTCTTTATTGGTGTGTAGGAATCCAACTGATTTTTGTATTTTTATTTTGTATCCTGATGCTCTGCTGAATTTTCTATTAGTTCCAGAAATTTTCTTGTGGAGTCTTTTGGATTTTCTAAGTATAGTATCATATCATCCACAAATAGGGACAGTTTAACTTCTTCGTTACTGTCTTGCCTTATAGCTCTAGCTAAGACTTCTAACACAATGTTAAATAGGAGTCGTGATAAAGGGAATCCTTGTTCCTTTTCTCTAGGGGAATGTTTTTGGCCTCTCTCCACTGAGAATGATATTGGCCATTGGTTTTGCATAGATGCAGTTTATTATGTTGAGAAACTTCCTTCTATACCTATTTTATTGAGAGTTTTTATCAGGAATGGGTTTTGGACTTTGCTGAATGCCTTTTCTGTGTCAATTGAGATGATCGTGTGATTCTTTTCTTTCCTTTTATTTATGTGGGGGATTAAGTTGATTGATTTTCTAATGTTGAACCATCCTTGCATACCTGGTATGAATCCAACTTGGTCATGATGTATTATTTTTTTGATATGCTGCTGAATTCTATTGGATAGAATTTTGTTGAGAATTTTTGCATCCATATTCATGACGGATATTGGTCTGTAATTTTCTTTTTTTGTGTCATCTTTGCCTGGTTTTGGTATCAGAGTTATGCTAACTTCATAGAATGAATTCAGAAGTATCACTTCCTTTTCTATGTTCAACCCAGGGATGTAAGAGACCTATACAAAGAAAGCTACAAAACGCTACTACAAGAAACCAAAAGATATTTACATAAATGGAAAAACATACCATGCTCATGGAAAGTAGACTCAACGCTGTGAAAATGAAAATTCTACCCAAAGTGATTTAAAAAAACAATGCAATCCCAATCCAAATACCAACAACATTATTTAAAGAGATGGAAAAACTTACCATTAACTTTATATGGAAAGGGAAGAGGCCCCAGATAAGTAAAGCACAATTAAAGAGGAAGAATACAGTAGGAGGACTTGTACTACCTGACCTCAGAACCTACTATACAGCTATGGTAGTCAAAATAGTCTGATACTGGTACAATGACAGATATATAGACCAATGGAACAGAATTGAGAACCCAGATGTAAATCCATCCACCTGTGGTCACCTGATCTTTGACAAGGGCCCAAAGTCCGTCAAATAGGGAAAAGACAGTCTTTTTAACAAACGGCACTGGCAAAACTGGATGTCCACCTGCAAAAAAAAAAAAAAGGATGCATACCTCACACCATATACAAAAACTAACTCAAAATGGATCAAAGACCTAAATATAAAGGCAAAAACTATGAAGTTCATAGAAGAAAAAATAGAATCAATGCTTGAGGCCCTAATACACGGCATTAACAGGATACTAATCACAAGCAACAACACACAAGCTCCAGAGGATAAGCTAGATAACTGGGATCAAACGTCTAATCTCTACAAGAAATCTAACACCTGTACAACAAAAAGACAAATAATACATTTAAGAAATGGGCAAAGGAAATGAACAGACACCTCACCAAAGAAGATCCAAGTGGCCAACAGACACAGGAGGAAATGCTCACGATCTCTAGCCATCAGAGAAATGCAGATCAAAACTACAATGAGAAACCATCTCACTGTGGCACTACTGGCACAAATCAATAAAATAGAAAATAACAAATGTCGGAGAGGCTGCGGAGAGATTGGAACTCTTATGCACGGGTGGTGGGAATGCAAAATGATATAACCATTTTGGAAAACAATATGGCACTTCCTTAGAAAGCTAGAACAGAAGAACCATATGATCCAGCAATCCCACTCTTAGGAATATATCCTAGAGAAGTGAGTCATCACATAAATAGATATATGTCCACCCATGTTCACTGCAGCACTGTTCACAATAGCTAAAAGGTGGAAACAGCCTACATGCCCATCAACAGATGAATGGATAAACAAACTGTGGTACATACACATATTACACAGAGCTAAAGAATGACAATGAGTCTGTGAAGCATCTCATAACATGAATGCATCTGGAAGGCATTATGTTGAGTGAAATAAGTCAATCACAGAAGGACAAATATTGTATGAGACCACTGCTGTAAATACTCATGAAAAGGTTTACATACAAAAAGAAACAATACTTGATGGTTATAAGGGAGGGGAGGGGTGGGAATGGAAAAATACTTAATAGACAATAGATAAGCAGTAACTCTGGTAAAAGGTAAGACAGTACACAATACTGGGGAAGCCAGCACAACCTGTATAAGGCAAGGCCATGGTAGCTCCATAGACACATCCAAACTCTCTGAGGGACTGAATCGTTGGGCTGAGGGCCATGGGGACCACGGTCTCAGGGAACATCTAGCTCAACTGGCATAACAGAGTTCTACATTATACTTTGGTGAGTAGTGTGTGGAGTCTTAAAAGCCTGTGAGTGGCCATTTAGGATACTCCACTGGTCTCACCCCTTCGGAAGTAACAAAGAATGAAGAAAACTAAAGACACAAGGGAAAGATTAGTCCAAAGGACTAATGGACCGCTTCTACCACAGCCTCCACTAGACTCCTCTACCACGGCCACAACTAGATGGTGGCTGGCTACACCCACTGACTGCTCTGACAGGGATCACAATATAGGGTCCCAGACAGATCTGGGGAAAAATGTAGAACAAAATTCTAACTCGAAAAGACCAGACTTGTTGACCTGACAGAGACTGGAGAAACCCTTAAATGGCCCCCGGACACCCTTGCAGTTCAGTAATGAGGCCACTCCTGAGGTTCACCCTTCAGCCAAAGAATGAACAGGCCCGTGGAACAAAACAAGACTAAAGGGGCTCACCAGCCCTGGGGCAGGGACTGGAAGGCAAGAGAGAACAGGAAAGCTGGTAATAGGTTACCCAAGGTTGAGAAAGGAGAGTGTTGACACGTCCTGGGTTTGTTAACCAATGTTATACAACGTGTATACTAACTTTTTGAAGAGAAACTAGTTTGTTTTGTAAACTTTCATCAAAAGTTCAATTAAAAAAAAAAAGAAAGAAAGAAATGCCCCCAGCAATCCCACCTGTGCAGCTGTAGATTGGGGGAGTGGTTTCTAAGCTTTGCACTGCAGCCGGGCTAGAAGGGGCTCCTAAGCTGCGAAAAGAAAAAGAAAACAAGCAAACAAAAGAGAACAACATAAAGAAGTGGGAAAAAAGCTCCAGGGATCCCACCAGCATGGTGTCCTGGGACAGGAGAATGGTTCCCCAGTCAAGTGTGGCTTCACAGCCTTTAAAGAAAAAGCAAAGATTGCACAGGGAGCCAGGTGTTCCAGAGAAAAGAGGGGGAGGTGGTAGGAGGCACAGAAGAAACCAAAAGAGAGGGAAAGAATCAACACCAGCTCAGGGGCCTGGCCAGTGTTGGCAGGGTGAATCCAAGCAGCCTGAGGCCAAAGCAGTTGCCTCCCAGCCAAGAGACTGCTGGCGGGAAGCTGAGGGGGCCAAAGCGGGAGAGGAGAAAGGGGGGACCAGGAAAAGGTATATCGCTTGTTACCGGGTGTTCTGTCTCCTGCTGGGAACTTCGTGAAGCTGCTTTCCGTACTCCCTGTCCGCTGATCTCTGACGTGTGTGGGACGAATCCAAGCAGCATCGATGGCTGCACTTCCCAGCTGGCAGAGCCACCGCAGCTAGGCAGCAAGCTCGGAGGTAGAGCAGCGGGGAGAGAATGGGGGGTGGGGAAGCGTGTATCACTGGTTACCAGGTGCTCTGCCTCCTGCTGGGAGTTCCACGAAGCTGCTTTCCTCTGCTCCCTGTCTGCCGATCCCAGGCTGGAGTCTAAGATGGTGGATCCGTGCAGCATTAGTTGATGGGGCCCTCCAAACTGATCTCTTCTCACTCTCTGTCTTCTGTCAGTTTCTTATTCTGTTCAGTGCTTGGCTGAATTCTTTATCTCTTCATTTGACACCTCAGGTCCCAGAAATGATGTTTGTCTCTGTTTTACTTAGTTTTTCAGGTCTTTGCTGTGGACGGACAGTGTGGTGTTTCTGTCTACGGTGCCATGTTGGCCAGTAGTCCGTTCGTTCTTCTGGAAATCCATGGTATATTCAATATTCTTTGCCAGCACCATAATTCAAAGGCATCAATTTTTCTTCAGTCTTCCTTATTCATTGTCCAGCTTTCACATGCATATGAGGAGGTTGAAAATATCATGTCTTAGGTTAGATATGCCTTAGTCTTCAAGGTGACATCTTTGCTTTTTAATGCTTTCAAGAGTTTTTTTGCAGCAGATTTGCCCAATGAAATAAATCATATGATTTCTTGAATGCTGCTTCCATGAGTGTTGATTGTGGATCCAAGTGAATTGAAATCCTTGACAACTTCAATCTATTCTCCATTTATCATGATGTTGCTTATTGGTCCAATTGTGAGAATTTTTGTTTTCTTTATGTTGAGGTGTAATCCATACTGAAGGATGTGGTCTTGAATCTTGTTCAGTAAGTACTTTAAGTCCTCTTCACTTTCAGCAAACAGGGTTGTGTCATCTGCGTATCTCAAGTTGTTAATGAATCTCCCTCCAATCCCGATACCATGTTCTTCTTCATATAGCCCAGCTTTTTGGATTATTTGCTCAGAATACAGACTGAATAAGTATAGTGAAAGGATATAATTCTGATGCACATCTTTCCTGACTTTAAACCCTGCAGTACCCCCTTGTTCTGTTCAAACTACTGCCTCTTGGTCTATGTACAGGTTCCACATGAGCACAATTAAGTGTTCTGGAATTCCCATTCTTCTCAATGTTATCCATAATTTGTTATGATCCACAAAGAAGAATGCCTTTACATAGTCCTCTTTCTAATACTCTTGGCTTTCAGCCAAGATCCATCTGATATCAGCAATGATATCCCTCTTTCCACGTCCTCTTCTGAATCCGGCTTGAATTTCTGGCAGTTCTCTATTGATGTATTGCTGCAACCGTTCTTGAATTATCTTCAACATAATTTTACTTGCATGTGATATGATATTGTTTGATAATTTCTGCATTCTGTTGTATTGTCTTTCTTTGGAAAAGGCATGTATATGGATCTCTTCCAATCTTCTGGTCAGGTAGCTCTCTTCTAAATTTCTTGGCATAGATGAGTGAGTGCTCCCAGCATTGCATCTATTTGTTGAAACATCTCAGTTGGTATTCAGTCAGTTCCTGAAGCCTTGTTTTTCATCAATGCCTTCAGTGCAGCTTGGACTTCTTCCTTTGGTACCATTGGTTCTTGATCATATTCTATCTCCTGAAATGGTTGAAAGTTGACCAATTTTTTTTTTTTTTTTGGTACAGTGACTCTGTGTATTGCTTCCATCTTCTTTTGATGCTTCCTGCATCATTCAATATTTTGCCCATAGAATCCTTCAGTATTACAACTTGAGATTTGGAGTTTTTCTTCAGTTCTTTCAGCTTAAGAAATGCCAAGCATGTTCTTCCTTTTTGGTTTTCTAGCTTTAGGTCTTTGCACATTTCATTATAATATTTACTTTGTCTTCTCAAGCCACCCTTTGAAATCTTCTGTTCAGCTTTTTTACTTCATCATTTCTTCCTTTTGTTTTCGCTACTCTATGTTCAAGAGAAAGTTTCAGAGTCTTCTGACATCCATTTTGATCTTCTCTGTCTTTTTAATGATCTCTTGCTTTCTTCATGCATGATGTCTTAATGTCATCCCACAACTCGTCTGGTCTTTGGTCATTAGTGTTCAATGCATCAAATCTATTCTTGAGATGTTTTCTAAATTCTGGTGGGATATACTCAAGGTCATACTTTGACTCTCATGGATTTGTTCTAATTTTCTTCAGTTTAAATTGTTCATCAACTTGCATATGACCAACTGATTGTCTGTTCCACAGTTGGTCCCTGGCCTTGTTCTGACTGATGATATTGACCTTTTCCATCATCTCTTTCCACAGATGCAGTCAGTTTGATTCCTGTGTATTCCATCTGGCAAGGTCCATGTGATATAGTCGTTGAAAAAAGGTATTTGCAATGAAGAAGTCATTGGCCCTGCAGCAATCTATCATGTAATCTCTTGCATAATTTCTATCACTGAGGTCATATTTTCCAACTACAGATCCTTCTTCTTTGTTTCCAACTTTCACATTCCAATTAACAGTAATTATCAATGCATCTTGACTGCATGTTTGATCAATTTCACACTGCAGAAGTTGGTAAATATCTTCAGTTTCTTCATCTTAGTGGTTGGTGTGTAAAATTGAATAGTAGTCATATTAACTGGTCTTCCTTGTAAGCGTATAGATATTATCCTATTACTGACAGCAATTGCATTTGTGGATAAATCTTGAAAAGTTCTTTCTGATGATGAGTGCAATGCTATTCCTCTTCAATTTGTCATTCCTGGCATAGTAGACCATGTGATTGTCTGATTCAAAATGGCTACTACCAGTCCATTTCAGCTCACTAGTGCCTAGGATATTGATCTTCATATATTCCATTTCATTTTTGACATTTCTAATTTTCCTAGATTCATACTTCATACATTCCACATTCTGATTATTAATGATGTTTGCAACTATATCTTCTCATTTTGAGTTGTGCCACATCAGATAATGAAGATCCCAAAAGCTTGACTCCATTCACATCATTAAGGTCAACTCTACTTTGAGGAGACAGCTCTTCCCCAGTCATTTTCTGAGTGCCCTCAAACCTGAGGGGTTCACCTTCCAGTACTATATCAGACAAGGTTTCAACACTGTCCATAAGGCTTCCACTGGCCATTTTTTTCAGAAGTCGATCGTCAGGTCCTTCTTCCCAAGTCTGTCTTAGTCTGGAAGCTCTATTTAAACCTGTCCACCATCAGTGACCCTGCTGGTATTTGCAATAACAGTGGTATAACTTTTAGGATCACAGCAACACACTAAGCCACTACAGTATGATAAACTGAAAAACAAGAAGTCTGTCAAATCTTAGTTCTCTTTTTTCCGTCTAAAACTTCAGAAGATAATGCCACCCGCTACTTTACAGAGAAAATATCAATCATTACGCAAACATGCATATGCACATGAACATATAAATGCCTCCTATTCTTGCCACCAAATACTCAAACTTGCCATATATACATATCTAGGTTAACAGTGTTTCTCACTCATCCTGTCCCCTATCTAAGGGCAATACTTCCCTACTCAAGTCTTTCCCATTTAAAAATAAAAATACTTCCTTCAATGTCACATCCTGTACCACTTAATAACTTCTCTCTCCTCACCTTTAAGGCCAAACTTCTATTTAAAAAAAAGAGTTTCAACTCCCCTCCAACTTACCCCACAAACTATGCTAGTCTGGAGTTTTGCCTTTATCACTCTACTAAAAGGGCTCTCACCAAGCTCACCCAAGACCTCATGTTGCTAAACCCAGTGGATATTTGTAGTCTTTACCTTACTTAACTTCCTAGCATTTTTTGACTTAGCTGACCACTCCCTGTTCTTAAAATTCTTTTTCCCTCAGGGTTGCAAGGTACCGTATTTCTGGCTGCTCACTTTAAACTCCTTTGTTTCTTTAGTTATTTAATGTTGAAGTATTTCCTAAAAGCTGTCACAGACCCTGCTATATTTTCACTTTGCACTTTCTCTCTTAGAACTACCATCTATGCCCATGTCTTCATTGCTACCTAAACATAGGTGATTCCTAAATTCACACATCCAGCTCAGATACCTCCATTGTATTTCAAATATGAGTTTGTAATAGTCACTTTGACATCATCCATAGAATGTCTCTAAAGCTCTTCAAAAGTAATAAATCCAAAACCACACTCATGACACTCCTTCCTCTTCCAAAAATTGTAGCCTTCTTGTAATTGACCATGTCTCATTCATTTAGCTGAGTAAAACTGAAGCCTAGGAGTTATCCTTGATACCTCCTTTTCCCATACATCCTATATCAAATCCATCACCAGTGTGAGTCAATTTTACCCTGTAAGTATTAATCAAATATACCCACTTTTTAAATCTTTGTCTACATATCCCAGTTCAAGACATCATTATCTTTCTACCAAGCAATTTCAATAGTCTCGTCAAACATATTCCTGTACCCAATAGTCTCATCAAACATATCCCTGTACCCATATTTGTACTTCTTTTCACCTACCCTACCCTAACACATATACCGTGCTATTATAGCTGGAGTGGCCTAATGATATCATCTCTGCTTAAAACATCTTAGTAGCTTTCCGTTTCTCTTGGGATATGGAACAAAATCTTTCAGTGGTTAAGAAGGCTGTTAGCCTGGTCCCTACTCACCCCACACTTTCCCTGACCCTTGCGATCTGTTTTAGCTACCCTGGCCATCTTTCAATTACTCAAAATGCCATGCTATTTTTGGCCCTGTTTATGCATGGAATACTCCTACTTCCTTGTTTCACCAAGGTAATTCTTAATTTATCTTTTAGATCCTACCTCACTAATCACCTCCCCTAGGACGCCTTCGTGATTCCTATCTAAATCAATCAAATCTTCCTATTATGTGTTCTCATGGCAACACTTACATCTCTTTCATTAAACTTGTCAGCTTTATAATGTTGCATTTATTTACTTGTGCGATCACTTAATTAATCTATATCCCCCTACGGACTACACACTCATGAAGAACAGGGAACATATCTGTGTAACCTAGCATAATGCTGGTTATCATTAAGTATTTGTTGAGTACATAAATAAATTAATGAAATGTTCCTAGTTTTTGCATATAAAATCACTAAGAGCAGATTTTCTGAAGTTAAGGGTAATATTTAAGGCATTTTGTGAACTTCCCTTTTGTTAATATAATTGGTTAAAATGTGTTTCTTGGGAACCTGGGTCCCCCCAGAAGTGGCCCAGAGGTCTGCTGGAGGGAGGGAGTAGAAAGGTGGAAAGTTAGGTGACAGGGATCCAAAACCCTTCCCAACCTCTCTGCCCCACTTTTACCAGGCTAACCCAGATTTTGCCTGTGTTATTCATTATCATTCCATGAAATATTTTGTTTGAATAAATGTCTGGTCCCCCTTTTTCTCCCCTCAAAAGATTTGAAAACTACCTAACTCGGTAAATTTCATTATACAGAGGAGAAAACTGAGACCCGTGTGAAATAAGTGAAATAACCCTAGGCTGCAGAGGTGTCTGATGTAGATTTTCTATATTAGAGGGAAAAAGGAAAAATCCCCAAGAATAAAAATTTCCACTGAAAAGAATATAGTATTCCTCTAATAACAAAGAAGGAGGACTCCTTTCCCTTTTCTCTTTCTCCTCTTTTTTTAAATCCCTTCTCCCTCTTACAACATTTGCTATTCTATCAAGGCATAGACTTCACAGAATAAATGAAAATATTTCATTTTCTGACTTTGTAAAGGAGAGCCACACTGGTACCTAAGTTTTTCAGGCCATTTTCATTCTGTCATTTGCTAGGTAGAAATCCCAGAGATTTTTTAATGCTGAAACTTACCCCAAATAACTAATTGGCTATCACTCATTTTTATTTCTGAAGTGAATTTGAAAATATTCAAGCATTAGCTCAATCCAGATAGATACAATTCATGTATACCAAGGAATTCTAATAAGCAGAAAACAAATTAGAGGCAAAATGCATTGTTATACGTACTGGGAAAAAGTTGCCTTTGCAAACACCAGATGGCACTAAATATTGAAGAAAAAGTCAGAAATTTTACAAAGTGTACACAGATCTCCTCACTAGAGGGAGCTAAGAAAAAGTGAAATTAAAACAATATACTACATACACTCTTGAGTCTCTCTGTAAATAGAATATATATGCTAGCTCAAGATAGAGAAAGGAATATTTATTATAATTTAGAGAAATATATTACTATCAGAGAATTGTATAAAGAAAATGAACCACAAAAAATGATCTCTTGCTCAGGAATCTTAAAGTGATAGAAAATCTATATCACATATATCATCATGTCTCTCTCTTCTCTTTTGCTCTCACTCTCTTTCCTTATCCTTCTCCCCTATTACCATCTCTAGCTCCAGTTCTATCTATATAGCTACAGCTTCAAAAACAATTATACAAAGCGATAAAGAAAAAAAATCTAAGTCCAACAGAAAAAGCACAAAACAGGGAACTCGCAGATGTTGCAAAATTAATAATGGCAAAAAAAAAAAAAAAGGAAAGAAAAGAAAAAAAAGTTCAGTTTCAACAGTAAGCAATGTAATATAAAACAAAAACAAAATTATTATACTCAATTCTGATAAATGTACAGCAAAATAGGTGAAAATTTTCAGGTTAAAAGATGTCTATCTATCATCTCTCTCTCTCTCTCTCTCTCTCTGTCATCTATCTATCCACACACATCTCCACGTTGCTTTCCAGAAAGTTTTTACAAATTTGACACTCCCACTAGTAGTGTATAAGAATGCCTATTTTGCTATGTATTTACCGGCATTTAATAATATAATTTTGTGTGTGTTTTATATTGCTACACTTGACTACTGTTGAAGCTGAACACTTTTTTTCCTCTTATAATTGTTTTGCGCTTAGTGATTCTACTTCTGTGATTTCTCTGCTATTATATAATTTATAATCCATATTCAGATTTGACCTACTATACCAATAATTTCCTTTAGAGCCTTTTTCTTTGATCGAGAAACCAACTCATGATTATATATTGCATTTACTTCGCATATCTATTTAGTCTCCTATAATCTGGAGCAGTTTCTCAGGTTTTCTTTATCTCTGGTGACATTGACATTTTTTAAGAATACAATCCAGTTGCTTTGTAGATGTCTCTCAGCTTATGTTTATTTCCTTATAATTAAATTCAGGCTATGCATTTTTATTCGCATTAGTGTTTTCTCTTCAGTGAATCGCAACAGGATGTTCCATTTTTGACAGTCAGTAATTTGTGGGAAGATGCTTTGAGATGATGTATATACTCTGTTCTTTATCAAAATTTACACTGTAGTTTTATCATCCTTTCATGAGCCTTGCCTGAATCAGTTATTATTAGACTAATCCAATAGTGATTTTCTAACTTATCGTTCCTTCTACTTTTAATAATTAGCATTCTACAAAATTCCAACTCTACAAGAGCTTTTTCCTTTCTCCCCCATCTGTTAATTTATTTTTTTACTAGTAGGATATGCTATTACCTACTTATTAGCAGTTCGTGAATTTTTCTTTCAGTCAATGGGTTGAAATCCATTACTATCATTATTTATTTTGATGTTCCAATTATTCTAGATTTTGACCACTGGGAGAACCTTCAGACTAAGCTTTCTGTCCTTTTGACACGTCTTATCGTCTTTTAAGCACTTCCTTACTTTTTGGCATCACAAGTTGTTTCAGGCTTATCTAGTATTTTTCCCACCTGAACCCTGGAAAATTCCAATCCACCACTACAGGGTCCTTTCTAACCTTCCTCTAGTCCACATTTGTCTCTCCCTTCCCCAAGAGTATAAACCCTGCCTTTGAACATCGTCAATGTATTTACTCATTTGCTCAATCCTGCAATAACGGAAGGTAGTTTCAGAAATGCTATGCTCATACCAGTGTGAAAAACAAACCTAAATAGAATTTAAGACTATTTTAGTTCTTTTTGTCTTAGATTAGGGGTACATATCAAAGTACAGTGTTCAGAGCTATTTGGTTAATCCTTTTATTCCCTTCAGTGTAGTTATATTATCTGAAATAGTTTTTTTTTTTTAATTATTATAGTTGGTTAAATTTAGCTTATTTGAAAAAGTAAAATTGAAAATGAATTTCAATTTGATTGCAAATTAGAAATGTTTCCATTTACTTAATTTTTCACAATGTTTATTTTTTCTGATTAAAAGCAATACAAAATTCCAAAGAAGCCTTGCTTTCAATAAATATAGATACAGTTGATTAACATCTGGGAATGTGCTCATCCTAATCCCTGAATTTAGGCAATGTTTTATAAATTTAAGCCATCTTAACTGTCTTGACTGTCTTAACTGTTATTCTTAGAAGCAAGGATGGCGTGACTTCCTCTCACATACTTTGGACATATTATCAGCAGGGACCAGTCCCTGGAGAAAGAAGAACATCGTGCTTGGTAAAACAGAAAAAAAAAACAAACAGAGGGCCAGTGAAAAAAAAGGAAAACCCTCAACAAGATGGATTGACACAGTGGCTGCAACAATGGGCTCAAACATAACAATGATTATGGAATGGTGCAGGGCCAGGCACTGTTTCTTTCTGTCGTACACGGGGTTTCTATGAGTCAGAGCTGACTCAAAGGCACCCAACAGCAACTGTCTCCAGGGAGCAGAAAAGTTTGGGGATCTTTCCATATCTTCATCCAAGGTCAGGGAATATTTACTCCCACTCAATAAATTTTTAAGGAACATTTGAAGGTTAACATGAATTAGTGTTTCAATTATGCCATAAATTATGCTTTTCCATTATATTAACATAGTAGCCACAACAATGGGCTCAAACATCAAAGATCAGGAACGTGGTGCAGGACCAGGCAATGTTTCGTTGTGTTATACGTGAGTTGGAGCCGACTCAACAGCAACCAACGACAATATATATGTGTGTATGTGAGCATGTATGTATATGTATGTATGCATATATGTATATAGATTTGGCACTCACCTACTCTACTACTGTCAAGTAGATTCTGACTCTGGAATATAGGGCAGAGTAGAACAGCCCCATAGGGTTTCCAAGGCTATAAATCCTTACGGAAGCAGACTGCCACATTTTTGTCTTACAGAGTGGCTGGTGGGTTTGAACTGCTGATCTTTTGGTTAGCAGCTGAGTGTTTTAACCACTGCACCACCACTGTTCCTATTTTCTGTTTCTGACCTTGAACTCCTCCTATAAACCTATTCACTGTCCTTTTCCTCTGTTACGTTTCTTGGCTTTATTTCATAGGTACAATTTGGATGCCTTCTTTTACATCAGGACTGCTTTTAACCTCTACAGGTACAAAATGGCCAGATCTAAATGGATGCTGGCACCTTTCCTGGGAATGCTTCTACAGGGCTAATGCAACCACCACATCCCATGCTCTCCATTCTCAACCCAAGTCCTGTGGCTGAAATGAACAAAAGCCCATCAGTTACAGCTCATAAACTTCTTATCAATAGGATTTGAAAATTGTTGCAAGTCATGCAAAAGCTGTAGTAAAAGTTCAAAGGCTTTGATGATTCATCAGCCCTATAGATTGGCCTTGGGAGAGGGGCTATTTGTCTCTGACAGTGTCTCACTCTTGTATCAACATCCCTTCCCTTTCTTCTACTTTTTTCCTTATATAATGAATATGTTCCGTGGACTGAAGCTATATGTGCTTGGGTGGTCCCTCAGGCCAAAGACCTCTTTATATAAGTTGTTTTACATAGGATTTTTGCTATGGCTGGAAGAACAAGGATTATTGTTGTTGTTTCTTTTCTCTCTCCCCCCACTCCTCTTTCTTTTTTAGTAAGACATATCCAGGAAGTAGAAGAGATGGAGACAGTGGGTGCAGAGATACCATATTAACTGCCCACCAAACTCTTTGGATTGTAGGAAATGTCTGAAAGGGAAAGTAGTTAAGACCAGAAAATAAAGATGTCACTGCCATAAGGGTCTTAGTCACTGCCATGAGATTCTAGGAGCTGGCAATTCTGCTTTGGGACTTGGTTGCCGGAGTTCATTCCCCTCCATCCTTTATATTACTAAGACCTGCTCTGGCCTTCAGGGATATCAGCAACATTAGGAAGATTAAGAGGTCACACACTTGATGGGAAGTGTGTATTATCACAGGCAAGTTGAGATTCCCTCAAATGGTATAAAGACTGTGGATTGTGACAGGGAAGAGCTTAGGAAGACACAACAGGTCTTATATACTGGCCATAACTGCACACAACAACAACAACTGATCTGAAAAACTGGGCTTCGAGCATGTTTAACAGGTCCTCTTTTAGGACCCCTGAAATGACCGTGGGAGAAGGTGCTGAGAGAGTGGTTGTGGGAGTACATTGGAAGTGCTTATTATGGACAATGTTTAGGTAGGAACCTAGTTTTCTTTTTCCTCATATTTCCATGTGGAGGGACATCCACTAAAGAAACACTCCTAGCCTCCCACTTCATCCATAGACTCTTTCTATCCCTTAATTGTTCCTCCATGGGACTAAGTGAGTTACCTGATCGGTGGCCATCACTTTGTTGATATTTTCTCATTGGGTAAAACCAGGGCTTTAAACTGGTTCACTCTGGTTTGACCCCCTGCTGAGAATTTGCATTTCCACCTCAGATACGCTGAATCAGGACCTACATTTTAGCAAAATTTTCAGGTGATTCTTGTGTATAAAATTTTTTAAGAACCACTGCTTTGTTGAAATCTAGATTCTGATTCAGTACACCTGGGGTGGAAATGCAAATTCTCAGCAGGGGGTTGAACTGGAACGAACCAGTTCAAAGCCCTAGGTAAATGAATGTATTAAAAGGCTACAAACACTGGGAACTTGTAAGGTGACAATCCTGGGAAGCTATGGGGTTCTACCTTTTTCAAGATGGGCTTTGCTTAAGTCTAAATTTGAGGTAGGGGTTTCAGGGTGGCAGGAACATTCCAAACACTTTGGCCCACAGACTAATGCCTGTTCTCAGTTTGGCTTCATCAGTAATAAAGCTGATGTTTTGTTCTCCCTGTGTTTTATTTCTCAATTAGTTCTAAACTCAGGAAAGATAGGAAGGTTTATTAATTGACCCCATAAATCTCCACCAGACTAGGAGAGTTACTTCATTGGGTGGGTGATAATGTGACACGTGGCCTCACTGAAAGCTATTAGCTGAGAACTTAAAAAGTTTGGATGTGTTCTTAAATTGAAGTTCAATGAGGCAAATATTCAGCATACGACTTCAGAAAGATGGTTGGTATGCTAAGCTGGATTTTGAATGAAATGTATAAATATTTCAGAAACCAGAGTTTAGGAGGAATGGTAATAGAGTTACAAAGCTATTTCGTATAAATGCTTTTAAGAAAAGGCCACAGAGGTGGGAGGGGAGCGGATGAGTAAGAATGGGAGATCCAAAGTTTGTATATGATAGGCTTGAGGAGCCAAACTGGCTTGAAGATGAGACTAGTAGACTTAAAAAGCGCTTTTTTATATACTTAAATTACACACCCACCCCCTTTGGGGAGGGGGAGAGGAAATGCTGATGGAAATCAGGAGGATAAGGCACTTTCCTTAAGCCAAAATTGGTATCACCACTGTAGGTTTGTCAAATTGAATAAAATATAAGCTGTATCATATCAAAATTCAAACACTCTGAATTCTAATACAGAATTTTCCATTAGCTAGTTGTTAACATTAAGCAAATGACTTGATCATTCAGGGTCTATGTACCCTCGCTTGTTTAAAAGAGAGCAGAATGATAAAAGAGAGCTTGATTGGTGGGCTGTAAAGTCAATTTAGTGGTTTTCATTTTCTAGAAAGGAATCATATTCACTTGAATTTTGCTTTGCAAAATGCATCTACTTTTTACCCACCATCCCGTCCCTATGGGGCAGAAAGCCTGAAAATACCTGCTAGTTACACTGTGCTTCACTGCTACCTATAGGGAAAAAAGGTAGCCTCAAATAATTTGCTACTCTAGCCATGACTGATTTAACTATTTCTATTTCTTCCTGAGTACCAATCAAACTATATTTTCTAGTCTCCTATGTAGTTAGGGCTGGTCAAGTGACTGAGTTCTGCCCAAAGGGATATGAGCAGAATTACAGTTCTTCACTTCCAGGCTGGCCCAAGAAACCCACCCATGATATGGTACATCACCTCTCTCCTACACACTCCCTAACCGGCTGTCTTAGTCATCTAGTGCTGCTATAACAGATATACCACAAGTGGATGGCTTTAACAAAGAGAAATTTATTCTCTAACAGTCCAATATGTTACAAGTCCAAATTCAGGGTGTCAGCTCCAGGGGAAGGCTTCCTCTCTCTGTCAGCTCTGGAAGAAGGTCCTTGTCCTCAATCTTCTCCTGGTGGAGGAGCTTCTCAGGCGCAGGGACCCCACGTCCAAAGGACAAGCTCTGCTCCTGGTGCTGCTTTCTTGGTGGTTTGACGTCCCCAACTCTCTGCTTGCTTCCCTTTCCTTTTATCTCTTGAGAGACAAAAGATGGTGCAGGCCACACCCCAGAGAAACTCTTTACATTGGGTCAGGGAGGCGACCTGGGTAAGGGTGGTGTTACAATCCCACCCTAATCCTCTCAATATAAAATTACAATCACAAAATGAAGGATAACCACACAATACTGGGAATCGTGGTCTAACTAAGTTGACACATATTTTGGGGGTGACACAATTCAATCCATGACACCAGCACCCACCCTGGATTTCTACATTCAGAGCAAACTTGAAAGCCATAGGTGGACAATGTTAAACTTTGTCCCGAATGATTGAGGAAGACACTGATCACTTGGTATGACACATCTTATATTTTATTTAATTTGGGAAACCTAAAGTGGTGGTACCAATTTTGGTTTAAGGAAAGGGCCTAATCCTCCTGATTTCTATCAGTGTTCCCAGTGGACTTTAGTGGAGTGAGAAATACAATCCTCTTCCATTCATAATTGAGAATTATCTGTCAGAGCAGTTAACATTCTCTTATACAATACAAGCCACTATGGCGATGAGTATTCTATTCAGTTAGATCCTTTTTAATTAGAAAGATTGGTAGCCATAGACACAATATAGGGAGATATTCCATGAAAAATAAAACAGAGTAAAATCCATACATCTCAAAGTGACACATTCTGCCCTGCATAAAAGAACCCATACTTTCCCTTCTTACTTCCTCTTCTACCAGCCAGTCAAATCTTACTTATTCAGTTTTCATCATACCGGTCTCATTCCTGGACCTTAAATATACCCAAGGACCAGGGTATTATGCATGCCACTCCCTCTCCCTGGATTACTCTTCCCTCAATTATTTGCAAGGTTAGGTTCTCATCATTCAGGCCTCAGTTAAACAGTGCCTTCCCGGAGAAGCCTCTCTTGAAGTCTCTGTCATGGATTGAATTATGTCCCCCAAAAATATGTGTTGTAAATCCTAACCTCTATGCCTGTGGTTATAATCCCATCTGGGGATGGATTGTCTCTGTTATGTTAATGAGTTGGGATTAGTGTAGGGTTTATCTTGAGTCAATCTCTTTTGATATATAAAAGGCTAAACAAGCAACCACAGCAGAGATGGGAGAAGTGAGATGCCATGCTATATGAAGATCTCCCAGGAACTGAATCTCAAAAGATACAAAGACCTTCCACCACAGCCAACAAAGAGAGAAAGCCTTCCCCTAGGGCCAGCACCCTGAATTCAGACATCTAGCCTCCTATATTGTGCGAAAATAAATTTATGTTTGTTAAAGCCATGTATTTATGGTCTTTGTGTTATAGCAGCACTAGATAACTAAGACAGTCTCTATAAAAACTATATCTAAAGTAGCCTCTCTCATGTCTCTAACCCAGTCATTATGTATCACATTTCTCTGCTTGTAGGCATAAAACTCTGAAATGATTTTTGAAATAATTTTACTCGTACTTACTGTACTCACGTGGAAACTGTACATAGACCAAGAGGCAGTAGGTCTAACAGAACAATGGAATACTGCATGGTTTAAAATCAGGAAAGATGTGTGTCAGAGTTGTATCCTTCCACCTTACTTATTCAATCTGTTTGCTGAGCAAATAATCCGAGAAGGTGGACTATACGAAGAAGAACAGGGCATCAGGAATGGAGGAAGACTCATTAACAATCGGCGATATGTAGATGACCCAACCTTGCTTGCTGGAAGTGAAGAGGACTTGAAGCACTTAGTGATGAAGACCAAAGACTACAATCTTCAGTATGAATTTCACATCAACAAAAAGGAAACAAAAACCCTCACAACTGGAGCAGTAAGCAATACCATCATAAATAGAGAAAAGATTGAAGTTGCCAAGGACTTCATTTTACTTGGATCCACAATCAACACCCATGGAAGCAGCAGTCAAGAAATCAAACAACATATGTAATGCTTGAGAGAAGAGGTTTTCACAGTTTTAGAACAGAAGTGTACAATTAGATTTTATTGGTTGCAAGAAATGAGCTGGATTTAATGAAAGACTATCAAGGCTCAGAGACTCAACATTTAACAGGAGGGCTAGGCTTGGGAAAGACACGGGAATCAAAGCAACTGCAAAGGGTCCAGAAGCAGGAAGCTCAGTAACCATCTTTTGGCAGGAATGGTGTCATAGCCTGAATTGCATCCCCTAAAAATATGTGTATCTATTTTGCTGGGCCATGATTCCCAGTATTGTGTGATTGTCCATCATTTTAACATCGGATGTGATTTTCCTACGTGTTGTAAATTCTGCCTCTATGATGTTAATATGGGGGGATAGGCAGCAGTTATGTTAATGAGCCAGGACTCAATCTACAAGATTGGATTGTGTCTTGAGCCAATTTCTTTTGGGATATAAAAGAGAGAAGTGAGCAGAGAAACAGGGGACATCATATCACCAAGAAGGCAGTGCCAGGGGCACAGCATTTGGACCTAGGGTTCTTGCACATGATAAGCTCCTAGTCCAGGGGAAGATTGATGAGAAGAACCTTGCTTCAGAGCCAACAAAGAAAGATAGCCTTCCCCTGGAGATGATGCCCTGAATTTGGACTTCTAGCTACTTTACTGTGAGGAAATAAATTTCTCTTCGTTAAAGCCATTCGCCTGTGGTATTTCTGTTATAGTAGCATTGGAAAACTAAGACAAATGGTCTAGCCAGGACATTGTGCCATCTTAGATATTGTTGCTGCCACAAAGACATGACTGAGCTGACTCCTCTGTTAGATTTCATTTACCACCATGGTGAATGAATGCTTATATTTGTTTTTGTGTCATTCACTTAAGATTCAAAGCATTTAATTGTCTATGTTTTTGCTAGGTGATTGTTCCTTAGCTGCTATCCTCTTAGCTTCTATATTATGAGTTAGCAGAGTACCCCCAAATGAGAGATGCATTTCAGGAACCATTCTTCCAAAGGTACCAAAGTGTAAGTATGCATGATGAGCAGTTGGATGTAAATAGAGAACTGTCAGATGAGGCTAAGGTGAGAAGAAGAGAGTTTTTAGGGCAATAAGGAAGATTGTGGTTCAATTGGGAAGAGCTTTGAATACCAGGAATTTGGGCAGTATCCAGGAGACAATGTGCATATTATTTCTCTAATTGAATCATAAGTTCTTTAAAGGCTTGGAAGAATGAAATATTTATGTCTCCACCCCCACTCACACTACAATCTGCAGACATAGCACCAGGTACAGTGCTTTGTACATGGTAGTCAAAATAAAATCCTTGTAATTAAAGCAGAATGTTGGAGATTACAAATTGACATTAACTTAGAATATAAATAAAAAAACAAAAAGCAGGGCAAACTTTAGAAAATTAGACAGAGGGATAATTTTCTCCTCCAAACTCTCCTATCTCCTTTCCAGGAACCTGGAGATACCACTTTATCCTCTTCTCACCTTCCCTTAAAGGCACCCAGGCTAATGAAGGAGATAGCACTTAAGTTTGAGGCCAGATAGACATGATTTCCAATCTATGCTCTGCTGCTTATCAGTTAAGTGACCATGGGTGTCTTAGGCTGGGTTCTCTAGAGAAACAAAACCAGTTCTCCCTATCTCTCTCTCTCTATATATATACGTAGACAGGGAGAGAGAGCCCTGGTGTCATAGTGGTTAAGAGCTTGGCTGCTAAACAAAACCTCGGCAGCTCAAATCCACCAGCTGCTCCTTGGAAACCCTATAGGGCAGTTCTACTCTGTTCTATAGGGTTGCTGTGAGTAGGAACAGACTCAATGGCATCTAACAACAACACAACAACTATATATATATATAAAGAGGGAGAGCGACAGAAACAGAAAGGGGGAGAGAGCTTTATATCAAGGAAATGTCTCATGTGGTTGTAGACATTGGAAAGTCCCAAGTCTGTGGGTCAGGCTGGAGGCTTCTCCTGACTCATGTAGCTGCAGGGGCTGGCAAACCCAAGACCACCAGGTTAGCTGCTAGCTCAAGTCCCAGGAAATAGAGATCGGATGAACAGGAGCCAGGTGCAGGGTCCAGAGCAAGCAAAAGCCCATGAGCCTTGCCAGAAAATCCACTTGTATTGGATGTAGGACACACTCCCAAGAAAATTTCCTTTCAACTGATTGGCTACTCACAGAAGATTCCACCATAGAGGCGATCACATTATTATATGGCTGCCAAACTACATCATAACTGCCAAACAACTGAGAATCATGGCCCAGCCAAGCTGACACACAACCTTAATGATCACAATCCACCTCGTGTCAGCTTGGACCTGTACACATCTTCTTAAACCATACATAATCTCTGAATAAAGATAATAATAAAGGCATACTTGAATCTAACATGGTACAACTATCATGCACACAACTGAAAACTCACTAGCCCTGTTTACATCTTGTATTTTATCTTATAAGTGATGAAAACAAAAATATTTGATACACACATACAAGAAAGAAATACTCATAACAATTACAGTCCATGTTTCTGCAACTGGTCATGTGGTCATAAGCGGTATTTAGAATTACTTTCTTCCTTATTAGGTCCCATCAGCATAATGTCACCAATGTAATTGACCAGTGTGATGTCTCGTGGAAAGAAAAGGTGATCGATGTCCCTGTGGACTAAATTATGACATAGGGCTAGAAAGTCGATATATAGCTGGGGTAGGACAGTGAAGGTGTATTGCTGGCCATGCTCATTGAAGGCAAACTGCTTCTAGTGGTCCTTCAAAACAGGTATGGAGAAAAAGACATTAGCCAAATCAATAGCTGCAGACCAGCTACCAGGAGATGTATGAATTTGCTTAAGCAATGAAACTACATCTGGAGCAGTGGCTGCAATTGGAATAATCACCTGGTTAAAGTTTTGATAATCCAAGGTCATTCTCCAAGATTCATCTGTTTTCTGCATAAGCCAAATAGGAGAGTTGAATGTGGATGTTGTGGGAATCACCACCCCTGCATTCTTCAAGTCCTTGATGGAGGCAGTAATCTCTGTAATCACTCTAGGAATGTGGTATTGATTTTGGTTTATTTATTTATTTTTCCTAGGTGGGAAGAGTTCTAACGTCTTCCACTTGGCTTTTCCTACCAAAATAGTCCTTAATCCACTTGTCAGGGATCCAATGTAGGGGTTTTGACCGGTTGCTGAGTATATCCCAATTATGCAGTCTGGAACTGGGGAAATCACCACAGGATGGGTTCAGGATACTACTGGACCTACTGTGAGACAGACATGGCTAAGACTCCACTAATAACCTGATCTCCATATGTCCCCACTCTGACTGGTGGGCCACAGTGATGTTTTGGGTCTCCTAGAATTAGTGTCAGTTCACAGCCAATATCCAGTAATCTCCAAAAGTCTGATTATTTCCTTTTCCCCAGTGAACAGTCACTCTAGTAAAAGGCCATAGTTCCCTTTGGGGAATCCTAGGAGAAAGATTAACAGTATAAATTTTTGGCAGTGTAGGGGGGGGTTCTTCTTCAAGGGGACCTGACCTCCCCTCATTCAAGAGATTATGGGTCTGTAAACTTGCTCAAGTCTGGGAATCGATTGAGGGGGTGTGACTGTCTATTCTGGTGATTTGATTTAGACTGCTGTTCACTTGAATTCTTCCCCTTGTACAGATAAAGTAAATATTTAGTAGATTTCCTATCTATTTCACTCCTAGGGACAACATGACTATGTAGCCAACACCATAAGTCCATACGAGTCAGATTATTCTAATTACAGCTTAGACTCTACTGTCCATTATGGTAACCACATCCACCTTTTCTTTGTTGATTGGGTGCTGCCACTTGGCCCCTACCACCATGAAGTCCAATCAGCCCCAAGTAGTTAGGCATCTTAATTTAGTTAGAGCAGTTCCCACTGTCAAATCTGGTTTACATTAAGTAGCAATCACGATACTTTTCAAGGATGCTGGGGCTCCCGTCTCAAATTTGTTCCTCACCATTACATAAAAGGTTTGTCCTCTGGGTGCTCTAAATGTGGGTCTAACTTGATAAACTCACTCGAACGTGCCAATTTCCCTAAGCCTTTGGATTCCTTCTTCTACAGTATACCAAGGCAGGTCTGATAACTTCAACTTTATTTTGTAATCCATGCTTCAGTGACCCAACCCATTAAACTATTAGATCCTCTCCTAACTTCTTGAGCTGAAACATTGAATGAAGAATCTGTGATTAGTAGGCCCATATAAATAAACTGATCTATCTTTATGTTCCTTGCACCATTATCTCACACCCTTAATAGCCATTCCCACACATATTCCCCAGGTTTCTGTTTGTACATGTTAGAAGAATCAAGCAGTTCTTTTGGAGTGTAGCATACCTCCTCCTGGGTCACACTTTGTGCTTCACCTTTTGGGGCTCCCTAGGACTTTTTTTTTTTTATAGGTCTAAAAGCCAAAATGAGTGGTGGGAATGTGTTTTGAGAACATTCAGCATTGTCTTGTAAGGCATCTGCCTCAGGCAATGCCCCAGGCAATGACTCAAACAAAGGTTCTTCAGACACAGCAGGGTTAATCTCACCAGATGGTAGTGGAGGGGCTAATGGCTTTACTATGGAAGGTGGTTCAGCAGACAAAGATGGAGTAATCTCCTCAGATGGGAGTGAAAGGGCTGGTTCTGTCAGCCAGAGTGATTCAAGGTAATTTAGAGGCCTAGTGTCCCCAGCTTCCTTATTATTTGCTATGTCCCCATCCCAAGTTTCAGGATCCCATTTCTTCCCAATCAATGCCTTTGGTTTAACTTCAGACACCACTCAAGTTTGGGAATTCAGTTGGTGTTGTAATTCAACCACTCTTAAAATAACTCTTGGTTTGGTTTTTGCCAATATCAGCTCTGCTACTTTAAGAAATAAGGCTTTCTTTCAAGGCACAAGTGGAAAGTTTGAAGTCATTTATGTGGCACTTGAGCATTGATTCTGAAGCCCTAAGCTCATCTTTTTCTTTCACCACTTTACCTAGTGATAGCAGGATCAATCAACCAGCTTCCTTATACTTCTCATTATGACAAAATTGTAGAAAGGTATCAAACATGAGATCACACAGAAACTCACCTCTCACTGATACCTCATCTATTGGTGATGACATTTTGCATATTTCTATTGCTGCCACATGCCATAGATTAGCAGTGCCCTTTTTACTACCTGAAGCAGAGTCATCGGCATCTTTAAGACTAAAGAGACTTGAGAACCAATTCAGAAAACTCATTCTTACAATTTTGTTTCTTTACAACCAGAGAAGCAAAACCAGTGAAGTGCGTGTGTGTGTGTGTGTGTGTGTGTGTGTGTGTGTGTGTGTGTGTATAGGCAGAGAGAGAGAGATATTAAAGAAATGGCTTATGTGGTTGAAGAGGCTGGAAAGTCCCAAGTCCATGGGTTAGGCCAGAGGCTTCCTCTGACTTATGTAGCTGCAGGGGCAAGATCACCAGGTCAGCTGCTGGCTCAAGCTTCAAGCAGCTGTCAGATGAACAGGAGTCAGCTGCAGGATCCAGAGCTAGTAAAAGCCCAAGAGCCTTGCCAGAAAGTGCACCTACATTGGATGCAGGCCACACCCCCAAGGAAACTCCCTGATTGGCTACTCACAGCAGATTCCATCATGGAGGTGATCACATTATTATATGACTGCCAAACTATATCATAACTGCCCTACCTCTGAGAATCATGGCCCAGCCACGTTGACACACAACCTTAACAACCACAATGGGCAAGTCCTTAACTTCTCTGATCCTCAGCTTACTCAATTGAGCCTCACAGTAACCATCTTACTATTGTGACAGTTTCACTTGAAGAAGTCCCCTTCTTCCTCCTCTGTCTTTCTGTTACCCAACCCAGTCCAGCAGTTCTCCCATGCTCTGGGGTTCATTTTTCTCCTTCCCTCCTCCCTATGCACGACATAATGCCCTCACTCGCTGATATGCATCTTGAAGAAACTTGTGATCCCAACGAATAAAACCTTAATGGTGCACTCTGAGGCAGTTAGGGAGTCACATTCGTCAGGGCACCCCCAGAAACATTTCCGTAACATTAGCTGGTAATCATTTATGCATTAGACCATATCCAATAGGTTGTAAGAGTGTTCAGCTGTCATATAAAAAAATCAATAAACTCTAAGGAGGCAGAATAGGGCAGGGAGTAAGAGCATGAATTCCAGAGCCCATATTTGTTGTTGTTTATTGCTGTCCAGTTGATTCCAATTCATGGCGACCCCATGGGTACCTTGTTGAAAATCCTGAATCTAACACTTACTAGTTGTATAGCTTGGGCAAGTTACTAAAACCCTCTCTGTCTTAGTTTGATCATCTGGAAATAGGGAGATTAGTATCTACAGCATGAGGTTATTACCAGGATTAAATGAGTTGATATATTTCAAGGCCTTAAAACAGTGAAAGAGTCAGAATTGAAATTAGTTGATTAATATGAACATGAGGAAGACCTCTAAATATAAAGGAAATGATACATAATCTTGTACTATTCTTTAAATCAAAAAAGCTAAGCTATTGTATGAACAGACTTCCAAACCCTGACTCAGAGAAACAACTCATGCTTCTGCCAAATGAAGGTTAGCCATGCAAAGCTTTATGAAATGAGATGCATACTAGTCACTTATTTGTGCACTAAGAAGAAAAATAGGTGGCCCAACATAGACACAAACCCCTGGTTACACAGTGGTTAAGAGTTCAGGCTGCAAACCAAAAGATTGGCAGTTCGCGCTACTAGAATCTGGTGCATACAACCATCACCACTACTCCTCTAAGTTAATAGGTGACATCCTAAACCACACACTAGGTGATCCATTATCAGGACACCTGAGCTGATTCTATTCAAGAAGAGTGAATGGACTCATAGGCTTATATATCTGGTAACAGCTCAAATCAGCTGGTAACAGGACATAAGTGATTCAAAGGCTACAACAATCAAGATAGTGCAATCTAGTAGCCCATCTGGGTGTACTGAAACAAAGTAAAACAAGAAGATAAGGCTCAGTGAGCAAATATAAAATAAATCATTACAATATCTTATAGATTGCTCAGAGACAGCAGTAGATAACAAATCACATAAAGAAGCAGACCATGGTTGCTTCTAAAACAAAACAAACACCAAAATCAAAGAATCAAAATCTTTCCCAAATGAAGATACATTCCTGGAATTGCCAGATGTAGAATATAAAAAACTAATATACAGAATGCTTCAAGACGTCAGGATGACCTCAGAAATGAAATAAGGCGATCTACAGAAAAAGCCAAGGAAAACACTGATAAAGCAGTTGAAGAAATCAGAAAGATTATTCAAGAACATAGCAAAAAATTTAATAAGCTTCAAGAATCCATAGAGAGACAGCATTCAGAAATCCAAAAGATTAACAATAAAATTACAGGATTAGACAACTCAATAGGGAAGTCAGAGGAGCAGAATCAAGGAATTGGAATGCAGAGTGGGGGAGTTGGGAGATAAGGCAATTGACACCAATATAGTTGAAGAAAAATCAGATGAAAGAATTTTTAAAAAATGAAGAAACCCTAAGAATCATGTGGGGCTCTATCAAGAAGAATAACTTGCGTGCAATTGGAATTCCAGAACAGGGTGGGATAACAGAAAATACAGAAAGAATAGTTGAAGATCTGTGGGCAGAAATCTTCCTTGGCATCGTGAAAGATGAAAGGATTTCTATCCAAGATGCTCATCGAACCCCATACAAGATAGATCCCAAAAGAAAATCACCAAGACATATTATCATCAAACTTGCCAAAATCAAAGGTAAAGAGAAAACTTTAAAAGCAGCCAGGGATAAACGAAAAGTCACCTAAAAGGAGAATCAATAAGAATAAGTTCAGACTATTTGGCAGAAACCCTGCAGGCAAGAAGGCAATGGGATGACATATATAGAGCACTGAAGGAGAAAAACTGCCAGCAAAACTCTCAAATATGAAGGTGAAATTAAAACTTTTACAGGTAAACACAACCTTAGAGAATTTGCAAAAATCAAACCAAAGCTACAAGAATTACTAAAGGAAATTCTTTGGTCAGAAAATCAATATCACATATCAACACAACGTAAGGTCACAGAACAGAACATCCGTATAACAACTCAGATAGGGGAATCACAAAAACAAAATAAGATTAATTAAAACAAAATGCTCAAAACAGGGAATCACTGATGTCATTATATAAAAGATTACAATAATCAAAAAAGAGGGTCTAAATACAGGAGGCATAGATCTTCTATATGGAGAGGAAACCAAGGTGATATAGGATGATACAAGTTAGGTTTTTACTTAGAAAAATAGGGGTAAATATTAAGGTAACCACAAAGAGGTCTAATAATTCCATACTTTAAAATAAAAACCAAGATAAACATAACAAATCAGCAAAAATAAATTCAACTACTATGAAAATGAGGAACATACCATTTACAAAGAAAAACTTCTGAGCACAAAAAAGTAAGTGGAAAAATGAAATTGTCAACAACACACCAAAAAAAGCATCAAAATGACAGCACTAAACTCATAAAAAAAAAAAAAAATTTTTTTTTCTTTTTTTACCTATCTATAATTATGCTGAATGTAAATGGACTAAATGGACCAATAAAGAGATAGAGAGTTGCAGACTGGATAAAAAAACACAATCCTTCTATATGCTGCCTATAAGAGACACACTTTAGACTTAGAGACACAAAGGATGGAAACAAAATATATCAAGCAAACAACAATCAAAAAAGAGAAGGAGTGGCAATATTAATTTCTGACAAAATAGACTTTAAAGTCAAATCCACCACAAAGGATAAAGAAGGACACTACATAATGATTAAATGGACAATTTACCAGGAAGATATAACCATATTAAGTATTTATGCACCCAATGACAGGGCTGCAAGATACATAAAACTAACTTTAACGGAACTGAAAAGTGAGATAGACACCTCCACAATTATAGTAGGAGACTTCAACACACCACTTTCGGTGAAGGATAGGACATCCAGTAAGAAGCTCAATACAGACATGGAAGATCTAATTGCTACATTCAACCAACTTGAACTCATAGACTTATACAGAACACTCCACCCAATAGCTGCAAAGTATATTTTCTTTTCTAGTGCACATGGAACATTCTCTAGAATAGATCACATATTAGGTCATAAAACAAACCTTTGCAGAGTCCAAAACATCAAAATATTACAAAGCATCTTCTCAGACCATGAGGCCATAAAAGTAGAAATCAATAACAGAAAAATCAGGGAGAAGAAATCAAATACTTGGAAACTGAACAATACCCTACTCAAAAAAGACTGGGTTATGGAAGACATTAAGGAGGGAATAACGAAATTCCTAGAATGCAACGAGACTGAAAACACTTCCTATCAAAACCTTTGGGACACAGAGAAAGCAGTGCTGAGAGGTCAGTTTATATCAATAAATGCACAGATACATAAAGAAGAAAGAGCCAAAATCAGAGAACTGTCCCTACAATTCAACAAATAGAAAGTGAGCAACTAAAGAATCCATCAGGCACCAGAAGAAAACAAATAATAAAAATTAGAGCAGAATTAAATGAATTAGAGAACAGAAAAACAATTGAAAGAATTAACAAAGCCAAAAGCTGGTTCTTTGAAAAAATTAACAAAATTGATAAACCATTGGCCAGACTAAAGAAACACAGGAAACAAATAACCTGAATAAGAAATGGGATGGGCCATATCACAACAGACCCAACTGAAATTAAAAGAATCATAGGAGATTACTATGAAAAATTGTACTCTAACAAATTTGAAAACCTAGAAGAAATGGATGAATTCCTAGAAACACACTACCTACCTAAACTAACACTAACAGAAGTGGAACAACTAAATAGACCCATAACAAAAAAAAGAGATTGAAAAGGTAATTAAAAAAACCCCACCCCTCCAAAAAAAAAAAAAAAAGATTGGCAGTTTGAATTCCACCACTCCTCGGATAACCTACAGGGCAGTTCTACTCTGTCCTGTGGGGTCCCTATGAATCGGAATCAACTCAACAGCAACGGGTTTGATTTGATTTTTAACATAAACACAGGTATCTCTCTCTCATTCTCTCTCTCACACACACAAACACACTGCTTTTTCATTATAAAATAGTTATAGTACAGTATAGTAGTTATGAACATGAGCTCTGAATGATACTTGGTTTCTTTATCTGTGAAATTGTTGCAGGGCAAGTCTTCCCAGCTTGGGACTAAGCCCTGCCTAGGTTCTTGCCTTGTTCTGACCAAGAATGATGAGAAGAGGCTCAGAGGTTCTACAGGAACAAAGGTTTATTAGTGACAGAAAGAAAGTAAAAGGCTCGGGAGGGAGACAGGGATAGGGGTTTCCACCTACGCTAGCCTCCAGTCTCTTGGTGAACAAAGGACTTCCTAGGGCTTATAGAAGTTTTTAGGCAGGAAAAAGGCATTATCTTTATTCATTAGATGGGTGGAGATTTCCAGGAGGAGAGGGATTAAGAAAATCAGATGCGGGCACAGTTAGAATTCAAGATGGATTTCCTCTTAGAGGTTGCTGGAACTAAGATGGAGTCTGTCACAAAGGCTGCCGGGATGTTGAACAGGACTTATTCTGGGATGCTGTGCATGCATGATGCCTCTGGACCCGGCGAGAGGTCCCTGCTCATGTTTGTTTCATGTGGAAGATCATTCATAGGCCACGTTGACCTTTACTGCGCACACTCTGCACCTGGTAACGCCTTGAAAAACAGCTCAGGAGGATTATCAGTAATTTATAGCTAATCAAGCACATAGGGCCTTGAAATGTAGTCCCTTATCTTGTTGAAGCACCTAGTTTGTTAATCACAAGTAGTTTTCGGGTGCCAGCAGCAAAAGTTATATGGTGGTCTGCACTTAGGCTTAAATTCCGAGAATACTGAGTCCAGCCCAATCTCTTGCCTGTCTCAAAATGGGAACAATAATAATAATACCTACATCATAGCATTGTTGGGAGGATTAAATGATATAGTAAAATGTTTTAAACTGTGTTCGTTACAACTACTCATAACACTTGTTTTGTCTGTTTGGCAAATGAGTAGACTGAGACAAAACCAAACCTCATTGCCATTGAGTCAATTCTGACTCATAGTGACCCTATAGGCCAGGGTAGAACTGCCCCATAGGGTTTCCAAGGAGTGGCTTGTGGGTTTGATCTGCTGACCTTTTGATTAACAGCCAAGGTTTTAACCACTGAGCTACCAAGGAGATATTAAATACTTACACAAGATGGTTGGTGATAGGGCTACTTTTATTAAGCGTCTATAATGGGCTAGAGCCTGCAGAGTCCTCAGCTTGCCTAATCCTCACAACCATCCAGAAAGGGCATTATGCCCATTTCATAATCAAGGAATCTGAGTTCCAGCAAGAAGATTGTGAAAGGTCACAAAATTAATGACAGAACAAGGATTTAACTGCAGTTTTCTTGTCCAATATGCTATGTCCTTTCTCTCGGTTTCTCAACTTCTATCACTGGGAGCCCAGGTGGTACAGTGGTTAAGAGCTACGGTTGCTAACCAGAAGGTTGGCAGGTTTGAATCTACCAGCTGCTGCTTGGAAACCCTATGGGACAGTTCTACTCTGTCCTATTGGGTCGCTATGAGTCTGAATCAACTCAACAGCTGCAAGTTTTGGCTGAGTAGTCAGACGGAATCACAAGAAATTGATATGGAATTTATAGGTAAAAAGGGTCCAATATTGGCAATTGCATATAGTTCAATGTATACTTAGTGATATGCTGTGCAGAGCTCATCACAACTCTTATTACCACTCCTTCTTCCTTATCTTTGCATTTACTGTCTTTCTTAAATTCACAGGTTAGCATCCTGTAGGCATTAATACTGACTTAAATGGAATAGCACTGGAAAGAGTATTAAGAGTATAAGATATGATCTCTGCTCTCAGGTTATTACAATCTGGTGAAAAGATGAGACTGTCTCACAAGAAAATATCAAGGAGCAAAACAATGAAGGATTTTTCATTGTTTTGAAATGAATCAAAACATCAGTCAATGAATATTCATCAGTCAAGGCCTGTGCTTGTCCCTAGGGGATACAGGGATGAGTAAAAGAGTTATGATTCTTGCCCTCATGGAATAATGGTGGAGAGAATAGCACTTAATACTTAATACTTGCAGATGTAAAATATGCTCAGAGTGCCATCTGTTGTTTTCTCTTTTAGATAAATGCCCCACCCCATGTGGACAAGTGCTGGTCCTTCATAACCTGCCATGGAGTTGATATTTAGAGCCCTTCCTGGTCTCAGTGAAAGGATCGTTTTAGAAGCAGCCTGTCTTTATTTTACAAACCCGCATTGCTTTGTCTTTGAAGATGCTTTTCTGGCAAGTCAGAATTAGAGACATGCTCTCAATATAAAGCAAATATGTAATTAAGTAGGGTTGGCTCATTTTCTCTGTCAGTGACTGTTTGCAACTACAAGTAAGTATCTGGCTTGGGGGAATCTAAATAAAGAATGTGATTAACAACTTTCTTCTAAAAACATGAAATTACAAACCACAAGCAGGCTCAGTCACAAGCATGCTCATGATCTGGGGACAGTTAAATATATTCTGGATGCTTCTTGTGCCACTAGTGAAACCATGTAGCCACTGGGTGGAACACACAGAAAACAATTTAATTTTAGGAGGACAAAACCCCAGATGTAACTGTGTGAGGCAATGCAACTCTTTAATTGCACTCTGTTTGTACTCGTGGTTGAGACTGTAACCAAATTAGATACTTTGAAAATAGCCCATGTTTTCAGAAGCATATTTAATAAATGGTCTGGTCAACTTTAGTGTACATAATTGTATAAGCGCGAAGCTCCTATATTTCAATCGAGTTTAGTTTTCTATTTCACCCAAGTTTTAAGGACCCCTTTAGAAATGCAATAGTGTGTATAATATATTTTAGGAAACACGAATTGGCTGACAGCATATTTGGATCCAAGCATTAAATCATCTTTTAATGGAAATGTGCTATTTCTCAGAAGCTTTTATCTCATTGCCATAGCATTAAAGATCATCTGAATGCTGCATAATGGAGCACTTTAATCAATATCTGAGTACATTGGATCTTAAAAGTTCCTTCCATTGCTTTAAGCAATATTTTTATTGCCATCTTTATACATCCTGTACTTTATTGTAAAGTCTAGGAATCTTTGGATTTGCTTCATAGATGTTGAGAAGTATCACAGACTAAAAAAATCCAAACCCTTTCATGAAAATAAAAATAATGAATATACATTTATCAAAAAAGGCTCTAGCTTTTCCAAAAACTTACCACTTAAAATCAACAATACCACCTCCAGTGCTATCACATGACAAAGGCATCCCCTGGTTTAACGTTTGAGCAAATGAAGACATGAGTTATGACATTTAATTCTCCAAACAGCCTTGTGAGAGAGTGAGTGGAAAAATATCAAATTCCCGCTTTTCATTTCTCTGCTGACACCAGCAACACATGCAGCACTTCTTCCCCTGATCCTAACCACCAGGATCTAAGTCAGAGCTCACAAGCTAAAGGACACAGTCCCCCAGACTGCTAAGTCAGCCCAAGACCTGAGATGCCGGTCACAAGCTTTGGAGTCCCCATGACACTCTCACTTCTGACCTAACCCCAAAACCCTTGGCCATCAAGTTGACTCCAACTCATAGTGACCCTAAAGGACAGAGTAGAACTGCCCCATAGGGTTTCCAAGGCTGTAAATCTTTATGGAATCAGACTGCCACATTTTCTCCCATGGAATGGCTGGTAGGTTCAAACCGCTGACACTTTGACTAGCAGCACACCACTTAACCTCTGTGTGACCAGGGAGGGCTCCTTCACTTCTAACCTACTGGTTACAAATTGAGGGGTTTCCCACTGTCCCTTCAGGATGCCAGGCATAAGCTTGGGAGTCCCCAAGGCCCCTCCCCCTCCCTTCTGACCTATTGGCTGCCTCTACCAACCCCTTCTGACCTATTGGCTGCCTCTACTACCTCAATAATTCACTAGAACAACTCACAGAACTTACAGAAAGCGCTCTACTTATGATTACAGTTTTATTACAGCAAAAATGATACAAATGAAGCAATGCATAAGACAAGGTCTGGGAGGGTCCCAAAGAGGGATGTGCAATTCTCCCAAGTGCATCGATGTCTTTCACCTACCAGGAATCCCATGGAGCTTCCGTGCCCAGAGTCTTTTTTGGGGCCTCAATGCATAGGCATGATTGAATCATGCCACCTACACCAGGTCAGCTGATATCATTCCATGTCGTGGTCCTTTTGGCCGCAGCTACCCACTGGAGTCATCTTATCATCATAAGCTCTCAGGTGTGGTCTAAAGGGTTAAAGATAACAAAGGCATCTCATTTACTCAGGAAATTCCAAGGGTTCAGATTTATCTCTCAGGGACCAAATACTTTGGGTAAAGTTAACACCTTTCACCCACCAAAAACCAAAATCAAACCCGTTGCCCTCCAATCAATTCTGGCTCATAGCAACCCTATACAAAAACAAAACCAAACCCAGTGCTGTTGAGTCGGTTCCGACTCATAGCGACCCTGTATAGGACAGAGTTAAACTGCCCCATGGGGTTTCCAAGGAGCAGCTGGTGGATTTGAACTGCTGATCTTTTGGTTCGTAGTCAAACACTTAACCACTGTACCACCAGGACCCCTTTAACACATAAAATAGGATTTTTTTTTTTAATAGATAAGGAAATAGAAGCTCAGAGAGGTTAAGGGAACCTTCAAATATCACACAGATAAGAAATAAGAAGTGCTAGGGTTTGAAATCAGTTCCACCAAACTCCAAAGGCAGTGCACTTTCTCTTAGCAAATATTGCCTGGTTGGAAGGAAGAAAACCAACTAACAGGCTGTTCTAGAAATCAAGGAGGGAGGCAGTAAGGTGATGGAATGGAAAGAAAGCAGTGACTTTTGAAGGTTGGCCAAAATTATGTATGGTGGCTTCCAGCTAGATAAAATCGTTTTCGGTAAATGATGAGTAAGACATTTCAAAAGAAGAAATGACAGGAAACTGGTCGTTCAGATATATGCTATAAAAATATTAGACAAAATAAAAAACTGACTTTAGTTTTCTTCTTGAAAGTAATTATAGTGTGGTGGTTAAGACAGTGAACTTTGAATGAAGTCGGGCTGGACTGGACTCAGGTCCTTGCTTTGTATTTTAATAGCTATGAAATCCTGAGCAGTTATTTAACCTCTTTTAGCCTGAGTTTCCTCAACGATTTATTTTAAAAAAAAAAAGAAATGGAGAAGGGAGGGATATAATAATAATGCTGTCTTAGCCTTGACTTCCCTTAACAGCAGAGCCTGAGATAAGACTTGTGTACAGCTGATTTGGGGAACTGAGCCAAAGGAACAGGAATGGGGACTGGGAAGGGTTAAAAATGAAATGAAAGCCAAACCAAAGCTACTTTATCACTGGCTGCCACTGTGGTAGCTGGGGTCAGTCCTCCCGGGGACCCCCTGAAGAACCGTGTAGAATACATCTACAAAGAATGGAAGGGGGGAATAGTCATCCATCATCTCCCATTGATTAGGGGTTGTCTCATGTTGTGCTAATGCTCTCCTACTTACAGGTTTCTACATGTGTTAGGTTAGAGGATTGGATATCCATAGGAAACCCACACTATGGTGGTGGAGAAGGCCCAGGCAGAAAGCATGAGATACTTAGTAGAGTTGAAGCAACATGCTGTCAGTTTATACATATGCATAACTAATTGATATAGCAAAAACTGGAATAATAAGGTGTCTTAGCCATCTGGTGCTGCTGTAACAGAAATACCATAAGTGGATGGCTTTAACAAAGAGAAGTTCATTCCTTCACAGTCCAGTAGGTTAGCAGTCCGAATTCAGGGCACCTGCTCCAGAGGAAGGCTTTCTCTCTCTGTTGGCTCTGAAGGAAGGCCCTTGTCATCAGTCTTCCCTTGGTCTGGGAGCATCTCAGTGCAGGATCCTCAGGTCCAAAGGACGTGCTCTGCTCCCGGCGCTGCTTTCTTGGTGGTATGAGGTCCCCAACTCTCTTCTTGCTTCCCTTTCCTTTTATCTCTTGTAAGATAAAAGGCGGTACAGGCCACACCCCAGGGAAACTCCCTTTACATTGGATCAGGGATGTGACCTGGTAAGGGTGTTACAATTCCACCCTGTTGGGGGACAGCCTCAACAAGGAAAGACCCTCACTGTGCATCCTGGCAGAAAATCTGAAGAACTAACACATAGCCCTTTCCAGATTCGTGAGTTTATTCAGGGAAACCTACTGACACGGCCAAGCAGCTGCTCTCCAGTGGCAGCCGGCTGGAGTATTTTTCACAATCACCTAGCAAGGGACCCAAGCTTATATACTGTTCCAACTGGGACCATGACTTATTGCTTTCTCCCACATCCTTGAGCAGTTAGTGTTCCCAGGGACTTCACGTCCAGGCCCAGATGCTTTCCTTCCTGTTGCTAAGGCATTCTTCGGCCTTGGCTGCTGGCCCAGTCATGCCACTCCCAGCCTTGTACCCTAGCCTGAGTCCATCCTGAATTCATCCCCAGCATGCTTCGGGGAAGAGCAAAGCTGATTCCATTAGGAGAGGATGCATAGAGCTGAATAGCATTACCCTACACACCCTAATCCTTTTTAACCGTAGGCAGAGATTATAACACATAGGAAAATCACAAAATGGAGGACAACCACACATGGCCTAACCAAATTCACACGTATTTTGGGGGGACATAATTCAATCCATTACAAAAGGTGACCAAAAAACTATAGTGTTAGCCTATCAGTGATTGCCATGGGCCAGTAGATGGGGACGGGAGATTGACTGCAAAGGGGCATGAAGTACTTTTTGGTTATGTTCCATATCATGAATGTGGTGATAGTTATATAACTGTATACATGTCACAACATTGATCTAATTGCACACTTAAAATAGTGGATTTAATTATTAATATAAATCATATCTTGATAAAGTTGATTTAAAAAAAGGTGAACCAAAATGTAGAGCTGGCATAGGAGGTATCTGGTAATAATTATCTACTTAGTCATCATGTAAAGTACCTTGTTCAATACATAGCAAATGTTCAAATAATAGTAGTTATTATAATGATTCGAATCCCTGTGTGGTAAAAACAGTTAAGGCACTCAGCTACTAACCGAAAGGTTGGAAGTTTGAGTCCACCTAGAGATGCTTGGAAGGAAGGCCTGGCAATCTGCTTCTAAAAAATCAGCACCCTGTGGAGCACAGTTCTACTTTGACACACATGAGGTTGCCAGGAGTCAGAGATGGTTTTACAGCAATGGTATTTTTATTATCATTTAATTACTAACTTGAGATAATCCTGGTGATTTTGAAAGAAGTAGAAGTATTGGGAAGATTGACTTAGCCTTGGATTCATTCAAATTAGGGTAACATTAGAACATGGAAGTGCTTTACAAATTTCTTTGGGAAATTTAGAAATTTTCGATGAGAGGTAAGCGTGGAGCTGGGTATGTGAGAAGTTCAAAGAAGTGATAGTTAAGGGAAAAACGGGAAATGAGAATGATAAGGGAGACTCTGGTGAAAGAAGAGCCAAGGAGTTCACTGAGGTTATAAAAGAAAGGTGAAAACTACCATTATTTAATGACTGCTACTTGCCAGGGACTTCACACTATTTAAGTCTCACAACCACTGCATTTGGTGGGTACAATCATTTCCATAACATATACTAGGAAATTACTGTTAAAGAGGTTAACTGACTGACTAGCTCTCGAGTTTACATAGCCAGCAAGTGGCTGAGTGATGATTCAAGCCTGAGACAGGTTTGCCTGATCCAGAATGGGCTGATTTTAAAGTCTGTGCTCTTTCTTCCACATCATACTGCCTGAAGAGTGGGGAGTCACAGCAATGGTTGGAGACTCAGTATCTTTCAGAAATACGGTAGGAAGTAGAAAAAGATTTGATGGTAAGGAAAATACACAGCCCATAGGGGTAGCCTACCTACTGGAAAAGTTTATCTGTGAAAGATCGGGGGAAATTGTAACATAGATGTATCTGCTCATGGCCAAAATGGTCCAGATTCTTACTATACGATCCAGCGAATCTAGGTCACATGGGTTCATATTTTATCCCCTATTTATGTGTTTGCCCAAAGAAAAATAACAATCCTAAGCATCTGCCATTTACACTAGAAGATTTAACTTTAAACTAAAAGACACTTATTAAAACCAAAACACCAAACCCACTGCTATCAAATTGATTCCAACTCATAGCCACCCTATAGGACAGAGTAGAACTGCCCCGTAGAGTTTCCAAGGAGCGCCTGGCAGATTCAAACTGCCAACCTTTTGGTTAGCAGCTGTAGCACTTAACCACTACGCCACCAGGGTTTCCAAAGACACTTATTACTATAGGAATATACCTGGGTGCTGCAAATGGTTAAGTGCTTAAAAGGCTGGCTGTTGGAGTTCACCCAGAGGCACCTTGAAAGATAGGCCTGGTGATCTACTTCTAAAAAATCAGCCATTGAAAACTCTATGTAGCACAGTTTTACTCTGACACACATGGGGTCACCATGAGTCGGAAATGACTTGACGGCAACTGGACTGGTTGAAGCAGAGATGGGTCTTAGCTCGCAGGGGCCTCAACAAACTCTCTGTGTTGCCTCTGCTTGCCGTTTGCTGGCATTGCTTTTCAAAGGTTCAGCATCTGTCTTCCAGAGAGAAGCCAAGAGGCTGGTGCTCAGATGAGGAGGCAAAGCTCTGATTACTGTCTCTGACTTTAACAGTTTAAGTAAATTTTATAGTTTCTTCAGGTCAGTTTTATAGTTTCTTCAGAACTATAGTTTCTTAGCTTTACTTTCTCAGAATGGCACTTGGCCACTTTGAGAGATTAGTCCAAGCATGTAATACAATTACTCTTGCGGCTGCTGGCAAGCAACGGGTGTTAGAGAAGTCTGCTACTGGCTAGGCTAAAGCAGTAGAAAATTGGATGATCAGCTGCAGCCATAACATTCATTCACTCATTCCACAAGTATTTATTGACAACCTCTCTGGGTCAGGCACCATTCTGGGTGCCATAGATACAACAGTGAGGAACCAACGAAGTCTCACCTTCATAGATCTTATAAACAAACATGCATAAGCAAATAAATATACAGTCAGAAAGTGATAACCAATATCAAACAAATAACTAGGGGTAAGAGGACAGTGATGAGGGATTGTTATCTTAGAGTGGTCAGCCAAGCTCTTTCCAAAGAAGTGATATTTGCACAGAAACCTGAACAATGTAAGAGCGAGAACCATCAAGTATCTGTGAGAAAGTCGTTACAGGAAGGGGGGCAGCAAGTGCATATATCCTGTGATGGAAAAGTGCTCATTGTTCTCTTTGAGGAACAGCAACCAGTGTGGTAGGAGAGAGAGGTAGGAAACAATAATGGAGATTTAAACAGGGCCAGTTCATGTAAGAGCCTGGGATCCTGATGGCAAGGGAAGTGTTCGGATTTTTCCTGTGTACAAAAAAAATTTTTTTTTATTATGATAGAACGCCATTGGAAAATTGAGAGTGGGGAAGTGTCATCTGTAACATTAGCTTTGATCACAAACAGGCATGGGAGAGAATAATGCATCCTTGTTCTTTATCTTTTGCTGAGACAGCTCCCCGTGATCTCTTTATTCTGTGAACCAATGCCATTTTTCGTTACAAGGCAGAGCGAATGTGACATTGAAGGCACTTAGATGAGCAAATATCAATCTATGATATCTAACGCTATACACAGGAGTGCTAAGGATTAAAACCAGCTTTTCTGATGACCATGATGACTTCAGGCCAGCCTGTAAAGTGAGCCTTTCTTAGAAGAGGGAAGAATGCAAGCAGGATTCAAAGTAATCAATTTTATCAATAAAGAGAATTGGTGCCTCCTCTGAAGCCAGGGGCTAGTGAATGAGGAGTCTGTGTGGAGTCAGAAGGTACCCACAAATTCTAAAGAAATGATTGAAGCAACATTTTGGGAGTCTCCAAACTACTATTCATAACAAAAAAACCAAAAAACCAAACCCACTGCCATAGAGTCGATTCTGACTCATAGCGACCCTACAGGACAGAGTAGAACTGTCTGATAGAGTTTCCAAGGAGCACCTGGTGGATTCGAACTGCTGACCTCTTGGTTAGCAGCTGTAGCACTTAACCACTATGCCACCAGGGCTTCCCACTATTTGTATCTACTTGTAAATCTACTACTTTATCCCTGCCAGTCAATAAAAATGTCTCACATTTGTCACATTTCACGTACATACATACTTTGACTTTCACAACAACCTTGGGAGATGGGTAGAGCAAGGAAGAGCTTTAATAGTCATAGATGAGGGATCTGAGGTAGAAAGAAGTTATCTGCCCATGGTTTTCATGCTGCCCAGTTTATTAAGGGGCCGAGAGAGGGATAAAACACGGGTCTTCTGGCTCCTGGTAGAAATCTCTACACAATAGAGCCTGCTGCTTTATCTGGACTGCAGTGACATTGAAAACACACGGAATAAATAAAATTTTTAGGGGCAAAAAACACTGAATGTCTAATATCCCAAAGGATGAAACTTATGATAAGAGAGCCCTGGTGGTGCAGTTGTTAAGCTCTTGGCTGATAACGAAGAAGTCAGCAGTCTCCTTCTATAAAGATTTATGGCCTTGGAAACCCTATGAGGGCAGCTCTACTCTGTCCTATGGGGTCACTATGAGTCGGAGTTGACTCGACAGCAAGGGGTTTGGTTTTTTTGGTTTGGTAGAGAAACTGAGAAAGTAAATAGACCCAAACTACAGACTGGAGGTGTCATATCCTTGGTTTAAATAACCTGAAGGAGGAGAATTCTTTAGATGACTTCCTAAAGCCTTTCCTGGTCTTAAGAATCTAGCTCAAGAATTTACCCTCTTTAATCCTCATTAAATCCATCTAGTCAATCAGGCTCCTAAATAAAAACAATCGCAAGCATGTGTTGCTTAATTACAACACACTTAACTTTCATAGAGCTCAGGCTTTCGCACATTGTATACAAACACCCCTAAAGTGCCTTTCTTATACCAGATTCAGACTTTTATTCATCAACTGATAAATGAGAATTTCAAGCTGCATGCTGACAGATTAGTTTCTTAAGTATTACCATTTATAGCTTTATAGCTGTGTTTTTATAATCATTGAAATATTTTTGTATACTAAAATTAGTAAAAAACATAAAAGGAAAATGAAAACAAACAAACAAAGGCACTACTGGATGCTTGTAATAACATAACTGAAACAAAGACAGAAATCATCCAGAGGGTTGAAAGAGATAACTTCATGGCCCCAATCAAGTACTTACCTTCATATTCAATTATATTAAAAGAACATGTTTTTCTCAGGGGCAGATTATTCAATAGGCAAGGGAAGCACGGTGTTTTACCTTGCTTACTAGATCATCTGTAGTGAACAATTACACTTTTTTTTTTTTTTTACCACATCAAAGATTCTGCTCCTAGGTATGGCTGGCATCTGTCTCTCTCCCAACCCCGCAGTACCTTCCTATGGAATCAAAGCCTCTTTTCAAATTTACAATCCCTGACAGGGCAGGTTACCCAGTAAGTAAGCCTGTGCTTACTTACCAAGCTGTAGTACACAATTTCACATGGTTTCCTATGATGAAACCCCTGTGAATCTGTGCACTACAGCTTAGTAAGCATGCACGAGTAAACCTGTGCTTACCTTGCTTATTGGGTAATCTGCCTCTGGTACTTCTGAAAATGTATGGTTAAATACTGTTTCTAAAAGGCAAGTATGATGGTTACGATCGTGTTAACTTGGCTGGGCCATGATTCTCAGTGTTTTGGCATTCGTAAAATGTTGTGATTACTTCCCTGTTGAGATCTGATATGTGATCACCCCCATGATGGGATCTGCTGTAAGTAGCAGCTGATCAGTTGAAAGCGAGTTTCCTTGGGCGTGTGGCCTGCATTGAATATAAGCGGACATTCTGGCAGGGCTCAGGGGCTTTTTGCTTGCACTGGATCCTGCAGCTGGTCCTGTTCATTTGACCTCCAGTTCTTGGCACTTGAGCTGGCAGCTTACCTGTAGTCTTGCCTGCTGATCCTGGGATTCATCGATCTTCACAGCCTGTGAACAAGAGCCCTGCTCTCTGACCTGCTGATTTTAGGTTCACCAGCCCCTGTGGCCATGTGTATAAGGAGAAGCCTCTATCCTTACCTGTGGACTTGGGACATTCCAGCCTCTATAATTGCGTGAGCCATTTCCTCGATATAAATTTCACCCTGTATACATATTTTAATACAATTTACTAGTTTTGCTTTTCTAGAGAACCCAGCCCAAGACAACAAGGTATAGTGATTAGGGAAAAGGACAGATCCTACAATCATAAATGGAGGAGCAGCATAAAATATTTTCACTGATACAAATACAGAAAAAAAAGTCTCAAGATCTAAAGAGTTGTAGATAAGGAAGAGACCTTCATCAAAAGAATACAACTGGTGTTCAACTTCTTGTTAACAAAGTTCAAAGAGGTTGATACAATATCAGCAAATTCACCATCAAATTATCTCACTTAACTTTGGGAAAAATCATCAATATTAAATATCTTCTCATACATGTCATTTCAAATACAGTGAAAATTAAGAAATATGAAATGGAATTATATAAAATTATAGAAAATAACTTTATTGCCTTTATTTTTATTTAATTTATGTAAAGCAAAAATTGTACTTATCTGTTTAATTCCAATATCCATAGCACCTTTCTTTGGAATAGTCATTAGTATGGACCTCTTCCAGTCTATTGGCCAGGTAGCTGTCTTTGAAATTTCTTGGCATAGACAAGTAAGCACTTCCAGCATGGCATCTGTTTGTTGAAGCATCTCAAATGGTATTTGGTCAATTCCTAGAGACTTGTTTTTCACCAACGTCTTCAGTACAGCTTGGACTTCTTCCTTCAGTGCCATTGGCTCTTGATCATATGCTACCTCCTGAGATGGCTGAATCTCAACCAATTCTTTTCAGTGCAATGACTCTGTGTATTCCTTCCATCTTCTTTTGATGCTTCCTGTGTCGTTCAGTATTTTGCCCATAGAATCCTTCAATACTGCAACTCGAGGCTTGAATTTTTTCTCCAGTTCTTTCAGCTTGAGAAATGTTGAGTGAGATCTTCCTTTTTGGTTTTCTAACTCCAGGTCTTTGCGCATGTCTTCCTGAGCCACTCTTTTACTTCATCATTTCTTCTATTTGCTTTAGCTACTCAACTTTCAAGAGCCACTTTCAGAGTCTCTTCTGATATCCATTGTGGTCTTATATTTCTTTCCTTTCTTTTTAGTGACCTCTTTCTTTCTTCATGTATGATGTCATTCCACAACTCATCTGGTCTTTGGTCATTAGTGTTCAATGCATCAAGTCTATCCCTGAGATAGTTTCTAAATTCAGGCGTGATATACTTAAGATTGTACTTTAGCTCTTGTGAACTTGCTCTAATTTTCTTCAGCTTCAACCTGAATTCGCATATGAGCAATTGATGGTCTGTTCCACAGTTGGCTCCTGGCCTTGTTCTGGCTGATGATATTGAGCTTTACCATCATTTCTTTGCTTTTTTTTTTTTTTTTTTGCACAGATGTAGTCAATTTGATTCTTGCATATTCAATCCAGCAAGGTACCATTGTATAGTTGCTGTTATGTTGTTGAAAAAAGGTATTTTCAATGAAGAAGTCATTGGTCTTGCAAAATTCTATCATGCAATCTCTGGCATCATTTCCATCACCAAGGCCACATTTCCAACTACCATTCCTTCTTCTTTGTTTCCAACTTTTGCATTCCAATCACTAGTAATTATCAGTGCATCCTGACTGAATGTTCCATCAATTTCAGACTGCAGAAGTTGGTAAAAATCTCCAATTTCTTCATCTTTCGCCTTAGTGGTTGGTGCATAAATTTGAATAATAGTCTTAGTAACTGGTCTTCCTTGTAGGCATATGGGTATTATTCTATCACTGGTGGAGCTGTACTTCAGGATAGATCTTGAAATGTTCTTTCCAATGATGAATGCAACTCCATTTCTCTTCAATTTGTCATTGCTGGCATAGTAAACCATAAGATTATCTGATTCAAAATGTCCAATATCAGTCCATTTCAGCTCACTAATGCCTAGGATATTGATCTTTATGTATTCCATTTCTTTTTTTTATAATTTCCAATTGTCCTAGATGCATACTTTGTACATTCCATGTTCTAATTATTAATGAATGTTTCCAGCTGTTTCTTTCATTTTTGAGTCCTGCCATGTTGGCAAATGAAGGTACTGAAAGTTTAACTTCATCCATGTCATTAAGGACCACTCTACTGGCAATATATCAGAGAATATTCTACTGCTATTCATAAGGTTTTCACTGGCTAACTTTTTTTCAGAAGTAGATTGCCAGGTCCCTCTTCCTAGTCAGTGTTAGTCTGAAAGCTCAGATGAAACTTGTCCACCATAGGTGACCCTGCTGGCATTTGAATACTGGTTTGGCATAGCTTCCAGCATCACAGCCAAATGCAAGCACCCACAATAGGATAAACTGACAGATGCATGGGGGCTGGCCAAAGTATTTCAAAGAAAGGTGATCCAACTGAATGCAGAAATTACCAAACAATATCATTAATATCACATGCAAGTAAAATTGTGCTGAAGATCATTCAAAAGTGGTTGCAGCAGTACATGGACAGGGAACTTCCGGAAATTCAAGCCAGATTCAGAAGAAGGCGTGCAATGAGGGATATCATTGCTGATGTCAGATGGATCCTGGTGAAAGTAGAGAATACCAGAAAGATGTTTAAAAAAAAAAAAAGTTTTATTGACTATGCAAAGGCATTCGACTGTGTGGATCATAACAAACTGTGGATAACATTGCAAAGAACGAAAATTCCAGAACACTTAATTGTGCTCGTGAGGAACCTGTACATAGATCAAGAGGCAGTCATTTGAACAGAACAAGGGGATATTGCATAGTTTAAAATCAGGAAAGATGTGCGTCAGGGTTGTATCCTTTCACCATACTTATTCAGTCTGTATGATGAACAAATAATCTGAGAAGCTGGGCTATATGAAGAAGAATGTGGCATCAGGATTGAGGAAGACTCATTAACAACCTGCAGTATGCAGATGACACAACCCTGCTTGCTGAAAGTGAAGAGAATTTGTATCACTTACTGATGAATATCAAAGACCACAGCCTTCAGTATGGATTATACCTCAACATAAAGAAAAATCCTCACAACTGGACCAATAAACAATATCATGACAAATGGAGAAAATGTTGAAGTTGTCAAGGATTTCATGATACTTGGATCCACAATCGGAAACCTTGGTGGCATAGTGGTTAAGTGTTACAGCTGTTAACCAAACTGACAGCAGTTCAAATCCACCAGGCGCTCCTTGGAAACTCTATGGGGGCAGTTCTACTCTGTCCTATAGGGTCGCTATGGGTTGGAATCGACTCTACAGCAACGGGTTTGGTTGTTTTTTTTTTTTTTTTTTTTGTTTGGATCCACAATCAACACCCATTGAAGCAGCAGTCAAGAAATCAAACAATGCACTGAGTTGGGAAAATCTAATGCAAAAGACCTCTTTACAGTGTTAAAAAGCAAAGTCACCTAAAAGACTAAGGTGCACCTGACCCAAGCCATGGTGTTTTCAATAGCCTCATATGCGCACAAAGGCTGGTCAATGAATAAGGAAGACTGAAGAAGAATTGATGCCCTTGAATTATAGAGTTTGCGAAGAGTACTGAATACATCATGGATTGCCAAAAGAACAAACAAATCTGTCTTGGAAGTATAGCCAGAATGCTCCTTAGAAATGACAAAGGTGAGACTTCATCTCACATACTCTGGACATATTATCAGGAGGGACCAGTCCCAGGAGAAGGACATCATGCTTGGTAAAGTAGATGGTCAGAGAAAAAGAGGAAGACCATCAATGAGATGGACTGACACAGTGGCTGCAACAATGGGCTCAAGCATAACAATTATCACGAGGATGGTGCAGGACCAGACTGTGTTTTGTTCTGTTGTACACAGGGGTGCTATGAGTTGGAACCGACCAGACGGCACCTAACAACAACATAGTACCTGGCAGACAGGAAGAATCTAAAGCATCGATATATGCAAAAATTGAATCAAACACTGATCAATAATCAAGTGGTAAAAATCAAATATTGTATCAAAATTAGCAATTTATGATAATTTCATGTAAGTCTATCGATTGATTTATGCATATTCACCTTTTAAACACAGTTTCAAAATACAGCATGTCTGCAAGTAAAGAATTGTCCATAGTCTCCAATCACTTAACAAGAACAATGTATTTCTAGAGTTTTAAGTAGGAAACACGTAGCAAGGTAGTGAGGAAAAAGTGATTTTCAGTCCTGAGTTAATTCTGGTTCAGACAGTCACCAAAACTCTTCTGTCAGCTTCAGTTTCCTCATCTGTAAAAAGTGATTCTCAATTCTAAAATATCAATAAACCCATTGCCATGGAGTTGATTCTGACTCATAGAGAACCTGTATCAATACACCAAACCAAACCCATTACAGTTGAGTTGATTCCAACTCACGGCAATTTTATAGGACAGGGTTTCCAGCCTGTAAATTTTTATGGAAGTGTACTACCATATCTTTCTCTCATAGAGAGGCTGGTGGGCTCAAATCACTGACCTTTCCGTTAGCAGCCAAGTACTTAACCACAGCACCACTGTGGGTGCTCTCCTATATCATCACAAAGAAAAAAAAGTAAAAGTATAAAAAAAAATGAGTTTAAGAGTAGAGACTTCTTTGGTCAACTCCTCATTAGTCTCAAATCATCCCATCCCTGCTCCAAACTCATAGTCACTCCCTTCTCAGTACTATCAAGGCTCCCAAGTTCAGACTTACCTTGCCCTTAGTTCACCATCACTCACTTGTTTCTTCCTTGTTGTTGTTAGCTGCCATGGAGTCACATGGCAACCCCATGCACGACAAGATCAGATGGTTATGACCCATAGGGTTTTCACTGGCTGATTTTTGGAAGATCACCAGGCCTTTCTTCCTTATCTCTCAGCTCCTCTGAAACCTGTTCAGCATTATAGCAACATGCAAGCCTCCACTAACAGGTGGTGGCTGCGCTGAGGTGCATTGGTCAGAAATCCAACCCAGGTGTTCTGCCTATGGGGAGAACTCTACCACTGCCCCACCACTGCCTGCAGCTGTTTTTTTCCCTTATTAGAATGTGCCTTCTTATCCCCCAATTTTTATGACCTGGCAGTTGCTAGGCTCTGAAAAACATAGAAGCAATTCAGAGAGGACTGTGAGGAGTGGGACTATCCACTCTGCTTGAGGCTGAAGCTCTCTGGGCAGTAAGAGACTCGCAGTGGAGCAGAGCTCAATATGTAACTTGGATTAATTACGTGCCAAGCACTCTGCATTGTGCTCCTCACAACATATCTAAGAGATGGGTACTATTGCCATTCTCATTTTAAAGACGACGAAACTGAAGCTTATAAAAATTGCATCCAACTTTTAAGTGGCAGACGATGAATGTGAACTCAGGCCACAATGTATGACATCCCTGCAACTGTTGAAGACAGCGATCCAGTTTGGTGCCCTGGAGCAGCCGCTACCAGGAAAAAAAGTTAATACCCACGCGCCAGAGGCGAGAGGGAGGGGTCTGTTGGAATCTTGGAGATCCTGGCCACCCGCCGGCCGTAAGGGGTGGGGGCCCCCTTTAGGAGAGGGAGGCTTTTTCTCACCCGACAAGAAATAACTCCCGAGCCGAGACGGGGATCCCTCCGAGTGCCACCTGCGGTGGGCGGAGGACCAGGCGGATGGACGAGGACGAGGCCAATTTGCCATGGAAACAGCCGCCCAATCAGTTGGGACCGAAGGGAGTGAGTCCAGAGAGAAGGGAGACGGCAGGATTTAGTGGAGAGGAGTCTTGGATGTGGGCCGACCCGGTGGAAAGGAACCAGGGAAGCCTGTTGAGAATGGAGCTGACCGGCCGAGAAAGCTGGGAATCGGTGCGCTCCGAGGAATGGTCGGACGCGGCGGAGGCCAGGCCGGGGATCTCCAGTCCCCCGAGTGAAGAGGTGCTGTCCGGCACCGAGTCGGTGGGGACAAGGGGCGGGGAGATGACGGTCTCCGCGGGCGGGGCGCGGGCGGATCTTGAGGTCTGGAGGCGGGGAGAGAGGCGGGGAGAGAGGGATCAAGCTGAAAGGAAAGGCAAGCGGCAGGCGAGCCAGACTAGAAAGGACCAGGGGAAGCACGGAGAGACTCGAAGGCCGGACGACAAGTACAAGGAGAAGTGCTGGGAAGGATCCAAGCAGGACTTTCGAGACAGGGACGTGAAGTGGGGGGTCAAAGGCGAGGAGGAGGTAGTGAGGCCCAAGGTCAAGGGGAAGTACCGGCTGAAGAAGCAAAACTGGCAGAGGAAGCCGAGTCTGGTGGACACCCGGGAGGAGGTCGAGGCTTGCAAAGAGGAGAGGGACTCAGACTTGAAGACCTCGGAATCGTGGAAACGATACAGGCGGCCCACGATCAGATTCAGCATCTGCCCTACAACTTCTTGTGTCCAGTCTAAGTCGTCTGTCGCTCGCGGCACCTCGGCCGTCAGCGTCGTTAACGAGCTGGCGAAGATGGGCGACCCAGATGTCTTGGAAATGGTGGTCGCAGAAGGTAGGAGTCCGCGGAGCGCGCGGGGGGCGGGCCAGGCGAGTGTGCGGACCCCGCCACGCCCGGTGCAGGTACGGCGGGGAACGTTGGCGTCCTGCGACTCGTGTCCCGGGAACGTTCGCGGCCCGGCGCGCCCTCCGCGAGGCTGGGGGCCGCAGGACGGAAGCCTCTGCCGCGGGTGGAGAGGGGAATGTCGGCGCTCTGCCTCTCCCTCTGCGGCTCCCGCGCACCCTGGGCCTGGGCTGTGCGCCCCCTGCGGTTCCGGGGACCACCCTCCTGGCTCCTCTGTGTGTATTGTCCCGAGGCGAGGCGGATGCCCTGGGCAGGAGCGCTGCAGCGCTGCGGCTTCTGAACCCAGGCACCTGCATGGGAGGGTCTCCCAAAGAGAACTGCCATTTAGGGTGGGTGACTACAAGCCTGTGTGTAGGAAGCTAGCCCCTTCAGGCCTTTTGCCTCCCTGTCATTGTTGGTTGCTGCTTAAGCTCTGAGATGCTTGAGTATGGGAGGGGCAGGCCCCAAGGTCTTTCGGCTTGAGACTCTTATGCACTTGAAAATGCTGCGGTTCTACCAGCTTTCATTGAATCTTTAGTTCTGTTGGGAAATATTTGTCCATTGTTTGCCAAGGCTATATTCTGTGGATATATTTTAGTATACACATTTTCCTCAAAATGCACATATTTTTCTGTAGCTATTTCGTGTACCTCATTTCCCTCAATGACTGTTTCCACGTCTTGTTTAGTATTAAGCACGGTAACAAACTTTTTTAAGCCACAGAACATTTGAGCCTTATCTTCATAACTCAAAAAACAAACAAACAAAAAAAAACCGTTGCCGTCGAGTCGATTCCGACTCTTGGCAACTCTATAGGACCGAGTAGAACCACCAGATACGGCTTCCAAGGAGCAGCTGGTGGATTCGAACTGCTGACTTTTTCGTTAGCAGCTGAGGTCTTAACCACAGCGCCACCGCGGCTCCATAAAAAACCAAAACCAAACCCATTGCTGTGGAATCCATTCTGACTCATGGTGACACTGTAGGCCAGAGTAGAACCGCCCCACAGGGTTTTGAAGGAGTGGCTGGTGGATTCGCACTGCCAGCTTTTGATTAGCAGCGAGCCCTTAAGCCAAGCTCTTAACCACTGCACCACCAGAGCTCTGTAGGTACCAAAAATACAGTGCAACATTGCATCTTCTCCCCCCTTTTTTAACAGCTTTATTGAGACATAATTCACATACCATAAAATCCACCTATTTAAAGTGTATAGCTTGATGATTTTTAGTGTATTTACAGTTTTGAATCCATCACCATAATCTAATTTTAAAACATTTTCATCACCCCAAATAGAAACCTCTTAGCTGTCACTCCCCATTTCAGTGACCCCAACCCTTCACTCTCAACCCTAGTCAGCCACTAATACACTTACCGTATAGATTTGCCTCTTCTGGATATTTCATATAAATGGAATCATACAGTATTTGGCCTTTTGTGATTGGCTTCTTTCTCTTGGCATATTTTTGAGGTGCACCCATGTTGTAGTATGTATCAGTGTATTATTCCTTTTTATTGCTAAATAATATTTCATGTATTATCCATTTATCAGTTCATGGACATTTAGGTTGTTTCCTAAATTAGGAATAATGCTCCCATGAATATTCACATACAAGTTTTTGTATGAATGTATGTTTTCATTCTCTAGGAGTGGAATTGCTGGGTCATGTGGTAACTCTGGAAACCTTGGTGGCATAGTGGTTAAGAGTTCGGCTGTTGGTCAAAAGGTTGGCAGTTCAGATCCACCAGGCACTCCTTGTAAACCCTTTGGGGCAATTCTACTCTGTTCTGTAAGGCCACTATGAGTCGGAATCGACTTAATGGCAATGAGTTTGGTTGGTTGGTTTATGGTAACTCTATATTAAACATTTTGAGAAACTGTCAGGCTGTTTTCTAAGTGGCTGAACCCTTTTACGTTTCTACCAGCAACGTATAAGGATTCCAATTTCTCTACATCCTCACTAACCCTTGTCTGTCTTTTTAATTATAGCCACCCTGAAGGGAGCCCTGGTGATGCAGTAATTAAAGCATTCAACTGCTAACTGAAAGGTTGGTGGTTCGAAACCATCAGCGGCTCCGTGGGAGAAAGATGTGGCAGTCTGCTTTGTAGAGATATACAGCCTTAGAAACCCTGTGAGGTCACTAGGCGTCAGAACTGACTCAACAGCAATGTTTTTTTTTTTTTCCTTTTGGTAATGAGTATGAAGTGGTAGCTCACTGTGGTTTTGGTTTGCAGTTCCCTGACAGCTGATGATGTCCCTGGGTGGCACAAATTTCCCCTTTACTACTAACCTAAAGGAAACCCTGGTGGCATAACAGCTAAGAGCTACAGCTGCTAACCAAAACGTCAGCAGTTTGAATTCAAGATTGGAGGTTTGAATTCATGCAGCAGCTTGGAAGACTAAAGGCCTGATAACTGTTTCTGTAAAGATTATAGCTAAGCACTGTAGACCCAGAGAAGAATTACAAGGCTGGGACACATTGTGATTTTTTTTCCCCATTTGGGGTTTGTTTTTTTTTTTTTTTTGCTTTGGGATTAAGAAAGCACATGCAGTCAGACAGCTCTGGGTGTGAGTCCTGGGAATGTGACTTGTAAGCTGTGTGCCCTTCAACAAATTGCTTAACCTCTTTCATCCACTTTACTCTTCTGAAAAATTGCTGTGGTAGCATTTTACAAGCTATGTAATACAGTTGTTTTGAGAATTAAAAGGGGTAATGTATGTACTTTGCTTAACTCAGTGTCTGGCACATAATGAGAATTTAATAAATACAGAATATCTGGTCTTATTCTCCCTAAAAAAAGGTTATAGCTAAGAAAACTCTAAGAAGCAATTCTACTCCCTCACTCATGGGGTCACCGTCAGTTGGAATCCATTAGACACCAACAGGTTTTTGGGTTAGTGACTAATAATAAGTTCAGCATCTTTTCATATGCTTATTGGCCATTCATATATCTCCTTTGGAGGAATGTCTATTTAAATCCATTGCCCATTTAAAAAATTAGTTATTTGCTTTTTTCATTATTGAGTCATAAGAGTTCTTTATGTGTTCTGGATATAAGTCCCTCATCTGATATATGATTTGAAAATATTTTCTCCTATTCTGTGACTTATCTTTCCATATTCTTGATAGTGTCACTTGGAGCGCAACCCCCTTTTTTTCTAAAATCCAACATAATTAGAAGATGGAAGGAAATAAAGTGAAGCTATTGAAGACTAAGCTTTGATTAATGGCTCTGCTAAATGATGCAGTAAATTCATTTGCTATGAAAAATGATTGGCTTTCAATGGTGTAAAGAGTGAAATGACATTTAGAAGTATAAAATTAGAAGTCCATTTCCACAACTCTTTTGAACTTTTTTTCCTCCTCTGCCGAAAATTAAGGAGCCCTGGTGGTACAGTGGTTAAGCACTTGGCTGCTAACCAAAAGGTCAGTGGTTCAAACCCACCAACCACTGCAAAGGAGAAAGACGTGGTAGTCTGCTTCTGTAAAGTTTACTGCCTTGGAAACCCTATGGGGCAGTTTTACTCTGTCCTATTCGGGCACTATAAATTAGAATCAACTTGATGGCAACGGGTTTGATTTTTGGTTCCCCAAGAATTATCCTTGTAATATGAGTAATCCCCAAATCTAAATAGAGATGTGCTTTTTCTTTTTCATTTAAAACATTTGGTATTTCCTTATAATCAGTCCTTCTGAAATAAAGCTAGGAGAAGAAACAGAAATGTATATCTTCCTTAAAGGTATATTGGAGGAAAAAAATGTGGAAAGTATAACGTTCTATATACAATGGAGAAAAAAAATCAATATAGCATTAAAGAGATTGACCATTACTTTCCTTCAGATAGTAGAAGTATGTGATCTAATTTAGCCTCAGGATCATTTTACTTGCTAGACTCTATACTTAAATTAGTATCACTTTAGTATGAGGTCATATGGCAGCTTGAGTCCATCCCAGGAAGATTTTAAAACTTTTCCCCAAATGATTTCAGTTTTCTTTTTCTTTGGAAAAAGCCTTTGTAATTTCTTTACACTCCATTTTATTGTGATTGAAGCTGTGTGTCTGTGATTTGGTTGGAGGTGGGTGAAAAGAGTGGAGATAAGGAATACCATATATTTGATGGGTGGGTCCAATGACTGCACCCTGCCTAATTTTCTGCCGCATGATTTGTTCATAAATCCAGAATAGAAGCAGCAGAGGCATGTGGTATTGGTGAGAGCAGGATGGTTCAAAACACCGAAATGATTATTTTTTTTTCTAAATGTTTCTCAGTATGACAATTGTTTTGGTGGGTTGGTTTTACTTCCCCTTACTAAGACCTCTGTTATTACTAGGGTTGTAAAAAAAAAAAAAAAAAAAAAAGTGATGGTGCAGATGGTTAACTCTCTCCACTGTTAACTGAAAGGTTGGAGTTCTGAGTCCACTCAGAGGTACCTTGGAAGAAAGGCCGGGCAATCTACTTCCAAAAAATCGGTCATTAAAAACCCTTTATGAAGCACAGTTCTACTCTGACACACATGGGGTCACAATAGTCAGAATCGACTTGATGACAACTGATTTGGTTTTTAGAAAAAGTGGATTATAATGAGGATGTGTTTTAAACATAGACAGTCCAAAAGATCTCAGACTCTGCCTTCCAAATATAATTGTTCTTCTTGGAGTTAAATGATATAATTATGAAATCAAAACTGTTGGTTGAAGAAGGCTGGGCTCCATACCATCAATTTTTAGGATCTAGTTTTATTTTTGTGTACTTAAATATAAATAGGTTCTTTAGAGTAAATTTATTGAATAAAAGTAAGCCTCTGTCCTTTCTGTAATGTGTTTCTTAAATCATCATAGAAGATTAAATATGAAAAAGTCAAAGATTTAATTTGCATGGGGCAGGGAAGATTTCATCTCAGAGACAGAATGTTCACATTTTGCCTGGTAACAGTTAATGAGATATTCTAGGATTTGTTTCATGTTCTTTGAGTAGTTTCTCCACAGTTGAACACATAAGCAATTGACAGTCTCCAACTGGCTACTTTCCCACTGTCTACTAAAATACAATTCTACGGACAAAGTATAATAGAATATTTGAATAGTTACATAAACACCGCTAATAAAAAGTCAAGGTTGCAGAAATTAAATTATTGACTAGTAGTTGTAATTTGAAATGCCCATTCTTTGATTTATGATACATTTACCATTGGAAAGGGCAGTTTAGGGGTGTTAAGATGCTTATAACTTGAAAGTTGAATGTATGAAAGTCAAGGACTACTTGTATCTTTACACTTACATTAAGCACTGTGTTAAACCAAACCAGCTATTCTGTGTGTATTTGATTGCATATATTTTATTTTATGCTGCTCGTCAGAGTGTAAACTGAGAAGGCCCTTTGGTAAATGCAAGAGCTATTTTTGGACTCTGGGTTTGCTGGAACCTGTATTCTTAGTGGTGTGCTTTCAGAAAAAAACTCGTAGCTCAGTCTTTGGGTTAACTTTATTTTTCACTCATATTTGATGATTCTTCATGATAATTGGTACCAAATCTGTCCTATCTCTCTGGTTTCGAGCCCACAGAAAGAAGTAGTCATAATGTGTTTCCATTCATTGTGGAGGAAATTGGAGAAATAACAAGAGGGTGTTTCAAAGTTGTTGCCTTCAAATCCTGCCTCTTCAGATAGACCAGTGTTTTGACAGAGGTCTGGTGGTTATACATCATTGCTATAACTTCCTAGTATGTGAGCGAGCGTAAAAGTGTGTCTGAGTCTGTGGCACACATGAGCATCTGGTTGGGTGTCAAGAGTGCAAGCAGTATGTGTGAGAGGGAGCATAGTGTGTGAGGAAGTAAACGGATAGTCTTCAACCTTTCTGCTTTTCAGAGAAGAATACAGTTTATAAAGTGTGCATTTACTGGGAAGTGTTTAGGCACCATGCTCAGCTGGGCTCTCAGGGAGCCTGCAGTTGTGAAAACCCATCGTCCTCAAGTCGCCCCAACTCGCAGTGACCCCATATGTTACAGAGTAGAACTGCGCCATAGGGTTTTCTTGGCTGTTATCTCTCTGGAAGCAGGTCACGAGACCTTTCTTTTGCAGCGCCACTGGGTGGGTTCGAACACCAACCTTTCCATTAGCAGCCAAGCACATTTGATTCTGACTCACAGGGACCCTATAGGAAAAGTAGAACTGCCTTTTGGTTTCCAAGTCTGTAAATCCTTACAGAAGCAGACTGCCACACCTTTCTCCCTCGGAGCTACGGGCGGGGACGTGGGTTCAAACCACCAACCTTTTGGTTAGCAACCGAGTGCTTTAACCACTGCTCCACCAGGGCTCCTTTGTGTACCATCCAGGGATTCCTAAAATGCTCTATAATCCTGGGTTACAGCTTGCACTTATTTGATTGTTCTGTGGTAGCGTCTATATTTTTGTTTGATGCACTGCTTTTCTGTATAACAGTGATTATTTATGTTCTCAAGGAAAGAAAAACCTCCCGATGTTAGTGCTCAAGTACTAGCTGTTGAGGGACAAAGCGTGATTTTCCTATAATCCCATCCCTTATGTATTTATTATAAAGATTTACTAGGTTGGTCGCCTTTTCATTCAAAGATCCAATGAGAGGTGGTCAGGATATTGTGGAGTTTTCTTGTACATCTAGGCAGTATTCGTAGGTAAAACTATTTGAGATGGTACGGTATGATGTTTGATATTTTTCAAAACATTTTTACTTATAGTCTTGTCTTTTAGATGCGAAAGTCTACACTCAGAAAAGTTAAGTGATAGAACTTCAGTTAGTTTTCATGCTCTGCTTACAATAATTTTTAACATTTTAAGAGCATATCTTGCAACAAAAGGATCTGAATACAAAAGCCATTCTTTCACCTTTATTCTGACACTCTAAAACTAATCCCAGAGTATTTGTATCAGTTTTAAAAATTAATATGGAATAGAATATACTCTAATAATAATAACCATATAAACAAGAATAACTAGCATGTGTTGGCTTCCTAGGTGCCCAGGGCTGCAGTAAACATTTTACATTCCTTATCTCATTTAATGCACTAATAAACCTTATCTGAATACTGTCGGCATAGCTTCCAGCATCACAGCAACCCCCAGAGTACAACAAACTGACAGACACGTGGGGGAAACCTTGGGACATAGACATTCCAAAAAACCAAATCCATTGATGTAGAGTCTATTCTGACTCATAGCGACCCTATAGGACAGAGGAGAACTGCCCCATAGGGTTTGCAAGGAGCAGCTGGTGGATTCGAACTGCTGACCTTTTGGTTAGCAGCCAAGCTCTTAACCACCGCACCACCAGGGCTCCAGAAAGACATTAGTGACATTTATATGGTAGATTAGAGCTTTAAATTTATATCACACTTTAAGTTGCAAGGAAAGTTAGGAATTTTTTTTCTTTTTGGGGAGGTAGGGACATGTTGCTGCACAATACAATTAGGGTTCTGTTAATAAAGGCATCCCTGGGTGGTGCAAATGGGTAACATGCTCAGCTGCTAACCAAAAGGCTGGAGGTTCAGGTTCACCCAGTGATGCCTTAGAAGAAAGGCCTGGGAACCTGTTTCAAAAAAAGTCAGGCATTGTAAACCCTATGGGGCACAGTTTGACTCTGATACACATGAAGTCACCATGAGATGGAGTTGACTCAAGGGCAACTGGTACTGGTAAAGAAGAAGGAGGAAAAGGATACTTGTGTGCATCTGGCAGCTTCTTCCGTACTCACCATTAACAGTCTTGCCCATTTTATTGAATGGCACCTCCACTAATTGCTAAAGCTTAGCAGTTGTCAGTCCCCTTTGTCTATTACCTACACATCTGAAATTTGATAGCCAATTCTTTCAAATTATTTTCGCAAATATATGCAACCCATCTACTTATTTTTATATGCATTGTTCCAGCTCTAGTCCAGACTGCCATCATCTCTTTTGTGGTTCATTGCAGCAGCCTCATAATTTGTCTCCTTCCTCCTTCTTGCTTTCTTGGAACCTTTTCTCCATTCAGCAGCTAGTACTTTTCTTAAAATGTAAATACTGTTTAAAAACTCGAACAGTTTACCATTTCATTTAGGAAAAAAAAAATCCAGACTCGTTCAAAAGGCCTATAAGGCTTTCTGCCAACTGTTCCCTCTCTATCTCTCCAACCTTACCTTGTGCCCCTCTGCCATTTACCTCCTCCTAACTTACGTTTGTTCTCTTGGGCACCTCAAACTATTAGCCCAGCTCAAGCAGTTATCCCAGTGTCTGGTGCATGGCAAGTTCTCAAAACAGTTTGATTTAGCAGTAGCAGCAATAGTGGTAGAAGAACCTGGCTCCCTTACTGGTCTGCTCACTCATTCATTCAGTAAATACTTAATCAAACAATTTTAATTTGCCAGGCATTGTGCTAAGAGAGGAAAACCAGACTTTGTCCCCAACTTTCAGGATTATGGAAACCCTGGTGGTGTAGTAGTTAAGAGCTATGGCTACTAAGCAAAAGGTCAGTAGTTCGAATCTACCAGATGCTCCTTGAAAACCCTATGGGGTAGTTCTATTCTGTCCTATAGGGTTGCTATGAGGTGGAATTGACTCAGTGGTAATGGGTTTGGTTTGGTTTTTCAGGAATATACAGTCTCTTGGAAAAAGAAAATATTACACATATATTCATGTAAAATTGAAACTCTGACAAGTGCCACAAAATAGACATACATAAAATGATTTAAACTGGTGAGTTAGTCTTCCCTGAGGATAAAGTAGCTTTCAAGCTGAAATCTGAAGGACAGGTGGATTTGTTCTGGAGGAATGAAAGAGGAAGAGAATTTCGTACCAAAACCAAACCCAGTGCCGTCGAGTTGATTCTGACTCACAGCGACCGTATAGGACAGAGTGGAACTGCCCCATAGAGCTTCCAAGGAGTGCCTGGAGGATTTGAACTGCTGACCCTTTGGTTAGCAGCCGTAGCACTTAACCACTACACCACCAGGGTTTCCAGAATTTCTTACGGGGGGAATAATATCTGCAAAGGTGCCATAGTGAAAGGGAGCGTGAAGCTGAAAGAAGTTACAAAGGTCTGAAAGAAGACTGATGGGTTAAGAGCAAGGGAGTGAGGCTGAAGAGGTAGGTTGCTATTATTAAATGTTAAAGAGTTTATTGCTTAACTGGAAGAAGCCAAAAGCCAATATGAAGAATGATTTCTGTACTTTATTGTCAAAGCTATGAATGATGCATCTGATTTTTTTAAATAAAATAAATTTTTAAATAAAATAAATGTTTCTTCCAAAACCAGTATTTATTTTCACATATAGCCTTGCTTGGAGCCCTCGTGGTGCAGTGGTTACAGAGCTATGGCTGCTAACCAAAAGGTCAGCAGTTCGAACCCACCAGCCTCTCCTTGGAAACTCTATGGGGCAGCTCTACTCTGTCCTTTAGGGTCGCTATCAGTCAGAATCAACTCGACGGCAATGGGTTTGGTTTGTTTGGCATAGCCTTCCATTAACAAAGAAAAAACAAATGCTTCTCTATAAAAAGCTTAGGACCTTCTCCCCTCATTGACTCATAATGGTTGAACTTGTGTCAAGTATAGATTCATCTCTACAGTAGATTTAATGGTTAGAGAGAATCAATGAGTGATTTTCATTGTCTGTAAAAAGGAACTGAACTGTTATAAGCAATGTACAATTAATTTCATTTAACATATGTTTAATATTGTTTTGTGACATGAATTGTGTTTATTTTCTCCAAGAAATTTTTTTATGTTGGAAGTTTTGACTTGAAAAATATTTGTTTTTTTTTTTTTCCAGTGGGGGATCACTAGAGAGTAAGACCCTGAATTCTATATGTAACATTTTTAGTGTCAGAAACCTCTTTGAACATGTATTTCAGTTCAAGTGGTTCATCACATACCATCACTAAGATATCTATCTGTGGAGCAGGAAAGTGATTTGACAGATTTAGAACCTGGGTCATTGTGAGTTGGAATCGATTTGATGGCAGCGAGTGCTCTGTTAGTGCTTTACTTACAAACAAACCCAAACCTACTGCCATCAAGTCAATTCTGACTCCTAGCAGCCCCGTAGAGTTTCCAAGACTGTAAATCTTTATGGAAGCAGACTGCCACATCTTTCTCCCACAGAGCTGCAGGTGGTTTTGAACCGTTGACCTTTCGGTTCACAGTTGAGCATTTTAACCACTGTGTCACCAGGGCTCCTTTACAACCAGTGTGATCCAATTCCGTGAAAACAATTGGAAATAATATGATATATTAAATGGGCATTCATATTGGATATTTTCCTCTCAGTGAGTTTGTGTCTATGAATTGATAACTGCATTAATGAGAATTAGTTTTTTTTCTTAGTGGCCAAGATTGCATTTTATACAACTGCATTTGATGCTTTTCACCTAGATTATAGACTGGTTTTTGGTGATGATTTATTTTAGAGGTTGTTTTAAACAACTTAGCTCCAGGAAGGTCTTGTTTAACTATTCCGTTGTGTTTTTTCTTTTCTTTATTTTTTTGCTCCTTGCTCAATTCCTGTTTTATTCTTATGGAGGCTTTTGAACATATTCTGATCAGCTGACTACTTTAATATGTTTTTCTCTTTCTTATTTCATTTAGGGAAAAGAGACAGTAGAGAAATAGACTATGATTTTCAAATGAGTGAGGTAAGTTAAATATATATATTTATTAGCTTCCCTATTTGTTAGACCAGAAAATCGAGACAAGTTTAGGAATGTATTTCATAGAAACACTTAAGTCTTTCTTTAGTTATTTTCTCATACTACATTCTATGTATTTTCTCCTTGGACCTATTCATTTTTTAATGAGTAAATCAAATCCCATGTTTCATGCAGATTTAATATTGGATCTTTCTAAATGTTGTGAGAGAGCAAACATAACTCTGCATTTATTTCAAAGCTCCCTGTGAAATAAACTCAGATATGTTGAGCCTTGATGTGCAAGACAATAATATTTGACCTAGCACTTTTTTAGAAGCATAATACATGTACAATATGTGACAGCTCTTTGTTACAGTTAGTAGTATTTAATTAAGTAGTGCTTATTGATAACTGCTTGAATACAAGTGACTCAACCTGAATTAAGTAATACAATTTTTGAAAATACAGAATTCTTTTCGTCAGAGACCTTATTTTATTTATATAAATTTTCAAAAAGATACTAAGAATTTAGATTGCTTCAATACAGAGTATAAGCACTATAAAGGTGTTTCAGATAAAATAATCCTCAAGTAGGCTCTAGTTGGTCCAGAATGCCTATTCCAGAGGAAGATGGTCTTGAATTCATCAGTGTGCTCAGCCAGATATAAATAAGGTATTAAAAAAAAGTAATAAGTGAGCACTGGGCAGATTTCTAGAAATGACTGTAATTCCCAGTCAACTAGAATAAGTTGACTGCATGCTTGTTGACTGGTTGAGCTGGTTAACTTAAGATTCCCAGAAATTCTAGGATCCCTTCCAAAAGTTCAGTGACCAAAATGCTGAGAGGAACTGTAGAATGTCAGAAATGGAAGGGACTATGAAGATCGTCTGCCCAGTGATTTTTACAGTGAAGTTTGCAGACTTGCCTGCATAAGAATTATGTGAACAGTTTCTTAAAAATGCAGACTTTTGAACCCAGCCTTAGACTACTGATCAGAATCTTTGGGAATGAGGCTGAGTCATTATTTTAAAAAGCAACTTAAGTTCTCCTTATTGTCACTGAAGTCTGAGAACCATTGTCATAAAGCAGAGTCTCTACAACTAAAGTGATATAAAATGACACAAAAACAATGTCTTGACATATTTATTGAATTACTGAGTAAGTGAATTTCAGAGCGTTACCTGGAAAATAAATAACAAGAAAATTAAAGCTTTTGTGTCTTTGGAGTGGGCTATGGAAAGGTTGATTTTATGAGATTCATTTAATCAAATTTAAATGATAATAAATTAATTCTCATTACTATTTTGTTCATATTGACATAATAATAATGTGTTTCTCCCAGACCGTTATATGTATAGCTCAGGTTAACTTCAGTTATAGTTCACGTTCTGTCCTTCTATGTGTATCTTTCATATTTATATATATTTCAGAATTTGAACTTCTAGGACAGAAAAATAATTTTATCAATTCATACTTTTGCCATTTCTTATTCCTTTGCACATTTCAAGAATGAATATTGCTTCCTTGCCTTCAAGCTCAGATCGAACATCGTCTGAAATAATCTTGCTAAGAATTTTAATGTTTTAAGTTTGGTTTGCCAAACTGAGTTTACTTAATTAAATTTGAGCCTAAACTCTTCAGGTACATCATGTCTCATCATTTTGAGTGAATTTTTTTTGTTGTTTTTGTGTTTTTTTTTTAATAGAAAGGCAATAAGTGACATGGGAATGTTAGAGTATTGTAGTGTTACAGCAGAGTAGCACTCTCATGCCTAATTCACTTTTAGATCTTGCCTAGATTTATGTTTAACATATCTTTTTTTAACATACAGTACTTTGGGATAAAAACAGATTATCGTTGAATAAAAGATGAAGAACTGCTGGTAAATACTGGAGTTATTAAATTGGTGTATTATTGAATCCGTCACTTCAAAAGTGCTTATAGCCTTTGCTTCCAGAAAGATGGAGCAAACACATTTTCCCTGTTCTTTCTGCTAATTACAGTTAAAAACCCCTGGACATTATGTATGAAACAAGCATAAGTAGACTTTGAAAGGTGAAAGAAGGCACACTGGCTAAGGACCTTGAAACCCAAGAAACATTGTGATTAGTTTCCTGAGTTTTATTTTTGCCTCATATATTTCATACTGGGTGCTGGAGAAACTAGCAACCTAGAAATGCCAACTGGCACAAATATGTAAAGCCCCAAGTAAAGCCTGGTCTCTCTAGCTCATAGGCCAGGAAGGGGGTGGTCTAGGAGTACAGAAAAACAGTTGCTCAATAACCACTTTATTGTAGCCAAACACTGCAGAAAAATATTGTGGTCCTTCCCATCCTCTTTGCCAGAGGTCAAGTGAATATTTTAGACTTTCATCCTCATCTGTTTGTAATGAGGTGCCCCAACTCTCTGTTGGCATGGTGCCAGACAAGGCTGACTAGGGAGCTGAGACTTTCATCCTTACTGAGTAGTAACTAGTCCTCCTCCCCTCCCCCACTTGGTGTCCATGGAGACCATGTGGGAAGCCTGGACTTCTACTACCACTAGTGGTAACAAGGCATCCTAAACCCTCTCTGCTGTAGTGGTGTCAGAGGGGGCCTAGTGGTAGGTCAGGAGTTTTATCAGCCCTCAGAGGTAATAAGGCCATGTAGGGAGCAGTGCTGAAGCACCCTTATACCTCCTACCCAGGGTATTGTCTGTAAAGGCCTAATGGTCATCCTGAACTCTCACCCCGACCCAGCAAAAAGTACCAAGTAACCCCCCTCTCCCCACCTCCGCCCAGGTATCAGCAGCTGAGTGGGAAACCTGAATTTCCACTCCCACCTGGCAATAATGAGGAAAAGCCTCAATTACCCCACTGGAGCCATGTTAGAGGAAGTGTGCTAAAAGAATTCCAGAGTCTCATAATGGAATACTCAAAAAGTCCAGGTTTCAGTTGCAAATAACTTATAACACCAAGAACTAGAAGGATCTCAACTTGGATGAGAAAAGACAATCAAGAGATGCCAACACGGAGGTGACACAGATCTTAGAATTATCTGTTAAGGATTTTAAAACAACCATCATAAAAAATACTTTAATGAGCCATTATGAAAATTCTTGAAAAATTAGAAAGTCTCAGCAAAAATTAGCAGTTATGAAAAAGAACAATATGGAGCTGTTAGAACTAAAAAATAGGATAACTAACAGAAACTTACTGGATGGGCTCAACAGCAGAAAGGAGGGGACAGAGAAAAGAATTGTCAAACAAAAAGATAAAAGAATAGAAATTACTCGATCTGAACAATAGAGAGAAAATAGACTTGGGGGGAAAAATAAAGAACAGAGCCTCAGGGATGTGTGAGGCAACAAAAAAAGTTCTATTTTGTGCCTTTGGAGTCCTAGGAGGAAAAGAGAAAAGAGAATGGAGTAAAGAAGTATTTAAAGAAATATTAGCTGGACATATCCCAATTGGTCAAAAGATACAAACTTACAGACTCAAGAAGCTGTGGTAACTACAAATAGGTTAAGCCTAAAGAAATTCACACCAGGAGACCTCATAAACTAAAACTAGTCTGAAAACTACAGATGAAGAAAAAAAAAAATCTTGAAAGCAGTGAAAGAGAAAGAATACCTTAACTATAGGGGAAAATAATTAGAATGATAACAAATTTCTTATCAGAAACGATGGAGGCCAGAAGTAAGTAGCACAACATTTTTAAGTGCTAGAATTAATCTAGAATTCTATGTTTAACAGAAATATCTTTAGGAATGAAGGGGAAATCAAAACATCCCCTGATGAAGGGTAATAGAAAATTTTTCATCAGAATCCCTACTATTAGATTGCCTAAAGAATGTTTTTTTAACAGAAAGAAAATTATAAAAAGTAGAATTTTGTGATATCAGAAAGGAAGAAAGAGTAAAAATATGGGTAAAAACAATAGACTTCTCCTCTTGAGTTCTCTAAATTATGCTTGATAGTGAAGCAAAAAGTTTAACACTGTTTGATGCAGTGCTCAATGTATATTCAGAAATATTTAAGACTATAATAAATTATATATATAATGTAAAATGAAGAGCCACTATTTAAAAAACTACAGAAATGTAGGAAAAAACTGTATAGGTAAATCAACATGGAATTAAATAAAATGTTCAAGTAATTCACAGGAAGGTAGGAATATTCAAACAGAGAAACAAAAGATACAGGGAAAAACAGAAAACAAAAATACATAGTGGCAGAATTAATTCCTAATACGTCAATAATTACATCAAATGTATATGCTCTAAACATACCAATTAAAGATAGATTTTCAGGAAATCCATTAAAGTAAAAGGATTAAAAAGATACATCGTGAAAACATTAATCAAAAGAAAACAGGAGTGGTTATATTGAGGGACAGAGAGGAATATTACATAATGATAAAAAAAGGCGATCAATCCAACAAGAAGACATAACAATCCTAAAGGTGTATGCACCAAAAAACAGAACTTCACAATATGTGTAGAAAAAATTGATAGAATGAAGAGGAGTAATACACAAATCCACAGTTATGTTGGAGATTTCAACACCTCTTTCACAACAGTTAAGTGGAACTACTAGATAGAAAACCAGCAAGAATATAGAAGAACTCAACAACACCATCAACCAAATAGCATGTAATTGACATTTATAGAATATTCCACCCAATAACAGTATACACATTCATTTTAAGGACATACTCTGACCATAATGGAATCAAACTAGAAATCAATAACTGATAGTTAACAGGAAAATCTCCAACACTTGAAAACTAAACAACATACTTATAAATAATCCATAGATCAAAAAGTCTTAAGAGAAAAATTTTAAAAATACATTCAACTGAATGAAAATACAACATATCAAAATTTGAGGAATGAAGCCAAAGTAGTGCTATGAGGAAAATTTGTAGCACTAAATGCTTATAATAGTAAATAGGAGAAGTCTCAAATCAATAATAAGCTCCCATCTCAAAAAAACTTGAGTACAATAAAACCAAAACAAGAAGGGAGGAAATAATAAAGATAAGACCAGAAATCAATGAAATTGAAATGAAGAAAACATTAGAGAAGATCACTGAAAGCAAGAGCTGGTTCTTTGAAAAGATCAATAAAACTGACAGACCTCCAGGTAGACTGACTAGAGAAAGAGAGGGAGAGAATGGAAGACACAAAGAACCACTATCAGGAATGAAAGAAGGCATGTCATTATAGACCCTGTGGATATCAAATGAGTAATAAAAGAATGCTACAGGCAACTTTACACACATAAATTTGACAACTTAGATGAAATGGGCCACTTTCTCAAAAAGCATAAACTATCACAATTCACCTAATACAAAATAGATAATTTGAATAGTTCTACATCTATTAGGAAAATTGAATGTGTAATTTAAAAATTCCCACAAAAGAAACCTCCAGGCCCAAATGGTTTCACTGGAGAATTCTACCAAATGTTTAAAGAAGAATTAACACCAATTTAACACAATCCCTTCCAGAAAACATTTCCCAATTCATTTTAAAAGGCCTGCATTATTGCCCTGATACTCCAACAATACAAAGACAGTACAGAAAAAGAAAACTACAGAATGATGTCCCTCGTGAATACACACCTTGAAAACCTTAGCAAAATTTTACAAATAGAACTATACACCATGACCAAGTAGGATTTATTCTAGGAATGCAAGGCTCATTGATTATTTGAAAATCAGTTGATGTACTTCACCATATTAAAAGGCTGTTGTTTTTGTTAGCTGCTGTGGACCCAGCCCCTAACTCATGGCACAACATAATAAAACACTGCCCGGTCCTGCGACATTCCCGTTATTGCTTGTGGCTTGGACCGTTGTGATTCAGGGAGTTTTCATTGCGTGATTTTTGGAAGTAGATCTCAAGGGCTTTCTTTCATTAAAAGAGTAAAGAAAAAAAAATGATTATAACTTTTTTAAAAATGCATTTGTCAAAATCCAAAACCATTCATAATAAAAATGTTCAGAAACCTGGAAATAGAGGGAGACTCAACCAGCTCGAGTTGGTAAAAAAAATCTACAGTAACATCATGATAGTGTAAGACTATTCTTTCCCCCTAAGATCTGGAACAAGGTTAAAGATGCCCTCACCACTTCTATTAAACACAGTACTGTAAGTTGTAGCTAGTGCAAGAAGGCAAGAAAAGAAAAACCATACAGATCAGAAAGGAATAAATAAAAATGTCCCATTTGCAGCTGGAGGAGCCCTGGTGGTGCAGTGGTTAAAAGCACTTGGCTGCTAACCAAAAGGTCAGCTGCTACGCAGGAGAAAGCTGTGGCAGACTGCTTCCATAAAGATTTACAGTCTTGGAAACCCTATCAGGCACTTCTAGTCTGTCTTATAGGGTCGCTATGAGTCAGAATCAACTCGACAGCAATGCAGCAGTGGGTTCGGTTTTATTTGCAGATAACACGATGGTCTATGTAGAAAATCTCAAGGAATCTACTAAAAAAAACTCCTAGGACTAATGAATTTGTTTAGCAAGCTTGCAGGATACATGAGAATAATATAGAAATGAATTGTATTTATATATACTAGCAATGAACATGTGGAAACCCAAACTGGTCTTCAGGTTTAATGCATAATCTCAACAAGACTTTTTATAGATATACACAAGATCATTCTAAAATTTTTAGATGAGAATGCAAAGAAACTAGAAGAGATAAAACAATTAAAAAAAATTTAAATCACTCAATCCATTTCAAGAATTATTTTTAAGTTGCAGTAATTGAGACTGATATTGGCTAAGGGATAAGCACAGAGAATAGTGGAGCAGAATAAGAGAGCCCAGAAATAATCCCATACAAGTGCAGCCAACTGATTTTTGACAAATGTGCAAAAGCAGTTTAATGGAGAAAGGGTAGTCTTTTTAACAAATGGTGCTAGAGCATTTGGGTGTATGTAGACAAAATATCAACTTTGACCTAAACCTCATACCTTCTATAAAAATTAATTCAACTTTGATCATAGATTTAAAAGTAAAACATAAAACTTTCAGAAGGAAATATAGGAGAAAAATCTTTGGGAACTAGAGTGAAGAGTTCTTAGACATAACAAAAAATAATGATCCATAAAAGGAATAATTGATAAATTGTACTCTCTCAAATTTAAAAAATTTTTACTCTGTAAAAAATACTATTAAGAGGACACTCTACCAACTGGGAGAGAATACTTATGGACAATATGTTTTACAAAGAAGTTGTATTTATAATTAAAGAACTCTCATAACTTGATAGTAAAAAAAAAAAAATAGCAAATGGACAAAACAGATGAAGAGACATTTCACCAAAGATGATATATAGATGATAATTAGACACATGAGAAGAAGTTCAACATCACTAGCCATTGGAGAAATGTACAATAAGACCAAAATTAGATACCATGTGATACCTATTAAAACACTGAAAATAATTTTAAAAATATTGACAATATCAAATAATGGTGAGGATGCAGAGAAACTGGATTTCTCATACACTGCAGGTGGGAATGTAAAATGGTACAGCCACTCTGAAAAAACTATTGGGAAGTTTAAAAAAAAAAAACAAAAAACTAAATATTCACTTACCATGTAACTCAGCATCACACATTTGGGCATTTCTCCCACAGAAAAGGAAACTTATATTCCCATTTTTCATAGCAACTTTATTAGTTTTATGAGTATGCAAAACTGGAAACAACCAAAATGTCCTACAACTGCTGAATGGTTTAACGGACTGTGGTACATCCTCACCATAGAATACTACGCAGCAATAAAAAGGAATGAACTCAATACATGCAACTTGGATGAATTATGCTGAGTGAAAAAAGCCAACCTCAAAGGTCATATAATGTATGATTGTATTTTTATAACACTATTGAAATGACAAAATTATAAAGATGGAGAAAAAAATGAGTGGTTGCCAGGGCCTCTAGATATTGAGGAGAAGGGAAGTGGATGTAACTTTAAAGGGATAGAGATCTTTGGGATGATGGAATAGCTGTATATCTTAATTGGATTATTTCTGACCAAAAATGTACACATGTGATAAAATTACACAGAACTATACAAACACGTATTTTACTGATGTCAATTTCCTCATTTTGATATTGCACATATTGTGTAATATGTAATCATTTGGGGAAACTGGGTGAAGCGTATGTGGAATTTCTCTGTACTATGTTTGCGGATTCCTGTTAATCTATAATTATTTCTAAATAAAACGTTTTAATAAATGAATGCAACTTTTTTCACTTTCTTCAGTGCCAAATTGCTTTTTCCCACTGACACTCGAATGCTGTGAAGACACCAACTCTATGTTACAGTCAGTTTTTAAAAGACAGATTAATAATAGAATATACATCGAAGCTTTGGAATGAGGCAGAGATAACTAGAACCAATGAGTTGAACAAGTTTATAGTTATGATGAATGTTTGGACCTTTACAAAACAGAAAAATATATAGAAATTCTAGGCTATTTTAAAATTATTCTGTACTTCCAAAGGGCCTTCTTTCTGTGCTTTCGTGATTCCACAAACTTTTAAAAGGGTAAATTAATCAGTGTTAACTCTGTTTAATTGATATTGATCATCATTGGCCAGTGTTATAATATTTTTGGAGATACAGAAAATGCATGTGAATTCAAAACTTTTGATATGATAAATACCATATATTAAATGGGTGATAATGATCACTAGAATGTAAGCAAAAAATTAATAAAGTAGCCAGCATTTATTGATAACTTCTCATCTATTATTCTCATTCTGAGGAAATTGTGTCATACAAATGTTAAGCAACTGTTCATCTTTGTATAGTTTTGTTGTTGTTGTTAGGTGCCATCGAGTCAGTTTCGACTCATAGTGACCCTATGCACAACAGAACGAAACACTGCCCGGTCCTGTGCCATCCTTACAGTCATTGTTATGCTTGAGCTCATTGTTGCAGCCACTGTGTCAATCCACCTCGTTGAGGGTCTTCCTCTTTCCGCTGACCCTGTACTCTGACAAGCATGATGTCCTTCTCCAGGGACTGATGCCTCCTGACAACATGTCCAAAGTACGTAGAACGCAGTCTCGCCATCCTTGCCTCTAAGGAGCATTCTGGCCACACTTCTTCCAAGACAGATTTGTTTGTTTTTTTGGCAGTCCATGGTGTGTTCAATATTCTTTGCCAATACCACAATTCAAAGGTGTCAACTCTTCTTTGGTCTTCCTTATTCATTGTCCAGCTTTCACAGGCATATAATGCGATTGAAAATATCATGGCTTGTGTCAGGCGCACCTTAGTCTTCAGAGTGACATCTTTGCTCTTCAACACTTTGAAGAGGTCCTTTGCAGCAGATTTGCCCAATGCAATGCATCTTTTGATTTCTTGCCCTGCTGCTTCCATGGCTGTTGATTGTGGATCCAAGTAAAATGAAACCCTTGACAACTTTCAATCTTTTCTCCATTTATCGTGATGTTGCTCATTTGTCCAGTTGTGAGGATTTTTGTTTTCTTTATGCTGAGGCGTAATCCATACTGAAGGCTGTGGTCTTTGATCTTCATTAGTAAGTGCTTCAAGTCCTCTTCACTTTGAGCAAGCAAGGTTGTGTCATCTGCATAATGCAGGTTATAATGAGTCTTCCTCCAACCCTGATGCCCCGTTCTTCATATAGTCCAGGTTCTCGGATTATTTGTTCAGCATACAGATTAAATAGGTATGGTGAAAGAATACAACCCTGACGCACACCTTTCCTGACTTTAAACCACTCAGTATCCCCTTGTTCTGCCTGAACAACTGCCTCTTGATCTATGTAAGGGTTCCTCATGAGCACAATTAAGTGTTCTGGAATTCCCATTCTTCGCAGTGTTATCCATAGTTTGTTATGATACACACAGTCAAATGCCTTTGCATAATCAATAAAACACAGGTAAACATCCTTCTGGTATTCTCTGCTTTCAGCCAGGATTCATCTGACATCAGCAATGATATCCCTGGTTCCACGTCCTCTTCTGAAACCGGCCTGAATTTCTGGCAGTTCCCTGTCGATATACCGCTGCAGCCATTTTTGAATGATCTTCAGCAAAATTTTGCTTGCGTGTGATATTAATGATATTGTTCTATAATTTCCAGATTAGGTTGGATCACCTTTCTTGGGAATAGGCATAAATATGGATCTCTTTCAATCAGTTGGCCAGGAAGCTGTCTTCCATATTTCTTGGCATAGACGAGTGAGCACCTCCAGTGTTGCATCTGTTTGTTGAAACATCTCAGTTGATATTCCATCAATTCCTGGAGCCTTATTTTTCCCCAATGCCTTCAGAGCAGCTTGGACTTCTTCCTTCAGAACCATCGGTTCCTGATCATATGCCACCTCTTGAAATGGTTGAATATTGACTAATTCTTTTTGTTATAATAACTCTGTATTCCTTCCATTTTCTTTTGATGCTTCTGGCATCGTTTAATATTTTCCCCATGGAATCCTTAACTATTGCAACTGTAGGCTTGAATTTTTTCTTCAGTTCTTTCAGCTTGAGAAACACCGAGTGTGTTCTTCCCTTTTGGTTTTCCATCTCCAGCTCTTTGCACATGTCCTTATAATACTTTATTTTGTCTTCTCAAGAGGCCCTTTGAAATCTTCTGTTCAGTTGTTTTACTTCATGAATTCTTCCTTTTGCTTTAGCTGCTCGATGCTCAAGAGCAAGTTTCAGAGTCTCCTCTGACATCCACCTTGGTCTTTTCTTTCTTTCCTGTCTTTTCAGTGGCCTCTTGCTTTCTTCATGGATGATGTCCTTGATGTCATTCCACAACTCGTCTGGTCTTCGGTCACTAGTGTTCAATGTGTCAAATCTATTCTTCAGATGGTCTCTAAATTCAGGTGGGATATACTCAAGGTCATATTTTGGCTCTCATGGACTTGCTCTGATTTTCTTCATTTTCAGCTTGAACTTGCATATGAGCAATTGATGGTCTGTTCCACAGTCGGCCCCTGGCCTTGTTCTGACTGATGATATTGAGCTTTTCCATCATCTCTTTCCACAGATGTAGTCAATGTGATTTCTGTGTGTTCCATCTGGCAAGGTCCATGTGTATAGTCGCGGTTTATGTTGGTGAAAGAAGGTATTTGCAATGAAGAAGTCGTTGGTCTTGCAAAATTCTATCATTCGAGCTCTGGCATTGTTTCTGTCACCAAGGCCATATTTTCCAACTACTGATCCTTCTTCTTTGTTTACAACTTTTGCATTCCAATCACCAGTAATTATCAATGCATCTTGATTGCATGTTCGATCAATTTCAGACTGTAGCAGCTGATAAAAATCTTCCATTTCTTCACCGTTGGCTCTAGTGGTTGGTGCGTAAATTTGAATAATAGTCGTATTAACTGGTCTTCCTTGTAGGCATATGGGTATCATCCTATCACTGACAGAGTTGTACTTCAGGATATATCTTGAAATGTTCTTTTTGATGATGAATGCAACACCATTCCTTTTCGAGTTGTCATTCCCAGCATAGTAGACTATATGATTGTCCGATTCAAAATGGCCTATACCAGTCCATTTCAGCTCACTAATGCCTAGGATATCGATGTTTATGCATTCCATTTCATTTTTGATGACTTCCAATTTTCCTAGATTCATACTTCTTACATTCCAGGTTCTGACTATTAATGGATGTTTGCAGCTGTTTCTTCTCATTCTGTATAGTTTTACATAATTGAAAAAAGGTTATGTGCAGTCTGCAATGTGAGTTTGTAATAAGTTTGTTTATTGTTACATCTACTAAGTGTTGAAGCTAGGATTCTGAACCCAGATGTTATTTTTCTAGAGCTTACTCTCCTAAGCACTCTATAGTATTACTTCTCTAAGAATACTGTTTTAAAAACTCTGTTAGAAGTAGGTTTTTTGTTTGTTTTGTTTTGGTTTTGTTCCCCCCCGCCCCCGAATTTCATAAGGAGCAATTCTAAATCGTTGCTTCTTATGTTCAGGGTACTCAGTATGGGTACTTAGCTTCTGTGATGATTCAGTAAATCTTCTGAATATTGTCACATTTTGTTGCAAGTGGAAGTGTGTGTTTTTCTTTCTATTTTGTACCATTTCATGCCATATCTTAATAGTTGGAGTCAGAGAACGCCTCAGCCTAAGACATGTAAAAAATGGCCACAGATATTTGAAGAGAGAAGCGTAGAATAGAGAACAGCACAGATTCTCCGTTTGCCTCAGCCTGAGGACGTTGAGAAATGAGTATGAAGGAATCTGTTATCTTATTTTACAGTTTGCAGACTGAAGATCGAACCAGAGGTTTTGATTGGAAGGACAGCAAACTTGTTTTTTGTAAAGCGAGACATTGTAAAGTGACTAGCCTGTTTGCTTTTGGAACATTTAATATGCTGTTTTCTTGTACCATCCTATAAGCAAAACAACTGGCCTTTCTCTAGGATAATTGAATAAAATATGTTATGAGAAGTCTATAATCAATTGAAACTAGCTATTTATTGTCTTAAAGGCAAAATATAGATATATGGGCAATACACACAGTATATTATTACAAGACACAAACATATTAAAAATAAAAAAAATTTTTTTTTTTTTAAATTTTAGGGCCTGCTAATTCAGAATGGGATAATTAAGACATTCACTAGATTTATTTGGTATCTGATATACTTGGATATGTTAATGGAATTCATCCAATGTCCACAAGTAAACAGAATCACATATAAGGGAAATAGGATATTGAGCATATATTCACTCACGGAGACTTTCAGTCTTCCTAGAGCTCTTCCCATTTATTTCAGTATAACTTTAATACCGTAAATGCCCTTTGATTAGTCCTTAAATGTGTCTATAGCACTTTTTATCTGCTATTTTCAAAACTGATTTGCTCAGCATCACCTGGGCATAAGGAGATGCTGGTTGTGATTTACCAAGGACCAGGTAAGTGAACTCCCAGCCTGGGCATGCATCATAGGTCATTCTTGTTGGCTTCTACCTCTCTGTAGCTCTTTAGTGTCTCTGTCACTAGACACTACTGAGAAGTGACTGATGTGATTTCAGGAGCATGTACTGTGGTGTGTTGGTTATCATGGAGCACAAGGATTTGAAATCCCTCATACGCCAAGAGAGGCAGCAATCACTATTACTTTAATCATAAAGTTGTGTGTTTGTGTGTTTATATGCATGTATAGCTTTTTTTCTTGGTTATAAGTACAAATATAAGTTCATCTTCCAAAACAAAAAAAAAAAAAAAAAATCCGAAACCTATTGCTGTCGAGTTGATTCCAACTCATTGTGACCCTGTAGGACAGAGTAGAGTTTCCAAGGAGCCCCTGGTGGATTTGAACTGCCAACTTTTTGGTTAACAGGCATAGCACTTAACAACTATACCACCAGGGTTTCCTCATCTTCCAAAGTATTTATTAATTTCAAACAAATGTTGAAGGGCATAAAATAGCCAATTAATTAACCCCTTCCTGTTGGTCCCATTCATGATTTGACATCATTAAAAGACTAGAGTGCCTGGTTAATTACCTATAATATAGTAGTTCTTAACCATTTCTTGGGTCATATATAATTTGATAAAGCTACCTCTAAAATGCTCATTTCTCTCAATCTCTCTCTCTCACCACCCCCCACATACACATACTCTCATGAACAGACATGCATATGTAACATACACACATGCAAAGTTTTGCATACAATTTGAGGTATTTCATAACTCCCCTGAGGTCCAAGTTTAATATTTCTGCATAGGTAGCCTAAAATTTTTGTTAGTAGAAGTTAAAGACATGCCTTCCCCATTTGAATTATTATTAACAGCATTATATCTTTCCTACGGTGCCATTAGCAGAGCCTGAGCAGCAGAGAGACCAGCTTTCTCATCAGGGAACAACCAGGGGTAAGCAGCACTCAATATTATACTTTCTTGCATGGACACAAATGGGTATCTTTTCCGTAGCATGCAATGATGATGCTGTCTTTCCCAGTTCACAATTATTTTTCAGGTTCTTATACATGGTATTTGAGAATTTACTAGTTTGGTTAGAAAAAAAAGTAACAGCAGACATATTAATGAGAATGGCACATAAAATGTAACATTTTGCTTATATTTTAATTTCCCAGTTTTACAAATGAGAAAACCAAGGGTCTAAGGAATTTTATGACTTAACCAAGGTTATCAGCATGTATTAGGGGCAGATCCTGGACTAAAACTCAAGTTTCTGAGACCTAGTTCAGTATTCTCCTTTACATGAATCTTCTTACCTATAAATACTTACCTAAGAATAATCATGAAGAAGTAAGATTTATTTAAAAATGAAATTTGAATATCAATTAAAAGGATAATAAAGATATTAAAATTTTTTTCATTGTTTTCCTAGTGATTAAAATATGCTTGCTTGTTCCCATTCTTTGCTGTGGGAAATAGAGTTATATTCTACTGACAATTTCAGCATAGATGATAATTTGCCTTCCACTAGATTACTGATCTTTAGTATTCTGGTATGATGGTTGTAGGATTGGTGAAATTATAATAATGGAAGTTATGTTAGTTTTTATGTATTTACTTTTATTTTTGATCATGTGAAACATTTACATGATTACAAAGTTGAAAACCACAGATTGAACAAGGTTTTGTAAAACCTGAAACTTTATAATTTTGGTGACGCTCTTTAAGAAAATAATGCAAAAATACTCTATCTTAAAAGTTTACAAAAATATTTGACCATGACTACAAACTGCTAGAACCCATTGCCATCAAGTCAGTTCTGACTCATAGCGACCCTATAGGACAGAGTAGAACTGCCCCATAGCGTTTCCGAGGAGAGGCAGGTGGACTTGAACAGCCAACATTTTGATTAGGGGTTGAACTACTATACCACCAGGGTTTCGAAACTGCTAGAGTCCCTCCTAAATCCTTGGAAGGGGCCAGTGCAAGTCAGAAGCCCTAAAATTTAGACTGCATTAGCTTGAAAATAAATCTGTCTCATGTTGATGCTATGAAACAAAGCATACTCAGAGAAAACTTTCTTCCTTTCTCTCTCAATTCTTCTCTAGTAACCATTTTTATTTGGTCTATCCTTCTAGCATTTCCTTTCTTTTAAAAATATAAGTAAATATATATCTGTGTATTTGTAGCTATGCACATACATGTGTATGTTCAAATTCTCTTTGCTTCTTGCACTAAAGGTAGCATGTTGTATATTCTGTTCTGTGCCTTGGTTTTTTACTTAAAAACATGCTTGAAGTTAGCTCTGTATTGTGTGTAGATTTCTTTCTCATTCATTTGTATCCTGCATAATATTCCATTGTGGGGATGTAGCATAGTATATTCAGTCAGTCCCTTTATTGATGGACTTATGAGTTATTTTTAACCTTTTGCTATTACAAATACTGCTGTAATGAATACCCTTGGGCATTGATCTTAAAGTATTTTTGCCAATGTGTCTTTGGGATAGAATCATCCTAAATGGAATTTCTGGATCAAATAATAAATGTATATGCAATTTTAACATATGCTGACAAATTTCCCTCTGTTTTGCCAATGTTTGAGAGTGCCTATTTTTCCACAGCCTCACCAGCAGTGTGCTGTCGTCCTTTTAGATTTCTGCCTATTTGATAGTGAGAAATGGTATCTCAGTGTAAATTTTCATTTGCATTTCTTTCATTATGAGTCAGATGTCCATCTTTTTATATATGAATGGTTATTATTGATTTTGCTGGATCATCCTGTTTTATATATATATATATATGTATTTTTTTTTCTCAGACTGTTAGGTTTTGTTTTTTTTCTTGATTTTTAGTAGATCTTTATATGTTGGAAATATTATCCCCTTGCTGGTGACATAAGTTGCAAATAACTTCCCCAATTATGTCATAAGCCGGTAATTGAAATTTTAAATTCTAAATCACTTTAGAATGGCTTGTGATATTTCACTATGTTGACATTGTCTTAGGTTAAATAGTAAGTTGTTAAAATAAACAGTATTTTTTAAATAAAATTCTTACTTTAGAACAGTTTTAGATTTGTTGAGAAGATGGTACACAGAATTTCCATATCCTGAACATTCATTTTCTCCTATTATTAGCATCTTACATTAGTAAGTTACATATGTTACAATTAATATTGATCCATTATTATTAACTAAAGTCCATACTTCATTTAGATTTCCTTACTTTTTATCATTATAGATTATTTTTTTCTAAAGTTTTATGCAATGGAATCATATGGTATAAACTTTATGGCTGATTTTTGGTTTCTTTTGCTCAGCATAATATTTTTGAGATTCAAGTAAAACTCCAAGTGATACTGATGGATTGACTCTTGTTGAACACATGAGTAGTTTTTTTTTTTTTTCTTTTTTATTGCTGAGTAGTATCTCATTGTATGGACTTACCAAAATATGTTTATTCATCTGTTGATGAATATTTGGGTGTTTTCAATTTGGGGACCATTGTGAATAAAGCTGTTATGGACATTTATTTAAAAACTACTTTTGTTATAGACATATATTTTCATTTCTCTTGAATGATTTCCTAGGAGTAGAATTCCTGGATCATATGGCATATAGAAAGAATATGGTAACTTTACGTGAAACTTTATATGAAAATATATGTATATATGAAATTTTATATATAACTTTACATGTTTTGAAAAATGCTCGTGCCATTTTTTACCTGCAGTGTATGACAGTTGTAGTTGCTCTACATACTCACCAGCACTTGATGCCAGCTGTTAATTTTAGTTATTCTAATACAAAAAAAAATTTTTTTTTAATGAGTGGGTAGCAGTCCCTGGGTAGCACAGATGGCTAAACGCTGGGTTACTAGCTGAAAGGTCAATGGTTCAAACCCAGCCAGAGGTGCCCGGGAAGAGAGGCCTGATGGTCTGCTTCCAAATGGTCACAGCCTTGAACGCCCTTTGGAGCCCGGTTTCACTGTGACGCACATGGGGTCGCCATGAGTTGGAATTGACTAGATGGCAACTAACAACAATGACAAATGAATGGGTAGCGAGATCTCCTTGCAGTTTTAATTCTGATTTCCCTAATGAATACTGATGTTGTACTTCTTTTCATTGGCATTTTGGCCAGTCATGTGTCTTCTTTTGTGCAATGTCTGTTCACATCTTTTGTCCATTTTTAAACTGGGCTTGATCATCTTCTGACTGACTTTTAAGAGTTGTTTATACATTCTGGATGTAAGACCTTTGTCAGTTGTATGTATCGCACATATTTTCTGCCAATTTGTGGCTTGTCTTTTCATTTACTTAGCAATGTTTACAAAAGCAATTTTTAAAAATTAAGATTTTTGCCATTATTATGTTAGCCATATATTTTTCTTAGATGCCTTTTGTAGAAGTCCATTTATCTTTTTTTTTAAATGGAGAAAGGGGCCCATGAAGGCAAACATGCCTTGAGCCCATGAAAGTCATAATGTGGCCCTACGTGCCCCTCCCCCCCAGTATATGACTATTTCATTTCTTTTAACAAATCTTTTACGAGTGTAGGGGAAACATCAGAGAAAAGCAGTAGTTGTAAATCTCATGAAAGGTCCCAAGAAAATTAAAGTGCTGTGGCAAAATGTCTAGGTCAACAGATGAACATAATTTAAAATATACTTTTAAATAAATAACAGCAATATTAGCTCCTATTTTGTAGGTATTTTGTTAACAAAAGAGGAATTTTCATTCCAATAATTACCAGTAACTTTGACCTCTTCAACTTATTCTAGGAAAACAATAGGAATTTAAGCCATTTATTGATAATATTTTTTAGATTATACGTCTTTTCATTATACTATAAAATGCACACAATGCTTGCTTTTTTTGTGCCATAGGCTTGTCGTTCTTTCAAATATTGATTATCCAAGGTATTTTTAGGTAAATATTGGCCATGGTAAAAGAAGATTGAAGACAACTCAGCATTTAAATAATTGAATGATTATTCCTTTTTTCCAGTGTTCTGTCTCTCCTTTCTTTCTTAATTCAATTCCACAATTTTTTTTTTAAATTTAAAACCACTGTTTAGAGAAACTTTTGAAGTCTCCTCTTTCCCTTTCCTTTATTCTTAATTGTTTTCTTCCTATTTTTCCTCTCTTCCCTTCACGCTACCCTTTTTCCCCTTCCAACTTTAAATGTCGCGTGCACACACACACACACATACACTCACAGAGTGATGATGCTAAGGTTTTGTTTGTGTGTCTGTTTTTTGGAATCTTCCTTTTGTTCCTGTGTATGATTTGCTAACTCTCTATCGGTTGCTTCACAGACTGCTAAGCGATACAATTTGTTCCTGAGGCGGCGTCTTATGGTAAAACCAGTGCCGAGTGATGTTGCTTATGCTTTGGATGGCTGCAGTGATAGCCTGGGTCATTTTTCTTCCTGAAAGCCGTTGATTTTTGAGGGGACCTTTTCACTGATTCCTAGTCCTCAGGAAATTGAGGTTTTGAAATGATGTTTCTTAATCTTTTTTGGATGTGATGGAAGCTGTGGACCCTCTTCCTAAAAATGCACACATACAAGTAAAATTTACATACAATTTCTGAGGGTTATGAACCTACATAAGGAATCCAGGTTTATGAACTTCAGATTAAGAAACTGATTCAAACAAACGGAAGCCACCCAGATGTTTGCCTCCTGGCAAACAGACATTTCTTAGAGCGAACCAAATATAAACGCATAGAGATATATGCACTGCAAAGTACACTCTTAATGTCTCTCCTTGAGCCAAATAAAAAATGATGAATTTTAACAATATGCGATTATAATATAGCAAAATTATCAGTGTTTTCTGCCCTAGATGGCTTCAACCAGTTTTCGTTAACAGTCTTAAGACATGTATCTCATGGTAACTTACAAAACTGTCAGTGATTTTTTTTTTTTTTAACTTAACAGTTTATAGTGAGGGCATAACGTAACGATAAAAATTTGGGGTTCCTAGTTAGCCCTTTGGCTTTTAGGCAAAGGAAAGTAAATATACCTATTTTGACTGAGCACTCAGGAAAATAATTGGAGCAATTATTTTTTTAGCTGCTTTGTCTATTTGGTAGTCCTAAGACACTCCGAGTGTGATTTTTGCCAATTTCCACGTGTACATCTGCCCCTGGAGCTGCTCTTTGTAGATTTAGCCTGTCTGAACAACACGAGCACTTCTATACACGTTAGTCGTTTAAAAAAGCAAAACCAAACCAAACAAACAAACCAAATATAGCTATCACAGACTTAGAGCAAAAGAAGTATTGTTTTCTTCTCTACTTTTATGCTTTAATTATATTTCATCTAATGAGGATATTTTCTGCCTCAATATGTTTCCACAGTTTTGGTAAATGTCATAAAATATGTTTATGCTATAGTGATTTTCAAGAGTGCCAATGCTTTATTTCTTTTTGTTTTAGTGATCAGTTTTTAATCAAGTGTAGCATGATAGTTTGAGTTTTCTCAGGTTCTCTTATTTTCTTTTAGGAAAAGGGAAGTGAATATGCATCTTCTAGTTGGGGTGCAGAGAACTCTGACATAACAACTGAGTGACTATATTTTACTACTTAATCTCGAGACTATCTGGGTCTTTTTGTTTGTTTGTTTCTTTATTCATTTTCTACCCATCTTCTCCTGAGGATTGGGAGCTAATGTAGCCCTTTTTGAGGCACAACAGTCATCATACATAAAATACAGTTACTCTGTTCATAAACCGCAGGTCAAAGAGGACATGTTTGTCTTATTCATGCACGACAGATTGGCATTCATTCCCTTTTATGGGAGGCTGTCTGACCTGATTAGAGTGAGAAACAGCATAGAGTACCTTCAAAGAAAGTCATAAGCTAGCTGATGTATACACAGGTTATAAAAATTAAACTCATCCAGCTCCCCATTATCAGATTAGCTGAAGCAATTGGAAAGTTGTCTATATTGACTTTGCATCACAGAGTGAGAGAAATCCACTGAATCATCTATTTGAATCATATACATTACATATGAGCCATTATAAGTATTAAGTTTTACATATTGCATGTAAACTCTGAAGATGATGGGATCAGTGAAACATGAAGCCTCACCTTTCTGAAAGTACCTCTAGTGTTTTTGCCATTTTGAAAGGGAACAACATGGGAACTTGAGCTTGTAAGTTTGTCTATTATACTGAGAGTTGATAATCAAATGTTAACAGAGGATTGATTTTGACTCACCTGAGAAATCTGATGCTGAAGGGAGCTTTGCACGAGAGCTTACTTGTCATGAGACCAGCTGGCAAGCTACTACCTGCTTCCTAATTTATAAGTGCACCTTGGTTTTGGTTTTCACCCTTCAAAAATTGAGTTAGAAAATGAAAATTTTATAAAGAACATGGTATAAATGATATTAATCATAAATTAACTTTTCTTATACTGAGGTTCTGTGAATTGCTGTCTAATTAATCATACCCATCAGAGCTTTGTGTAATGATGGATGATGTCGTTGGCTCCTTGGTATATTGTTTACTGAAGATGACAAGTCTCTCTGAATATACATTTCAGGATCCATGTGTACATATATTCACTTTATACTTTGCTATAATTGCAGTCTTTTCATTGTGTGTGCATATAATTAACGTGCTTAGCTTTGTCCTGAGTCCTCATTGTTTAATATATATGCATCGCCTATGTGGAATCTTCACGTACTAAAACGGGCATATTCTTAGGTGGATGAAAATTCTGGTTATTTTTCTTGACCTGGCATTTCAGGACTGCAAATACTAGCTGGGGACAAAATTGTAGATAATTCTTTTAATGTTTTTACAATCGCAGAATAAAATTATAGTTTACATTGTGCCACTTATGTCTCCTGCAGTTTAAAAAAAGTCTACAAAGCAAGGATTCTATCTTCTTTCGAGATGGGGTTAGACAAATTGATTTTGTGCTTTCCTATGTTGATGACATAAAGAAAGAAGGAGACATAAAGGTGGTAAGTACTTAGTGAATGAAAAACAGAAATAATAAAAAGAAACACATTCTGTAGTTTGAGATACAGGCAGTCCCCGGGTTATAACTGCCGACTTACAGACAACCCATCCCAAAAACCCAGTGCCACAGACAACCCATACTTGCCCTTTAATGCTTTGTAAATTTGCCCTCGTTTTAAAATGATTGAACCCACCCATAAACCAAAAAAACCAAACCCAGTGCCATCAGTCTATTCTGACTCAGAGTAGAACTGCCCCATGGAGTTTCCAAGGAGCACCCGGCAGATTTGAACTGCTGAACCCACCTGTACTGACAACAAATTCTTCATCACAATCACTTTCACTTGCTACACATGAAGCTTGTAAATCACCGAAAAGGCATCGAGCCTTTTCTTGCACTAAACCCGTTGTCATCGAGTCGGTGAAGTAAGTAAGACTGAATAAGAACCGTATGTACCTGTTCCGACTTCCCTACAAACTCAACTTGAAGATACCTTTAGGAATAGATCTCATTCATTAACTCCAGGACTGCCTATAATGTCCGCATTGAATTATGTGAGTCAGAGGGCTCTGAAGTGATACTGAAAGCTAAAACTGTGTGAGAAGACTACAATATATACAATATAGGCAGCCAAAAACTGGAAGTGTGGTAGCCGTTTATTTTTGGGGCCTTTTGGAAACTAGCTTCTTTTTATTTTTCTTCCAAGTAAGTTGATGTATTTCTTATACAGCTTTCTTTAGATATTAAAGGGACAATGAAATTTGAGATAAATGTCAGAATATAGTCTTTATTATATGCAGTTTTCATTTTGAAAACTTAAGAACTGATCCATTTTATTTGAAGTAGCCTCCCCATTATGCTCCATCTCCTTATCCTATTTTATTTTTATTATAACACCACTTTCTGAACTTAAATAATTTATTCGTTTTTACTTGTTTATTGTATGTCTCCATTACCATAAATTAAGTTTCATGAGGCCAAGGTCTTTGTCTTGTTCGTTGCTCTATACCCAAATGCCTGAGACAGTGGTTTGACCATAGTGAATGCTCAGTAAATATTAGATATTTAAAATAATGAATTAATAATATACACACACATACCATTTACTTATATACTTACGTATGAAATAAATGCCATACAAAATTTTAATTATAGATATTGTCCCCAAAAGACTGTGTACATTTTCAGTTCTGTCCCTTTCTTCTGACCTCTCTTGGAAAACCCTTCTACCAAATCCCTGAAATTCACGGTCCATCGTCATCTTCACCTCTTCTCTGAATGCTTTTTCAAAACTGACACTTCACTGAGGTTTGTTGCTTCCTTCCATAAAAAACCTGTTGCCATCGAGTCGATTCTGACTCATAGCAGCCCTATAGGACAGAGTAGAACTGCTCCATAGAGTTTCCAAGGAGTGCCTGGTGGATTTGAACTGCCGACCTTTTGGTGTGCAGCTATAGCACTTAACCACTACGCCACCAGGGTTAAATAGTGGTCGTTTTTTCCTTACACTGCCTTTTCCTGGAGATGGGGTAAGTGCTTACCCTCCATATATCTTATTGTTCATTGCAATGCATCCTCCCTCCTTTCTCCCTAAAATCCTGACTTCTGTATCTCATTTTGTCATATTATCACTACCCTGCATTGTTGCTGTCATCTATTGAATCCCTGCATCTTCCCTTTTATTTCCCAATAATTTTAGCTCCTGACTTACTGTCCCTCTTTCTACCAATACTCCTTTTTTAATTAATTTCAATACATACATAAATGATTAGTTTGGCAAACTGGCCTTCTTCTTGAACTCCCCTCATTCAATTAACTTAGCTTCGTCCCCAACTCACCCATTTACTACCCCCTGAAACTTGTTAAGAGGAACCCTGTGGGCCCAGTGGTTAAGCGCTTGGCTGTTAACCGAAAGGTCAGTGTTTCAAACCCACCAGCCTCTCCATGGGAGAAAGATGTGGCAGTCTGCTTCCATAAAGATTATAGCCTTGGAAACCCTGTGGGGCGCTTCTCCTCTGTCCTGTAGGGTTGCTGTGAGTCAGAATTGACTCATGCAGTGGGTTGGTTTGTTTGTTTGGTTTGGAACTTGTTATTACTAATAACTGCAACCACTTTATATTCTTATTCCGTGCTCAACTGTCTGCCCAACTGCTTAAGTATTTTTGACCCATGCCTTCCATCCTACAGACCTATCAGGACCCTCAACATAACTATTATTCCAGCTCTTCATTGCTCGTTGTCCTCCTCTTCCCTGTCTTTGTTGTTGTTGTTATTAGCTGCTGTCAGGTCAGCCCCTGACACATGGCGACCCCAGCACAATGGAACAAAACTCTGCCTGGTCTGTGCCATCCCCATAATTGGTTGTGGATCAGACTATTGTAACCCATAGGATTTTCATTGGCTGATTTTTAGAAGTAGGTCAGCAGGTCTATTCCTAGTCTGTCTTAGTCCCATGGCGTTTTCAATTGCCTTATATGTATGTGAAAACTGGATGATGAATAAGGAAGACCGAAGAAGAATTGAGGCCTTTGAATTGTGGTGTGGCAAAAAATATTGAATATACCATGGACTGCCAAAAGAACTGTCTTGGAAGAAGTACAACTAGAATACCCCTTAGAAGCAAGGATGGTGATACTATGTGTCACATACTTTGGACATGTTATCAGGAGGAATCAGTCTCTGGAGAAGGATATCATGCTTGGTAAAGTAGAGGATCTTTTGAAAAAGAGGAAGACTCTCAACAAGATGGATTGGCACAGTGGCTGCAACGATGGGCTCAAGCATAACAATGATTGTGAGGATGGCACATGATCGGGCAGTGTTTTGTTCTATTGTACGTAGGGTCACTATGAGTTGGAACTGACTCAATGGCACCTGACAACAACATCTTAGTCTGGAGGCTCCACTGAAACCTGTTCATTGTTATAGCAGCATGCAAGCCTCCACTGAAAAATAGCTGGTTATTAGATGCATTGGCCTGGAGTTGAACCCAGGTCCCCTACATGGAAGGTGAGAATTCTGCCACTGAACCACCAATGTCCCTATCCTTATCCAGCTTAAATCTCATGGCCAATAATTTTAATCACTCTCATACATATGCCATTAAGTCTTTTGCCTCAATTGTATTTACTTGGCAAAACCACAACTCTAGTTAATTCAACTTTCCATCTATTAAATGCAAGCACTAATGAAGAAAGAAAAACACACAGGCCACTGACCAATTGTGCCTTATATTTGTGCCCACAGACACAACTGAGTCCTTGATGGTGCTTGTCAGTCATAATTATATCCCTGTTATTTTCAGTCTCTCACTATCCTGTATGACTCTTTTATAACTTCTTTCTTACACCTCTGATTTTCCATTTTCAAGCTTAGCTGACCAAATTTTTCCATTTCATTGAGAAAACTGAAGGAAGTAGAAGATAAATTCTATAAATTTTCACCACCATGTATATCCATCTGTCTGCATCTAAACATGTACGATCTAACTTTCTGCCCTTTGTAGATGAATTATTTATCCTTCTATCTAAAGCCAACCCCTTCACTTATGCACTGGGTCCCATTCCCTTTTGTCTATTCTTTGAGGGTCCCAATACTACCCCCAGGTTTCATTATTCACTAGAAGAACTCACAAGGTACAGCTTACTATGATATTGATACCTATGAGTTATTACGGCAAAAAAAGAAAAGGCAAACTAATATCAGCAAAGGGAAGGGCACAGGGGGTGAAGTCCAGAGGAAACCAGATGCAAGTTTCTAAGAGTCTTCTCTCAGTGTAATCACACAGGATGCACTTAATATCTCCAACAATGATGTGTAACAACACATGCAAAATATTATCTCCTAGAGAAATGCATTACAGACTGAGTACCTACATTTTTATTGGCCTAGGATGGTCCATGAATGACTATGTAGTCACCTTCTGCCTAGCACATACCAAAATATACTCCCAGAGGGAAGCAGGTATTCACCATAAACAGCATAATTATTACAAATAGTTTAAGCACAGTGAGCCACTCTTACCAGTTCTGGGAATAGTGGGAACCTTCCTGAAACCCAAATTGCCAGATGCTAGTGAAGCGCCAATCTTGCAAGCAGGCCTTTCTAAGGACAGCGGGCTCATATTAGCTCTTTTTTGCACACCTATGTAAGAATATCACTGTAACAGCTTGCTCCTCTCTCCTAAATTATATTTTGTGTAATTGTTGTTCTTTACTAGGTCATAATTTTCAACACACAAGTATCTGTTAATTCTCCCAACTTAAAAAGAAAAAGTAAAAAAATTTCTGACCCCAGTTTCCCCATCAGCTAGTGCCCATTTCTCAAATTCTTTCCTCCCGTTTTGAGGATTATAGTATAGGTGAAAGATAGTACATGGTACCAAGATCAGTGCAATTCATGTAGCACTTTTCACACAACAATGGAAGGGGTAGAGAACCTTATCCAAAGACAGAGCCATTGTGAAATGATTCTACGTATTCACTGGACAGAAGAGTGCTCTGCGTAATTCTGTTTATTTGTTTTGTCACAGGAAAGAAGAAGAGAGTTTGAAATAAATCTCAGAAAAACAGGTCTTGAGTTGGAAACTGAAGACAAAAGGGTAAATGTAATTGTTAATTTTTACTGGAAGGTTGGTGTTTTAAGTGTTGTTTTCTCCTGTTCCGTCCTTTGATGTGATAGACTTGTGTTTGGGGACAATGAAATGGTTCATTTGGCTACAGATATGTGTGCTTGACATCGTTTAGGCTCTGGTCTTCCAGGTAAGTAGATCTTTGCCCTGAGTGTGGGATAATCAGTGGAGCATTTTAAAAATAGATACCCATGATTCCCATCCAGAATAAAAAGAAAAAATGAAGACACTGTCTTTGCTTCATATCTGTCTCATTTGAAGGCTGCCTGTAATCTGGCACCCTAGCTAGTTAACTTGGATAGCTTCCAGCACAACCTGTTATTTAAGCCAAGATACTTTTTCTGTTGCATCAGTATGCCAAGTTCTTTTTATCTCCTACCACCTACTGGTTTTCTAGAGACCTATTTCAATTCCCACCTGTTGATGAAACTTCGAGAACTCTTCCGTTCTAAATTAATAATCTCTAGTTCTTACTTGGAAACCCTGATGGGATAGTGGTTAAGAGCTACATCTGCTAACCAAAAGGTCAGCAGTTTGTATATACCAGGTGCTCCTTGGAAACTCAATGGGGCAGTTCTACTCTGTTCTATAGGGTTGCTTTGAGTTGGAATTGACTCCATGGCAACAGGTTATTCATTTATTTGTTTATTTCGCTTAAACCCAGTGCCGTTGAGTTGATTCTGACTCATAGCGACCCTTTTTTCACTTAGTTCTTATTTATCCCCTTTTTAAAATTGAACTAATGAATGTGTATTATACCACACAATTTATGACTGATCATTTCTGTAATGAACCTTTATTATCTAAAGCTCTTCTTCTATGTGTGGGTTATACATAGAAGCTGCGTAAGAAGAATGAGTAAATTTCGTAGTTGTGTATATCCTTCATATAAGCAAAACACAATTCCAAGCTCATCACTCATCTTTAAAAACTTAGTGATTGCTCAGAGCCACATAAAGAGCTGTGGATTTTGGGCTTAGTCTACATTGAACATGAAGTATATATATTTTTAAATTTCTTTCTCTCTCTATGTGTGTGTGTGTGTGTGTGTATGTATATATATATATATATAACTACCACATGTCTGTCAGTTTACTGTACTGTGGTAGCTTGCATGTTGCTGTGATACTGGAACCTTGGCCACAGGAATTTCAAATACCAGCAGGGTCACACTTGGTGGACAGACTTTAGTGGAGTTTCCAGACAAAGACAGACTAGGAAGAAGGGTCTGGAGGTCTACTTCTGAAGGAATTGCCCAGTAAAAACCTTATAAAAAGCAAGAGAACATTGTCTGATATAGTGCTTCAAAACGAGTGCCTCAGGTTGGAAGGCACTCAAAATAGGACTAGGGAAGAGCTGCCTCCTGAAAATAGAGTCAATCTTAGTGATGTGGATGGAGTCAAGCTTTTCGGACCTTCATTTGCTGATATGGCATGACTTGAAATGAGAATAAACAGCTGCAAACACCCATTAATAATTGGAACGTGTAATATACAGAGTATGCATGTGGGAAAATTGGAAGTCATCAAAAATGAAATGGAATACATAAAGATCAATATCACAGGCATTAGTGAACTGAAATGGACTGGTATTGGCCATTTTGAATCACACAATCATGGTCTTATATGCCAGGAATGACAAATTTAAGAGGAATGGCGTCACATTTGTTCTCAAAAAGAACATTTGAAGTTCTCTGTCCTGAAGTACAATGCTGTCCATGATAGGATAATATCCGTATGTCTACAAGGAAGACCAGTTAATACGACTACTATTCAAATTTACACACCAACCACTAAGTCCAAAGATGAAGAAATTGAAGATTTTTTACCAACTTCCACAGTCTGGAACTGATTAAACATGCAATCAAGATGCACTGATATTTACTGGAAGGAGAAAGTTGGAAACAAAGAAGGAGGATCAGTAGCTGAAAAATATGGTCTTGATGATACGAACGACACCAGAGACCACATAATAGAATTTTGCAAGACAAATGACTTCTTCATTGCAAATATGTTTTTTCAACAACATAAATGGTGACTATACATGTGAACCTTACCATATGGAATACAAAGGATGGAATACACAGGAATCAAATAGACTACACCTGTGGAAGGAGACGATGGAGAAGCTCAATATCATCAGTCAGAAGGAGGCTAGGGGCTGACTGCAGAACAGTATTGACTGCTCATAAGCAAATTCAAGTTGAAGCTGAAGAAAATTAGAGCGAGTCCAAACCAAAACCAAACCAAACCTGTTGCCGTCGAGTCAATTCTGACTCATAGCAACCCTATAGGACAGGGTAGAACTGTCCCATACAGTTTCCAAGAGGCATCTGGTGGGTTCGAACTGCTGACCTTTTGGTTAGCAGCCCTAGCTCTTAACCACTATGCCACCAGAGCAAGTCCATGAGAGCCAAAATACGACCTGAAATTTATCACACCTGAATTTTGAGACCATCTAAAGAATAGATTTGAAACATTGAACACTAATGACTGAAGATCAGATGAGTTGTGGAATGACATCAAGGACATCATACATGAAGAAGGTAAGAGTCATTAAAAAGAAAAGACCAAAATGGATGTCAGAAGAGACTCTGAAACTTGCTCTTGAACATAGAGTAGGTAAAGCAAGTAGAAGAAATGATGAAGCAAAGAGTTGAACAGAAATTTTCAAAGGGCGGCTCGAGAAGACAAAGTATTTTAATGACAAGTGAAAAGACCTGGAGGTAGAAAACCAAAAGAGTAGAACACACTCAGCATTTCTTAAGCTGAAAGAATTAAAGAAAAAATTCAAGCCTCGGGTTGCAATATTGAAGGATTCTGTCCTTCATTATTGCAATGGGGAAAATACAGAACAATGCAGGAAGCATCAAAAGAAGAAGGAAGGAGTACAGTCACTGTGCCAAAAAGAAGTGGTCGACATTCAACCATTTCAGGAGGTAGTGTATAATCAAGAGCTGATGGTACTGAAGGAAGAAGTCCGAGCTGCACTGAAGGCATTGGTGAAAACAAGGCTACAGGAATTGATGGAATACCAACTGAAATGTTTCATCAAATGGATGCAGCGTTGGAGGTGCTCACTCATCCATGCTAAGAAATTTGGAGGATATCTACCTGGCCAACTAATTGGAAAAACAAAACAAACCCGTTGCCATCGAGTCAATTCTGACTCATAACAACCCTATAGGACAGGGTAGAACGGCCCCATAGAGTTTTGAAGGAGCACCCGGTGGATTTGAACTGCCAACCTTTTCGTTAGCAGCCCTAGCACTTAACCGCTATGCCACCAGGGTTTCCCATATTTGTGCCTATTACAAAGAAAGCTGATCCAAGAGAAAGCAGAAATAAACAATATCATTAATATCACACAAAAGTAAAATTATGTCGAAAATCATTCAAAAGCAATTGCATCAGTGCATTGACAGGAACTGCCAGAAATTCAAGCAGGATTCAGAAAAGGATATGGGATGAGGTATATCAATCCTGATGTCAGATGGATCATGGCTGAAAGCAGAGAATACCAAAAAGATGTTGTCTTGGTTATCTAGTGCTGCTATAACAAAAATACCACAAGTGGATGGCTTTAACAAAGAGAAATTAATTTTCTTGCAGTCCAATAGGCTAGAAATACAAATTCGGGACACTGGTCCCAGGGAAAGGCTTTCTCTATCTGCCAGCTCTGGAGGAAGGTCCTTGTGATGCATCAGCCTTCCCTTGGTCTGAGAGCATCTCAGCGCAGGAACCTCAGGTCCAAAGGACACACTCTGCTCCTGGCACTGCTTTCTTGGTGGTATGAAGTCCCCAACTCTCTACTTGCTTCCCTTTCCTTTTATCTCTTGTAAGATAAAAGGCGGTGCAGGCCACACCCCACAGAAACTCCCTTTATATTGGGTTAGGGACGTGACCTTAGCATGGGTGTTATAATCCTACCCTAATCCTCTTTAACATAAGATTACAGTCACGAAATGGAGGGCAGCCACAAAATACTGGGAATCATGGCCCAGCCACATTGATACACATGTTTTTGGGGGGACATAATTCAACCCATGACAGATGTTTACCTGTATATTGTTGACTATGCAAAGGCATTCAACTGTGTGGGTCATAAATTATGGACAACATTGTGAAGATCGGGAATTCCAGAACATTTAATTTTGCACAGATGGAGCCTGTACATAGACCAAGAGGCAGTCAATCTAACAGAACAAGGGCATACTACACGTTTTAAAGTCAGGAAAGGTGTATCCTTTCGCAATGCTTATTCAATCTTTATGCTGAGCAAATAATCCAAGAAACTGGACCATATGAAGAAAAACATGGCATCAGGATTGGAGGAAGACTCATTAACAACCTACGATAAAGATGACACAATATTGCTTGCTGAAAATGAGTAGGACTTGCAGCACTTATTGATGAAGATCAAATACCACAGACTTCAGTATGGATTGCACCTCAACATAAAGAAAACAAATATCCTCCTAACTGAACCAATAAACAACATCTTGATAACCTGAGAAAATTCTGAAGTTGTCAAGGACTTCATTTACTTGGATCCGTAGCCAACACTCATGGAAGCAGCAGTCAAGAAATTAAAGGATGTATTGCATTAGGCAAATCTGTGGCAAAAGACCTCTTTAAAGTGTTAAAAAGCAAAGATGTCACTTTGAGGTCTAAGGTGCACCTGACCCAAGCCATGGTATTTTCAGACATCTCATATGCATATGGAAACTGGGCAATGAATAAGGAAGACAGAAGAAGAAGATTTGACACCTTTGAATTATGGTTTGGCCAAGGATATTAAATATACCATGGACTGCCAGAAGAACGAACAAGCCTGTCTTGGAAGAAGTATAGCCAGAAAGCTCCTTGGAAGCAAGGATGGCAAGACTTTGTCTCATGTATTTTGGATGTATTATCAGGAGGGCCTAGTCCCTGGAGAAGGACATCGTGCTTCTTAAAGGGTCAGCAAAAATGAGGAAGACGCTCACTGAGATGGATTGACACAGTGGCTGCGACAATGGTCTCAAGCGTAACAATGGTTGTGAGGGTGGCACAGGACCGGACAGTGTTTTGTTCTGTTTTTCATACAGTCCCTGTCAGAACTGACTTGATGGCAGTTAACAACAACAAATTATATATCTATATCTATATACGTATATGTTGTTTTATATACATGTATATATTTGTTGTTGTTGTTGTTTGCCATTGAGTCAATTTTGACTCGTAGCAACACTTGTGTGGCAATGGTTAAGTTCTCTACTGCTAACCTAAAGGTTGGAGGTTTGATCCCACCAGCCTCTGTGCAGGAGAAAAAAATATATATATATACACACACACATATATATACATATATATATGTATATGTGTGTGTGCACATGCATGTGTATATGTATATATATGTATATCTAAGCATATATTTTAACACTTCCTTTTCTAGAAGTTTTGCTGAAAAAAATTCAATGAATTGAAAGTACTGAGACATCTTTAATTTGAGATTTTTATAAAATTTTATTTTATTTCTTTAATTAGCCAGTAATAAGCAGATCATTAAGTTTTCTGTTATCTTGCCTCCTTTTTATGCAGGACTCTGAAGATGGAAAAACTTACTTTGTCAAGATCCATGCCCCTTGGGAGGTATTAATTACCTATGCTGAAGTGTTGGGAATGAAACTGCCCATTAGGGAGAGTGATATCCCCCCACCTGATGCAAACCCCTTTAGCTGTGTCCTTGGGCCTCTGAAGCTCAAAAAGGCTGTGAAGCACCCTCATCCTGAATATTTCACTGCCCAATTCACCAGACATCGGCAGGAGCTCTTCCTCATTGAAGACGAGTCAACCTTCTTTCCGACCTCAGCAAGGAACAGAATTGTAGGTAGAAAAGACCTTTGTGTATATAGCCATTCAAGGAAGGGATGTTTACCTATTTGTGCTTTTGTACATATACATGTATGACACTATGTCTGCAAGACTTTTTTTGAGTAAATTTTAATAAATATTTGGTAGTTTGGTTCAGGTTCAAAAGTCCATTAGGGTTACACAAATTCATTAACCTCCCTACATCTCAAATTGTTTTCTAAAAATGAATGGTTGACAGTGTGGATGCAAAAAAGAAAAGGTGTCATGCAATATCAGGAAAGTGCTCAATTGGGAGGCAGAGGCCAATTGTAATTTTTGTAAAAAGGTCTTAGAGACACAGTTTTGTTTTGTGCACTCAGTGCATGGAAATGGGATGTTTTGATTTTTTTATATATATATAAATAGCATTTCAGAAACCTCAGAATTTTTTCCACATCATTTGAAATGATTTTCAGTCTTTTGAATAGTAATATTTCTTCTTCATTTGTAGTACTACGATGTTTAATTTTCTCATTTAAGACCCCTCTCTTAGAGCATCATGATTCCTGTTCCAGTATTTCTTTGTGTCATTGTAGGGCTAATATCTGTCTCGTTTGTTATGCAAAAAATTAAATGAGTTACCATATAAAAGGCTTTGAACAGTGCCTGCCACATAGCATGTGCTCAGGAAGCGTTACTTACTATAGTTATTGATCTGACTAATCTTTCACATCCTTATGACAGATAGATTATTCTATTTAGTTCTAGGGTATTTTGTTCAGTGCTGGTGAGGATATGGAGTCAGTGACTGAATCACATACCTGTTAAGTTTCTTTGGCGGCCTCTGAGAGATTTACATGTGCTCACTGAGAAGAACAGGATATCAGTTAATATCTGCTTGTGAGCAAGCTCACTGCTCGTTGTTTTAAGATCTGAATTCTGTGTTGCCCTAGGCAGTTAGTCTGTATAGCTGAAAAGACTATTCTGCCTCACATCATTCTCAAATCAGTCATTGCAAGGATATTAAAATAAAATCTTTGTAATCAGTGTTACTCAATGGGGTAAAATTTGGAAGGTGTGTATAAAAAAAAACGAAACCAAATCCGTTCTCGTTGAGTTGATTCCAATTCATAGCGACCCTACAGGATAGATTTGAGTTGCCCCCTAGAGTTTCCAAGGAGAGCCTGGTGGATTCAGACTGGCAACCTTTTGGTTAGCAGATGAGCTGTTAACCACCTTACTACCAGCGTTCTGTATAGACCTAGTGAAATTTGTTTTTACCATTAACAAAAGAGTAAAAGTTCTAGTATGTAAATCTTTCCTCCCTCCCCTGCCTGGGCTATCTGCATGGTATGATCAGCTTAGGAGATATTAGCATATATTTGCATGTTATGTATATTTTTATATATTACCAAATTATCCGAAATTATTTTTGTTAGGTGCTGTCAAGTTGATTCCAACTCGTAGTGACCCTATATACAACAGAAAAAATCACTGCCTTGTCCTGCACCATCCTCATAATCGTTGTTATGCCTAAGCCCATTGTTGCAGGCGCTGCAACAGTCCATCTTGTTAAGGGTCTTCCTCTTTTAAGCTGACCCTCCACTTTACCAAGCATGATGTCCTTCTCCAGGGACTGATCCCTCCTGACAACATGTCCAAAGTGTGTGAGACATAGTCTTGCCATTCTTGCTTCAGAGGAGCATTCTGGTCTTACTTCTTCCAAGACAGATTTATTCATTCTTTTGGCAGTCCACTGTATATTCAATATTCTTCTCCAGCACCACAATTCAAAGTCATCATCCAGCTTTCACATGCACATGAGGCAATTGAAAACACCATGGCTTGGGTAAGGCGCACCTTAGTCTTCAAGGTGACGTCTTTGCTTTTCAGCACTTTAAAGAGTTCTTTTGCAGCAGATTTGCCTGATGCAGTGCATCTTTTGATTTCTTGACTGCTGCTTCCATGGGTGTAGTCCAAAATTACATGCATATATATATAATATCCCAAACACCTTGCCGTCAAGTTGATTCTGACTCATAGGTACTCTATGGGACAGATTAGAACTGCCCAATAGGGTTTCAAGGCTATAAATCTTTATGGAAGCTGAACACTTTAACCATCGTGCCACCAGGACTCGCATATATAAGGATATTTTATATATATATGTATAATAGGTCAATAGCCCCCTCCCCTTCTTTCAAAAGTTGCTTTCCTCCTCTTGAATAAAATATCTTTTGAATAAAATTTGTCCTTACCTAAATTAAGATTTGTTTTCATTTGAAAATACCATACCATATTTATTACCATAGCTTTATTAAAAAAAAAAAAAAAAAAACATGCCCAGTGCCGTCAAGTTGATTCCTACTCAGAGCGACCCTACGGGACAGAGTAGAACTGCCCGATAGAGTTTCCAAGGAGGACCTGGTGGATTTGAACTGCTGACCCTTTGGTTAGCAGCTGTAGCACTTAACCACTACGCCACCAGGGTTTCCCCATAGCTTTATAGTAAGTCTTAATATCTATCTAGTAGAGTTAGATTTTCCTCTTTGTTGTCACCTGAAGACAGAGTTCTTATTTTAGTGAATCTTTCTTAAGGAAATAATGCAAGGTGTGTAAAATAGTTGATACTCACATGTTGTTTATAAAAATTAAAATCAACTTGTATAAATTATGGCATATTTACCAAGATGGAATATTAAGCTGCCGTTGAAATGAATGGCTAGATTAGATAAAAATGACAATTCAAGGACAACAATCATCCCAATCAATCCTTGAATGATGAAATATAAAAAGGAGGTAAGGGAAATAAATCTAAAACAGTGCTAAAAAGACCAAAAGAACAGAAAGCAGAAAAAACAGAAGATCTGAAAAGCCTGGAAAGGCAAAAACAAATGAGATTGAATTTACAGAAATACAAGAACAGAGGAAGCCAAAGCCCAGTTTACATGTAGGAGAAAACTAAAATTAAAATACAGTGTTTGCAGAGTGATTACAGAGATATGGTACTCTTGAGTTAATATATTTAGGTATCAGGAGCAGCCCTGTGTAAATCGTGAGAGTAATTAATTGAAGAAATATTTTAAGACTTGGCTAAGTATCAGTTCTACCCCATATTCCCTTAACTGAGTCGTTAGTAGCACAAAGAACTCCTGGAGAAGCTTGGAACCAGAGAAGAAAAAAAACTTATGATCCACCCACCAGGAGATTGAGGAGCTCTCACATTCAGGAGCTAAAAATACCTGGAAACTCCATACAACCCCATACTCTACATCTTCCCCCAGACATCTAGAAGAGAAGCTTCCTTCTGTAATCATAGCCTGTATTTACATTCAGACAAAGTGCATATTGTTTTAATAATAGGGAGAAAAAATTGGAAAACAAATATGGGAAGCATCAGTTCTGAGATGTGACACTGTTGCTCTACTTGCTTTGTAGGTTTACTATATTCTCTCACGGTGTCCTTTTGGCACAGAAGAGGGGAAGAAAAGGTTTGGGATTGAAAGACTACTAAATTCTAAAACTTACTCATCTGCCTTCCCACTCCATGATGTAAGTATAAATTTGATTTTTTTTTTTCTTTTTGAATTTATTATCCATTTATTTAAATTTTTTTTATTAACTTTTATTAAGCTTCAAGTGAACGTTTACAAATCCAACCAGTCTGTCACATATAAGTTTACATACATCTAACTCCGTACTCCCACTTGCTCTCCCCCTATTGAGTCAGCCCTTTCAGTCTCTCCTTTTGTGACAATTTTGCCAGCTTCCCTCTCTCTCTATCCTCCCATCCCCCCTCCAGACAAGAGATGCCAACACAATCTCAAGTGTCCACCTGATATAATTAGATCACTCTTCATCAGCATCTCTCTCCCACCCACTGACCAGTCCCTTTCATGTCCGATGAGTTGTCTTCGGGGATGGTTCCTGTCCTGTGCCAACAGAAGGTCTGGGGAGCATGGCCGCCAGGATTCCTCTAGTCTCAGTCAGACCATTAAGTATGGTCTTTTCATGAGAATTTGGGGTCTGCATCCCACTGATCTCCTGCTCCCTCAGGGGTTCTCTGTTGTGCTCCCTGTCAGGGCAGTCATTGATTGTGGCCGGGCACCAACTAGTTCTTCTGGTCTCAGGATGATGTAGGTCTCTGGTTCATGTGGCCCTTTCTGTCTCTTGGGCTCTTAGTTGTCGTGTGACCTTGGTGTTCTTCATTTTCCTTTGCTCCAGGTGGGTTGAGACCAATTGATGCATCTTAGATGGCCGCTTGTTAGCATTTAAGACCCCAGACGCCACATTTCAAAGTGGGATGCAGAATGTTTTCATAATAGAATTGTTTTGCCAATTGACTTAGAAGTCCCCTCAAACCATGGTCCCCAGACCCCCGCCCTTGCTCGGCTGACCTTTGAAGCATTCATTTTATCCCGGAAACTTCTTTGCTTTTGGTCCAGTCCAATTGAGCTGACCTTCCATGTATTGAGTGTTGTCCTTCCCTTCACCTAAAGCAGTTCTTATCTACTGATTAATCAATAAAAAACCCTCTCCCTCCCTCCCTCCCTCCCCGCCTCGTAACCACAAAAGTATGTGTTCTTTTCAGTTTTTACTATTTCTCAAGATCTTATAATAGTGGTCTTATACAATATTTGTCCTTTTGCCTCTGACTCATTTCGCTCAGCATGATGCCTTCCAGGTTCCTCCATGTTATGAAATGTTTCACAGATTCGTCACTGTTCTTTATCGATGCGTAGTATTCCATTGTGTGAATATACCACAATTTATTTACCCATTCATCCGTTGATGGACACCTTGGTTGCTTCCAACTTTTTGCTATTGTAAACAGAGCTCCAGTAAACATGGGTGTGCATATATCTGTTTGTGTAAAGGCTCTTATTTCTCTAGGGTATATTCCGAGGAGTGGGATTTCTGGGTTGTATGGTAGTTCTATTTCTAACTGTTTAAGATAACGCCAGATAGATTTCCAAAGTGGTTGTACCATTTTACATTCCCACCAGCAGTGTATAAGAGTTCCAATCTCTCAGCAGCCTCTCCAACATTTATTATTTTGTGTTTTTTGGATTGATGCCAGCCTTGTTGGTGTGAGATGGAATCTCATCGTAGTTTTAATTTGCATTTCTCTAATGGCTAATGATCGAGAGCATTTTCTCATGTATCTGTTGGCTGCCTGAATATCTTCTTTAGTGAAATGTGTGTTCATATCCTTTGCCCACTTCTTGATTGGGTTGTTTGTCTTTTTGTGGTTGAGTTTTGACAGAATCATGTAGATTTTAGAGATCAGGCGCTGGTCGGAGATGTCATAGCTGAAAATTCTTTCCCAGTCTGTAGGTGGTCTTTTTAGTCTTTTGGTGAAGTCTTTAGATGAGCATAGGTGTTTGATTTTTAGGAGCTCCCAGTTATCAGGTTTCTCTTCATCATTTTTGGTAATGTTTTGTATTCTGTTTATGCCTTGTATTAGGGCTCCTAGGGTTGTCCCTATTTTTTCTTCCATGATCTTTATCATTTTAGTCTTTATGTTTAGGTCTTTGATCCACTTGGAGTTAGTTTTTGTGCATGGTGTGAGGTATGGGTCCTGTTTCATTTTTTTGCAAATCGATATCCAGTTATGCCAGCACCATTTGTTAAAAAGACTATCTTTTCCCCAATTAACTGACACTGGGCCTTTGTCAAATATCAGCTGGTCATACGTGGATGGATTTATATTTGGGTTCTCAATTCTGTTCCACTAGTCTATGTGCCTGTTGTTGTACCAGTACCAGGCTGTTTTGACTACTGTGGCTGTATAATAGCTTCTGAAATCAGGTAGAGTGAGGCCTTCCACTTTCTTCTTCTTTTTCAGTAATGCTTTGCTTATCCGGGGCTTCTTTCCCTTCCATATGAAATTGGTGATTTGTTTCTCTATCCCCTTAAAATATGACATTGGAATTTGGATCGGAAGTGCGTTATATGTATAGATGGCTTTTGGTAGAATAGACATTTTTACTACGTTAAGTCTTCCTATCCATGAGCAAGGTATGTTTTTCCACTTAATTATGTCCTTTTGAATTTCTTGTAGTAGAGCTTTGTAGTTTTCTTTGTATAGGTCTTTTACATCCTTGGTAAGATTTATTCCTAAGTATTTTATCTTCTTGGGAGCTACTGTGAGTGGTATTGATTTGGTTATTTCCTCTTCGGTGTTCTTTTTATTGATGTAGAGGAATCCAAGTGATTTTTGTATGTTTGTTTTATAACCTGAGACTCTGCCAAAGTCTTCTATTAGTTTCAGTAGTTTTCTGGAGGATTCCTTAAGGTTTTCTGTGTATAAGATCATGTCATCTGCAAATAGTGATAACTTTACTTCCTCCTTGCCAATCCGGATACCTTTTATTTCTTTGTCTAGCCTAATTGCCCTGGCTAGGACTTCAAGCACGATGTTGAATAAGAGCAGTGATAAAGGGCATCCTTGTCTGGTTCCCGTTCTCAAGGGAAATGCTTTCAGGTTCTCTCCATTTAGAGTGATATTGGCTGTTGGCTTTGCATAGATGCCCTTTATTATGTTGAGGAATTTTCCTTCGATTCCTATTTTGGTAAGAGTTTTTATCATAAATGGGTGTTGGACTTTGTCAAATGCCTTTTCTGCATCAATTGATAAGATCATGTGGTTTTTGTCTTTTGTTTTATTTATGTGATGGATTACATTAATGGTTTTTCTGATATTAAACCAGCCTTGCATACCTGGTATAAATCCCACTTGATCATGGTGAATTATTTTTTTGATGTGTTGTTGGATTCTATTGGCTGGAATTTTGTTGAGGATTTTTGCATCTATGTTCATGAGGGATATAGGTCTATAATTTTCTTTTTTTATAATGTCTTTACCTGGTTTTGGTATCAGGGAGATGGTGGCTTCATAGAATGAGTTGGGTAGTATTCCGTCATTTTCTATGCTTTGAAATACCTTCAGTAGTAGTGGTGTTAACTCTTCTCTGAAAGTTTAGTAGAACTCTGCAGTGAAGCTGTCTGGGCCAGAGCTTTTTTTGGTTGGGAGTTTTTTGATTACCGTTTCAATCTCTTTTTTTGTTATGGGTCTATTTAGTTGTTCTACTTCTGAATGTGTTAGTTTAGGTAGGTAGTGTTTTTCCAAGAATTCATCCATTTCTTCTAGGTTTTCAAATTTGTTAGAGTACAATTTTTCGTAATACTCTAAAATGATTCTTTTAATTTCATTTGGTTCTGTTGTGATGTGGTCCTTCTCATTTCTTATTCGGGTTATTTGTTTCCTTTCCTGTATTTCTTTAGTCAGTCTAGCCAATGGTTTATCAATTTTGTTAATTTTTTCAAAGAACCAGCTTTTGGCTTTGTTAATTCTTTCAATTGTTTTTCTGTTCTCTAATTCATTTAGTTCAGCTCTAATTTTTATTATTTGTTTTCTTCTGGTGCCTGATGGATTCTTTTGTTGCTCACTTTCTATTTGTTCAAGTTGTAGGGACAGTTCTCTGCTTTTGGCTCTTTCTTCTTTTTGTATGTGTGCATTTATTGATATAAATTGGCCTCTGAGCACTGCTTTTGCTGTGTCCCAGAGGTTTTGATAGGAAGTATTTTCATTCTCGTTGCATTCTATGAATTTCCTTATTCCCTCCTTGATGTCTTCTATAACCCAGTCTTTTTTCAGGAGGGTATTGTTCATTTTCCAAGTATTTGATTTCTTTTCCCTAGTTTTTCTGTTATTGATTTCTAGTTTTATTGCCTTGTGGTCTGAGAAGATGCTGTGTAATATTTCGATGTTTTGGACTCTGCAAAGGTTTGTTTTATGACCTAATATGTGGTCTATTCTAGAGAATGTTCCATGTGTGCTAGGAAGAAAAGTATACTTTGTAGCAGTTGGGTGGAGAGTTCTGTATAAGTCAATGAGGTCAAGTTGGTTGATTGTTGTAAGTAGGTCTTCCGTGTCTCTATTGAGCTTCTTACTGGATGTCCTGTCCTTCTCCGAAAGTGGTGTGTTGAAGTCTCCTACTATAATTGTGGAGGTGTCTATCTCACTTTTCAATTCTGTTAAAATTTGATTTATGTATCTTGCAGCCCTGTCATTGGGTGCATAAATATTTAATATGGTTATGTCTTCCTGATCAATTGTCCCTTTTATCATTATATAGTGTCCTTCTTTATCCTTTGTGGTGGATTTAAGTCTAAAGTCTATTTTGTCAGAAATTAATATTGCTACTCCTCTTCTTTTTTGCTTATTGTTTGCTTGATATATTTTTTTCCATCCTTTGAGTTTTAGTTTGTTTGTGTCTATAAGTCTAAAGTGTGTCTCTTGTAGGCAGCATATAGATGGATCATGTTTCTTTATCCAGTCCGTGACTCTGTCTCTTTATTGGTGCATTTAGTCCATTTACATTCAGCGTAATTATAGATAAATAAGTTTTTAGTGCTGTCATTTTGATGCCTTTTTATGTGTGTTGTTGACAATTTCATTTTTCCACATACTTTTTTTGTGCTGAGACGTTTTTCTTAGTAAATTGTGAGATCCTCATTTTCATAGTGTTTGACTTTATGTTAGTTGAGTCGTTACGTTTTTCTTGGCTTTTATCTTGAGTTATGGAGTTGTTATACCTTTTTGTGGTTACCTTATTATTTACCCCTATTTTTCTAAGTAAAAACCTAACTTGTATTGTTCTATATCGCCTTGTATCACTCTCCATCTGGCAGTTCAATGCCTCCTGTATTTAGTCCCTCTTTTTGATTATTGTGATCTTTTACCTATTGACTTCCATGATTCCCTGTTATGTGTATTTTTTTTTTTTAATCAATCTTCATTTGTTCGTTTTTGTGATTTCCCTATTTGAGTTGATATCAGGACGTTCTGTTTTGTGACCTTGTGTTGTGCTGGTATCTGATATTATTGGTTATCTGACCAAACAATATCCTTTAGTATTTCTTGTAGCTTTGGTTTGGTTTTTGTAAATTCTCTAAACTTGTATTTATCTGTAAATATCTTAATTTCGCCTTCATATTTCAGAGAGAGTTTTGCTGGATATACGATCCTTGGCTGTCAGTTTTTCTCCTTCAGTGCTCTGTATATGTCGTCCCATTCCCTTCTTGCCTGCCTGGTTTCTGCTGAGTAGTCTGAACTTATTCTTATTGATTATCCCTTGAAGGAAACCTTTCTTTTCTCCCTGGCTGCTTTTAAAATTTTCTCTTTATCTTTGGTTTTGGCGAGTTTGATGATAATATGTCTTGGTGTTTTTCTTTTTGGATCAATCTTAAATGGGGTTCGATGAGCATCTTGGAAAGATATCCTTTCGTCTTTCATGATGTCAGGGAAGTTTTGTGTCAGGAGATCTTCAACTATTTTCTCTGTGTTTTCTGTCCCCCCTCCCTGTTCTGGGACTCCAATCACCTGCAAGTTATCCTTCTTGATAGAGTGCCACATGATTCTTAGGGTTTCTTCATTTTTTTTTAATTCTTTTATCTGATTTTTTTTCAGCTATGTTGGTGTTGATTCCCTGGTCCTCCAGATGTCCCAGTCTGCATTCTGATTGCTCGAGTCTGCTCCTCTGACTTCCTATTGCGTTGTCTAATTCTGTAATTTTATTGTTACTCTTTTGGATTTCTACATGCTGTCTCTCTATGGATTCTTGCAACTTATTAATTTTTCCACTATGTTCTTGAATAATCTTTTTGAGTTCTTCAACAGTTTTATCGGTGTGTTCCTTGACTTTTTCTGCAGTTTGCTTTATTTCATTTGTGATGTCTTGAAGCATTCTGTAAATTAGTTTTTTATATTCTGTATCTGATAATTCCAGGATCGTATCTTCATTTGGGAAAGATTTAGATTCTTTTGTTTGGGGGATTGGAGAAGCTTTCATGGTCTGCTTCTTTATGTGGTTTGATATGGACTGCTTTCTCCGAGCCATCACTGAGAAACTAGTTTTTCCAGAAAATCCGCTGACTGGTACGCTGGCTCCAGGCTCTGAAAACAATCACTGCTTCCCCATATTTGTTTGTTCTCCATCTCTAAATCTGTGTTTGTTGTTCAGGGTTCGTAGATTGTTATGTATGTGATCGATTCACTTGTTTTTCCGAGTCTTTGTTGCAAGAGGGATCCGAGGTAGCGTCTACCTAGTCCGCCATCTTCGCCCCTAAATTTGATTTTTAAATGCTGAGCCTATTTTCCCTTTCCTGTATTCAGAGATTGCCTTATTGGGAGAGGGGATCTTCCATTTTCTCCTCTTTTTATAACAGGCTGCTAAATTCTTGTTCATGTTGAGAAAATCCCTGCAGACTTCCTAACACAAAGCTGAGAAGTTACCTACTATGCTGAAACCCCCGGTGACATTAATATCTCTTCAAATTGAGGTTTCAAATGAGAGTTCATTTAAAACAATTATTATGTTTGCACAAGAGTTTCCTTTAGAACCCATTTTGGAAACAGTGGTTTCACTAAAAGAACATTTTAGAATATATATTTGCAAATCTCTCTCTGAACCCATCTGATCTTTCATTTGTAAAATTTTGAAGCCATATGCATTTATTTATTCATTCATCAATTATATAACTTGTTTCAATTACATGAAAAGCATTCTGCTAGATATTGCTGGAATATGCAATGAAATGGAGCTCACAGACTAGAAGAAATGGAGCTCACAGACTAGGAATTTGTTTAGAAACAAAGCATGAACACAACTGTAAAACAAGCGAAAGTCTTCAACCCATACGAAAGATTGGAACAAACAACTGAGATTCAGAAGGGGATCAAGGAAGAATGCATGTGGAGGATGTTGAGTTTGTTATTTTAAGTATTTCCATTGTTTATTTTCCTACAGTTAAAAACAATCCTGTATTTTCACTACTAATGCCTGTAATATCTATCAGTGTACAAACCTACTGAACTTTGTAAATTGTAAAGAAAAAAAAGTTATATAAAAAGTGATATTTTATATGATACATCCTTTGAGCTAAACCTGAAAACTCGGCAACGAAGACTCAGTCTCATTTCTGAGGGCAACAATTGGGAAACCTTCCCATGTGGATATTTAGCATTTAAATTTAGAAGTAGAAGTCATGTCACTGGACATGTATACACTCCTTTGAGGTCATCTGTTGGAGCGTTCATTTCTTTTGTTCCTGTTTTACTCTTCCATACTTATAAACAAAAATGAAAATCCATAAAATTGGACCAATAACATCATGAAGAATGGTGAAGAAATTGCAGTTGTCAAGGATTTCATTCTTCTTGGATCCAAAATCAATGCCTTTGGAAGCAGCAATCAAAAAAATCAAGCGAACATATTGCATTGGGCAAATCTACTGCAAAAGACCTCTTTAAACTGTTAAAAAGCAAAGACGTCAACCTGAGGACTAGGTGCGCCTGACCCAAGCCCTGATATTTTCAATTGCCTTATATGCATATGAAAGCTGGACAATGAATAAGGAAGACTGAAGAAGAATTGACACATTTGAATTGTGGTGTTGGTGAAGAATACTGATGTTTCCTGGACTGCCAGAAGAACAAACAGGTTTATCTTGGAAGAAGTACAGCCAGAATTCTCCTTAGAAGTAAGGGTAGAGAGACTTTGTCTCACTTACTTTGGACATGTCATCAGGAGGAACCGATCGCTGGAAAAAGCCATCATGTTTGGTAAAGTAGAGTGTCAGCAAAAAAGAGGAAGACCCTCAATGAGATGAACAGACACAGTGCCTGCACCAACAGGCTCAAACATAGCAACCATTACGAGGATGGAGCAGGACCTAGCAATGTTTCATTCTGTTATGCCTAAGGTCACTATGAGTCAGAGCCTCCTCGAAGGCACCTAACACCACTACCAACATACTTACAAAAGGCTTTTTGATGCTGTTTCTCTTCCTAAGAAATACTTTCAATATGGAAAAAACAAATATTTCCAATGAAACGAGTGGCAGCTAAACTATTGCCCAGATTTTTCGAGGTAGTGTTCCTTGAAAAATCTAACCACTTTAAACTATTGTGTCACCTTTCTAGTGTCAATATTTATTTGCCAGTATGATAATTGACTCTAGGTCACACACACACACACACACACACACTTTCTTTTTTCTTTTAGGGCATTAATTCTGTTCTTACTATTATCAGGCCATAAACCAAAACAATAGCCTCAATTGCCAGTAATTATAATCTATGCATCTAGGATGACAGAGGAGTCAGGCTTACTGGAAATACAATGTCACTAGCTAGCAATAGAGATCACTGTAAGCTTATTAATTTAGTTTTATTTCTTTCTTCTCTTCTGAATGCCAGTTAGGTATTAGATTTTTTTCTTATGTGCTTTAGACACACGTTTTTACACAATACTCAAATAGGTGGCTTTTTTTCCCCCTCCTATTTTAACTCTCAAGATTCAGCAGGATTAACTACAGGAGGAAAAGAAGTTCTAATCTAGATGCTTTAAAATCTTGTTCCTTATCATACGTGCCCAATTTTAAGCTGGCTAGTCATTCAGTATCGTCCTAAGCAATTCACTTGTCTAGGCAAACAGTTATAAGGAATGTTTTGAAGGGCGACTTTGTAGCTAGTACTTTAAAAAAAAAAAAAAAAAAAATACTAGGCCCTAAAGGAGTATTAATAAAACTACTCATTTCTAATGGTGGCAAAAGAATTGAGGCATGAAACAATACTGAGGCTCTTAAGTGCTAATGTTTGTTGTGTATATTTTAAGCTCTTTGGGAAATGGCTAGCAATGATAGCCAGTGAGGCCAGGACAGATTCCTGTCAAAGCAGTGTGACTTTGGATCAGTTGCTTAACTCTCCTGAGATTTAGTGTTTCCATCTATAAAAGAAAAGAGTTAGCCTGTTGTAAAGTAGCAACCTACTATATAGTGCTAAGCTGTAAATATATTAGGATTTGAGTAAAGAAAGGACATTTTGGGTGAAAGGAACAACTTGAATAAAACCAATCTGAAACTTTCACTTTTGTTCTTACATAACTGGGTGCTAGAATTTAACAAATAAATCACTATGACTATAGTTTATACAGAATTTATTAAATACTTAAACATTACTGAAATATTAAAATCTAAAAGTAAAGAGAGCATTAGCCTAATTCACCGTTTTTATAAAAACAGTGTTCAATTACTTCTTTGTCTTTTTCTTTGTCCTTTATGTCCCCTCTTCTTGAATATCTGTAGGGCCAATATTGGAAGCCATCAGAACCTCCCAGTCCTGTCAATGAAAGATACATACTTCACAAGAACTGGGCTCGGTTTTCCTATTTTTACAAGGAGCAGCCTTTAAATTTGATTAGGTAAGTTTCTTATACAAGGATGAGGCTGATTAAAACTTGATGATGTAATTTTTATTGAAAATGGCATCATATTCTTTTCTTTTTTACTACTGTTTTCACCCACTACATTTCACAGCTTCTCAAGTTTCATATCAACACCTTGATCAGTATTTCACTGAAAGGCAGAATGTTGTACCAGAATCTCTGGGAGAGGCAATAGAAATAGCACAGTGGTTAAGAGGCCAGGCGTTAGTATTATCTAGGCTTGATTCGAATCCACATTCTGCCTCTTAGAAGCTAGATGAACCTAGTCAAGTTACTTAACCCCTGTGAGGCTAACTTTTCTCTGCTTAAAAATGGGAATAACAATAGAACTTACCTTACGGGGTTATTTGGTATTAAATGAAATATGTGTATTTTTTAGCAAAGGGGCTAGTAATTAGGTGTTTAATAAATATTAGATTTTTTTTCCATCGTATATTTTCTAATAGCATCCTGGAATTTTGAAGATAGCAGAAAGGTTGTGTATGGATATTTGTGTATATGTGTTGACCTCAGAGAGCTGTGAAGATGATCTGTGACTCAATTCTTTTAGACAGTTTCATTAACTAAAGCAAGCATACTCTGGTTGCATGTCCCTGTTTTGAGCAATAGCAATACTACTTATACAGAGAATGTTAGGAGACACCTGTTATGATTTCGCTACAGGAACAATCAGATTACAGACCCTTTGCTATTATAGGCTGTATTTTTCAGTTGATGATTTATGCTTGTACTGCTCTGCTTGCACAGCATCACAGCATCCGTTTTAAGAGACTGATTCTGATGCATCCATCCAAATCATTGAAATGTTGTCTCAATAGATAGTTTAAGGAGAACAAGAGGAGAAATTAAAAAAAAAAAAAAAAAGACACCTAGCATACATAAGTTGATGCTTTCTGTAAATCATTTGCTTTATGTGAACTCTTTTTAGATGGATGTTTTAATTGTTTTGAATAGTGGTCTTTTTTTTTTTTTTTGCATTATAAAAATAGCACAAGTTTATCAAAAAATTTCAAGTAACAAAGACATATGCAAAGTTTTAAGTGAAATTCCACCTCCATCACACTCCACAGAAGTAACTACTCTTGACTCAGTAGTATCCATTCAGTCATATTTTTGTGTGGTGTGTCCGGGCATGGACCATCAACACCAAATTTACCTCCAAAGATTGTGGGTGTTGAGAGGCTGAAGAAAGAGGCAGGCAACACCAGGGTAGGAGTAAAGGAGTTTGTAAGGGACACTTACATACAAGCTCAAGGCCAAGTCCTGGGTGGCTGCAGGACCAGAGCAGATCTCAGCACCCCACAGTGGGAGGGCAGAGGTTTTATAGTGGTGGTGGACATAGTGGCTGTATGCCAGGGGCTTACATAAGGATGACTTAGCAAACCGCAGTGAGCTAGCAAACCACATGAGGACACTCATGTTCAGCCTCATAAAACTTGTTTCCCTTTCAGTGCACCCCTCAAAGCCAGCTTTCACAGTCTGGCACACTCCCCTTCTTGTACCATAGTATGAAAGACTCTGTTCCTTCCCCACCAGGAAAAGATATAGAAGTGGGGTTGGCCAGGTGGTGCCCGTGAATGTGCAAGAGACACAGAAAGTTAGTGTGTGCCCAGAAGAGGGGGAAGGCTTCACTGAAAAGGAGAAGGAACCAGGAAAGAGAAGGCGACCCAATTCCCAGCCTCCTTATCAGAGAATGCTCTGGGTCAGGGCCTTTACTTAGGCAGTGTTCACGGAAGGTACAGAGGCAGACCATTCTCCCAACTGTCCAACCCTCAACTTCCATCAGGATGCCAGGAAAAGAAGCAAAGCAGTACCAAGTCTTCGTATACCCATCACCCATTTTGGACATTGAGCTGCATGTCTGTGGTTTGGCGTATAAGTCTGTTGGATGTTACATCTGTGCATCATTTGAGGCAGCATTTACTGAGGCTCACTAGGACGACTGTTCCCAGCAGATTCCTCAGGCCTGCTTGGAGGAGAGATTCCAACTAGCCCTCCCAGCTATGGCTTAATACAAGCCAACTAAATAAAATAAAGCCAACTAATCTTACGTATGATTTCCAGCATCCTGTGGTTGTCCTCCATTTTGTGATTGTAATTTTATGTTTAAAAGGCTTAGAGTGGGATTGTAACACCGCCCTTATTCAGGTCACCTCCCTGATCCAAGGTAAAGGGAGTTTCCCTGGGGTGTGGTCTGCACCACCTTTTATCTCTCAAGAGATAAAAGGGAAGCAAGCAGAGAGTTGGGGACCTCATACCACCAAGAAAGAAGCACTGGGAGCAGAGCGTGTCTTTTAGATGTGGGGTTCCTGCACAGAGAAGCTCCTAGTCTAGGGGAAGATTGATGAGAAAGACCTTCCTCCAGAGCCGATAGAGAGAGAGAAAACCTTTCCCTGAATTTGGACTTTTAGCCAGCTTTACTGTGAGAAAATCAACTTTTCTTTGTTAAAACCGTCCACTTGTGGTATTTGTGTTATAGCAGCACTAGATCACTAAGACAGTTCCCAAAAGGGCAGGTTATATAAATTTAGTGATATAAAAACACATTAAGTCTCAGTGCTGGTTTATCAGTAATATCTTTCTAACAGTTGCTTATTTTCTTTTATAACAAAGAAGAGCTCCATATAGGTTAAATAAAATAGCTTTAATTTTTCTCATCCTATTGTGATTATTTTCTATTTTTATCAAGTTATACTGCTTTTCCATTTCAATAGTGAACTAATTTTTCAAAAATAAATTTAAAGTGTTTTTAACAGAAAATTTAATGTAAAGAATTGATAACTAGATACAAAGTTGTTAACTAAGAAACTGTAAAGGCAAAAAAGATGGTGCAAGCAGAAAGATGCCTATTCAATTAGAAAGGAATTTTGAAAACTGAAGAAGTGTTCGAATGGAATTAATATTAAAAATGAGAAAAATATTTCAGAATCTTCTTACTGGGAAATGGAGTTTATATATACCCTTTATGTTCAAAATTGCCTTCTTTTTAGCATTATGGAAATTACTATTTATATTAAGTGCTCTTATAGAATTATATAGAGCAGGCTATTAGAACTCCAAAACGATCCTATCTATCTATCTACCTAGGGATCGGTCTTAGTTACTTCATGCTACCATAACAAAAATAACTCAAGTGGGTAGCTTTAAAAAACAGAATTTTATTTTCTCACAGTCTTGTAGGCTAGAAGTCCAAATCAGGTTGTCAGTATGGCTATACTCTCTCTCTCTCTGTGGGCTGAAGGGGAAGATCCTTGTCTCTTTCAGCTTCTGTAGCCTGGGCTTTTCTTAACATTCCTTGTACTGCAGATGTATTTTCATATTGAGTCTTCCGCCATGTATGTCTCTGTGTCTATTCTGCTCTTTTTATAAAACACCACTCAGAAGGGATTAAGTAGGACCCACCTTACTCCCACATGGACCATTAACATAACAAAAAACCGTATTTCTAAACACAGTCACATTCATAGGCATAGGTGTTAGGCCTTCAACATATCTTTTGGAGGACACAATTCAATCCATAGCAGAAAATGTGGGAAGACTTCACAGATTTGGTAAACTGAGTTCTATATAAATAAAAAGTGAAAATAACCAGGCTAAAACAAAACAATATAAACAACAACAAAAAAGCCTGGTTTTCTGAGGCGGAGAAAGCTATATTCTCTGGTTACTTGAGAGATTTTATTTAAAAAAAAAAAAAAAAGAAAAAATACCCAGAACTTGATTTTGTGATTTGAACATTTATCACTTTTCAGCTCTTTGTAAGGCAAGAACTAAGCTGTATATTTTGTAGACCTTTTATTAAGTAGCTGTTTCCAATTTCTCAGTCTGCTCCCTATCTCACAGATCAGAGATCCAAACTTGGAGGAAGATAGAAGTATATACATACAACCACTCTCACCTAGTGTGGTCAGAGTACTTTCTTAAGTTATAGAAAGAGAAGTAGAGCAAAAACCCATGCAGATTACAAATGTGATTCTTATTTGTTAAAATTAATTTCTAGAAGTTACTTTGCAGAATATTCTGCAGTTAATTTCAGAAACATTTAAATTGTCTTTAGAATTTAGAAACCCTTCAGAGTACCTTATTATTTCAAAATTAAAACATAAGTTACACTCAGTTGACTTCCTACTTTTAAGTGTTATCTTTGTGTGTGTGTTATCTCTTTTAATCCTTACAACAATTCTTTAAAACAGGTATCATCCTATGTTTAAAGATTAGTAAATGAAACTTAGAGAGTTTAGTGACTTTCCCAAAATTACATAGTTAGAAAGCAACAGAGCTAAAATTAAAATCTCAGCATGCCTGAATATAAAACCAGGACTCTTGGGACCATACCACTCTTCCAGATGCTGATTCTAATTTTACCCTCTTTCACAGGAGATATTATGGAGAAAAAATTGGCATCTATTTTGTCTTTCTTGGATTTTATACAGAAATGCTGTCCTATGCAGCTGTAGTTGGCTTAGCTTGTTTTATTTACGGCTTATTATCAATGGAAGGTGACTCAAGCAGGTAAGTGTAATGGAGTTCCCCAGATAGGGAAAATGCCTCAAGCTTATGCTAATTGAAATTATTATTATTATTTCTCTCGTATTTGCTTCAGAATGTTTCCTTACAGCCACAGATAACTGATATTTCTATGACCACAGGCTGTGTAGTATGAAAAAGGCCCAATCACAGCAGTTGCTCTCATCTGGCATTTTGTGGAAAATCTGTTTTAATATCAGCTCTAAAGACTCTGTTCCTCATGGCATGACTTGAGCTACTATAGAATTGCCTCCTCATTGACCACCTGTATATAAGAAGCTGTAGAAATAGTTTTTCTGATAAGAACAGCTTTGGACTTTCACCCAAACACAAATCACTTTAAAGTAACACCACTGTTCCCCTGCAGCCGTGAAATCTGTGACCCTGAAATTGGAGGTCAGATCCTCATGTGCCCACTCTGTGACCAACTGTGTGATTACTGGAGACTGAATACTACGTGTTTGGCCTCAAAGGTAAGTATGCATTGTGCTATGTTGAAAAGACTTGGAATTTTTCTCTTTCTGTATTGTGTTTGGTACTAAGTAGTCTTTGTGATGTTGCTGCTTTTACAGTTCTCCCATTTATTCGACAATGAGTCAACAGTGTTCTTTGCAATATTCATGGGAATTTGGGGTAAGTATATAGTCTCATGACAACCAGCTTTTTCATATTATATGTTTTATGGCCCATCCATATATTATGTATGAATAGCATATATTACACACCAAAGATGGTTTTAGATCTCTGTGACTTTGCTGCCATCAATACATTGACGAAGTGTGGCCTAAGCTTTGGTTTGCAAAAATCTCTCTTAAAACTTCTACTCATTTCTCTAAGATGCTCTTTTTGAAGCTTAAAATGTATTTTGTTCACACTATCTCCCAGTGCCATGGTAAAAACAGGTCAATAAGTACTTAATTCAGGAGAGACTAAATATAAATATTTGATTGCTGGAGGATATTGAGTTATGGGTAGAAATTGGAACAAAGATAGAAACTATTTTTGAGTGTTAATAGGTCAATTTTTAAGCCTACATTTCTCATGTTTCTTTCTAGTTCTAGATTCCATTTCCATTTATAAATCTTTCATATTAAGTGGAGCACCCCTTAACTTTGGAAATGCCCCAGTGCTTCACTTTTTTCATTTCAGATGAGAAGTAGAAGTGTCATAAAGTTTTTCCTTCATCATTGAGGAAAATATATTTGTAAGAATAACTCAGCAAGAGAAGTCCTATAGATTAGTCTAAAATGTGTCCCAAAACTCAGTGTAGACTTTTCTTTCCACTTAAAACAAGTCTTTGGGACAACCGAGTCTCCACATGCAAAATAATGAAGCTGGACTCATACCTCATACCGTATATGAAGATTAACTCAAAATGAATCAGTGACCTAAATGTAAAAACCAAAACCATAAAACTCCTAGAAGGAAACAGGGATTATGCTGCAGGGCCTAGTTTTCAACAATGGATTTTTAGATAGAACACCAAAAGAACGAGCAACAAAAGAAAAAAAAAAAAATAGATAAATTGAACTTCATCAAAATTAAAAACTTTTGTGCATCAGAAAACTTTATTAAGGAAGTGAAGAGACAATGTACAGAATGGAGAAAATATTTGTTAACCATATATTGGATAAGGGTTTAATATCCAGAATATATTAAAAGCTACAACTCAACAACAAAAAAGACAAACAACCTAATTTAAAAGTAGGCAAAGGACTTGAATAGACATTTCTCCAAAGAAGACATACAAATGCCAATAAACACCTGAGAAGATTCTCAGTGTCATTAGTCATTAAGGAAATGCAAATGAAAACAATGAGATACACTTCACACCCACTAAGATGGCTGTTATCAGAAAAATGGAAAATAACAAGTGCAAATGAGTATATGGAGAAATTGCAGCACTCATCTATTACTGGTGGAACGTAAAATGGTCCAACCATTGTGGAAAACAGTTTTGTGGTTCCTCAAAAACATAGTTACCATATGACCTAGCACTTACACTCCTAGGTATACATCCAAAAGTTTTGAAAACAGGGACTCAAACAAATATTTGTATACCAGTATTATTTGCGATATCATTCACAATAGCCAAAAGGTGGAAACAACCCCTGTGTCCATCAATAGATGAATGGATAAATAAAATATGATATACGCATACAATGGAATACTATTCAGCCATAAAGAAAAATGAAGTTCTGATATATGCCATAATGTCAATGAGCTTGAAAACACCCTGAGTAAAATTAGTCATACATAAAATGACAAATATTGTATAATCCCACTTATATAAAATATCTAGAAGAGGCAAATGCATCAAGGCAAAAGTTTATTAGTGGTTACCAGGGGCTGGGGGAGTGAAAATAGGGAATTATTACTTAATGTGTACTCAGTTTCAGTTTAGGGTGATTTAAAATTTTGGAAATGGATAACAGTGATGATTACACAACATGGTGAATGTAATTAATGTCATTGAATTATACACTTAAAAATGGTTAAAATGGTAAATTTTTTGTTGCATATATTTTACCACAATAATTTTTTTTAACAAACACCAAAAAAAAAAAAAAAACCACTGCCGTTGAGTTGCTTCCGACTCATAGCAGCCCTACAGGACAGAGCAGAACAGCCCCATAGGCATTCCAAGGAGTGGCTGGTGGAGTCAAACTACTAACCTTTTGGTTAGCAGCCAAGCTCTTAATCGCTGTGCCACCGGGGCTTCTTAACAAGTACAAATATGTACATTTCAAAACTTGGAAAGTATAGCATTATACAGGCAGAAAGACACCACAATTTTTGTGTGTGTGTACAAAGCAGAGGAAATCCCTCTGCTTGGCTGTTACGGTCTAAGGAAAGAAGCCTAGATAACTTTATGGAGCAAGAGCTATAGATGTGAAGAGAGAATAGAAGACAGAGAAATCATACGAAGAATTCATTAGCACTCTTAGGTTTGGTATATTGGTGTATGGGCATCTCTTTGTTGTGAGGCTGCCAAATCCTGCCTTATCACTACTTAGAATCAAAAGTGAATGAATGGTAGAAAAACTTGGAAGGAGACAGCGGTGATAGTAGCACAATTAACGTCAATGAATTGTAAATGTAAAAAGTGTTGAAAATGCAAATATTTTGTTATATATATATATATTCATACACACTTAGCACAATAAAAAAGTAAATAGTAAGTACACAAATTCCAATAAATGTAATAGTTTTCCTTTGTTCTATTGAGAGAGATGGTGTGCCAACACCAGCTTTATATTTTATGACAAATAGAGGAACAGCCATATGTGAAACACCCATCAACCCTATAAAGTGAATATTATAAACAGGCTCTGCCATCAGTTAATTTTTACAGAAAAGTTTATTGTAGCAGTGAATTGATTTAGCTTTGGCTTTTTAGTGTCTTGATCACATTCTATGAAAACAGAACTTCAGGGACACTTCTGTTAGTATGATTTCTGGTAAACCATTGAGCTGAATCAAATTATGCATTTGTAGAGTAGGTGTTAGGAAAACAGTCCAGATTTTAAAGGACGGCACTAGTCCAAGGGGTTGAGGTCTGAAAATAGTCAATGCTGTGGTTGGTAGTGGAAGGTAGGAAGTGCTTTTCTTTCTTTCTTTTTTTTTTTTTTTGGTTTGTTTATAATGAAAATACATACCCACGATAAAAAAATTCAAACAATATATAGAAGCTGAAAGAAAAAAATTAAAAATTACCTGAAATTTAATTACTATTTTGGCAATAATTTTTTAGGATCTTTCTCTATATGTGTATGTACCTGCATATAATTTTACATATTATACATGGTTTTAAGCCTGATGTTTTTTATATAACAAATACTGCCTGATGGAACACCTTCCATATCAATAAATATGTAGGCATGATTTGCCAAAGATGGCAGCTTAGTCAGACACGCCATGCCGTCCCTCTACTGCAAAGACCCAAATAACCAAGTGAAACAGATGTGGGTGACAATCCTGGAACACCGAACATCAAAAGGAAGGATAAAGAATTAAATCTAACACTGATTGGAGGAAGAAACTGAACAAAGGCAGTGAGTGAGGAGTAATACAGAACGGATGTGCCCTGCCAGCCACCCTGGCACAACGTGGCCATCTTGAGACAAAGCCAGGATCAATCCTGGCTGAGGAGCTCAAGAAGGCAACTTCACGGAGTTCCCAGTAAGAGACAGATAAACTGTGTAGACATAAGCAGAGTGAAGCAAGGTGAGCAGATATGATCCAGATCTAAGGAAGGAGGGTGAGAGCTCCAGGGTTCCTGGCATCCACAGATTAGAGAGAGAGCCAGGATCCAGAGACTGCCCTACTTACCAGTGGTGGTCCAGGACCATTAGGGTGGGTGGCACACAGGAAGAAATAGATCCATAGAGTGTCAGCAAGAGGGTCCCCCACATGACCTGATTCAGGACAGCCCCCCACCTGCTTGTACTTGGTCGGGGCCAGGCCTGGATTGTTGGCTGCAGCCAATGGGAAGTGATCAAGCACCCACATCAGGCTCCCACTCCTCCCACCCTCCTGATCATTAGCCACAAGAATTTCTATGCCTCTGCCACCCTGCCTGCCTGGGGACCATAACGCATGCCCCTTCTCCCCCCCACACACACCCCTGCCTGCTGACGCAGCGAGTGGTGGAGAATAAGCTCCCATACCCCTGCTCACATGCCATCCAGCCCATCAGTCAATTCAGTGAGCAGTGGAGAGCATGATCTCCTCATGCCCGCTTGCCCAACGACCAGCCCCACCAGTCGACCTGGTGAACAGTGAGAACATGATCTCAGTGTGCGTGCTCTTCCGCCACCCACACCCTCTGACCCAGCAAATGGTGGAAAGCATGCATCTGCACCCCTGTTTGCCTGCCATCCACCACAGTCTGCCAACCTAGTGAGCAGTGGGGAGCATTTTCTCACACCCCCACTCACCCGTCACGACCCCCACCCTCTGAACTGATGAGTGGTGGAGTGTGTACTCCCGCACCCCTGCTTGTCCACCACCTACCATTGCCCACCAACTCGGCAAGTGATGGAGAGCGAAATCCCATGCTCCTGCTACCCACCCCTGCTGCTGACCCAGCAAGTGGCAGAGAGAGCATTCCTGCGTGCCTGTGCACATGCCGCCACCCCACCGCTGCCCTGTCAAGGAAACGAGAGCACACTCCCGTGCTCCTCCTTGCCCCACATACCTGCTGCACCATCCACTCTTTGAGTGCCATCACCCATTCCTGTGCTGCTGGACCTACAAGAGGCAGTGGCCAAAGCCTGCCCAGCCCACCCCTCAGCTGCCCCACACGACCACTGAACAGAGACCAATAAACAATGACAAACTTAAAATGAAAAGAGGGAATAAATGGTGTAGTTATGGAACTTCCATATGGAGAGGAAGTCAAGGTGATATCAAGAAATAACAGACTCTTAAATTTAGGAAGATAATGGTAAATTTCAGAGTAACCACAAAATTAATAAACCTACTGGGAAAACATTAATTAAATTAATAAACCTACTGGAAAAATATTAGACGACACAGGAGGCATCAAAAAAAGATGGAAGGAATACACAGAGTCATTATACCAAAAAGAATTGTCAACATTCAACCATTTCAGGAGGTAGCATATGATCAGGAACTGATCGTACTAAAGGAATAGGTCCAAGCTGCACTGAAGGCATTGGCGAAAAACAAGGCTTCAGGAATTGATGAAATACCAGTTGAGATGTTTCAAGAAATGGATGCAGCACTGGAAGTGCTCACTCGTCTATGCCAAGAAATTTGGAAGACAGCTATCTGGCCAACCGACTGGAAGAGAGCCTATTTCCAAGAAAGGTGAACCAACCAAATGCGGAAATTATCGAACAGTATCACACACAAGTAAAATTTTGCTGAAGAGCATTCAAAAGTGGCTGCAGCAATATATTGACAGGGAACTGCCAGAAATTCAAGGTGGATTCAGAAGAGGACATGGAACCAGGGATAGCATTGCTGATGTTAGATATATACTTGTTGAAAGCAGAGAATATCAGAAAGATGTTTACCTGTGTTTCATTGACTATGCAAAGGCATTTGACTATATGGATCATAACAAACTATGAATAGCATTGCAAAGAATGAGAATTTTGGAACACTTAATTGTGCATATGAGGAACCTGTACATAGATCAAGAGGCAGTTGTTTGAACAGAACAAGGGGATACTGCATAGTTTAAAGTCAGGAATGGTGTGCCTCAGGGTTGTATCCTTTCATCATGCTTATTCAATCTGCATGCTGAGCAAATAATTCAAGAAGCTGGACGATATGAAGAAAAAGGGGGCATCAGGATTGGGGGAAGACTCATTAACAACCTGCATTATGCAGATGAAACAACCTTGCTTGCTGAAAGTGAAGAGGACTTGAAGCAATTACTGATGAAGATCGAAGACCACAGCCTTCAGTATGGATTACACCTCAACATAAAGGAAACAAAAGTCCTCACAACTGGACCAATAAGCAATATCATGATAAATGGAGAAAAGATTGAAGTTGTCAAGGATTTCATTTTTCTTGGATCCACAATCACTACCCATGGAAGCAACAGTCAAGAAAATCAAAAGACACATTGCATTGGGCAAATCTACTGCAAAAGACCTCTTTAAAGTGTTGAAAAGATGTCACCTTGAGAACTAAGGTCTGTCTGACTCAAGCTGTCGCGTTTTCAAATGCCTTATGCATGTGAAAGCTGGACGATGAATAAAGAAGACTGAAGAAGAATTGATGCCTTTGAATTGTGGTGTTGGTGAAGAATATTGAATATACCATGGACTGCCAAAAGAATGAACAAATCTGTCTTGGAAGAAGTAGATTTTTTAAAAATATAATTTTGTTGGGTAAAAAGAGGTAGGAAATATATTCTAGTGATGGAACAATCTGTTTTGAGGACTAACTTCCAACAGCTCCAACACTGTGCCTTCAGTGTCATGAATTATCTCCAAGAGTCCCTTTAAGGTGAAGTTTTTTGCTGTCATCACTTCCCCTGGGACAACTTCATCCTTTTTGTGATGACTACTTTCCTCATCTATGTTGACAAGTTCACCTTCACTAAGCTCCACTGGCTGTGTATAGAGAGTCTCAACTTTCCCACACCCAGTTATTTCATCTATAACTCCATTTATGTTTGATTTGAATTTCATTGCAGCATTATCACTTTTCATTTCTTTGATGCACTTTCATCTTTGTTGGCCAATTCCCTCTTTTAATTATCCATCTTTCTAAAATGTCATGTGAGTTTTTTACTGGGAGACAAGAAAACAACACAACTGTGTGCTTTGCTGTGTGTACGTGAACTGAATAACGTGCAGTGACCAACGTTGAAACTTTCAACAGACTTTGAAAGAAATTGTGTGATTGGTCATTTATCATGATGTACCTCTATTATTTATGCAGTGATTTGTGGACTGAATAAGTAACAGTGAATTTTGTATTTTATGTATTTACACTTAGTGTATCATGGTAACTGAAATTTGAGTCATGTTTTCAAAAGACTGGTGGTATTTAATCTGTGGAAATGGAAATCCATGCCTGCATATTGGAAACATGCCAAGCAAGGACTGCTTGTATTTCATAATGTGTAAAGGAATAAAATAAATGAACTGGAGGACACGTAACTGAATATATGAGCAAATGAACAAACTAAAAGCTTTAGCGGTCAAGCGATCAATGTATCTGCATTGTAAACACAGGATATTTGAAACAAAGAGACCACTTAGATGACTGTAATGATACCTGAAGCAAAATATAATTAGGGCTTTAAAAATGTGCAGATAGAATCCTTAGTTCCTCACAATTATTTAAGAGGTAGGAATAAGTCAGAGGAAACATTCAAAGCCGAATCTTTAATATTTGATAAAATTATAAGTTCATACTGCTTGTATTAGTATTCTATTCCTAGATGTATACCTAACAGAAAGGCATGTGAATGTCCACCAAAAGGCATATACAACAATTTTTATGGGAGCATCATTTGTCATAGCAAAAGAAAAACTAGAAACAACCCAATTATGCCTCAACCAGGCATAGATAAACAGAATTACAGTTTAGTCACACAATAGAATGTTATAGGGCAATGAAAGTGAGTGAAATTTTGCCATGTACAGCAGCACGACTGTAATTTATAAATATACCTAGGCATGGAAATGATGCTAAGTTAATATGCAATTTTTTTAAAACTACTTTCAGTATGACATCGTTTATGTTTAAATTAAAAGACAGGTAAAACTAATCTATGAGATTATAAGTCAGGATCCTGGCTACCTTCATGTCTTAGAAGAGTCACAAAGGAGGGCTTCTGGGGTCCTGGTCATGTTTTATATGGGTGCTAGTCACGTGATGTTCACTTTGTGAAAGTTCTTTGGCCTGTACGTTTGTGTTTTATGCACTTATTCTGCAAATATGTAATTCTTCAATTAAAACTTTATTACAAAATAGATTTTGCTGGGGAATAACTTATGTTTTCCCTAAACATGCTTGGTACTTCCCTAAGGCTGATAAAGTGGTACAGTTGCATGAATGCATTCAGTAAAAGACTCATGCCAACAAAACCTAGACGTTTAGTAAAAAATTAAGCTTCTGTACAACCTCAAGTTATCTGAATGAAGAAGGTAATGTGCCTGAAAAAAAACTTCTTGCTTGGATTACTGTCTAAGAAATTAACTTGAATTTTCGTAAATTTTCATAATAGGCAATTTTTGTAAATGAGTTATTTCAAAATATTTCTCTATATGATTACGCAAACCTTAAATTTTTTGTAATTTTACTATGAAATATAACAATGACAAAGTAGCCACTTGAAAAATATGAACCATCATGCGACAAATGATTAAAATGGAGAGAAGTAGAAAAAATAGAGTTACTATTAAGTTTACCTTTCTATCACCTGGTTGTTTTCACGTGTCTTCCCACCTATAGTCACACTATTTTTGGAGTTTTGGAAACAGCGACAAGCCAAGCTGGAATATGAGTGGGACATGGTAGACTTTGAAGAGGAACAGCAGCAGCTTCAGCTGAGACCTGAGTTTGAAGCCATGTGTAAACACAGGAAATTGAATGCAGTGACTAAGGTAACTTAGGCAACGTGAAATGGGCGGCGTATTCAAATGTATACACTGTTCTGGTTTGCCTCTCAAATAATGATGCACATTTTAATTAGCCTTTCAAATCTCCCTTAATACATAAATCATATAAAATTCTTTACTTCTGGAAAAAAAATACACACGCACACAATACGTATATGCTAAAAACCCATTTTTTTTTTTTATCTAGTCAATTCCGACTCATAGCAACCCTATAGGACAGAGTAAAACTGCCCCATAGGGCTTCCAAGGCTGTAAATATTTATGGAAGCAAACTGCCATATCTTTCTCCTGCGGACCCGCCGGTGGGTTCAAACTGGTGACCTTTCGACTAGCAGCCAGTTGCTTAACCACTGTACCACCAGGGCTATGCATAATATATATAAGTATTTTTTTTTTATTATATATATATCTGTATATCTATGAAAATTTCCAAACACGTACAGAAGTTGATAGAACTGTATAATGAGCCCCATGGACTCATTACCCAGATTTAATAATTATTAATTCATGGCCAATCTTGTTTCATTTGTGCTCTTACTCTTACAACCACCACTCTATTATTTTGAAGCAAATCCCGAACTTTTTATCATGAAATATATGGTTCTCATACTAATTGAAAAAAAGTAAAATGGGTAATAGTGTGTATACTGTGGGCTTTATATATAATATGTTTATAAATACATAGGCATAGAAATGATACTAATATGCAAAAATTAAAATAGTAGTTGTATTAAATAGTGGCTTATAAATGATCTCATTAGCCAAAACTTTCTTCACATGGTTCAGTCTAACTGATTATAGTGGGAAGGTCATTGCACTGTGGCCTGGGGCCTGGTTGTCCTGTAGGATTTTATCTTAAAAATAAATAACTACTCAAGTTTGTTGTGTATCAACTTGCTAGTCTATTGCAAGGTAGTCATGGCAAGGCGTGCAAGTTAGTCCTCAAGACATTCATTTAGAATTGTTGTTATTAGGTGCCATTGAGTCAATTCCAACTCACAGTGACTGTCATGGACTGAATTGTGTCCCCCCAAAAGATCTGCAACTTGGCTATGTCATGATTCCCTTGTATGATTCTATGATTATCTACTATTTTATCATCTAATATGATTTCCCTATGTGTTGTAAATCCTATCACTATGGTGTAATTAGATGGATTAAAAAAAAAAATTTTTTTTTTTTAATGGATTACTGGCAGTTATATTGATGAGGTCTACAAGATTAGATAGTGTCGTAAGCCAATCTCTTTTGAGATGTAAAAGAGAGAAATAAGCAGAGAGACATGGGGACCTCATACCACAAAGAAAGCAGTGCCAGGAGCAGAGTGTGTCCTTTGGACCTGAGGTTCCTGTGCTGAGATGCTTCCAGACCAAGGGAAGACTAATGCATCACAAGGACCTTCCTTCGAGCCGATAGAGAAAGCCTTCCTCTGGAGCCCGCACCCTGAATTCAGACTTGTAGCCTACATGACTGTGAGAGAATAAACTTCTCTTTGTTAAAGCCATCCACTTGTGGTATTTCTGTTATAGCAGCACTAGATAATGAAGACAGCGACCCTATGCACAACAGAAGGAAACACTGCCTGGTCCTGCACCATCCTTACAATTGTTGCTATGCTTGAGCCCATTGTTGCAGCCACTGTGTCAACCCATCTCATTGAGGGTCTTCTTCTTTTCTTGCTGACTCTCTACCAAACATTAGAGAATCAGAATTAATAATTACAATGTTAGTTCAGTGATTATAGTGATTAGACTTCAGGCTTTGACGAGTAGTCTTAGGAGGAAGACTTGACCACAACTCAAACTCACAGGTTTTTCACTGGAGCTAGAGTCTGAGGTCAGATGTGGTGGGCAGTATTACAGCAGGCTCTTGGTCTTCAGAGTGAGAGAGAAAGACCCAGAGAGTGAGCAGGAATTCAGGGTTTATGTACAATTTTCTAACCTTTACTTCACAAGATAAGGACTACATGATGTCATACTTAATCAAGATTAGTATGGTTTATTGTTAAATAAGGGAATTGTTTTATGGCATATTTATGTCTCAAGGCCAAGCTATAGAGATTTGACTTATCAGAAATTAATGGGGTTGTCGTATGACATTTATGTCTGAAGGCCAGTTACAGCATTTGATTGATGTTACATTTCTTTATCATAGCATGCAGGCACATGGCTATCTTAGGGAGGTTGTTTACTACATACTTCTCACCGTTCAGTTATCTATTTCCAAGGTTGAAACAACTTTCTGATAATTTAGTCTCTAATGTACAGTTAATCATTAGAGAGCATCATAGAAGTATGCATGTTTCTATTTCTGAGTTTAGAAATTCTTTATTTCTAACTCCACACTATAAGTAACTTATACATAGGTATTTAAAATACTATAAAAAGCATCATTACGGTATAAAGATAATTATAGAAGCATACACGATACTGACTTAAATACATAAGTGATTTGAGAGCATCACAAAAAAACATATAACAGGGTGAAACCTAGATGCTAGGATCATTACCTGGCAAATTAGCTGTGTGTTCTTTTTTTTTTTCTTTCTTTCTTTTAATTGTGCTTTAAGTGAAAGCTTACAGCTCAAGCTAATACCTCTTTCAAAAATTTATACACACATTGTTATGTGACCCTAGTTGTTATCCCTATAATATGTCAGCACGCTCCTCCTTTCCACCCTGGATTTCCCATGTCCATTCAATCAGCTCCTGTCCCTTTCTGCCTTCTCATCTCACCTCCAGACAGGAGCTGCCCATGTAGTGTCATGTATCTACTTGGACTAAGAAGCACACTCCTCACAGGTATCATTTTATGTCTTATAGTTCAGTCTAATCTTTGTCTGAAGAGTTGGTTTCAGGAATGGTTTTAGTTCTCGGTTAACAGAGAGTCCAGAGACCATGTCTTCCAGGGTCCCTGCAGTCTCGGTCAGACCATTAAGTCTCGTCTTTTTACTAGCATTTGAATTCTGCACCTCACTTTTCTCCTGCTCCTTCAAGGACTCTCTGTTGTGTTCCCTGTCAGGGCACTCATTGGCGGTAGCTGGGCACCATCTACTTTTTTAGTCTCTGGCTGATAGAGTCTCCGGTTTATGTGGACCTTTTTGGCTCTTGGGCTAATATTTTCCTTGTGTCTTTGGTGTTCTTCATTCTCCTTTGCTCCAGGCGGGTTGGGACCAATTGATGCATCTTAGATGGCCACTCCATAGCTTTTAAGATCCCAGATGCCACTCTCCAAAGTGGGATGCAGAACATTTTCTTAATACCCTTTGTTATGCCAGTTAACCTAGATGTCCCCTGAAACCATGGTCCCCAGACCAGCTGTGTGTTCTTGACTGAGTCATTTGATTTCTTGGTACCTCATTCTTTTCCTGTGAAAACTGGAAATACTTTGCCTTCCAAAGACCAGAAGCTTGGCTACATATTGTTACAGCCCTTGCCTCTCCATAATCTATAATCGCTGCATTACCTAATGCTATAAAATGGAATAGAATATGTTTCAAACACAGTCTCTTCAGTAGACTCCCCTACTCTGTTCAGGACACTCATCTTGCAGTACAACACTCAAAATTCTTTGCAGTTTAGACATTCACTAAATATTAAATTGCATTGAAACACTATAAATAGTAATTCAATAAATGAATAAAGGAGAAAAACAATGCGAGAAAATACATCAACAACTTAGGTGGCAGTTTGAAATTATGAAAATATATTAAAAGAGACAGTGACATGACAATGACGTATGTATCTATTCATATTTCTTGAGATAAAAAATAAGAACAGGCCTATTGTCTTCACCAAATGATTAACAGAAAAACAGGTGTATTAAATTCTTACACTTGAAACCAGTTAGAAAGTAATATGTATTACAGTTCACTGTGAATCATCTACTTTGCTTTAACGGCTTTGAAATCGACAGGAAGTTTTTTGACTTACAGTGCTTTTTCGGTGGTTAAGCACAAACAGAACTCTTATGTTTGAGTCTGCATTAGGAACAGACATACACACATACATGTAGATACACACATATGCACACAGAAATACATGTATACATGTGTGAAGCACAGATATATTGGGTGCATACTCACGTACACATACATGCATGCAAACACACACACACATACTCTGGGCTCCTATAGAGCTCTTGGACAGCCTACTCTGCCTGCTGAGTTCTGTTTGCATTCACTCCACCCTGGAAATCCTTAAAATGTGAAATCTTACGTATTAGAAATACATGATTTAGTTTTCACTGTATGTCAGTCTTCTTTTGGTTGAGAACTAATTGCTTCTTGATGTAGTTCAAAATGTCAGCTGATTTAATTATTATCTTCTATTAATGACTGAAAAGCCTAGAGGAGGGAAAGGCTGGGCTTCTAGACTGTGGAAGAACAGAATATATCCTATAAAAATCTAAAGAAGGCATCCTATTTAATGTCATGAAGAGCAATTATGAAGCAATTCATTAGAATAAAATTGTACCATCATTAAAGCATGTTCATTTAAACAGCAGCCCTCAGGTTTTGACTTTCTTTTGTGTCTACCAGGCCATAAATACCATTTCAATTCAGCCCTTAGGAAATATGAGTGTATCCATTATGCCTTATGTCATCTGTAATGCGTCTTATCCAGGAGGCCTAAAGGCTTCTTAAAGAGAAGGAACTATTGCTAGAATGTAGCTTACCACAAGTTATAGCGGGTCCTCTTGGAAGGTCCTGCTTTAATTGGGCCCTGTGCTTTTGACTTCGGAAGAAAGATGTGGCAGTTGCTTCCATGAAGATTACAGCCTTGAAAACCCTGTGGGGTCACTATGAGTCAGAATCGACTCAACGGCAGTGGGTTTGGGGTATTTTTTAGTATGATTTTGACTACTACTTGGAGTCCAACGCTGATGGTGGATTTTGAATTTCAAAATTACAGGAGATGGAACCTCACATGCCTCTATGTAGCCGTATTCCATGGTACTTGCTCTCAGGAGCCACAGTGGCATTATGGGTGAGCATTTCTTTAAAAACCTTGATCATCTCTTTAACATACCATCATATTTGGTTAATTTCAATATTTACTTTTGTCAGTGTTTGCTCTTGATTCCCCCACCCCTGTTTTTCCCTGCTTACACTTCTTATTTAAACTAATTTATATGAATTTGCCCTAATTGAACCTTGGGAAAGACCTAGGGAGAGAGATAGATGCTTTTATCTTAGAACCAGTCTTTTTTTCTCCCCACTGTTCATGTAATTAGATCATAACCTCAAACTAGAACAGAATAACAAACCTACATGGATTGCAGACTCTGATTAGTTTTTGTTGTTGTTGTTATTTTTTAAACCATTAATTTATCTTTATCTCTATTCAAAACATCTGCACAAAATGAATCAACCCATACTATTAAAGTTCATTCTTTTGCTCAGATAAACTTGAAGAACTTAGTTAGGATATCCCGTTGTTAGGGAGTTGTTTTCTCCATGTCTTTAACAAATAGATTCCTCCATCACTACACTCTATTCTTACCTTTCCCTTTCCAAACTGGTGTCCTCTAACAGTTGGCCCATAATTTTAGGAAAAGAGGCAGTGTTACCTAGAAATAGTTAGCAGATGAAAGTATAAATTATTAGAAGTTATAAGCTACAGCTTAACCTCACCAATCCATATTCTTCCATATTTTTTTTTTATCTTTAATATTTCTTGCTGAAGCTCTTGCTTTTTCTATTTGTTGTCTGAGACATTTGTTTTTTTAGATGGTATAACAATCACTGAGGAAAGATGATAGAATAAAAGGGGGCAATAATCAGTTTGGGACACTCCTTGGAAAACAGTCTAGGTTGCGGCCCCAGAACAATTACTCTATTTTGCATTTCTAGTTCTTGCTCAACTAGAGTAAGTTTCTCAACTTTAGAATAAACTTCTCCAATTATTGATATAAAGCCATCCCTAGATCTTTCTGCTTTTGCAAAATGGGAAGTGTATATAATTTATAGAAAATCTATACAAATATCTAAACTCCCAGTCGTATAAAACCATTCAAAGTATTATTTTGAGAGTAAATGAAACTGAACTTTTAAATTCATTATTCTTGGGAAATAAGTAATCTTCATAGTACTTGTTTAGCTATAATCCAGAGCTGGGCTTGACAAACATTTTCTGTAGAGGGCCAGATAAATTTTAGGCTTAGGACCTCTTATCATTTCTGGCACATACACTTCTTTATTTTTGTTTACAACCCTTTAAAAATGTATTCTTAACTCTCTGGTCATACAAAAACAGACCATGGGCAGAATTTAGCCTCAGGCCATAGTTTGCCAACTCCTGGTTAAAGATAGGCCTAGAGCATGGGAAATGAATAATTTTTTCCTATTTTAAGCTTAATCACTTGCTACTATATGCCTCATCTCTAACCCTTGTACATCGAGTCAATATTTCCTGTCATCTATGGTTTGCTTTGCTAAGTTTAATACAAGGAGATGAAGAAAGTAGTATATGATGTTTCAGGTATGTATGCATCACAAAGGTACAGGGACCAGAGTGAACAATCATTTCCCTTCCTCAGATGTCTCTTGTCATCGCCTGTATGGTAGCTGTGATTGTGTACCGCCTGTCAGTCTATGCTACATTTGCTACCGTAATGGAATCTGAAGCAACCTTAGAGCCTGTCAGAAGTATCCTTACTCCCCAGCTGACCACCTCACTCACAGGATCATGCTTGAATTTTATTGTCATCTTAATCTTGAATTTCTTTTATGAAAAAATATCTGCCTGGATCACAAAAATGGGTAAGCTGGCTACAGTGGGTTGAATTGTGTCCCCCCAAAAGACATGTTCAAGTATGAATCCCAAGTGCTTTTGACTATTGCTTTATTCGGAAATAGGGTCTTTGCATATTTAATCAAGTTAAGATGCAGTCATACTGGATTAGAGTAGGCTCTATATCCAATGATAGGTGTCTTTATAATTGAAAGAAGAGGAAGATTTGGATACAGAGGCACACACACCCAGGGAAGAAGACCATGTAATGACAGAGTCAAAAATTGGAGTGATGCATCCACAAGCCAAGGATTGCTGGCTGGCAACCACCAGAAACTAGGGGAGAGGCATGGAACATATTTTCCACTAGAGGCTTCAGAGGAGGCTGCTAACACTGGATTTCAGACTTATTAGCCCTCAAAACTGTGAGAAAATACATTTGTGTTATTCTGAGTCATCAGGTTTGTGGTAAGTTGTTACAACACTCTTGGGGTACTACTCCACTGGCCAAATCACCAGTGTGATTCTAAAAAGGGGCTTCTGTCAGTGTCCTATGTCCATTTCAGGTCATCTCCTCTGGAATTTATTTTCAAAGGGCACATTTTAAGGTAGTTTTGGTCTGTAGGTAGACCCATATCTTGGTACTTCAGAATCCACTAACAGTTATATTTGGCTCATTATAATGGAAGCAAGAAAAAATAAAAAGAATTAGGACTTTGTAGAACTTTTTCAGTATTCTTGTCTTAATCCTCCTTTGGTGGAACTGGAGCCTTGCTGGCACAGTGTTAAGAACTCGGCTGCTAACCAAAAGGTCTGCAGTTCAAATCCACCAGCCGCTCCTTGGAAACCCTGTGGGACAGTTCTTTTTTGTCCTGTAGGGTCACTATGAGTCGGAATTGGCTCAACAGCAATGGGTTTAATGGTTTTTTTGTCTTCATCCTCCCTTGGTGGAGGTAATAGATTCAGTCAGAGAGAGGAGCACAGAGCACACTACACCACCAGGGTTTCCTCTGTGTCTTTGGGGTAATATTATTTACTATTTTTGTAAATATCCTAGATTTGGCTGGATCAGATCATACTATTGGGAGATTATCAGCTCACAAAAACACGGTCCCATATTCTTTTATGCCTCATGATGCTCCATTGTTTTGTAAAGAGAATCTGTATTTTCTTACCTTTGAAATTCTTTAAACAATAGATCATAATCATGTATTTTAAGCAAAGGAAAGGGAAAATGTATACAATTTCTGCCACTATTTGCTGTCACACTGTTTTCTAAATTGATATAGCCATTTAATTAACAAGAGGAAAACACAACTCAGTTTGGAAATCATCTTCTGCCCTTGACCTGAGCGTATTTTGTTTAACCCCAACTGAAAACAGAAAAGAGAAAAATCTGACATGTTTATGGGACACCACATAGTGTATTGAGTTGAGCATAGCCTCTTTAGTCCAATATGGATTTGAATTCCACATTCTGATTGTGTGAAGTCAGGCAAGTATTTTATTCCTCTAAATATAATAGTATTTGCTTCTTAGGTTTTGGCAATGGTTAACTTAATGCAAAGTGTCTAACAGATAGTCTGGCACAAGTCCATAGTTACTTAATGTTGGGTTAGCTGTAGCCAGCGTGGGGAGCGTTCCAGCAGATTCTCCGGATAATAATGAGAAGATACCCAGTTGCCCCAGGGAGTAGAAAATTCATGGAGAGACCAGAAGGTACATTAAAACTTGGTGTTTGTTTACTTACCAGAAATTCCTCGAACTTACCAGGAGTATGAGAGCAGCCTTACCTTGAAAATGTTCCTATTTCAGTTTGTAAATTATTACTCTTCCATCTTCTACGTGGCTTTCTTTAAAGGGAAGATTGTGGGTTATCCTGGAAAATACACGTACATGTTTAACATTTGGAGAAGTGAAGAGGTAAGAATTCTCTTGATAGCTGGGATTTGTGGCTTCAGTAATTCAGTGTTTAATAAGTACCTTCTGTGTGCCCAGTCCTATGCCAGATATTAACAGATACAAAAGAAGGCTAAGACATTGACACTGTCTACAGAGGGTATAGGTGTTACAGTCTTATCATTTGATAGACTTTCCAGTGCCTTTTTAGCAAGAAGTTATGTTGTGCCTATTGTTTGGTAGTAAAAATGAGCTATGAAATGCGATGTGTCCCTCATTTCTGTAGAATTCCCACAAAGGATGAATGATTACTTCTTGGGGATATACCAGAAAGGGCTTTACCATGGGGTGTAAAGTTGGACTAGATCAATGGTTTCCAAACCTGGCTGTGTATCCAAATCACATGGAGAAAATGCCAACTCTCAAATCTAATGCAGATATACAAATTCAGTTTATTCTAAGAATGGGATCCAGAAATCTATGTTTTTAACACATTCCCCAGCTGAATCTAATACAGTGAGCCTGATCCTGGTCCAAGGTCATGTTTGAAACTATTGGGCTAAATGCTTTTTTCGTATCCTTTCCAACCAAGATTCTAACCTGGATTTCTTTTAGTTGTTGCTAAAGTTCATCTTTCATCATTCACTTCTTTTTTTTACCCCCCTCTTGTTGCTGACTAGTGTGATCCTGCAGGCTGCCTAATAGAATTGACGACTCAGTTGACCATCATAATGTTTGGGAAACAGATATTTGGAAACGTTAAAGAAGCCATTTATCCGTATGTATGACTTATGAGTTTTTTGTTTAAATAACCATGATAGATTTTCTCTGGAAGAAGATGGGCTTCTTTGATTATCATGGTGCCTTTATAGCAAATGTTTAAGCCAACAAACCCTCTTCTTTTAATCATCAGTTATGAATACATTAAGGTAATATAGGCTTTGAAACGCGTGTCTCTATTGTTTGAATCAAGTTTAGGGAAAGATCATTATTCTCCTCTCCTCTGAAGATTTCACTAGGAAATTGAAATAACCCCTATAGAGTATTCTACATGTTACGTATTGTTTCTCAGGATCACTAAAACTTGAATCCTCTTTGTAAAAGTATTCCTGGGTCATAGAAGCGTCTAGGAATAAAAATTGGTTGTCTGTGAAATGCTTGAGAACCTTCAGCTCAATATGTGAAGGAATTGCTGTCTGCTCGAAGAGCCTGGCAATAATGAATACATAATACAAAAAGAAAATTAAAATGGCAGTTGGTCTCAAATATAAGATGACCATCTTCATGGATAGAAAGAAATAGAATCATAAAGTCATAAGCTTATGATCTTACCGGGATTCTAGTTAGGAAATGACAGTATCAGAGTTTGGCACCCATAGGATAAAGTTGACTGAAGGTGCTTCACTGAGATGGGGATTGGCTAGGTAACTGTACTTAAAGCCAGGGACTGGGTTGATTCTCACTCATTCATAAGATTGAACACCTTCCTTCCCCTTCCCACCCATAACACACACAGTTCCATAGTGCTGCCTGAGATTCTATTTCGTGTGCTAACAAAGGAAGAACATGGACTTAATCTTAAGAAACAGTAACTGAGCCAAGCCTTCTTCTAGCTTCGTGATTGAATCTACCACATCCCCAATATTACTTCAAGGAAATAACTCTAAACTGTTACTTTAAGTCTTAGTTCTAAAGTGAAAAACAAAAGAGCAAAATGGAGGTAATTCCTAAACCAAACACAAGATGGAGGAGAGTTATGCATAGAGAGACAAAGTCAAGTAGAAGGGAAACAAGCAAATTAAAAAAGTCAATGTGAGCCTGGCTGCAAAGCAAAATTTTAAAAAAGAAAAAACTGATGAGACTCAATGCTAATGAAGCTGCTACCAAGATCAATTATCAGAAAGTTAACTTACTCCAGCAGAAGTTCATTTTATAGAAGATTCTGGCAAAGCCTGTAAAACAATTATGTTGAGAATATTAAGGACAAATAGTGGAGGTGATACTTTCTTTAAAAATGACCAATAAATAATTAAATGAAAACAAGCAGAAAAATAAGAACAAGCTGATACGGAAAAGAATCAATTAGAAGTCTTATAAATGAAAAACATTATGTTAACTTGAAAATACAATAGATGGGATGAGCCCTTGACTGGACAGTTGAAGAATGAATTAGTGAATTGGAAAATAGTACTGAGAAACCCTCACATTCTATAGTGCAATAGAGAGATAAAGAGATTAAAAAAAAAAAAATTAGTGACAGGAGGGTAGATTGAGAGGCTTTCCATTAACCCAATAGTTCTAGAAAAAGAGAATTGAGTAAATGGTGGAGGAAAGAAAATTTAAATAGGTGATTGCTAAAAAGTTTCCAAACATGAAGGAAAACATGAGTTCCAGAAACAAAAATAAACTCAGAATAAGATGCAAGATAAAGGAAAGTAAATTCACATCCAGGTACTTTATGGTTAAACTACAGAATAGCAAAGATAGACAATTTTAAAATCTGGCATGAAAAGAGCTTGGAAGTTATCACTGCCATCCTCACACCAAGAAAAAAGCTAAACAAATTGAAAATCAACAGCTCTTTTTAGATGCATCAGATAATTGAGGTCACAGGGTGAACAACCCTGAAAACTGGAGAGACAGGCAAATACATAGAATCACATCTTACTAGGAGCAAAAGCTCACCCCTGGAGCCAACAACTCATAGAAACACTTAAAAGTGTTACTGATTAATTGCTGGAGACTGAATTGTAGTCTAGCTGGAGAGATAAAAACCCTAGAGGCTCAACCTTATGGTGGTCCCTTCATGAGTTTTGTCTCACAATTTGTGGGATGAACTTTCAGTGTCCAGTCTAGTATGTAAAGAGCTTGGAAGTAATCCTCTCTCTTCCTCAAAAGGAAAGGTTGAAAATCTAAAAATCAGCAACTTTTTTTAGATCCATCGGAGAACTGAGGTCATAGAGCAAACCACTACCTCAGAAGCAAGAGAGACAGGCTAATACAGAGACTCACTCCTCACTGTGTGCACAGACTGCTGATGCTGATATTGCAGGACTAAGTGTTGGGCAGGACTCTTTAAAGGGTAATTGACTAATTCCCTGGGTGGTGTAGTGGTTAACTCACTCAGCTGCTAACCAAAAGTGTAGAAGTTCAGTCCACCCGGAGGCACCTCAGAAGAAAATACTGACAATCTACTTCCGAAAAATGAGCCATTGAAAACCCTATAGAGCCCAGTTCTACTCTCAGTCACATGGGGTCACCATGAGTAAGAACCAACTTTAGAGAAACTGGTAAATGGGGGTAATAGTTGTCAAAACTGCCAAAAAGAAAAATTTAATCAAGTCAATTAGCGTTAACAGTTTATTTGAGTGAGAAGAATGAGCACTTCCAGTGCTGCATCTGGTCGTTGAAACATCTCAAATGATATTCCATCAATTCGTGGAGCTTTGTTTTTCACTGATGTTTTCAGTTAAGCTTGGACCTCTTCCTTCAGTACCATCAGTTCCTGATCATATGCTACATCCTGAAATGATTAAATGTCGACCAGTTTTTTTTTTGGTATAGTAACTCTGTGTATTCCTTCCACCTTTTTTTTGATGCTCCCTGCGTTGTTTCATATTTTCCCCATAGACTCTTTCAGTATTGCAACTCAAGGCTTGATTTTTTTCTTCAGTTCTTTCAACTTGAGAAATGCTGAGTGTGTTCTTCTCTTTTATTTTTCTATTCCCAGGTCTTTGCACAGGTCATATAATACTTTGTCTTCTCAAGTCGCCCTTTGAAATCTTCTTTTCAGCTCTTTTACTTCATCATTTCTTCCATTTGCTTTAGCTACTTGGTGTTCAAGAACAAGTTTCAGAGTCTCTTCCAACATCCATTTTGGTCTTTCATTTCTTTTTAATGACCTCTTTCTTTCTTCATGTATGATGTCCTTGATGTCATTCCACAATTTGTCTGGTCTTCGGTCATTAGTGTTCATGCATCAAATCTATCCTTGAGATGGTCTCTAAATTCAGGTGGGATATACGCAAGGTCATACTTTGGCTCTCTTGGACTTGCTCTAATTTTCTTCAGCTTCAACTTGAAATTGCATATGAACAACTGATGGTCTCTTCTGCAGCCGGCCCCTGGACTTGTTCTTACTGATGATATTGAGCTTTTCCATCATCTCTTTCCACATACGTAGTCAGTTTGATTCCTGTGTATTCTATCTGGTGAAGTCTATGTGTATAGTCACCATTTATGTCATTGAAAAAGGTTTTTGCAATGAAAAAGTTATTGACTTTGCAAAATTCTATCACGCAGTCTCCACCATCATTGGTATCACCAAGGTCATATTTTCCAACTACCAATCCTTGCTGGTTTCCAACTTTTGCATTCCAATCACCAGTAATTATCAGTGCATCCTGACTATACGTTCGATCAATTTTAGGCTGCAGAAGTTGGTAAAAACTTCAGTTTCTTCATCTTTGGCCTTAGGGGTTGGTGCGTAAATTTGAATTATAGCTGTGTTAACTAGCCTTCCGCGTAGGCATAGGGATATTGTCCTATCACTGACAATGTTGTACTTCAGGATATATCCTGAAATGTTCTTTTTGATGGTGACTACACTGCCATTCCTCTTCAAATTGTCATTCCTGGCATAGTAGACCATATGATTGACTCCACACCCATACTACACTCTCTTATTTGATATAGCTTTGTGGTATGTAGGGTCGCTATGAGTTGGAATCGACTCGACGGCACTGGCTTACTGGCTTTTTGTAATATGTCTTGATATATGTTAGGGCAAGTTTTTCCATCTTATTCTTCTGTAGAAATATTTAGACTGTCCTTTGGCTTTTGTCTTTTTGTACAAATTTTAGAAATATTTTATCAGATTTTACATGGAAAAAAGTATTTTGATTGAAATTGAATCTATAAATCAATTAAAAAATAATCAACATGTTTTATTATACCAAGTCTTCTTATGCATGAACATTTTACTTAGGACTTTATATGGCAACAGTTTGGTTTGGTTTGGTTATTGGCATTAAATAAAGGAAAGTTTTAAATTTCTGCATATATGTCTTACAAATCTTCTGTCAAATCCATTTCTAGGTACTTTTTATTTGCCCTTTTAGATGCTATCATTTTAAAAACTGTGCTTTCTAACTAGCTATTGTTGGTATATAAACTCTCTTGCTGTGGAGTTGATTCCGACTCATAGCAACCCTACAGAACAGAGCAGAACTGCCCCGTAGGGTTTCCAAGGAGTGGCTGGTGGATTCAAACTGCCAGTCTTGTCGTTAGCAGTCTGAGCGCTTAACCACTGTGCCACCAGGGCTGCTCTGAGTATATAAGAATGAAAAATAATTGATCTTATAGGCAGTCACCTTGATACATTTCTATTATTATTTCTAATAGCTTTTGTCTAAATTCATTTGCATTTTCTATTTAGGTAATCATATAATTGTGAATAATGATAATTTTATTATCATTTCCAATTATTTTGGCTTTAGTTATTTCTTTATTTGTTTGATTCTTTCATCTTATTGTGCTGTTAAGATCTCCAGTAGAATATTAAATGTGATCATGTACACTCTTATTTTGTTTTTAATTTTAATGGGAATGCTTCTAACTTTTCCTTATTAAGAATAATGTTTATTCCAGGTTTTTGGTAGATTCTTTTGATCAGATTGAGTTAATTTACTTCTATTCTTAGGTTTTTGTAATAAGTAGATTTTGAATAGATGTTTGAAATCCATCAAATGCTTTTTTTCTGTATCAACTGAGATGATTTTATCTTTTTATCCTTAAATCTGTTAATGTGGTCCATTACACTGATTGATTAATATTAAAGAACCCTTGCATTCCTCAAATCAATCAAACTTTATCATCACGTATTATCTTGTTATGTAGTATGAAATTTAATTAGTTCTTATTTTGCTTGAGATCATTGCATCTATTTTCACATCTTAGATAAGCTTCTATATTGTCCTTCTCGTACATTTTCTGTTATAACCAATGTCCCATTTTCTTGAATAACCCAAGTATAATACCTCTTCTAAGTATCATCAAAGCCTAAAGTCTAATAAATTCAATTGGAAAAAAAGCGCTTCTAGGGCTGATCCCCCTCTTCTGCATGTTCTTCACTTAGAACTCTGAGTAAATATATTTCTTTGGAGAGAGTTGGTATTGTCTTATTAATTTTCTGAATAAAGAACTCATGACACAGCAAGTGTTGTGAAGAGAACGCTAGATTTTGACTTGGATGTTAGCTTTACTCATATTTCTACTTAGTCTGTGATCTTAATTTACACTTAACCTCTCTGACTCCAGTTTCTAGATATATAATTCCAATTCTCTGACCTCTTTCTCTTTAACTCTATTTCATGTATTTACTTCTTTCACTTCCAACAGCCTTGCATTGAATTGGTGGAGACGCCGAAAAACTCGGACCAACTCTGAGAAGTTGTACAGTCGCTGGGAGCAGGATCATGACCTGGAATCTTTTGGAAACCTTGGTCTATTCTATGAGTACTTAGAAACAGGTAATTTCCATCCACTGCCCTGAAACGCAGAGTTGGACTGAGCAAAATAAGTGCTTTTCAGCACTTAATATGTTTTTGTGCTTTGCATATAGTAGGCATTCAATAAATCATTGGATGATGGCTGAAGAGATAGGTGTACCAATATGGAAATTGGTTCACTATTTCCTGAAATGTTAATATCGTTGAACTAAAGCAAGTAAGGTTCACTTTTTAACTCCTGCCTCAAATGAACTTCAATGGCTATATATCCTTTTGTCTGCCCCTGTGATTAGCTGAGAGGGAGAATACATTGAAAAGCATTTTCAGGGTCTGACATACATTTAGTATATGTCATTTACTTTCAGTATGAAAAGAAGGCTAAAAGCCTGTAAGGGAAACCTAAACTGAACTCAAGAAATACATGAAATAGTCCAGGGACTGAACATAGGAGAGATCTTGAGGTGGAAATACCAGAGCAATAATGCTTCAGACTTCTTGTATAATCTACGCAGAGTCTTTCCTCTAAACCTTTTCTGTTCATCTGATGGAATTAAGGAAGGCAATTTATTTTCAAGGCCCATAAAATAATGGTGGAATGAATGAGATGAACCTGGCATTTTTCATGATTCCCCAGTATAATACTTATCTATACTACCTGGATTAAAATCGGTAAATTTAGGACAGAAAGATGTTCTACTATATAAACTTAGGTAGTCCTTAATTTTGGGGGAGATAAGGTTGTAAATTATAATTAATTATGTTAAGTTTTCAATGAATTTGTACATAAATGCATCGGATTATTACTAAATTGAAAGATGAAATCAAGGTTTCATAATGAGTTTCACTACCATTTATTGCTGTACAACTAAGAGTTTATTTTGGATGCTTTATGGGAACAACCTGGGAACTAATCCGGGAACAATTCTGCCAAGTAGGAATTACTAAAAAAAAAAAAAAAAAAATTTTTTTTTTTTTTTTATATTTGAGGAAACTTAGGCTTGAATAGGTTAATTAATCTGCCATGGACTACATGGATTTTGAGCAGAAATCTGTGACTTCAACCTAGAGCGGTTTGGTGCAAAGCTGATGCTGTTTTTATTCAATTCTGTCTTAGTTATCTAGTGCTGCTATAACAGAAATACCACAAGTGGGTGGCTTTAACAAAGAGAAGCTTATTCTCTCACAGTCTAGGAGATTAGAAATCGGAATTCAGGGTGCCAGCTTCAGGGGAGGGCTCTCTCTCTCTGTCAGATCTGGGGGAAGGGCCTTGTCAGCAATCTTCCCTGGTTGAGGAGCTTCTCAGCGCAGGGATCCCAGGTCCAAAGTACGCACTCTGCTCCTGGCGCTATTTTCTTGGTGGTTTGAGGTCCCCATGTCTCTCTGCTTGCTTCTGTCTTTTATATCTCAAAAGAGATCAACTTAAAACACAACCTAGTCTTGTGGATTGAGTCCTGCCTCATTAATATAACTGCCTCCAATCCTGCTAATTAACATCATAAGAGGTAGGATTTACAACACATAGGAAAATCACATTGGATGACAAAATGGTGAACAATCACACAATACTGGGAATCATGGACTAGCCAAGTTGACAGATATTTTGGAGGAACACAATTCAATCCATAAAAAATACCAAAACAAAACAAAACAAAAAACTACCAGTTATTATTAAGTCGATTCTTACTCACAGCAACCCCAAGTGTGTTAAAGTAGAACAGTGCTCCATAGGTAGGATTTTCAATGGCTGACTTTTCAGAAATAGATTGCCAGGCCTTTCTTCCGCGGCACCTCTAAATGAACTTGAACCTCCAACCTTCTGTTTAGCAGCTGAGCATGTTAACCATTTCCACTGCTCAGGGATGCATTCTATGCAGTGATTCCTCTTCATTTCTTATCTCTTAGTTTAGTAGAGAAGGAAGTAGAGGAGGCATTCTGTACATGTTTGTTCACTTGGTTTAGTGGATAACAGGACTGACCCAGTCTTATGAGAAAGGATGAAATCCAGAGCCATTCAAGATTCATCTAAAAATAGAACTAGTGGAAGATTGGGTAGGTTTCCCGCCCCCTTTAGTCAAAAGCCATTTTTAAGTGTCTTATTGTTTTTCCGTCAGCCTTTTTTTTTTTTTACCCTTAGGGAAGTTGAAACTGCTAGTTCTTTTACCCCAAGCATTGCTGTAAACAAAAGAAGAATGTGGAAAGAAGCCTGCTCACACAGACACATAACATTCCTATTGTTAATGAAGAAAGTAACACTTATTTAGAAAGATGTCAAGATAGTTAGAGGATCAGGACCTTAAAAAATACCTCATTCTAGAGAATGTATATTTGTTTTGCTCATATGTAAGTTGTTTCTGATTTTCTTTAGACAATTCATTTTCTTATTCTTGATCCATTTATTATACTCAGATATCTCATTTTGCACTGTCTTTTCATCTCTTGGCTGCTTCAAATTAATAATGCTCATAGTTTAGCACCTTTAAGTGCTCAGCACATGCAGAGTACTGGAAATGTATAAAAGAATAAGTCATCATCCCTGTCCCAAAAATCACATAGTTTAGCAAGATAGAAGAACCTGATTACTCCACAGATGTGTTAATATATAAATGTAAAGACTAGACCACCATAGACCTAAACTTGGGCCCTAATGAAAAGCAAAGAAAAACAGATCCTTTCTTCATACAAGCAGATCTCAAAACGAAAAGCAATGGAAAAGGTGAGCTATGCATGCCCACTTCTTTCTTTCAATTCCTGCAAACTAATATGTCACTCTACTTCCTGTGGGGAGGAGGAGTTGGGCAGATGGCAAGAGGCCTGGAGTGTTTCCGCTGCCGAAGATCCCTCCAAACTGAAGGAAGTGGCAGACTGTTCCTGCTTCCCTCCCCCCCACCCCCACAGTAATAAGTTTTTGCCCTTTTTTCTTCTCTACAGTTATCCAATTTGGATTTGTTACATTATTTGTGGCTTCTTTTCCTCTGGCTCCTCTTCTTGCTCTTCTGAACAATATTATAGAGATTCGAGTTGATGCCTGGAAACTTACTACTCAGTACAGGAGACCTGTAGCTTCCAAAGCTCATAGCATAGGAGTTTGGCAAGACATTCTTTATGGAATGGCTGTCCTTTCCGTCGCAACTAATGTAAGTAGACCTATTTCAGTGAGGTGACTGTACTGCGTTTTGTTTCCTGGGGGATGGAGAGATGTGAGTGATGCTCAACTCATCTTTATAACATTGATTTCATCACAGTGACAGTCCATAAATATAAAACATTCCTGAACTTTTAGTCACTAAACAACTCAGAGAAATCTATGACACACAAACCCTAGAAATACAAGGAAAATTTGTAAAACCATCCTCATTAAAATATCATAACACACGTTCCATAGTGTGTGACAAAGTAAACAGAAAATAAGTGCTGACATAAAGGATTTGAATAATGTGTATTTATTGTCTATAACTGGAACCCAGGTAGCTCAGTAGTTAAGAGCTACGGCTGCTAACCAAAATGCTCGCAGTTTGAATCCACCAGCTGCTCCTTGGAAACCCTATGGGGCAGTTCTACTCAGTCCTATAGGGTTGCCATGAGTTGGAATCAACCTGATGGTAACAGGTTTACGGGTTTATTGTATATAGATATATGTATGTATTGCAAGCAGAGACTATACAATATTTACATGTTATGTTTATGGAGCATTTATTTAAAAATGATAAGCTAAATAAATTTTCAAAGTAGAAATTTTATAGTACACATTCGCCTAAACGAATGTTTTAAAAATAGAAATTGATAATAATGGAATTAAAACAAAAATCTAATCACTTAAAGTCACTCTTCTATGTAAGCTCTGTATAAAGAGGAGACAAAGTTGAAATTATAGCATGTTGTTGTGCCATCGAGTCAATCCCAACTCATAGTGACCCTATAGGATAGAGTGGAACTGCCTCATAGGGTTTCCTAAGCTGTCATCTTTACAGGAGCAGAAGGCCAGGTCTTTCCTCCTGCGGAGCTGCTGGTGGGTTTGATGTGCTGAACTTCCCATTGCCACCGAGCTCTTCACCACTGTGCCACATGTCAAAACCAAGCCTGTTGCCATTGAGTCAATCCCAACTTGTAACAACTCTGTAGGACAGAGTAGGACTGCCCCCCAGGGTTTCCAAGGAACAGCAGGAGGATTCGAAGTGCTGACCTTTTGCTTAGCAGCTGAATGTTTAACCATTACGCCACCAGGACTCCTTAATTACAGGGTGGTGTTGTTGTTACATGCCGTCAAGTCACTTCTGACTCACAGTAATCCTATGTACAACAACGAAACACTGCCCAGTCCTGTGCCAGCCTCACAACCATTGCTATATTTGAGCCCATCGTTGCAGCCACTGTGTCAATCCAGCTCCTAGAAGGTCTTCCTCTCTTTTGCTGACCCTCTACCTTACCAAGCATGATGTTCTTCTCCAGGGACTGATCCCTCCTGGTAACACGTCCTAAGCACCTGAGGATGAAGTCTCGTCATCCTCTCTTCCAAGGAGTATTCTGGCTGTATTTCTTCCAAGACAGACTTATTCGTTCTTCTGGAAGCCCATAATATATTCGTTCTTCTTTACCACCGCCAGTAATTCAAAGGCATCAGTTTTTCTTCATTCTTCCTTATTGATTGTCCAGCTTTCTTGTGCATATGAGGCAATTGAAAATACCATGGCTTGGGTCAGCCTCACCTTACTCCTCAAAGTGACATCTTTGCTTTTGAACTCTTTAAAGAGATCTTTTGCAGCAGATTTGCCCAATGCTACTTCTATGGGCACTGACTGTGGATCCAAGTAAAATGAAATCCTTGACAACTTCAGTCTTTTCTCCATTTATCATCCTGTTGCTTATTGGTCCAGTTGTGAGGATTTTAGTTTTCTTTATGTTGATGTGTAATCCATACTGAAGGCTATAGTCTTTGATCTTCATCAGAAGTACTTCAAATGGTCTTCACTTTCAGCAAGGGACGTTGTGTCATCTGCATATTCCAGGTTATTAATGAGCTCTCTACCAATCCTGATGCCACATTTTACTTCATATAATCCAGCTTTTTGGATTATTTGCTCAGCATACAGATTAAATACGTATGGTGAAAGAATAAAACCCTGATGCACACCTTTCTTGATTTTAAACCACACAGGATCCCCTTGTTCTATTTGAAAGACTGCCTCTTGGCCTATGTACAGGTTCCACATGAGCACAACTAAGTTTTCTGAAATTCCCATTTTTTGCAATGTTATCCATAAATTGTTATGATTCACACAGTCAAATGCCTTTGCATAGTCAATAAAACACAGGTAAACATCTTTCTGGTATTCTCTGCCTTCAGCCAAGATCCATCTCACATCAGTACTGATAGCCCCTGTTCCACGTCCTCTTCTGAATCCAGCTTGAATTTCAAGCAGTTCCCTGTTGATGTACTACTGCAACGATTTTTGAATTATCCTCAGGAAAATTTTACTTGCATGTGATATTAATGGCATCGTTGGATAATTTTGGCATTCAGTTGGATCACCTTTCTTTGGAATAGGCACAGATGTGGATCTCTTCCAGTTGGCTGGCCAGATAGCTGTCTTCCAAGTTTCTTGGCATAGATGAGTCACTACCTCTAACGTTGCATCCGTTTGTTGAAACATCTTAATTATTATTCCATCAATTCCTGGAGCCTTGTTTTATGCCATTGCCTTCGGTGCAGCTTGAACTTCTTCCTTCAGTACCACCGGTTCTTGATTGTACGCTACCTCCTGAAATGGTTGAATGTCGACCGATTTTTTTTTGGTACAGTGACTCTGTGTATTCCTTCCATTTTCTTTGATGCTTCCTGGGTCATTCAATATTTTGCCCATAAAATCCTTTGCTTGAGCAATGCTGAGTGTGTTCTTTCCTTTTGGTGTTCTCATTCCCAGTCTTTGCACATTTTATTGTAACACTTTACTTTGTCTTCTCACGCCATTGTTTAAAATCTTCCATTCAGCTCTTTTACTTCATCGTTTCTTCCATTTGCTTTAGCTACCCTATGTTCAAGAACAAGTTTCAGAGTCTATTCTGATATCCATTTTGTTTTTTCTTTCTTTCATGTCTTTTTTATGACCTTTTGCTTTCTTCATGTATGATGTCCTGATGTCATTCCATAACTTGTCTGGTCTTCATTCATTAGTGTTCAGTGTGTCAAGTCTATTCTTGAGGTGTTCTCCAAATTCAGTTGGGATATACTCAAGGTCATATTTTGGTTCTCATGGACTTGTTTTAATTTTCTTCAGCTTCTACTTAAACTTGCATATGAGCAATTGATGACCTGTTCTTCCTTCTTCTGATTGATGATACTGAGCTTCTCCATCCTCTCTTGTCACTGATGTATGTGATTTGATTCCTGTGTTTTCCATCTGGTGAAGTCCACATATATAGTTGCCTTTTTGTTGTTGAAAACAGGTGTTTGCAATGAATAAATCATTGGTCTTGCAAAATCCTATCATGTGCTTTCCAGTATAGTTTCTTATCACCAAGGCCATACTTTCCAACTACTAATATTTCCTCTTTGTTTCCAACTTTTGCATTCCAATCCTCAGTAATTATAAATGCATCCTGACTGCATATTTGATCAATTTCAGACTGCAGAAGTTGGTAAAAATCTTCAATTTCCTCATCTTTGGCCTTAGTGGTTGTTGCATAAATTTGAATAGTAGTCATATTAACTGGTCTTCCTTGTAGGTGTATGGATATTATCCTATCACTGACAGCTTTGTACTTCAGGATAGATGTTGAAATGTCCTTTTTGATGATGAATGCAACGCCATTCCTCTTCAATTTCTCATTCCTGTCAGAATAGACCATAGGATTGTCTGATTCAAAACAGCCAATACCAGTCCATTTCAGTTCACTAATGCCCAGGATATTGATCTTTGTGCATTTCATTTCATTTTTGACAACATCCAATTTTTCTAGATTCATTATATTCATATATATATTAATTATAGCGTAAGATGAGTTAAAAAGAAAACCAACCTTTAAGAATCAGCTAAAACCACATTTACAGGAATACTTGTAGTTATAAAAACTTTATTATTAAAAAAGAAGACTGGAAATCATGAGCTCAGCATATAACTGAAGAAACTAAGGAAGAATTAACAAAGATGTATGCAGAAATAATCAAGAAGACAAAAACAATAAAATTGTTAGTACACCATGAGTTGAGTATTTGAAAAGACAAATAATTTATGCATTTAGGCAAAATGCTGGCAATGTTGAGCAAGAAGAAAAAAGAATTACAGGGTATAGATTAAATTTAAAAAAATTATATTCTACCTATTTATTTCAATAAATTTTAAAATCTACTTGAAATTATCACTCTTTAGAAAATAAAATTTGCCAAAAATGTTTTCAATAAGTGATAGAAAACCTAAGCAGAGTGGCCATGGATGTAATATTAAAGATATTTAACAGTCTACCACCAAAAATCTAGAGTCCTACGATTTTTTATGGCTTTAGAGTGACTTACCTAACCTAAAATAAATATGTTGTTTATACTATTTCAAAACTTGGAAAATGATGAGAAAATTTCATTCCTATGGAATCAAATACTGAAATTAATGGCACTACTGAAGATATTTACTGGCACATGGTTTTCTGTCTCTATAGTCCTTCCCCCCAATCTCCTATGCACATACACACACACACACACTCCTAGCTTACAGACTTTGTCCAAGCAAATGAATTTGTTTAAGGATAGTAGGACTCTGTTTTGACAGAATAAGAAATAGCAAGGCAATTGAAACATGGTTCTTAGAGGCAGATACAACTAGGTTCGGTTCTCAACTCAGCCGCTGTCCAGCTATGGGATATTGGACCAGTAATCACACACTGTGTAAGTGAGCTATCATTCCTGAGGCCAAAAACTTGTATATGAAAGTTGCTTATAAAAGGATTTTAATAATTTTGAAATATCCATGTGGCTCATGAAACTGAAAGATATGCAACTATGATATGTTTAAATTGAATCAGCAGCTCATGTTCTCCATTGTTCATTTTGTCCTTCAGGCCTTCATTGTAGCATTTACATCGGACATCATTCCCCGTTTAGTTTACTTCTATGCCTACTCAACAAATGCCACGGATCCTTTGAAAGGATATATCAATAACAGCCTGTCAGTATTCCTGATAGCTGATTTTACAAACCGCACTGCACCCGCGGAGAAACGAGGCATCCTCACTTGCAGGTTTCCTTTTGTTTGTTGAGGTTTTAATTTTGCCCTTTAAATGTGTTCCTTACTTCCCTAATCTCTTAATTTTTCCCATAATGTAAAGGATTTACTTGGAGCAATAAAAATTCCAAGTAAATATAGTGCATCAATCCTGGAATTCACACATTGTATGACTCTGAATGAAAGGTAGAATGCCCCAAAGTAAGAACACTTTATGAGTAAATATAATGTCAATTTTGAATTTTTTCTAATTTTCTAAATTAATTGAAAAAATTTCTCTACTAACAAATATTCTTTGGTCTCAACATTTAGTATATAGAGAGCATATATTGTCGTCGAGCCGATTCTGACTTATAACAACCCTATAGGACAGAGTAAAACTGTCCCATAGGGTCACCAAGGAGTGCCTGGTGGATTCCAACTGCTGACCTTTTGAGTAGCAGCCATAGCTCTTAATTACTACACCACCAGGGTTTATAGGATGGTCATATTATATGTATATTTAACTTACTTAAATCTAGCTGTATGTCCTCAACAAAGAGATAGGATGAGAGAAATAACAATACAATAATATGATCGGTTCACCAGTCATCCTACTTAAAGGGTATTTTCCCTGGAGGAAGGGTAAAATTAAATTTGTGAATCTACTGTTTCCACGCATCAAGGCTCCTTAAACCAAATGCTTCATCTGGAATTCCAACAAAGAAACAGCAAAATGTTGCAACACAGTGAGAAAAAAATTTTTTTAAAGATTATCGTATTCCATATTTGACTACAGAGAAACCATTCCATAGTGTTTAAGAGCATGGGCACTGGTGTCAGATTCCTTGATACTCTTCCTAGGTGTATGATGATATACTATTGTATATCAAAAGGTTGGCAGTTTGAATCCACCAACTGCTCCTTGGAAATGGTATGAGGCAGTTCTATTCTGTCTTCTAGGGTCACCGTGAGTCGGAATCAACTCGATGGCAACGGGTCTGGTTGTGTGTGTGTGTGTGTGTATACTGGTGCACAGTAAATATTATGTAATTGTTGGCTATTGCTATTTTCTGAGGGATTTGGAGATCTTAAGGGTAATTTTTGCCCATATTTTTGTCTTCGGCATTGACATTAGAATTTAACTGTTGAATAAAATGATCAGTCTTGACTATCACATGAGACGACCAGGCAGCTTTATGAGAGCTTTACTATAGGATAAGTAAGTTGTAAGTTGTGGATATTTTATATAATGGCTTATCCACTTATAGATAATTAAGAAGTAACAATATTTCTTTTGACTCATTCACTATGATGGTTCTGAATGACATAATAGAAATAGAAAGACGTAATAGAACTCCAGGCTAGAAGTCAGGGGTCTCAGCCTCTTATCTTTTCTCTGACTGTCCAGCTTTGTGACTTTAAGCATATAACCTCTCTCAACCTAAGTTTTCTATTCTGTAAAATAAATTTTTTTTACATAGATTAAAAATAATAATAATAGAGGAAGCCAATTTATATGAAGAATTCTAAGAAAAATCTTTGACTGCTCTTTCTCCCACCTACTCACAAAACCTTGACAAATAATGAGCATCTACTGTTTCAGGCATTAGGAACTGAAGATTTCTTAAAAAACTGGTACAATATTTCTCTTGCCCTCAAAAAGCTCAGTATAAAAAGGAAATTCATTCCAATCACCATGTACTCAGTTCCTAAATTTGCAGGAGTGTGGGGGATGAGGGGTCAAGAATGATTTTTAAGTTGTGTCCTGTTCATGATTCATTGTGATATTTACTTATATATGGAGTACAGAACAAGGACTGTATTAGGTGGTAAGGCATACAATATCTTAAGTAAGCCCAGGGATGCACAGTTCTGGCACACAGAAGGAAAATCATGGCTGCAGATATATATTGTTAGTAATTTATGTTTAAGTAGCAATTGAAGTGAATGAAATCATTTAAGGAAAGAATTTAAAGTCAGGATAGAAGATATCTCTGGACTAAGTCTTGGAAAAACATCAATATTTAGTGACCCTGAAGATGACAAAGAGCTCACAAAGCTGAGCACTAAGAAAATTCCAGAAAGGTGGTGAGAAAAGCAAAATAGTGCAGTGTCAGATAAGCCGACAGAGGAGAGTTTCAGAAAAATAGAAGTGGTCCACAATTTCAAATCCTATTCTTGAAAGATCAGATGAAGATTAAAATGTTTCTTGAATTTAATGACAGAAGACAATTGGTTCCAGTGGAATGATGGAAAGATCCAAGTGTGCTAAGAGTAGGAACAGAGGTAATGGAGACAGTAAATTTGAGAAACTCTTTTCAAGTTTGTCTTCGAAGGACAGGGGAGAAATTTGTCTTATAAGTCTGTTGCTACATCTACACCGAACATAGGTATCATATGGCAGTGATTTTAGTGTACAAAGAAATAAAAATAAGTTTCATAGTAGCAGTTATCTTCCTGTGACCTGGCTTTTGTGGCCAACTCCAAGGGATCTTTTAATAAAAATAATAAGAACTTATGTTAGGTCTCTTCCAGTTAAAGTTACAGCTAATTTTTGCACTTATTTCCATTTTTCAGGTACAGAGATTACAGATACCCTCCTGAGCACGAATCAAAGTATTCTCCTAATATGCAATTCTGGCATGTCCTTGCCGCCAAGATGACCTTCATCATAGTTATGGAAGTAAGCCTTTCTTAACCTTCATTCCAATTAGTCTCTCTTCTGTCTTTAGATAGACATTTCTAAAGGTACCTGTTTATGAGAAATTTAACATTATCCCTATAAATTATTTTGAAAGAATTACTTGTCATAAAAAGCAACCTAGAGATGTTTTCAATACAATGGGTGTTAAATGCCTATTACACAGTTAACTATGAATGAAGACATCATGGAGACAGGAAAAAGAAGGAAAATATGGCCTCTTCCCTTGAGTTCAGGAACAGGAAATAAAGCCCACTAATTTTTATTGAATATCTACTATAAAATGGTTTCCAGAGCTATTTTAAGGCTTTGTATATATTATCTCATTTCGTTCTCATAACAACCTTATAAGCTATACTTTATCATTCTCCTTTGACTAATGAATCTGAGATTCAGCGAAATTAAGTAGTTTTCTTAAGGCTACTCAGGTAATATTAGAGCTTGGTTTCAGTGCCAGGTAGATCTCATCCCAAGCCTATGCTCTGTTCATAATATTATGTGTCTTCCCTTCTGAAATATCTAGTATAAGTATGGAGATAAGACATGCAAGAAGATATAAATAATGCAGAGGGGGTATTTGACTAAGTTATAAATGGAATGTTACAAATAATAAAAATACGAATGTTAATGGGGAGAGAGAAATAAATATAAATCACACTATCACTGTAAAACCCAATAATAGAAAAGCCTTACCCAAGCACAAATACCAGTCAGCTGCAGTTTAATTTATTTTTATCAAAGTTGTACATGTAAATAATTTTAGAAGTCGAATAGTTATACATGGCTAATAAAGAACAGTTGTATGTACTATTCCTTCCGATCCTTAAACCCTGATCTCCTCAGGCAACCATTTTAACTTTTTAAACCCATTGTTCTAGTAGTTATCTCCATATTATAAAGTGAAGCACTTTATGTTGCTGTTTCTTTAGCTTTTAGTTTTAGATATTAATTATAGACGTTCTACCATGGCAGATCACACACACACACACACACACACACACACGTGCACACACACATGCACACAAGCTTGTGTCTTTCTCCCACCTCTCTATATTACAGCATAATTCTAATAATGTCTTTGATTTTTCTTTATATTTCCTTTAGCATGTTGTGTTTTTAGTTAAATTTTTGTTGGCATGGATGATCCCTGATGTTCCCAAAGATGTTGTCGAGAGAATCAAGCGAGAAAAGTTAATGACTGTCAAGATCCTTCACGACTTTGAGCTCAATAAATTAAAAGAGAACTTGAGACTTAATTCTGATCTTTTCGCCAAGGAAGTCATGATCCAGGAAAACAAAGTACAGCTGGCTAAATCAACAATGTAATCAGCATAACAAGCAAACAGCTGGTTGCCTGCCTCACTTCACTTTTTTCTCTGGGTTTAGGGCCAGGGGCCAGAAGCCATGGTCAATTTTAACTCTTCTTCTTTTTGTTTTTTTCTAACTCAAAGTTTTTGTACACTTTTATAGAAGCCAACTTTGTAACGTTGGAAGAGTACCACTTGTTTGTTTCATTGGCTGAGCCTTCCAGATATTGTTTACTAGATTCTGTAAATGATTGTTAAAAGTGAATATGGAAGCAGAATGTTGGAAAATCATGGGATGTTGCAGTTTAGAGTGGAATACTGGACTTGGGCTATCCCATCACCCTCCAGTGCATCTGCATATTTTCATGGTATTCTATTGAGTTGTTTTATATCAAGAAGAATGTTAGGACAAAACAGAAGGCAGCATAGAGGCCTACCAAGCCATACAGATCCTGCCATTTTTCAACATGCAAATGAAAAACCAGAATCAGACGACACAAGAAAACTCACATATCAGAGAATATTGGGTAAAATATCATGCCAGGGGTTTGTTCCTGAAATCATCCTGAGTAAGTTAAACTCATCAAAATCTCAGATAGTCCTTTCAGGTAAATGCAGAATTGACTTTTCAAATGACTGAACTTTTAGGTTTCAACAAAGGACTAACTAGTCAATTCTTTAAAGATAATATTTTGGTAGCAGTAGTTTCAAGACTGAATTGTCTTATCTGGAAAATTGCATTACGTAGGTATTGGACTGCTTCAGGTCTTCAAGTAAACAAAAGGCATTATAGAGAAGTAAATGTGTTTTCTTAGAATTTAAAGAATGCAAGACAATGTATATTGATTAATTTAATGACCTTAATCTAGAAAATCGTTGAATATTTTTTAAAATCATTTTTCTTTGAGTATGTCTATTTTGCATCATGAAGCCTTTGCAGCATTAGCTATTTGTATAAGTTAGGTACAAGCTGTTTATGAAATGTGATTTCGTTGCTGTAATCTCGAATCTTTTTTATAAGTTCACGACCTTTCCTATTGATGCACCAATTCATACAACGCTCAGTGCCTTTTCCTATGCCTTTGACACACAAGAAGTGGTATTGTTGGCTGTTGATTTGATGTGATGAAACAGCTCAAATGTCAACTTGTTTTAGAGAAACTGTCAGCTCATCACCAACCAGAGTTTAATACCAAAAGAGAATCAACCAAGAATGATGTAAGAGAACTGATAGCTAAGTAAACAAATGGTTTGTTGAATTATTCCTCTCAAACTGAGGCCTGTGATACATATATACCTATTCTTGTCCTTTCACTTCAAAAATCTGTGTGTATATGTATATATGTGTGTATATATATACATAATATGTGTTTATATATATATGTGTATATATATAAATATACACACACATATATAGTGGAAAAAAAATTTTTTTTTTTATATAATATACCACTATAGAGTAAGAGATACAGTCCAATTATATAGCATTTGAATCTCTAGTTTCGAATTACCTTCAGTTACAAAAGAATAGTGTTTTTTAATCACACACATAAAAAGAAACTTTGTCAACAATTTGTTTAAAAAAAAACAAACAAACCTAGTGTTTGATCATCTGATACTAATGAATTTTTGTGGAATTGCCAGTATTAAGTAGATGGCAGATGGTATTAACTAATGATCAATATTAAGCATATAGAACTGGGGATTATGAATTTTATAAAACCATGAGATAATGACTCCAGTATTGGCAGTACTGATTTTATCATCCACTGGGTAGATTTTATGAATATGTTTGTGTAATTTGAAATTATCTCATTACTGAAGGATGATTTCTCATATGGTGGGAGAAAAACAGTCTAGATTACCATGAAGTAAGCTAAAGATGCTGTATCTTTGGCTTGCCAAGTTAGCCTCTGTGTGACTGTGATGTTGGACATTGCACACAGCTTGTATTGCTTCCATTCTGGGTGCTGATAAAAATAAGGGAGAGCACAGAAATTGGTTTATTGGATATAAGCTTTCGTTGTTATGGCTTAAAAGTATTTGTAGAGATAGATTGTAAAATAAATAAAGGCAAATTTAACTCAAGAAGTTATCTATACTCCGCAATTTTAAAACAAACAAATTCAAGTATTGTGTTTCGAGTACATAAAGAAACCACCAAGGAAAGAAATCATTTTTAGATAAGTACATAATTCCCTGATTGGTTGATATTATCCTTTTAAAAGGTTATTGGCAAATACTTTGTATTCACCTTTCAATTACCTACTCAGAAGTTTATCCATGTTTCACAGATTTTAAAATGAAATACAGGTATCCTTCACTTTCCTGGGAAACTCTGGTGGCATAGTGGTTAATTGCTACGGCTGCTAACCAAAAGGTCAGCAGTTTGAATCCGCCAGGCGCTCCTTGGAAACTCTATGGGGCAGTTCTACTCCGTTCTATAGGGTCTCTATGAGTCGGAATCGACTCGACGGCAATGAGTTTGGTTTTTTGGTTTCACTTTCCTGAAAGCGTGCTAACCAAAATCAGGAGTGAAAAAGATTCAGGTAGATTTTGTCTCATCTCGTTAAACCCACTGAATATTATGGGAGGGCTGAATTAAAAGCACCTGGCCACTAAATGTAAGTTGATATTTATCAGCATGGCAGATTTTTTTTTTTTCTTCCAGTCAAACTCATAGTTATTTTTTCTCGGGAATATTCCAGGAAGCATTTGATATCTTAATATTAAGTGCAAAAGCAAAAAAAATACTAATTCTTTTCAAATGCCCTCTCTTATCCTTTCCTTAATCAATTTTTCTTTGTACACGAGAAACAGAAACTTCCTCAAAACCTTGATTTTAGAGGTGTGCGTCAAGGAGGGTGTGTCTTAATGAAATAGAATGCTGCCTTATTTTCGGTGCACCTCATGACTCCTAGCTTTCAAGTCCTTTTTTTTAGCCAAGTCATCCAGCCAGCCATAAAAGGGAAGATGGAGGAGAAGAAGGAGAGAAGGGGTGGAGAAAGGAGAAGAGCCCTTTCCTTAGGAATCCTATGTTTCTATGGCAGAGAGAGGTATGTGGTAGGGAGGCTGGGTGCAGCCGTGGGTGCTAAGAGGAATGTCTCTTTCCCAAACCATCTACTGAGGTTAAGAGAAAGCAAAGCGATTTCAAGTTCAAAACTATTGTGTCAAAAGTAAACATTTCATTTCAAAGGCATTTTGTACTGTCTGGTGGTATGTGTGGACCTGGATCCCTGTTGATTGGCTTTAGTTGAGGGTGAGGAATTTGTGCTGCTCATTCAAAAGGAAATTTACAGTTTTGAAAGAAGCTAAGAATTGTTTTTAATTGGTAGTAGTTATTATGTTATCAAAGAATTTTATTAAGGGAAATAGCATGGCAAACCTGCCACCATAAGTCGCTAAGCATCCTGCCACCATAAATCACTATAACTATTATGTTTTTCTTTTTGAGACAAATTTTTACTCTTCGACTTTTGTGTGTAATAATGCAAGTATGTTAGTTATTTTAGCATCATATAAAAATTGATGAGAATGTTAAAAAGGATAGTATGGTTTAATGACTGTGACAGTCCTGCTTTGATCCCCTCAAAATGTTTACCTAGGTATCTATTTCCTATGAGTGATTATGTGCCAAGGTGTTAATATGGAAAATAAGTACTCTTGTTTTTTGTTTTTTTTTCCTTTCTTCCTTTCACTTTTTTGGGGAGGTGGGTTGGGGAGAATAAACAGGAAAATTGCTCTTAAATTTGGAGGTTTACATGTATATAAATCTCAAGATATTCAAAGTCATGCAGCAAATAAAGTAATAATTTTAAACTACATTTTGACATGAACTCAGTTTATTCTTATAGTAAAATATGGATATAATTTTTTTCTGAGTATGAGTGCTCATAATATTTTTAAGTCATTGTATTTGTTTATAAACATTAAAATAAATATATTTGTTTATTTTAAAAAGTTACATGTTTGACACATTTAGAGGTGCAGATTCCATGAAGTAAGAAGGCTGGAAAAAAACCCACCCACCCACTGCCGTTGAGTCGATTCCGACTCATAACGACCCTATAGGACAGAGTAGAGCTGCACTGTAGAGCTTCCAAGGAGCGCCTGGTGGATTCGAACTGATGACCTTTTTGTTAGCAGCCGTAGCACTTAACTGCTATGCCACCAGGGTTTCCAAGAAGGCTGGAGGGTCCAGAAAATTGGGGGTCATAGTTTTTGTTGTTTTGTCTGCTTCTGTTTTTTACTTTGGAAGGTACTATGGATAAACAGAAGGGCCCAAGGAGGAAAAAAAAAGCTGAAATACTTTCCAAATTTTTTTGTATTTCTGTCTTTCCAAAAAGAAGTTCATAACCATCTTCATTGGAATTATCTGGGCTCTTTGTTAGAAATGCACAACCTAGGTCATATTCCAGACCTGCTGAAACAGTCTCTGAGAGAAGAGTTTTTTTTAAAGCTCTAGGATTATTTGTTTAAAAATAGCTTTGTTGAGATATTTGTGTATCATTTATTTAAAGTACACAATTAAATGTTTTAGTATATTTATAGTGTATGCATCACCATAATCTAATTTTGGAACATATTCATCATTCCCAAAAGAAACCTTGTACCCATTAGCAGTCTCTCCTTATCCCCTTACCCCCAAGCCCTAGGTAACCACTAATCTAATTTCTGTTTCTATAGAAATTCCTACCTTCAAAACATACGCTCGGGGGTTTTTTGTCTTTTAAAATCATTGGAGACAAACAAAAGATATCTGTGGGCAATATTCAACCTATGGACCTCAAGTTTGACACTTCTGATATAGGTATAAAATATCAAGGAACTTTGCCTGAGGTAGGTGACAACTGAGATACAAAGGAGTCAGTCGTTTACTGAAAATTGATTGATACATCAAACTTAGGGGAAAGGCCAGGGTGTTTGCTCTAACCATTCAACATTGTACTGAAGGTCCTAGTCAGTGTAATAAGGTGAAAAAAAGGCATAGAAATTGGAAAGGAATGAATAAAACTGTATTTATTCATGCATGACATGATTGTGTATGTAGAAAAACTTAAGGACATACAAAAAAGCTATTACAACTAATATTAAATGAGGTCACAGGATACAAGCTCAATACACAAAAAGTTTTTTTATAATGAAGAGTTGGAAAATAAAATTCAAAAGGCAATGCCGTTTGTAATAGCAATAAAAACATGAAATATGTAGAGATAAATTTGATGTAGTACGTGTAAGACCTGTAAATCAAAGTCTATAGAACATTGTTGTTGTTAGGTGCCATTGAATCAGTTCTGACTCACAGTGACCCTATGTACAACAGAAGGAAATACTGCCTAGTCCTGTGCCATTCTCGCAATTGTTGTTATGCTTGAGCCCATTGTTGCAGCCTCTGTGTCAATCTATCTTGTGAAGTTCTTCCTCTTTTTCACTGACTCTCTAGTTTACCAAGCATGATGTCCTTCTCCAGGGACTGATCCCTCCTGATGACATGTCCAAAGTATGTGAGACATAGTCTCGCCATTCTTGCTTCTAAGGAGCATTCTGGTTGTACTTCTTCCAAGACAAATTTATTCGTTTTTTTGGCAATTCATTGTATAGTCAATATTCTTCACCAACACCACAATTCAAAGGTGTCAGTTCTTCTTTGGTCTTCCTTACTCATCAACCAGCTTTTGCATGCATGTGAGGCAATTGAAAACACCATGGCTTGGGTGAGGCGCCCCTTATCTTCAAGGTGACATCTTTGCTCTTCAACACTTTAAAGAGGTCTTTTGCAGCAGATTTGCCCAATGCAGTGTGTCTTTTTGATTTCTTGACTGCTGCTTCCATGGCTGTTGATTGTGGATCCACGTAAAATGAAATCCTTCACAACTTCAATATTTTCTGCATTTGTCACAATGTTGCTTATGAGTCCAGTTGTGAGGATTTTTGTTTTCTTTATGTTGAGGGGAAACCCTGGTGGCATAGTGGTTAAGTGCTACGGTTGCTAACCAAAGGGTCGGCAGTTCAAATCCACCAGCTGCTCCTTGGAAACTCTATGGGGCAATTCTACTCTGTCCTATAGGGTTGCTGTGAGTCGGAATCGACTCGACGGCACTGGGTTTGGTTTTGGTTTGGTTTTATGTTGAGGTGTAATCCATATTGAAGGCTGTGGTATTTTATCATCGTCAGTAAGTGTTTCAAATCCTCTTCACTTTCAGCAACCAAAGTTATATCATCTGCATAACATAGGTTGTTAATGAGTCTTCCACCAATCCTGATGCCCTATTTTTCTTCATATTGTTCAGTTCCTCGGATTATTTGCTCAGCGAACAAATTGAATAAGTATGGCGAAAGTATACATCCCTAATGCACACCTTTCCTGACTTTAAACCATGCAGTATCCCCTTGTTATGTTCAAACAACTGCCTCTTGATTTATGTACAGGTTCCTCGTGAGCACAATTAAGTGTTCAGGAATTCCCATTCTTTGCAATGTTATCCATAATTTGTCATAATCCACACAGGCAAATTCCTTTGCACAGTCCCTAAAACACAGGTAAACATCTTTCTGGTATTCTCTGCTTTCAGCCATGATCCATCTGACATCATCAATGATATCCATGTCCTCTTCTGAATCCAGCTTGTATTTCTGGCAGTTCCCTGTCAATATACTGCTGCAGCTGCTTTTGAATGATCTTCAGCAAAATTTTACTTGTGTGTAATATTAACGATACTGTTTGATAATTTATGTATTCAGTTAGATCACTTTTCTTTGGAATAGGCATAAATATGGATCTCTTCCAGTTGGTTGGCCAGGCAGCTGTCTTGCAAATTTCTTAGCATAGACAAGTAAGCACTTCCAGCACACTGGAGGCCCCGGGGGTGCACTGCTTAAGCATTCAGCCGCTAAGCAAAAGGCTGCAGTTCGAATCCATGAGCCACTCCTTGGAAACTCTATGGGGCTGTTCTCTAGGGTCACTATGAGTTGAAATTGACTCGACAGCAATCGGTTTTTAGAACATTGCTGAACAAAATTAAGAACCAAAAACCAAACCAAACTTGTTGCCATCAAGTTGATTTCCACTCAAAGAGACCCTACAGGGTAAAGTAGAACTGTCCCATATGGTTCCCAAGGAGTGCCTGGTGGATTCAAACTGCCGACCTTTTGATTAGCAACCATAGCTCTTAACCACAAAGCCACCAGGGTTTGAAAGACCTACATAAATGGAAAGATATAGTATGCTTACATATTGGAAGATTCCATATTTTTAGAACATGAATTCTCCCCCAAATTGATCTATAAATTCGTTACCTCACCAATGAAAACCCTTAAAGCCTATTTTCTTTTTTTAGAAATTAGCAAGCTGATTTTTAAATTTATATTCAGGGGACTAGATGAACTAAAATCATTATGAATAAGCATAGATTTGGAGAACTTGCACCACCTGATTTCAAGACTTAAAGCTATAGTAATTAAGACAGGGTGATATTGGCATAATGGTAGACACAGATAATGGAACAGGATACAGAACCCGGAAAAAGACTCATACTTAGATGTTGTATTGATTTTTATAAAGGCGTCAAGATAATTAAAATGGAAAATGGCAAATTTTTGAACAAGTGCTGCTGAAATAACTGATATGCATATGGAAATAAATGAACCTCAACCCTTACCTCATACCGTACATAAAACATAACTAGAAATGGATCATATACCTACATCTAGGTCTAGGTGAAAACATAGGAGAAAATCTGTGCAACCTTGAGGTAGGCAAAGTTTGCTAGATGGTTTACAAAAAGCACAAAGAAAATTGTTAAGTTGTACATCTGCTCTCCTAAAGACACAGATATGAAAGTGAATAGGAAACCACAGACTGAAAGAAAGCATTAGCAATACATATATTTGACAAAGGACTTGTAAGAATACGTAAAAACTTTAGTTCAATGTTCAGTGATTAATTAAAGAATCCAGTTAAAAAATGGGCTCAGGAGGGTTGAAGTAACTTCCCAAAGTTATGCTGACACCAAAAAAAAAAAAAAAAAACCTCAAAAATCAGGTGATCTGCTCTAAAGTAGCATGCATCGTTGAAGATTTCAGCTGCAATGCTAAATATTTATGAAGACTACCCAGGAAGATTTGAGATGTAGATATATTGGATCAGAAGTTATTCATTTTTGTTATCATACACATTGTGGAGCAAGAGACAGGATGCTATAGACAGCAAGCCGAGGGGAAGCAAAAATACCAACAAGGAGCTAGGATGATGGTAGCTTTAGATTCTGAATAATAAGATACTACTCCATGACAGCAGCAAGTCCCCTTGGTGAGTCTCTAATGGATCGTGGATTCTGAGGAAAGCAGGGCTTGATTTGTGGGGATAAGATGTCTGCAGTACCTGTGTCATAGCTGTAGGAAGATTCCAGGGTGAAGGAGGCATGGGCTGGAAGCACTGTGCCTTGCTGAGTTTCCTGTTCTGGCAAAATGCTCTTTCTGGGAAGGTAAACAGTTACTTTGTTTCTTACGGAGTCTCTAAAACATTGAAGGGAACATAAAAAAGATAGGGGTTAACTGAAAGAGTTTTTAATTTTTTAAGTAAGATGACAAATGAAGGAATAGCTTATAAACAAGTTACATGATGTCTATTCATAATTTTTTGTAATACCCTTTACTTTCATCTTTCATTTTTTTTGTTACTTTATTCTTTCTCTTACTCTCCCCTTCCCTCCTGTCTCCCTGTCTTCCTGCCTCCCTGCCTTCTTTTCCTTCTTTCTCTGTTTTTCTTTCTCTTCTTTTTTAATCATCTGATTAGAACAACCCAGTAAAACTTCTTGCTCCTTGTTTGGAAGAGAAATAGGATGTTCTAAGCTGTCTCTTCTAGGAATAGTTCTGCAGAGTCATGACATAAAGGTTATGAAGGAGCAAAAAATGCAAATTCTTTAGTTCTGCAGAAATCCAGACTGCAGCAGAAATGAGCAAAAATTATCCATCAGCTTTTACATCGTGAATTTTTATGATTCTTTTAAACATTTTACATCTATTTTTTAGCAATGTATTCAAATATGACTATTTTTACTCTTTTCATTAAACTTCTAGCAATTAACTTATACAAGACCAAAGCACAAAAAAAAAAAAAAATTAGAAAACAGTATAAGATGCTGTTATACTGTTTTTTTTTTTTTTTAATATTCTAAGAAGAATGAGTCTTTGTGGGAAAAGAGGTTGGAGAATCAAGGAAATTTAGGATTTACAGTCATCACAGATGCTATCAACCCAAACTATTGTCAGAGAAATACAGAAGTCACATACTATTGAGTGAGGGGAAAACATGTTATATAATAGCATTCATAGCGTGAGCTCATATAAGTTAAAATAGCTTACTTAAGTGGGGTAGGATAACTTAAAACCAGACACTTATTAACTCTAGTAACTAAGTAACTATCTTATATGTATACAATTCTAGGACTGGTTCATTACTTCATTTATACAAAGGAGGACACTAGCTCATTCTTTCTTTGTACTTGACCATCCTTGACTGTTGGTTTTTATCCTCATTTTCATCATTTCCTATTATATTTTTATTATAAGATGGCTGCTATAGCTTTAGGTGTCATGGTGGTATTTGAGGCAGGAAGAAGGTATATCATTCAAGGACCTTAACTGAAAACAACAGATCCACCTTTACGAGTTTAAGTTAAAAAGTGATGTACAGTATATTCAGCAGCTTGTGAAAACATTGGAGGCGGGGGGGAAAGACCTTAGGCTCAGATTCCAAGAGAATATCCCCAATCCTTAATCCCACTGCAGAACAAGCCAGATGAAGAAACTTCAGTCATTGCCACTGCTTAGCACTAAATTCCAGGAACATGGTTTTATTTGGAACTTGAACTTACTACCACTTGGGAATGTCACCTACCACAGGGTGATCAATCGTCTGGGTTTGGCCAGGACTGGTGGAGTTCCTGGGATATGAAGCTTTTACTTTTTAAAACTGTAACTGAGAGTTTCTGAGGATGCAGGACTTTCCATGGTGAAGCCATGAACGCCTTAGACAAAACAGAATGGATAGGTCGCCCTACCTTACCACCACTGGGAAACTGCCATCATTGCCTCCAACAATACCTAAATCCAGATGCCTCACCCACCAACCACCATGCTAGCGAAATGGAAAATGCATACAGAGCCTGATTCCTAACTGTACACTTCCAAATCAGTCTCACAAGGATTATGTCTGATACATGGGACTTAGATGTCTGCTCAGGAATGATTCTGCCCAGTCAGAACATACATGTTCTGAAGACACTGACTTCTGTGCCAGGCAATTCAAAAGATAATGGGTGGTCACAAATATGATAAACATCTACTTCAAAGGGTGAGCGGGCAGGGTTAACTAGTTTGCCTTTTGCTTTCCCAGAAGCCCTCTTTGGCCAGAACTGGGTTACATGGTCAATCATAGCTGCACAAGAGACTAGGAAAATGAGTATTGGGCTTCTCAGTCCCTATAGTGAAAAGCCACAGAGAGAAATAAGTAGGAAATAGCACAGGAGGAGTCAACCAACCATATCTGCCACAAGAACATTTATGTGAATTTGTTTACCTCTTTCTATATTGACACAGGGTGTTTGCAGCAATAGCAGACCACTAGATCAGAATCACCTTGGGTTTTTAAATACCTCCTTACATTTTAAATTCCGAATCCTGGGTCTACCCTGTATATATTAAGTTGCAAACTCTGGGAGTTGAGGCCTGAAGGAATCTGCATTATTAGCAAGTCTTCCAGGTTATCCTGATGCACATTATAGTCTGAGAATTACCAATATGGAGAGATATTTCCCAAAAGGTAAACAAAAGTTATATTGCGGTGGTGGTTTTTAAGTGAATTTAAAATTTTATTGTCTTGTTTTATTGCTTGAATTTTTAGAACAAGCAAGGAATTCTCTTTTTTAAAAATCTGTTTTTAAAAGATAAAAAGAGGCAAACAAAAATACTCATAATTTGCTCAAGGCAAAATAAACAAAATGAATGAATGAGTAAATGAATGAAGAGCATACGATGGGGCAGAAAAATAAGAAGATCCTATAAGACTAGTGGCAAATTCCACATGTTGATGACCCGCAAAAGTGATGGTGAAGGCCCAGAAGCAGGTTGAGTAGAAAAAAAAAAAAAAAACAACTTTTCCATCGAGTTGATTCTAACTCATAGTGACCTTATAGAACAGAGTAGAACTGTCTCCTGTGGTTTCCAAGGAGTAGCTGGTGGATTGCACTTGCCTCGAACTGCCAACCTTTTGGTTAGCAGCATGAGCTCTTAACCACTGTGTCATCAGGACCCCAGGTTGAATATAAAGGGATGTAAAACATGCAGTGTGAAAACAGACTGGGGATATTGAAAGATTTCATAAAGAAAAGAGAAAGTCAAAAAGTGAGGAAATGGAGGCAGGGCCAAGATGGAAGAGTACTCAGATGCTTCCTATGGTCCCTCTTACAACAAAGACCCAAAAAACAAGTGAATCAATTATACATGACAATGTAGGAGCCCTGAATATCAAAGACAAAGTTGAGGAGTTGGACAAATGGCAGAGGGAGGGACAGACAGTTCAGAAGCACAAGGATTTGTCAGACCTGACCTAGCCAGTGCCAGCACCATGGAGGCTGGATCAGCTGGTGTGAGCAGGCTGAGGCAAGCAATAGTGTTTGGGACACATTTTCTATATTGGGAAAAACTGAGCGGTGGAGAGTCTACTCAATCCTCCAGATCCAGGGAGAAGCAGCGCTCAATTGCAAAAGATAAATACAAGCGTCTCACCTACCGTGAAGATCAAAAAAACCCTTACTGCACGTGGGAAGTACCTTTCTGCCCCCTTCCCACTCTGCTCAACGTCCAAGTCTGGCTTCAGCAATTGATGTGCTCCCTGGGCCAGAAGTAGGACCTGTTGAGCATTCTGAGCCATTTCCCCAGTTTTGGAGCAGGAACAAATTAACAAGCAGAAAAAAATAATCTGCCAGTTCCCCTAAGCCAGGAACTCAGGGAAGGCACAGCCCCCTTGCCTAGGCACAGGCGTAAGGGGTCCACAGACTTTGAATGCCTTTCACCCCTGCATAGACCTGTGTGGGCCCATTTCAACAGTGTAGGCCCTCATTAGCACAGTACAACAGGGTATATACCTGAAGCCTATTTTCAACTGCATCAGCTATAAGGGGGAGTGGCCGATTTGTGACATTTGACACCACCCTGCCCTTTAAGCAAAGTCCCCACCTACCCATATCAGGGGCCTGATGACTGGTGGTTCCACCCACTCCATCCTAGTGACAGGGGTCCAAGAATAAGTGGTGCCTCTCAGTCCTGGTAATAACCTCAGTACTTACAGCCAATAGCATTGGGTGCCCATAGTCAGGTTGTGAAACCCACCCACCTACATGCTCAAGCGAACAGGGACATGCTTTCCAACCACTCAGAGGCAGAGAACAGCTCCCTACCTTTCTCAGCACATGACCGCCTACTGCAGCCAGATCCTTGTGCCTACTCCAATCACTCCTGCCTATCTAGTACGGTACGTGAAAGTCTGCACCACACACTTAGTGACTGACTACCTGGACACCTTAGCTAAATTCACACAAGAAAAGTAAATAGACTCCTGGGCTTACATACCTAGTAACAGCTCTAACAACCTGGTGACAGTATGCGAGAGCTTCAAAGACATCAATAATCAAACGCCGACATGACCAGCCTATTTGGGCATATCAAAACAAAACAAGAAGCTAGGACACAGTAAGGAAACATAAAATAAATATAATAACTTATTGATGGCTCAGAGACAACAGGCAATATCAAATCACATAAAGAGGCAGACCATAATGGCTTCAGCAAGTGACCAAAACAAAGAACCGAGCAACCTTCCAGAGGAAGATAACTTGGAATTACCAGAGGTAGAATTCAAAAGATTAATATACAGAGCTCTTTAAGAGATTGGGCAGGAGATCAGGCAAAATGCAGAACAAGCTAAGGAACACACAGACAAAGCAACAGAGGAACTTAAGATTATAGAAGAGCATAATGACAAATTTAACAGGGTGCAAGAACACATAGAGAGACAACAAACAGAAATCCAGAGGATTAACAATAAAATTTCAGAATTAGGCAACTCAATAGAAAGTCACAGGAGCAGAATTGAGGAAGTGGAAGTCAGAATTAGTGAGAATGAAGATAAAGCACTTGACTTCAATTTATTTGAGGAAAAATCAGATAAAACAATAAAAAAAAATGAAACTCTAAGAATTATGTGGGGCTCTATAACCTATGAGTGACTGGAGTACCAGAACAGAGGAAGATAACAGAAAATGCAAAGATAATTGTTGAATTTTTGTTGGCAGAAAACTTCCCTGATATTGCAAAAGATGATAAGATATTTATCCAAGAAACTCATCAAACCCCACACAGGATAGATCCCAAAGGAAAGTCACCATGACATATTATAATTAAACTTGCCAAAACCAAAAATAAAGAGAGAATTTTAAGAGCAGCTAGGATAAACAAAAAGTCATCTACAAGGGAGAGTCAATAAGGATAAGGTCAGGCTACTCAGCAGAAACCATGCAGGCAAGGCATTGGGATTACATATATAAAGCCTTGAAGGAAAAAAAATTGCCATTCAAGAATTATATATCCAGCAAAACTGTCTCTCAAATGTAAAAAATATGATGGTAAAATTAGGGCATCTCCAGGTAAACAGAATTTTAGGGAATTTGTAAAAAAAAATAATAATAAATTAAAAAACTAAAATTACCGGAAATACTAAAGGAAGTCCTCCAGTTAGAAAATTAATAACACCAGATAACAACCCAAGACTAGAACACAGGACAGATCAACTAGATAACAACCCAGATAGGGAAGTCACAGAAATAAATCAAAGCTAAAACACTGATAATAGGGGAAAAGAGATGTCAATATGTAAAGGTTAGCAACATTAAAACAAAAAAGAGGGACTAAATAATGTAGTTACAGATCTTTCATATGGAGAGGAAGTCAAGGTGATATCAAGAAATAAAAGATTGGTTTAAACTTAGAAAAACAGAGGTAAATATTAAGTTACCTACAAAGGAAACTAACAATCATACACATCAAAATAAAAAAGAAAAACATAAAGACTCAGCAAATACAAAAAGCAACAACAATGAAAAAGATGAAAATACATAAAGGAAAACAACTGAGCACAGAAAATTAAGTGGAACAAAGAAACTGTCAACAACACACAAAAAAAGACATCACAATGACAGCACTAAACTCATATCTAACAATAATAATGCTGAATGTAAATAGACTAAATGCACAAATAAAGAGACAGGGAGTGGCAGAATGGATAGAAAATACAATTTGTCTATATGCTGCCTACAAGAGATACACCTTAGACTTACAGACACAAACAAACTAAAACTCAAAGGGTGGAAAAAAATGTATCAAGCAAACAACAATCAAAAAAGAGCAGGAGTGGCAATATTAATTTCTGACAAAATAGACTTTAAAGTAAAATCAACCACAAAGGATAAGGAAGGACACTACATAATGATTAAAAGTCAATATACCAGGAGGACATAACCATAGTAAATATTTACACACCCAATGACAGGGCTCCAAAATACATAAAACAAACTGTATCAGCATTGAAAAGAGAAATAGAGAGCTCCACAATAATAGTCAGAAAACTCAACACATCACTTTTGGTGAACAGAACATCCCAGAAAGAAACTCAAAAAAGACACAGAAGATCTAAACGGCACAGTCAACCAGCTTGATCTCATAGACATATACAGAACGCTGCACTCAATAGCAGCCAAGTATAGTTTCTTTTACAATGCACATGGAACATTCACCAGAGTAGACCACATATTAGGCCACAAAGCAAGCCTTAACAGAATTCATAACATTGAAATATTACAAAATGCCTTTTCTGACCATAAAGCCATAAAAGTAGAAATCAACAACAGAAAAAGCAAGGAAAAAAAATCAAATACATGGAAACTGAATAACACCTTGTTCAAAAGCCAGTGGGTTATAGAAAAAATTAAGGACAGAGTAAAGAAATTCACAGAACCAAACGAGATTGAAAACACATTCTACCAGAACACTTGGAACACAGCAAAAGCAGTGCTCAGAGGTTAATTTATGGCAATAAATGCCCACATCCAAAAAGAAGAATGGACCAAAATAAAAACATTAACCCTACAACTTGAACAAATAGAAAGAAAGCTGCAAAAGAAGCCCTCAGGCACCAGAAGAAAGCAAATAATAAAAATTAGAGCAAAATTAAATGAAATAATTAAAATAGTTAACAAGACCAAAAGCTGGTTCTTTGAAAAGATCAACAAAATGCATAAACCACTGGCCAAACTGATAAAAGAAAAACAGAAGAGAAAGCAAATAACCCAAATAAGAAATGAGATGGGTGATATCACAACAGACCCAACTGAAATTAAAAGAATCATAACAGAATTCTATAAAAAATTGTATTCCAACAAATTCAGAAACCTAGAGGAAATGGACAAATTTCTAGAAAAACACTACCTACCTAAACTAACACAAACAGAGGTAGGACAACTAAATAAATGTATAACAAAAGAAGAGATTGAAGAGGTAATTAGAAAACTCCCAACAACAACAAAAAAAAAGCAAGGGCCCTGACGGTTTCACTGGAGAATTCTACCAAACTTTCAGAGAGGAGTTAACATTACTACTACTAAAGGTATTTCGGAGCATAGAAAAGGATAGAATACTCTCAAACTCATTCTATGAAGCCAGCATAACACTGATACCAAAACCAGGCAAAACCAAAAACCTATTGCCATTGAATCAATTCTGACTCATGGTGACCCTAGAGGACAGAGTATAATTGCCTCGTAGGGTTTCCGAGGTGCACCTGGTGGATTTGAACTGCTGATCTTTTGGTTAGCAGTCTTAGCTTTTAACCACTACACCACCAGGGTTTCCAAACCAGGCAAAGACACCAAAAAAAAAAGAAAATTACAGACCAATATCCTTCATGAACATAGATGTAAAAATCCTCAACAAAAGGTCTAGCCAATAGAATTCAACAACATATCAAAAAAAAAAAATTTTATCATGACTGAGTGGGATTCATACAAGGTATGAAAGGATGGTTCAACATTAGAAAAACAGTAAATGTAATCCATCACATAAATACAACAAAAGACAAGAACCACATGATCTTATCAATTGATGTAGAAAAAGCATTTGACAAAGTCCAACACCCATTCATAATAAAAACTTTCAGCAAAATAGGAGTAGAAGGGAAATTCGTCCATGTAATGATGGGCATTTATACAAAGCCAAAAGCCAACATCATCCCAAATGGAGTGAGCCTGAAAGCATTCTCCTTGAGAACAGGAACCAGACATGGATGCCCTTTATCACCACTCTTATTCAACATTGTGCTGGAGGTACTAGCCAGAGCAATAAGGCTAAATAAATAAATAAAGGGCATCCAAACTGGTAAGGACAAAGTAAAATTATCCCTATTTGCAGATGACAGGATCTTATACACAGAAAACCTCAAAGAATCCACAAGAAAACTACTGAAACTAATAGAATATTTCAGCAAAGTATCAGGGTTCAAGGTAAACATACAAACATACACCAAAAAAGAGAACATCATTGAAGAGGAAATCAGCAAATCAATACTGTTTACAATAGCCCCCAAGAAGATAAAATACTTATGAATAAATCTAACAGAGACATAAAAGGCCTATACAAAGAAAACTACGTGACACTACTGTAAGAAACCAAAAGAGACCAACATAAGTGGAAATACATACCTTGCTCATGTATAGGAAGGCTCAACATTGTGCAAATGTCAATTCTGCCCAAAGCGATCTACAGATACAATGCAATCTCGATCCAAATTCTAATGACATTTTTTAATGAGATGGAGAAATAAATCACCAACTTTGTATAGAAGAAGAGTCCCTGGATAAGTAAAGCCTTACTGAAGAAGAACAAAGTGGGAGGACTCACACTACTGGATTTTAGAACCTATTATATGCCATGGTAGTCAAAACAACCTGGTACTGGTATAACAACAGGTACATAGACCAAGGGAACGGCATTGAGAATCCAGATGTAAATTCATTCACCTATGAGCAGCTGATATTTAACAAAGGCCCAAAGTCCATTAAATGGGGAAAAGCCAGTCTCTTTAACAAATGGTACTGGCATAACTGGATATCCATATGCAAAAAAATGAAACAAAACCCATACCTCATACCATGCACAAAAGCTAACTCAAATGGATCAAAGACTTAAATATAAGATCTAAAACAATAAAGATCATGGAATAAAAAATACGGACAACACTAGGAGCCCTAATAAATCGCATAAACAGAATAAAAAACATAACTAAAAATGCACAAATACCATACGAGAAACTAGATAACTGGGAGCTCCTAAAAATCAAACTATTATGCTCATTCAAAGACATCACCAAAAGAGTAAAAAGACAACCTGCAGACTGGGAAAAATTTTTAGGTACAACATATCTAATCAGGGTCTAATCTCTAAAATCTACAAGATACTGCAAAACTTCAACAACAAAAAGGTGAATAACCCAATTAAAAAATGGGCAAAGGGTATGAAAAGGCACTTCACCAAAGAAGACATTCGGGCGGCTAAGAGATACATGAGGAAATGCTCACGATCATTAGCCATTAGAGGAGTGCAAATCAAAACTGCAATGAGATACTGTCTTACCCCAGCAAGCCTAGCATTAACCCAAAAAACACAAAATAATAAATGTTGGAAAGGTTGTAGAGAGACTGGAACATTGGTGGGAATGTAAAATGGTGCAACCAGTTTGGAAACCGATTTGGCACTCCCTTAAAAAGCTAGAAATAGAAGTACCATATGATCCAGCAATCCAACTCCCTGGAATTATCCTAGACAAGTAAAAGTCATCACATCAATAGATACATGCACACCCATGTTCATTGCAGCACTGTTCACAATAGCAAAAAGATAGAAACAAAGTAGGTGCCCACCAACAGATGAATGGATAAATGAATTATAGTATATTCACACAATGGAATACTACCCGACGATAAAGAACAGCGATGAATCCATGAGACATCTCATAATGTGGATGAATCTGGAAGGCATTATGCTGAGTGAAACTAGTCATTCGCCAAAGTACAAATATTGTATGAGACCACTATTATAAGAACTCAAGAAAAGGTATAAACACAGAAGAAAACATTCTTTGATGGTTACAAGAGTGAGGAGGGAGGGAGTGGGGAATTCACTAGCAAGAATTATCTTCGGTGGAGGGAAGGACAACATACAAAAAAAGGGAAGTCAGCACAACTGCACTAAACCAAAAGCTGAGAAGTTTCCTGAACACAACCTAACACTTCGAGGGACACAGTTGCAGGGGCGGAGGGTCTGGGGACATGGTTTAGGGGGTCATCTAGGTCAACAGGCATAACAAAGTTTATTAAGAAAATATTTTGCATCCCACTTTGGTGAGTGGCATCTGAGATCTTAAAAACTTGCAAGCAGTCATCTAAGATGCATCAATTGGTCCCAACCCACCTGGAGCAAAGGAGAATGAAGAACGCCAGATGCAAGGAAAATATTAGCCCAAGAAATCAAAAGGGTCATCCAAACCAGAGACTCCACCAGCCCGAGACCAGAACTAGATGGTGTCCAGCTACCACCAATGACTGCTCTGACAGGGAACACAACAGAGAGTCCTTGACAGAGCAGGAGAAAAGTGGTGTGCAGAACTCAAAAGACCAGACTTAATGGTCTCACTGAGACTGGAGGAACCCCAGAAGATATGGCCCCCGGACTCTGTTAACCGAGAGCTAAAACCATTCCCAGAGCCAACTCTTCAGATGAAGATTAGACTGGACTATAAGACATAAAATGACACTTGTGAAGAGTGTGCTTCTTAGTTCAAGTAGATACAGGAGACTAAATGGGCAGCTCCTGTCTGGAGGCAAGATGAGAAAGCAGAAAGGGATAGGAGCTGGCTGAATGGACGTGGGAAATCTGCGGTGAAAAGGAGGAGTGTGCTGTCACATTATAGGGATAGCAACTAAGGTCACATAACAATATGTGTATAAATTTTTATATGAGAAACTAACTTGAGCTATAAACTTTCACCTAAAAAGCACAATTAAAAAAAAAGTGAGGAAATGATTTGCTCATAGTTATTACTCTTTACAGGCTTGCTGGTTCACATTTTTATTGTATGTTATTTCTTACTCAGCCATTCTTACACTATTTCAAACCCTCAAGCAACTTCATTATAGAGATGGTACAAGTGTCATTAACTTTATTGTGTACATGAAAAAAGAAAAACTGAATATCAGAAATTTCAACAGTTTCTTACACCTTAGTAACATAGACTGACCTAGGACAATAGTGATTTGTCTCCTCTACCAATGGTAACTCTTCTTCCACTGTAATCAGATAGCTGCCTGCTCGCAAAATGCAGTGGCACAGAGAAGAGAAAGGGAATTCTATACAGTAGAGGGTGCAGCTCATGTGCCATTTCCTTTGCAAAACTTGCACCACCATGGATAGAACAGATCTTTCTCTGCTTGTCTTCCCACTGCCTCCTGTACAGTCTTCTGCTACAGTTCCCACAATGCACCAGTGCAGGAGTTTATCTGCATGTCTGTCTCCTCTACCAGCTGACTGTTTCTTGTTGATTAAAAAAAAAAAAAAAAATCTTATTCATCTTCGTATTTCTATTATTTAGCATAGTACCCAGGACTCTGTGATTGCTTTATAATAATGGTAAATTGAAGAATGAAAAACATAACTGCATATTATGTGCACTTTGATTCAGATGAATCTAATTTTAGGTTATCGCTCAGGCACTTAAGGGCTTTGGGACCCTATGCAATTACTAGTTTTCTCATCTGCAAAATATTGCATTGTTATACTATGTTATACTATATTATATCATGTCATTTCATCTTATACATCCGCTTCATTAGAGCTACAGTAAGGATTAAATGAAATACCACATATAAAGCTCTGCTACCTTGATAAATGGATGATGATACATAAATTTTTAGAAATTGAAATGGCATATCAATGTGTTTGTTTGTTTGATTTTGTCTCTTCAGCTGAAAGAAAAGCTCCATCAGTCTGGAAAATGGTCTGTTTTGTTCATTCTCTTCTCCCCAGGACATGGAATAGAGTCTGGCACACAGCAGGTACTTAATAAATATTTTATAAATAAAAGAAGGAATGAATTTTGGTGGACATATATTGAAGAATTAAAAAATTTAATCATGCACACTAATCACGCATCCTCTCTTCTGTGAGTTCATTAAAGGAATTTTATACGTAAGGATCCGGAAGATGAACCTTTATTACATATCGTGTAAGTGCTAGATATCCGGACACAGACCCCTGAGATGCAGCTGCAGCTGGAGCTTGTGATCTGCATGAAACCTGATACTTCCCTCTCAGTCTTATTCTTGGAATTGCACCAACCTTTGTACAGTCGCACAAAGGAAGGAAGTCAAAACAGAGAAGAAAAAAGCTCCATGTCTTGTAAGCAGTGAGTTCTGCTAAGAATGACGGGAAAATTTGGAAACAGATACTGTTAATGGTGGAACAACATGATAAAAAAGTAACTAATGTCACTGAACTGTACATGTGAAGAATGCTGAAAAGGCAAACAATCTGTTACATATACATTTACCACAATTAAAAAAAAAAAAAAAGAGCCGTCCAGAGGGTTTTCTCTACTTATTACCTTAGCTGCATTAATGAAGAAAGTGCAAAAGGGACAACACAAGGAGGTGCTTGAAACTTTAACACAATAGCCCAGCCCACCAGCATCTGTGGCTTAAGTGATGTGTTGGATTTTATCCAAGGAATCAATTCTGTTTTAAGAGAGGAGAGAGGTGGAACAAATGGAGTAAGCATCCTTCAGAGGAAAAAAAAGTATGTATTTATATAAACATACATATATATATATATTCATGTATAAAAATCTACTGCCATTGAGTTGATTCCAACTCATAGTGACCCTATAGAACAGAGTAAAACTGTTCCATAGGGTTTCCGAGGTTGTAAATCTTTACAGAAGCAGACTGCCACTTCTCCCTCGGAGCTGCTGATGGGCTGTAACCTCCAATGTTCAGATTAGTAACCAACAGCTGTAACCACTGCACCACCAGGGCTCCAGTATACATGTGTATACATACACACACACATACACATTGTTGTTACTAACTGTTGTTGTTGTTAACTGCTGTCAAGTCATCCCTGATTCATGGCAACCCCATGCACAACAGAACAGAATGCTGCCCTGTCCTGTGCCATCCCCATGATCAATTGCAGATAGGACCATTTTCAAAAATAGATCACCAAGCCTCTCTTCTTAGTTAGCCTTAGTCTGGAAGCTCAGCTGAAAATCTCTTCAGCATCATAGCAACACACGTCTCCACTGACAGAGAGGTGGTGGCTGTACATGAAATACATTGGCCAGGAATGGAACCTGGGTCTCTCGTGTGGAGGAAAAGAATTCTACAACTGAGCAACCATTGCCCGCTACAAATATATTTTACAAATATATATATACATACATATGCATATATGTAAAATATGTAGGTGTTTATTAATAAAAAGCTTCACATATCCCTCCAAGATAAATAAATATCTAGTGTGTTCCTAAGAGAGTATGTATCTTCTTTCCAGGGCCACTGTACAAGCATCATCCAAGGACAGATTCTTAACTACTGGGGATAATAGAGCTGTTACCCTGAAAGTCAATAAGCAGATGAAGTAAGTCCTCAAAGCCCTTCTAGTCAGGAACTGTATGATGCTGCATCTTAATCTCAAATGGAACAGCTTCCCCCAGTAGGTGAACCAAGCAGGGAACTCTCTGGTAAGTGTGGAATAGATCTAGTTTTCATTCCTGATTCCAAAGTATTAACTTAAGGTGTGGCCCTGCACAAGTCACCTAACCTTTCTGCTCCTCAGTTGTCTCATCTGTGAACTCAGGGCTTTGGACTAAACAAGCTTTAAGTTTTAAAATGCAATGGACCTACTTGTGATTTGTGGCTCAGCGAAAAATGTCATTGCTTCAGCTCCCTCCATTTAAGAAAATACAAATGACTTCAGCCATCACACTGTCAGCCCCAACAAGGAGATATAAAACCTGTGTGGTTCATGACTTATTTTAAAAAGACAGTGACATTTCCACCTAGGTTTTAAAGCAGGTCAGCCTGATGGCAAAGCTGTGCCACTCCGTTGGCTCCGCTGCTGCAAAGGCAACGCGGGAGTACATACTGCTTGCTGTGCAACAGCCATGTCTATTCTAGAACACCAATTCATTCCTCGAGCCGCGAACGATTTTCTTTTAAAGTTTAAAGCTGTCTTTCGATGTTCACTCCGCCATGTTTTTTTCTTAGACTATAGAGAAACACATTAAATTGCTGAAAAGTCCTGATGAGCTTCCATGGGGAGTTTCCATCCCCCCTCGCACTAAACCTTGGTGCCTCATGTCACTTCACCTGCTAATGAACCACACTTGCCTTAGCTTGATCTGTTTCCACTGGCCTCCCAGAAGCTTTTCTCCATTTCCAAAAGACCACCCTGGGGCTAGAAACAAATTGGATTCTCTGAACTTTTTTTTTTTTTTCCTCATTCTAAATGGGATTGTAAGGGCCACAATAGAGAAAATTAGTTAGGGGCAGCGGTGTTAGGCAGTTCTTTCCTGGGGCTTTCTAGCTCCTTTGGTTAGAGAAAATTTCTAATGAGGATAAGCTCACTATTCTGCAGACAAATGTTCTTCCTAGATTTGGCCAATGACCTGGTTTGTTCATTCGCTTGTTTAGTCATTCACTTAACTAACTAGATGCTAGGCACTAAGAAAAAATAATGCTGATTAGCAGTTTTTGAGTACTTACTTTGTGCAGACAAAGTACGATTGATGCTTTATATACAGATCTCATTTAATCTTCACAATTAAGGTAAGTAATATTATTCTTCCTATTTACATCTGAAGACACTAAGATTTAGGCGAATTAAGGAACTCGCCCAAAGTGGAGGAGTAGGAAGCCAGAATCCAACCCCTGAATCCATATCAAACTAGAGTTCTAATCCTTATGGAGTCTAGTCCAGTCTAGTCCTCCGTAAGGGAGCCAGATACTAAATAACAATCTAGTACACATTCAATTATTATTTGACTGTAATAATTGATCAATCATTATGAATTGTGATGAGGACTGAACAAAGGGACTGAGTGCCATGAGATTCTATTGAGAGTATCTGAGGAGGTTTCCCTCAGGAAGTAACACCTAAAGCAGAAACACAAATGTTGAGAAGACATCAGCCAGGTAAAAAGTTCGAGGGTGGGGTGCTTTCTAGGCAGAGGGACCTGCGCTATAAAAAGAAAACAATAAATCAAAGAAGCTAGTATGTATTGATTGGTTAATAAGAACCAGACTATACTAAGCCTTTTGTGGCGATTCTCTTTTAATCTTCACAGAAACCCTTTAGCATAGATACTACTATTATCCTCATTTCAGTTATTCGGAGACTGAGACTTGGTATAGTTAAGCAACATAACCAAGGCCATGCATCCAATAAGCAGGGACTTGGGGCAGTCTAACTGTAGAATTTATATTCTTAATTACAGTTTGTCTGGCACAGTGGTTAAGAGCTTGGCTGCTAACCAAAAGGTCGGCAGTTTGAATCCACCAGTCACTCCTTGGAAACCCCATATGGCAGTTGTACACTGTCCCATAGGGTCATTATCAGTCAGAATCAACTTGACAGCAATAGGTATTTCGGTATAAGTAGGAAGGAGCCTAGTATATACTGTAGTGCACTGAATAGTGTTCCTCCAAAATTCACATCCACCTGGGACCTCAGAATGTGACCTTATTTGCAAGTAAGATCTTTGCAGATGTAATTAGTTAACTATTTCAAAATGAAATTATTTTAGATTTAGGATGAACCCTAAATCCAAGACTGGTGTACTTAAAAGGAGAAATCAAGGCATAGAGAAGAAAGCAACTTGAAGATGGAGACAGAGTTTGGAGTGATGAATCCACAAGCCAAGGGATGTCAAGGATTGCTGACAATCACCAGAAGGGAGGCACAGGCTGGTTTCTCCCTCAGAGCCTCCGGAAGGAAACAACCTCACTGACACTTTCATTTCTGACTTCTGACCTCCTGAGTGGTGAGAAAATAAATTTGTTGTTTTAAGCTACCTAGTTTGTGGTAATTTGTCATGGCAGCCCTAGGAAATGAACTCAACACTCTTTTCCAAAAAGGAGCCTAGTAATAAAGTTTAGGTGGGTTTATTTATCCAAAAATTTTATTAACTTAAAATTAAAAAAGCCAAAAGCTGGTTCTTTGAAAAAATTAACAAAATCGATAAACCATTGGCCAGACTGACTAAAGAAATACAGGAAACAAATAACCTGAATAAGAAATGAGATGGGCCATGTCACAACAGACCCAAACGAAATTAAAAGAATCATATCAGATTACTATGAAAAATTGTACTATAACAAATTTGAAAACCTAGAACAAATGGATGAATTCCTAGAAACACACTACCTACCTAAACTAACACAATCAGAAGTAGAACAACTAAATAGACCCATAACAAAAAAGAGATTGAAAAGGTAATCAAAAAACTCCAAACAAACAAGAAAAAAAAGCCCTGGCCTGGATGGCTTCACTGCAGAGTTCTACCAAACTTTCAGAGAAGAGTTAACACCACTACTACTAAAGGTATTTCAAAGCACAGAAAATGATGGAATACTACCAAACTCATTCTATGAAGCCAGCATATCCCTGATACCAAAACCAGGTAAAGACACCACAAAAAAAAGAAAATTACAGACCTATATCCCTCATGAACATAAATGCAAAAATCCTCCACAAAATTCTAGCCAATAGAATTCAAGAACATATCAAAAAAATAATCCACCAAGACCAAGTGGGATTTATACCAGGTATGCAAAGCTGGTTCAATATTAGAAAAACCATAAATGTAATCCACCATATAAATAAAACAAAAGACAAAAACCACATGATCTTATCAATTGATGCAGAAAAAGGCCTTTGACAAAGTCCAACATCCATTCATGATGAAAACTCTCAGCAAAATAGGAATAGAAGGAAAATTCCTCAACATAATAAAGGGCATTTACACAAAGCCAACAGCCAACATCATCCTAAATGGAGAGAGCCTGAAAGCATTTCCTTTGAGAATGTGAACCAGACAAGGATGCCCTTAATCACCACTCTTATTCAACATTGTGCTGGAGGTTCTAGCCAGAGCAGTTAGGCTAGACAAAGGAATAAAGGGCATCCAGATTGGCAAGGAGGAAGTAAAATTATCTCTATTTGCAGATGACATGATCTTATACACAGAAAACCCTAAGGAATCCTCAAGAAAACTACTGAAACTAATAGAAGAATTCGGCAGAGTTTCAGGTTACAAGATAAACATACAAAAATCACTTGGATTCCTCTACATCAGCAAAAAGAACATCGAAGAGGAAATCACCAAATCAATACCATTCACAGTAACCCCCAAGAAGATAAAATACTCAGGAATAAATTTTACCAAAGATGTAAAAGACCTATACAAAGAAAACTACAAAGTACTACTGCAAGAAACTAAAAGGGACTTACATAAGTGGAAAAACAAACCTTGCTCATGGATAGGAAGACTTAACATAGTAAAAATGTCTATTCTACCAAAATCCATCTATATATACAATGCACTTCTGATCCAAATTCCAATGACATTTTTTAATGTTATGGAGAAACAAATCACCAACTTCATATGGAAGGGAAAGAAGCCCCAGATGAGTAAAGCATTACTGAAAAAGAAGAAGAAAGTGGGAGGCCTCTCTCTACCTGATTTTAGAACATATTATATAGCCACAGAAGTCAAAACAGCCTGGTACTGGTACAACAACAGGCACATAGGCCAATGGAACAGAATTGAGAACCCAGATATAAATCCATCCACATATAAGCCACTGATCTTTGACAAAGGCCCAATGTCAGTTAACTGGGGAAAAGATAGTCTTTTTAACAAATGGTGCTAGCATAACTGGATATCCATCTGCAAAAAAATGAAACATACCTCACACCATGCACAAAAACTAACACCAAATGGATCAAAGACCTAAACATAAAGACTAAAACGATAAAGGCCATGGAACAAAAATAGGGGCAATGTTAGGAGCCCTAAAACAAGGCATAAACAGAATACAAAACATTACTAAAAATGACGAAGAGAAACCAGATAACTGGGAGCTCCTAAAAATCAAACACCTATGCTCATCTAAACATTACAGATTAAATAGGTATGGTGAAAGAATACAACCCTGACGCACACCTTTTCTGACTTTAAACCATGCAGTATCCCCTTGTTCTGTCTGAACAACTGCCTCTTGATCTATGTAAAGGCTCCTCATGAGCACAATTAAGTGTTCTGGAATTCCTATTCTTCGCAGTGTTATCCATAGTTTGTAATGACCACACAGTCGAATGCCTTTGCATAGTCAATAAAACACAGGTAAACATCCTTCTGGTATTCTCTGCTTTCAGCCAAGATCCATCTGACATTAGCAATGATATCCCTGGTTCCATGTCCTCTTCTGAAACAGGCCTGAATTTCTGGCAGTTCCCTGTCGATATACTGCTGCAGCCATTTTTGAATGATCTTCAGCAAAATTTTGCTTGCGTGTGATATTAATGATATTGTTCTATAATTTCCAGATTTGGTTGGATCACCTTTCTTGGGAATAGGCATAAATATGGATCTCTTCCAGTCAGTTGGCCAGGAAGCTGTCTTCCATACCTATTTAATCTGTATGCTGAAGCTGGACTATATGAAGAAGAATGGGGAATCAAGATTGGAGGAAGACTCATTAACAACCTGCGTTATGCAGGTGACACAACCTTGCTTGCTGAAAGTGAAGAGGACTTGAAGCACTTACTGATGAAGATCAAAGACCACAGCCTTCAGTATGGATTACATCTCAACATAAAGAAAACAAAAATCCTCACAACTGGACCAATGAGCAAGATCATGATAAATGGAGAAAAGATTGAAGTTTTCAAGGATTTCATTTTACTTGGATCCACAATCAACAGCCATGGAAGCAGCAGTTGAGAAATCAAAAGATGCATCGCATTGGGCAAATCTGCTGCAAAGGACCTCTTCAAAGTGTTGAAGAGCAAAGATGTCACCCTGAAGACTAAGGTGCGCCTGACACAAGCCATGATATTTTCCATCACATTGTATGCCTGTGAAAGCTGGACAATGAATAAGGAAGACAGAAGAAGAGTTGATGCCTTTGAATTGTGGTGTTGGCAAAGAATATTGAATATACCACGGACTGCCAAAAGAACAAACAAATCTGTCTTGGAGGAAGTGTGGCCAGAATGCTCCTTAAAGGCAAGGATGGCGAGACTGCATCCTACATACTTCGGACATGTTGTCAGGAGGGATCAGTCCCTGGAGAAGGACATCATGCTTGTCAGAGTACAGGGTCAGTGGAAAAGAGGAAGACTCTCAACGAAGTGGATTGACACAGTGTTTCATTCTGTTGTGCATAGGGTCTCTATGAGCCAGAACCGACTCAAAGGCACCTAACAACTACAACAACATGCTCATCTAAAGACTTCACCAAAACAGTAAAAAGACCACCTACCGGCTGGGAAAAAATTTTCAGCTATGACATCTCCGACCAGCGCCTGATCTCTAAAATCTATATGATTCTGTTAAAACTCAACCACAAAAAGACAAACAACCCAATTAAAAATTGGGCAAAGGATATGAACACGCACTTAACTAAAGAAGATATTCAGGTGACTAACAGATACATGAGGAAATGCTCTTGATCATTAGCCATTAGAGAAATGCAAATTAAAACTACGATGAGATTCCATCTCACTCCAACAAGGCTGGCATTAACCCAAAAAACACAAAATGATAAATGTTAGAGAGACTGTGGAGAGATTAGAACACTTATACACTGCTGGTGGGAATGTAAAATGGTACAACCACTTTGGAAATAGATCTGGTGTTTTCTTAAAAAGCTGGAAATCGAACTACCATACGACCCAGAAATTCCACTCCTCGGAATATATCCTAGAGAAATAAGGGCCTTTACATGAACAGATAGATGCACACCCATGCTTATTTCAGCATTCTCTACAATAGCAAAAAGCTGGATGCAACCAAGATGTCCATCAACCGATGAATGGATAAATCAATTGTGGTATATTCACACAATGGAATACTACGCATCGATAAAGAACAATGATGAATCTGTGAAACATTTCATAACATGGGGGAACCTGGAAAGCATTATGCTGAGTGAAATTAGTCAGACGCAAAAGGACAAATATTTTATAAGACCACTATTATAAGATCTTGAGAAATAGTTTAAACTGAGAAGAACACATTCTTTTGTGTTTTATGAGAGGGGGGGGAGGAGGGTGGGAGAGGGTTATTTACCAATTAGATAGTAGATAAGAACTACTTTAGGGAAGGGAAGGACAACACTCAATACAGGGGACGTCAGCACAACTGGACTGGACCAAAAGCAAAGAAGTTTCCGGAATAAACTGAATACGTGGAAGGTCAGCGGAGCAAGGGTGGGGGTTTGGGGACTATGGCTTCAGGGAACATCTAAGTCAATTGGCAAAATACATTCTATTAAGAAAACATTCTGCATCCCACTTTGAAGTGAGGCATCTGGGGTCTTAAACGATAACAAGCTGCCATCTAAGATGCATCAATTGGTCTCAACCCACCTGGATCAAAGGAGAATGAAGAACACCAAGGTCACAAGGTAATTATGAGCCCAAGAGACAGAAACAGCCACATGAACTAGAGGCTACAATATCCTGAGACCAGAAGAACTAGATGGTGCCCAGCCACAACCGATGACCGGCCTGACAGGGAGCACAACAGAGAACCCCTGAGGGAGCAGGAGAACAGTGGGATGCAGACCCCAAATTCTCATAAAAATACCAGACTTAATGGTTTGACTAAGACTAGAAGAATCCCAGCGGTCATGGTCCCCAAACCTTCTGTTGGCCTAGTACAGGAACGATTTCCGAAGCCAATTCAGCAGACATGGATTGGACTGGACAATGGGTTGGAGAGAGATGCTGATGAGGAGTGAGCTTCTTGCGTCGGGTGGACACTTGAGACTATGTTGGCATCTCCTGTCTGGAGGGGAGATGGGAGGGTAGAGGGGGATAGAAACTGGCAAAACGGTCACGAAAGCAGAGACTGGAAGGAGGGAGTGGGCTGACTCATTGGGGGAGAGTAAGAGAGAGTATGTAGTAAGGTGAATATAAGTTTATATGTGAGAGACTGACTTGATTTGTAAACTTTCACTTAAAGCACAATAAAAATTATTTTTAAAAATTTTATTTGTTATGTCAGAAATTTTTGTGAGAGTTATGGAAAATGTACAGAATTTGAATATGAATCCATTTTTAAGGACTGCAAGGTGGAAAGTGACAAGTGTCATATAAAAGGTTTCAATAGATAGTAATAATAATAATAACTCTAGTGTATTAAACACTTATTAGGTGCCAGGAGGGAGGTGGTTTAAATGCATTATTTAATTTAATCCACAAAGGGTAGATATAATTCACTCCATTTGACAACTAAAGAAATGGAGGCTCAAAGAATTTCAATTACCTTCTCCAATATTATACATTTCTGCCAGTGACATTTAGGGCTGGCTCTCCATTTCCAGTGAGGAGATAAAAGAAGGCACTTCATTAAAGAGAATAGGTTTGATCTGGGTCTTGAATGATACGTAATATCTGGCCATTGGTGAAAGGAGGACAAGGAAATGGTGTTATGGGTGAGAGCAAAAATCTGCCTAATGGCAGAAGAGCAGAGAATGGGACTTTTGTGAGTAACATAGTACTCCAATAAGTCAGAGTATATAAAACCCTAAACAGGAAAAATGGGAAATCAATTTGGAATGACACATTCAAATCTGTTGTCGATGAATGAGGTAATGTCAGGAGGAACTGGGAAATTATTCTTGAAAGAGTTTGAAGTTCTAGAAGATTTTGCTAAAACAAGTGGAAAGACCAATGTTGCTTCAGAAGGATGAATCCCACAGGGGTATGAAAAATGAACTAGAGATCAGGAGACACTGGGGACCAAGGATCCATTTAGGAGCCAAATGCTATGAGGAAGGAGCAAAATCCATTTACATTCCTAACTCAAATTATTCATTTACTCAAAAATATCTATTGAGCACCTTCTTTGCAAGAGGGAATTTATATTTTTTTAAATTATGCTCAAGTGAAAGTTTACAGCTCACATTAGTTTCTCATACAAAAGTTTATACTCACATTGTTATATGACCCTAGTTGCTCTCTGTATAATGTGACAGCACACTCCTTTCTGCCCTGGATTTCCTGTGTCCATTCAACCAGCTCCTGTCCCTTTCTGCCTTCTTATCTCTCCTCCAGACATGAACTGCCCATTTAGTCGTAGGAGGGAATATTCTAAGCACTGGGAATAGAGTTGTGAATAAGACAGGCACAGATCCCTGTCGTTCATGAATTTTCTATGGCGGGCTACAAAAGCCTAAACAAAAATAAGACAAAAGAACCAACAGATACTGTGATAGGTAGAATAATGGCCTACCAATGATGTTCATGACAAAATCCATAAATCTGTGAATATGTTCCCTTATGTGGCAAAAGGGACTTTGTAGGTGTGATAAAGTTAATGATCATGAAAGGACATGATTATCCTGTATTATTCAGGGAGGCCCAATGTAAGGGTCCTTATAAGTGAAGGACAGAGGCAGGGGTGGCAGAGAAGGAGATGTGACAAGGGAAATGCAGGTCTGAGTGATGGATTGCTTACAGAAGGCCACAAGCCAAGGAATGCAGGCAGTCTTTAGAAGCTAGAAAAGGCAAGGAATGAATTCTCTTCTAGAACCTCCAGAAATAACTCAGCCCTGTCAGCACCTTGACTTCAGTCCCATGAGACCCCAGGCAAACTTCCAACCTACAGAACTCTAAGATAATAAACTTGCGTTGTTTTAAGCCACTAAGTTTGTGGTCATTTATTGCAGCACATGACTTATAATAGATAGCAAACTAATGCAGATAGTAAACAGAAAAATAAATATTTTTGTTGTTGTTGTTAGGTGCTGCTGAGTCAGTTCCAACTCATAGTGACCCTATATGTACAACAGAATGAAACACTGACCAGTCCTGCACCATCCTCACAATCATTGTTATACTTGAGTCCATTGTTGCAGCCACTGTGTCAATCCATCTCATTGAGTGTCTTCCTCTTTTTCGCTCACCCTCTATTTTGTTTCAGTCATCTAGTGCTGCTTTAACAGATGTACCACAAGTGGATGGCTTTAACAAAGAGAAATTTATTTCTTCACAGTAATGTATGCTGAAAGTCCAAATTCAGGGCATCAGCTTCAGGGGAAAGCTTTCTCTCTCTGTTGGCTCAGGGGGAAAGTCCTTGTTCTCACTCTTCCCCTGGTAGAGGAGCTTCTCAGGCCCAGGGACCCCAGGTCCCAAGGATGTGCTCTGCTCCCGGTGCTGCTTTCTTGGTGGTATGAAGTCCCCTTGTCTCTCTGCTGGCTTCTTTCTTTTATATCTCAAGAGATTGCCTCAAGACACAACCTAATCTTGTAGACTGAGTCCTGCCTCATTAACATCATAGAGGCAGGATTTACAACATATAGGAAAACCACACAACAATGGGAATCATGGCCCAGCCCAATTGATACACACATTTTGAGGGGGACATAATTCAATCCATGACACCAAGCATGATGTCCTTCTCCAGGGACTGATCCCTCCTGATAACATGTTCAAAGCATGTGAGACATAGTTTCTTCATTCTTGCTTCTAAGGAGCATTCTGGTTGTACTTCTTCCGCGACAGATTTGTTCGTTCTTTTGGCAATCCATGGTATATTCAATATTTTTCGCCAACACCACAATTCAAAGGCATCAATTCTTCAGTCTTTCTTAATCATTGTCCAGCTTTCACATGCATATTAGGCAATTGAAAACACCATGCTTGGGTCAAGAACACCTTAGTCCTCAAGGTGACATCTTTGCTTTTTAACACTTTAAAGAGGTCTTTTGCAACAGATTTGCCCAATGCAATATGTCTTCTGATTTCTTGACTGCTGCTTCCATGGATGTTGATTGTGGATACAAGTAAAATGAAATCCTTGACAACTTCCATCTTTTCTCCGTTTATCATGATGTGGCTTATTGGTCCGGTTGTGAAGATTTTTGTTTTCTTTACGTTGAGGTGCAATCCATACTGAAGGCTATGGTCTTTGATCCTCATCAGTAAGTGTTCCAAGTCGTCTTCACTTTCAGCAAGCAAGGTTGTGTCATCTGCATAAAGCAGGTTGTTAATGAGTCTTCCTCCAATCCAGATGCCCAGTTCTTATTTTTAGATAGTGTTATATTCTGGAATGAAGAAAAATTTTAAAAGGATAATTTGATAGTGAGATAGTGAAAAGGGCCTAACACAAAAACACACTTGGTCAGTGCTGATGGTGTGTAGGGAGATGATAAAGATAAAGAAGGAGGCTGCATTAGAGAGGAAATGCTTTAAAACTCTGCATATGATCATCTAACATGGTCAGAATGAAGAAATTTTAAACTGGTATAAGTTTGAATATCAGGGGTTTTTCTCTGATGAATGTCCTGTTTTTTCTACCCTTGAAAAAGAAACGTAGGCTTCATATCAAGGTTAACATGGTAGATATAACCTTTTAAATATAAAATGGACACAGATTTCCAATTCAATTTGGAAGATTGAACATATGGATTTATGTTTGTTCCCTCCTGAGATCCAACTAAAATGATTTTTTTTTTTTTTTTTTTTTGAGCTTTGAACCTTCTAGGATAAAGAGAATGGCGAAGAAAGTCACAGCATTCGGAAGATGTTAACAAGATTTTTGAAGATGAAAAGCTGATGGACGAGTGGAAAGCTATACAGACAATGGAGAAAGATGAAACTTAAATGTCTTCCAGTGGGAAACCAACAGGAAGCAATCCGATTCATGCAAAAGCCCTAGAAAAGCTTGGGAGTTGCAGTTACCAGGTAACTATCAAATCAAGATTGAGGGTTTGGGTTAAAAACAAGATGGCCGCCTGCTGCAAGTCTATGTAAAGAGGACTTAGATTGATTCCAGTCTAAAACAGGAAAATGTACCTTACCCACCCTGGCAGAAGATCCAAATTTATCTCCTCAGAGGTAAATCAGAGAGGCCCAGCCTATAAGGAGAGCAGCCATAGGTGAGATCTGGGGTGAGATGGAAACCTCAGGAACATGGAAGCCTGAGAAAACAACATCTACAAATAGGGTGATGCAATTATGAGCCCCAAGGAAAAGAAAATGTTGTATAATAATGGAAAAGAAATCAAAGTAGCCCTTATAGTTTGGTTGTGAGCAATAACAGGTAGATTGCTTGAGATAGAATTCTAACTCTGCCACTAACTAGTTGTGTGACCTTGGTATCATTGCTCAGCATTATTTTAATAGTCACTGTGTAAACTCTTGTAGCGTAGCAGTTAAAAGCTACATTTGCTAACCAAAAGGTGGGCAGTTCAAATGCACCAGGCGCTCCCTGGAAACTCTATGGGGCAGTTCAACTCTGTCCTATAGGGTCGCTGTAAGTCGGAATCAAATCTACGGCTATGTGTTTTTTTCTACGTGAACTCTGAATTTTGACTTATATAAAAATAGTGAGAGGGGCGGAGCCAAGATGGCGGACTAGGCAGACGCTACCTCGGATCCCTCTTACAACAAAGACACGGAAAAACAAGTGAATCGATCACATACATAACAATCTACGAACCCTGAACAACAAACACAGATTTAGAGACGGAGAACGAACTAATACGGGGAAGCAGCGATTGTTTCCAGAGCCTGGAGCCAGCATACCAGTCAGGTACGGCACGAGCACAGAGACCTGCTCCACCCCCCTGAACTAACCCCGGGAGGGGGACTAGCCGGTTCCACGGGCGGCGTGGGACGCAGCCGTTAGGAGAAGTCCCCGGGAGGCAGTGACTGATCTTGGAGCAGAAAGAGCAGCACCCGAGCCGGGGAACCGTCCCACAGGGATTTGGACTGCACGCAGGCGGCTTCATTAACATCTGAATAGCCTGAGCCAGAGGGAGAACTCTGATAGGGATCTGACTGCAGTTTTTTTTTAGCGGATTTTCTGGAAAAACTAGTTTCCCAGTGATGGCTCGGAGACAACAATCCATATCAAACCACTTAAAGAAGCAGACCGTGACAGCTTCTCCAACTCCCCAAACAAAAGAATCAAAATCTTTCCCAAATGAAGATACAATCCTGGAATTATCAGATACAGAATATAAAAAACTAATTTACAGAATGCTTAATGATATCACAAATGAAATTAGGATATCTGCAGAAAAAGCCAAGGAACACACTGATAAAACTGTTGAAGAACTCAAAAAGATTATTCAAGAACATACTGGAAAAATTAATAAGTTGCAAGAATCCATAGAGAGACAACATGTAGAAATCCAAAAGATTAACAATAAAATAACAGAATTAGACAACACACTAGGAAGTCAGAGGAGCAGACTCGAGCAATTAGAATGCAGACTGGGACATCTGGAGGACCAGGGAATCAACACCAACATAGCTGAAAAAAAATCAGATAAAAGAATTAAAAAAAATGAAGAAACCCTAAGAATTATGTGGGACTCTATCAAGAAGGATAACCTGCGGGTGATTGGAGTCCCAGAACAGGGAGGGGGGACAGAAAACACAGAGAAAATAGTTGAAGAACTTCTGACAGAAAACTTCCCTGACATCATGAAAGACGAAAGGATATCTATCCAAGATGCTCATCGAACCCCATTTAAGATTGATCCAAAAAGAAAAACACCAAGACATATTATCATCAAACTCACCAAAACCAAAGATAAACAGAAAATTTTAAAAGCAGCCAGGGAGAAAAGAAAGGTTTCCTTCAAGGGAGAATCAATAAGAATATGTTCTGACTACTCAGCAGAAACCATGCAGGCAAGAAGGGAATGGGACGACATATACAGAACACTGAAGGAGAAGAACTGCCAACCAAGGATCATATATCCAGCAAAACTCTCTCTGAAATATGAAGGCGAAATTAAGATATTTACAGACAAACACAAGTTTAGAGAATTTGCAAAAACCAAACCAAAGCTACAAGAAATACTAAAGGATATTGTTTGGTCAGAGAACCAATAATATCAGATATCAGCACAACACAAGGTCACAAAACAGAACGTCCTGATATCAACTCAAATAGGGAAATCACAAAAACAAACAAATTAAGATTAATTAAAAAAAAATACACATAACAGGGAATCATGGAAGTCAATAGGTAAAAGATCACAATAATCAAAAAGAGGGACTAAATACAGGAGGCATTGAACTGCCATATGGAGAGTGATACAAGGCGATATAGAACAATACAAGTTAGGTTTTTACTTAGAAAAATAGGGGTATATAATGAGGTAACCACAAAAAGGTATAACAACTCTATAACTCAAGACAAAAACCAAGAAAAACGTAACGACTCAACTAACATAAAGTCAAACACTATGAAAGTGAGGATCTCACAATTTACTAAGAAAAACGCCTCAGCACAAAAAAGTATGTGGAAAAATGAAATTGTCAACAACACACATAAAAAGGCATCAAAATGACAGCACTAAAAACTTATTTATCTATAATTACCCTGAATGTAAATGGACTAAATGCACCAATAAAGAGACAGAGAGTCACAGACTGGATAAAGAAACACGATCCATCTATATGCTGCCTACAAGAGACACACCTTAGACTTAGAGACACAAACAAACTAAAACTCAAAGGATGGAAAAAAGTATATCAAGCAAACAATAAGCAAAAAAGAAGAGGAGTAGCAATATTAATTTCTGACAAAATAGACTTTAGACTTAAATCCACCACAAAGGATAAAGAAGGACACTATATAATGATAAAAGGGACAATTGATCAGGAAGACATAACCATATTAAATATTTACGCACCCAATGACAGGGCTGCAAGATATATAAATCAAATTTTAACAGAACTGAAAAGCGAGATAGATACCTCCACAATTATAGTAGGAGACTTCAACACACCCCTTTCGGAGAAGGACAGGACATCCAGTAAGAAGCTCAACAGAGACACGGAAGATCTAATTACAACAATCAACCAACTTGACCTCATTGACTTATACAGAACTCTCCACCCAACTGCTGCAAAATATACTTTTTTTTCTAGCGCACATGGAACATTCTCTAGAATAGACCACATATTAGGTCATAAAACAAACCTTTGCAGAGTCCAAAACATCGAAATATTACAAAGCATCTTCTCAGACCACAAGGCAATAAAACTAGAGATCAATAACAGAAGAACGAGGGAAAAGAAATCAAATACTTGGAAAATGAACAATACCCTCCTGAAAAAAGACTGGGTTATAGAAGACATCAAGGAGGGAATAAGGAAATTCATAGAAAGCAACGAGAATGAAAATACTTCCTATCAAAACCTCTGGGACACAGCAAAAGCAGTGCTCAGAGGTCAATTTATATCAATAAATGCACACATACAAAAAGAAGAAAGAGCCAAAATCAGAGAACTGTCCCTACAACTTGAACAAATAGAAAGTGAGCAACAAAAGAATCCATCAGGCACCAGAAGAAAACAAATAATAAAAATTAGAGCTGAACTAAATGAATTAGAGAACAGAAAAACAATTGAAAGAATTAACAAAGCCAAAAGCTGGTTCTTTGAAAAAATTAACAAAATTGATAAACCATTGGCTAGACTGACTAAAGAAATACAGGAAAGGAAACAAATAACCCGAATAAGAAATGAGAAGGACCACATCACAACAGAACCAAATGAAATTAAAAGAATCATTTCAGATTATTATGAAAAATTGTACTCTAACAAATTTGAAAACCTAGAAGAAATGGATGAATTCCTTGAAAAACACTACCTACCTAAACTAACACATTCAGAAGCAGAACAACTAAATAGACCCATAACAAAAAAAGAGATTGAAACGGTAATCAAAAAACTCCCAACAAAAAAAAGTCCTGGCCCGGACGGCTTCACTGCAGAGTTCTACCAAATTTTCAGAGAAGAGTTAACACCACTACTACTAAAGGTATTCCAAAGCATAGAAAATGACGGAATACTACCCAACTCATTCTATGAAGCCACCATCTCCCTGATACCAAAACCAGGTAAAGACATTACAAAAAAAGAAAATTATAGACCTATATCCCTCATGAACATAGATGCAAAAATCCTCAACAAAATTCTAGCCAATAGAATCCAACAACACATCAAAAAAATAATTCACCCTGATCAAGTGGGATTTATACCAGGTATGCAAGGCTGGTTTAATATCAGAAAAACCATTAATGTAATCCATCACATAAATAAAACAAAAGACAAAAACCACATGATCTTATCAATTGATGCAGAAAAGGCATTTGACAAAGTCCAACACCCATTTATGATAAAAACTCTTACCAAAATAGGAATTGAAGGAAAATTCCTCAACATAATAAAGGGCATCTATGCAAAGCCAACAGCCAATATCACTCTAAATGGAGAGAACCTGAAAGCATTTCCCTTGAGAACGGGAACCAGACAAGGATGCCCTTTATCACCGCTCTTATTCAACATCGTGTTGGAAGTCTTAGCCAGGGCAATCAGGCTAGACAAAGAAATAAAAGGTATCCGGATTGGCAAGGAAGAAGTAAAGTTATCACTATTTGCAGATGACATGATTATATACACAGAAAACCCTAAGGAATCCTCCAGAAAACTACTGAAACTAATAGAAGAGTTTGGCAGAGTCTCAGGTTATAAAATAAACATACAAAAATCACTTGGATTCCTCTACATCAACAAAAAGAACACCGAAGAGGAAATAACCAAATCAATACCATTCACGGTAGCCCCCAAGAAGATAAGATACTTAGGAATAAATCTTACCAAGGATGTAAAAGACCTATACAAAGAAAACTACAAAGCTCTACTACAAGAAATTCAAAAGGACATACTTCAGTGGAAAAACATACCTTGCTCATGGATAGGAAGACTTAACATAGTAAAAATGTCTATTCTACCAAAAGCCATCTATACATTTAACGCACTTCCGATCCAAATTCCAATGTCATATTTTAAGGGGATAGAGAAACAAATCACCAATTTCATATGGAAGGGAAAAAAGCCCCGGATAAGCAAAGCACTACTGAAAAAGAAGAAGAAAGTGGGAGGCCTCACCTTACCTGACTTCAGAACCTATTATACAGCCACAGTAGTCAAAACAGCCTGGTATTGGTACAACAACAGACACATAGACCAATGGAACAGAATTGAGAACCCAGACATAGATCCATCCACGTATGAGCAGCTGATATTTGACAAAGGACCAGTGTCAATTAACTGGGGAAAAGACAGCCTTTTTAACAAATGGTGCTGGCATAACTGGATATCCATTTGCAAAAAAATGAAACAGGACCCATACCTCACACCATGCACAAAAACTAACTCCAAGTGGATCAAAGACCTAAACATAAAGACTAAAACGATAAAGATCATGGAAGAAAAAATTGGGACAACCCTAGGAGCCCTAATACAAGGTATAAACAGAATACAAAACATTACCAAAAATGATGAAGAGAAACCCGATAACTGGGAGCTCCTAAAAATCAAACACCTATGCTCATCTAAAGACTTCACCAAAAGAGTAAAAAGACCACCTACAGATTGGGAAAGAATTTTCAGCTATGACATCTCCGACCAGCGCCTGATCTCTAAAATCTACATGATTCTGTCAAAACTCAACCACAAAAAGACAAACAACCCAATCAAGAAGTGGGCAAAGGATATGAACACACATTTCTCTAAAGAAGATATTCAGGCAGCCAACAGATACATGAGAAAATGCTCTCGATCATTAGCCATTAGAGAAATGCAAATTAAAACTACGATGAGATTCCATCTCACACCAGCAAGGCTGGCATTAATCCAAAAAACACAAAATAATAAATGTTGGAGAGGCTGCGGAGAGATTGGAACTCTCATACACTGCTGGTGGGAATGTAAAATGGTACAACCACTTTGGAAATCTATCTGGCGTTATCTTAAACAGTTAGAAATAGAACTACCATACAACCCAGAAATCCCACTCCTCGGAATATACCCTAGAGATACAAGAGCCTTCATACAAACAGATATATGCACACCCATGTTTATTGCAGCTCTGTTTACAATAGCAAAAAGTTGGAAGCAACCAAGGTGTCCATCAACGGATGAATGGGTAAATAAATTGTGGTATATTCACACAATGGAATACTACGCATCGATAAAGAACAGTGACGAATCTCTGAAACATTTCATAACATGGAGGAACCTGGAAGGCATTATGCTGAGCGAAATGAGTCAGAGGCAAAAGGACAAATACTGTATAAGACCACTATTATAAGATCTTGAGAAATAGTAAACCTGAGAAGAACACATACTTTTGTGGTTACGAGGGGGGGAGGGAGGGAGGGTGGGAGAGGGTTTTTTTATTGATTAATCAGTAGATAAGAACTGCTTTAGGTGAAGGGAAAGACAACACTCAATACATGGAAGGTCAGCTCAATTGGACTGGACCAAAAGCAAAGAAGTTTCCGGGATAAAATGAATGCTTCAAAGCTCAGCGGAGCAAGCGCGGGGGTCTGGGGAACATGGTTTGCGGGGACTTCTAAGTCAATTGGCAAAATAATTCTATTATGAAATCATTCTGCATCCCACTTTGAAATGTGGCGTCTGGGGTCTTAAATGCTAACAAGCAGCCATCTAAGATGCAGCAATTGGTCTCAACCCACCTGGAGCAAAGGAAAATGAAGAACACCAAGCCCACATGACAACTAAGAGCCCAAGAGACAGAAAGGGCCACATGAACCAGAGACCTACATCATCCTGAGACCAGAAGAACTAGTTGGTGCCCGGCCACAATCGATGACTGCCCTGACAGGGAGCTCAGCAGAGGACCCCTGAGGGAGCAGGAGAGCAGTGGGATGCAGACCCCAAATTCTCATAAGAAGACCAAACTTAATGGTCTGACTGAGACTGGAGGAATCCCGGTGGCCATGCTCCCCAGACCTTCTGTTGACACAGGACAGGAACCATCCCCGAAGACAACTCATCAGACATGAAAGGGACTGGTCAGCGGGTGGGAGAGAGACGCTGATGAAGAGTGAGCTAATTATATCAGGTGTACACTTGAGATTGTGTTGGCAACTCTTGTCTGGAGGGGGGATGGGAGGATAGAGAGAGAGGGAAGCCGGCAAAATTGTCAAGAAAGGAGAGACTGAAAGGGCTGACTCAAGACGGGGAGAGTAAGTGGGAGTAGGGAGTGAGATGTATGTAAACTTATATGTGACAGACTGATTGGATTTGTAAACGTTCACTTGAAGCTTAATAAAAGTTATTATAAAAAAAAAAAAAAAAAAAAATAGTGAGAGGATGGGAGAGAGTAAGTATGAGAAAAATAGAGGATGAAGGATAGTACGAGTATGTGTGTGCGTGCGTGTGTGTGTGATAGTTAATATTATGTGTCAACTTGGATAGATTATGATTCTTAGTGGTTTGACAGACACTATGTAATCTTCCATTTTGTGATCTGATGTGAGCAGCCAATCAGTTGAAGGGGAGGCTCCTTGAGGGTATGAGTTGCATCCAGTATATAAATGGATGTTCTGGCAAACCTTGCTCTCTCTCTCTTGACCCTACAATCTTCTTGTCATCTGACCTTTGGTTTTTGGGATGTAAGCCAGCAGTGGCCTCCATCCTGTCACCTGACACTCAGATTTTGGGTTCGTCAGTCCCTGCAACCACGTGAGCAAGCAGAGGCCTTTAACCTGTCACCTGACACACAGATTTAAGACTTGTCAGCCCCCTCAACTGTGTGAGCCATTTTCTTGAAGTAAATTTCTCTCTATACATATCTACATACACTTCACTGGTTTTGCTTCTCCAGAGCACAGACAATCTAAGTCTAGGCTAAGACAGTGTGTGGGTGTGTAAGAAATAGTAAGACAGAGAAAGAGAGACAGAGGGAATTAAAACTAATTCCTTATCTTTCAAAAGAGGATATCAACAGGTTAAGTCAAAAATTAAAAATCAGTCAACACATATAGCACTTATTCTGTGCCAGGCACTATTTTCCTTCTTCTTTTTTTTAAAATAATATTTATTGTGTTTTCAGTGAAGGTTTACACAGTAGTTTAGGTTCCCATTCAACAATTTCTACACAATTTGTTCAGTGACATTGATTACATTCTTCAAAATGTATAAACAGTCTCAATTTTCCATTCTAGTTGTTTCCCTGCCCTATTACATTCTCACCTTTGTTTTAATGTAATTATTGACCATTTGGCCTCATATAGATGATTTTTTAGTAGAACACATTACTCATGGGTGATATTCCTTATTTTGGGAGCCAATCTGTTATTAGGTAAAAGGTGACCTTAGGGGTTAGTTTTGGTTCAAGATTTACCAAGGATCTCAGTGTAATAGTTGCGGGAAGTCCTGTAGTCTCAACCAGTCCAGTAGGTCTGATTTTTTTGTTTTTGTTTTTTAAGATTTTGAGATTCTGTTCCACATTTTTCCCCCATTCCATCAGGGTCCATCTATTGTGGCCCCGATTAGTAGAACGTTTAGTAGTGGTAGCTAGGCACCATCTAGTTCTTCTGATCTCAGGGTATTTGAGGCCGTGGTTTGTGTAGATTCTTAGTCTTGTAGGCTAGTTACTTCTTTGAGTCTTTGGTTTCCTTCTCTCTCTTTTGCTCCAGATGAGTAGAGACCAATAGTTGTATCTTAGATGTCTGCTTGCAAGCTTTTAAAACTCCAGACACCATTCACCAAGCTAAGATGTAGAATATAAACTTTATGAACTGTATTATGCCAATTGACTGAGATGTCTCATGAGATTATGGTCCAAATCCTCCAAACTCAGAAAAGCAATCCTGTGAGGTGACTGGTTATGTTTAAGAAATACCTGTAACTGTACCCCCATGTACTTTATTATATATATGTGAATATATATGATCAGGAACTCTTTTAAAATGTACATATGTGTATATTTTCCCTTCATATTCTCTAAAAAACTTACAATGCCAGTGCTATTATTATCCTTGTTCAAGCATACAATTTAGATTTTTTTTTTAATTGAGAGTAAATATCAAAAGAAATAACTAAAAGAGTTGAAAATACTGCCACCTAGTAGCAATAACTTTTGGTAGATGGAATGAGTCAAAGATCTGCTGCTTTAAATAAAAATTAAAAAAAAAAAACCTTAAAAAATATTTGACTTTTAAAGCAGGTACATATATCACTTGAGTAAAGTAAAAAATATTAAACATAAGTATATAGTGGCTTAGAGATATTTTTGTATTGTCTTACCTGCTATGAAAAAAAGTTTTAATTTTTATCATTGTCAAATTTTGCCTCCCTATGATATGAAATAATGAGATATTGAAAATTACTCTCCCCTCCCTGTCTCTTCTCTCCCAATGTTATAGCCTCTGAGGTAGGAAAAACTATAAGAATGCTAAACACTCAAATGGTGAGATGACTATTGTACACATTTTGCTTGTTCTGATATTGCAAGACCCAGTTCAACACCGAAGGCTTTTCCTAGTAGAAAAATTCAAATGGTCAGTAAAATAGGAGTCCATTTGCTTCCCAGTCCTAGTCTAAGAGATGTGAGTCCTATCAGATTCTTTGTCCTGAGGACTTTTTAGATATTGAGTGTCTTCTACCTTAAGTCCAAGAGTAGGAAGAGTAAGGGTTGTTGGTTGATACCAATTGCCATTGGCATATTTTCTTCTTTCCACTCATCAAAAAAAAAGATTAATTACTTTTCCCCCCTAATATCTGCTATTATAACAGTGCTAAAACAGAAGAATGGGCAAGGGAAATGAAATTTTCTTGCTGGAAATCAAGTTAGCCCACAGAAGCAATTTCCCAAGGTCATTTGATTCAATCATTTTCAGATTGAGCTAAGCAAGAGACCCATGTTCAGATTCTGCTCTTTTGTACTGTCTGTGTGTCTGTGAGTATTTTTCTTACTATCCTTGAATAAATTGAAAGTGTGATCATCACATGGGAAAGAAGATTAATTTTTTAAAACATTTTATCAAGTCACATACAGACTTTTATAATAATCACCTTATGAACTGGAATCCCTCTCTCTGTCTTCTCACCGCACAATTTATAACATTATTGCCTGATTAAACTTCTTGGAATGTTACTGTGTTTGATCAAATCATTTTCCTGATCATAAACATTTTTCATTTTTTTAATTATCCATAAAATAATTTATAAATTTCTTAGTTAAAATCTGAGCTCTCTGAGAACAAGATCTGTGTCTTATTTATCTCTGTTTCCCTGGCATCTAGCAAAAGACCTGGAAAGTAGCCACAATTTAGAAATGTTGAACAAAATTTAATTGAATTAACTTGGAATTAAAGCCCTTCCTTTTCTGCCTAATATTCTGTCCTATGATTACTCTTATATGACCCTTTCCTTTCTTCAGTGTTTTTAATTTACCTTCTGCACTTTGAATATTTCTATCCACTCTTCTTCCATCGTCCGTTTCCCATGTGTATTAGTTTCCTGGGGCTGCTATAACAAAGTAGCACAAACTGGGTGGCTTTAAATAAGAGAAATTTATTCTCTCACTGTTCTAGAGGCTGGAAGTGTAAACTCAGGGTGTCAGTAGGGGTATGCTCTCTCTGAAGGCTCTAAGGGAAAATCCTCCGTTGTCGCTCTCAGCTTTTACAAGCCTCAACCATTCCTTGGTTTGTGGCAGCATAACTCCAATATTTGCCTCCATCTTCACATGGCCATCCTCCTTCTGTATCTCTCTGTCTGTGTGTCTTTTCCTCTTTTTATAAGAGTATCAGTCATATTGGATTAGGACCCACCTTACTCCAGTATGACCCCATGCTTATTTACCCAATTACTACTGCAAAGACCCTATTTCTAAATAAGTTCATATTCACAGGCACTGGAGGTCAGGATTTCAACATATCTTTTTTAGGGGCACAATTCAACTTACAATACTACCTACCCAGTAATCTCAAGGTGTTATATCAAGACGATATCAGTTGCAAATAGTGGAAACTCCAGCTCAAATGCACTTAAATGCCAATTAGAATGGGCTTAATTAGTTAAAAAATTTGAAAAATTCGTCTAGTTAGGTTTCAGGTGTGGTTTGATCAGATTTCGAACTCTGTTTCTCTGCAATGATTGCCTGAAGGGATAGAAAAATCAATATCCAAAGAGTTCAAATGAATGGATCCAAGCCTCGCTTTTCTACATAATATCTGCCATGGTTCTCATAACAATATTGTCGTCGTTGTTGTTTGCTCTCAAGTGGATCCTGACTCACAGAGACCCTACAAGACAGAGTAGAACTGCCCCATAGGGTTTCCTAGGCTGTAATCTTTAGGGCAGCAGATAGCCAGATCTTTTCTTCCTGGGAGTGTGTGGCTAGTGAATTTGAACCTCTGACCTTTCAGTTAGCAGCGGAGCACTTAACCATTGGCCACCAGTTTTCTTTCATAACAATCTTAAAGGGTTATTATTATAACCCCACACACAAATGTAAAAATTGATAAAAGGTGGCCCACTTTTTCAGTCTCTATCAGTGCTCTTTTCTTATTTGTGCTGGAAAAAAACTGCAGAAATATTAATAGCATTTGAAACATGTTTGCCAGCTGACTTTCAGTTTAAATCAACCTGCTTTAGGTTGGCTTTTAAAGCCAAGAAATCTTTTTCTCTTTTTACCACGAGAGGGCAGCAGTTAGAAAATAGTTATCGTCCTGTTTTTCTTTAATATCTGTCTGTCTCCTCTTTTTGTTGCTGTTGTTATTGTTTTTGTTACCTAAAATTATCATTACAGTATACTTACAGCAGTTCAACATTCTGGATTTTAAATATTCTCTCCGATTGACAAACTATGTGTTCAGATTTTTGTTTTGGAAAACGCCACTCTAAATGTTCTGAAGTGGAAATCCCCCGCCCTCTGCCTCTTGATTGCTTAAGTAGCTTAGAAAGTAAAGCTAAAGAGAAAATCTTCAGCTGTTTGCAGCTAAGTGAGAGATTTCAATAATGTTAGATGCCTTCTTTCAAAGAGGAGAGAATTCCACAATCTTCAATGACTAACATGTCATTATTTCTGGAGGAAGAAATCAGTTACCCCGGATGATGAAAGCAAAATCAAGTCTTTATAGGACTCAAAGGGAGGCATTTCAATTAGGTAAGTTTTCACCATACCCAGATAATATTACGTATTCTCACTCCATTTATTCACCTGTAAAAGACATTAAGTAATGATGATATTTGCATTGGTTTCCATCATATTAAAGTATGTTATTTTATTACTTTGACGAGTTATATATCTTTCCTGATTTTGTTTTCCAATCTTCCCTTAAACAATTACATCTTTTACTCTATGAGATTTTTTTTTTTTTGAGTTTAAAGAGGATGATAATTTCAAAGTCCTTTCTGTAAGAGTCGCTATGAGTCGGAATCAACTGGACAGCAACGGGTTTTTGGTTTTGTAATGTACCTCGTTATGTATATCGCATGGAATTCAAAATTAGAAATAATTTCATAGTAGTGAAAGAGCAGCATTTGGTCTCTATTTATTTTAAAACTTGGATTTCCCCATGGCATAATGGTGTGCAGTGAATAAGGATTTTTTTTTTCCCTCTTGAGTGCAGAAAGAACTGGAATAAGACATAGAAATCTTTGTAATGGCAAATCTCAAATACAGAGTGGATGAATACATGATTACATACCTACATTTTTGGTAGTTAAAATACTTAAGGTAACTGTGTATGTTCATTTCTTTAAAACTCCCTGCTTCTAGTTTTTTAATCAGACAGATCACAGAGAAGTCAAGATAGTTCATACTAGGCCACACAAGGCAGCAGTGCAGAGAGAGTATTGGGTTAAGTACACAGACCTGCTTCTCAAGACAAACTAACTTATTTCTTCTGTCTCTGGCTCTCAAGAAATTGTATTATTTCTTGGAAATGTCTCTGAGGCTAACACTGCAAAGTAAAGTCAAATAAAGCTGAACGAAAAACTCCCCACTTAAAAACCCTTGATCAGAAAAAAGTCACAAAAGAAGCCTAGAGCTTATTTGTATAGCCTAAACCCGAAAGAAGTATGTAATTATTAGAGTGAATGTTGATTTAGGAATTCAAGGTCAAATAAAGCCATACTGTCAAAAAGCTTTTGAAAACAACTTTCTCTTTAGGAATGTTCACTCTCTGTGTCTATTACATAAAGCTACAAAACCAAGTCAAGTTAATGGTGAGGAAGGGAGTTTTAATTCTCTTAGAATCCAGATTTCTGAATTCCCTGGAGGTTGAATGACTCACCCAAGTGATCACTCTGAGATAATCTTTGAACCTTAAAAATCAGAAACTGGTCTCCTAAAAGTCACCTTAAGTCAAACAATAATCTAGCTTAATTTTTAAAGAATGTTCACTTTAGACATTGTGCTCTGTTTTAGAATTATGTATGTGCAGTCAGTTTTGACAAATAGAAACTCCTAAGTTAGGACTAGAAGCAGTGTTTTAGGGCCAGTCAGTGATTAATGGTTCTTCAAGACAGTGCTGTACGGATCCTGAATAACCAACCACAAGCTGTTTTATCACTTTATTGTTGTTCAAGACAATGTTATATGGAATCCAGCTTAACCACAAATTGTTTTCTCAGTTCTATTCTGGCCTTTTTCTATGGCAATGTATAATTACTAGGGATAAGATGGAATATAAAAATCTGTGAAAAATCTTTCTTCTTTGGGACTTTCTTGACTCTCTAGTCAGAAGTGTTGCCGATTTGCAAATCATATATTAAATAAACTTCAAATCAGTTTCTATTATTGGCTTAATATTTTTTTATTTTAACAATGGGTTTAATATTAAACAGTGGGTTTTATATTAACAAAGGGCCTAACCAACAGCAGGTGCAAATACCTGTTCAATGAATATTTATTAAAATAATAAATAGAAACTGTTGCATTCAAAATGGCTTTAAAAGTGAACACCCTGAAATATTTCTTGGAATGCATTTTCCTTAAAAACACCCTAGCAGAGATTTTTTTTTTTTAGCAGAGATTTATGAATAACCTTAAATATGATGCCTTTTTCTTCCCCTCCCCCAGCAGTAAGGAAGGAAACGCACCAAACATATTACTATTTCAAAATATTTATACAATTATTACACTTTATTCTAATGAGACTAGAATCTCTGATTTTTTTTGTCTTTATGATTGCCATACCACCTCTAAATCTTGAACAGTGAAGCTTCCTTATAATAACCGGTTAATTGAAGGATTCTCAGACAATCTGCTTATTTCTAAAGACAATTGACTAGGCAATTGTAAATGTATTACCCACAAAAGAAACTTCATATTTTTAGATGTGAATTTTAATTTACCTGTTGCCATCGAGTCAATTCCAACTCATAGTGATCCTATAAGACAGAGTAGAACTGCCCCACAGGATTTCCAAGGCCGTAAATCTTTATGGAAGCAGACCGCTGCATCTTTTTCTGCAGAGTAATTGGTGGATTTGAACTGCTGGCCTTTGTTTGGGTTAGCAGCTGAATGCGTAACCACTGCACCACCAGGGCTTTTAAGTTTTAATATAACAAATATAAAAGAAAAAAAAAAACCGGTAGTTTTAATTCCTTAAGGACCACAATGGCTTCTAAAAAATTAACATAACCTTCCACCAGAGGGCAACATTGCAAGACATTTAAAAGATCCTTAAATTGAAAAGTTGTTTCCTCACACAGGGATGTAAATAAATTCATACCAATCACAGTGCTGCTGAGTAGTATCTTTTGTAGATTTCAAAGAATACTAGGAATAGAAAACAGTGACTGTTAATACAGTTACTTAAACAAATGTATTTAAAATTCAATATCTACTCATAACCTGTAACCTGTTGCCAGTGGATTCCAACTCATAAAACTCATAGTTACCCTAAAAAAAAAAAAAAGCAATAAATTGACTTTTTAAAATATATAAGAAGTTGAGAAAAGAAGCTCATTTCTATACATCACTGTTTTTTTTTTTTTTTTTTCCAGTGCACTATTAGCCATTTAGAGCAGATACAATGTGAAAATCTTAGGATGAGGAGAAACGAAGAGTGTTCTTCCATCAATGAGTAATTAATAAAAAAAATTCATAGAATTTTATAAGTGGAAGGAATAAAGGTAACTTGCTACTGGGTTTGTTTTTTTTTTTTTTTTTTCACTTGCTACAAGCCTTTATGCAGATAAAGAAACGGAAGTTTATTAAAGTTAAGTGACTAATTCAAAGTTCTGGGGATGATCACCGGAAAAATCAGAATCCAGACTCAAGTCAGCTGCTTTCCGTATACCATACGCCACGTCACTGATACTCAAAGTGCTGTCCGAGGGCAAGCAGCCCTGTGACTTAGAATTGTTCAACCTTGAGCTCCACTCTAGACCTATTGAATCAGAATCTGTGTTTCAACAAGATTGTAAATTGTGATATGTAGGCTTTAACCCATGGCGCTTCCTCATTGCTGGTTGCATGACTTCAGACAATGCATTAAATCTCATTTTGCTCCTCAATAAAATAGGAATAAAACTGTTTTAGCTTAAAGAATAATTACAAGGAATAAATGAAAGATATTCATGAATTGTAATATGTTGAGCACATTCATTATATCCGATGAAACACTCTCCTTTTATTGTTAAGATTATTTGGGAAGGGAGCATAATTCTCCTCCTACAGGAAGAGTTGCCTAATGATGCAATTTGGCTGTTATTGATGTTAGTTGCCCTTGAGTTGGCTCCAACTCATGACGACCCCCACGTACAACGGAACAAAACGCTGCTTGTTGCCCAGTCCTGGGCCATCTTCCCTATTGTTGGTATGCTCCAGTCCATTGTTACAACCACTGAGTATTTTGAGTACCTATGGGTACTCAACCTAGGAGGCTTATCTTCCAGCACTATATTGGACAATGTTCTATTGCAATCCACAGGGTTTTCACTGGCTAATTTTCAGAAATAAATCACTAGGCATTTCTTCCTAATCTGTCTCAGTCTGGAAGCTCCGCTGAAACCTGAACACCCTGGCGACCCTCCTAGTATTTGAAATAGTGTGGCATAGTTTCCAACATCATAGGAGCAAACAAGTTAACACAGTGTGACAACCTGACACGATACAATTTTAGGCCCTGGTAAAATTGCATGGAAGGTATTGCAGGTAAGGGAGAGTGTCCAGAAAAAGGAAGGTTTTCTTGATATTCCTAAAATAACACCATATCTGTTTCTACTGATATTTCTTTGTGTAAAGATAAACTTGGTAAACTTAGGGTAAAAAAATAATTACTTAATGTTTGGAATTTGGTACTTTACATAAAGAAAATCTGTCGGGTAATAAATAGTATCTGAAGTTATGTCTCCTATACCTGGGAGTAGCTATTAATTTAAGGATGCCATAAATGGCATTCTTCAGTATCAGGTGGCCTTGTAACAACTCTTGTAATATTCCACATACAACTTTTTCCTCTTGTTCATGACTTTGTGCAAGATGTTCCCTCTGGTTGGGATGCTCTCCAAGTATAAATACCCTCCCCACCCAGTTCCACTGGGCTGGCATCACCTGCACAAAACTAAATTTCTTTTAAATTATTAAGACAGAAAAGGACACATCATTTCCTGAAATCCTTTCCCTCCCAAACTGAGTTACTTAACTTGCCTAATTCCACCCATAAGGATTTGTAATTTTATTTTATGTGTCTGTTTCCCAAGGGGCTTGTAAGATTTTTGATAGGGCATTCATAGAACCTAGTGCAATTCATGGCACTCAATGAATATTTTTAGAATGAATAAATCAATATTAACAGTTATCCTGATTCAGGCACTCACTTAACCTATCAACAGAATGTAGGAGGGAGACAAATGACATTTATTTCAATAAAGGTGAATGTAATTATTTTACTCTAGATACAGTGCTTTTGTGTTGGGTTTACAGTGGTTGGTGTTCCCTGAGGTAAGTATAGAAGAGATTCAGCAATCAGGTTTCCTGTTGGCTTATCTCTCTAGTCATTTGGGGTGAATTTTAAACAGGGGTACTTTGGGAAATCATTTTTATATCACTGTCATAGCTTCACAGATATTTATTATGACTGCTTTTTTTTTCATAACTTTGCAGAATTTCATGGCTATCCCTAAATGTATCAAATTTAATGAATTGGCCACTATGAATTTGACAAAACACCTAGAAGAATCAATACTAACTAGCTTGAATCTTACGTCTGCAAGGAGGTAGTTCATTGAGGTTTTTCTTGTTTGTTTTCCTTTGTTTCTCATATTTGATCTTTTTGTGGATAGATATTATGTTGAGGCATTCTAGAGTTTTAGAAAGATATGGTTCAGTGGTTCTTTTTTTTTTTGGTGATATACGTTTTAATACGTATTTATCAAAATAAGGGAAAGACACCTCCAGTATCCTTTTCTTTATCATCATTCATCATGGAATATAATTTGATGATGATTGAATTAAAAAAATGGTAGATGGTTTTAGCTACTTTTGATTATTTCTTTAAATTGTCCATTCAGCTTATATTAATTTAGTGTGTCACTTAGCTGATTCAGGGAACATTCTTCCATGATTCTGTGTTTAGATCCATGCTTCTGAAATTTGGTTCCAGGTTCCTGAAGAATCTACGCCCCCTGTTGGTTTCAATGAAATCTAAGGTTTTTGACCTTGAAAATGTAGTTCAAGGCCAATCTGTTTTGTAAGCATTTGCTGAATTGTATCTAAGATGTTTGTGATTCATGGGAAATGCATTAATAATTAATATCAAGCTAGCATAGTTTTCTTGCTTTGCTTAATGAAATGAATCCATTGATGCTCTATCTATATATGTGAAACCAGTCTTACATGACTATTTATCTATGTTTAGAAAAGATAGTGCAAAGAAAAAAAATCAGATATTAATATGTCTTTAAATTAAAATAAAACTTGGAAATATCGTCAATGAAGTGTTTGAGAAGATGATAATTTATTGATAAGCACAAGACATAGACACAAATTGCATCAGTATGTTGATACTTCAGCAGTGTGCTGTAAATTAGTTAAGAAGCTTAACATTTGCAAGAAATGGAATACAAATTTTCCCTCTCTCTCTCTCTCTCTTCCTTTCTCTCTTTTTCTTCTCTCTCCCCTTCTTTTTCTATCAGGGGTTAAAACAAAACACACGAACAATAGAATTATACATTTTCTTTCAAACGTAAGTTCAAGGAATCCCTAGTGCCCTGGAATATCACAAACATAAGTGAAATACATTGTGATCTTCCTTCCCTGCAACACTCAGTGCTGGCGTCAGCGTGCAGAGCAAAACGTGGGAAACTAAAAGTCACTTGTCAATTTTTAATAAAGCCTTCATCCCTTGTAGAGCCATTCCCGGCAAACCCTGGATATGATGACATCTTCCCACTTGGTTTCCATAGCATCCATTCTTGAAGAGCCCCAGAATTGTCCTTGGTCAGGGCGATCCGCCCATCACCCCTAGAAAGTTGGCAACCTGGCCAGCCAAAGCCTGCTTCCCCTTTTACTGAAACTTACTCTTGTCCGTGGTGCTGAACCATTCTGCCGAGACCCGCTCAGAAGGGCGCTGTCAGCGGTGCTGAAAAAATCTTGGCGGCCGCTGCCAAAATCAGGAGGTGTGTCTGTTATTTACTCAAGTCTTCAAAGAATAGCAAGCCTTCTCCATCTTAATTCGACTCTACCGCAGAGCAGAGTTGCGCCGGCGTGAAGAAGATCATGGACAGGGAGGAAAAACTAATAGCAGCATTGCTCACCTGAGACCTGACACGCTCCCGTGAGTTTTGGAAGTGCTCTGCCCTTTACGCAAAGACACGATTTTAAAAGTACTCTTCTTGTGACTTTACCCTTACACAAGGGTTCTGTAATATTTCCGCCCCCTCCTTTTAAAAGCCAGCAGATTCTGACAGCAATAAGCCCTTCAAAACCGGGAAATTACATTGTTTTTCAGTGGACTGACTTCCAGGACAAGGACTCCTCTGCACCCGCCCAAATACCATGGCACTGCGTGCGCCCTTTGCCACCGGATCCTCCCCTTCCAATGAGACTTTCTGATTGTGTCTACCAACTCTCCTATTAGGAAACCGTGGGCTGCATGCAGCTATTCTGTTGTATTCTCGTTCTCTTCTCACTCTCCCTCCCCTCTCTCGCTCGCACTCTTCCTGGAGGCACACTAATACTGTTTCGCTGAGAAGAAAAAGCCAACAACTACCTTAAGCGATTAAGACAACATGCGCAACCCCCGCCATTCATAGCGATAACTATTTAAGTCTGGCAGCACCCGACACCAGTCTTTGCAAGAATGGAGTCGGTAAAACAAAGGATTTTGACCCCAGGAAAAGAGGGGCTAAAGAATTTTGCTGGGAAATCCCTCGGCCAGATCTACAGGTAAGAGAAAGCAAAACCATGCCTGCCTGGGGCTCAGCATAAAAAAAGGAAAAAAATCTGCCAGGCCATTTCTGTAAACCCTGGTTGCTTACAGAGATTGTAATGTGATCGGAAAGTCTTTTGTTGCTCATTGCTGAGCCGGGCTGCTCTGGAAACCTGTTTATTAATTCAGGAATGTTGCACTAAAAGAACCTGTCTGCTGTGTGTATGTGTGTGTGTGTGATTTTTGGTTTGGTACCTGCAGATTCTCAGCCATTTCAACTCTGGACTTACCCTCTTTGCAATTGAGAAATGACCAATACCTGGTCAAGGAGCCCTTCTTTTGTGCTAAAAGCCACCCAGATTAAATTATTTTGATGTAAATAAATGAAGAAAAAAAATAAAAGCCTCTAAAAATTAACCAAGAAAATCCAAAGAGTAATGGCAAAAAGAAATTCAGATCCCAGCTTAAAAACCATTGGAATAGAGAGTCCCCCAGTGGAATCTTCCTTCTGTACTAAAGGAAGGGAAATCAAAAAATATCAATAATTGATAGCTGAAGCAGCTCCTCTATGAACCTGAAAACAATGTGTGTGTGTTTTAATTATGTGTCCTCTCCTAGAATTCTTTTTCTTGCATGGAAAATGCCATAGTGGTTGTAAGAATAATAACCATCAAAATAGGTCTGAACCTAGAGATGATTAAAAATGTTTATCCTCCCTATAGCCACTATACTAATTATGCTGTAAATTTAACAACTTTAAAATCTTTCAAGTATGTTACATTAATACACTTTTTCTTCCAAATCTGGACTAAATTAAGAACAGAGCAGACACAAACAGGCAAAAGGATTCTAACACGGCACTTATTTTCAAATTTGGGAAATTGAAGCCTTTTGAAATGTGTGGGTAATGTAACAAAATTGACTAAAGCGGGTCCCTGTTATCAAATCTCTTCGGTTCGGTTGGGCTTCAAGCAGGCGCGATCATGTACCGCTGCGGCAGTGGATACCGCAAGGGCCCTGCAGTCCTGCAGCAGCCCCCAAAGAGCTGTTCTTTCCCAGCCCAACTGCCATCAGTTAGGGGGTTCAGCTTTGCATGTGTGAGCGTGCGAAGCCAATGGGGGGGGGGAATCACATTAGCCAATTTCTTTTCCTCACAGAATAAGTTACATTTTCTAACATTGGGGTTTAGGACTAAGCATTCAGGTAGCCTCAAATATCTTTCTGACCTGTTCCCCAGGTGATATTTTGGAGAATTTGAAAGTCGGACATACTTTTCTGGTAGCCTCAAATTGCTTGACTGCAGTATCCCAAACTCTACATTTTTGCAATTGATCTAAATATTTCATTTGCTTTTGTGTGTGTATGAAAACAATAGTGTGTGACTACATCATTTAAAAGGGCACATATAAAAATAAATTACCTGGTTTGGGAAAAGTCTACAGATTGTAACCGGAAAGGTTCTTTGTTTAAATATTGGAAGTATCGATCCCAAGCATTCACGGAGATGTTAGCCTTCACATTATTCGCTTTTTGAACTGAAATTTCACGAGTATATTGTGGACCAGAACAACACTTGCAGCCTTTGAGTAAAACCGTTCCACCACTCCTCCTCTCCCTTCGCTCAAGGACGAAAGTGTGAAAGGAATTCATTCACACGGGTGAAATCTTCTGAAATACTACACAAATTTTAAAAATAATAATTACTGTGAGATTTTCCACCTTGATATGGAACATTTTAAACAGTTAATTCGGGTGCGTTTGTATATGCAGGAGTCGCATTTTATGATTTTGGAAATGGGCAGGATATTTTTCCGTGCTTGTAACCGAGATAGTAATGACGCAAGATCGTGAATTATTAATTATTCATGTTCTGGCAGTGGGAAGCTTAGGTGTCCGCCATATGCTGCGGAGGCCTTTGTTTCAAACTCGGGTAAAGAAAAAAAAAAAAAAAAAAGGTGAGATTTGTAAAGCCGAGTAAGCATTGAACTGGCACCTGGGGCCGGAGGAGGGGGAAGTAGAGCCTTCACAACCCTTCTTCGCGTGGGCACCGGCCAGGGGGAGCCCTTAGTCCCCGGAGACCCTGGGCTCAGCTGGGAGGCGGGATCCCGGCGTCCTCAACCTGGAAAGCTTCAACTTGGCTGGGAAGAAAGGGGTAGCGTGGGTGCGAGGCTGTGGCTGGGTCCGCCCGCAGCGGGGCAGCCCTCTGGAGGCTGGGTAGCTGGATAACATCCACTGTCGCCGAGGTAAAGCACTGCGGAGGGAAGTGTCAGGCGCCGCTCGCATAGCCCTTTGCTCCACAAACTGCGGACCCGCCAAGAAAGTTAGGCCCTAGTGGCGGGTCCATCTAAATAAGGCGCTGCGGGGTAGATCCTGAGGGAATGGGCAGACCTAAGGCTTGAAGGTATTAAAATTGAAAAATCGCTGCCTAGGGGAGGGGGACGGGCAGATTGCCAGAGGGCCTTGGGGGTCTGGAAACCAGGTGTCGCCCCACCCTAAGCCCTGAGGGAGGAAAGATGAGGTCAGCGCCTCCCCACACCGGCTGAGCCTTTAAGGCTGGGCTTGGGGGAGAATGCCGGCATCGGGTGCCTAACGCGCCGCGTCCTTGCCTCCCCCCGGCTCTGCCACGCAGGGTGCTGGAAAAGAAGCAAGACACCGGGGAGGCCATCGAGCTGACGGAGGATGGGAAGCCCCTGGAGGTGCCCGAGAAGAAGGCGCCGCTGTGCGACTGCACCTGCTTCGGCCTGCCGCGCCGCTACATCATCGCCATCATGAGCGGCCTGGGCTTCTGCATTTCCTTCGGCATCCGCTGCAATCTGGGCGTGGCCATCGTGGACATGGTCAACAACAGCACCATCCATCGCGGGGGCAAGGTCATCAAGGAGGTGGGCCGCTCCCGGATCGCCCTGGGCCCGCCACATGGCCTCGTAAAGCCACATCACCTGTGCCACCCTGTTTTCCCCAACTGCAAGACGAAGGAAGGCCTGGATGCTCCCTAAGTTCCCGTCTAGATCTGCAAATCTAGGATAAATCCGCAGTATTATCACTACTTCCCTTTCCGCTCCTGGAGCAAGTCGCTTCTGCTCTCTGGGCCCTTCTTTCCTCATTTGCGAAGTAGAACCATAGTGTCTAGGTCACTAGGTTTTTGTGAAGTGTGGCTTAATACAAGGTTTATGCACTTAGCGTAGTAGCTAGCCGGACACAGAGCTGGTGACTAATAAAAAAAAAAAAAATAACGTCCCCTAAATCTAAATAAAAATATTTTCCTTTTACCTTAAGGAATAAAAAAAGGGCGGTATTTTATAATCTTTTCCTTACCTCCTCCAACTTTCCCCAAAACATTCTTCATAATCAGTATAAAATAAAAAAGAAATCAAATGAACTATGCGCATCTCGGCAGTTTCATCCAAGAGGCCCTTTTGGAAACTTAGTGGTTCGAGGAGGAAGAGCCACAGCAGAGCAGTCTCTGGGGTGCAGGGAGTCCAGCCCCGCTGTAATCTTACGGTGTGTTGGGGGGTGATGAGGCCTAGACTGGGCAGAGTAACGTCAAGGTCACAGAAACCCGAGGGTCCCCACTTTCTGTTTATGGGCCAGAGTGGCCATAAGCCGAGGGAGGAGGGATTGGTGGAGACATTCCAGAATGGGAAGCTCCATTGGTCCTGGGGAGTCCGAAGCCTCTGCAAATTGCGTTTAGTTTCAAAATTTTATTCAAAAGGAGAAAAACTGTCCCCAGGTCCCTGGGCAGATAAGCACTCTTTCACCGATACGGATATTTGGCCCCAGTTTAATTTGAGGCCCACCACTTGGGGCCCGGTGGATGAAGGAAAGGCCCAGATAGGCCAGGTCGGATTTAGGCCACGACCTGCATACACATCCGTCGCCTACACTTCTTACCACCTGGAGCACCCTTCCTCCCCCCCGACTCCCTAAAATGCCCAGTCTGCTCCAAATCTTTCCCACCCCACTCCCATCCCCCATTCTGCGACCACATCCTTTCCGCACTCTCTGTCCCCACCTCCCTTCCCCCACATTTCCCTATTTGGGTCTCCAGCTTTGGCTTGGTTCCCCAAGCGTCGTTACGTCCCCACCCGCCCTAGCCAACGTCGATTAAATGGACCCTAGTCCCGCATTTCTGTCTCCCCAGCCGGCAAATAGAATCTGAATTTCCAAGACTGGGTTTGTACATTCCTATAATCTCAGGTGCAGATTTCTGGCCCGAGGACGCTGGAGATCAGGTAGATCAGTCTGGGCCGATCTACCTGAAAGTCGTCAGGGAGTAAAAACTCTGGGCGCCCAGCGGAAGCCGGGTTGGTTATTTGGGTTGTCCCCACCATTCATAACAATATAGTTCGTTAATGACCACGGTTTTTTCAGTTAAAAGAGGCATTTCTTCTCCAAAACAGGGTATAGAAAAGTTTTGTTAGGAAACAAAAATTCAGCCACCCCCACCCCGGGATAGAGGGAGTGCCCTTGGGGTTGAGGGCTTTTTGGCCCGCGGATGAACTGGAGTTCCTAGCTCAAGCGCTGATTATCTTCTCTCTCCCTCCATCTGGTTTGTTTCCTACCCTCATAGAAAGCCAAATTCAACTGGGACCCAGAAACCGTGGGGATGATCCATGGTTCCTTCTTTTGGGGCTACATCATCACCCAGATTCCAGGCGGCTACATTGCTTCTCGGCTGGCAGCCAACAGGTAATGCGTCCGCTCTGGGCTCGGGGTGTGGGGCTCGGACCTTCAGAGGGGGCAGCAGAGGCTGCGGGCGGGGACTACTCCAGAAGAAGGCGCCCGAAAGAATTTGGGGTGCATCAGGAAGGACGCAAGCTGTCGAACCCTCTGAGGTAGTTGCTCATATATTTCGCGAAATGGTCAAAGTGTGCTGACTGCGGCTGGGTGGGAGCTGAGGCCGGGAAGAGCGTGGGCTCCGGGAGGGGAGCGGAGACCACCACGCGGCCTAGTGGACAAAGGGGTGAGGGGCGTCACGTGCTGCGCTCCCGTCGGCGGGTCTCGCGGGTCCCCAGGCTCCCCGTGGCGCTGACCTCCTGGCAGGGCGCCTCGACCGCCCGCCCCGGAGCCCGCCCACCTGGTGCTCTGGGTTCGCAGGATTGGTTTCTATGGAGGCCGGCGGGATTTCAGACGCCTGGGGTGCGATTCCACCTGTTAATGAGCTCCGCTGGGAAGGGGCAGGGGTGGGCGGAGGAGCTCAGCTGCGGCCCTCGGCCTCTCGCCTGGCTGCGGTGGCTGCAGCCAAGGTCCTAGCGCCAGCCCCCGCTAGTGTCCCCCAGCGCAATAAACAGAGGCGACCCCGAAGCACGTAGCATAAGGACTGAGGGGTGGGGGTGTAGGAATCAGGAAGCACGTCTGGCCACCATAATGTGAAGGTCAGCTTCGTTTCATTCAGTGTGCATATTTTGATAAACAAAACTAGGTGTTCATTAAGCCTAAGAACACAAGCACGCGTCTTCCCAAGTCACAGCTTGTCACAGCTTCGCGTCTTTCTTCAGACCTTGGACCTTCATCCCCAAAGTCACAATTTAGGGGGAACACTAGAACCGGGCACCTCCCCAGTCATGGCCACGTCTCTGCCTTTGTCACCTGGCCTCTGCCACTTCTCACCGAAATCTCCCAGACTCCATCCCGTGGCTTTTGCCACCTACAATCTGGTTCACCAGAAAAATGGAAAGATGTCTTCTCAGTTATCTCCAGGGCCTGGGGAGGAATTCTGGGAAATTTATTTTAGTTTAGTATTCCTAGGGAGGGAAATTTTGGAGAGCCCTTCCAAAGTCAAAAAGAGAGTGCAATAGATTACGAAGGACTCTGATTGTGAATATCATTTTTAAGTAACAGGGATGACAAGCACTTAGACCCAGCAGGTGACAAGATATAATGTTAAAAAAGGAATCCAACCCACTGCTGTCAAGTCGATTCCGACTCCTAGCGACCCTATAGGACAGAGTAGAACTGCCCCATAGAGTTTCCAGGGAACACCTGGTGGATTTGAACTGCCGACCTCTTGGTTAACACTTAACCACTACGCCACCAGGGTTTCCTAATCAGATGAGGATTATTAGCTGTGTGAGAAACCAATTTTATGGGTGGGATAAATCAAAGAAAAATTTGATAGTAGAAATTTTTTAAGAAATATTCTCTTTCGTATTATTGATAAGGAATATGTTTCTTTTTTGGTTTTCAAATCCCTAATGCATAGTATTTTGAATCTTTTATTTTTTCCTTCTGAGGAAAATTATTTTCTAAAACAAAATAAACTGCCCTCAAGAAAATACTCCAATCTTACATACATAAAATAGTTTTATTTCAGGGGAAAAACATTCAGCGATGTGCCAGAAATAGTAATAACGATACAGGAAGCCCAATATGATGTCAAATGAAAATATAGTGCTGTGCCTTTAACTCTTTATTCAGAGTCAAAATCTTCAGCTTGCCAAAAGTTAGAATGTTAACATTTTCCTGCCAGGAAAAAAACACCAGGGATGCCCCAGCTTTCCCTCAGTGTAAGGCTTTTTTTTTTTCAGTGTAAGGCTAGGAGGTCAATAAACAGGTTTTCCTGGTTTAAAAAAAAAAAAAATACAAGCTCACTGCTATCATTTGTGTGGTGTTTAGTAATGAAAAGACTGATGCTGACTCAGGTTCTAATTTATTTGATAGATTTTCCTCAAAGAAATTTTTTTTTTCATTTTTAGAGGTTTTTTTGGGATCTGAATTCCCCTTAACTTTAAATTGGTAATCAAAGGACGGCAACTTAATATCTTCACGTACAATATCTTGTGCTTTGCAAGGCTAAGAAAACCAAGTGAAATGAATATTTCATATGTTCATAATTGAACATATTGAAAATTGTTGAGCATAACTTTCTTATCACATCTTAGTATTTTGACATACTGGCTTTCTTTATACAACAAAACAAATACAACTGAAAACATATTTTTAAAATCCATGTGACATTTGTTTTTCTGGTTATAAAAATATTATGTCCTAAATGAGAAAATATATATAAAAGAAAGGATAATAAAAATCTTGAATAATTTAATCATCCAGAAATACCTATTATTACTGTTAGTGAATTCCCCAGTAGCCCTAGAAAATCTAGGACTTTTATCTTTTAAATTTTATCTTAAAAGGTTTGCCTTTAACTCAAAACTTGAAAGGTTTTTTAGAATTGGCTTGAAAGATATATTATGATAGTTTTTCAAAAAACATCAAAGGCAACACAGCAAGAACAGTTTTCCAACTTATAAGCATTGTAGGTCCATTCAAATAAGCTTCTCCCTATAGATCATCTAATAGTAGAAGAAGACTTCCCTTGAGTGGAGTACTGGGGACAGATTCCTTTCCCTTTAGGTGTAGAAGAAGCTCCCATTGGAAGGTGTTTGCCATGGAATCACTGTTGTGTGTGGAACTGGAGTAGGGGAACTGAGATGTGTGGAGACAGCTCCTCAAGAGAGAAGGAAGGGCTCCTGCTTACACCTCCTGGCAAATTTCTGAATGGAAAACAAACAGCAATGACTTAGTTTCTCTTTTTTACTGATGAAGCAAAAATAGCCTCACTCTTGGTCACAATTTGGATTCTTGGTCCTTTTTCTGGCACCAATTTAAGTATTCTTGCTTTCCTGCTTGTGGCAGGAGGAGCCAGGGGACCAATGGAGGAAGTAAACTCCTTCTCAAAGGAGAGCTATTACATCATTTTTTCCTTTGTCTTTTTTAAAAGAGCTATTGCACACTGTGAGCAGGAGAATTTAGTCATCTCCATGGAGAGCCTTAGGATAGGAACTCAACTGGAGAATCGTCACAAATTGTGTAGCTTTTTTCTTTTTTTGGTGAATACTTGGCAAATAATTATCAAAATATATCTTAAATACTTAATTCAAAATAAAATTATGGTTAAAATTCAAACAACAAATAAGTATAAAACAAAAAGTTAAATGTTCCTTCCTCTTCCCCAACCATTAGTCACTCTCACAGGGGTCCTGCTCTGTATATTTCTCCATACCTTGCTTTTTTCACCTAATGGTATATCCTGGCAATCTTACAGGTATGCCTTTTTCTTTTTTTTAATAAATTTTATTGTGCTTTAAGTGAAAGTTTACAAATCAAGTCAGTCTCTCATCCAAAAACTCATATACACTTTGCTACATACTCCCAGTTACTCTCCCCTTAATGAGACAGCCTGCTGTCTCCCTCCACTCTCTCTTTTCGTGTCCATTTCGCCAGCTTCTAACCCCCTCTACCCTCTCATCTCCCCTCCAGGCAGGAGATGCCAACGTAGTCTCAAGTGTCCACCTGATCCAAGAAGCCCACTCCTCACCAGCATCCTTCTCCAACCCATTGTCCAGTCTAATCCATGTCTGAAGAGTTGGCTTTGGGAATGGTTCTGGTCCTGGGCCAACAGAAGGTCTGGGAGCCATGACCACTGGGGCCCTTCTAGTCTCAGTCAGACCATTAAGTCTGGTCTTTTTATAAGAATTTGGGGTCTGCATCCCACTGCTCTCCCGCTACCTCAGGGGTTCTCTGTTGTGTTCCCTGTCAGGGCAGTCATCGGCTGTAGCTGGGCACCATCTAGTTCTTCTGGTCTCAGGATGATGTCTCTGGTTCATGTGGCCCTTTCTGTCTCTTGGCCTCATAATTACCTTGTGTCCTTGGTGTTCTTCATTCTCCTTTGCTTCAGGTGGGTCGAGACCAATTGATGCATCTTAGATGGCTGCTTGCTATTCTGTAGTGTTTTAAGATGAGAACATAATGCATATAGTGATACAAAGGTTTTTCTTAGATGCTATCAAGTTGGTTCCGACTCACAGCGACCCCTATGTGCAACACAGTGAAACAGTGCCGGATCTTGCACCTCCTCACAATCCTTGCTATGTTTGAGCCCATTGTTGCAGCAACTGTGTGAATCCATCACATTGAGGTCTTCTTCTTTTTTCTCTGACCCTTTTCTTTACCAAGCATGATGTGCTTCTCCAGGGACTGGTCCCTCCTGATAACATGCCCAAAGTATGTGAAATGAAGCCTTGCCAATCTTGTTTCTAAGGAGCATTCTGGCTGTATGTCTTCCTACACAGATTTGTTCATTCTCCTGGCAGCCCATGGTATATTCAATATTCTTCACCAACATCATAATTCAAAGGTGTCAATTCTTCTTCCGTCTTCCTTATTCATTGTCCTATTTTTGAATGCATATGAGGTGATTGAAAATACCATGGCTTGGGGCAGGAACACCTTAGTTCTCAAGTTGATGTCTTTGCTTTTTAACACTTTAACAAGGTCTTTTGCAGCAGATTTGCCCAATGCAATGTGTCTTTTGATTTTTCAATTGCTGCTTCCATGGGTGTTAATTGTGGATCCAAGTAAAATGAAATTCTTAACAACTTCAATATTTTCTCCATTTATCATGATGTTGCTTATCGGTCCACTTGTGAGGATTTTTGTTTTATCTTGAGGTGTAATTCATACTGAAGGCTGTGGTCTTTGGTCTTCATTAGTAAGTGCTTCAAGGCCTCTTAACTTTAAGCAAGCAAGGTTGTGTCATCTGCATATCGAAGGTTGTTGATGAGTCTTCCTCCAATCCTGATGCCCTGCTCTTCTTCATATAGCCTAGCTTCTTGAATTATTTGCTCAGCAAACAGATTGAATCAGTACGGTGAAAGGATACAACCATGACGTATACCTTTCCTGATTTTAAATCACGCAGTATCCCCTTTTTCTGTTCTAACGACTGCCTCTTGGTCTATGTACAGGTTTCTCATGAACACAATTAAGTGTTCTGCAATTCCTATTTTTTGCCCATAGAATCCTTCAGTATTGCAACTTGAGGCTTGAATTTTTTCTTCAGTTATTTAAGTTTGAAAAATGTTGAACATGTTCTTCCCTTTTGGGTTTCTAGCTTCAGGTCTTTGCACATTTCAGTATAATACTTTACTTTGTCCTCTCACACTGCCATTTGAAGTCTTCTTTTCAGCTCTTTAACTTCATCGTTCGTTCTTTTTCCTTTAGCTACTCTTATGTTCACAAGCAAGTTTCAAAGTCTCATCTGACATCCATTTTGATCACTTTTTTCTTTTCTGTCTTTTTAATGACCTTTTTCTTTCTTTAAGTATGATGTCCTTGATGTCATCCCATAACTCTTTTAGTTCTTGGTCATTAGTATTTAATGTGTCAAATCTGTTCTTGAGATGATCTTTAAATTCAGGTGGGATATGCTCAGTCATACTTTGACTCTCATGGACTTAATTTTCTTCAGCTTCACCTGAACTTGCATATGAGCAATTGATAGTCTATTGCATAGTCGGGCCCGGGCTGATTTGATTCTTGTGTATTCCATCTGATGAGGTCCACGTGTATAGTTGCCATTAGCGTTGTTGAATAAAGTATTTGCAGTGAAGAAGTCCTTGGTCTTGCAAAATTCTATCATGCTATCTCCCACATCATTTCTATCACCAAGGCCATATTTTCCAATTACTGATCCTCCTTCTTTGTTTCCAACTTTCACATTCCAATCATCAGAAATTATCAAAGCATCAATTTCAGTTAGCAAAATTTGGTAAAAATCTTCAATTTCTTCATCTTTGGCATTAGTGGTTGATGCATAAATTTGAATAATAGTCACATTAACTTGTCTTTCTTGTAGGCCTATGTATAGTATCCTATCACTGACAGCATTGTATTTGAGGATAGGTATTGAAATGTTCTTTTTGATGATGAATGAAAAATTGTTCACTTTCAATTTGTCATTCTCAACATAGTAGACCACATGATTGTTGGTTCAAAATGGCCAGTACCAGTCCATATTGGCTCACTAATGCCTAGGTTATTGATCTTCAAGTGTTCCATTTTATTTTTGACAACTTCCAATTTTCCTTAATTCGTACTTTGTACATTTTGTATTCCAATCAATTATGTACGTTTGCACCTGTTTCTTTTCATTTTATGTTGTGCTACATTAGCAAATGAACGTCCCAAAAGCTTGACTCCATCCATGTCATTAAGGTCAACGCTACTTTCAGAAGGTAGCTTTTCCCCAGTTACATTTTAAGTGCCTTCTAACCTGAGCGGCTTATCTTCTGGCACTATATTAGACAATGTTCCAATGGTATCTATAAGGTTTTCACTGGCCAATTTTTTTCTGAAGTAGATTGCTAGGCCCTTCTTTCCAATCTGCCTTGGTCTGGAAGTTCCATTGAAACCTGTCCACCATGGGTGAGCCTATTGGTATTTGTAATACCAGTGGCATAGCTTCCAGCACCACAGCAATGCACAAGCTACCGTATTACAACAAACCGAAAGATGAGTGATGGGATAGAAAGGTGGTGGAGGCAAATTAATTTTGTTTTTAAACAATACAGGGTATAGGGCTGATAGTAATGCAGACACTTAAAAAAAGTGAAATTGCTAAGGAATATTTCTACCCTTAATTTAAAGAACTGTGAGGAGGAGGATGGATGACTGTTTAATGGGAGTAAAGTAAACAACAGAATATTTGCAAAGGGCGTGGATAAAGAAGGTCCAATATATTTAAATATTTGGTCAAAGTTATGTTTTTAATGCATTTTACTGCATTCACAAAGAGAATTCTTGCCTTTATCCATGTGGCAATATTGTTTCAACCTTTTTAAAAATGTTCTCCTACCCTGCTTCATCTTTCTGATTTCCAACCCTGCTTTGATATTTTGCAAAGAACTTATCACTACCTGCTCTAGCAACATTGTACTTATTTATGTTTATTGTCTGCTTTTCCCCAATAAAATGTAAGCGCAGTGAGGGTTGGCAGGTTTGCTCATGCTGTTTTCATTGCTATATTCCTAATATCTTGAAAAGTGCCTGGTTCATGATAGATATTTGTTGAATAAATAAAGTGAGCATCACGACAAAGTGTTCTGGGCTTTTAAAAAGGCAATGTGGTGTTGTGGTTAAGATATAGCTCTAAAGCCAAGCATCTAGGTTCAGACTTCTGAGTGTTCTACTTAATAGCTGAATGACAAAAAACATGACTTATCCTTTCTGAGCCTCAGGTTATTTTTCTGTAAAAGAGGACTAATCAAAATATCTACCTCATACGGCTATCATGACAACTAAGTAAGATCATATGTGTAAAGTGCTTTGTAGTGCCTGGCATGTGATTATTGCTGGCCTTTATCATTTATTATTGATGAAATCTTAAATTCTGAAAAAGAAATGGAAGAATAAAAATGCCTGTGACCATTTAGTGTTACTTTTGTTTAAATTTGTCTTAAAAAAAAATGAAAATAATTTCAGTTGTGATAAAAAGGCTTCTTCCCATGTCATATTTCTTTTAAAATTAATTTCCCATATGCATTATTTGCAATTCAATTGATTTTTTCATGGAAAATGTTACAAAGCTCATTTGAAGGCTTTTAAAAGGGTTGCCTTTTAAAAATATATTTTTAGCCAAGAGCATAGAGACTGCTAGTAATTCAGTGCATGAAGTCTGTAAATTCTAGCCAGGCATTGTAAGCATCCTTAGAAAAACCCATTTAAGCTTGATGTTATACTTCCTTGTTGAATGTTACAGTTCATTTCTCACTGCCCCTATCTTTTATTGAAAGAGGTTCAGTTCCTAGTATAGCATCTTGTCTTATCAGGTATTTCTGGGTTTCTAACATGACTTTGGAAACCAGGGTGGTGCAACGTTTAAGAGCTATGACTGCTAACCAAAATGTCAACAGTTCGAATCCACCAGGCGCTCCTTGGAAACCATATGGAGCAGTTCTACTCTGTCCTATAGGGTCACTACAGGTCGGAATTGACTCAACGACATCGGGTTTGGTTTTTGATTTTTGTTAACATGACTTTAAAGAAAAACAACTTCTTTATTTGAATAAAATGCATGAGGTTTTCACAAGGCTGTAGCTTTTGGTGAACTCCCTTTAACACAAAGGATCCATATTAGAGCTGGACAGGGCACATCTAATCCAACCCTCCCATTTTACAGATGAGGAAATAGTCAGTGAGGTGGTGATGTGCCCAAGGTCACGACAGGATTGAGACTAGAACTCAGGTGTCCAGTAATTTACCACCACCAAAAGCAAACAAAGAAACAAACCCGTTGCCATCGAGTCGATTCCGACTCATAGCGACCCTATAGAACAGAGTAGAACTGCCCCATGTGGCTTCCAAGGAGCGCCTAGTGGACTCAAACTGCCGACCTTTTGGTTAGCATCCATAGCTCTTAACCACTGCTCCACCAGGGTTTCCATTTATCACCACAGGCTACCTCTACTCTGAAATTTAACGTCTCTGCCTGATACTATGTGCTTCATTGAGAAGTTCACTTTAAAGCAGCAAGTTGAGCCATCTGCTCTCTGAATGAGTAACTACAATCTATCATGTCCCAAATCCAGGGAATAAATTCGCAAATTAGAGAGAGCTGTCTTTAGCAGACCCAAGGGATCATTAGGTTTTTTTTTTTTTTTGGCTAAAGAAGCATACAGTGTTTGTGTCTGTGTACTGACTCTGGAAGTATTTGGCCAAAACATGGGCAATTCTGTTATTTTCTGTGCAAAAGGCAAAATCAAAAACCTTGTAATGACTTAGAAAAATAGTGTGATTTTCTGTACTAGAAAACATGGAATTAAGAGCTTCTCCTCACAACCCTGTCCCTTTGGACGTTGGACTCCTATAAAGCAGCAGACATTTGAGCATGACTGCAGAGAGTATCTGGAAACCCTGGTGGCTTAGTAGTTAAAAGTTTGGCTGCTAATAAAAAATTCAGCAGTTCAAATCCACCAGGCACTCCCTGGAAATTCTATGGAGCAGTTCTGCTCTGTCCTTTAGGGTCTCCATGGGTGAGAATCGACTCGACAGCAATGGTTTTGGTTTGGTGGAGAGTGTAGACCTTTTGTCTGCAAAAAAAAAAAGGGAGGGATCAGTCATTGGGATTTTGGCTGACACAACTGGATTCAGACTACAGATTGATCTAATGAGAGGTCAATTTATTTTTAAAAATGAACAGATTCAAGTGTATGAATTTTAAAACTATTTACTAATGGGAATTTGCATTTATAAAAGTGAAAATTTGATACGATCTAGGTAAATATTTGGTTTGCCCAATTATGAAGTATCCTCTCGTGAGAACGATTTTTTAGAAAGAGGAACAAAGACTTTTTAAACACACCTTCATATATTTTAAGCCAAGCAAGGAGCAATTTTACTGTTGCTTTTCTGTCTTTTTCCTTAGCATATATTAAACAACAGAGAAGCGTTTTATTTTTTATTGGAATAAGCATTGGAAAGGAATTCTTATGCCTCATCACTGAAAACACTATCTATCATCTATCCATCTATCTGTCTGTCTATCCATCTATCTATCTATCTGTCTGTCTGTCTATCTATCATCTATCATCTATCTGTCTGTCTGTCTATCTGTCTATCTAATCTATCCATCTATCTATCTTACCTATCTATTTATATATTTTTCCCATGTGCACTAAGGCATCCATTGCAAGGAGGGGTTCCTTAACCCTTCCAGTGAGAAACGTTTGGAAATTTGCATGAGAAAATAATTCATACTATGAATAAAAACAAAACCTGCTGCAAAAGCCCACCATCTAGCTATAGTGCAAAAGGTTTATAGGCACTCCTGTCTTCTGGGCAAAAGGTGACTTTCTCTATCTCACTCATCGACCTGTCTATCAAACAACTAGCCGCCTTCCCATTGTGGGCCCTATAGGTCAGGTATCTGGGGCAATGCAGAAGAGGCCTTCTTTTCCTGACCAAAAAAAAAAAAAAAAATACCCTTCCCCACCAGATGAATAGATGGATTGGGGTGGAGGAGGAGTCTCTAAGGACTGGCACATGCTTCCTTCCATTCTCCTCTCCCCTCACCTTTCTCTAGCTCTGACTTCTCCTGCAGCTGTAGCATCCTCCACCGCAGTGCAGAGGCAGCCTCTGGAGGGAGGGACGTGATTTAAGAGAGGAGGGAACCAGGTGGGCAGCTGGTGGAGCAATTCTCCCCCTGCCATATGCCACTGTTGGGGCCTTCTAATTTCTCTGTCATGAGTGATGAAATCATTTTTTACAACTTAATGATGTACCAAGAGACCAAAGGGCTGACTTGTGCCTGTGTATTCCTTTTTTAATATGTGAGTGGGGGCATCAGATGTGACAAAGGAAGGCACTGAGGCCCTGGTTTGATTACATTACATAGATTAAACAGCCTGAATCAGTCTACTGCAGACCCTCCAGAAAAGGATTAGTCCCGCACCTGGAGTGAAGAACACTAGTCCCCTGTTAAGTGACAAGCCACTGCCCAAATGGAAATTGATTGATTCTGGAAAAATGTATATCATCTGTAGAAGCGATGAATCACTGGTGTTTCTGGCATTTCTTCAGGATAAATCCTTGGGGGGTGGGCTGGATATGTGAGGGTGTTTGTGGCTGTGAGCCCTAGAGGAAGAATATGACTGGGAATTCACAGCTAACTCACTATATTCCACATTCAATGTTAATCTCCAGACAGGGTAAGATGCAGGCTTTTAGCAACTGCCTTAGCTTTCTCAAATATTTCTGTATCACTAATGCTATTCTTCCTCTCAATTTTGGCAATCTCTTTGGTGTTATAGACACACACACTCTTTTTTCTCCTACAGCTTGAAATGATACTGTCTCATATAATTACTTTAAGAACACTGGTCTCTCTCTCTCTCTCTCTCTCTGTGTGTGTGTGTGTGTGTGACAGACAGAAGAAAAACAAATAGAAATTAGGTCTTAACTTGGAAATAATCTAATTGAATTCACTTTGTATGTCATTTGCCACTGAGGAAATCATTAGGAAAACAGCAATTTTAAGTAGCTTTCAAGTGTTTTATCATGTTTAAAAGCTACTTTAATAAGCAAATGGCCCTTATTTTATTTCACAGAGCTTGTAATGACACTCTTTGAAAAATTCAGAGCACCCATCAGTTTCTAATCTTGTTCTTAAGGGAGAGAAAAGTTAAGATTTTACACACTACTTGGCACATTTCTTTCCTTTTGTTCCTCAACCGAATTTCTGTTGGTCTATCTCTGACTTATAGTCACACCGGGGGTGGGCTTTTTTTTCCACCATTCTTTTTTTTATTGTACTTTAGATGAAAGTTTACAGAACAAACTAGCTTCTCATTAAGCAGTCAGTACACATGTTGTTTTATGACATTGGTTACCAACCCCACAACACGTCAAAACTCTCCCTTCTTGACCTTGGGTTCCCTGTTACCAGCTTTTCTGTTCCCTTCTGCTTTCTAGTCCTTGCCCCTGGGCTGGTGTGCCCCTTTAGTCTCATTTTGTTTTATGGGCCAGACTAATCCTTGAAGGAAGAGTGGACTTCAGGAGTGACTTTATTACTGAGCTAAAAGGGTGTCCAGGGGCCATACTCTTGGGGTTTCTCCAATCCTTGTCAGGCCAGTAAGTCTGTTCTTTTTTTGTGAGTTAGAATTGTGCCCTACATTTTTCTCCAGCTCTGTACGGGGACTTCCATTGTGATCCCTGTCAGAGCAGTCAGTGGTGGTAGCCGGGTACCATCTAGTTATACTGGACTCAGTCTGGTGGAGGCTACGGTAGTTGTGGTCCATTAGTCCTTTGAACTAATCCTTCCCCCGTGTCTTTAGTTTGCTTCATTCTCCCTTGCTCTCGAAGGGGTGAGGCCAGTGGAGTATCTTAGATGGCCATTCACAGGCTTTGAAGACCCCAGATGCTACTCACCAAAGTAGAATGTAGAACATTTTCTTCATGAACTATCTTATGCCAGTTGAGCTAGATGTTCCCAGAGACCATGGTCCCCACAGCCCTCAGCCCAGTAATTTGGTTCCCCAGGAAGTTCAGATGTGGGTTTTTAAGCTAGCACTTTAGTTGCCAATTACAAAGAAAAGAACTTTAAACAGAATGAAATTTCAACAGTGTATATTTAATTAATAGCTATGTGGTTTGATGATTTGTTCAGGGAAAGTACTATTTGTTTAGTTTATTGCTGAGGAAATGTGTGTTGTTTGCTAGAATTTTTTCTTGATGATTTATTTTAATATACAATACTGTATAAGTATGCTACCTGATATAGAACCTGGATTGAGAATTCAAAAAAACCAAAAGATCCAAATAAGGAATAAGTCTTTATTTAGAGAAATTCATTTATTTCTATAATTTTTTTTTTAATATAAAGGTCTACTTCTTTTTTTTTGCTCATTATTTATTCATTTTTCTTTTAAAGAAGCGATCAGACCTTAAATGAGTTTCTCTATTGAAATGGATTATAAACAAACAAGAAGAAAGAAACAATATAAATCAGAAATCAAAGCTTAATTTTACAAATGAATAATTGATAATCAGGTTGGATGGAGTCTTAAATGTCTCTCCTATTATCACCAATTCAGGTGATCTACATTATTATTTGATATGTTATGAAAAAAACCCACAATGGGATATCACAAGATAAAAGGATTGTAAAAATAAACCTCAAAACAGCACTAATGTTTGCTTTAGGCCTACCGAAGTTAAACAGTAACATGATCTGTTTATATGGTGAAGTCAAGGACAGCCTTTTCCTTCTTCCCCATAAGGGGGAAAAAAAAATGTCTAGACATTTGACTTTCAGATTAAAGTAGGAAAAGTAGAAAAAATAGAAAGCCAGCTAAACTGAGCTGAATGACAGAAAAATACTCTCACCATGGAAAGTGGAAATGAATGAGTGATTATCAGAAAAGCTTTTCAGTCAATGTGGAGCAAATCATTTAGTGAGAAAAATGTCTTTCTTCCCCTAAATAGTAGCTATTTGGATTGCGGGTAGGAAGAGAGAGAGGATAGGGATCATAAACCATCTTCATAATTGTATTAGTTCTCCATTTCAGGAGGTAAATAAAATTATATATATATGTAAATATCACTGAACTTTTTATGTGAGTTCTATTTCTTCCTCACAGCAACTCTGTAAGGCAGGAATCCGCATAACGGTTTTTCGGATAAGGAAACTGAACCACAGTAGAGCAGATTTCTTTCCCAAAAGACCGCTAGCTGATAAGAGGCAGAGGTGGTATGTGAACTCCAATATGTCTGATTTCAAACCATGTGCTTCTTTACTAAATGCATTTCTCCTATTAAGTACCTTTTCCGTGTGTTTTCTTTCAAAAATCTATTTTTCAGCTTCTTTAAAAAATCATTTTATTACTTAGTGTTGGGTCCCTAAAAAAAAATTTTTTTTTTTTTTTTTTTTATGGAAAGGAAAGAGCAAATACAGGGGTGTGGAATCATTTTAAAGATTTATTAAAGATTTATGTGCGTAGTTTTGATTGCTAGAGAAGTCTTCTGTTCAGAGTATAAATTTGAAAAACCTGCAATGGTGGACATTATTTTCAGGGAAGTAATGTTGTGAAATTTAATTATATGTATCAAAGCTGAGACCAATACTAGGGGTAATAAAACTCACATGTATATTGTTTCCTTGTATATAATTGCTTTTCCTCTGTTGAAATATCAAAGATATATTTAATGCTTATGGTTTTTTGTTAAAAATTTTTGGTGATGTCAGGGCAAACAAAATAGATGACTGTCAAATAAGCATGATATAATATACCCAAATACATTAAATATTGATAAATGTTGAAAGGACAATATGTCACCTCCGAAGCATTACCATCTAATTTCATCTTGAAAGCAGAGATTCACAGACAGTAGTTTCAAGTTTCAGAGGCTGATGAGCACCCTGCGATGGTCTGGAGGAACAGTGCAATGGCAGTTGGTTTTAGGAGATGCCATAATGTTGTGTGAAATAATTAAGGATAAAGCCAGCCTGGGCAAAGTATTTGAACTCAGCAACTATCTCAAGTGACGATTTATCCACGTTCGTACTCTAAATTCTGGCTCATAGCTACCAACCTACAGTTATTATATAAAAAATCACTCAGTTTTCTGAGATTTTTATGATACCTACAGCAGCAGTTTTTCCTCATTATAAAGTTCAAGAACAGAGAGATGATCAACTGATTGAAAAGATATTGGGAGAAAGAAGATTCAGAGGAGAAAGGTCTATAATCACCTACATATACCTCAGGGAGGGAAGTTACTATTACCCTCTTTTAAAAGTCTTTTTATAAAAATAATTGGGTTCTCATTTCTTATGGAGATGCCATAAACAAAGCACCCTGCTAGCGCCATGGTATTTTCAGAAGTGCAATAAAACCTGAGCCCTTGTCTCCAAGAGACACAATGAAGTGAGGGGGATACATGACCTTTTGGGTTAAGTCTTATAAAAAGGATTTAGAGTGCTTTAGGAATATCTGGGAAACCCTGGTGGTGTAGTGGTTAAGCGCTACGGCTGCTAACCAAAAGGTCAGCAGTTCGAACCTGCCAGGAGCTCCTTGGAAACTCTACGGGGCAGTTCTACTCTGTCCTATAGGGTCGCTCTGAGTCAGAATCCACTCAATGGCAGTAGGTTTTAGGAATATCTGAGAGAGAACTGACTAGTTAGAAAACAGGTGTCTGTGTGTGTGTATGTATGTTTGGGGGTACATCACTACTGGGGGTAAGAATGGAGGATTCTAAGACAGGTGTATTTGATTTAGAGAAGACTGTCAATTTCCCTTGATTATTTGCAGTCTTTGCTGTCAGCTCTATCGGATAGACTACTGGGGGACAGATTAAGAGGCTGCTGCACTTCAGAAGGAGAAAGAAAATTCCCACTGCATGTCCTCATGAACTTTAAGCTACTGGCAATTCAGAATGGCATGGGGCAATTCTGATTCCATGATCACAGAAATTGTATTATTTAATTGGGGCAAATACGTTCTGCAAGAAAATAAGGAGAAATAATAATTCTTTAAAACTCTATTGAATGTTAGGAAATTTCTACATAATAATAACTCGTATTTATAAGCCATTTACTATGAACCAGACACTGTGCCCTTTGTTAACTGATTTATTTAATCTTCATGATAATCCCTTGAAGTATGGAAGCTTATTATCTCCATTTTACAGATGGAGAAACTGAGGCTTAGAGATTTAGGTAATAACACCGTGCCCAAGTCATAGCTAGTGAGATTTAGATTTGGAATCTGAATTCTTACAGAGCTTGTATTCTTAACTCATATTATGTCATGATGTTTATTTGTCGCCCCAAAAGATATAACCAAACCAAAAACCAGATCCATCAACATTGATTCTGACTCACAGTGACCCTATAGGACGGAGCAGAACTGCCCCGTAGGGTTTCCAAGGAGCAGCTAGTGAATTTGAACTGCGGACCTTTTGTTTATCCTCTGATCTCTTAACCACTGCACCACCAGGGGTCCTCTATAGTCAAAGGAAAGCCCCTTATTTCAACTGTGTCCAGCTGTGTTCGTTCTAGGCCTGCCTCCCAAACTGTTTCTATTTTTGGTATCCTGGGGGAATTGGGGGAATACCAGAGGCCCTGGTGGTGCAGTGGTTACAGTGATCAACTGCTAACTGAATGATTGGTGGTTCAAAACCACCAGCAGCTCTGCAGGAGAAAAATGTGGCAGTCTGCTTCCATAGAGATTTACAGCCTTGGAAACCCTAAGGGGCCACTATGGGTCAGAATCCACTTGACAGAAGTGAGTATGTTTTTTTGGTTTACGGCAATATCAGCATGGTATTACTAAGCCAGTGAGCCCTGGTGGCACAACAGTTAAGCACTTGGCTGCAAAGCAAACGGTTGGCATTTTGAACTTAACCAGAAACTCCGTGGGAGGAAGACCTGGCAATCTATTTTCATAAAGATTTCAGCCTGTCAAACCCTATGGGGTAGTTCTACTTTGTCAAAGGGGGTCCCTGTGAGTCAGAAGTGACTCAGTGGCACCCAACAACAATTGATAAACCACAAAGCAAGATCAACATCACCTGGGAACTTGTTGGAATTGCAAATTTTTGGGCCCCACCTATACATACTGAATCAGAAACTCTGGCACCTAGCAATTTTAAATAGTGTTTTAAGAAGCCCCTCTCCACCCAGGTGATTCTTGCACATGCTAAAACCTGGAAACCACTGTGCTAAACTGTATTATTGAACTTTTTTTCTATACTCAGTTCTACTACCTCTTCCACCTTATTGAAACCCAGATTTTTCTTCACGAAACCTTGACAAAATCCTCCCTAAATGAGCCTCCACATTTCACTGCTTACTTCAGAACAAAGGAAAGGAGGGGAAGAATCCTGCTCACCCCTCACTGTTGCTACCATCCACTTTCAATATATTTTCCTCTTTCCACGTTTTTGTTATTTTATCTGTTACTACTGGCACCATTGTGCTAGTACTTACTCTGGTGCTATTAGAAAATAGTAGAGCTTAGTTTTTAAGTAGTCAAGATCGACAACTAGACTAAATAAACATAAGCCACAGTTCTCTCACTATCAATGTGATCTTGACAAGTTACTTAAATTTTCTAATAGCATCCGTAAAATGAGAACCTAGAACAGTGAGCGGCACATATACTAACTGTGTGGTAATCATTGGTGATTATTATTTCTACTTGACTAGCTAACATTTATGGATTTATTTTTATGTGCCAGGCACCAGAGTAAGCCACTTAGGTGTATTACTTCATTTAACCTCACAGTCATCCTGTGAGATATAATACATTAATATCACCATTGTAAAGGTTCTAGCTTTCTTTAAATGATGAGAATATGTCAGACTCTCTTCAGTTGTGCTAACTTGTAGGTCCACTTAATACTGCCATTTTGTAGATGAGTAAAGAAGCCCAGAAAGTTATTTAACTGGCCCAAGGTCACTCAAGTAGTACATGACAGAGATGGACTTCGAACTCAGTCAGTCTGGCTTCATAATCTGTGTCCTTAACCACTACACAGTGGCCTCCCTCATGCGTCTGTCATTTTGTCATACTGTGGGTGCTTGCTTGTTGCTATAATGCTGGAAGCTATGCCACCAGTACTTTCAAATACCAGCAGGAACACCCATGGAAGACAGGTGAAAACCTTATGAATGGCAGCGCAACATTGCCTGGTATAGTGCTGGAAGATGAGCCCTTCAGGTTGGAAGGCACTCAAAAGTGGCTGCAACAACAGGCTCGAACATAACGACAATTGTGAGGATGGCGCGGGACAGAGCAGTGCTTCGTTCTGTCGTACATAGGGTTGCTATGAGTTGGAACCAACTCGACAGCATCTAACAATAACAACACAGTAGTCTTACAGGTAAAGAATCCTTTATAGACAAGAAACCTGAAATCTAGAGAGGTTAAGTAACTTACCAGTCACATAGCCTCCTCAGCTGTACTATTTACTATCTATCTTTTCTTGGTCAGTCTTTGCATATCAATTTCCTTAGTTGTAAAATGAGAGTAAAGTCTACCTCAGAGAGCTGTTGTGAGGATTAAATGGGATAGGTGGAGGTAGTGTCGTAAGGGCCTGTAAATCTCAGCCCTCTTCTCCTCAGCGTAGTACTCTGCTCTGAACCAATGTTTCACAAAGGTCTGGTGTGTGAATGCATAAGTGGATGTTGCATGAAGTGGCTGCTTCAATTTTTGCCGTGTGTACAAGAAAAGTATAAAGGCTCCCCAAATAGGATAAGAATTTTGATAATTAGAATTTCAATTACTTGGATATTAATTTGGGTAGCAATTGTATAAAAATAAAGAAGAGGTTTGGAAAAGTATGGGGGATTTTATTCTTAACTAGTTAGAATAAGGAAACCCTGGTTGCATAGTGGTTAAGTGTTATGGCTGCTAACTAAGAGGTCGGCAGTTCGAATCTGCCAGGTGCTCCTTGGAAGCTCTATGGTGCAGTTCTACTCTGTCCTGTAGGGTCGCTATAAGTCAGAATCGACTCGACGGCAGTGGATTTGGTAGTTAGAATAAAGTCAATACAATTTCATTATGCAGTAACTGCTAGTACTAAAAAAAGATGATGAAAGAAATTAAGGAACTTAAAATTAGGAAGCAGTTAGAAATGTCAAAAATCGTGTAATTAAGATCACTCTTCAGGGCAGGAGCTAAAAGTAAACGTGTAAACTGATCTATTGCCATTTTATTTCATGGATAGCAATGTGATTTCAAGTACCTTTGTGAAGATTATTATTACATTTACACTTAGAATCCTGAAATATAGCACTAACTACATCCAAAAAAACAAACAAACAAACCCACTGCCGTTGAGTTGATTCTGACTCATAGCGACCCTATAGGACAGAGTAGAACTGCTCCATAGAGTTTCCAAGGAGCGCCTGGTGGGTTCAAACCGCCCACCTTTTGGTTAGCAGCCATAACTCTTACCGACTATGCCATCACGGTTTCCAACTGACTACATAGCATGTGCATAATCAGATGGTAAATCATAAAGACAAGACAGAACTGGGTTTGAAACAGGACTTCTCTACTTAGAACTGGTTAACAATTTGAGTAAATTATTTTACTTCTTTCAATCTTAGTTTCTTCATCTGTAAAATGGGTATATTAATAATAACCACATCATTGGTTTATTGAGTGGTTGTGAAATTTAAAGCACGTGTAGTGTTAGCATGGTGCCTAGCAAATTGAATAAGCACTCATTAAATTTATCTATTTATAGTAGGGACATGGGTGACTGGTGGTTCAGCAGTGGAATTCTTGGCTTCCATGTGGGAGACCTGAGTTTGATTCCTGACCAGTGCACCTCAGGCCCAGCCACCACCTGCCTACCAGTGGAGTCTTGTGTGTTGCTATGATGCCGAACAGTTTTCAGCAGAGCTTCCGGACTAAGACAAGGCTTGGAAGTGGATCATTCTGGTTCAAACTCCTGCTGAGTATTTTCATTTCTAACAAGTTCCCAGGTGACGCTCATGCTGCTGGTTAGGGACCAATTCTGAGAACTACTAGTAGACCAGAGGTTCTCAGAATTTATTATACATGAGAATCACCTAGGAATCTTGTTAAAATGTAAATTCTGATTCTGTATATCTGGGGTGGAAATGCAAATTCTCAGCACAGGTTCAAACCTGACTGAACTAGTTTGAAGCTCTGCCAAAAAAATCAGCCAATGAAAACCCAGTGGATTACAATGAACTCATCGCTCAGCTCATGGCCTTGCCATGAGTTGGGGGCTGACCGGCCAGAAGCTAAAACAACACAGTGGGTACCCAATGAATACTTCGTAATTGTTTCAGCTCTACTGAGGAGTGATTTTCCAATGTCTGGAGATGTTTTTGGTTGTCCGATTGGGGAGGGGTGTCCTACTGGTACCTAGTGGGTAGAGGCCAGTGATACTGCTGAACACCCTACAGTGCACAGGACTGACCCCCACAACAAAGAATTATCCAGCCCAAAATGTCAATATGTGGAGGCTCAGAAGCCCTAAACTAAAGATTTGGTAAAATTAATCTCTCTCCAGCTTATCTAGAAACGTTAGTATTTAAAAAGCCTCCAAAGAGAGAGGAAGTTATTACTGAAAGTTCTATGCATAGAAAATAAAATTCATGCATCATAAAAATGCCTTCAACTAATTGTAAGAAAAGAAGACAACACATTAGATAAACCTGGATGAAAATTTTAAGGCATTTGTTCTTCGGCCATAGCATGCAACTTTATCACCTGGTTTCTTATTAAAACATAGATTTCCAATCTGCACCCCCAGAACATCCTGATTTGGAAAGTCTAGGGTGAGAAAAAGGGGCCCTGGTGGCACAGGGGTTAAGTCCTCAGCTACTAACCAAAAGGTGGGAGGTTTGAACCACGAGCCATTTAGCAGGAGAAAGATGTGGCAATCTGCTTCTGTAAAGATTACAGCCTTGGAAACGCTATGGGGCAGTTGGCTAATATCAGAAAAGTGGAAAATAATTAGTATTGATGAGAATGTGGAGAAATTAGAACCCTCATCCATTGCTGGTGGGATTGTAAAACAATACTGCCGCTATGGAAAACAGTTTGGCAGTTTCTCAAAAAGTTAAATATATAAATCATATGTTTACTCAAAAAGCTACCGTATGACCCAGAAATTCCACTCCAGATATGTACCCAAAAGACTTGAAAGCAGGGACTCAAGCAGATACTTGTACAACAATGCTCATTGCAGCATATTTCACAATAGCCAAAGGTGGAAACTATGCAAGTGTCCATGAACAGATGAATGGGTAAATAAATGTGGTATATCCATGCAATGGAATATTATTCAACCATAAAGAGAAATAGATCTGATACATGACGTGAGTGAACCTTGAAAGCATGCTGAGTGAAATAACTCAGACACAAAAGGACTAATATAATCCTATTTATATGAAATATCTAAAATGGGCAAATTCATAGCAAATATTATTCGTGGTTAGCAGGGGTGGGTAAAGGGGGAAATGGGGAAATACTGCTTAAGGAGCACTGAGTTTTTGGAAAACTTACAGGGGAGTTCTACTCTGTCCTATAGGGTCACTGTGAGTTGGAATCATGTTAGAGATAGTGTGTCCAAAAACATCTCTGAGAGAGAATCTTTCTAAAATTACCCTTTAAGGGGATATTTTTTCCTCTGTATGAACATCATTGAAACTTTTTTTTTGTAAATAATACAATGGAATTTTTACTTGCTGATGGATAAAGTCTTTAGCACTGTATTTCCAGAAATTCCTTCTTGAATTGGCGTGTGTATATATGCCACTAGAGGTGTGCTTCAAACACCCCCTCTCAAAAAGCAAAAAAACTAAACAGATATATTAAGTCTTAGCTATTTGTATTATTCACTAGAAAAGAACATCATGTTTGGTAAAGTAGAGGAGATCGATTGACACAATGGCTACAAAAATGGACTCAAACATAGCAGATCATGAAGATGGCACAGGAACTGGCAATGTTTCATTCTGTTATACGTAAGATCACCACGAGTCGAAGCCAAGTCAAGGGCAGCTAACAACAAAAATTTGTATTATATAAATTTGTGCTATAGAATCTAATCGTGAGATTTTATAAGGCATTTAAAATATGATTCCATTCATAAATTTTTATGTATATGCAGCTCCTGAGGAAGTTGAAAATAGTAGTATAATGTGAGGCATAACTGTATTCATTCATGAATTTGTTATTCTTTCAAAAACTCTTCAGTGAGTGTCTACTGCATGTTGGCACTGTGCCATGTGCTCAATGGATATAATGGGATATAACAGTGGGAATGAAAAACAGGCTCTTGCCTTTTTGCAGCTTATGTCGTAGATGGATATAGACCAAACACATGTACAATGAATCATTCAATATTTATGATTTGTAATAAGATATATGAAGAAACTACATACACTGGATCCTTATTTTATTTCTTATGTATCCAATAATGCAGAATTTTAAGATAATACAATTATCTATTTGCAATGGCTAGCCAATCAAGTTCAGAACATATTTTATTCTTTTAGAAAAACTATCTTAAAATTGCTTGTGACGGTCAATTGCCTTAAATGTTTAACTTGAACTGACAGATTTAAGTCTGTGCATGTAAAATGCTAAACCATTTGAGCAGTGTTGCCATCTCCAACTTCCTTTCTGTTTCAGGGTCTTTGGAGCTGCCATACTTCTTACCTCTACCCTGAATATGCTAATCCCATCGGCAGCCAGAGTGCATTATGGGTGTGTCATCTTTGTTAGAATCTTACAAGGACTTGTTGAGGTATGGAACTGCAGTATGATATCATTTTAAAATGAGCATGTTAACGATAGCCAGAAGATTATCTTTTCTTGATCTATAAATAATTTTATTAGACTGTGTATATGTACCATTAAAGTAAAAAAAAGGAAACATTGGAAAAGTTAGGTAATCCTATATTTTATCTATATACTATGCTAGACTATAGATTTGACTGGTTATCTCCCCTTCTCCAGAATTGAGTGGGATTAAGTGAATATTTCAGTGACTATTTGAATTAACAAAACAAAACAAGCAAATAACAAAAAATGGTTCTTTTTTTTAAAGTATTGTGGTAAGAATTTTTGAGTTTATCCTTTGCTGGTAATAAACCTGAATTAATTCTTTTTTAGAGTTTTATATTGAGCCCTTGTTGACTTTGAGTCAAGCCATCTGAATTTTCACAGATACATTCCATTGAATATACTCTTTGTCTTATTGTAATGATTGGTATTTGTTCCTTCAGTCTACAGATGTTAAAAGAATACCATTTAAAACTTTGAGTTTGGCCTACCTAGAGCCCCTTCTTTTTCCATGGAGTTGGTAGGTAAATCAGAGAAAAGTTTTAAGGCACTGAAAACATCCCTCCCAGTCCCCACCCCAAGGAAAAGAAAAAGAAAAAAAAAAAGAAAGAAAAAGTGATAGGATCAAAATAACAGGAAAGTGTTGACGGTTTTAAAAGCTTTAAGGTCTAGACACTACTTGCACTAAGTGTGAGCACCAAGAATCTAAGTGTTACCTTCCCCTGGATGGAGTCCTTTTATTTGGGAATCACTGAGTTTAACACCTCACTAAAAGGTATCCCAAATTTCTCTAACTGTTCAGAATTAAAGACAAACTGAGAAACACAAATACTGAGTCTTGTCTTTCACCTTAACCTGGCAGAGAATGGAGGCAGAAGGCAGACCTGAAGGTTGGGGAGAGTTTGGACTTGTCACTTAAAAGACGCCGTGTTTTAGTGGGCCTAGACTGAAGGCTTTCTAAATGGCATTTCCAGGAGGCAGCGAGAGCCATGAACAGCAGCTTTCCTTAAGACCTTGTGCCCATCGTATAGGCAACAACATCAGAGAAGGAAATGTGCTTATTTTCCACTGACCTTGAAATCTAAATGGTGATATATGCCTTTCCCTCATCACAGGGTGTCACCTACCCAGCATGCCATGGCATATGGAGCAAGTGGGCCCCTCCTCTAGAGAGAAGTAGATTGGCAACCACGTCCTTTTGTGGTGAGTGCTGTGTGCAGTTGTAATATGGTGGGTAGAAGTTTAGGAGCACCTTGTGAAAGAATTGAATGTTTGGTAAGCCTCATCTGTAAAGTCATCTTTTTTTTTTTTTTTTTTTTTGGTGAAGAAGAGTTTTTGGCCACCTTTTCAATTCCTTTCATTCTTATTGGTGCTCTTAAGTCCTCTATTTTTTCATGTGTTAATTTTGGTACTGTATTTTTTCAAGGAATGTTCATTTTGCCTAGGGTTTCAAATGTATTCATGGATGGTTTTTACAATACTCTTAACATGTTTAAATCTCTGTTTTGTCTTGAATAGGTGGGTGACATCTGCTTGTGTAGTCCTGTGATCCTGTGTATGCATATTTTTAAATAGTGTTAAATAGTTAAATAATAATATTAAATATTATTTATAGTATGGGTTCATAACCTGATTCGAAAGTGATGCATGAGTTTTGGATCCATGCACTTGTATTTGTACATATGATGTGGCTTTTTTTTTTTTTTTCTGGAGAGACCTTTTCACTATTTTTCATCCATAGCTTTCCTAAGACTTTCAAAAGATTTTCAAAGAAATTTAAAAGCACTTATTTATAGGGCGTATAGTACAAGTTGGAATTGCCGTGTGTGTTTTCTGGGGAGGAGGGAGTATGTGCATGGGTATGAGTGTGGATATACCTGAGTGGGCAAATGTGTGTTTGTATGAGCCAATCAAGGAACATAAGATGGAGTCAAGAATTTCCATGGGTTTCACTTACCTTCCTCCAATCCTTTTTCGGCTTTAGGTTCCTACGCTGGAGCTGTGATTGCCATGCCTTTAGCTGGCATTCTTGTACAGTATACTGGCTGGTCTTCAGTATTTTATGTCTATGGTATGTGGCATTTCTATACAATAGAGTTAAAAGAAATGTGCACGAGCTAAAAGAAAAGTAGTTGCAGGCAATGAAAGAGATCACTGAATATACTTTTGTCTTTATTCACACATTTTTTCCCCTTAAGAGTCTTTTTCCTGTATTCTGAATTCAAGAAAAACCTTTTACCTCTATTATTTTCCCTACGTTGCTATTTCTTGCTTTTATAAAAGTAACCACATTGCTGATGGGAACTTTGTGATGTATGGCATAAATTATCTTTGGTTATGGAGAAAAATAATCAAATTATTCTTGATTATAAGCTGAGTAGAAAGGAAGAGCTAGTAACAACTGGGTCTCTGCTTCTGCTTTCCTGGTCATTTCCCTGACCCTGCCTCCTTAAGATCGAATGGGGATAGAAAGGTGGGAGTTGGTGGAAGGGTTGATGCAACAATTCAGTTTTGTGATAAACTATATCAGCAGTCAGCTGATGTAGCAGTGCATCTGAGTTCTTGTGTCCCTCGAATTTAAGGAGGTTAGTTAAGGCCCCAAATTAAAATCGGAAGTGAAAAGGAACTCTAAATCCAAACACCCTTTCCAATCATTTTTTACCCACAAGCTGAAAGCTTCCCACTTCAAAGAATCTCTATAGTCTTTCTCTCTAAGAGGCATTTTTTATAATAACGAGGAAAGGAGAAATATAAGAGATCTGGATTCCAGCTGATATTGTCACTGATTAATACTGTCTTTGGAAATGGGCAGGAAAGTCTGAAAGATTAATGAAGTCATGTGGTGCAACAGTGTCTGGCTGCTTCCAAATTTGCCTTGATCCATTCCTATTTTAAAATGTTCTAAAGTAAAATCTAATGTTACAGAATCTTATTAAATGTTATTTCTAGTATGAGTTCTTAACCTGGTTCAGAAGCCATAGATGAGTTTTGGATCCACGAATCCCCTAAGTCACACTTGAACTTGTACATATGCTGTGTGTCCCCCGACCCAAGACCTTTTCATCACGTTTTTCATCCTTCACTTTCCTAAGACTTTCAAAGAATTTTAAAAGCACTTAATTTTAGGGTGTATAATACAAGTTAATACTGCCATTTATTAAATACTCTATTTTGTGACTTAACCCATTACTTAATTGAAAATACGATATGACTTTAAAGTAAGAGTATCAATTTCTGCAAGGCACTTACGAACACCAGTCTCATTATTTCAAGTTCTAACTCATGTAATATTTATCATTGAATAGTTCGAAGTCAAAGTGTAAACTTCAGATCATTTGAAAATAACACATCATAGTACATGCTATGTATAACAAAAATTGGGTCTTTGAGCCACATATTCAAGATTCAATAGTTGTATTTAAAAAATTACGAAATCCTATATAGTTGGTTAAGTTTAAAAAAAAGATGTATTTAAAGCAATGCTTGGCACAGAATGCATCCAGTAAATGGCAATGATTATTGTCACTAAATTACAGGAGCTCTCATTATTGAATGCTTATTTTGTGCCAAGCACTGTGCTGGTTGCTCTATATGTTACCTCCTTTTTCTCTACCTTTCTTCTATAAAAAGGAATCATTATCCCATTTATAGTGAAAGTTTTAAAAAATTCAGTTTCTGGTTTGATCATACAGCTAATGAATGACAAAACCATGATTTGAATCTGGGAAAGTCTTATTTTATAACCACTACACTTTATGGGATTTTCACACTCTGTCTTCAAACAGTGTTTGCTGTCATCGTTAGTAATTAATGGGAAAACGGCACATCAGAAGCTGTGGTATTAAGGAACACTCAGAAAAGATTGAACAAGCAGAAAAAAGTATTATAAAGATCAGGGACATTCAGACTGTTACCCAAGGGAGCAAGAGAATAGCATTAGGAAACAATGAAATGGTCAGCTGCTGGGAAATCAGAATAAATCACTTGGAATTCTTTCTATTATTAATGCTTATGGATTGATGTTACAGAATAAAGACGTGTTTTAATGGTGAAATGTTAAATAAAGAAAGGATGAAAAAGGACTTGCGAACAGCTTATTGTGTTAAAATTTATAACTTTCATTTGTCTGAAGAATGATCCATAGGCAAAAGTATGTACTAAAAATAATATAGTATATAGTCACAGAAAATGTTATTATATTAATTACATTTTTCTTGTAATATTTATAGCCACTTGGGCTTAAAGGATCTGCTGGATTTTATTCAGTAAGCTATTTACAGGATCTGGAAGCGTAACAGAAGAAGAAAGTGAGCATTTCTTTTTTCCAGAAATGCAGATCACTTTCATATATTTAAGCAGACAAGTAATAAAAGGTCTATTCCCAAACATAACTCTTTGAAGCCAGGAATTATGTCCTGTTTATCATATTTCTCACACTTAGCAGAGTGCCTGGAACAGTAACTGTTCAGTAAATACTTACTAGATGTATGAATGTGTTCAAAACACCACATCCATTTAATAATTATTTATTGTTTCTTGTGTACCAGGCATTGTTTAATAGAGACAGAGAAAGAAAACCACAGGGCGAGTCTTCAGGAAGCTTGAAGTCTAGTGGTAAAAAACAAGAAGAGATGTCTAAAGCCTGTGGGAGAAGCTCACATTCTCTATCGTATAGAATGTGTTTAATGATAAGAATATTGCAGTTTTATTCCAGCAAAATGACTGTTAAAGTGAAGTATTTGTGATAGCTTTCTTTGACTTCCTCCTTTTGCATCCTTACTTGCAGGAAGCTTTGGAATGATCTGGTACATGTTTTGGCTTTTGGTGTCTTATGAGAGTCCTGCAAAGCACCCTACTATTACAGATGAAGAACGTAGGTACATAGAAGAAAGCATTGGAGAGAGTGCAAATCTTTTAGGTGCAATGGAAGTAAGAACTTTATTATGGTGTATATTCCTATTCTTATTCCCCATGCCACCCTCCTTCAACCAACCAACTCTATGAGTCTATATTCAACAAAGCTAATTTGATATCAATCATGATTTTTTTAAATCCATCCATATTCCCTGAGCTATTTTAGGAATGTTTACCACTTCCTCCATCTGTAATTTCTTTTTTCCCTGTATCTTTTTTTAAAAAAAAGCATCTTCTAAATCTACCCTACATTATAGCTATGGCTGCAAATAGAAACAAGTTTTTAAAAACAGTTCAATGTAATTTCAGCAAATTCAACCAATATTTGTTAATTCTAAATTATAGGAAATTCTGAATCACCTTGCACTGTCACGAAAAGAGCTGTTTTGTTTATTGAATATTTCAAATGTGGGTTTTATATATGCATATTTGTATGTGATTCAGGAAATAGTTAATCGATAATTACCTAATAATAGGTGGCACAAAAAAATTCTTAAGTTCTTAACATAATTTAACCATTTTCTTGATAAACTGTCATTTCTCAGAATTTTTATTGTGAAGGTCAACTGTTGCAAAGATGATCTTGTGAAGCCATTTTCTGATTATGGTTTGGTTTCTTGGACAGGATCTGCCTACTGAGAGAGAAAAAAAAAAAAACAGTACTATTTCAATAATACAAATGCTTTAGTCCATGTGACATGAATATATCTTCAATATTAAATGAAGTCACCTGATATTACCAAAATACAAGAAAAACAAAAACAAAATACAGTTAATGAAAGTCATATAAAGAGACCCAAACCAAAACCCACTGCCATCGAGTCGATTCCGACTCCTAGCAACACTATAGGGCAGAGTAGAACCGCCCTGTAGAGTTTCCAAGGAGCACCTGGCGGATTTGAACTGCCCACCTTTTGGTTAACAGCCCTAGCACTTAACCACTACACCACGAGGGTTTCCATAATGAGACCAGGGTTTCCATAATGAGAAAGATTCTATAAACCAGCAACCTAAGCAGTAACTCAATTTCCACTTTCTTTTAGTAGGTTTCCCCCTCTTCATTCTAAGTGTTTTTGATTCTAGCCTTGATTCTCTATTCCTTAGAGAATGGCCATCTTTGACATCTCATCCTACGTTAAAAAAAAGGTCTGTCACCCATTGTTGCTGCATATAGCTTGGCTTTTAATGAAGAAAAAAAAAGTATTGGATATCACTCAGAAGTTAAACAGCAGTGGTTTAAAAAAAAGATCCTTACATTGTGGTGTTTCGAGAGCTGAATAGATTGGCATTAGGATTTCCCCCTTCTTATAGGGTCGCTGTGTATCGGAGTTGATTCGATGGCAGCAAGTTTTTTTTTTGGTTTCTTTTGGTAAACGGACTTGTAATTTCTTTCTCACAGTGGCTATTCAAGAAACAAGTGGCGACGTAGGGGTGCGAGGGTTGGCAGCATGCCCTGCTGCTCCCCAGCTGCAGGTGCTGTGTTGTTAGCTGCTGGGGAGTGTGCTCTCACTCAGGTGAACCCCTTGTGTGCAGACTAGAACTTATCCATAGGGTTTTGAAAGCTGTTAACCTTTTGGAAGAAGACTGCCAGGCCTATCTTCCCAGATGCCTCTGGGTGGGTTAGAGCCACCAGACTCTCAGCTAGTAATCTAGGGCTTAGCCGTTTGCACCACCCAGGGACTCATAGCACTTGCTTTGAGGAGAAGCTAAATATAGGCTTGTCTTTTTTTTTATGATGGGTTCAGAAACCCCGGTGGCATAGTGATTAAGAGCTATGGCTGCTAACCAAAAGGTCAGCAGTTCAAATCCACCAGGCGCTCCCTGGAAATCCTATGGTACAGTTCTACTCTGTTCTATAGGGTCACTGTGAGTTGGAATCGACTTGACGGCAACAGGTTTTGTTTTGTTTTGTGGTGGTTCAGAGCAAAGGCCTGGTGTTCTACTTCCAAAAAAGATCAACCATTGAAACCTGTAGAGCACAGTTCTACTCTGACATGTGTGCAGTTGCTAGGAGTCGGAATCTACTCCAGGACAACTGGTCTGCTTTATTCATATGTCTTTCATAGCTGTTTGTTTTGAGTCTGGTTTCAATTAAGAATCACACATTGCAGTTAACTCTAATGTCTCTTAAATATCTTTTTTTCTTTAAAATGTTTGAATTTAAATATAACATATACATAGAAGAATGCACAAAGCATAAGCAAACAGCTTGCTGAAATTTTATAAACCGTACATACCTGTGAAAACCAGCACCTGGTTCAATAAATAGAATGTTATCACAATACCATATGCCCCTCTCTGGCTCCTAGTAATGGTTAAGGCACAAAATTAGATACTTTTACATTTGATAAAGTACTTTACCACCTGAAGAGGAAAGGTTTTTCAGTGGAAATGGTCCCTAGCATGAATAAAAGTAACACCTTAGCAGAAAAAGTTATTTACTTCTAATATTATGAAGTCATGGCCTATAAAAGTATATTATAGTGCAGACTTCCCTGTGCTTGGCCATTTTTAGTACCTTGACGTAAGTGTATCCACCTGGTACCCTTTCCCCAGAGTATATTGAAATTTTTGAGAAATAGCACTTTTTGAATCCGTCTATGAGGTCGTCACTGTAAATTTTTATTCTAAGCCACAGTACTCATTTACATACCATTAGGACAGATTTTTTGTTTTATTTGTTTCTCTTTTGAATTGTATGTATTTGTGATGATGACAGAGTAATCCCTTATATTACTTTCAAAATGCTCTTTAAAAGGCTTAATTACGGTCACAATCAATACTTGCAATTTTGAGGATTCATGTCTAGGAATAATTACTAAATCTGTGTCAAAAATTTTTTGCCTCCTCTCTTACTAATTTGGATAGGTTCAGTGCCTCAAATTAACATTAAAAAAAAGTTATTTTAGTCTATTTTTTCTTTCTTAAATGGTATATTGTTCAAAATAACATAATTGAGACAATGTTCTAAAAGATGAGAGACATTTTTGACATATTAGCCTTGGGGGGAAATACTTGGTTTATATTTGGGAATATACAGGATTTTTATGTAAACTAAGTCTGATTTTTTAAATAGGTGCCGTAAGCAAAGGCAATCATATTTAAGTTGTTGACTTTGAGCTTGGCCTGAATTTTGTAAATATCAAATATTTGTGAATATCATAACTAGTTATGGCGGGCTCAGGGTGTGCTGGGTGGCTAAATTCTATAACCCAGCTGTGTAGACTTGAGAGTTCACAGAACCTTGCACTCCAGTGTCACAATTGATACCCACTGGCTCTCAAGACAATTTATAGATTGGTAGTGGAATCATTGACTTTAGGTAGGTTCTGGAGTGTTGCACTCCTAATTTTTCTTATCTTTATCCTCCCAGCTCTATTAAATTCTCAGAAAGTTTTGGGTGAAATGTTTTGGATACCAACAGGGTCACTGATTTGACAGTGAGTTTCAGCTGAAGCATGATCACTGCCATAAAGATGAAAAACAAAAACAACATTCCCTTCCCCTCCAAAAAAAAGGAAAACGAAGCAAAACTTAGGCACTAAAAGTTTGTGCTTTTGAATTACTTTTCTATAAACACGTAACCTTGTGTATTCCTAAAGCTGGAAGGAGAGGCTGATAACTTTCTTCTCTTCTGTTCATTAGCCATGTAGCTAAACCCACCTGGATTGTTGCAGTGAATGGCCTCCTACCTCCCGCCCACATGCTCCTCATGCCACGCCATACTCATCCCGGAGATGCGAAGTACCCTATCATTCCCATTTACGTCAGAAAATATTTTAATGGTCAGAATGACTCTTTTTTTGGGATTTCAGAAATTCAAGACTCCGTGGAGGAAATTTTTTACATCTATGCCTGTCTATGCAATCATTGTGGCAAACTTCTGCAGAAGCTGGACTTTTTATTTACTGCTTATTAGTCAGCCAGCGTATTTTGAGGAAGTCTTTGGATTTGAAATCAGCAAGGTAAAATATCGTTATTTAAATATTGGAAGACTTTTGTGTTTGTTAAGTGAATATTAAGTTCCTCTGCCAAGATTGTTGTCTTCTAAATTTTATAAGTTATTCATTCATTCTTTTGTTTATTCATTCAACAAATAACTGATGGGAAACAACTGGTGCAGGGAATACAGACAACACAGAATCAGTCCCTGCCCTTATGGAGCTTACATCCCAACTGGGGTGGACGGCAGTATAGCCTTCTTCCTGGAATAAAACATAGCTGCCTTTAAGTCTCAGGTCAGTGACAACATAACAGTGAAGGAAACAGTATACTATTCTAATGAAGTTATATTTATATTCTTACCAATCTAACTCTTCCTCTTCAATGCTTTAAGAAATCTGTCCAGATAAAAGATAGGAGAATAGCAAAAAAAAAAAAAAAAATCCAGAAAAAGTCTTGCATTTTGTTCACCTAGTTTATTCATTTAACAAGCATTTTGTTGAACATGATATACTAAGCTTTGCGTTGCATTCGGAAATAAAATATGGTTTCTGTCCTCAAAGACTTCACAGTTTGGTGGAGTAGATGAAAAAGTTACTAATTACAGAACTGAATGTTAAGTGCCATAGCCATTTGCATGCGGCTATGGAAATGTAATAATTTTGAAATTTTTAGGTAAAGGTAAAATGAAAATGAAATAAGAATACTACTTTATATTTACGTGGGAGGTTGAAATTTAAAGTTACTTTCGTATCCATGAACAACCTTATTTGGTTGACCAGTTGGGTAGCTAGCATCAGTTTCATTTAACTAACAGTGAAACAAAAACAAAGGAAGGTATTTAAATTGCCCAAGACCATGCTGATAATAAATGACAGAATCAAATTTAGACTCAGAACCTTTGATAGCTGTTAGTATTCCTTCTTACTGTACCATTTAAAATTTAGGTAAACCATATATTTATTCAAGCATTTAGAATGTATTTGTTGAATGCCAACCATGTGCCAGGCTTTTTGCTAACTCCTAAATACAGTTGTCTGTAATGGCAGTGGTTTTGCTATTTCTCTTCATGTCATTACGTAAGTCCAGCTGGGCTCACTATTCGTATTATGTCTCTACTTGAAAGACTATCCAAGGCCTGGGACTAAAGAAAATCCGAGTATAGGAGTAGCTATTCTAAGAGCTCTTTTGTAATCCCTGTTTCTAAGGAAACTGTTGCCTCCCTCCCTGAGAAGAATGGCTGCTTCAGGCAGGGCTCTTCTCCCTGGAGCTGATCAAACATCGCAGGGTACCCTTTGGGAGCTCTGAGAGGTGTTACACTTCTCAACAAAGGCTGCTGGAGGTGCAAGTCCATTTTCATAATCTAGGACGAATATGACACTGAGAGGCTATTAATAAAGCCAGCTGTCATGGAGGGAGTGAAGGAGCCACCTGATGTTAATGAGACTGTGTGGTCATTCTGGCCCTGTGGCTCCAATTAATTGAAAATGCTTGAGTAAAAGCAGTGACATTTTGCAAAAACTAATTGTAATAACCAGATGGGTTGATTTGATTCACCTGTTATATTTTTAACTAAAATCTTGGATAAATGCTACACACACAGATTTATTTGGAGATTTTGAATAGACTGGTAGAAAAAGGCTCTCACCTTAAAGGTGTGAGAGGAAGTGATGAGGAAAGAGAGCATGGGCTTTGGATCATTACTGATGTGGCTTTGAATCCACGCTAGACAGCGACTTAAGAATACATTAATTTGCACTCCTAATTTTCTTATCTATAAAATAATAGTATTAAAACCTTCTTTCAGAATTTTAGCAAAATTTAAGTGAGGCAAAATATTTACACGGGAGCTAGTTCTTCCCTATCTTTGTTAAATTGGGTATCCTATGGACAAAACCACAAGTGCTATGGCTTAATATTCAATCCAGGCACATTGGCTCAGTTAAGGAAGAATTACACATATATCTTAACCTATGCTCATAAGTAAAATTTTTTAGCTCCTTGAGAATGGCATCTCAGGGGAGGCCAATGCTAGGATTAATCAGGAACAGATTTGAGACATCAGATTACAGAAGCCAGCCAAATGAGAAGAGACATTTATTTTCAGCCTCATTTTTAGGGGAAGAGTAGTGTTGAGTGGTTGTACTTTGCTCTAGGATACCAGCCAGTTTCTGAGCAGGATATGGATCAGATGGGGAAAGAGGAAATCCAGACTATGACTCAGAGAAGCAAAGAGGAAGGTGAGGCAAAGTCTATTGATTTGGGTTATCTATGAAAAATCAATCAGTTATAGACTCCAAACATTTAGCCTACTCTTGCAAAAATCTTAACGAGCAAACTGCTGTGCCATTATCATGAATAATGATACAGTAAGAAGGTTTTGATCATCCTGACTAGGTGTCAAGTGATTACTCATCATAAGTCACTCAAAGCTGAGAAGACAGTTGAATAATTTTCATGAAGTTCAAAACTCCTGTGACCCTGTTGAGGTCACATACAGAATATGTCTACATATTGCCTAGGAAACTGGGAGATTCAGTACCCTCAAAAGCAAGTCAAAATCCAAAACCAAACCCATTGGCATCGAGTTGATTCTGGCTCATAACAACACTATAGGACAGAGTAGAGCTGCCCCCATAGGGTTTCTAAGAAGGAGCTGGTAGATTTGAACTGCCCACCTTCTGGTTAGCAGCTGAGTTCTTAATTACTATGCCACCAGAGCTGGGCTAAAATATCCCCAAATTTATGTCTATTCAACCTCGGTTGTTAGTTGTTTGCATTTCCCGTAGAGTGTCCCACACACATTTTGCTGAGAGAGCAAATCAGTGAAGTAATCAAATGTTTCTTTGAGTGGATAGTAAATAGCAGAGGATGTTCAATTCAAGAACTTTTGACAAATCTCAAATTCTGGGTCAAACTGCAGGCCAATTATGTGGACTTAGGAAACCTAGGTCATTCTTCTAATGAATATTACAAATACTACATGCAATTATATGCAAATCCTAACATGGTACCTTTCAGAATGTTTCAAAGGTGTCTTTCCCCACACTAATTGCTTTGAAGGTTTCTACTTCAGTTAAGGATAAAGAACCACTTTTTCAAGATGTCATTCACAAAAGCAATGATATTTGGCCTAATGTTAGTTCAGCTTATACCTTTATTTATCTCAGATTTATTGAGTTCCTAATTGCCAGGCTTCTAGCTAAACTGAGCGCATTTATACTTGTTGTCTGGTTTATTTGATTTTTCTCAAAAAGCAGTGGTGCTGCACACAGTGGTTAGGGAAGAGCTCAGTCTTTGGACTCAGAACTGACTCAATACTTGGCTCTGACAATCAGGTAACTACTCTAAGTCATAGTTTCTTCATCAATACAATGGGAATATAATAGTAGTAGCTTCCATCTGGGGTTGAAGAGAGAATTAAATTACCTGAAATTACTTTAGATCATTCACTATTTCAATTAATCATTACACCAACCCAACCAAGTTTATGATCACTACACTGTATACCACTGTAAAATAAAACAGAATCCTTGTTTTAAACCTTCAATAATCTAATTGAAAAAACATACACAAATAATATCGAGTAGTTACCATGTAACATTCCAGTCACTGTTCTTCAAAGTATACTTAGTAAGAAACTTCCTATACATGTTTATATTCAAAATTTGCCAAGTCCATGTATATAGAAATATACACGGAAAATGCATTTTATTCATGCTTCCTGCCTTCATAGTTCCTAGAACAAAGTCTAAAGGTAGTGGTAAAAAATGCTTGTTGAATTGATGCCGGTTGTTAGGTTTTTGATTGGGCTATTTAGTCTAAAGTTAGTGTAGAAACCGTGCACCACCGTATGGCAATGTGACCAAGTATTGTTACTCGACATAGAAAATGGGTAAATTGAAGAATTGATCTGATTTTTCTGGGCTCATAGTCTATAGAAACTAAAACCATGCTATAAAACTCACAAGAAAAAATATATATAAGATGAAATTAAAGTTTTTAACTTTATTGTGAATTTAAAAATGAATTTTTCAAATATAGTCTCTTCAGAGTTTGTAGAATATTTCTCCTCTCTCTCTTCCCCATTTTCTCCAGTTTTCCCCCCTTACTCTCTCTCTCTTCTTCACTCTCTTTGTTGGTGAATTAGCACAAACATATATAAGAATATAAAGTGGACACATATATGTGACTCACTCTGTGATGGGTTTAAGGATGGTTGATTCAGAAGCTCAACATTTACTGACTCAAAACACAACAAAAAATAAGTATTCCCTTCACCTAGAAGGTATAAAGAGGTCAAAGTAAATTTACTCAACTTTTTTTTTTTTTTAATTCTGTTTTAAGTTATTACTTATTCTAGTAATGTGTAAGTGGTCATTTGGAAAGTTTTTTTTTTTTTTTTTTCCTTTTTTGTCCATAAAGAGTTTATGTTGGATTCAGAAAACCAAGATCATGGAGTCACTCACATTATTTATGGTCACGTATATTTCTCCCCTTGTTGGTTTTCATCAGGTTGGCATGCTATCTGCTGTACCCCACTTAGTAATGACAATTATTGTGCCTATTGGAGGACAAATTGCAGATTTTCTTAGAAGCAAGCAAATTCTTTCAACTACTACCGTTAGAAAGATCATGAATTGTGGTGGTAAGTACATAAATGGCGTTAAGGGCATGTTTTTCACTTCACTAAGTTCTTATCTACTTGAGTGAATAACCTTTTTTGTATGTTGCGTTACTTAGTTGTAGTTAAATTTGTTCCTTGATTGTTCATTTAAAATGATTTTCCCATCTCGCTTCAAACTCTCTATAACTCCACAATAATGTATCCCACCATGCGTCTGTCAGTTTGTTGTACTGTGGTGGCTTGTGTGTTGCTGTGATGATGGAAGCTATACTACTGGCATTTCAAATACCAGCATGGTTACCCATGGTGGACAGGTTTCAGCGGAGATTCCAGACTAAGAGAAGCTAGGAAGAAGGACCTGGCAATCTATTTTTAAAAAACTTGGCAAGTGAAAACTTTTTAAATAGCAGAGGAACAGTGTCCAATGGACCAGGGCACTGTTTGGTTCAAAACTGACTCAATGGCACCTAATACTGTATCATTTGTATTTATTGTAACTAACTTGACCCTTCCCATCATTGAAATTTTAGGTTGCTTTTGATGTTTTAACAATACAAGGAGGGCTAATCATCATAATTAGCAATCATCTCAGTGCATAAACTATTACTATTATTATTTTTTAACATAGAGCCCCTGAAATGGAATTGTTAGGTCAGTAAGTACGAATGCTTTTAGCACTTTGGGCTTATTTGTAAAATTTACATGAATTTCTCAATTGTTTCCATATGTTTCCTTCGGAAGGTTTTGGCATGGAAGCAACACTGCTTCTGGTCGTTGGCTACTCTCACACTAGAGGGGTAGCTATCTCCTTCTTGGTACTTGCAGTGGGATTCAGTGGATTTGCTATATCCGGTAAGATACTTTTTTTTTTTTGTGCTTGCAACATCCTGGTTTTTGGCTTGTAATTATGAACATATATTTTCTGCTTTCCTCATTAATATTTTGACTATCAAAAAGGTTTTCTCAGCATAGTTCCACCAGAAAAGAAGAATTAAAAATTTTTTAGATTTGATATTACTTGTTTTCCCCTTCTTACCTCTCCCCCCACCCCCAATTTTTTTTTTTGGTTATAGTAGACCAAAAACATTTTCTCCTCTCTGTGGAGAATTATTTAACCCATATTACTGGTAAATACTGGATGAGGAACCATACATCATTCCATTCTTATCATATCCTTGAGCTAAATCATCAGAAAGTAGTTACTAAGCACATGCTATGTAGCCAGTAACTTGGAAGGAGTTGTGAATACGGCAGAGAATAATTTATAGGCATTTACTTCTAAGAGGTTGAGGATTCTCTGAGTGAAAGCTTATGTGTATATTTCAGGTTTCAATGTTAACCACTTAGATATTGCTCCAAGATACGCCAGTATCTTAATGGGCATTTCGAATGGTGTTGGCACATTGTCAGGAATGGTTTGCCCCATCATCGTTGGTGCAATGACAAAGAACAAGGTAAGAGGGAGCAAAACAGATATCAGTTGTAGAGGATTCCCTATCATGGTTGGGAAAAGAGTTAGTATGTCCTCATTAGGAGTCTTTTTCTGAAGCAGTTACCCCACTTCTGAGTAGGGAAGGTAATTGAGGCTCAGAAGAAAACATCTCTCTAGGGACTCTGAGGAGCTTACTTCCCCAACCTCTACGTACCTTTTAACATTTCTGATATCCCTGGTGTGATGAATACCCTTTTGCTTCTAGAGTATTAGAAAAGGCAAGCAGAAGTCGTCTGAGATTTATTTGTAAACCTCAATACAGACTCCTCTGAAGCTATCCATGGAAGAATGTTTTTATGGCTTATTTATAGAGTTTCAAAATCAGAGTTTACAAGAAGGAAATAAAAGGAGGGGGAGAGAAAGATATTTAAAATCAATGGAAATTAAAGAGAGATTGTGATTTAAAAAAATTAGCAGACAATAGATATATTTGGAATTTTATTTCAGAACCTTAAAAAAATTTTATATTTTAAATAATGAAAATCATGGCATTTTAGAAGGTTTCTTTCTATTAGCATGTTTGCTGTATATAATCACAACATAGGTTTCCATTTAAGATAGTGTTTCATGAAAAACTCGATAGTGGAGCATTCAGTGAAGATGTTAAGCTTTCAATCATGGGAAATTTATTCTCACAGTGCCACTTTTTGTCACTGCAGTCACGTGAAGAGTGGCAGTATGTCTTCCTGATCGCTGCTCTAGTCCACTATGGCGGAGTTATATTTTATGCAATATTTGCCTCAGGAGAGAAGCAACCCTGGGCGGACCCTGAGGAAACAAGTGAAGAAAAGTGTGGATTTATCCATGAAGATGAACTCGATGAAGAAACAGGGGACATTACTCAAAATTATATAAATTATGGTACCAGTAAGTCCTATGGTGCCACAACACAGGCCAATGGAGGTTGGCCCAATGGATGGGAAAAGAAAGAGGAATTTGTACAGGGAGAAGTACAAGACTCATACACCTATAAGGACCCAAATGATTATTCATAACAAAGCTAATTGCTGGATTTATTTTTAGTGTTTGTGATTAAATTGTGATTGCACAAAAATTAAAAAAAATGTGGTGTAAACATGTTAACATATCAACCTGGAAAGTCTTGCTGTAAAAATGAAATCAAAACAATCCCATAAAATTGCCATGAAGTGCAATCTGTAGAAGTTGTGAAATTCCATCATTTCCATTCGAGTCATCTGTTCTTGCATTTGTGATTTAAAGGTTGACCGGTCAAAATCGTACAAGCAAGTAGTTACTCATTGGGTCCATCACCATTTAAGAAAGCATCACCATTCAATAAAGCACAACTAAGGCAGGTAGCACACTCCATATCACAAAGGTTAGGAAGCCAAAGCTAACTGATCATGAAAAAATGTGCTTATATATTTGTTACTCTGTAGAGCAAGATATCACACAAAAGTCATGTTTAACCAAAAATGGAACTGTCATGTTTGCTGCATCAGGCATTGGTGACATTTGTTGAGTCTAAATCATGGAACTGGGATATCTCTCAATCAGAGAAGTATATCATGAGCTAGCAACTAGCAAGGTGTGTTGAAGAATTATCGAGATTATATAATGTGGGATATTTTGGTGAACCTCAAAAGGAATATCTTGCAGTGTTTTATATGAAATGCTTGGGCACAAATATTTATTTCTGTGAGAGAGATCTTGTGAAGTGAGGGGTATGCTTCATGTTCTTCCATTCATTTACCTAACAGTATAAAGCACTTCACATTTCAATAAAATTCAACTTTTTGTGTAGCATATCAGATAACTTTTTTGCAAAAAAAAATATAAAAAAGAAATAGACTTCAGTGTATTTTTTATTACAACTTTGTACTGGTTGTAACTTGCGTTAGGAAAAAAAAAGATATATACACCTTTAAGAATCTAATAAGAAATTTACAAAGAAGACATAGCCCTTAAAATGCAATATTAAAAGCAAAGATACTAGAAAAATCATTTAGATATCTTTTTTCCTTAATAATTCAATACTGTATGAAACTTGTGCCACAGTGCTATATATAATATGAAAAGAGAAACTTAATAGAGTTATTGTAAGTAGACAATTTTATTATTTAAAGTCCCATTTAAAAGATATTTGTCTAAAATATATAGAACAATAAATTATATTAAAATTATAGCTATATATCTTATACATATCCATGCACAGAAACATAATAAACAATCTTTACACAAAACCAAAAATAGCATACACCTAAATGTTGGGGTAGGGGATTGAAATTTCTACTTTCATAAAGTCATAGAATTTTAGATGGGGAAGAGGCATTTTGCTTGTCATTTCTTAATATAATTCAACAGGAATTGCAACATTTGTGTACCAAGCAATAAGTGCAATGCATAAAATTTCCTGTCTGTATGGTATCTTCATTTTGCTTGTGGTAGCTGTTTGGGTGGTTGGGATGATTTTTTTTGTTTTTAAGAAGTTCACATCAGATCTCTTCAATGCTCTAAAATAGTAATAATGCATTTCCCAATTCAAATCAAACTATTATTGGTGTATTTAATTGTCTCTTCTGGATATTTGATATGTTCATTGTATTGTGCTAGTGACTGGAGACCCTGCTACTGCAAATATAAAACATAAAGTTTGTTAAAAAAATGCAAACCATTCTTGACCTTAAGAAAAATAAAAATACCTTTTGCTTTGTGTCTCAAAGTGATGTAATGTGGTCATAACTTTTGTTGTGTTGAATGAAAAGATATGGACTGTCATTTTCTTGCTGCAAAAAAAGTGTTAATAAAATATCCTATTTATCCTTTTATAAAAAATACATTAATTTGGATTTGTTTGACTTAGTGTTTAGCTTTTATGTGAATTTAGCTTATGGATGTGCCACCATGCCAAATCTCTGCTTGAGAACAACAGCCTTTTTAGCCACTTGAAGTTTCATGGAAGAATGTGGTATTCATTAGATTTTCTGGGATGTGGATTCTTAGAGTTTTAAGGCAAGAAGTAGGTTTCTGAGTCAAGCTCCATCTTTCGGTGATAGTCTTCTCACAACTGCTGCTTAAAGAACAGTTTAGGGAAAAAATGCAAAACTTGTCAGACCAATGACACTGCTAACATTGATTACACGCTTACCCTTTGCTGGACACTACCCTCATCATTTTACGTATAATACGTTATATAACAGTCCCTGGGTGGTGCGAATAGTTAACCATTTTGACTGCTAACTGGTTTGAAATTCAAGTCCACCCAGATGCATCTGGGAAGAAAGTCCTATCAATTTTTTTTTTAAAAAAATCAGCTATTGAAAACCCTGTGGAGCACAGATGTACTGACACACGTGGGGTCACCTGAGTCAGAACTGACTTGATGAGTTGACCACAACTGGGTATCTTATATAGCACCACAATGACCCTCCAAAGTAGGTACTCTTTATTTCCGGCTTAAAAATCAATAAAGGGAACGGATCTGATAAAAAGGACATACACATGTTATGGATTTAGAAGGAAATTATTACAATTAGCTGTGCTGTTGTTGTTTTTATGTTTATTTTCTTTTTTCACCAGGTTTTTATCAAATAAATAAATGAATAATTTATTTCTCAATTCAACCACTACCCCCATGCCCACCACTCATACCTCAGAGTGTATGTGGTGGCGGGGAGGTGAGGGAACATATTTTCTCTCCCTACAATCCTCTGCATAAGGAAACTCAGCCAGAGACCCGGCCTAAGTCTTCAGGAGGCTCTCATGCCATCTCCACATAACTTGATGACAGCAATGAAAATGTCTTCAATCTGTTGTTGCTGCTGTTAGGTGCTGTTGAGTTGGTTCCCACTCATAGGGACCCTACAGGACAGAGTAGAACGGCTCCATAGGGTTTCCAAGGAGCAGCTGGTGGATTTGATCTGCCGACGTTTTGGTTAGCAGCCAAGCTCTTAATCAGTATACCACCAGGGCTCCGTCTTGAATCTAGTACTGCATAATTTCCAAAATTCCATAACACAAAAGCTCACATTCCCTGTAAGAAAGTTGTTCTAATGATGCCTCCAAATATCACCACTGTCCACGTTCATTTTCTCTTGTCTCCATCATACAAAGTCATGACCCCCTTCTCCTCCTCATCCTTCCCTTTTCCTCCTTCTCGTCACAATGCCCATACCCATCCCGATCTTTATATTTATCTCAAATTTTGCCATTTGCAAAATTCTTCCTCGTGCACTACACTATTATTCCCTCACGGCTGCCTGTAAAATAGAAAGGTCTTGTATTATTCACATTTCTATTTTCGAAGGAAGGATACTGGGACTAAGGATATAATAACTTCATAAAGATTTCCCAGGCAGAGATGGAGTTAGAATAGAGATCCCCTCACTGTGGTAAGAGCATTTTCTTTCAAATCACTTTCTTGCTCTTCTGATTATAAAAGTGGTACTTGTTTATTGGGGGGCTGGGAGAATCTTCATTAGGTGAAGAATAGCATTAAAAAAAAAAAAAAAGAACATGAAGGTAACCAATCACTCTGCTACCCAGAGGTAAGCACTATTAACATTTCCAGAATCTTTCCTGTGAAAAATGCGCAGAAAACTCACACGTATTGTGTAATCTGCAAATTTGAGAAATCTTGCTTGATATACTGCAGCAACCTACTTTTTCCATTTACCAGTATTTCATGTGTGTTTTCCTGTTTAAATGATAGAGTTCTGTAGCCTAATATTCTATTACAGGAAACCCTGATGGCCTAGTGGTGAAGTACTACAGCTGCTAACAAAAGAGTCGGCAGTTCCAATCGGCCAGGCGCCCCTAGGAAACCCTATGGGGCAGTTCTACTCTGTCCTATAGGGTTGCATAAACTATATTTAATCTATTTATTTAACTAATACTTTATGCATTAACAGTTTCATTATCTTCAATATTTGTACCCTTCAACAATTACCTTTACACCCTTCTCCTTTTATCTTTCTGCTTATGTGGATATTTTAGGTTTGTAAAGTCACATATACACACCTTTAATCTCTATAACCGTGAAGGATAATTAAGTTACCATCTATGATGTATTATTTCTGTGTTTGCCTGCAGAGAGGACTACCAGCAATTGGCTTTTCTGGAGTTCATTTACTAATTCACTTGACAAATGTTAATTAAGCACCTATGTTGTGTGAGGTACAGGGGATACAGTGGTGACAAGACAGACCCAGTCCCTTCTTTTGTGGAGCTTAAAGTCCAGTATCCTCCCCTCCCCAACCCTAAGGTGTTTGTGGCACCCTCAGTGGTGGTCAGGTGGTACAGATGTGACTGAGAGGGACACCTGGGCACAAGGTCCTCTCTAACCTATTTGAGAATTTTTCTTAACTCAAAAACTCCCCAAAGTGAACTGCTATCAAGATGATCCTCATGTCAAGATTTTCTTTTTTTAAGTTTCACGTGAGGAAGCTCTTAGTGCCCTCAGAGATCTCTATGCCACAGTGAGTGTAGGGCAGTTGGGGGAGACCCACATCAAACATCCGGTGCCTGGATCTCTGCAGAAGGGGAGATAGCCTGGAATTCTAAGCATATTTTCCAGTTCTACTTCAAGTTTCTGTCCTGCTTGTGTTCCTTCTCTGGGCTTCCCATGATGGATATATCTCTTCCCATTTGCTTCCTTCATCTACATGCTGTGTCCCAGTTTTAGCCACAAACAGTGGCTACTGGAATTGAATTCTTTACCATAGTCATCTAATTAGAAGGGTTTTTGTCTCTTCTTTTTTTCTTTCTCTGGATCCTCATGAAAGACCTCAAGACTGAATTTTTACTCAGCTTCTGTCAAAAACACTTTCTTTGTGAAGGTTGGCCTAATGCTAATTCGTTCAGTCCCTTAAATGTTCAAGCTTCTCAAAGCCTTTCCCCAATGTGCCCAAAAAACCAAAAACCCATTGCTGTCAAGTTGATCCCAACTCATAGTGACCCTATAACACAGCATAGAACTGCCCCACAGGGTTTCCATGGAGCACCTGGTGGATTCCAACTGTTGACCTTTTGGTTAGCTGCTGCAGCTTTTAACCACTACGCCACCAGGGTTTCCTAAAAACAGCATAATCTGGACATATCATCCTGTCCCCTTCCCGAATTGAGCAGCTTTTATTGAATAATACCCTTGGCTTTTACCAAGAACAAATACAATCAAAAGACCTCTTCAGTTTTGCAGTTTTGTTAAATCACTTTTGAGGATATGTTTTATTAGTTTGCCCAACATGCATTAAATACAGTTCCTTGTAACTCTAAGAGTTTGAGGAATGCATTCCTGATGCATTAGTACACAACAACTAGAAATGAAAAGACCTGGAGCCATCATGTTATCTTCTTTGTCTCATTCTCTAAGAAGCTTGGAGACTTTTTTTTTTTTTTGGCACAATTGCCCTTTTTATCTCCCTTTCTCATTTATGTTTGGTTTCTCCCTTTCACCATTTATTTGTTTAGATATTATTGATCTTTGATTGTATTATAGAGGGCTATGAATGAGGGGTCCAGGAATGATAGTAACAGTAAAAAAAACACAGACATTTATATAGGGCTTCTGAAATGCCAGCCACTGTTCTCAGGGTTTTTTCGTATATCAACTAATTTAATTTACACAATAATGCTGTCAGGTAGATATTATTGTTATCTCCTTTTATAAAGTTAAATAACTTATACAAGGCCAAAATGCTAAGAGGGAGTGAAGTCAGGATGTAAGCCCAGGTGGTCAGGCTCCAGATTCTATACTCTTCAATGTTATACTCCGCTGCCTCTAAATATGTGTGTGACTTTGGGAAGTTACTTCATTTCTCTGAGCCTCAATTTTTTTCATCTATAACATGGCACACTAATAGTTTGTAGCTGATTTGATGATTAAATTAAATAACATATATGGAATATTTAACACAGCATCCTGCATATTAGTAGATGTTTAACAAATGTAGTTTCCTTTGCCCTTCTCCCATGGTGCTAAGTAAATATAAGGTATTAGCTCTTTAAGTGCAACTTCAGTGTAAGATTTATCACATTTGGTCATTCTGGAAAGCATCCTGAGATTTTTATTTTTACTGCTACTAAATTACTCAGGTAAACTACCAGAATTATTTTTCTATTTATATTACCTGAATTTTATGTGACATAAAGCAAGTGCAAAACAATAGGCATTATAGACTACTATTTATATAAAATCTAAAAATGTATGTGTATAAAAATATATAAAACACTATATGCTGTGTAACCCCTGCCACAGAGTCTATTTCGACTCATAGCAACCATATAGGACAGAGGAGAATTGCCCCATAGAGTTTCCACGGAGCCCTTGTGGTGCAGTGGTTAAGAGCTACAGCTGCTAACCAAAAGGTGTGCAGTTCAAATCCACAAACTGCTCCTTAGAAACCCTATGGGGCAGTTCTACTCTGTCCTGTAGGATCGGTATGAGTCAGAATTGACTTGACAGCAAAAGGTTTTTACCGTGTTTCTAAGAAGCGGCTGGTGAATTTGAAGTGTTGACCTTTTCGTTAGCAGCCTGAGCTTTTAACCACTGTGCCACCAGGGCTCCATGTGCTGTGTAGGAACAGTATAAAGATGTAGATTGGAAGTATAAAACTATTCATAGCCTCTTCATCCAGAGAGGGAGAGAAGAGAATGGACTTGGCGAATGTATAAAAGAGATTTCAATTTTTTTTTTAATTTTAAAGAAAACCAGAAGCAAATTCAAGAAAATACTAATGTTTGTTTATTCTGAAAATTCACATATGAGTTTTTATATTTTTCATGGTACTTTTCTATTTTAAAATACAAAAACAAGCTAATCAGATATTTTTTTCTCCAGAGAACACAAGTCTTCTTTTTCTTTTTTTCCTTTTTCTTTTTAATGGCTAAGCTTGCCAATAAAGATATTGCCATGATCTTTAAGAACATTTGACAGTTTTCTGAAGCCATAGAATTTAATACAACAGCTTGGGGAAAACGTTTTCATTTTATAAAGTCATGGTAAAGGTAGAGTTTTACACATTTATGAATCAAAATGAAGTTCTGTGTGAAACCAACAAAAGTGTGCATAAGAATAAATGTCACCGATGAAAACCATCTTTCTGACAGATTACACCAGAGTCTGTTGGACTGGTTCTCAAAGATTTGAAAAAAGAAGAGGGGTGAGGGTGTATGTGTCTATCTCCCTGAATGCAGGGAGGAAATCAGTATGTCACCATTAGCCCAAAGACATGCTAACTTTGTCATTTCTAGTTGTAATAAGTAATGTTGCAATGAGTTAAAAAAGTTAAAAGCTAAAAAAGCAGACTTGTTTAAGTTTTAAATCTGCCATCACCCCTCTATAGAACCCCAGGTAAGTCATGCCAGGTCTCTGGGTTTCAGCTCCCTTTCTGTAAAATAAAGAGTGTGGTTGGCTTCAATGGTTACTAAAGATTTTCCCTGCTCTGAAATTTTCTGATTTTATTCTTTCTGACAAGTTGTTGAGTTCCTCAAGTCAACTTGAGCAAGTATTATAATTTTTCCCAGAACCCAGACTAAATGTTTTACTTCCTGCCTACATTCCTGTTAACATTTATATATTAACCACCCATTTTGATAGCTAATAGAGTGGACATTATTGGAGAGACCCCCCCTCCCTCCATCTTGGTGGGCTCCTTTCTATGATGCTGCTTGTATCCTGACTCTTCAGGGAAACACCTTACACATTCTTAAAGAACTCAGGATTTGAGAGTTTCGTGAAGCTGTTTACCAACTAAAGGCCCTGCAGTGAGTTGGAATACTTTTGTGGAAATTAACCATAGGTCATACTCAACTTTTAGTAGTTTAATAGAGTATATTATAGAGTCCTGGCAGTGGAAAGGACCATAGAAATACATGTTCAGACCCCTTCATTATATAGATGGGTAGGATGAGGTCAGAATGGTGAAGTAACTGGCCTAAGCTTCCCATCTGGTCAGTCACAGATAGGTGGCTAGAACCCACATCTTGGGACTTGCAATCAGTGCTTCTGAGATAATTATAAAAAAACACTCTTTCCTTCAGTAGGTTAGTTCGTCAAGCAAAAAATATTTATTAAGAACCTGTACGTGACAGGTACTGGGAATACAGTGGGGAAAAAAGACTAAATGGATCCTGTCTTCGTAGAGGTCTCAATACATTGGGGGTGACAAATAGTAAAGAAATGAAAGAAAAAAACTAATTATAATAGTGATGGATTCTATGAAAGAGAAGAATAGATACGTTCGGAAGTTCAATTGGGGCCTGACCTAGTGTATGGATTGAGGATTATTTCCTCTGGAAGATTTCCTCAGGGATATGAGCACTAAAAGGTGAATATAGGTTATTCTGGTAGAATGACAGAAAGGGAATTTCAAGAAGAGGAAACAGCATGTAAAAATACCCCAAGGTAGGAAAGAGCTTGGTAAGTAATTATTTCAGTATTTCAGTGTTAGCATTTCACAAATGTTAGTTTAAGTACATATATATATAAAGCAGAATTTAGTTAATATATAGAAATACTAATCTCTGAAGCATAAATCTAGCATGCTAAAAATTTTTTTTCAGAAGGAACATTATTTGTCCATTCATTACTTCATTCAACATCTATTGAGCCATGTGATGGTATGTTACTGTACTCTGGTGATACAAAAATGAATGAAGCATGGATTTTGCCCTTAAGAATTGAAGAGCTCACCTTTTAGTGAAGAAGGACATCTAAACAGAGATAGCAATAGCAAGTCATCAAAGCAAAAAGAACTTCAAGTATACAGAGTATCCCACTGGGGCATCAGATTCTGCATGTCAAAAGATACCCATATCATTCCTTGTGTAAGTATACCACTTACTAGTTTTCAGAGCACTTTTAAATGTTATTTATCCCAGTTTGAAATTAAGTATTTATTGCATGTTTAGATACTAAATATCTGTTTGTTCCACTAAACCACAGTGCCAAGAGGGGCAGGAACCATATCTTTTGCTTTCCATGCTGTAACTACGGACTGGTATAAATTAGGAGCTCAACAAAAACTTATCAACTGAATGGAAAAATTAATACTTACATTTCATATGCACAGCATAGGCAAAAGAATATTATCCTTCCTATTAAATTAATTCTTCTGAACAGAAGGGAGTCATAGAAAGATAGAGAGAAGATACCAAGCCAGACTTGGAAACAAGAATAGACGTTTATCCACCAAATAAGCGGAGGAAAAGTACAGAGTCAGGAGCATATCATTAACAAATAATGCAGGTGTGTCAAGGATGGTGTATTTGGGGGAGAGAGAGTGGAATAGAATTGTTTGAGTCTCAAGTGTGCTTGAGAGCAGATAAGAGGCTGGAAAGGACAATTGAGGTAGCTGTATAATGCCTAATATACCAGACTAAGGTGTGCAGAATTTCTCCTGTAATTGAAGGGACTTTAACAGAGGGGGATAGAAATGATCAGACCTGTCTTGTAGATTGATGCATAGGGGTAGGGAGAGACTGGAAATAGGTTCTGTACAAGAGTACCAAGGAAGACTCAGGGTGGGGTGCTGGGGAGGAGATGACTGCGCCCTGGAGCCTATGGTATCTTTGCAGATGTCAAGATAAAAGCTTGGCAAATTCATTCCTTCCAAGTCCACCCACTCCCAACTCAAAGCCCAGAGCAGGATGTAGACAATCAACACAGATTGACAAATACATGATTCATGCTTTCTGCGCCTTGTATAACAATTTCGAGGCAAGTGACCCACTTGCCCCTGACTTCCAAAACTCAGTACAGAACGAACCACACACAATATCTACCAGATGAAAATAATGTTCTTCTCTCTTTTCCTTTCCTCTGTTTCAAAATCCTGTCTGAAACATCAAGGTTATACACAAGGAGAAGAGAAAGTGTCTCAATTTTGGTTTTGTTTTCTTTCTCATAGGTAGGAGCATATTTATTCCAAAGGTATTGCCAAGTTAGTCTCTTTCCTCCAGAAAGCCAATGCACTCCACTCAGGGAATAATAGACTTATCTTAAATGTAGATTCAATTTAAGCTTCTGAACATATCCTCGTCATTTATTCTGTGCTTTTTTCCATTGCCTTTCTTTCTTTTGATTCTTCCTTTTTCTTAGCAGAGCATGTTCTGGAAACATATAAAAACTCGATGTGTAATATGAGGGTTTTCAAGGTCAATATCTTACCTTTTTATCAGTGATGATTGACAGTATGTTAAAAGCACACAAAGTTGTAGGTGATCCAAAAATACTACACCCTCATAAGAGGTTGCCTAATCCAATGGGAAGAACATTGGATTTGGCTTCACATCACACCTCTAATCAATTAAAAGCAAACTGCTTCATTTTTCCAAGTCTCAATATCCTTATCTGCACAACAGTCATGATGCATAACTCACTGAATTGTGGTAAAAATGAAATGAAATGATTTGATTTGCAAGCTTTGTAAATTTTATGAAGTACCAAACAAATGTAGGCACGTAGGGTTCCTCCATTGGGGTGAAGGCAGTAGGTCTCTCAGAGGTTACTAGTAAAAGGGAAATATTGAACTGGATGTAAACACATTAGACCGTTAGTATTATGAATATTTTATGATGTGTCACAGGTTTTCAAAATATCTTGAGACATTCTTCTTTATTTGATTCTTACTACCATTATGTAAGGAGAATGGAGAAGGGCCATTACTCTAATTTTTTTAAGTGAAAAATACAAGACTCAGGAAGATTCTTTGATCTTCTCTGTTTGTGCCAGAACTCAGGGCTAGTACTCCTTGGATAGGATAGACCCACGTGAAATGAGATCCAAGAGGAGCGTTAATTGGAATGGAGCTCCTCCCCAGGAAATGTAGGCTGGTGGGTACATTCTAGTGGGGGCAAAGGAGCACCCACATGACTGCACAGCAGCCCTGTGTAAGGGTGGGGAGAAAGAGAACCCTGAAAAGGAAGGGAATGAGTGTGGAAATCTGGGACATCATGCTTTTCTCTGCTTACTGACAACTAGGTACTTTTATTTCTGTGTAGCCTGTGTGGCTACGAGTCAGAATTGACTCGACGGCAGTGGGTTTGGTTTTTTTTTTGTTGTTGTTAGCCTTTGTTTATTATTGCCTTATTCATGGTGTTTAAATTTGTGCTCTCCAGTAAACTCACTGAATGTGGGGATCCTATCTTACTTCTCTCTGTATTTTCCCATAGTGCCCAAAATTGTACCTCTCACCTAACTGTTAATTGAGTTGAGGGGAACAGTGCCCAACCCCGAATCTGCTTGTTCAGAACACCTTCTAACTATTAGAAGAGCCTATCAAGTTTTTAAGATAATGTTCGGCTAGTGACCACAAAGCAGCTATTTTTATTGGTTTCTCCTTCCTTTCTGAGTTCTTTTGTGAGGAATCAGAATCTTGAAAATTATTGTTAGACATGGCTACCTGTAGGCATTGGTTCCCAGAATTTTCTCCAAGACATGCAGAAATGTGCTCCTCTGATCCCACCACTAACAAGGGCAGCAATGGTAAGAGTGAACATGCATTGCGAATGGTGAGGAAGACATCAGAGAGACGCTGTGCTGCCATTCTGCTGACAAGGAGGCAGTCTGACAAGACACGTTGTTGATTCCCTCAAGGATCAGATGGCAGAAGCCCTATATCAAAGGGCAAGAAATAAAATGAGCACTGGAGACAAGGGCATAAAACAAGTGTACTTGGCTGTGTGACTGGTATCTCAAATCACTCAAGAGTCTGATGTCTTCTACTTGGCAGTTTGTGTCTTAGTCTATGCTTAACCTCACTCAGAAAACTCAGTGAAGCCATTCAGGATAATATCAACATCAGTCACTGAAGGAGATAGAGCTCTTACTTGGTGTAATACATTTGTTTAAGAATCAACGACTTTGTATACCTCAATATAAGATGTTCAGGAAAAACAAACAAACCCATTGCCGTTGAGTCCATTCCGACTCATAGCGACCCTATAGGACAGAGTAGAACTCCCCTATAGGGTTTCCAAGGAGAGGTTGGTGGATTCGAACTGCAGAGTATATGAAATTCTGAGAAATTGCCTGAAAATCAAATAAAACTAGAATCCCTCTGTGGAACTCTGCTTCTGGGTCCTGATGAAGTCACTTCACAGGTAAAACTGAAGTCTACTCCTGGCTTAATGTCCAGCTTCCCTTTTGGGAAGCTCCCAAATCCACCTGAGTCACTGACAGGGCCTCTGCCGTACTGGGCACTGGTAAGCAAATGAGTCCCCAAGTGTTACTACTGTGCTACTTACTGAGGGCTTCCAGTCCCTGGGACTATTCCGGCTACCACCATGCTGGCTGAGGGGAGATTGCTCTCTCACAGTGCCTGCTTCTAGATGTGAACTGCCCTTGGCCAATGAATCATAAATAGATGAAGTTTTTTTTTTTTTTATTGTGGTAAGGTCACAGAACATTTGCCACTTTTATAATCTTCACATGTACAGTCCAGTGACATGAATTATATTCATCGTGTTGTTTAACCATCACCATTAACTCTTCCTGAAATTTTCCATCACTCCTAACAGAAGCTCAACATTGTGTCTTCTTTCCACTCCCCACCCACAATACACTTTGGTCTTTATACACTTGCCTATTCTAAATATTTTGTTTAATAAGGATTATACAATATTGCCGTTTTGTGACTGACATTTCACTCAGCAGAGGCAGATGAGTTTTGAAAGGGACATCCCTTCTTTCCGGTTGAGGCTGCCTCATGCCAGGGCACAACGCTTGGCACACAGAATTCTGGCTGGGTTTCAGTCCCCATGGATCCCTCAGCCTGGCCCCTGTGTGTAGGGCACATCTTATGCAAAGTTATGGGGCAGTCTTGTTCTCTTTCCTTCACTACTTGAGTCCTTTCTTTGATTATTCACAGCACAACTGAAGGCAAGCCAAAGATTTTAACAAAGGCTTATTAAGGTCCCTGGGTGGCACATAGGTTGCTAACCCAAAGGCTGGTGGTTTGAACTCACCCAGCAGTTTTGCGGAAAAAAAAGACCTGTTGAACTGCTTCTGTGAAGATTACAACCAAGAAAACACTATGGAGCTGTTCTGTTTTTTAACACATGGGGCCACCATGAGCTGGAACCAATTTGAAAGCAAGTTTTTTTTTTTTTTAATTGGAGAAAGGGCCCAGAATTATTGAAGATTTCAATGCAAAGATTTTCTACTAATCATACTGGGATTACACACTTAAAGGCCTCCAGGGATGATGCATATTATGCAAAGGAATGAGGAATCTTAGTGGGGTGTGGTAACACAGAACTCACACCCAGCCTAAAGAGGGCAGCAGATACTCAGTTGCAGTAGATTGTGGCCAGGTGGGAAGGATACTACTTTCTTTGAGAGAGTCCGAAAATACAGGTGTTTATGTAATAGTCCACAATATTTTGAATGTTGGAAACCTAAAGGCATCTTAAAAATCAACGTGAGCTGAGCAAAATATCTCTCGGCCAATTCGGTGCACAGGCTTACACTTGGAAGCCTCTGGGCTGGCAGTTTTAGAGGCTGCATGACTTGGCCCTTCCTCAGGTGTCTGTTCAGGATGACCCTACACTCATTACAGGTCTGATTTCCTGGCAAACTCTAGGGCTAACTTTCTGCCTCACTCCTGGCTTATGTCCCTGTGGCAAAAACAAGCTTTTTCCCTCCACCTGTACTTGACAGTAACTAACAACAAGCGTCTGAGCTCAAAAACACCTATCCGTCTCAGAGGCCTGGCACAAGGGAACGAAGTCCAGATAGAGAAAACATTTCCTCCCTTATCCAGTTAAGGCCTGCCCTCTATTCACTCACCAGATATTGACAATGTGACCACGCATGGCCAGATACTGTTCCAAGTATATATATTTTTATTTATGTCATGGAGCTTTTTACATGTTTAAGAGAAAAGATCTTTTAAAAAGTAAAGAAATGAAAAATATAATTTCTGAATCATATATATTGAGGCAAACATAAAAAAGGGTACTGGGATACTAAGGATAGTAGAAAGGCAGGGCGCTGTCTTAGAATAAATGGTCAATAAAATCTCTCTGAGGAAGAATCATAAGATTTCTTAAGAGCAGATCCTGAGATGGGGATTCCTGTGAGTGATTTATGGAGGTGTGCTCTCAGGAGAGGGGGAACTAGGGAAACAGGGGAAGAAAGCTAAGCAGGTGTATGGTCTCAGCTATGGTTTGCTTCATCCTGGTCCCACCAAAAGCTCTAGAGCATGAATTCACCACAGAGTCGGTTTCAACATGGAGCAAGAGGGAGACCTTTTTGGGTCCTCCTGTCAGTCAGTCATTGGCTACAGGTTTTGGACTGGGGGCAGGGGAGGAGGGACAGTGTCCTAGGCAAGATGGCTGAGGTCAAGTCTTAGGAAAAGGGGGCAGCTCTGAGCTGCTAACACCCAGTCTTCCCTTATGTTGGGAGATGGGTGCACCAGCCTAGCAAAGGGGGTATGAATGGTAACTAGATGGCAGTTGTTGTTGGCTGCTCTCTAGTCAGCCCAGACTCCTGGCCACTCCATGATTGTTTGCAGATCTAACCATTGATATCCATAGGGTTTTCACTGGCTGATTTTCAGAAAAAATATCACTGGGCCTTTATTCCTAGTACCTCTTGGTCTGGAAGCTCTGCTGAAATCTATTCAGCATCATACCAACACGCAACCCTCCACTGACAGATAGGTGATGGTTGTTCATGAGTTCCCCACATGGGAGGCAAGTATTTTATCACTGGAACCACCAATGTCCCCCATATCCACTATAGAAAGTGATATTTGGTCTGGAATCCAGAAGATATGAAAGAGACAGCCATACCAGTATCTGGAGGAATAAGGCTTCAGGCAGAAAGAATGGCAAGTTTCCCTCCCACAACAGGAATGAGCTTGGCCCATGCTTCTGGATCTGTGGGAATGGGATGAAATATAGGTGAAGTAGGTGGGGAAGGAATACCTGTATGATTTTCTTGTGTGATGGGAAGCCATTATAAGGTTTTATACAGGCAGTGATATAATATGATATAAATTTTAGAAAAAGATTTGAGGCTCCTTTGTGGGGAGTAGATTGTAGGGGAAGCAAGAACAGACAGAGAGACCAGTTAGGTTACTGCAGTGTCCAGTTGACAAATGGTGGGGTTTGGACTAGGACAGTAGCCTAGCAAAGGTGGGAATTGGACAGAGTTGTAAACTCTTTAGAGAAAATGCTGAGAAAATTTCCCCATGGGTTGGATTGTGTGGTGAGGGAAAAAGAATCAGAGATGACCTCCAGAATTTTTTGTATTTGGGGAGATGATATTGCTACTAACTAAAATAGGCTAGGTAAGAGGAAGAGTAGGTTTAAACTGGGGAAATGAATAATTTCAATTTTGTATATGCCAAATATGAGATGTCTATCAGACATTCAAGTGCAGCTGTTAAATAAAAATTTGAATGAATAAGTCTAGAGATCAAAGGTGAGGTAAGGGATAAAATTGAGAGTTATTTACTAAAGATAATATTTAACGTCATAGAAGAAAGTGAGATCAGCAGGGACAGAGTATAGAGAGCAGAAGACAGCCTAGGGTCAGGCCCAGGAGCATTCAACATTTACAGCTGGGGCAGAGGAGAGGAACCAGTAATGAACACTAAGAAGGAGATGTGTGGAAAAACAAGACTTGGGATTTACAAAAGCTTTGATGAATCTTATGTTTGACTAGCCATCATCCATTTCATGCATTGTTTATGCTGCAGTATGTGTGGAGTTAGGGTGAGCTGACCTCACCCCACTTCCAGAAAGGGCTCTGATTATATGAACCAGTCAAGATAATATCATTCCTCTTGCTCAGTAATTGCCTTAAGTCAAGTAGTACCTGCCATTCCCTTGACTAAAAAATGCTATTCAATATGAAGCTCAGGATTTTATTTCTCCACAGTAAGAAAAAAAGCTATCTTTTCTTCCTGGTTGTAAATAAAGAACGGATTAGTTTTTGTTGTTGTTGTTTGTTTGTGTGTTTGCTTATTAGTTTTTTGTGTCTGCTTTAGGTGAAAGATTACAGCTCAAGTTAATTTCTCGTTCAAAAATTTGTACACATATTTTTTTGTGACATTGGTTGCAATCCCCACAATGTGACAGCACACTCACTCTTTCCACCCCAGGTTCCCTGTGTCCATTTGTCCAGTTCCTGTCCCTTCCTGCCTTCTCGTCTCATATATTTGATTGAAATAAAAAGCTCATTCCTCACATGTGTTATTGTTTGTTTTATAAAAAAAAAAAAAAAATTTTTTTTTTTTTTTTATACGCCTGTCTAATTTTTGTCAAAAAATGGGCTTTGAGAGTGGCTGCAGTTCTGAGTTAGGAGAGTGTCTAGGGGCTGTAGTCTCGAGAATTTCCTCCAGTCTCTGTCAGACCAATAAGTCTGGTCTTTTTTCCTAAATTCGAATTCTGTTGTATATTTTTCAGCCATTCTGTCTGGGACTCTGTTGTGAACACTGTCAGAGTGGTCAGTGGTGGTAGCTAGTCACCATCTAGTTCTTCTGGGCTTAGGCTGGTGGAGGCTATGGTTCATATAGTTGTTTAGTTTTGGGGGGCTAATATTTTCCTTGTGTCTTTGGTTTTCTTCATTTTCCTTTGCTCCTAAGATGGGACCAATAGATGTATCTTAGGTGGCTGCTCACAAGCTTAGTGGAATGTAGGACATTTTCTTTGTGAACTATGTTATGCCAATTGATCAAGATGTCCCCCGAGACTATGGTCTCTAGCCCCCAGCCCCAGCAACTCAGTCCGTCAAGGTGTTTGGATGCATCTAGAAAACTTCCATGCCTTTGCTTTCGACTAGTTGTACTAACTTCCCCTACATTGTGTGTTGTCTTTCCCTTTACCAAAGTTGACACTGTCTACTATCTAGTTGGAGATTTCTTCTCCCTTCCCATCATTGTAACTGTCAAAGAACTTTTTTTTTTTACTGTGTGTAAACATTTTCTTGAGTTCTTATAATACTGGTCTCATACAATATTTGTCTTTTTGTGACTGACTTATTTCACTCAGCATAATGCCCTTCAGGTTAATCCATGTTGTGAGATGTTTTGCAGATTCATCATTGTTCTTTATTGTTGGGTATTATTCTATTGTGTGTATGGACCAAAGTTTGTTTATCCATTAACATGTTGATGGCCATTTAGATTGTTTCCATCTTTTTGCTATTGTGAATAGTGCTCCAATGGACATGGGTGTACAGATGTCTATTCATGTGACAGCTCTTATTTTTCTAAAGTATATTCCTAGGACTGGGATTGCTGGATTTTTTGGTATTTCTATTTCTAGCTTTTTAAGGAAGCACCATATCAATTTCCAAAGTGGTTGTACCATTTTACATTCCTACCAGCAGTGCATAAGAGTTCCAATCTCCTCACAACCTCTTCAACATTTGTTATTTTGTGTTTTTTGGATTAGTACCAGTATTATTGGGGTGATATGATATCTCATTGTAGGTTTTTTTTTCTTTTTTCCATGAGTTTTTGTTATTGTTAGGTGCCATCCAGTCGGTTTTGACTCATAGTGACCCTATGTACTACAGAACGAAACACTGCCTAACCTGTGCATGTTCACAATCGTTGTGCTTAAGCCAATTGTTGAAGCTACTGTGCCAATCCATCTGGTTGAGGGTTTTCCTTTTCTTCGCTGACCCTGTACTTTACCAACCATGATGTCCTTCTCTAGGGACCGATCCCTCCTGATAACGTGTCCAAAGTATGTAAGACACAGCCTCGCCATCCTTGATTCTAAGAGGCATTCTGGTTATACTTCTTCCAAAACAGATTTGTTTGTTCTTTTGGCAGTCCATGGTATATTCAACATTCTTTGCCAGCACCACAATTCAAAGGTGTCGATTCTTCTTCTTCCTTATTCATTGTCCAGCTTTCACATGCATATGATTCAACTGAAAATACCATGGCTTGGGTCAGGTGCACCTTAGTCTTCAAGGTGACATCTTTTCTTTTCAACACTTTAAAGAGGTCTTTCATAGCAGATTTGCCCAACAAAATGCATCTTTTGATTTCCTGAATGCTGCTTCTATGGGTGTTGATCGTGGATTCAAGTAAAATGAAATCCTTTACAACTTCAATATTTTCTCCATTTGTCATGATATTGCTTATCATTGGTCCAGTTGCGAGTATTTTTTTTTTTTTCTTTATGTTGAGGTGTAATCCACCCTGAAGGCTGTGGTCTTTGATCTTCAGGAGTAAGTGCTTCAAGTCCTCTTCACTTGCAGCAAGCAAGGTTGTTTCATTTGCATAATGCAGGTTGTTAATGAGTCTTCCTCCAATCCTGATGCCCTTTTCTTCTTCATATAGTCCAGATTCTTGAATTATTTGCTCCAATTGAGTAAGTAGGATGAAAGGATATAACCCTAAAACACACCACTCCTGACTTTAAACCACGCAATATCCTCTTGTTTTGTTCAAACAACTGCCTCCTGATCTATACACAGGTTCCTCATGGGCACAATTAAGTGTTCTGGAATTCCCATCCTTTGCAATGTTATTCATAATTTGTTATGATCCACACAATCGAATGCCTTTGCATAGTCAATGAAATACAGGTAAACATCTTTCCGATAGTCTCCGTTTTCAGCCAGGATCCATCTGACATCAGCAATGATGTCCCTGGTTCCACATCCTCTTCTGAATGAGACTTGAATTTCTGGCAGTTCCCTGTTGATGTACTGCTGTAGCCACGTTTGGATGATCTTCAGCAAAATTTTACTAGCCTGTGATATTAATGATATTGTTTGATAATTTCCACATTTGGTTGGATCACCTTTCTTGGGAATTGGCATAAATATGGATCTCTTCCAGTCAAGTGGCCAGGTAGCTGTCTTCCAAATTTCTTGGCGTAGAAGAGTGAGTGCTTCCAGCATTGCACCCATTTCTTGAAACATCTCAATGGGTATTCTGTCAATTCCTGGAGCCTTGTTTTTAGCCAGTGCCTTCAATGCAACTTGGACTTCTTCATTCTGTATCATCATATGCTACCTTTTGAAATGGTTAAACGTTGACCAACTCTTTTTGGTGTAATGACTCTCTGTATTCCTTCCATCTTCTTTTGATGCTTCCTGCATTGTTTAATATTTTCCCCATGGAATCCTTCACTAGTGCAACTCGAGCCTTGAATTTTTTCTTCAGCTCTTTCAGCTTGAGAAATGCCAGATGTGTTCTTCCCTCTTGGTTTTCTATCTCCAGCTGTTTGCACATGTCATTATAATACTTTACTTTGTCTTCTGAAGCCATCCTTTGATATCTTCAGTTCTTTCACTTCATCATTTCTTCATTTTGCTTTAGCTGCTTGACAATCAAGAGCAAGTTTCAGTCTCTTCTGACATCCATTTTGGTCTTTTCTTTCTATCTTGTCTTTTCAATGACGTCTTGCATTCTTCATGGATGATGTCCTTGATGTCATTCCACAACTCGTCTGGTCTTAGGTCATCAGTGTTCAACACATCAAATCTATTCTTGAGATGGTCTCTAAATTCAGGTGGAATATAATCAGGGTCTTACTTTGTCTCTCGTGAACTTGTTCTACTTTTTTTCAGTTTCAACTTGAACTTGCATTTGAGCAATTCATAGTCTGTTCCACAGTTGTCCCCTAGCCTTGTTCTGACTGATGTAATTGAGCTTTTCCATTGTCTCTTTCCACAGATGTAATCGATTTGATTCCTGCGTATTCCATCTGGCGAGGTCCATGTGTATAGTTGCCATTTATGTTGGTGAAAAAAGGTATTTGCAATGAAGAAGTCATGAGTCTTGCAAAATTTTATCATGGAATCTCTGGCATCATTTCTATCACCAAGACCATATTTTCCAACTACTGATCCTTCTTCTTTGTTTCCAACTTTTGCATTCCAATCACCAGTGATTATCAATGCATTCTGATCGCATGAACAATTTCTGACTGCAAAAGTTAGTAAAAGCCTTCAATTTCGTCATCTGTGGCCTTAGTGGTTGGTGTGTAAATGTGAATAATAGCCGTATTAATTGATCTTCCTTGTAAGCGTAAGGGTATTATCGTATCACGACAACATTGTACTTCAGGATAGATCTTGAAATGTTCTTTTTGATTACAAATGCAATGCCACTCCTCTTCTATTTGTCATTCCCGGCATAGTAGACCATATGATTGTCTGATTCAAAATGGCCGATGCCAGTACATTTCAGCTCACTAATGCCTAGGATATCGATGTTTATGCATTCCATTTCATTTTTAACAGTTTCTAATTTTCCTAGATTCATACTTTGTACATTCCAGGTTCTGATTATTAAGGATGTTTGCAGCTGTTTCTTCCCATTTTGAGTCATGCCACATTAGCAAATGAAGGTCCCAAAGACTTGACTCCATTCATGTCACTAAGATCAACTCTACTTTTAGGAGGCAGCTCTCCCCCAGTGCCTTCCAGCCTGGGGAGCTCATCTTCCAGCACTATATCAGACAATGTTCCACTGCTATTCATAAGGTTTTCACTGGCTAATTCTTTTCAGAAGTAGACTGTAAGGTCTTTCTTCCTAGTCTGTCTTAGTCTAGAAGCTCAGCTGAAACCTATCCACTGTGGGGGATCCTGATGGTAGCTGAATACCAGTGGCATAGCTTCCAGCATCACAGAAACACACAAGCCCCCACAGTATGACAAACTGATAGACACATGAGGGAATTTCCTGAGGTAATCTTTAAATGATAATCTTTAAGAATGAAACACTGCCAGTCCTGTGCCATCTTCATAATCGTTGCTATGTTTGAGTCCATTGTTGTAGCCTCTGTGTCAATTCATCTTGTTGAGGGTCTTCCTCTTTTTCGCTGATCCTCTACTTTACCAAGCATGATGTCCTTTCTCCAGGGAGTGGTTCCTCCCAATAGCAAGTCCAAAGTAAATGACATGAAGTCTCACCATCCTTGCTTCTAAGGAGCATTCTGGCTATAATTCTTCCAAGACGGATTTGTTCATTCTTTTGGTAGTCCGTGGTATATTCTTTATTCTTCTTCAATACCATAATTCAAGGCGTCAATTCTTCTTTGGTCTTCCTTATTTATCGTACAGCATTCACATGCTTTTGAGGCAATCGAAAACACCATGGCTTGAGTCAGGCACACTTCAGTCCTGAAAATGACATTTTTGCTTTGTAGCATTTTAAATAGATCATTTGCAATAGACTTACCCAATGCAATGGGCAAAAAACTAACTAGTGTTAGTTTAGATAGGTAGCGTGTTTCTGGAAATTTGTCTGGCCTGTGTAGGTTCAGGTAGCTGGATGCTGGTGATCCGAATTCCCCATTTCCACTGTTTTTAATTGTCTTTCCTTCCACCTGTCACTCAGTCCTGTTCTTCAGCTTTGTCTTTGATGCTTACGATTCCTAGAGTATCATGTATATCTGATTCACTGTTTTTTTTCAGGCCTATACCAAGTTATACCTGAATTTATCCTACTTTACCTTTGAACTTTTCACATTTGCATAGGCCAAAAAATTCTTTTTTTTTAAAGTAGTGTTTATATATCTTTCAATCCAAAGCCTTCCAGTTGATGCAGAATTCAGTAGAGAAGAGTATTTCAGGAAGGAAGGGTGACAGCAGTGTCATATACTTCTGAAGATTATTTAAAGGAGGACAGGCATTAATGATTGGATTTTGCAGCATGGACATTATTGATGACCTTGCTTATTTCTTTTGTGACAATCAAAGAGAACACATACAACTCCACAAGACAAACAATGTTTTGGAGAAACACCACTCTAAATCCACATTTGGAAAATAAAACTTATAAATTCAGTGTTCAGGGATGCAGCTTTGCCCAGCATCAGCAAGCATTCACAGTAGCACATCAAGTGGTTTAGCACATTAATTTCACAGTTTCTCAGACACCTCTATTTCTGATTAGAGTCTCTATAAAACACTTGCACAAGTAAATGACCATTTGTGTGATTTTCCAAGAACCAAAAAGTTATACCACAAATGTATAGTTAAGTTCCTACCTCTTGTGTAATAAAAAGCAGCTGCAATGGCATTTTCTCCACTTTCTACCAGTTCCATCAAGATTTCAAGAGTCTTAGTGGTAGTATTAACCAGAGTTTAAGTGTAAACCATCATGTTGTTGCCCTTAAGCTACTAATCTGTGCATGAAGAAAATCCTTCCCAAACCCATGACCCAGAAATACATCTAAGCTCTTGAGATGATGACAATGTACAGTTCGTTTTGCTTTTTCACGTCTTCGTTTCGGGAATCACTGTCTTTTCCCTCAGCATTTGGTAGCTAGTCTTCTTGCCAAGTCCACAGCCAGTCTCTGGCTCAGGTTGAGCTGAAACACTGTTGTTGATGTTAGGTGCCATTGAGTTGGTTCTGACTCATAGCGACCCTATGTACAACAGAATGAAACACTGCCTAGTCTTGTACTATCCTTGCAATTGTTATGCTTGAGCCCATTGTTGCAGCTACAGTTTCACTCCATCTCCTTGAGTATCTTCCTCTTTTTTGTTGACCTTCTACTTTACCAAGCATAATGTCCTTCTCCAGGGACTGGTCCCTTCTGATAACATGTCCAAAGTATGCGATACATAATCTCGCCGTCTTTGCTTCCAAGAAGCATTCTGACTGTATTTTTTCCAGGACAAATTTGTTTGTTCTTTTGGCAGTGCATGGTATATTCAATATTCTTCATCAACACCATAATTCAAAGGTGTCCATTCTTCTTTGGTTTTCCTTATTCGTTGTCCACTTTTGCATACATATGAAGCCATTGAAAATGCCATGGCTTGTGTCAGGTGTGCCTTAGTTTTTAAGGTGATATTTTTTTTTGTAACACTTTAAAAAGGTCTTTTGCAGCAGACTTGCCCAATGCAATATGTCTTTTGATTTCTTGACTACTGCTTCCATGGGTGTTGATTGTGGATCCAAGTAAAATGGAATCTTTGACAACTTTGATATTCTCTCTGTTTATCATGATGTTGCTTATTGCTCTAGTTGTGAGGATTTTTGCTTTCTTTATGTCGAGGTGTAATCCATACTGAAGGCTGTGATCTTTGATCTTTGTCCGTATGTGCTTCAAGTCCTCTTCACTTTCAGCAAGCATGGTTGTGTCAACTGCATAATGCAGGTTCCTCCAATCCTGCTGTGTTCTTCTTCATATAGTCCAGATTCTCAGATTATTTGCTCAGCATACAGATTGAATAAATATGGTGAAAGGATACAACCCTGACACACACATTTCCTGACTTTAAACCACCCCGTATCCTCGTGTTCTGTTCAAACAACTCTTGGTCTATACATAGGTTCCTCATGAGTACAATTAAGTGTTCTGGAATTCCCATTCTTTGGAATGTTATCCATAATTGGTTATGATCCACATGGTCAAATGCCTTTGTATAGTCAATAAAACACACGTAAACATCTTTCTGGTATTCTTTGTTTTCAGGATCTAGCTGACATCAGCGTTGATATCCCTGGTTCCATGTCCTCTTCTGAATCTGGCTTGAATTTCTGGCAGTTCCCCACCGGTGTACTGCTGCAGCCCCTATTGAATGATCATCAGCAAAACTGTACTTACCGTTAAATGTTTTTGCACTGTTAAACATTTTTTTTGGGGGGGGAGGTGTTAACCTGAAACATGAAGACTGATCCTTGTAAAAATGTTCAGAGTGGCCATTTTGACTTGACACTTTAGGAATATACACCATTGCATCTGGCAAAGCCTCCCAATCCATGCTTAAAAAGATACCATAGCAGATGTTCAATGTTCTTGGAATTAATTACTGAAGTAGCTCTGAAACTTTATCGTATCTACAACAGACTTGTTCTGATACTTGCTTCATTATTTTATTCCTTTTTTGCTTTACTCTTCTATCTTTCTGAGCTGTTGTATACGAATTTTTTTTTTTTCATTTTTGATTTGTTCTGTTGTTTCCTAGATATCAATATGTTTTATTTTCTGATAAAATCTGAATTATTTCCCATTTCTCGGCACCTGTCATTTGCTAGGTCTCTTCACTGGAAGAGACAGAAGCTTATCTCAAATCGGAATGTGTAGGCTTATAGACAACTCACAAATCCATTTGAATAAAATTTCGGAAATAAATGTATCCAATTACTCAAGTATTTCTGTTAAGGTCCTGCCTTTCTGCAGCTCTCTGTTTTGTTTTCTTCTGTGACCCTCAATGAGATGGATTGACACAGTGGCTGCAACAATGGGCTCAAAATAGCAATGATTATGAGGATGGCAAAGGACTCAGCAGTGTTTCATTCTGTTGTACATACAGTCACTGAGTCAGAGCTGACTTGATTATACCTAACAGCAACAACATTAACCTATATAAAATTCTGATGTCTATGCTTTATAGGGAAACCCTGGTGGCGTAGTGGCTCAGTGCTACGGCTCCTAAACAAAGGGTTGGCAGCTCGAATCTGCCAGGGGCTCCTTGGAAACTCTATGGGGAAGTTCTACTCTGCAGTATAAGGTCGCTATGAGTTGGAATCGACTCAACGGCAATGAGTTAAACGATTTTTTTTTTTTTACAGTTTGTGCTTTATAAAGTTCCTGGGTGGTGCAAACAGTTAACATCCTCAGCTGCTAGTCAGAAAGTTGGCAGTTTGAGTCCACCCAGGGGAGTCTCAGAAGAAAGACCTGGTGATCCATTTTCAAAAAATTTGAAAGCCCTGTGAAGCACAGTTCTATCCTGACACGCATAGGCTGCCAGGAGTCAGAAATGAGTTAACGGCAATGAATGGTGATGGTGCTAGTAATGTGCTTTATAAAAATGTTCTTATCACTACAAATTATGTCACAAATTACTTATATACCTTGTTTATTATGCCTCCCTCTCCTGAGTACAGCTCCATATAGATAAGTCTTTTTTTGTTTAGTTTACTAATATATCCTTAGTACTTAGAACAATACCTGGCACATGGTAGGTGCTCAATAAGCAATGATGGATCTTTTTGTCTCTCTTTACTAATATGTCTGACCTTTTGCTTGTTTTCAACCTCATCCAATCAATAATCAATCAGTGACCTATAGGCCTAATTTGTGCCGCATAACTTGGTAGGTATTGACTGTGTTTTTGATTGACCACATATTTCTCTCTTCTTACTGTCTCTTGTTTAATATTCTTATCCTGCCTTTCCAATTTAAACTGGCAATGTAGTTCTTGGCCTTGAATTAGTGTATTAAAGATGCCATAATAGTCTCCCTGTCAGCATTTCCTTTATTGAAATTTATCCTATCTCCAGGAACTTTAGAGAATACTAGAGTGACCATATTTGGACTAAACCAAAAAAACCGAACCCATTGCTCTCAAGTTGATTCTGATTCATAGTGACCCTACAGGACAGAGTAAAACTGCCCCATAGTGTTTACAAGGCTATAAATCTTTATGGAAGCAGACTTCGACATCTTCCTTCCACTGGACAGCTGGTAGGTTCAAACTGCTGACCTTTCAGTTAATAGCCAAGTGCGTAACCATTGTACCACCAGGGCCCTTCATGTTTGGACTACATGCTCTAAATTTTTGGACAGAGTTGAATGGGCTAGAGCAGATACCTCATACAGTAGAAACACAAGCATAGGATTCATTCTATCTCTTTTTGTTTCTTTATTTCTGTTTCTTTGTCTGCCTTTCTTTTTCTCACTCCTGAATTTAGATACAAAGGTTAAGCCATTTATTCGGTGATATGCACTAACATTAAAAGGTCACTGAGAGTTATGGCTGCAGCTTTTCCCGTGGTTAACAAAGCCTCAAGAGAAAGAAAATAAGAGACTTGCAGAGGCAGCCAGTCTTCAAAGAAGATAATGGAACAATTGTGCAGAGGGTGCCCGAAATCAGAGAGTATTTGCCCTCAAGGGGTGATGCCAAACCAATACCCATTGCCTTCGAGTCAATTCCAACTTATAGGAACCTTTCAGGACAGAGTAGAGCTGCTACTTAGGGTTTCCAAGAAGTGCCTGGTGGATTTAAATTGCCAACCTTTTGGTTTGCAGCTGTAGCTCTTAACCACTACGCCACTAAGGTTTTTGAGTGGTGACACAGTGTCATAAAAATTCTATTTCCATTTTTGACGGTTGACTGCTGACAGTTTTCAAGCCCCATCACTCCTTTTCCCTTTTCTCTTACACCTGGGCACACTAATAAGAAAACTCAGGTGCTCCTCACTTAAGTCCCTATGGGAAGCTCAACTCATGAAAGTCCTGGCCCTGAGGCCCCTCCCCACACCCTGCTCCCTAACCACAATAAACCCCACAGACAGTTGACCTCCCCTGTTCTCTCAAACCAATTCCAGAACTGCTTGGGAGACAGCTCTGCTCTCTCCAGAAAGCCTCATTATGTGAGTAATAAATCTTTTCATGACCTTTTGCTTTGTGAGGCAGGCAATCCAATTTTGGCGTAGGGGGTCCATTCCATTTTTGTGAGGTGGTTATGAGCTAGAGAAAGACGGAGAGAGAGAAAGCATTTTTTGGATATTATTTTAGTCACTCTAGGGCACGGGCCTATTCCACTTCTTGTCCTTATGCACTTTCAACATTGCTTCTTACATCCTTATTCTAAACTCTATTTTACCTGGGTTAGCTTGAGTGGGTTTCTCCATTTTTAGCAACCAAATGATTCCTGATTATGACCTCTGGTGACCACTCTTCCACAATATCCCATGGGCCTTTCAAAATATTGGTACTTCTTCACAGGTTTCATACACAGTCTTTCCTGGCTTGATTTTATTGAATTTGTTTCTGGTATGCCAAGGAATGACTGTTTCTTGCAAAAGGAAACTGCTAACTAATGTTGGTCGTATAAAAATAATCATTTTCCAGACTATAGATAAAGCTAAGTCACAGGAAATACCTGACTCATATGTTCCCAGAGCAAAAAGTACAAAAAACATAGAGACTATGTCATTGGGACCAAAATGGTTTGCCTTCCTAGGGAACCATGGTAGAGTCATTCTTTTTGGCTGTCAGAGTTGGTGTTAATTTTGTCTGAAATTACCAGTGAAGTGCAGGAAGATGAATGAGGGTGAATTATTGATTTTCACTTAGGTTCTGATTGGAGCAGGTTTGCAGCTCATTTCCAAGTCACTCCTTTTATCTTCATGTCAACAAATACGAAAATCATTTTAATTTACACTTTGAGTTAGCACTTTTCATGATAAATTATATTTGTAAAACAACTAACTCTTTATTGCAATCAGCAAATTAAGATCTACAGTTGAATAGATTCTTCAAAATTTAGAAATAGCAACTTTCAATATTAAAAAAAAGGTTCATGGAAGGTGAACACACGTTGCAGGAGGTTTTTAATATAATAAATCTTGTGGGCTTGAGAACCAAAAAGCTTCCTGTGGAAAATATTGTTGACATTGATTGAAGAATATGTTCTTTCTATCAAACTTGATTCTTTACATTATGAGAGCTTTAGTTTAATTATGTTAACCCTCTGTGCTTCTGCGATCTGTCCTCCATTACCCCCATCCCTCAAACAAGCATCTCATGGTGCTCCTGAGCTGAGCTACACTACTCTGAAAGCACTCATGCTACATATCCTTTTGTTTGCTGTGTCCTCTGTAGTGCTGAAGGGCTCTTGTCCATTTACTTCCACTTGCTTAGGAGACAATGCTTTCAAAAAACAACTTGGATGGCTGTTGGCCACAGAGTGGGCCCCTCACTGCTCAGCAGCTGTTTGAAAGCTTCTCATCCCAACCTGCATGAGGGTTTGATCTTTCAGGATTTTATTTAATGAGGATGGTGACAGGCTCACAGCTTCAGAACAGTCCATCTGTCTAAAATAGGCATTATTTTACCAGAAGTCCTCATAATTCAAAACCATTTCAGTATGGTCTCCTTACAAAAAGACATACTGTCCTCTCTATCAAGCTGAGAAGTGAGGCTTACCAACCTAAACACCAAAAAGAGAAAAAAAAAATCTAATATCTCATTTTAGCATCCATTCCAATTGCTCTTTTTTTGCTTGGGAACGTTTCTGGAGAGAAAAATTTAATTAGGTATAGACCATACTTGTTAAAATTATATCATCTTAAATGTTACTCTTTCAATTTCCTCCCATATGATTCATTTTATTTTGAAGAATCTTTGAAAATATTGTAATTATTTTAGATTTTAATCGTATATATATATATAAAATCTGTTCCATAATATACGTTGTATATTATCTTTACGTATATATTTCCTTGGGTATCAAGAAAGATATAAGAACCAGATAATTTTTTAGTTCCTTGGGTAAAACTTAATGAACAACAATCGCTTCTATTCCTGGAGATTATTACAAGGACTGCATGACTGAATTGAAAGCCAGAAGTTGAATGAACATTATTAGCCCAAAACACATTTTTTCATGCTGTAGAACTGTCAGGAGATAGCTCAAAGCATTTAAAATGTCTTTAGTTTATTTGTTATTCTCATACTCACCTCCCAATTAGAGGCAGAGCTGCAATGTTTCAGGTAATGGAAGCAGGGGGAGAGGGAACTGGTGTGCAAAAGGATGACTCCGGTGTTTCTATTTTTAGGAAAGAACTATCAAACCCAGGAAGAGAAGGTTCTGGGTACTGAGCTAATCGTAATGAGAAAGTGAATGGCTAACTCAGTCGTGTGATTTTGGAGAAATGGAGAACTTCCCTTCTTACTCTAAATGTATCCTTTATTCATTCAATTCAAAATACATGAATAGAAGTCCTACTATGTGTCCAGATGTGTGCCTAAGATTATGATACAAAGATGAAAAAAAAGACCTCCCTCCTGCCTTCTGATAATTTACAGTCTAGCAGAGTATACAGAAAATAAGAGAGACACAAACACAGTGATAAATGGTATGATAAGAAAAAGCAGAGAAGCTATGGAGCATTGAATGGAAATACTAACTCAGTCCTGGGAGTGAAGGGAAGTTTCCTGAAGCAGTGATGATAGACTGACACCTGAAGGATCAACATATGTTAGCTAGGAAAGGAAGAGAGGAGGACAAAAAGGAAAGATAAGGACATTATGTGTAGAAAGGAGAATAAGAACAAAGGCTTGGAGGCAGAGGGAGGGACCACATCCCATCCAGGTGCCACCATTTATCAGTGGCTTGATCTTGGAAAACCACTTCTCTTCTTCAAATAGCAGCTTCCTCATCTGTAAAACGTGACTAGTAATACTTATCTCTTAAAAAGCGAATGAGACAATATATATAAACTGCCTCCATAGTTAGCAATTTATAGAAACCCAACTTAAGCTAGTTTAAGTATAAAGGGCAATGTAGCGGAAAGATACTGGGGCATGTCATAGAACTTGAAAACCTTAGGAAGGGCAGGATATAGCTGTTGTCTCAGGACCAACTACAATCAGAGATTCAAATGCCATCAGAACACTGCTACTTCTCATACCCACTTCCATCAACATGTGGGTTTTATCCTCTCTCAATGAACACATCTTTTTTACTTAGAGTAGATGATCATGGCCTCCCAAGAAAAAGTCAGCTTCTGAGATTTATGTTTTGGGCAGTAGCTACTCAAAGAGAGTCTGCCTCCTTTGACCCTAGGCCCGATTGCCTCAGGAAAGGACTGTAACTGGTCAGATGCCCACCTCCATGCCATCAACTGTGGCCAAGTAATGAGGTCATAATGTACCGGTACTCGAACGATGGCTCCTGAAGTAACTTCAAAGGTGGATATAAAAAAACCTGTTGCCATCGAATCAATTCATAGTGACCCCGTAGAACAGAGTAGAACCGTCCCATAGAGTTTCCAAGGAGTGTCTGGTGGATTCAAAACGCCTACCTTTTGGTTAGCAGCTGTAGCTTTTAACCACTATGCCACCAGAGTTTCCATGGTGGATATAGAGCTTCCCAAAAGGGAAAACAGCTAGAGAGACAGTCCAGTTCCTTGTTTTAAATAGCACTAATAAAAAATATGTACGTTTGGTGAATATTTACTATGTGCCATGCAGTGTGCAAAGTTTTCTAGATGCAATATCTAATTAAAATGTTTATCTAGTGAAGTAGGTACTATTACATCACAGACAAAAAAAAAATTTGCTTAGAGAAGGGATGGCTTGCTCAAGTTTCATACAGCTCTAAAATGAGGATCCAGGATACCAAATCAGGTTTGCCTGGCTCTGAGTTTGAGCTGTTGGCTATTATGGACATTTAATTTAATGAATGTTTCCTTTTGGCACAAACCAGATTTTTAGTTCTCTTTATTGAGCAGAAGAATTTCGGACCCTGGTGAGGTGGGAAACAGCTCATTCCTTTCTCCCTCCAGGGCAGGTCAGAAGTTGCAAGTAATTCTTCATGAACACAAAGCCCAGAGCAGAACTCAAAGAGAGGAATTTCTTTAGAAGTTGTAGGTCACACAACTTTGATGTGCTTCTATTAAAAAAAAAAAAAACCATGTCTATATCATCTTCCTCTTTCAAACAGAGTATCAAATATCACACCTTTAATGCTAAAAAGTGACTTTCACATGTGGATGCTGATTTTTCATAAGCTTTGGTCATGCTAGTCCTCACCTAAACCTATAGATCTCACTAGAAATTAAAGAGATTTGAGTCTATGATTCCAAAAATGGATGTGAAGAGATTCTGATAGAAATTTTTAGAAGATAGATGCTCCCAGTGCCTGCAAATGGATCATAGATTAAGGAATAGACCAAGTCTGAGTTGATTCAAGGTTTTCCAATTAGGGCTTCATAATAACTGCATATATTGCACACTGGTGTTCTTTGACATTATGGGTCAAGCAGAATGTCCACCTCAAGTTTCTTCACTCAGATCTAAAGGGTATATTGTTTGGAGTAAAGGATGTACTTATGGCTTTGTTAAGAAGGAAAGGTGATGGTTGAGTATAATCGTAAATTATTCATTCATTCATTCAATGAATAATTATTAAGATGCAGAGAAATGTGATTGAGGCAGGAATACAACGGTGGCTTAACTTTTATCTGTAATATTTTATTTTAACGTTGTTGTTGTTAGGTGCCATTAAGTCGGTTCCAACTCATAGTTACCCTATGTATAACAGGATACTATGTATAACAGAATGAAATGCTGCCCGGTCCTATGCCAGTCTCAAAGTTGTAAGTATGTTTGAGTTCATTGCTGCAGCCACTGTGTGAATCCATCTCGTTGAGAGTTTTCCTCTTTTTCACTCACCCTCTGTTTTACAAGCATGATGTACTTCTCCAGGGATTGGTTCCTTCTGATAACATGTTCAAAGTAAGTGAGATGAAGTCTCGCCATCTTTGCTTCTAAAGAGCCTTCTGGCTATACTTCTTCCAAAACAGATTTGTTTGTTCTTCTGGGAGTCCATGGTATATTTAATATTCTTAGCTAGGACAATTCAGCTTCATCAATTCTTCCCAGGTCTTCCTTTTTCATTGTCCAGCTTTTGCATGCATATAAGGCAATTGAAAATACCATGACTTGGGTCAGGCGCACCTTAGTCATCAAAGCGACATCTTTTGCTTTTTAACACTTTTGCAGCAGATTTTCCCAATGCAAGACATCATTTGATTTCTTGGCTGCTGCTTATTTTAAAACTCTGAGACAAACAAAGAAAAATATTAAGATTTGTTGGAACTTATTGTGGCTATAAAGATGTTTATTTTAAAGTCGAGTAGCTTGAATTTAATATGTGACACTAGGTTGTGAATAAAAAGGAAGAGAAAGGAAAATGTGATTCATTCCCATAACAACTAAAACCACTCTATTTTTTTGCAGTTATAAAAAATGAAAAATTATCACTTTGTGCACATAAGTCCTAGTGTACCAACTGCTTGAGGGTTTCAGAGTCATGTTGGGGAATGCCTTTGATTACTTGGTGCATTGTTTCTGTATTTTCTATGTTTAGTCCAGGGGGATAGTGTGCACCCTGGTGCTTGAAATTAAAAAGGAACATCAAATTGGAAGGCACAGATTTCTTAGAATTGCCTTGTTCAACCCAAAATAGAAACTTCCTGTTTGAAATGTTATCTAGCATCCTTACCATAAAGAGCCTAAGCCTCAGGCATGACATATAATTTATCCTAGAATTTTATATTGCCCTATTTTGAGTTCTTTTAGATAAGGCAAGCCATTTTTTGAAATTTTATTTCCCTTTTATGTAAATTTAGAAAAAAAATTGGAGTTTATCTCATAACTCATTGCATTGAGTTGATTCCAACTCGTAGCAACCCTATAGGACAGAGTAGAACCTTTCTGTAGAGTTTCCAAGGCTGCAATCTTTATAGAAGCAGACTGCCACATCTTTCTCTCTTGGAGTGGCTGGTGAGTTTAAACTGCCCACCTTTCAGTTAGCAACTAAGCACTTTAACAATTGTGCTATCAGGGCTCCTTCTTATCTCCACAGGATTGTTAAAAAAAAAAAAAAAAAAAGATGATGCTAATAAAAGTTAAGTTTCAGGGCCCCTCCTACTGTATACAAATGTTCTTCAAATTTAGTACCTAACCTAATGTGTTTGTAATTTTGTATTCTCTTTATTAAAAAAGGGCTCCTAGAGTTGATTAGTTTCAGGCCTCACATTATCCAGATCTGCCTCTCATGAGAATTAAATGAGATATTAAATACATATAAAGCTTTAGAAAGTGCCTAAGACAGAGCAAATGCTCAAAGGAGAGTACTATGCAAGGTTTTAATTAATTTTTTCTTTTTTCTTTGCCTTTTATAGCCTCAGTTTCTAGAACATTTGAAAGGTTCTCAAAAAAAAAATCTTTTGAGAAAATAAATGTATCAAGAAATGGAAGAATGAATGAATAAAAATTGCCAGCGAACAGCTGATAAATGTACTCTTTGAAATGGCTAGTAGAGTTAAACCCAATGTGTTACTAGCATGACAGCTAGTAACAAATGGAGTGTGGTATGCAGCCTGTAATTTTGTCCTTGTTCATGAGCTTGGGTCTTAACACATGTTTATGAAATAAAGTTTCAAGCCTAAGAATGAGTGAAAAATTCTACAATCTCTATAACTACTGCTCAGTGCAAAAAAGCTTTAATATAGTCAATGTTTTCATTTTCTTTACTAATATTCCGTGATTATTGCAAACATGAAAGATGGATTTAGCCTGAAGACAGCAACAAATATTTTCCTTCTAATCTGGATTGTGCATGATACAAGGCAGCTATACTCATACATTCTTTTCTTTCCTTCTTTGGCTTATTTCCAAGTTCAAAAAAGTCATTCCAATTTTCACCTCTTTTTTTTTTTTTTTTGTCACTCTTGCCTATCTCTTAATTCAAAGGGTGTTCATTCTTTATGAGAGATTTACAGAGTAGCAAGTGGCAGGCAGAAGAATTATGTCCTAAAATTCAATAAATACTTCTCTTTTATGCATGGAAAACCTCTAGGCTTGCCTGTAGAGAGATGTGGCAAATGAATTAAAGCAAATCTACTTTCCTGCTCCTTCCATGACTCTAATGCAACACCTATGCTAACACCAGGAATCGAATCATCCTCTTTTCCTACGCTTGTAATAAATCAAGCTTTCCCAGAGGTCGAAGGTGAAAGTGGTGTTTATTTGCATCTCAGTTTCAATCTCTACTCAGTAAAAAGCTTGCCTCAAAATGCTTCTTCCTAGGGGCGTGTGTCTCCTTATCAAAAATGCCAATTACACTTGTCCTTCAAGGTTATCACACCAGGCTTCTTGCCCCCTCATCTGGGTGCTTTATGTATCCAGCTTGTAATTTACACAGCTCAGACACTGGCTCATCCTAAATCCTCTACAGTGTGAAGTTTTACTAGTGACCAAAGCTAAAGCAAGCTCTCCACACATATCTGGGCCAAGTCTCCTCTCCCAATGCACTTTCAACTATTTGAATGGGGTGTGGTTATGGAAAATCAACTTAGATCTGAAGATCCAAGTTACTGCCTTGTTGCCGTTCAGTCCATTACGACTCATAGTGACACTTTAGGATAGAATAGAACTGCCCTGTGGGGTTTCCAAGGAGCAACTGCCAACCTTTTGATTAGCAGCTGAGCTCTTTAACCACTGTGCTACCAGGGCTCAAAAATTACCATGGGAGGCAGTTTTTCTTCTCCACTATAAATTGGACCTATATGTCTTGAGGAGGTGGATGCATTTTTGGGCATCCATCTGTCTTAGTTGTCTACAGTGCTGCTATAACAGAAATTCCACAAGAGAATGGCTTTACCAAAGAAAAATTTATTCCCTCACAGTCTAGTAGGCTACAAGTACAAATTCTGGGCATCAGCTCCAGGGGAAAGCTTTCTCTGTCAGCTCTGTAGGAAGGTTCTTGTCATCAATCTTCCCTTGGACTAGGAGCTTCTCAACACAGGAACTGCGGGTCCAAAGGATGCACTCTCTTTCTAGCACTGCTTTCTTGATGGTATGAGGTGCCCCCTCTCTGCTTGCTTTCCTTTCCTTTTATCTCTCGTAAGATAAACGGAGGTGCAGGTACACTCCAAGAAAAACTCCCTTTACATTGGATCAGGGACACAATTCAATCCATGACACTATCTATTCCTTTTTTTGCCCCACCTTTTGTAAGAAGAACGTCTTCGCCAAAGAGGTGGCCCTCCAAATCCATCTGATAATATATTACCACAACTCCTGGGCACAGTGTTTGCAGCAGTGGTGAGTACTTGACCCAATCTGAGTCAATTAGATTTTCTCCACAGGAATGTGGAAATTTGGTTCTCAGATATTAGTTACTCTCATTTGGTAACTAGAACTGTGAACTGAGTTGGGGTAGCCACTGCTTGAAAAACTAAAGATAGCCAATCTAGAGAGAGAGAATGATGCAGAGAAAAATGTCATACTACTTCAGATGACATAGCAATAGGATGTTATAATCTTCTAGTTTCTTGTTCCAAGGCACTGGGAGACCATGGCTGTACTTTCTGTCATTAAACCTCTGAGATGACATCTTTGTCCTTATAATAAATTGCCCTTTTGTATATAATTTAGTATGAGTTGATTTCTGTTACTTGCACCAAAAAAAACCTTGATTAAAATGCTATACAGACTCTGTATTGACCAAATTTAGTTTATCATGTATTAGTGTATAATGGAGTCATTTGTTTGATATGATAATTATTGAGTGCATGCTATTTCCAGGGATGTGTTAGTTACTGAGGGCACAAGATGCAAAGATTATAAATTTGCAAACATAGGAGAACAGATAAACTACATTTGTTGTTTGCCTATGTTGTACCAGAGTTTTTCAAATGCATTTTAAAAAAATTTCACACAGAAACCATGCAGTGTAAAAGATTTAGTTATTCTCATTATTCAACAAATATGTATTGAGTATCTACTATGTGTTATGCTTTTTTCTAAATGCTGAGAATAAAGTAATGAACAAGGTAGTTATGGCTTCTGCACTCATGGGTTTCTATTCTAGTGGAACAGAGACATAATAAACAGAAAAGTCCTATGAAGGAAAAGCAGAGTAAGATGATGGAGAGTAAACATAAGGACTGTGTGCTGGGGAGGGGGAGGGGGAAGTAGGAGGGGAAGCAACATTAAAAAGGATGGCCAGGTGACATCTGCAATGAGACGTGAATTATGATAAAGCCTAAACACATGAACAGCATTCTAGGTAGAAAAAATAGCAAGTGCAAAACCCATGAGGCAGGGACTGACCTGTGTGTTCAAACAGCTGGATGCAAACTAGCGTGGCTGAGGCACAAGAATAAAGAGAATAGAAACTGGAGATGAGGTTGGGAAGGAGAGGGCAGGGACCATATCAGAGAATTGTAGGCAGCTGTAGGTATTTGGATCTGTTCGAAGGTAGTAGAAAACCATTAAAAGGTTTGACGCAGAGAAACAATATGATCAAGATGTTTTTAAAAGATTCTGACTACGGTGAGAGAATACATTGAAGAGTTCAAGAGTAGAAGCAAGGACAGCAGTTGGGAAGCTGTAGCAGGTGATGACGAATGACGGTGGCCTGGGCGAGGGTAGTAGCAGTCTAGATGGAAAAAAAGCATGTGGATTTGATATGTATATTTGGTAGCTAACAAAATTTACTAATGGATTTAAGAGGCGGTGAGGGAGAAAGAGGAAATAAGAATGACTTCCAGTTAGTGACTTTAGAGACATTGTTAGGTGTCATTATAAATGGAGGAAAACTGGAAGAGAGACGAGGTTTATGTGTTGGAGAGTGATAGTGAAGAAACAAACAGAATAACCAGTTCCTTTGGGGCACGTTAAGTTTCAGGTGTCAGCCGGCATCTAAGTGAGATATCAGGTAAGTGATAAAAAAAAAAAATATGAAAAAGGAACAAATGAAGGCAGGTGTCATGGATTGAATTGTGCCTCCCTCTGTCCCATAGGGTCGCTATGAGTCAGAATCGACTCGACGGCAATGGGTTAAAATATGTGTCGGTTGGTCCATGATCCCCAGTATTGTGTGATTGTCCACCATTTTGTCATCTCATGTGTTTATCCTATGTGTTGTAAATCCTACCTCTATGATGTTAATGAGGTAGGATTAGAGGTGATTATGCTAATGAGGCAGGACTCAATCTACAAGATTAGGTTGGGTCTTAAGGCAATCTCTTCTGAGATATAAAATAGAGAAGTGAGCAGAGAGACAAGGGGACCTCATACCACCTAGAAAGCAACACCGGGAGCAGAGAGCATCCTTTGGACCTGGGATTCCTGCTGCTGAGAAGCTCCTAGACCAGGGAAAGATTAATGACAAGGACCTTCCTCCAGAGCTGACAGAGAGAGAAAGCCATCCCCTGGAGCTAGTGCCCTGAATTTGTACTTCCAGCCTCCTAGACTGTGAAAGAACAAATTTCTCTTTGTTAAAGGCATCCACTTGTGATCTTTCTGTTATAGCAGAACTAGGTAACTAAGACAGCAGGGAATGTGTCAACAGATACAGGGAGATTGTTAGAGTCCATAGTATAAGGGAACTCCTAAGTGGTAATTCTCTATCTATCTCCCTCTGTGTGTATGTATGTGTGTGTGAGGTATATTATGAAGTGACATCATTTATTATTTAGGACAGTAACAAAGTGAATTAAGCAGATAAATATAAGGAACTTATGAGTAATATTCAGTGTTTATATGAAATTTTTATTCATGAATCAAAAGTGAGAGCAGTCAGCATATTTTGGCGATTTTCTTTGGTGATGTACAATTGCTCCAGTGCAGGACACAGCGAATAGATAGCTGGGTTAGACCAGAGCTAGAATTTTTTCCAGTTGAGGATTTTAGAGTGAGGATTAGAGAAAAAGGATTAATAATGTTTAGAAAAGAGTGATTATGATGATGGGACACGGAATTCAATCTGATTAATAAGGGGTAAGACATATTGCTGCAGTAATGACTGAATTTTTTCAGGACCTTTCTGTATCCATGCCCTTTGGTAACCAACTCTCATGTTGGTTCTGACTTGGCCATTGTCCATTTGACTTTCCTTGGCTAATGGGATATTAGCAAATGTGATAAAAAACAGAGGTTTTAAAAGAATTTATGTACTGGAGAGCTTTGGTGCTCTCAGAATCCTACCATCACCACCACGTTGATAAGCCTGATTTATTCTACTGAGAGGATGAAAGACACATCATCTCTTTTTATTCCTACCAGCTACCAGACAGGTAAGTGAGGCCATCCAAGACCAGTCAGTTCCCAGCCAACCCACCAACTGACCATGGACTCATATGCAAATCCAGCTGAGATAATCTGAGCCCAGTCTAGATGAGAAGAACCATGCAGAAGAATTGGTTGTTATGTAGCAACAGCTAACTGATACAAGATGATTTGTGGATTGCGAGAAAGGATAAATGCATTGGAGCTGGCGGAAGAGAGAAGAACAGGTATAGTGAGAGCATAAATATAAATCAGCTGGAAGAGCAATTTTATTATTATTATCATTTGCCATCAAAGAAATTAATCTTCAATGTAGAGAATAAATTTTCCCAAAGTAACACACAGTAAATAGGGGAACAACAACAACAACAAACCCATCACTATTGAGTTGATTCCAACTCATAGAGATTCTAGAGATCTTACAGGACAGAGTAAAACTGCCCAGCAGGGTTTCCAAGGAATAGTTGATGGATTTGAACTGCCAACCTTTTGGTTAGAAGCCATAGCTCTTAGCCACTGTACCACCAGAGCTCCAAACAGAGGACCAAGGAGTAGCAAAAAGACAAGTCCTGCCTGACATTGGTGGCACGGTAGAAAGAACACCAGGCTTACTAAGCATTCATAAATTTTGTACTGAGTTGGTACAAATTTTAAAGATTATTTAGTGTAACCCCTTCTCTAATGAATGAACTAGTACGTATGTTCCCATCATTGCATGCCGCTTAAACATTGAGTTATTACATATTTATCCAGCACTTTCTATGGCCCTGGCATGTGCTAGGCAGTGGGGATTCAGCTAGTGGAGCCTCATGAAGGTTTAATTGGTGGCAACAGACTCTAAACCTAAAAGTCATGACAATCACTTGTATAATTATAAATTATGTTAAGTAGTAAGAAGGAAAAATATAGGGGACTTTAAATATATAGTAGGGAAACCTCATTTGTTGATGGTAGAAGGAGTTAGAGCAGGCCTCCCTGAGGAGAAACATTTAGGCCAAGACTGGAAGGATTAGTAGACATTATTAAGGAAAAATCTTTCTATGCCTCAATTTCCTCATCTGTAATATGAGGGAATTGGACTTAGTTCTCTTCCAGCTCTAAAACTGAATTTATTCACCAAATTTAGATGTAGGGGATTTAAGTTTGACTGGAAAACAGATGTGACCATTATTCAGGAAGTGGCTGGTTTTTACATTTATGTGGATTTTTTTGTTACATAGTTCAGTAAGAAAAGATACTTAAAACTGGTATTTGGGCACCCAATCATCTCTTTCCAGTATGCTCATTTCAAATCCTCTACCTTGGACTGATCTCTCTTGGGATTTTCATAGTATCTTTTAATCAAAATCTTAAGCACAAACCGTAGAACTGGCTCCAGATTTTTCTTTCTATATACGCAGAGGGACAAAGTGAGTTATTTCCTTTTCCACATACAATAATCTCTCTAATGGAAAATATGTTTCAAATTAGACATCTATTCCATGAATAAGTTCAGTATGAATGCTCTATGTCAACATTTATGAGACTATTAAAAACGAAAAATGTACATTTTATGTATTTGTAGGAACTCTGAGAAGCCCTGGTAGTGCCGTGATTAAGCACTCGGCTGCTAACCAAAAGTCGGTGGTTGGAACCCACCAACTGTTCCTCAGGAGAAAGATGTAGCAGTCTGCTTCCGTAAAGCTTACCGCCTTGGAAATCCTATGGGGCAGTTCTACTCTGTCCTACAGGGTCGTTATGAATTGGAATTGACTTCACAGCAGTGGGGTTTTTTATACACTCTAGATTCATTCTTTTTGGAAATATTAGCATCTCAACCCTCACCTGAGTAAAACTACCTCATTTTAACTTGCAGTTCATTTTAAAGAAAAAGTAGGTGAAATAGTTACTCTAGAGGCTGGTCAGGGGGTATGAGCACAGTAGTTCTGAAACTACGCTAGGATGGAACTTTGGAATTCCTTGAACTAGGCTGAACATTATGCTTCCAAAGTGAGAAACAGTTTTTAAATTTTAAAATCTTCTCCTGATGTATTTCTTGATATTGATACTTTCTATAACTTGTCTTTAAGAAAAAAAAAAAAAAAAGGAACAATTGAAGAACAAACATGAGTTAGAAACAGCAATTCATGCTTCCTTTGAATGCTTGACTCTCCACTCCTACCTCTTGACCTTCCAGGACACTCACGGTTATGGTTTTAGGGCAGACATAAAATAGAGTCATATTTTCTGCTAACAAAAATATCCCTAGTTCACATGATATAACTCAACATGTAAGTATTTCATGGCACTACATACACATATACACCCGAAGTCTCATCAAAATCTCTAGTGTTCCAGGAGAGAACCATCATTTTAGCACATAGAGGCCTTTTTAATTCTATCACAACTCTTCAAAAACATTCAAGGTAACTTCTTGTCCACACACACAAATATTCAAAGGATTAGAATTCAAGAAATGCTGAGACCACAATTTTTCCCCATGCAAAGTTCACTGTACATTGCCTGTCATTCAAAGTTGGCCAAGAGTCAGCTGGTTTTCTATTATAAGAATGATATATTTGTGATGACTTAGAAGAGTAACAAACTTGTCAAACCTTTGTCTATCTAATCCCTCTATACTCCACTCTCCCTGGAGGAAGCTGGAAATGGCCCCATGCAAAAGGGGAAGTACATTGGGACCTGGAGCAGACAACAGGCTAAGAAAGGACTAAAGGCAAAACCTTCCTGATTACTGATGTCCTAAAAGCCAAGGACAGAGTCTAAAAGCTAATAAAATGTAAGCGGGGTAGGGGATTATACCAAATTAGAATATGGAACTGGGATGTTGTATTGCAAATAATTAGGCAGGATATTCTTGGCTTAGCCTCCAAACTTGAATTTTTCCTGGGACAGTCTGGTGACATGCTTGTCCAGGTCAGTGCCACAGGGTGACAAAATCTCACTCAAAATTACTGGACATAATGTCTATAGGCACTTCCAAAATAGGCTTTTCTCCTGGGTATAGAGATCCTAATGAATCAATATTCAGAAGAAAAAAAAAAAGTGACACTGCTATAAATAGCCTTTTACAATAAGTTCCCTGGCATTGCTGCCTTGCTAACCAGATCTCTTTATTAACTGCCATTGAAGCATGACTACGGATGACAACCAATGAGAGCTTGCTTATGATATCTCCAACCATCAAAATATCCAAACTTACTTAATCAAGGAAAAATTAAGTTATTTTGGGGGGTTTTCATGTATTATATGATATCGTGGGATCTTTTATAACATGTTCTATGCTATAAAAAAAAAAAATATGGCATAGATGGAAACCCTGGTGGCGTAGTGGTTAATTGCTACAGCTGCTAACCAAAGTGTCGGCAGTTCAAATCCACCAGGCCCTCCTTGGAAACTCTATGGGGCAGTTCTACGCTGTCCTATAGGGTCGCTGTGAGTCAGAATTGACTCGATGGCACTGGGTGGGTATGGCATAGATAATATCTTACAGAGATTATTTGTTAATTAGAACATCCTTTTTATAAACGAAACTGAGTTAATTAGATTTTGGAAACAAAAGTTTTTGTTTTTCAAATGATTGTGTAATTGTTAATTTATCAACATGGATTTACTTTGTGTTTACTATATTCCAGCCTCTGGATAGGGACTGACATTTAAGACAAATAGATCCAATTTCTAGACTCAAGTAATTTGCTTGTTAATGGCAGAGAAAAGGCAAGCCACTAATATAATAGAGGCTGAAATGTGCAGTAGCTAGACAGAGGATGCTTTAGAAGTCTGTAGGACAGTAGCAGGTATTGTAATATTTATCCACTGTAAGGGTCTAGTTAAGGGAAGGTTGAACTGAGTACATGTACCTTGAGATGATTAAGCAAAAATGGAGGCACTGGGAAAGGGCATTTTAAGCTAAAGAAAAGCATACGTAAACTCCAGTGAACATGGCATGCAAATAATTTATGGTGTATGGAGTATAAAAACCCATCACCGTGGAGTTGATTCCAACTCATAGAGACCCTATGGGACAGAGTAGAACTCTCCTATATGTTTTCCAAGAAGCAGCTGGGGAATTCAAACTGCCAACTTTTTTGGTTAGCAACTGTAGCGCTTAACCACTGCCTCACCAGGGTAAGGGAGTGCAGATAAGAAGGGTAAAAGGGGTGCAGAAAAGAAAAGATGAGGCTACAAGGGTAAGCTAGGGCCAGGTTAAATGAATTTTATGTTCCCAGAAAATGTGTGTTTTTATCTATGTGTGAAAAAGTACAAAATGTTCCTCACCATGTTGGTTTAATGGAAAAATGAATATTTCATTAGTGGGGATTTAAATATATTATTATCTAGATCTTCCTTCTTGAAGTTACTCATGAAAAGATCGAGAGGTTGCAATTTATAATTCAGACACAGCAAGAATAATGGGGGACGTTAAGAGAAAGCATAACCTTTGGAATCAGATGAACTTGAGTTTGGATTTCATCTCTTTTACTTCCTGACTCTGTAACCTTAAGAAAATTACAATTTTTTTCTCAGCTGAAATCAAGTTTGTTGTGGGTTGTGAATAAATAATGCATGGAAAGCTCTTAGCCCAAGATTTGCAATACGTGCTAATTTTTAACTACTCGTTTTTCACATGTGGGCCTCTCATCTTCAAACGCTAAACCTGTTATTAGAAACAATGGAATAAATACTAACTAACTTGCAGGAGGGGAAGTAATAAACTTGGCAGTAGGCTCATGACTTCAGATTAATTTGGATTTAGGACCAGTGGCAAAAAAAAATTTGTCTTCCCTTTGGGATTATCATTAACACATTTCCACAATTCTATCTCTAATATTCTAGGCCATTCAATGTCATTATCAGTCCGAACATCTAAAATCATCTCCCCTGTGGTACCTCATTATTGTCTGTCCTCTCAGAATAGAACTATATTTGATAGACTTGTCCATTTAGCATCAAAACTTGTACCCCATTCCCAATTCCTGGTGAACTGGATGGTAAAGGCTGAGAATATATAGTTCTTTGCAGCTTGATATTTGGATTTGAAGGTTATATCAGCTAGATCTTCTAGCAATGGAAACCAAATCTAGCTGTTTTTTTGGTGTGTGTGTGTGTGTTTTGGCAACAGCTATATTGATATATAATCCATATACTGTAAAATTCACCCATTTAAAGTGTACATTCAAAAGATTTTAGTACAGTATATTATCAAAGTTATGAAACCATAATAACAATTGTAGAATTCAGTTAACTTTTTTTTAACAAAGAGAATACATTGGAAGGATATTATGAGTGCTAAGAAATGACGTAAAGGCTAAAGAACCATGCAAGGTTCAACAATAGGGTGAGGATTTGACCTCATAGCCAGAAGAGTATGTAGTAATTGCATTCTTAAATGGGCTTCTGAGGTTCTTGATGGTTTACCTCAGACTGAGTATCCTGGGAGAAACTGTCAAGTTGGCTTTACCACCTGGCTGTACTGAAGCTTCAAGAGTAGGAAGTGAGCAAATATTGTTTTACTATCCAACAAGGACTACACGCAGTGTGGAGGGAATACAGTCCACAAAAGGCAATTAGGGCACTACAAAATGCAATTAGGATACTATCAGGGCAAGAGATCAGGCACTGGGCCCCAAGTGACAAATGTCTACTGCTGTGATTATTAGATATTAAGTATCTAAACCAATGTTCCGTTCCTATTCATAAGGCTTTACTGGTTTTTTTTTTTTTTTGAGAAGTAGATCTCCTGGTCCTGCTTTCTAGTCTGTCTTAGTATGGAAGCTCTGCTGAAACCTGTCCACCATGGGTGACACTGCTGGTATTTGAAATACTGGTGGCATAGTTTCTTGCAACACAGGAACACATAAGCCACCACAGTATGACAAGCTGACAGACGACTGGTGGAATACAGTGTGGTTTAAAATCAGGAAAGGTGTGTGTCAGGGTGGTATCCTTTCACCATACTTATTCACTCTGTATGCTGATAAATACTATGAGAAGCTGTACTATGTGAAGAAGAGTGTGGCATCAAGAGTGGACAGAGACTCACTAACAACTTGCAACATGCAGATGACACAACCTTGCTTGCTGAACTGAAGAGGACTTGAAGCACTTACTGATGAAGATCAAAGACCACACCTAAACATAAATAAAACAAAAATCCTCGCAACTGGACTAGTAAGCAACATCATGATAAACGGAGAAAAGGTTGAAGTTATTAAGGGTTTCGTTTTACTTGGATCCAAATTAACACCCACGGGAGCAGCAGTCAAGAAATCAAATAATGTATTGCATTGGGAAAATCTGCTGCAAAAGACCTCTTTAAAGTGTTCAAAGGCAAAAAATATCATCTTGAGGGCTAAGGTGCACCTGACCCAAGCCATGGTATTTTCAATGGCCTCATATGCATGTGAAAGCTGGGCAATGAATAAGAAAGACTGAAGAAAAACTGACACCTTTGAATTATGGCGTTGATGAAGAATATTGAATATACCATGGACTGCCAGAAGAACGAACAAATCTGTCTTGGAAGGAGTACAGCCAGAATGCTCCTTAGTAAGGATGGCAAGACTTTTGTCTTGTGTACTTTGTACATGTTATCAGGAGAGACCAGTTCCTGGGGAAGGACATCATGCTTTGTAAAGTAGAGACTCAGCAAAAAACAGGAAGACCCTCAGCGAGATCAATTGACATGGTAGCGCAGCAATGGGCTCGATCATAACAACAATTGTGAGGATGTCACAGATGGGTCACTATGTTTCAGAACTAACTCAACGACACCTAACAACAACATCTAAACCAAGAACTTAAAGTAATGGTGAAATTTTAGAGTAAAAGGGATACTTGGTATTTTTTTTTTTTTTGGTAGGGGAAGTATGGTGGTTGGAGGATTTTAGATACACGTCATTGCTTAGAACATGGGTCTCTTGGCCTCCAAATAAAATTAAATCTGTCATGAGGATCTAGTTCCCCATACAGAATGCCAATGGGGATTAAAGACTTTGTCCAGTGTGAAACTCCTTTCTCTCCCTTTTTTTTTTACTTTCTGAGTCCTGTTAAAATGATTTCCTGAAATGATTATCTCTGTGGCAAAATCCTGGAAGAAATGCAACATGGTTTGTATGTCTAGCTCACCAATATGGGAGGAGGGAGAGAGTCAGTAGTTGAATAAATTACTTTATGTCACTGTAGATTTTTACCTCTTTCACAGTTACTGCAAAATAGATTCCCGGGGAGGTGCAAGTTGGCATTAAATACTTCTACACTCCCTTCAACTCTGAGATTCTATGATTTCTTAACTTTTCAGTGAATTGTTGCGTGTAGAAAGAAAACTCCACAAGGAGTCACTAGATGTCTATGAGAAGTTTGCAAAACTTTAAAAGAAAGCCCTTAGTTAAATGTGCCATAAAAGTATAGCATAAAGTTTTCAAAGGGTGTCAAAGGAAACTTTAAATAACCAAACCTCAATTTGTCTAATTAGAATGTGGGAAATATTTTGTGGGTGAAATTGGTTTTATTTTCCTGAAAACGTAAATGTGAGACTCACTGGGATTTTGACCCTTTCTATTGAAGGATTTGGAAACCCTGGTGGTGTAGTGGTTAAGTGCTACGGCTGCTAACCAAAAGGTCGACAGGTCGAATCCACCAGGTGCTCCTTGGAAACTCTACGGGGCAGTTCTACTCTGTCCTATAGGGTCGTTATGAGTTGGAATCGACTTGGCCATAGTGGGTTTTTTTGGTATTAAAGGATTTGTTTGGGTATCTATGAAGCTATCCTAGATTCCCTTAGTAACGTGGTCACAGATAAACCGAGAAGCCCAATGCTAAGTGCAAACCGCACTCTCAAAATGAATCAATGACATGTTTATTTTGATCTTAAGTATTTACTTGTTCCCAGGTTTGTTCAAAAAGGGATTTGAGATAGCTTAATAAAAATGCAGGCACAACCATAAAATGATGCAAATACTAAAAATGATGCATTCGGAAACATGTCCTTATGTTAAATATTAATTTGATATCAATTTTAACATATAAATGTTAGTAACCTTCCCACTGCTTCTATCATTTCCACTAGTGGCCTGATTGAAATGAAAGAGAATAATCTTTCAACTATTCAAGAACAATGACATGGATGGACCATGACGAAACTTGTGAAGTAGAGGAAGTGTGAATTACCCCTAAGAGTGGTGTGATGCCGTTGGCTGCTATTTTCAGAGCCCCATCAAGGTGTGCCCTTTCTTGGCAACATGCCTAGCCCTACAATCTTTATTAGACTTAGCCATCCTCTCTCCCACCCTTTTGGATTTCTCCTTCCTCATAGAATTGCTGACGAATTGGTCCAATTAACTCCTGACAATACTTAATAGGTCCTGTTAACACTCTCCCTCCCTTCCGTGAGGATATGTTCACATTTAACCAGAGACCACAAGGCAAAGATTATACTTTAGAGCAAAGCTGGCATTATACTTGTCTTCTGGCAACTATACAGTTCTCCTACCTAACATCTACTCTAATGGTTTGATAGAGTTCCTGGGTGGTACAAATGGTTAATATGCTTGGCTGCTAACCAAAAGTTGGCAGTTCAAGTCCAATCAGCCATGCCTCAGAAGAAATGCTTGGATATAAACTTCTGAAAAATCAATGATTGAAAACCCTATGGAGCACAGTTCTACTCTGACACATGGGATTTCCATGAGATGGAGTCAACTTGACAGCAACTGATAACTGGTGGTAATAGTGGGACAGTGGCTGTCATGATGGGACACTGAACATCATTCATTTGGGAGGGCATAGCTACATGGTACATTCATTCATACATATACTATGTACCTTTAATGTGTCAAGCACTGTGTGGCGCACTGAGCATATTAAAGGTATTAAGATGAATAGAAATTTGAACCTAATTTTGAAGGGCTTGCAGATTAATGGTTGAAGCAGTTAGATAAATATGCCTTACAGCAATGTGGTAAGGATCATAATGTAGGTACATATGAGAGCGTAGATGAAAACCTCTAAACCTGTTTAGGATAATTAAGGAAGACTTTTCATAGAAGGTACATTATTACATCTGTATTTTGAAAGAAGAGCCAAAGTTTGACAGGCAAAGTGGGAAGGCCTACTATGCAGAGGGAAGAGCCAGGCTAAGCAGAGTCAATGAAGATAATGACTTATTTGGGAAAGTTATGTCTGGGTGATGGTCTAACAACTAAGAGCTGGAGCCAGACTTCTGGGTTTGTACCCTGTCATGGATTGAATTGTGTCCCCCCAAAATATCTGTCAACTTGGCTAGGTCATGATTGCCTTGTATGATTGTATGATTGTCTACTATTTTATCTTCTGATGTGATTTCCCTAAATGTTGTACATCCTATCACTGACGTAATAAAATGGATTAGCAGCAATTATACTGATAGTTAGGTCTACAAGATTAGGTAGTGTTTTAAGCCAATGTCTTTTGAGATAATAAAAGGGAGAAGCAAGCAGAGAGACATGGGAACTTCATACCACCAAGAAAGCAGCACTGGGAGCACTGCGCATCCTTTGGATCTGAGGTTCCTGTGCTGAGTTGTTCCCAGCCTAAGGGAAGATTTATGCATCACAAGGACCTTCCTCCAGAGCTGACAGAGAGAGAAAGCCTTCCCCTGGAGCTGGAGCCTGAATTTGGACTTCCATCCTACTGGACTGTGAGAGAATAAACTTCTCTTTGTTAAAGCCATCCACTGTGGTATTTCTGTTATAGCAGCACTAGATGACTAAGACATTAAAAAAAAAATTTTTTTTTTTTTTGCTAAGGGTTATTCACTGTGGATGGTAGGAGCATTGCTTAATCTCTATGTACCTCAGTATACTCATCCATAACATAGGAAGGATAGTATTAGCATAATAGCCCATGGGTTGGTTGGGAGAATTAAAACAATATGCAACACATAATAAGACTCAATTTGTATTAGCAGTTGTAGTTCTCTGTGGCTAAGCACATGAGGTGAGGAAGGCAGAGTCAGGACATGAGGTTCAAGTGGCTGGGAGGGACCAGGTAGAATTAAAAGCCTGATGGGCTGTGCTAAAAGCTTGGATATGTACCCTGAGAGGGTAGCCATTATGGATCTTGGATTAGAGAGCCCTGTGGCCAACCACGTCTCACCATTTATAAATTAGGGGTTTATGGAAAATGAGGGCAGAATCCAGAGCATATATATTCTCTGAGAATGTATAGAATTTGCTTACTCAAGACCTGGACAACCTTTAGCTGATTTAATCTTCCCAATGTAGCAAACAGATATCCTTGGGTGAATGCTGTCATATCTGCTCTAAAAATTAGGTTGGAAAGAAAGACAGGGTCCCACAACTTTAGGCCAGATGAATGGATATGTGGTGTGGGTGATGTGACTCAGGTGATGTATCATCTTTTAATTGCTGAGCTCATAAAATGTGTGCTTTGAAAAATTTCCAGGTGATTGTAAAAGGCAGATGTGAAAAGTTATCAGAGCATGCAGCACTTTTCCTTGGCTGGCACTAAAATATACTTTCTCCCATTAATAATACCTTATTAATAATTATTTTACCATTAACACCTTGTTAGTAGTTAAATTACAAGGGAAGTTAAAAAGGGAAAATAAAAATAACTGGCAATCTATCATTTTGGAGTTTAATTTTTCAGCTACATGTATGTTAAATATTGCATGTAGTATTTCATAAAAATGGAGTCATTCTATTTTTACCCTTCTATAGATTTTTTTCACTTAATGCTACGTTGTGAAAACTTTCTTACATTATTCTTCTATATCTTCATTTTTTTAATGGCTGCATAAAGTTTTATCATATCACCCAGCTGTAACAATTTCTTTAACTCTTGGACATTTATGCATATTCTAATACTTTATTGTTATAAAATAGTGTAAAAAATAAACATTCTTGTGGCTGTATCTTTACCCAGGTCCATGATTTTTTCCTCAGGATAATTCATGGCCAGCAGTTCCCAAGCCACAAAAAGGCCCGAGTTAAATACCACCATTGTTTAGGCCTGGGTTCTCCCACAGGCTGCTGCCACCAGGTTCACTCCTGCCCAGGGTGGAATGGAGTCATTTCCCTGAAGGATCAAGAAGTCTGTGTGAATGAGGTTCTCTGCTGTTGTGGGGCCTGAGTACAGGGACCACAGAGGGAGTTTTGAAGGATTCCACTTTAGCACGATCTGGCATCAGAGCCAGGCCGCTTATCACTCATGTATTTCCATTTTAAACCAGCAACTGCTTTTCAATCGTAAATCCTCTAGGGAGAGAATGAGGAAAAAAAAAAAGAAAGTCTTAATCCTTGGTGGTCATGTATCACACTAAAATGTTTCCTTGAATATTCCTTAATATTATCATGTTTTCAACTGAAACTCATGTTTATTCCTTTGGTACAATATACAAAATTAAAGAAATATTTCCTTTCCAAACCAAATGCAAGTACTTGGATATCTGAAGGGAATAACAAATGATCTAAGTGATCCAGACTCTTCCATTAAAATCTTCATACTTCCCTTTGAGGAAAGTATATTTTTCAGTATGTACATTAAAAAAATTATTTACTTATAAATACACATTAGACCTTTAATTGTTGACCAAATTAAAAACAAAACAAGTTTTGGTTTTCTTTGTTATATAAAATAATGCTTGTCAAATAGTTTGTTGTTGTGTGTATGTAGTTAATTCTGACTCATTGACCCTACGGGACAGAGTAGAACTGCCCCATATGGTTTCCTAGGCTGTAAATCTTTACCGGAGCAGATTGTCAGGTCTTTTCTCTCAGGGAGCCACTGGTGGGTTTAAACTGCTGACCTTTATGCTTGTAGCCGAGTGCTGAAGGAACAAGAAAAATGATCTGTAATCCCACCACCAGAGGTAACCATTGAAAACATTTTCCTCTTTATATCCACTTAAATGAAAAAAAAAAAGGGGGGGGGATCAGGTTAATCACTATTTTCTATTTTTCTCTCACCAATAAATCATTAAAAAAATCTTTCAAGGAATTAAGCATTCTTTCATTTAAAAAAGATGCACAATATCCCCTTGTCTTGTTCTTCTAACCAATCCTCTACTTTTGAACATTTAACTTGATTTTTTAAAATTACTGCTCCTATGAGCATCTTTGCAGCTATATTTTGTTTAAACTTCTAATTATTTCTTGAAAAAAATCTCTCCAGGAGGCTTGTACTAATTCATCATGTCACCCGCAGTACATGAGTGTTTTGCAACACCCTTGTCAGAACAAGAAGCCCTGGTGGCGCATTGGTTAAAGCATTCGGCTGCCAACCAAAAGGTCGCCACCAGCCACTCTGCAGAAGAAAGATGTGGTGATCTGTTTCTGTAAAGATTTACAGACTTGGAAACCACAGGGGTAGTTCTACTCGGTCCTATAGGGTCGTCGGAATCTACTTGACGGCAGCCGGTTTGGGTGGGTTTGGTTTGTCAGTACTGGCTATTATTAAAAAATAAACAAAAATCTTTACCAAGTAGCATAACTTTGCTGTTTTAATTTACATCTCTTTGATTATTAAAGAGCTTACACAATTTGGTTTTTTGGAATTGCTATTTTTACTTGCAATTAAAATGAACACTTGTTTGCTAGTTTATTTCCCCAAATGCCATTTCACTGGGCATTCTGATTGGCCATAACTAGAGAAAATATTGCATCAGTAAATAAAACCATCCAATGTTAATTATAGGCAGGAGAGGGAGAGAAGGAAGCTGTATAACTGAAGCCTCTAAACAAAACGGTTCCAAGGTTAGAATCAGGGAATTAGGGTTGCAGTTGAATCCTTGCTTCCTTCTAGTTTATTCCACTGCACTGTCTTGGAGAATTGTCAGTTTCACTGACTTGCTTGTAAGGCTAGCCCTGGAGTGGTGCGGACAACGTTTGAAACACAGGGCTAGGTTTTTCTAGCTTCAGGAAGCAGACAGTTGCGCAAAGCGCAATACTTAGGAAACCAAGCCCTCGGAGGACCACATTAACTTGTGCAGTAACAAGTGCAGGGACGTTCCGTGTCTCAGCTGTTCAATAACGAGGGGGGGGGGGGGGGAAGGACGGTTGCCATGGCGATGCCTTGCCGCACGTGCCGCCAGGGGAGGGCTATGCGGAGGTGGCCTTCTGCAGAGTTAAAGGAAGGTGCGGCGAGTCGCCTGGCCTTGGCGTTGAGAAGTGCCCCAAGTGCGGGGCGATTGGGCCTTGCCTGCGGTACTGACCCGAGGCCGACACGCCCTGGCGGCGCGGCGGGTAGCACTGGGCGCTAGGGGAGGGCAGACCTCCCTAGCACAGAGCAGTCCCGTCCCGCTAGCCGAGTTGCGGGCAGCCATTTTAGCGCAGCTCTGCTTCCTCGCTCCTCCCCGAGCAGGCCTTAGTGAGGTCCAGGTCAGTCCAGGCCCAGCAATGGGGGCTCACTCACGCGCGCTCTCGGTTTTCCCCATTTCCCGCGCACCAGGCGCGGGGTGGGCTTGGTTTTCCGTGGTCGTTTGTTTACTGTTCGGGAGGATCTGGAAATTGAATTCCCAGCAGACTGGGCTGCGATTTCACATCTCGCTCTGTCTGAGGAGAAGGGAGCGGCAGATGTGATTCCAAAGTGAAGGCTGCAGCCTTGGCGCACTTGGCAAGGGCCTTTAATTTCATACATCATTTGCGTTTTGCCGCAGTGATGTTGGAGGGTAAGCAGACACAGAGTTGTCTGGGACCAAGACCGATAATTCACACACGTGTAGGAACACCGAGCAGCTCCTATTCGTGGTGTTTGCACAGTAAAGAGAAAATACTCAGCCCATGTCTCCATTTAACTGCTGCTGTGGGGAGATGCAAAGCAGGGCCTGGCTAACAGTTGGCATTATTAAATTCAGTCACAGTGGCTGCTGTAGTCGTTTCATTTTCCACCTGATGGATGAGCTGACACTGGACTGTGGCATTTTGTTGATCTGCCCTGCGTTTTTGTCTTTGCTACTGCTACATGCGGCACTGGGTACTGGACTGCTACATAGCATACGGTCTAATCCAGAACTGCCCAGATTTTTTGACAACTGAAGTAGTGACTTCTGTAATTGTGAAGTACCAAATTGTGATGTAATCCAATGTTAAATCCTCTTGGGAGCAGGAGGAGCTCAAGTGAAAAATGTAGTTAAAGACAGTGATAATATGATTGGAGGTATGAAAAAGATGACAAAGCAAGCACATTTCTACTGCCTTCAAACTAGGAGTAGAGGTTATTAATAAATTCTCATAGTTACAGAATCTAAGAGGCAAAATAAGGTTAATTGAGATCATTTTGTCTAGCATTGCCTTTTTGCAAACGGAGAAAGATTTGAAGAAGCTAAGTGCATTTCCCAGGGTCACACAGGCGTAGGCGTACAGACCAATTTTCCAGTTTGACTACACTAAGTCAAACGCACATACACGTGTGTGTGTATCACAGCAAAAATGGTTGGGGCTGGAGCATGATTTAGTACACTCTTACATCAGTGGTTCTCAGACTTCTGGTATGAGGACCCCTTCATACTCTTAAAAAGTTATCGAGGACTCCCAAAGAGCTTGTGCTTACGTAGGTTACATCTATGAATATTTACCATACTAGAAACTAAAAAAAAAAAAAGAGATTTTAAAAATCCTTATTAATCCATTTAAAAACAGCAGTAAGAAATATATTTTTAATAATATATATTATAATAATGTATATACTATAATAATATGTAAGTTAAGACATATTTTTATGAAAAATATTTGGGAAAAGAAGGGCATAGATTTACATTTTTGAAAGTTATTTTAATATCTGGCTTATAGTTGGCATCTCGTATCTGCTTCTTCTGCTTCAATATGTTGTTTTGGTTAGCATATAGGAGAAAATATGGCTTCACACATGCATATAATTGAAAAAGAGAGGACCTGGTAGACCTCTTAAAAAGGTCTCTGGAAGTGTTGTGCTGGTAAATGACCAGCTCATGGGGATGAGAATTGGTAGCATTTGCTGATTTCTCTGATTTAAACACTTCCAACATGGTTGATAACATAGAAGAGATGCTCAGTAGCACACTATTTTATAGTAATTCTAACCATACAAATGTAATAGATATAAATAACCTCAAGAACACAAACAGTAAAATATACTGAAATAATTAGAAGTGGTGAGTGTTGAGTATTTATTACTTTTATTTCAGCATAACTTGTATAATTGTAAGTTTTTAAAATTTAATTGTTCTTAATGGTCATGTTTAACAATTGGCTTGCAGAATTCATGGAAGTTTGACAGTTGGCTCTTACTTGATGATAGAAGCCAGCCCTAGTACATCACTGCCCCTAGAAGTCCTCAGAGAACCTTTCCATTGGGAACCACTGTATTAAATCAATTCAATTAACAAAAATTCATTAAACTTTTAGGTGGTGCTAGTGTCTGGACGGTACATAGGTTGAAATTCAGACATAAAATGAGTTTGTTTATGTTGTTAGCCATCATTGAGTTAGCCCCTGACTCATGGCATCCCCATGCAAAACAGAACTAAATGATGTCCTGTTCTGTATCATCCCCATGATTGGTTGTGAATGAGACCCTTGTGATCCATAGCGTTTTCACTGTCTGATTTTCGGGGGGGGGGATCAGAAGTAAATTGCCAGGCCTTTCTTCCTAGTCTTCCTAAGTCTGGAAGTTCCTTCCGAAAGCTGTTCAGCATCATAGCAGCACACAGCTCACCACCGATAGACAGGTAGTGGCTGTACATAAGTTACACTGGCCAGGAATGGAACTCAGGTATCTAGCATGGAAGGCAAAAATTCTACCACTGAACCACCATTACCTCATAGTATCAGTGATAGGGAAAAACAATTAGCAAAATTAATTAGGATATTTTCAAATTAATTATTAACTGGTTTAAATCTCTGGCTTCTTTAATCCATCCCCCGAATTGATAAAGTGTTTGAATTTCCTCTAGAAGAGGAAGATGTTACTATTTTATATTTTGTGGTAGAGCTGTAAGCGAAGTCATTATTTTTATCAGACAGCTGTAATCTGCATGTAAGCCCTCTCTAAAAGTACAATATTATTATCTTTACCAAGAGAAGTATATAAACTACTGTAATTTGTGAATTGAAGCTTCTCTGCTGTAGGCAGCAGTATTTGTTTTGTCTTCAGGGCAACTAAAGTGTCTCTAGATTTGAGGATTCCTACTCAGGGCGAATCCTTGTGATATGTGTTGACATGGTGGAAAATTAGTCATTCAACGAGTATTTATTGCTCATCTTTTTTTTTTTTTTTTGTACTATGTTCTAGAAGCTGGGGAACTTATCACCTTAAGTAGCCACTCGGTGTTTAAAACCAACATTGATCAAGGGTATTTCCCTGAGAATTGGAAATGGGTGTGGGACTAGCATTGCCTTAAGCAGTGTTAGGCCAAAACGTAAGGACACAAGGTCCCTTTTCATTCTATTCCCTAGCTGTGTTACCTGTGAACACACAAACACGTGAACATATTCTTTAGTGATGTTGGATCACATTTGCTTTGGTTGTTGACTTGGAGCATTTGGAATGATTTGGTAATAAATTTTTTTTTTCTTTAGTGTCAGATGTAACAGAAAAGTAATTAAATTACAATAGAGATTTGGCAAGGGTCTTTCCAAAGGTGCCTGTCCTCTGTGGACTAGCAGGTTGTGCCTCTGCCATATGCTGGAATTGCCAGAATATGCTTGCACTTCAGATCTATAGCCTCCGACCAGACGGGGTCTGCTTTGTGTAGCTGGGTGCCATTCATCAAGGCACACCTCTAGAAGAGGGATAGAACGTCAGGCCTAGTTGTCAGCTGTGGAAAAATAGATCTGTGGTGATCAGAAAACCAAACCCCTCAATACGGCACACCTTGCTGTACTTCTTTCTCTCCTTTTCTTATCATCTAGGGTTTTAGAGGAAACCCTGGTGCCATAGTGGTTAAGTTCTAGGCTGCTTACTGAAAGTTCAGCAGTATGAATCCATCAGGCACTCCTTGGAAACTCTATGGGGTAGTTCTACTTTGTCCTATAGGGTCACTATGAGTTGGAGTCGACTGGACGGCAACGTGGTAGGGTTTTAGAAAGAAAGAGCTGGGGATGAGGTAGAAAAAATGAAAACCACTTCATCTGATTTTCTCCGTTTGGTGCGATGAATTCCCTTATTTGCTCTTTGCCCTTGGTTTCGGGAAAATAACCTTAGGGAAATTGCCTAAGTAATCAAGGTGTGTTGACTACGCTTGAGAATTTGTTGGGTGCTGGTCTGGCTAGAGAGCCCACCTGGTAACTGATAATGAGCAAGTGAACTGACAAGTGACAGCCTTGGAACACAGGCGCTTAGGGAGCTTTTCTGCTCTGAGAGCTGTCTCTGTTGGTGAAGGGAGAGATGTGTTCTCCTTGAGAAGACTGAAGCTCCGCTTTGGGGGAAACTTCCAGACTTTGCTTGTGTCTTCTTCCTGATGCTGAATTCCTTTTACCCCTAAATTGTATCTATTTACTCCTGGGTTGTATCCTTTTACCTTAATAAACCACATAACCATAAGTGTAGTCTATGAGGTCTGTGAGACCTTACAGTGAGTTACTGAACCCAGCAAAGAACCAGAGTGATGGTGGGGGCAGGGGTGCAGAAGGTGCCAGAGATAGTGGAAAAGTGGGAGAGTAGAGATCGAATTAACCTCTACCTTTTGGTGACTGAACTCCTGGTGGTCTTAATTCAAGAACATGGTCTTGATTTTGCACACGTTGCCCTAGTGGTTATGGATGGGAGCTCCAGGGCTCAGGTCCTCAGCTGTCTGAATAGCTCTGTGACACTGATTAACTCTACAAGAAGTTGGACTAAATGGCTTTAAAGTCCCCTCTAGTTCTAGAATACTTCCAAGTCAAACATAAGATGCTATAAAAGTTCATAAAGATTAAAAATTTCTTGATATTAAAGCTAGAAGTTGCTGTGACGAGATCACCACCAAACCCTCACTGCAGAGGCAGTTTGTTGGAGTAATTTAATTAGACCTTTGAAATTGGACAGGACTGAATTTGAATCCCAGCTCAGCTACTTGTTATGTAAACTTGGGCATATAACTTAACCTCTTTAAGACTCAGTTTCTTCATCTTTAGAATGGGAATTTAATAGTGCAGCCAAATAGTTATTGAGCACTCCTAGTATGTGATAATCACTCTTTTAGGTGCAGATACATCATGAACAAGAACAATCTAGATGGATAACCATCTAATGAGCTAGGTAATAAACAACTATTTAAAAATACAGGATGTAAGCTGATGACAATTGCTATAAAGCATTGGTTCTTTATATATACATATATATATATATATATTTGCCTTGAGAATTTTTTACTATCTTAAATTATAGGAGACTCCAAAGGGATTTTATTTATGTGGGTCATATGTAGTAATATTTATCATATTATAGAAACAAAAACAGAGAAATTTAAAATTATTCATCTAAAACTAACAATTAACTCATTACATATTAATATAAAACATTTTTATGAAAAATAACTTTTTTCCAAATTAAAAAAAGTGAAAGTCATTGTTTTACATTTTTGGCAAATCACTTTAATGTGTAGCTTACCTCATTTTTGACTCAAATAAGGCTTGCCTTTTATTTGCCAACCACGCCCTCCCTTCTGCAGGTATTTTGGTAAGGGCGCTATGTTAATTTTTTTAGCAGTCCCTATAAAAATACCGGGGTGGGGGCGGGGCACGGTTGGCAACCAAAGGTAGAAGGCGCACATTATTTGTGTAAAAATACGGTAATAGAAGACAGCTGTATTCTGGATTCACATATCTGCTTCTGTATTCAATCTGTTGTGATACGAATGTTGTGGTTGGAAGTACATGAAGAATAGGCAGCCTCACATAGGGGACTAACTGGAAAAGGGAGAATGAATATAACAGCATTTTCCAATAATTGTAGCTCTTCTTTGACACTATACCAAAGCCTGAGAAGTGGTAGTTTTAAATGTTAATTACAATGTGGAATTTAGAATCATATCAATGAATTTTTCATAATCTGCCATATTAAAAGTCATCAGTCCATCTTGAATTTTGAAAGGGTCTTTTATACACTCACAATTTTATAACACATTCATTTGAAAAATATTGGGTCACTGAGTTATACACATCTTCCAAATACTGACATATTTCATTAAATAATGTTTAAAAAAATGATACTTGTTAGTATCATCACTGATCTCATCTGAAAAGTCTTTAGATATTGGGAAGCTTTCAAGCTTATGGTGACACATTACAAAAAAATTTTAACTCTGATTTTTGCTGGAAGGCTTGAGTTTTATCACTAGCACAAATACTGTCAGTTGTTTTCCTTGAAGTGATAGGCTCACTTTGTTCATTTTTGAGGAAATGTCTGCCAAATACCCAAGTTTGCCATTTGTTCTTTTGACTAAAAATACTGTTCCAAAAAAAAAAAAAAGTCTAGTTAAGTTCTCAGCTCCATCACACGAATGCTTTTTCTAGAGATATTGTACTTTGGTGCACAGCAAAGTGATTTGTGTGTACTTCCCATTTCAACACATAGATAATTGAAAAGAGTGAACTCGAAGGCTGAGATTTAATAAAATTAACACATTTTACTACTTCATCAAGGATATTCTTAAATGTCCTTTTTTTCTTTATTTTTTGTTTTTGTTTCCCTGTGATTGCATGGTTGTAAAGAATGCATAGCGGTGAAGAACTTGTACAGTTTGGTGCTAATGATTCATGGGATGGCTTCAATGATCTTATCTATCATTGCCCACTTGGTTTAGCATTGTGGAGGTCATTGGTGGCTTCGTATGGTATTGGTACTGAAGCTTAATTTCAATGATTAAGGATGAAAAAAAGATACTTGTAGCCTATCTTGAGAGACTGGGTGGTTTTCCCTACATTTTGTTGTGACAATTTTCAAATACACAGCAAAGCGGAAAGGTTTTTACAGTGAATCCCTGTATACTCATCACTGAGACTCTGCCGTTAACATTTTTCCATATTTGCTTTATCATGTATCTATCTACTCATCCACTTCTCTATCCATACATCAATGAATCTCACTTTTCAAAGTTCTTAAAAGTAAATTGCAGACATCAGTGAACTTCTTAAATACATCAGCATGTACATCATTGGACAGAGTTCAACATTTGCTTACAGATTTTTTCCTTTGATATAAAATTTGCATACATAAAATGCACAAACCATAAATGTACAATCATTAACCTTTGCCAAATGTAGACGCTTGTGTAACTCAAACACTTATCAGTGTATAGAACATTAGCATTACTCCCAGAAAGTTCCCTCATGCTCCTTCCCAATTGCTCCACCCCTACCCCCTTAGGCAACTTCTGTTCTGATTTTATCCCTCCATAAATCAATGTTGCCTGCGGTAGAGCTTAATGTAAGTGGAATCATACAGTATAGGCTTTTCTGTAAAGTTTTGTTCACTCACCATAGTATATTTGAGATTCATTTATGTTGTTACACATATGTTGCTGAATAGTATTCCATTAATGAATTTGCCATCATTTGTTTATTCAGTCTCCTACTGATGGACACCTGAGAGTTATGAACTATCACTAGAAAGGCATTTTGTGAACGTAAGTTTTTATTTATCTTGGGTAAATATCTAGGAGTGGAGTTGCTGGGTCATAGTATAAATGTATGCTGAATTTTATAAGAAACTGTCAGATCTTTTTTCTAAAGTTTTTGTACCATTTTACATTCCACCAACAATGTATGAGAGTTACAATTGGATTACATTTGATGTGATGTTCTTGTCAACATTTAGTATGGTCAGTCCTTTTGATTTTGGCCATTTTTGTAGGTTGCTAGTAATATCTTATTGTGGTTTAATTTGCACTTTCCTGGTGACCAACTCCTTCCTGTACCTATTGGCCATTTGTACACCCTTCCCTGCTTTATGTCTGTTCAAAATCCCTACCTATTCCTTAACTATGTTGCTTGTGTCCACACTGCTGGATGACAGGAGTTCTTCTTATCCTGGCTATTATCCCGTTACTAGACATATCTTAAAAAAAGCCCTTTCCCAGGTGTGACTGGCTTTTATCAATACATCATTTGAGTGCTGACAAAGTCACTGTCTTTTTAGGGGATCATCATTTAACAAGGATATACAGTAAAACCTGTGAAAGCCAGAACCTGTGTCAGGCAGAAACCTGTCAGAGAAAGAAAACCCAAATATTTTCCACTAATAGAGAGCGATAGAAAAGTAGTAAGACTGCATGCTGTCAAAGGCAGAAAACTTGTGAGACTCAAAAAAACATGGCAGTCCCATCAAGTTCCACCTCTCACAGGTTTCACTGTATGAAAAATTGGAAAATAAGATTGTAGAACACTTTTCAAAAGCATTAGCTCCTTTCCCCTAAATTCTAGAGTAGTTTTATGGTGCAAGGTGAGTTATATTACAGTGTGCAGTCCTGTAGATATTTTATTGGGCCCACATTCGCAGAACACATCATTTCTCAGTTGCCGTTAAATTGACATTTTTTCCTTAGTCAGGTCAAAAGTATAGTCTGTTATTTTGCTGTCACTTTTTTATGAGCTGCATTTTCTTACGTAAAATATTCCAATCACTTGTTTATTGCTTCTATTTCCTATTTCTGCAGCAGCACAGAAACTTCCAGCCAAAAACTGTGAGAGAATTATTAGTTCCAAAGGAAGTGCCAGAAATGCCACTATATATACATTGCAAGGAATAACAATTCTGTCTTTCACTGTTAACCTTGATCATAGCTGCCTTACTCTAGTAGTGACAATACACCGTTGAAAAATAATTCCATTTCTCTGTGTTAGAAATATAAAGAGAGCTCTTTCTTTATTCTCTTAATTAGTTTTATAGATATATTTTTCCTTTCACTTCTCTTTCCTAGCTAGAGAACATAGGTCTGTTTGCGAAAACTATATTTGCTCATCTTACACATTTGGAACCTTTATGAAGTGAGTGAGTTCAGTAGAAGACCTCATTAGTAATTCCAACTCTTCATTTTTTTGTGAAGGCCTTAAGAAATCTCTCTTCCTTCTGTCAGGAGTACGTGTCACTCTCAACCATTATCTTCTTCTTCACAATATATCAAAAGCATAGCCTCCTCCTCATTCTTATATATTTTTAAGAACCAGGAACTTAGCAGTTTCTTGATTACATCTAAAAAGACAGGGAACTCTTTGGTTCCTTCACTTACTTTTCCTGGTACTTATTGAAGTAATTTAGACCTGGACCCTCCTTCCAATTGGAAATCAATACACTGACTGGCTAATGGAGCCCCAGTCCATGGCACCAACTGCTTAGGGAGTTGTTGGAAGTTGAGACACAGAATCTACCTCACTGGAGTTATAAGTTTGAATCTTTCACTTAAAATACTCAAAAGCTTTCAATTTCATAAAAAAATTACTGTGGCATTTGGTGTGAGTAGGGAATTAAAACAGTAGATTTTACCAGGTATGTTCCTACATGAAGTTATGGCATAGACAGGCTTGGGGAGATTTTCATGACTTCTTTCACCTGGGCTGGGTTGGACACGTTGGAGAAAAGTCTCTGAAGACGCTCAGGATTCTTCATTATCCAGAGTCCATGTTCTTCTTTGATCTTACCTGAGAATTCCTCCAGTTGTTGTAGCCACTATATCAAGGCAGTTCCACAAAAGCCATCCACGGGTACAAAACACAGAAAGTTCACACACCCTTTCAAATAAAAGGGAAATGGTAGATTAGAGACCTCATTTATTCCTTGGTTAAGTATTTATTGAGTGCCTACAATGTTAAAGATGCCCCTGCTCATTGCTGGAGCACACAGCTCGTATCTAGTGGAGAGAGACGGAAGGGTATGCTTAGATATTAAATGTAGAAATGTATACAGACAACTATGAGCACTTGAGGAAGGATCTACCTGCACGTAGGGGTTTTTGTATATGTACTGGTGTGTTACATGAGGTAACCATGGTACTTAGGGAAGTTTTCTGGAGAATTTGATATCTTCAGCTGAATTTTGAAAGGATGGGTGGATGTTAGCTAGGTCAGTAGGGTAGAAGGGGTATTTCTGGTAGAAGAGACAGCATTTGCAGTGATAGAAAGTCAGTGAGAAAATAGCCTGTTAAAGAAGGTCAGGTAGTTTAGTTTGATTAGAGTTTAAGGTTCACTGGGCAAGGGTGGAGTGACATGAAGCTTAAGAGGTTTGTCAGATCATGAAGGTTGAGTTATGTCATGCTAAGGGAGTAATAAGTGGGTCACCAACAAGGTTTAAGCAAGTGAATGTAATGGTCATAAATTTAGAAATAATCACTGTTGCAAGGTAATAAATGCATCCAAAGGGGACAGAACAAATATAAATAGTAAAATAGAAGACATATGACTGGTTGTTGTTGCTGTTAGGTGCTGTTGAGTCAGTTCCGACTCAGAGCAACCCTATGCACAACAGAACGAAACACTGCCCAGTCCTGAGCCATCCTTACAGTCATTGTTATGCTTGAGCTCATTGTTGCAGCCACTGTGTCAATCCACCTCATTGAGGGCCTTCCTTTTTTCCGCTGACTCTGTACTTTGGCCAAGCATGATGTCCTCCAGGTACTGATCCCTCCTGACAACATATCCAAAGTTTGTAAGACGCAGTCTCGCCATCCTTGCTTCTGAGGAGCATTCTGGTTGTACTTCTTCTAAGACAGATTTGTTCATTCTTTTGACAGTCCATGGTGTATTCAATATTCTTCGCCAGCACCACAATTCAAAGGTGTCAGTTCTTCACCGGTCTTCTTTATTCATTGTCCAGCTTTCACATGCATATGATGTGATTGAAAATACCATGGCTTGGGTCAGGTGCACCTTAGTCTTCAAGGTGACGTCTTTGCTCTTCAGTTCTTTAAAGAGGTCCTTTGCAGCAGATTTACCCAATGCAATGTGTCTTTTGATTTCTTGACTGCTGCTTTGATGCGTGTTGATTGTGGATCCAAGTAAAATGAAATCCTTGACAACTTCAGTCTTTTCTCCGTTTATCATGATGTTGCTCATTGGTCCAGTTGGGAGAATTTTTGTTTTCTTTATGTTGAGGTGTAATCCATACTGAAGGCTGTGGTCTTTGATTTTCATTTAAAAGTGCTTCAAGACCTTTTCACTTTCAGCAAGCAAGGTGTGTCATCTGCATAACGCAGGTTGGTAATAAGTCTTCCTCCAATCCTGGTGCCTCATTCTTCATATAGTCCAGCTTCTCGGATTATTTGCTCAGCATACAGATTGAATAGGTATGGTGAAAGAATACAACCCTGACGCACACCTTTCCTGACTTTAAACCACTCAGTATCCCCTTGTTCTGTCCGAACAACTGCTTCTTGATCTGTGTAAAGGTTCCTTATGAGCACAGTTAAGTATTCTGGAATTCCCGTTCTTCGCAATGTTATCCATAATTTCTTATGATCCGCACAGTCAAATGCCTTTGCATAGTCAATAAAACACAGGTAAACATCCTTCTGATATTCTCTGCTTTCAGCCAGGATCCCTCTGACATCAGCAATGATATCCCTAGTTCCATGTCCTCTTCTGAAACCAGCCTGACTTTCTGGCAGTTCCCTGTCAATATACTGTTGAAGCCATTTTTGAATGATCTTCAGCAAAATTTTACATGTTTTTTGTGATAGTAATGATATTGTTCTATAATTTCCACATTTGGTTGGATCACCTTTCTTGGGGATAGGCATAAATACGGCTCTCTTCCAGTCAGTTGGCCAGGATGCTGTCTTCCATATTTCTTGGCATAGACGAGTGAGCACCTCCAGCACTGCATCTGTTTGTTGAAACATCTCAATTGATATTCTGTCAATTCCTGGAGCCTTATTTTTTGCCAGTGCCTTCAGAGCAGCATGGACTTCTTCTGTCATTACCATCTATGCTTGATCATATGCTACCTCTTGAAATGGTTGAACATCAACTTGTTCTTTTTGGCATAATGACTCTGTATATTCCTTCCATCTTCTTTTGATGCTTCCTGTGTCATCTAATATTTTCCCCATAGAATCCTTCACTATTGCAACTCGAGGCTTTAAGTTTTTCTTCCGTTCTTTCAGCTTGAGAAACACCAAGCGTGTTCTTGCCTTTTGGCTTTCCATCTCCAGCTCCTTGCACATGTCCTTATAATACTTCACTTTGTCTTCTTGAGCTGCCCTTTGAAATCTTCTGTTCAGTTCTTTTACTTCATCAATTCTTCCTTTTGCTTTAGCTGCTCGATGTTCGAGAGTAAGGTTCAGATTCTCCTCTGACATCCATCTTGGTCTTTTCTTTCTTTCCTGTCTTTTCAATGACCTTTTGCTTTCTTCATGTATTATGTCCTTGATGTCATTCCGTAACTCATCTGGTCTTCGGTCATTAGTGTTCAACGCGTCAAATCTGTTCTTCAGATGGTCTCTAAATTCAGGTGGGATATACTCAAGGCCATATTTTGGCTCTCGTGGACTTGCTCTGATTTTCCTCAGTTTCAGTGTTCATAATATATGCCAGCACTTTTCAGCATGTTTTACATGTGCTAACTCATGTAATCCTTCCAACAATTCTATGTGTTCAGTGCTGTTATTATCCCCATATTACAGATGAAAAAACTAAGTCACAGAGCAGTAAAACAACTTGCCCAGATTCACTCAAATAATAAATGGCAGAATAACAATTCAAACCCAGCAGGCTCACTTTCCATGCCCTTGTCATTATGCTAGACTGCCTTTCAGTAAGTGCTAATACTTTTTGAGAGTGTCCTATTTGCCAGGTGGTGCTCTGAGTGTGTTAAATGAATTGGCTATATACTAAAATCACCTTATAAGTTAAGTAATATTATCTCCCCATTTTATAGGTAAGAAAACTAAGCAGAGTGGTTCATTTGTTTAATATCACTCTGTAAGTAACAGAGGTGGAATTCAAACTATGCAACCCAACCCAGTGCCGTCGAGTCGATTCCAACTCATAGTGACCATATAGTGTCTGAAATCAGAACCTGTGTTCTCCTCCTCTGTGTTGTATGGATGTGAGTAGATTAGTTACAGGGTGTTGAAATAATCAAGGTAAAAATAATGGTGGGGTGATAGAGGAGATACAGGATCTAGATCTAATCTCAAAAGTGACATCCTATCACTTCTGCAGTAAGTGAGTCAATAAGTCCAGTCCACACTCTAGGGGAAGGGATAACACAAAGGTATGAATACTATGAGGCAGAGATCACTGGGGGCATCTTTGAGGCTGCCTATCCCAATCCTTATCCCCATGGCACCCCCTTCTTAGGAATTCATAAAGCTTTGTTTTAAAACCACCAATTTAAGTAATGGGCAGAGCTCAAAAGGAAACAGGACAAAAGGAACTATACAGGTAAGAGAAAAATCAGGAGGGGTGATCCTACAGACCACTGAAATGGTGAGTTTCAAGAAGGCAGGAAGTATCAAAAATGTCAAATAGTATACTAACGTCAGAAGCCATCCTTGGATGTATCTTTGGTAACCTAGGTGGTAACATTCGCAGTGTAAGATTGGCGTGGAAAATGGATTACCGTGAAGAGTGAAGTTGTGAAGTCAAGGAGTAAAAGCAGTGAGAATAGGGTACTTAAAAAAAAAAAAAGAATCCTGTTGTGAAGGAAAGGGTCCATGGATGACACAAACACGTTGCGCTCGACTGCTAACCTAACGGTTGACAGTTTGAACCTACCTGGTGCCGCCATGGAAGAAAGCCCTGGTGATCTGCTTCCATAAAGATCCCAGCCAAGAAAATCCCATGGAGCACAGCTCTGATCTGTAACACATGGAGTTGCCATCAGTTAGCGTCGACTCAAGGTCAACGGGTTTGGGTTTAGTTTAGTTGTGAAGAAAGGAGAGGGTGTGTTAAGTAGAAGCAATCTATGCTTAAAAGGAGAGGTTTTCTTTTTGTTTGTTTGTTTTTTCATGAAGATGCAATGTATGAAAGCCTTTCTGATGATTAGATGTCTTTGTAGTATTAATAGTGAAGAGGGAAATAAAGCAGTTTGGGACATGATCCCTCGACGCTTCATCCCAGTGAACAAGGCGTCTGCAATCACCTGCCTGGGCTGCAGAAGAGCAAAGCAGGGAGCCTATGCTGTAGACCAATGTGGAATAAAAATTTGAAAAGCAAGGCCAAACGGAAATGAAGAAAAGTGTTTTCTGTCATCTAATCTGCCACCTGACAATTGGTTACAGTGTCCTGAGGTATGCTGCTGTGACATAGCACAGTGTTTTTATTCTGTACATTTGGATCTTTCATATAATTGATATTTGTTAGATAATATTTGTCCTAATGCTTCCAATGTAATTCAGGTTCTCAGGTAAGTTCTAGGAAGCACATTTCTCTGAATATGCTTCCAGCCAAGTTCATTCCTCCACTTCATTATCTTTTGCCTTACTGTGACTTCTTCTGGGTTCTTTTAAAGGTAGCATCACACTCTGTCTTAGAGAGGTAGTTCTAATTTTAGTGGTTTAAGTCACAGAGTCTGGAGTCAGTCTATCCAGCTTCACTTTTTAGCTCTGACATTGATTTGCTGTGTGACCTTGGGCAAGACACTTAACCTCTCTGTGCCTCAGTTTGATCACCTGGAAAATGGTAAATGTTTTACCACCTGCAAGATGGTGGAATCTTTCTCACCAGGGTTGTAGTGATTATTAATTACTGGCAGCTAGAAAACTGCCTAGCACAGAGGAAGCACTCAACAAATGCTAGCCACCACCATAATCATCATCATCACCATCATTGTCATCCTGTGACCTCCACCGGAAAGTGAGCCATCATTGACTCCTCGCTCTTCCTTCGTCCCTCCACATCTGACTAGCTACTGACACTATGCTGCTTTTAAAGTAGCCAGTGTCCTTGTCTTTACTAAGAAGATTCTAGTTTGAGGTATTAGATAAAAAGCAAACCTGCTTGAAACCGTGACAGTTAGGTTGTCCCACTTGTCTCAGGAATGGTCAGTGGCTTGGATTACCAATAAGACGAATAGATTACCAGTACACTGAGCATAGCATTCAGTGATCTCCACGATCTGCCCTTTTGTGCTCTGGCTAGAGTCTGCTTGTGTGTTCATGCCTTTTGTCTATCAGGCATGCCGTTCTCTCAGCCCAGTATACCTGCAATCCCCTCCCCTTCCGTCTCTGAAACGGCTCCTGGTACTTCAAGGCCTGAATCAGTTCAGCCTGCTCCACCAAACGCTTCCGGTCTTCCTAATCATAATTATCAGTTCCTTCTTCTGTATTGTGCAATATGTTTCGGTTAACTCTATCAGATATCTTATGTCTTTCTGCTTCGTGTTATAGATATTTGTTTAGATCTTTGGGTCTTTTACTAGACTATAACTTTCTTTAAACCAGGGGCTGTATCTTATTGATCTCTGTATCTGCATCAATAATGAGCACAGTGCTCTGCTTATTGGCACTCGTAGCATGTTTGTTAAAGGAATTAATGAGTGACTGAATGAATGAAACTGGTGAATACTGAGTTCTCTCAGCTTGAAGTTACCGGGTAGGACTGTCTTCTTCCTATCAGTCATTTGCCGTGAATCTAGAAACCTTGCCATTAAAGATTCATTATTTTGTGTTACCATAATTTTCATCGCTTAAGAAGCCGCAGCTCTGGAAATAATAAGCTATTAAATCTAGAACATTTTTTGCAAAGGTATTTATCAAATCAGAGACAAAAGGACAATGAAAGAACTGGGCCACAAGGAAGGTGGAATATAGTTTTGTTTGTGATTTTACTTAGGGCTGACCTTCTTTGTAAGATTCAAACACGAGCGAGGGGCCAGAAAAGAGGCTTGTATCAGATTATTTTTCTCGAAATCACGCTTTTATGTGGGAGGCATACAATAACTCTTATTCACTATTGATTCTGAGCCATGGCTACCCCATGTGTGTCAGAGAAGGACTCTGCTCCAGAGGGTTTTCAGTGGCTGAGTTTTTGAAAGTAGTTTGCAGGCCATTTTTCGCAGGCACCTCTGGTTGGACTTGAACTGCCAACCTTTGGTTAACTGATAAGCACGCTAACTGTTTGCACCACCCAGGGAGTGTACATACTATAAACCAAAAAAAACCAAACCAGTTACCCTTAGGTTGATTCTGAATTTTGGTGACCCCATGTATCTCAGAGTAGAACTGCTCTCCGTAGGGGTTTCAGTGGCTGACTTTTCAAAAGTCAATCACCAGGTCTTTCTTCCAAGGCACCTCTGGGTGGACTAGAACCTCTAATCCATTGGTTAGCAGCCAAGTGCGTTAACCATTTGCACCACCCAGTCACTATGTAGTTGGTGCTATTTGACTAGTGGTCCCTTTGCCGAGCATAGGGCATCCTGTTTCTGGAGAAGGTGGGACTATGCAAATGATCAGCACGTGAAGGGGGGTCCACAGGCTTCCAGGTTCAGGTCTACATACTTCCTTCTCCATTCTACTTGTTGCCTCCCTCTGTAGTCTGGTTCCAAGGAAGCTGTTTGTTACAGCAGCCATATTCTGTCAAATCCATTGCTTTTTCAAATCCTGTTTATCCTAATTTCACATCTATTTTGTCTGGAAGGAGCTCTCAGGCTGGATAGTGTAGTTTTCTATGTTTGCCGAGGCAGAGAGAGCTGTGATGGGCTGGCTCAGCTGCTCCTAGCTTGTGCAGCCCTGACTAGAAGAGGCTATGGAAGTCCCTGCACCACATGGGGGTAGGAAACACGGAGGCAGGATTTCTGTGTAGGCACTTTGACTGAAAAGCAAAGATTTGTCTCCTCTAGCCACTCTATCTGGAACCCTCAGGGTGGTACTTGGGTTCATGCTTCCCGGCTACATTTACCAGTATACCCCTTGTCCCCCAGGGCATGACACAACATTATTCACCAGTTTTCAAAGTTGGATCAAAAAAAAAAATTTTTTTTTTTTTTTTGTTATTTATGCTCTAATTACACTTCATTACTTTTTGACTAAAGATCTCATTTCACTCTGGTGAAGGACCCAGTGCAATCTGAATAATTTCAAAGCAGCTACAGAAAACGTGCACTGGGGGGGCCACGTTTCAAGAAATAAGCCTTCTCCAGTTTGTGAGATAAAATATCCCATAGTGATTTGTGCTTCAGTGAAGCTTAGAAATCAGGTTTGGAGTTGCCACAAAAGATCTTTTTTTTTTTTTCCTTTCCTCCCTCCTACCTTTTCTTAATCGATCATCTTCTGGCAATATCCATGCAGCAGTTTGCTTTTATTTCTTTATAGCTTTTACTCCTTTCCTCTAGTATTGTGATTAAATCCAACCAGTGTTTCAGCAGAACATTACCCCTGCTACCTCGAAGCTATCACTCTGACTACTATGATTTTTTGAAGAAAGGAAATCCTACTAGAGAGCCTCTAGCACTATTTAAAATAAATTGTTTTAAAGGAGAAAGATTTCTTCAGTAGCTTAACAACAAGCTCAGTGAATCAAATATCTTCCCCCTCATTTCAGGGCGAAGTCTCATTTTTTGGCTGAAGCTTCCTCGAAGGAGAAGGAGTCCAATTTGCCCTTGAGGTTCTCACTGTCAGGTTTCTGCCAAAGAGCTGATCTTTTGCAGAGGGCTGTGGAGTCCTAGTTCAGAAGATCTAGATGAGAGATTTCCCCTCTGCCCACCCCTATCCCTACATCTGCAACAAATGTTAGTTCTGTTAACTCTGACTTTTGTCTTGGTTGGGAAATTGCTGAGATTTTCTTATGGGTGTTGATTTAGGAAATAATATTGGAGTCCTTATTCCCTGTCCTTGCGCATAGAGAATGACCCATCTGGAGCTGGGCCCACAAGGACTCACAAGACACATCAACTAGGCCCTGAGATAAAGACAATAGATTAGAATAATCTTGGAGAATACCTTTTAAGGAAACTCACGTAAACCAGAACACAAAAGACTTTCCACTCCTATTTTTTCTATTAGCATTTAGTGATTATAAATTTGTTGGACCAGTGAAGACCCTCCTGACTGTCCTTACTGAAACCTGTACCAAGGATTGTTAAAAAAGATATTCAAAATGTAGAATCAGTTTCTAGCCAATCTGTGAAAAGGTGAAGCTTTCAATAGGTTTTGCCCATTTTGTAGAATTAATATATACTGATGAAAAAAAAAAATTTTTTTTTTTTGATGACTGTAACGTCCCTTGGACTTGCCTATTCTGTAATATTCTCCGGACTTGGGCAGACATGGCTGTGGCAGCGTGCTTGTCCGTTTTGTCATTCTTGCCTATTCTGTAATATTCTGTGGACTCGGGCAGACATGGCTGTGGCAGCGTGCTTGTCTGTTTTCCCATTCTTGCTTATTCTGTAATATTTGCTTGGATTCAGGCAGACATTAGCTCTGGCAGCATGCCTGTCTTCTTCCACTCTTGTCTTTTTGAATATATGCTGAATAAAACTTCCTTTCTGCTTTACTAAACTTTGTGATGTTTTTCCCCTACAACAGTGTTTCCTTGTTTTAATTCTCTGCGTTGATTTTAATTTGCAGTCAGGTGGGATGGGCAACTAGCTCTTTAAAAAATGTATATAATAGGTTTAATAATTAGCAAATACACACACACACACAAATTTGATTCACTGGGATAACTCTCCCAGGTTGCCAGATCCATGACAGGGTGGTCAGACATTAGTTCCCATTTCTGCCACTACTGACTACCTCACTGTGTATGACCTTAGACAAAGCCCTTCACTACTTAGGGCTTTGTTTGCCTATTTTGTAAATTGCAGGACTGGACCAAAGGTGTTTCTCTAACTGCGCTGTAGGACACTATGTTCTTTGACATGCTGATAGGTGTTTTATGCAACAGCATACAAAATTTAAAACAAAGTGAAAAATTTTGTGGCCAAGTAGGTGTGAAAAATCCTTCCTTAATATATCCTTCTCTTGGAGATTCATTTTTCTATTGGCATTTAAAGCCCTTGAAAATTTCTATAGTTAAAAAAAAGAGTATGAATCTGTGTTCCTCAAACTTAACGACCACTGTATCAGGATAGAGACTGGGTTATGCTGCTGTAGCAAATGGCATCCAGGTCTCATGGACTCTTGCTCAAATTCCATATCCAATGTTGACTCATGGCAGCAGAGAGGGGCTCTTCTTCACCGTCACTCAGGGATACCAGATGAAAATTACAGGTTGTTTTTTTGCCAGAAGTAAAAGAGGAAGTTCAGGAGGGTCTCAAACCAGACCAATTAAGTGCTCCAGCCTAAATATGATGTGGGTATATCATTTCCACTCATAACTCATTGGCCGGAACCAATTACTGATCAACCAAAGGGAGACAGGAAGTGCTCAGAATGAAGGAAAACTGCATGGTGGTGAGCAGAACTAACAACAACCAGAACTTTGGAGCCCTTTCTTATTGTAAAAGCTGTAACTAACTTGTAGAACTACATTCTGGAAAACTGTATACTGGATGGATTTTTTTAAGGGCCCTTCCAGCCCTGGTGGTATAGTGGTTAAGTGCTACAGCTGCTAATCAAAAGGCCCCACCGGGCTGTCCTTGGAAACCCTATGGGGCAGTTCGACTCCGTCCTATAGGGTTGCTATGAGTCAGAATTGACTCGACAGCGGTGGGTTTGGTTTTTTTGGTTACAGCTCTGAACGTCAACAATTCCATGATGTAGTCACAGAAAACCTTCCCCCTTTCTAGTGAGCCTGTTTGTTTCTCTAGGAGAAAGCACCTTGTTTTATAAGCTAAAGCTTTAAGAGATGAACCTTTTAATTGACTGTGGGAACTTTTAGGATACTTGGTTTATATCAAAGCATACTTCCTGTCAATCACTAAACAAAAACGACCACTTATGTCTGAGCCCAACTGCATATCCTTAGATTAACAGAAAAAAAAATGAGGTTTGCCTGTGACACAATTCTGTTGAAAAATAGAATGTAGGTAGTCATCTCATGGGTGATTTCAGGCATTTTTTTTGAGCTCTTTGCGTTGAAGGCCTTCTTCTGCCCACTTGCTGGTGCCTCTTAAATGTCTCAACAATAAGATAAGAAATGATTCACCTGCTGGAAGCAAAAGAGACTTGAGGATCCTATATAGTCTATTAATCTGAATCTGCGCTTCCCCTTGCTCATTATACCCATAAACCCATAAACTTCTCAGGTGTTGGGGATGCAAATAAGGTCATGTCCTCGCCTTCCCCCATCCTGCTCTCCATCTATTTCTTGTGACTTTTTTTTTTTTTTGACCATAATAACTCTTTGTCTTCTAAGGAAATCATAAAAATACAATCCTGTACAAATGAGAAAGGCTGCCTTTAGCATCCTGTAATTTTCTTTCTAGTATGGGGGTTACAGTTTATAATGTTTGGGTGAACTGCTGACTTGTCTCCAGTAAGAGAAGTTCAGTCCAATCCACCTATGGTTCAGTCTGAGCAACTGCCTATCAGAGACCTCAGTGGCTGGGGTGATACTTAATTTGTCACAGAACAGCCTAAGGCTATGATAAATTCATAACCTTCTACCTCCCTTACCTCAATACACACAGGGTTTGTTGGCAGGTTTATAACATTCTGAGAATAGAGGCAGATTTATAAACATTTTGTAATGCAAAATGGAGTTATGCACAGCATTGTGGACAGTCATGGTTTGTGAATTGCTAATAACCCACGAGTCCGGCTTAAATATACATCACATCCTGAGACATTAATCAGTTCCTAAAGCTGAGAGAACACAAGGTTTGTCCTTTAGGGGCAGAAAGTGCCTGTTTTGAAGAAAGGAATCATAATAAGGAACACATAGGCCTTCTAGACCTTGGAGCTCTTAGCACCAGTACATCTTTTGTTTCATTTTTGAATGAAAAGCATTTGCAAAAATGTACTTACAGTAGATTCAGTGTGACTTTTTGAAAAGAGGATAAGCGTAGTGGCTAATATGTAAAATTTCTCCGAGGCTGAGTCCGCCATGAAAAATTAATGGATTTATGAGTGGGAGAAATCAGAATCTCTTCTCTTTGTGCTTTGCTGTCACATACAGATGGTTTCTTTTTAGTTGTTTTTCAAGGTACAGAATCCTTTTATCTTTCTGTTAAATCAAAATACATTTGAAGCCCTTGCAGATACTGTGCCTCCATGCCCAGAATTTTCAATATTCTTTTGATGATTCGACCAGCATCATGTGAAGTATCTTAAGCAACCTAACATCCTCCCCATTTTAAAGATGTGATAACGGAGATTGACAGTTTAAAAGACTAGTCAAAGATAGTTACCTAGAATGTGAATGAATTAGGATTGAAAATCAGACCTTTAAATGATAAATCTAGAGCTTCCCCTGATTGTGGTAATCATTAATACAATTAGTTTCCTGGTTGTGTGCTTTAGGTATTATTTGTTTGTAGAGTGATTCCTTAGGTTGTAAGCAGGACTTTGAACTGGTTCTTCCTAGTTCAATCATGGCTGAAGAAGCAGCACCAGAACAGACCCAAATTTTAAAAATTTGGGTGAACCGGCGCCATAGCTGTAATGGGAAAAATTATGGGTTGGAGCCCTGCTAGAAACTTAATCTCCCTCTTAGAAAACAAGGGCAGTGTACTCATTGCATATCAATCAAATCTCTTGCCTGCTGGATTTTGTGCAGTGTTGGAAACAGTGGTGCCCCACAGAGATGGTGGCTGACAGTGCAGCTTTTAATGTGATTCACTCTCCTCAATCCTGGCAATAATCCACTCTCATACATCCAGCTCCGAAAAGGCTTACTACACCTCTCCCTAGTCTCCCATTCCAAGGCTTTGACCTGTAATTTTTCCCATTCCAGTTATGGTTCTGGATCACCCCAATTTAAAACATTTGGGCCTGTTCTAGTTTCACTTCATCAGACATGACTGAACCAATTTGAACCAGTTCAGAACATTGGTTTTAGGGAGGTAATGTAAACCCCCCAGTAGAAATATGTTGCAAAGAATGAAAATATATCACTGAAACCAAATATTTGTTATGAAGTATGTACCATATCATACCTAGAAAATTTAAGAACTTTTGAATTGTCCCTGGATGTCTCTGTTCCGAGACCAGTGTTCTGGCCAGTTGAGAACTGACCAGGGCTTGGAAACATTCAGAGTTTCTCGATGAAATTACTGTTATGTTGAAATATTTCTCTCTGACTCTAAGTGTTTCTTCCATGTGAAAGGAGCTCAGTCAATGTACCTGCTCACCTTCCTCTGTTCTCGTCCTTACTTTGAGCTAAAGGAAGAAGAGTGACTTATCTGACATTTGGGAACAATGAACTGGGCGTAGCCATACCGAACTCAGCCACTCTCCTTTTTTTGGAAGAGGGCTTTCTGCTCTATTCCTCCAGGGACTAACTCTGCCCCTGTTAAGGACAGAGTGAGAAGTTTGTCCCAATTCAGCATGGCTGTGACTAAGTGGATAAGTACGCCTGATTGCATGGTGTACAAGTCAGCTGGCCCAGCTCAGCCTTTTTCTGTCAAAATGTGATATTTGGGCCTCCACCTGTTACTCCGTGGCCTTATTTTTATTTTTTTTGTTCAGATCCTGTAGTGATTATAGTGGTACAATTTATTGGACATGCTTAAAGATCTCAATAGCCATGACCCATGAATTTATATCTTTTAAAACTACATATTTGTTTTTAATTTTGGAGTATTCCTTGGAATATTGAGTCCTAAAGGCTGTAATATACTTAATAACAGTAATAATTACAGCAGATACTCTATATGATATTGAGCTAAATACTTGCTTTTTCTCATTTAATCCTCATTGTAATAGTTTTGACGGACATGTATATTATCCTTGGCTTTCAGGTAATGACAGAGATTTGGGTTCAGTGACTTGTGTAAATTGGAACATGTCTAGGAGGCTCTGGTTGTTAGCCCTCAGGTGTTAGCCATCTTGGGGACAGACAATGGCAAAGGCTTCCCTATTCCTGCATCAGACAATAAAAAGCCATTGAATATTTTTGCATAAACATGTGAGACCAGAATTCTTCCTGCCACAGCAGGACATTTTGCCTATAATATTCTTTCCCTTCTTTTATATCCAGTCTTCCCTTCCCTCTTTCTTCTTTCCATCTTTCCTTCCTTTACTCCCTCCCTCCCTCTTTCCCTTCCTCCCTTCCTCCCTTTCTTCTTTCTTTTTCTTCTTCCTCTTCCTTTCTCCTTCCCTCCTTCCTTCCCTCCCTCCTTTTCTCTCTCCCTCTCTCATCTATTTATTAACATCTCGCTGACATTTTTGCTTGGCCTGTTACTGCAGCTGTGATTTGGATCATTGCTTTTTCCCCGTTCTGCTCTGACCCGCTTAAAAACTGTAGTTTTACCCCCTGGTAAATTATATTCAACACATTGTTGGCAGAAAAGCAGCTCTTAAGTGACAGTATAAGTTATTTCTCAAAAGGCCTCATATTTCCCCTCATGTTTATGAGATAATTGGAAATAAGTCTGAGAGCATAAAAAATAGCAGGGGTGAAGAAATTCTAAGGTAATTTTATACCAGACTCTTGAAATGTTTTAGAATGTTTAACCATCTTGGCTGAGTAAGTGACCCAATTTCTTAAATATTATATTTTTAAAAAGTTTTCTTCTGGGGTTGATGTTGTTTGAGAATGAAGTATAACCCATACAGCGAAATATTGTAGATTCTCTATATTTACCTAAGGTCACTATTGATCCTAATTCTGAAGCAGTTAATTATTTGCATTGTCAGAGAATAATATAGTGTGATTAATTCAAATTTCTGTTTATTAAAACATTAGCAAATTTCAACATAAATTATCAATATTAAAGAAAAATATTAAGATTTTTACTAAAGGAACTAGGTTATTATTATTTTTTTTTTTTTTTGATGATTCATACTCTTTGATTTCTACATTCAGTCTGGCTGATTTAGAAGCCCAGCTCTATCACTTCCTTGAGTGAGTATCTTAAACTTTCTAAGGCTCAGTTTTCTTATCTGTAAAATGATGAATACAGTAATTCCTACTTTCATAGGGTAATGGTGAGAACTAAATAGGAATAATTTGCATAATACACTTAGACTAGTTTGTAGCATATATTAAGTGTGGTGGTTTTAAAATATGTCCACAAATGCTTTGACACCTTTCTTCCAGATGTGGAGCTCAATTCTTATCTTCTTGACAGTGGGCTGGACTTACTGATTCACTTCTATTGAATAGAATGTGGTAGGAATGACAGCTTACCATTTCCAACACTAAGTCATAAAAGGAATTGTGTCTTGGACATTCTCTGGGATATCTTATTCTGGGGGAAGTCAACTGCCATGTTGTTAGGACACTTAAGCTGCTCTGTGCTCCCTATAGGCCTTTGGCCCCCTAAGGTCTTCAGTCAACAGCCAGCAAGCAACTGAATCCTCCTACCAACAACCGTGTTTGGGAGTTTTTACGCAATTCCTCTAGACTTCAGATAACAGAAACCCAGCCATCAGCTTGACTCTAACCCCATGAGAGACCTTGAGCCAAAAGTACCCACCTAGCTGCTTCTGGATTCCTGAACTTCAGAAACTATGTGGGATAATATCTGTTGCTTTAGGTTAAGTTTTGGGATAATTTGTTAGAATTAGATAACTAATATGGTAAACAGTCAAGAAATGTTAGCTGTCATTATTATGCATTCATTCTTGGTAGTTGTGAAAATTGTTTGGAGGCACAGAACCACATCCATTTTTTAATTGCTATCATAAGACTGCAGTTGGCAAAAGCGGGCCACACATTTCATGTTACTGCTTTAATGTGGTTTTTAGTTGGTTTCTAAATTCAGATCGAGCTATGAGTTAAATGTTCTCACTTTATAAAGAACAGCTTGATTATTTTATAGAGAAGGATGATATTTTTAAAGAAAGTGAAGATAGTACTGCTCAAGCTTCATTGATGCCCAAAATAAAAGGATGAGCATGTGTGTACTTGTTATATATAGGTACATTTCCCATGTTACAGGTATATTTAGTCCCCTTGTCCAGGTGAGAACACCAAAACTCAGAGACTGGAAATGATTTCCTAAAATGGTTTAGGAATAGGAATGTAGAATAAGAATTTGAACCCCAGTGTATCTGACTCCAAACCCTGTTTTTATTACTACATTCCACTGAGAAAAGAAAGATAGAATCAGGGCCCATGTTCAAATTGCATCAGGCAACTCATTTAGGTAGACTGTGTGTTGATGAAGTGGGAATTCTAGGCTTGTTCCTGTGGGGGTCAGTGGTTCTGCACAAAGAAACATTAGATTACAGCTAGATAGCACATGTCAATGACCACAAGTCATTGGTCAGTGAGATTCCTTCCAAAGGAATGGGGAAGGTTTGGAGTGAGAATAGTGGAAGCTATGGATGACTCAGCACAATGTATCACGACTGTTAGGAAATCCAAATCCAGGGCATGTCTGCTTTGATGAATGAATCAGTTGTTCCTCTTTCCCTAACATTTCACACATTTACCTGAAGTGATCACAATTGTCACAGAAAATGGAAAGACATAAAGAATAGCGAAAACAGCCCGAGAAAAGTATTCTGGTATCCATTAAACATGGACATTTAGTGCCATTTCACTATACTCCATGAAGTAAGATTTGCCAAGAATATTTTTTTTTTCAATGAACAAGAGGGCAAACCTGTAGCCTTAACTTATATGTAAATCTTTTTTTTTTGAAGGGTTGGGAAGGGGACTCTAAACAGGTTGTTTTTTAGTAGCCCAGACCTTCATAGGTCCTTTCTGCCTACTAAGGAATTTGACTAATTTCTTCCCCTCTCTAACAAATGGCTTGACATTTCTACTTTATTGATTTATTTATTTTGTAAAAGTAGCCATATCAACCACCAGGCACTTCAACAAAAATATTGTATTATTTCTTACCAAATTGATACTTGTTATAACAAAGATGATAATACAATTCCAACTACTGTCCAGTCATTGGAGGTCTGGTATCTGACCTTTGGAGTATGACCAAAAAAGGGAATTCAGGGTCTGTGTGATTGTGTGATTCCACAAATGCAAGTTACTAACCTTTGCATCAGTTTTACAGTCCCGAAGGAATGAAGACTACTACTCAAATGGCAGCTGGCCATGCATTAGTCAGTCTGACCATGAGATCCTATTGTTTTAGCAATCGCTATTGGTCTAAGAAGGGATGACCAAGTCAGCTATTCCTGAATTTCAAGCATTGGGAAGATTCTGGGGTTAGATCCAAGCAACTCAACCCTATTGAGAGTCACGAAAGGAACAGTTGCTAACAAAGAGTTGAGTGTACATGTATTATCCAAGGAAGAGGGCATTTAGGAGAACTGAACATTTCCATTCTTATTTATTGGCTGAGAGCCCTAGAGGCATACTCTTTGGTTTGAAAACAGACTGTGCCATTTATTTCCTGTGTAACCTTAGATAAACCACTTCACCTCTCTAAGGCTTCATACCCTCATCTGAAAATCAGGATGAAGCTAGTACACACCTCAGAGGGTATCGTGAGGATTTAACAAAATTATATTTGTAAAATTATTAAAATAATGCCTGGTACCTGTTAATCACTCAATAAATGTAAGCAGTTAATAATACATGTAAACTGTTCAATAAATATAAGCTGTTAATAATAAATAATAGTAATAACAACTATTGCCATTTTCCTGGTTACCAAGCCTATTTACTTTTTAGAGGAAAATCAGGGTGAATGTGTCATTCTTTGCATTTAGAATGACAAACGCCAAGTCTTCGTGTGTACATGAGTGGTGGTGGTGTTGAGGATGAGTACATTTGAAATAGACCCAGCTGACTATTACCTACTCCTGTTATCTGCCTAATGCTTACTTAAGGGGCACTGCAGAAAGAATCTGCTAGCCCTTTAGAGTGGACCGAGGCTGCCTCGTGTGTCTGCTCAGGTTTTGTACAATGTAACTCCAGGGCACATGGATTCACACAGGCTGTGGGTGGGAATCTACTCAATGGCAACAGGTTTGGTTTGGTTTTTGAATGATAAGAATGTCGTGGCCCTGGTTGACACGGGATCTAAACTGACCACAATTAGAAACAGATCCCCTGTAATTCAGTGGAACTGAGAATTGACTCAGTTCTTACCACATTTGTCATCTCAGCAGGATTTGACATAATCTATCATTCACTATTTCTTAAAATACTTTCTTCACTTGGCTTCTAGGATATATTCTTGATTTTCTTCCTACCTCAGTGATCACTCCTGCTCAATCTTTTTAACTGGTTTCTCCTCATCACCTCAATTGTTCATTCTTAGAATGACCCAGGACTCAGTATCTGGGCCTCTTCTTTTCTGTCTACACTCACTCCTTTGGTGATCTCATCTGTTCTTTATGTCTGTAAAACCATGTCTATCTTGATTATTCCAAAATGTATCACTTCAAACCCAAACTCATTCCTGAGTGACTGGTTCTTATCCAACTGCTTACTTGACATCACCACTCAGATGTTTAGGAGACATCATAAACTTGCCTTGTTCAAAACCAAACTCTGGAATACTTCTGCTTTCTAAAACCTGCTTCTCCTGCTCCTCCTGCAGTCTTCCCCATTGCACTAAGTGCCAACTCTATCCTTTCACTGCTCAGGCCACAAACACTATAGTCTTTAATTTCTCTCTCTCCCATACTGCGTATATATTTATAGGCAAATTCCATCAGCTCTACCTTCAAAATATTAACGGAATCCAAAAGCTACACACTATCTCCACTGCTTCCACCCACATCCAAGTTATTTGTAGTTTTTTTATGGATTCTAACCATCTACCTATTTACTGACCATCTCCAGTCTATTCACAACAGTCTCAGTGATTATTCTAAAGTGTTGAATCAGATCTTGTTGCTTCTTTCTTTAATTCCTCCAACAGTTTTCTCATCACACTCAAAGCCAAGCACTTACAATGGCATACAGGGCCCTAGTAATCTGTTTCCCCTAGACCAATCTTTTCAACTACATTTCTCATCTTCTAACTCTGCTGCATCATTTTAACCTTTTGTTCTTTTTTGGACAAGGCAGTTACACATATACCATAGGCCATTTGCACTTACAATCCCCTTTGCCAAGAATACTCTTTTTTTTTTTTTTCCTTAGTTCGACCACAGTGCAATCTGCATAGATGGGATTTATGTTATGTTTATTGCTGTATTCTCGGATCTTAGAAAAATGTCTGGCGTGTGTTTGTTGAATGAATAAATGAATGATTTAAATTTCAGTTGAGCTGAAATTATTCCTATAGGCACTACTCTTAAAAATGTTGTCAGCCACAGCTTTTCTTTTTTTTTTTTTCAAATAAAAGAAGACCTAGGACATTCAGTGTATTTCCTTAATTTTGCAAAAGTGTTTATGAAGGCTCAAAAAGGAACAGTAATTTGCTCAAACCTTATAGTAAATTAGTGGAAGATTTGGGATCAGAATGTCACTCAGTCTGGTGCTCTGGTGGTGCAGTAGTTAAGAGCTCAGCTGCTAAACAAAAGGTTCAAATCCAGCAGCTGCTCCTTGGAAGCCCTATGGGGCAGTCCTACTCTGTCCTGTAGGTCTCTATGAGTCTAAATGGACTCGAAGGGAACGGGTTTGGATTTTTTGGTTTTTCTGGTGCTCTATTCAATTTAGTCATATGACATGCTAGAAGGCTCCAAAAGAAAACACAAAAGACTTGTTAACGGGAAAACTATAGACATTGATAGGATAAATCCAGGGCTTGCCAATGGCTCTTGAACCATCAGTGAGTAGCACAAGTTCATTGGAAAACTAGGTCCAAGAGAAATTAAAATGGGAAACACGGTTCAGAAAGAAGAGATCATAAGATATGGAAGAAAATTGTCAAATTTGGTCATTGATGATTGATTGGTTGATGCATTCATTCATTTACTGCTTGTGCCAGATCCTGTAATAGATGCTGAGGAACATGGATAAACACTGTCCACTCTGACAGAGGCTCACATTTTTTCAAGCAGGGTAAGGAGGAGCAATGGAACAAGGTGTACATTATATGGGGGGTGTATGAAGGGGAATTCACAGGAGAGGCAAGATATGGGTTAAGTCTTAGAGAACATGCAGTGTTTAAAAAATAGAGAAGGAATGGTGAGGTGAAAAGGTAGAGGGAACAACACTGGCGAAGTCATGGTGGTCTGAGAATGCTTATGTTCCAGTAATAGACACTAACCAAATAGGTCTGGGGCAGTAGTTCAGTGGAAGAGTAAAGAGAGGAGGGAGGACTAGGTAAATGGACTGAAGCCAGTTGGTGAATGGTCTTATACGGCTTGAATCTATAAACACATTTCTAAAGGAGAAACTTTTTTTGCTAAATCTCAGGACCTTTATGCTGCTCTGATATTCTATGCAGTTCCCTAGATATTAACTTTTCTATTATCTGTGTTTGCATAACCCAAGCCATTTTTCATGTGCTTTTATTCTGAGAAAAAAAAATTAATATGAATTCTTCATCAGTCTATGCCACATTCACAGATGGACTTTAGTGGGGCCAAGACCTGGCTCTGATGTACAGGCATATTATGAGAGAAGATTGAGAGAATAAAAATATGTCCTGAGTGGTACATGCCACACTGTAATTCTTTTTAGAGGAGACAAAATATATATATATATATTAATCTTAAAAACAGAGTGTTTTACTTACGTAAGAAAAACCCCAGATGAACAGCCTGCAGAGTAATTATAAAGTACTGAGAGTTGTGAGGTTTACATGGTGTAAATTACACGCAAGGAAAAGAGACGTATTAGATTTATACAATGTAACCTCCTTTTATATTACCATAGAAATGGAGGAAAATAATGAAAATGCCCAGAAAATTATGGAAAAACAAAAGATGATTAAGAAAGATTAATAAAAGACGGATGTTCTGTGATATTGCCATGATTAATCAAATAGATAATATTTTATTTGCATTTGCCTGCCAAGGTGCTGGAATTTTTTTTTTTTTTTTTTTAGTAAATGCTTGTAAAGATGTTGTTGTTAGGTGCCATCCGGTCGGTTCTGACTCAGTGACCCTCTATACAACAGAACAGAACACTGCCTGGTCCTGCGTCATCTTCACAATTGTTGCCATGTTTGAGCCCACTGTTGTAGCCACTGTGTCAATCCGTCTCATTAAGGGTCTTTCTCTATTTTGTTGATCCTCTGCTTTACCAAGCATGATGTCCTTCTCCAGGGACTGGTCCCTCCTGATAACATGTCCAAAGTATGTGAGATGAAGTCTCGCCATCCTTGCTTCTAAGGAACATTCTGGCTGTACTTCTTCCAAGACAGATTTGTTTGTTCTCCTGGCAGTCCATGATATATTCAATATTTTTCACCAATACCATAATTCAAAGGCATCACAAAAAGGCCAGCAGCACTGCCTCCTTCACTTGGTCAACAAATAACTACAGAGACAACAGTCAGAAATTGGAAGAGATCAGAGAAAGTGGATCTGATCTTCCCAGATGATGCACAGAGAGCCTGCTCTAATGAAATCCTGGTCACGTAGTCTAAAGCTCAGACCTGCTTTGGTTTAATCAGCTTGCTGAACATGAGAGTCGAGTACAGCCATGTTGATCCAGGCTCCTCCATACATAATTTATTTCTCCTAAATTAGATCTTGCTTATTTCTCTTTGCTTGACAAGTTATATTGAAAGCTGAGATGGTGAGAATACAACACTGTAACAGGCTTATGTATGGATGTGTCACTGTATGTACTTAAAGCCTTTATACATATAGCTCCAATGTTAAGACATGTCATTTCCTCCCAGGTATATAATGTATGATCAATGCAGACAGTATTGGAATATAAGCAGGTTTTCAGCCTCCTCTATTTTGGCAAATTATGTGGGTACTACTTTGTTAAAATAGGTCCACACTTCCTTGAAGAATTGGACAGGTCACAAGGATATAGCACTTAACAACTTCCTAGGTTGTGAGCAAGGTCTGCACTAATTCACTAAGCCTCACAGTGAGGGACCCTGCAAGATCTGCCCATAACAAGGTGAGACAAAGATTTAAAACCCAAGGAATATGGACACATTGTTTTCATTGCTTTTAAGAAATTTTGGAAAAAATAAAATTCCTGTTTCCATGCTTTCCATTGTCAGCCGAAAGAATGGGATTTGAGAGAGTGTATTAGAGGGCTATGCGTCTCAGGCAAAGCTGAAACACCTGTCATTTTCATGACCATGTGATACTTAAACATCAGCAGTTCCATTCCAAACCCAGAGTAGGACTGGAGAAAATGTGTTTAATAATATCACCTAGCAAGTTGCCCAGGAAATGGACTTTGCTTGAATTCTATCCATGACGTTTAGCACAATGAAAATAATATTTTAAGAAATATATCTCTTCAGAATTCTTTCAAGAATGACTTTGGAGTGGCAGTATTATTTACGTAAATCCTTATGCCTGTCTATGACATATGTACTAGGTCTTGTAGTCATCTTCGCTCATTCCTGATCTGGTAAAAGGAGAACCTGGTTTTCTGAGGTGATGATATTTATAGTTCAGCATCATCAAAAAGCAATTCCTTGCTTATTTGGGATTCGAAGCTCAGCTGGGTCTCCCTTGTGACTCATTCAGTATTCATCTGGGCTGTATGCCTGCCTGCCTGTGCAGCACTCTCATGAATCCTTAATTCTATTTGAACTTAGCAGTGTCAGAGTCACTTTCTATCAGCCTGCCCACTCAGCTGAATTGCACCAGCTATTCTGTGCAAAACATCACACTCCCATTCTAAGATTGATTGAGTGTTGGACCACAACAAAGACAAAGGAGGTCAAACTCTCAGCCCTGGTGGTTTATTTTTAGACCTGATATCATCTTCATCCCTTCTGATTTCTAGAACTGACACAAGTAGTTTTCCTGTTTAACTCCGTGTCTTGTTGAAACAGCCATATTGTCACTTCATCACTGATAATGCAATGAAATATTAATGATGTGCTACTCTCACCCTTGATCCATGTAACAAAGCAGTTGGGACCAACTGATAAGATGAAGTCAGATCAGACCGATACACAGCCAACCTATATCACAACATCTTTCTCATTCCCCTGCTTTGCTTTTCTCTGGGGTGATAGGGGAGGTACAGTTGGAGTGTTGGCCAAGTGTGCAGCTCCAAGAACTCCAGCTGAGAAAGGCAGTGGCTGCTTATAGAGGTCAGAAGTGGGGAGAGCCAGAGAACAAGCTCAAACCTAGTCTGGTCTGTCCATCCACAAAGCAAGTGGAAAACTAAAATGTGTGACCCATTCAGAGGATAGAGAAAGATAGGAAAATTGACGCAGCATAACAGCAAGGGCAGGGGACAGGGAATTGGATTTAAGACAATTACCAAGAACAGGGCTTGTGTGATGGTGGTTTTTTTTTTAATTAGTTGCCCACAGTGTGATGTTTGTTAGGATTGGCCTGATTTAGAAGCACGACGGGGAGGGGAGGCTTTGGAATGTATAAAGTATTTAGAGAGTATTGGATTATATGACTGATATCTCTCCAGTGGCCCTTTAGTAGTTGGAGTTACAGATATATCAGATGTGGTCCCTACCTTAAGAAGTTCACCATCTGCAAGAGGAAATGTAAGTAAGAAATTAGAACACTCACAGGATCACTGGAAAGTAATGGTCTCATTTTACCAGGGGGTAGTAATAGTGACATTTATTGGAAACTTACCATGTACTAGGTATTACAGTAAGTGCTATGTTACCATATTTAATTCTCACAACTATGTGAGGCAGGTACTATTATCTCTCTTTTGCTAGTCAAACAAACACTTATATAGCTAATAAGTGGTTAAGTATGATTCTATGACTTACATCTTGGCAACTACAGTATTCTGTTCTAGAAGACACATTTTAAGATAAAAGATACATGTTGACAAATACGGGATTCACGAGGAGAGTATCAAGAAGAGTTTGGAGACTGAAATTCATGAACTGTGAGTAAGATTCCCCTTTCCTCTTTTTAATGAGTCAGCTAAGGTTAAACATCGAGAGCTACAGATGGAGGTTTATATTGTGGCTTCACGTGCAGATGAGGAGTGGGGCCTTGGTGGGCTGCTTTGCCTGGAGTGGAAGGAAGAGAGGTTTACCCATAGATTCCTGAACCATTTTTTTCTCTACTCTTGATGCCAGGTTCCTCTGGCAGCACAGATTGGGAACCCTGCTGTAATTCACATACCTTGAGCAGTTCTATTAAAAAAGACAAAAATAACAACATGTAAGCAATGTTTAGCTTCTAGAAAAAATTGTGTAGAACTCTTGACAGATTTTGAAGGGCTTTCATATGGAAGAAAAGTAAAAAAAAAAAATTATTCCATTTAATTTGACTGGGGTGCCACTGGGATTAAAACCAAACCCATTGCTGTTGAGTCGATTCTGACTCAATGACTCTATAGGGCAGAGTAGAACTGCCCCAGTAGGGTTTCCAAGGAGTGGCTGGTGGATTCAAATTGCTGACCTTTTGGTTAGCAGCCATAATGCTTAACCACTGCACCATCAGAATTCCAACTAGGATTAGTGATTGGAAATTATAGGAGGTGGGTTGTAGCTTGATAAATAATTATTTTCCAACAAGTAAAGCTACCAAAAATTGAAGCTGACCTTGTAATAGAGTTCTTGATATCTAAAGGAATTCATGTAAAGGCCATGTCACCTATTATCCAGAGATGGCTTTCAAATTTTAGGGCCCATAAGAATTGCTTGGACTGCTTGCTAAAAACACATATTTCTGGGCCTGGTGACCAAATATTCTGACTCATAGGTCCCTTGTGGGGATCAAGAAACTTTTTAATAAGTAAACTTGAGGATTCTGATGCAGGTAAAAAATATTAATCTGGAGACTTTAAAAAGGAATTTCTGTTTACGGGGAGAAGCTAGATTACATGACCAAGTTTGCATCCAGTTTTATGTTCAAATCCAGTTAATCTCTCTCTATTCAGAGCTCCTATTTTTTATATAGTCTTCATCACATCATTTAATACTTGATTATATTCTCTCTTTCATTTTTTTTCTTTCATTATTTTTCTTGTCCATTGAATATTGATTGAACATGTATGCACCAAATACTATTCTAGACACTGAGGGAGGATACATTATAGGACAAAGCAGACAAAACCCTCTGCCCTTGTTTATATCATCCTGAAGGGAGATAGAAAATAAAAGAAATATTATTTCGTAAATATTTCCTGGATGAAACCACACACGAGCTCTTTTGCAGAAGACTGTGTCTTATTTAGCATTTATACAGTGCCTGAAAACAAGGCTATGCCATAATAAACTCATTGCTGTCAAGTCAATTCCGACACGTTGCGACCTATAGGACGGAGTAGAACTGACCCATAGGGTCTCCAAGGAGCAGCTGGTGGATTCCAACTACTGACCTTTTGGTTAATAGTCTAGCTCTTAACCGTTATGGACCAGGGCTCCACGCAATGATAATAGGCATTCAAAAGTGTATTGTAAAGTGAGAAAGAATCTTTAAAAAAAGAATAGGTTTGGAGAAAAACTCCAAAAATTTTTATATTTTTCTACTGTAAACCAGGTTAATTTTAGTGGTTTCACTGATTTCTTTGTGCTTTATGATGGATGATTTTTTTTAAGCTAATAATTTTTTTTCCGTGATAATAGAAAAAAATTATATCCAGAACAAGTAACACAGGCTCCTCAAGTTTTTGGAGAGATAGCGAAGACCCAAAAGTCTTCTGGAGATAAACAAAGATGATGAGGGGGGTTTAACATGCCATAGTGTGGGACGGGTTGGCAAACTATTTTTTTTTAAGTGAAATACCAGATAAGTAAATATTTTTGGCTTTGTGGATCTTAAGGTCTCTATTATAACTACTCAACTCTGCCACTGTGGCAAGAAAGCAGTCATAGATAATATGTAAATAAATGGCCATGTTCAAATAAAACTTTATTCATAAAAACTGGTGGCAGGCTGGGTTTGGCCCTCAGGTCAGAGATTGCTGATCCCTGCTGTGAGAAACTCAGTTGAGAGAAACAGAAGTATTAAACCTAGAGAAGACAGAAAGAGAATACCATTAATATTTTCAAATATTTTAATGATCTCCATGCAGAGAAGGAATTTGACCTACAGTGCAAGACCAGAGGATCTATGACCAATGAGTGGAAGCTTTATACCAGCATATTTTGGCTGAATAAAACTATGACTTTTTATCATTACTTAGGGTGGTGATGAGTTTATCATCACTGGATGTTCATGGAGTCCCTGGGTGGTACAAGTGGTTAACACTCTTGGCTGCTAACCAAAAGGTTGGAGGTTCAAGTCTACTCATAGGCACCTCGGAAGAAAGGCCGGGTGATCATCTTCCAAAAAATCAGCCATTGAAAACCCTGTGGAGCACAGTCTTACTTTGACACACATGGAATCACCACGAGTCAGAGTCAACTTGAGGGCAGCTGGTTTTTTTGGAGGTACCTGTTTTTTTCTCCCCTCTCTGGAATGTATGAGAGCAGGCAAAGGACTCTGATGAACAGTTTGACTAAATGTCCTATTAGGTTTCTTTGAATTATGAGATTCTAAGATGAACATGGAATTTAATACACAGAGCAAGACACAAAAAACTTACATTGACATAAGGACACAGGTAAATGGGAGCCCAGCAAGTTCACATGTTTAGTTTTATCTATGATATATATCAATTACTGGGTAAGAAACAAGCTCTGCTAAATGTTAGGTACACCTAGTAATAAGCAGGTTAAAAGTAACCAAACACTAAAAAGAGGCTAAATATCAATTTTATTGCCAGAGAGTTTGATTTATAGATTTTTATAGATTTGAGATTATATCTAGCAAATGAGCTGATCATTTGAAAAGTAGATTTCTCTGCATTCCATGATAAAAAAGAAAGCCCAGTGACCCTCCTCCCTTTTAAAATTTAAGAGATTTTTCATTTCTGAGCCTCTTTTTGGACTTCTTTGTGTGCCTTATGATGTTTTATATTCATGAAGCTGTAAATTCTAAAAACAACAGTCCTCCCCGAAGGTTGTGCTGATCCATAAAATTAATGAACACGGTGATTTATTCAAAACCCATTGCCCACTGACAAAAATTAGAGCCAGACAGTATCCAAGGGATTAACACAACAAGGAGCTAAATGGTTTAGAATTTGTGGCTATCCTTAATTTTGCTCCCCATGTGTGCCCAAGAGGAAAATCCCCTATCAGCCTGAGCTTGGTTTCCACCTCCCAGTGGAGGGTCAGGAGGGGTGAGCGATTTCAATCAATATCCAGTTGTTAGAGTAACAGCCATGTCGGTTCTGGATGGCCGACTGGGTGAAAACATGTTTGTTCTACTTAATGTGACAGTGTCCTGTCAAATTAACAGCTACGATGGCAGTAGCAAGCTTGCTTAATGTGTTGGAGACAGTTCCACAGAGAATTTATCATCAGCATGCAATCGAGAGGGACCCCCAACCTCATTACCAGGGTTTATTTGTAGCTGATAACTAAAGGTATACCATGTCCTTACAACAGGATTGTCTGCTTTTTTTTAGCAGCTCACTCGCATGTTCTTTATCAAATGCTATCAAATGCTGCCCTCTTAACTCTCACCAACTATATATGGTCATGCTTGGTTTGTGTTTAAATACACCAAATAAAGTGGAAGATTTAAGCAACCATGTTGAGATGATTTAGCAAGATAACATGTTTCTTTGAAATAACCATTTTATTTCATGTTAAATTTTGTCTGTGGTAAATCAATTCTTGGGTGAAAAAAGGCTGTGCTAAATGTTAAGTACACATAGTAACAAGCAGGTTAAAAGTAAGCAAATATTAAAAACAGGGTGAATTTGTCAGCTCTGCATATCTAGCAAATGTGTTGATCTTTTGAAAAGTAGATTTCTCTCCATTTCACAGATTAAAAAAAAAGAGGCCAGTGTCCCTCCTCCCTTTTAAAATGTGAGGGGTTTTTAATTTCCAAGTCCCCTTTTGGACTTCTTATAGAATCCCTTTGTGTGCCTTTGATGCTTTGCATTAATGAAGTTATAAATTTGAAAAACAATAGTCCTCCCAGGTGGATTCAGGGGACGGGACAATAGGCACTATCCAGATGATTGCTTAACCCCTGGCTTCACTGTGAATACTTAGGCACAGGTTTCCTCTCCAGGTGAGCTGATGTTCTAAAGCAGGGATCACAAACTCTGCCAGATTCGTCTCACAGCTAGGTTGTGTTTGGCCCATATAGTATTTAAAAAAAAAAGTTCTCTATAACTTAACAATGCAGACATTTCACTTATAATTCTGGATGTCTTTTTCAATTAAAAATATCAGAGGAGTTGGTAACACGAGCCAGCTTTGTCACGTGGCGGTAGTCTAGAGCTGTGTGGCAGGCTGTCCCTTTTTGACAGCTGCATGTTTGCGATGGTGCCCACTGGGCCTGCTTTATTCATTTATGTGACCTAACCAGTCCCTTAACACGCTGAAGTTTTCCATCCCTGATCTAAAGGTTAAATATTGATTTCCATCGTCACACTCATGGAGAGAAGGCAAAATATTATGGCATTACTACTCATGGAGATTGGTAAGATCAGTTTTGCTTCTCCCTTCCTCCAGCCCTCTCATCTTCACGAGTGCCTCCCAGTGGTCTAACACAGTGGAAGCCAGCTGGCAAAAAGGCCAGTGTCTCACAGGAGAGCTCACGAATGGCAAGGAGAGGATCTGAGTGCAAACAGGCAGAGGAACTGCTGATCTGGGAGCTAGAGACATGAATTCTAATCCACTCGTCAGCTCTGTGATCTTGGGCAAGTCCTGGATTCAGCCTGGTCTTCAGGTTGTCCATCTGTAAAAGGAACAGTTGGGCAAAATGGCCTTTAAACTCCATAACTTCACGATGGTAGGGTTGCTACAGTCATGATTTCATTGTCTGTTTACACCTTGGTTAAGTTCTCATGTGACATGTGAGTGTGGATTTCTCTCTGGGCAAGTATGTAGATATATAAACATGTATAGATAGATAAACATATAGATAAACATTTACAGATAGATAAACATATATATAGATATAGATTTATAAACATATATTTAGATAGATAGATAAACATATATATAGATATAGATTTATAAACCTATTTTGAATGAAATATACAAATGGCCACTTCAGCTAGAGAGCCGCTTCTAATGGAAATCTTTCAACTGTGTAATCCCTGGCTTTTGGGCTGGCTTTAGTGCTAAAGAATCTCTACCTGGAAAGACAGCAGTTTTGCCAGCCTTTTTTTGCCTCAGGACTCTAAGGATAGGTTTCAAAAGAAAAAGAGAAAAAACAAAAAACAAAAAGATCTTAAAGCTAAAACAACAACAAAACATAAACCTATCAATTCCCATCAAATCAATTCAGACACATAGTGTCCCTATAGAACAGAGTAGAACTGTCTCACAGGGTTTTCAAGGCTGTAAATCGTTACCCAAACAGACTGCCACATCTTTCTCCCTTGGAGCGGCTGGTGGGTTTGAACTGCTGACCTTTCAGTTAGCAGCCAAGTGCTTAACCACTGGGCCACCAGTGCTCCTAACGTAATGAACCAGGAAATAATGGCAACAACTTTTGTATCTCCACTTGCATAGATCAGGTGGAAATGTTTGAATTTCACCTTATTAAATGTCAACCCAGTAATGATAAAAATTTAAACTTGCCCTGTCAAAGATGGATTTTTAAAAGTATAAGTTTGTAAAGAGAAAGCAACATCTTAAATAAAAGGGAACACACACTTTGGATGGAATATCTCCATTATGGAGCCACCTGAGACCTCAATAATTTAGTACTGTTTCTCTTTGAAAAATGAGCAACATTCAGAAGTTGATTCAGAATCCTTGGTTTAACTCTCAGTTGGAACTGAGGAGAGAGACTGAGGTGGTTTACCGGCAGGTAACGATGGACTGGACACTGACAGTCTTCGAGACAGTAAGTCATTTGCAGTTTCTCTTTGGCAGGTATAAAGCCTCAGAAATTAATGCTGGGAGCTAATCCTGATTCACCTAAGATCCCTGGCAGCAGCGACGACATTTTCTATCAAAATCTTAAAGATGAATCAAGTTTGCTTGTTAAAATATCCACCAAATAGCAGGATAAGCATGGTAATGTATTCTACTTTGAATTTAAAAAATATAGCCTAGTTTACAGCTATTAATGAGAAAAGAAACTGGAAACCAGGGCTATGTTCTGGTTGGTTCCAGTTCAAACCCCTGCTGAGAATTTGCAATTCTAACAAGTTCCCAAGTAATGCTGATGCTACCGGTTAGGGACCAGTTCTAAGAACCACTAGTAGAACCAATCCATTGCCATGAGTTGATTCTAATTAATAGTGACCCTATAGGGCAGGGTAGAACTGCCCTGTAAGGCTTCCAAGGCTGTAAATCTTTGTGGAAGATGACTGCCACGTCTTTCTTCCACAGAGTGGCTGGTGGGTTTGAACCTCCGACCTTTGAGTTTGCAGTCCTGTGCTTTAACCACTGCACCACCAGGGCTCCGCTAGTAAAACAGTGGTTCTCAAAATTTGTTATACAGGTATCCCCTGCTTTTGAAAGTTCATTTTATGCCACTTTGCTTTTACAAAAGACCTACATTAATACCTGTTTTTGCTAACTGAAAGAAAGCCAAAGAGAATTTTCACTTTTATGGAAAAAAGGCACCAAGTGGAAATAGCGTTCAGCCTTTGTTTTGCCATGAGCTGTTAAAGAGGCAGCGCACTCCCCAAGCATCCTAGAGAGTGGCTCTGCCAAGCTCCTTCCCCAGGAACTACACTCAGCATGTCAGCATCAAGCCACCCTAGTTTTGAACTGTGCCTTTGAACATCTGTGCTTTATCTTGATTTATTTTGTGCATCCGTTAGCAAGATGTGTCCTAAGGTATCAGAAAAGCCTAAGAGAGCTCGTAAGGGTTTTATGTGTTATGTGGTACGATTTCATAGGTTATTTCTTGGGTCTGGGAACGCTCATACATATATATTAATGGTAATTGTTTCTTCGCTTTATGCCATTTCAGCTTATAAAAGGTTTCATAGGTACACTCTACTTTTGGATAGCAGAGCAAACCTGCACATAAGAATCACATGGAGATCTTGTTAAAATTTAGATTATGATTCAGTGTATCTGGGGTTCGAAGCCCAGCTAGAACCTAAGAATATTAGAGTCTGCAACCAAACCTGATTTTAACTAGTGGGTACCCCCTCCCCAGTAAAATAGTTACTTAGAATAAGAGTTGAAGAAAAGAAATATCTAAGGAAGTACAGTTTGGGCTTGGCTGAAGAATGAACTTTTTCTTTTATTTGTAGCCTTACTGTTGAAAATCTTTCTGAAAGAATGTTCTCTTCCCTTAAACTCAATTGGCCGTTCAATTGGACACATATCACATGCCAGACACCATGGTAGGAAGCTAAAGAGACTGCCATAAACAAATAATCCCCCTTGCACTTAAGCAACTCTTAGACTTAGCAAGTAGAGCATATTGAACATAAGTGAATAGTTTTAAAAGAATATGTATTCCTGGAGTCTTTCAGATTTATCATTCTGAGTTTCAGCAGCTGACTGGAGATGAAAATTAAGAATGGGGGAAGGATCACTGGATTTAGAAACAAAGACTTGAGGATGAAAAATATGTGTGAATAAGCGTTCTTAGCACAATGAATGGTACTTAACAATGTCAGCCACGTGCATATGTGTTTGTTTATTGTATCAAAGGCATAAGGCAGACATTGTTTTATTGATTAGTTCCCTAAGAAGAGCTTACGGGGGGGAGCGTAGGGAGTTGGAGGTTGCCAGTTTTTTCTTACTCAACCAAACATGTATCGTGTATATATCAGAGTAAGACTGATTCATACAGACTGTGTCAGACAAACTAGGCTGTTCGGATTGCATATGCAAAGCACATCAAAACCAAAATTGGGGTCCCAAGTATTGATCCTTTAAGGAAACTGAAATCTGAAGAATACTGTGAAAGAAAGTACATTTTTAGGTGTATCTTTGAAATTTAGGAGAGTTGTACCTATGAAATGATTGAAAGAACTATCAATTTCAGATATTCAGACAACAGTGAAATCTCTTAGGCAACTTCAAGTACAATTATTCATAATCCAAAAAAGAATCCTTCTTTTATATGAAATGTTGTCACAAACTGCTATAAAGAGCTTACTTACTATATAATATATGATATAACTATTGAAATAGAAAACAAACCTGTTGCTGTTGAGTCAATTCTGACTCATAACGACCCTATAGGACAGAGTATAACTGCTCCATAGGCTTTCCAAGGGTTTACAGGAGCAGACTGCCACATCTTTCTCCCATGGAGCAGCTGGTGGGTTCGAATCACCAACCTTTCAGTGAGTAAGTAGCCAAGCCCTTAACTGCTGTGCCACAGAGCTTCTAAATAACAATAAGGAGCCAATAATTCATCAAAAATATATTGAGCTGCTATTATATTGATCGAGGGGTTAGAAGGTGAAGAAATACGGAAGAGATTTGAAGTTGTCTGTATCCCCCAGGAGCTTAAAATCTATTGGGAAAGGCATACTTGTTCATAAATAAATAAAACACTAAGTTTAAAATGTAATAAGTACAAATAAGTATTATAATGGTGATATAAAGTAAGGAGCGGTTATTTTTTCAATACGTTAAGGATTAAGAGGCAATAATAAACTGTGAATAACCCCACAGCGACAGTTGAACATTCTCTCTCATTCTGCATTTACCTCTGGATGTTCGAAAATCAACTTAAGGCAGAATTGGTGGCATACCCTGAAATCTGCATATTGACTGTCTCTTTGCCTTTTCCATTTATTTGTCTTTCAATAAATTCTTAAAAATCCCAGCTTTTCTTCCCATATCCTTGCCTATATTGCCCTCTGTTCTATCAAATGTGGATAATTTAGGAGCTTGAAAATTGAGATGTCAATCTTAGTTCCAGAAAGGCTGAAGTGGCTAGAAAATATTTGAAGACAACTGTTTACCATGGGTGCCATACAATGTCTGTAACTTCAGAAAGAATGGCTATGGAAAGCTTTCATTGCCGCTATACCTTTCAACGAAGGGATATTATGATTCTGTATAAACCTTGGTTAAACCCTTACTATGGCCTACAGAATTCTATAGAAGATCTGACTCCTGGCTACCTTACAATCTTTTCTCAATCCATTCTCCCTTTGTTTACTCTTCTCTAGGGGCTGGCTTTCCTTCTGTCTCTTACAGTCAGACCTTCTTAGGTTCTTTTCCTTGGTTGTTCCCACACCTTTCAGATCTTTGCCCAGTCGTATCCTTCTCATCATTAGGTTTCAGTTCAGATGTCACCTTTTTGAAGAGATCTTTCTTGACAGTCTTACCTTTAGTATCATTTGTTTTCAGGTATAAGTAAAAGAAAATGTGGTTCAAATTTGCTTAAATAATGAGGAAACTTACTAGCTCACACGAGGGAAGTCCTGAGGTTAGGCAAGTTTCAGGCGGTTAACTTAGCAGCTTCAACATGATTTTTTTCCTTTTCTCTACTACAGAATCCTTAATACCAAGAGATAAACCTGTTGATTTCTCATGGCTGTTTCTTAAAAATGAGAAAAAACCTTCTCAGAAACCTGCTGCAAATGAAGAAGTCTTCTTGCCTTGTTGTAGGTAAAAGATCACTGCATCAAAGTTCAAGAAACTTGGATTGTAGTACTAGCTCTCCACTACTTACTTATGTAGTTGTTGTTGTTAGGTGCCATCAAGTTGGTTCTGACTCATGTGACCCTATGTACAACAGAATGAAACTGCCCATTTCTGTGCCATCCTCACAATCATTGTTATGTTAGAGCCCATTGTCATAACCCCTGTGTCAGTCCATCTCCATGAGGGTCTTTTTTGCTGACCCTCCAATTTACCAAGCATGATGTCCTTCTCCAGGGACTGGTCCCTCCTGATAGCCTGTCCAAAGTATGTGAGATGAAGTCTCACCATCCTTGCTTCCAAGGAGCATCCTGGCTGTATTTCTTCCAAGACAGATTTGTTCATTCTTCTGGCAGTCCATGGTATATTCAATATTCTTCACCAACACCAAAATTCAAAGGTGTCAGTTCTTCTTCAGTCTTCCTTATTCATTGTCCAGCTTTCGCATAGCTATGAGGCAACTGATAATACCATGGCTTGGATCAGGCATGCATTAGTACTCAAAGTGACATACTTGCTTTTGAACACTTTAAAAAGTCTTTTGCAGCAGATTTGCCCAATGCAATACGTTGTTTGACTTTTTGACCGCTTCTTCCATGGGTGTTAGTTGTGGATCCAAATAGAATGAAATCCTTGACAACTTCAACATTTTCTGCATTTATCACGATGTTGCTTATTCGTCCAGTTGTGAGAAGTTTTGCCTACTTTATGTTGAGGTGTAATCTGTACTGAAGGCTGTAGTCTTTGATCTTCATCAGTAAGTGCTTCAAGTCCTCTTCACTTTCAGCAAGCAAGGTTGTGCCATCTGCATAATGCAGGTTGTTAATGAGTCTGCCTCCAATCCTGATGCCCCGTTCCTCTTCATATAGTCCAGCTTCTCGGATTATTTGCTCACATACAGATTGAATAAGTATGGTGAAAGGATGCACCCTTTCCTGATTTTAAACCACACAGTATCTCCTTGCTCTGCTTGAATAACTGCCTCTTGGTCTGTGTACAAGTTCCTCAAGAGTATAATTAAATGTTCTAGAATTCCCATTCTTCACAGTGTTATCCATAACTTATTATGATGCACACAGTCAAATGCCTTTGCATAGTCAACAAAACACAGGTAAACATCTTTCTGGTATTCTGTGCTTTCAGCCAAGATCCATCTGATATTAGCAATGATATCCCCATTCCACGTTCTCTTCTGAATCTGGATTAAATTTCTGGCAGTTACTTGTCAATGTACTACTATAACCATTTTTGAATTATCTTCAGCAAAATTTTACTTGTGTATGATATTAGTGATATTTTTTGATAATTTCAACATTCTGTTTGATCATCTTTCTTTGGAATAGATGTTACTTATATAACCTTGTATTAATTCACATGTCTGATCTTAGTTTGTAATATGAAGGGACTGTACTCTTTAAGATTTTATAATTGCTAAGCATCTAGAGGAATAGTGAATCTGAATCCCAGGAAACTTTCCACGATCACTTAACTTCCTGACTCCCTTATTTAACCAACATCTGGCCCCTTTTGCACATATTTCTATAGAATATTTTTATTCTGGTTTTGGCAAGCTTACTTTTGGGAGCCATTTTGCTGGCTAATTTAGGTCATGTCCTATTATCCTGGATCATAATAATAGTATATAAAATAATATTAGCTACCACTTATATAACACTACATGCTGGGCACTGTTCTAAGAAGCTTAATAGTTAACTCATTCAAGTCTCATAATACCTTTATAAGGTAGATGTTATTGTTATGCTTATTTCATAGATGGGTACACTGTGGCATGGGGAAAAAAATTTATGTAAATTGTCCAAATTCACACTGTGATTAATGTGGCAGAGTATTGTTCAAATCCAGACTAGCCTATAACTCTACATATGTGTGCTAAGCTAATACACTATACTGAGAATGGAATAAGAAGGAAAGATGTCAAGAGGAGGTCTACAGTTAGAAAGGAAGGAGCCAGGCTCCCAAATAATTATGTCAGGTACACAGGGCAGTGAAGTTAGTCAAATAAATGTGGGAGAATATACTAAAAAGCTGAGTTCTATTCTGGTTTGCTCTCAGAATTTTGTCTTTGTGGTTGTCTGCCAAATATGTGACTTTAAATATGAAACCAACAAAATGAAATCATTTCTTGGAGAAGAATTTTGTGGTTCACTGTGGCGTGCCAAGTTAAGAATATCTGTCTTACATTTTCAAGCACATGTGTTGTAGTAATTTTATTGGGTAATGAGTTGGCTTCCATTACAGACATTTTATTTTTACAGGGATTGGGGACAGAGAAACATTATGTGGCAGGCAATGAAATTTTTACTTTTTCAAATTGCTTTAGCTAATCACCTACAGGTGAATTTTCTAGGAACTTGGCTTTAACTATTTGACTGCTATTAATTTCAGTCATGGCTTCAAACCAGTCCTTCAGGTTCAAACCCCTGCTGAGAATTTGCATTTCTGACAAGTTCCCAGGCAATGGTAATGCTGCTGATTAGGGACAAATTCTGAGAATCGCTAGTAAAGCAGTGGTTCTCAAAATTTATTTTATGTAAGAATCAGCTCGTGATCTTGTTAAATGTAGATTCTGATTCAGTATATCTGGGTTGGAAATGCAAATTTTCAGCAGGGGTTTGAACTGAAACCAACAGGTTGGAAGCCCTGATTTCAGGGTTTGGGTGTGACTGAAAGCTTTGGATATAATGGCATGGGACCCAGTGATGAGGAATGGAGGAGTTAGGGTTTGAGGGAAATGATCAGAGTATAATTGAAGAAATGTGGAGCGTTCATTTGAAATTTAAAACTTGAATGGGACTTAAAGTCGATTCATTAGATTCAAGATAAAATATTTCAAGACTCAATAATAGCTAATAACTGGAGGCAAATGAAATTTATCAGATATAGCATTCCCAATTTATCACAACAGAGCATTTTTAGCTATCTACCCAACATCTGCCAGGCGCTCCTTGGAAACTCTATGGGGCAGTTCTACTCTGTCCTATAGGGTCGCTATGAGTCGGAATTGACTCGACGTCACTCGGTTCTGGGTTACCCAACATCCATTATTTCCTTTTTCCTGATCAACTGAAACTTAATTTTGCTACTAAACGTTCTATTCCCCAAGCTACCTTGCAGCAACAACAACAAAAACACGTTGCCCTTGAGTCGATTCCGACTCATAGCAACCCTATAGGATAGAGTAGAACTGCCCCATAGGGTTTCCGAGGAGCGACTTGTGGATTCAAGCGGCACCTATAGATGGCCGTGACAATGTTCTGATCAATGAGTTATAGGCAAATGTTCACTGGGAATTTCTGGGAAGGCTGTCTCTCTCTATGCTCCTGTCTGGTAGCCAGGAAGGTCAGCAGCTACCTTGTAGCTATAAAGCAATAGAATGTCTTATGTATGGATCATGGCACAGAAAGATGGAAAGACCCAGATTCATGATTCATTATGAAGCTGCTACACAGCCCTAGTCTGCTTATGCCCAGAATTCTTGTTTTCTGGGGGAAAAAAAAAACTTTTGTGTGTGTAGCAGTTGTCTAATTATGAGGCCTATGGAGATACTGTCACTGCACTTTTTCCTTGTATATACCCCGTTCCAGTGAGCCCCAATTTGCAGGGGTGATGTGCTCCTATCAGTGGTGTCTGTAACAAAGGGAAGGAGGGCATGACAGGCCTTCCATTGCAATGGCTTTTCTTGAATAGGAGTGAATTGTCTTGGTGTTCTCCGAGAGAGAAAAGGGACGTGACCTGAGATCAGTTGCAATACCCTGCTTAATTTAAGCACAAATATTAGCGGAGGAAAAGAAACTAATGAGAATTCCACCAGAGGGCAAGTGAACAAGAAATTTTTGGTGCTTGATCCCTACCCCAGAGTGGGATATGGGAAATTCCACATGTGAGAGATTCAAGCTTTTCTGATGGAGGCAAAGCCATATAAGGTTGGTGGTGGTCTTCAGTGTTCTGGGAACTCAAACACAACCCAACTGGAGAGAATTCATCTGAGGCTAAATTCCAGAAAGAGGTGAGATATTTTGTCAGAAAATACTATTAAGGAATTTTGAGATAACTCTGAAGGGAGAGTTCAAGGGTACCAGAGAGTTAAATGGGTACAGACTATGCATTTCATTTGATGTTAACAAGATACAACCTTAAGGCAGAGGCTTACATGTTAAGGGTGGCAGATCAGAAAGGGCTTTATAGCATCATTAAATCTAAACTAACCAGACTTGGACTTCGAGACAAAAAAAAAAAAAAACCCTTTACTTGGTCAAAATTGGTCAAGCAGCTGCTTATTGGATTTTCTGATATTTACAGCTGAACTCAGTCCACAATGATACATTTCTTCTCTCTCAACACATCCACTTGATGAGTGCTCAATAGATGTTTGATAAGCAGGGAAAAATATCTGGGATGAAAGAAAGACCTTGTGATAAAGAAATCTGACTGTGATTATCTGGGCCAATATTATTTCTATGTTTCTTTGTTGTTTGCCTAGGAACCTTTAGCCTCATTATGTTTGGATGAGTTCCGTGAATATAAATTACTTTATCAGTTGAGGTAGGTTGAGATCTTCTAAGGACATTTGGGCATTTTGACTTTCTAAAGACAGCTTAAGAAAGCCAGAATGAAAGGGAGGAAGGAAAATGAAGCAAAGGAAATAAGCAGATGGAAATTAAGCATCTATATTGTGGCAGTCATGGTATAAGGCATTATGTAATTTTATTTGTTCCTTAGAACAGTTCTTTAGGCATCTTTTATTAAAACCGTTTATAAGATTAGAAATATGAAACTCAACAGTGGGTAAAATACCTTACTAATAAATGGCAGAAGCCAAATTTCATACCCAGATTTTCTTACTCTAAGCATTTAGATTTTCTGTAACTTTTGCCCTGAGGGAAACACTATCTTTAGCATATTGGGCAATTATCAAACCAGCTCTTTGCTTTGGAGGGAAATGCTATCTCTATCTTCCAAGGCCATTCACTATGCAAAAATCTTTAAAAAGACACTGTGGTACAAAGGCAGCCAGTGCCTCTGGTTGCAATCAGTGGAAAAATGAGAGAAACTCATGGCACATTATCTCCCAATAGTGTCTACTTTTGTAGTCCTCTTTCCTGATACCTCCAACCCTCTCCCTCAGACACCTCTTACCTCACCCCTTCCCCAACTCCACCTAAGTGTCCCTTTTTCTTCAGGGACCTGGAGTTTTTCAACCTGTTTAGTCCCTCCTGCATGGAAGAAAAAATTTAAAAACTCATTTTAGGCAATAAAATATTTAGAATGTATCCCAAGAGGTTTTTACATGATTTTTGCAGCCAACAAAAGCATAAACATGAATTCATTAGCACATGTATTTAGTCAATATTTACTGTATGAATACTATTCAGCTTTCATTCTAAAGAGGGAAAATTATAATAAGTAAGCAAATGAGCCATTCAGATACTGGAGAGAGTAAAAAAGTTAACAGTATGAGGTGAAAGAGAACTGGTTTAGAGCTTTTTGTCTGGGAAAAAAGGCCTTGTTAAAGAGGTGAAATTTGAGCAGAGAAATCAAGGATAAGAAAAGGTCAATCATGACAAGAGCCTGAAAAAGAATATTTCATACAGAAGGGCTAGTAAGAGTAAAAAAGAAAAAAATTTTTTTTTTTTTTTTAAGAGTAAAGGCCTTAAAAATAAGTCTCAGATATTAGGTTGAACCATGTGAACCTGCTAATTTGCTACATCAAAACAGGTAAATCTTTGAGATTTCATAGAATTTAACCTATAAATGTTAGTGGGCAGGAAGTGACTACTGTAAAATTATATGCATTTCTGAGAATTTAATAACTTAATCTCACTGAAAATAAATTTAAAAATTTTACAACGTGCTGCTAACTTTGAAATCAATGTATAAAACTCTAAGCACTGTGTACATTTCTGAGGTTTTATTTACTAATTAGTAGTTAGGTTTTTTTTTTTCTTTTTGGGAGCCTACGTATTTTATTTAACAAAAACACATATGTTTAACCAACGCTCAAGAAAAAAAACATTAAATAGTTTTTAGTCTTTTTGTTTTATGCTGTGATAGAACCACAGTCATTTTTGGCAATTTTTGTGTGTGTGTGTGTTAGGTGAAAATTTACAGTTCAAATTAGTTCCTTATTCAAAAATTTATACACAAATTGTTTTGTAACATTGATTGCAATCCTATCAATGTATCAACATTGTCTCCCTTTCCACCCCTGGTGTCCATTCCTCCAGTTTTCTTGTGCCTTCCTGATTTCTCGTCTTTGTTTTGGGCAGGTCTCCCATGCTCATTTGGTCTCCTATACTTGGTGGAACTGGAAGCACATTCCTCAAGCATGTGGTTGCTTGTTTTATAAGGCCTGTCTAATTTTTGGCTGCAAGGAGGACTTTGGGAGTGGCTTCAGTTCTGAGTTAGCGGCGTGTCTGGGGACTGTAGTCTCAGTGGTTCCTGCAGTCTCTGTCAGACCATTAAGTCTGGTCTTTTTTGTGAATTTGAATTTCATTCTTCATTTTTCTCCCTCTCTGTCTGGGACCCTACATTGTGATCCCTGTCAGAGTGGTCTGTGGGGTACCAGGTACCATTTAGTTCTTCTGGGCTTAGGCTGGTGGAGGCTATTGTTCATGTAGTCTTTTAGTCCTTTGGGCTAATATTTTCCTTGTGACGTTGGTTTCCTTCATTCGCCTTTGTTCCAGATGGGTTGGAACCAATAGATGTATCTTAGATGGCTGCTGATAAGCTTTTAAGACCACAGACACTACTCACCAAATAGGTTGTAGAACATTTTCTTTATGAACCATGTTATACCAATTGACCTAGATGTCCCCCAAGACCATGGTCCCCAGCCCTCAGCACCAGTAACTTGTTCCCTCAAGGTGTTTGGATGTGTCTATAAAGCTTCTATGACTTTGCCTTGGTTAAGTTGTGCTGACTTCTCCTATATTGTCTGTTGTCTTTCCTTTCACCAAAGTTAACATTTGTATGCTAACTAGTTAGTGATTTCCCCTCCCCGCCCCTCTCCTCCTTCTTAACCAACAAAGATGTTTTTTTTCTGCATGTAAGCCTTTTATTGGGTTTTTATAATAGTTGTCTTACATAACATTTATCATTTTGTGATTGATTTATTTCACTTAGCATAATGCCTTACAGATTCATCCATGTTGTGAGATGTTTCACAGATCCATCATTGTTTTTTAATCATTGTGTAGTGTTCCATTGTGTGTATGTACCATAATTTGTTTATCCATTCACCTGTTGATGGGCAGTTAGGTTTGCTATTGTGAATAATGCTCCAGTGCTGCAATGAACATGGGTGTGCATATGTCTATTTGTGCCACAGCTCTTATTTCTCTAGGATATATTCCTAGGTGTGGGATTGCTGGATCATATGGTGTTTCTATTTCTAGCTTTTTAAGGAAACACCATATTGTTTTCCATAGTGGTTGTAACATTTTACATCCCTACCAGCAGTGCATAAGAGCTCCAGTCTCCCCACAACCTCTCCAACATGTTATTTTCTGTTTTTTTGACTGGTGCCAATAATGTTAGGGTGAGATGTTACCTCCCTGTGGTTTTGATTTGCATTTCTCTAATGATTAATGACTGTTAGCTGCCTGAATGTCTTCTTTGATGAAATATCTGTTCCTATCCTTTGCCCATTTTTTAGTTGGATTGTCTTTTTTTTGTTGAGGTGTTGAAGTATTTTATAGAGTTTAGACCCTTGTCGGGTATGTTATACCCCAATTTTTTTCCCCAGTGTGTAGGTTCTCATTTTACTCTTTCGGAAAAGTCTTTTGATTAGCATAAGTGTTTAATTTTTAGGAGCTCCCAGTTATCCAGTTTATCTTTTGTGGTTTGTGCATTCTTAGTTATGGTTTTAATTGTATTTATGCCATGTATTAGGGCCCAGTCAGCAGTTCGAACCCACCCAACCACTCTGGAGGAGGAAAGTGTGGCAGTCTGCTTCCATAAAGATTACAGCCTTAGGAACCCTATGGGACAATTCTACTTTGTCCTACAGGGTAGCTATGAGTTGGAATGGACTCAGCAGTGATGGGTGTTAGTACCCCTAGTGTTGTCCTTCTTTTTTCTTCCATGATCTTTATGTTTTAGGTTCTATGTTTAGGTCTTTGGTCCATTTTGAGTTTTTATGTATTGTGAGAGGTGTAGGTCCTCTTTCTTTCTTTTCTTTTTTTTACAGATGGACATCCAGTTCTGCAAGCACCATTTGTTAAAAAGACTGTCTTTTCCCCCCACTTAATGGGTTTTGGGCCATTGTCAAAGATCAGCTGACCATAGATGGGTGGATTTACATCTGGGTTCTCAATTCTGTTTTGTTGGTCTATGTGTCTGTGATTGTACCAGTACCAGGCAGGCTATTTTGACTCCAGTGGCTGTATAGTAGGTTCTGCGATCAGGCAGCGTGAGCCCTCCTACTCTGTTCTTTTACAGTGTTGTAGTTTTAATAAGGGTAAAAATTGCTGAACCATTTAAAAGAACTCTGAGAAACCATAGATGAAATATTAATGCAACTTTAGAGGGTGTTATGGATCGAATTGTATTCTTCCCAAAAAAATTTGTGTTAGTTTGGCTAATCCGTGACTCCCAGTATTGTGTAATTGCCCATCATTTTGTCATCTGATGTGGTTTTCCTAAGTGCTGCAAATCCTAACCCTATGATATTAATGAGGCAGGATTAGAAGCAGTTATGTTAATGAGTCAGGACTCAATCTACAAGATTGGATTATGTTTTAAGTCAGTCTCTTCTGGGATATAAAAGAGAGAAGTGAACAGAGAGACATGGGGACCTCATACTACTAAGAAACAAGAGGCAGGAGAATAGTATGTCCTTTGGTACTGGGGTCCCTGAGCTGAGAAGATTCTTGACCTGGGAAGATTGAGGACAAGGACCTTCCCCCAGAGCTGACAGAGAAAGAAAGCCTTTTTCTGGAGCCGGCAGCCTGAATTTGGACTTCTAGCCTCCTAGACTGTGAGCAAATAAATTTTTCTTTGTTAAAGCCATCTACTTGTGGTGTTTCTGTTATAGCAGCACTAGATAATGAAGGCAGAGGGCATGTCAAAGAGCCTGCTAGTCCAAAATGAAACTCTACAAAGAGAATAATTGGTAACGAAAAGAGGAGAAGGCAGTAGGAATAAACAAATAGAGGTACTATCCATCAACAAACTATAATCTGTAGGTGGCATAGTGGTTAGGTGCTACGGCTGCTAACCAAAAAAAGTAGACAGTTCAAATCCACCAGGCGCTCCTTAGAAACTCTATGGGGCAATTCTGCTCTGTCCTATAGGGTCATTATGAGGCAGAATCAACTCAACGGTGACAGATTTTTGGCTTTGGTATAATCTGTATGGAAGAGTTTAACAGAGAGAATATATGTTTCAATTGTGAGTTCTATGAAGCAAAATAGTGTAAATAATAAAAGTCATTAATAACTATTAAATTATTCTAAGAATGTTTATTTTATGCATAGGAATGTCTATTTCACAATATCTTGCTAATGATTTATTGTGTTAATTCTATGGAGAATATTTGCATTTAAATATTTAAATCTTTACAAGAATGCATTAATAATAGTGTAATTTCTAAAGGCAATGTTTTATGATGGGGATAGCCTTTGTAATATATCCCTCAAGTTATAGAACCTAAATTAAAATTGCCTTCTTGGGTAGTTAAGAGAGTATCCTGAATTTGAATCTTGGTTCTAGTATCTAATTGCTGCAAGTAAATTAACCTAACTTAGCTTAGTTTTCTCATCTGTAAAATGGGGATAACAATATGTATCTTAAAGAATTAAGAATAAGCAAACTCATATATATACATTTTCTAGATAATGTCTGACACATGGAAATCTTTCAATAAATGTTAGTGATTATTATTACTGTTAGCATTTATATAAGGTAAAGATTCTATGTGAAACTATTCTAATAACTGCTAATGTGCTCAAACATTAATCATATTACCCCAAAATTCATGAGATAATAAAAGGATACAGGAGTAGAACCTATTGGTGTAGAGAGACAAGCATTATATTTCACACAAAATATTGAAGTTAAGAAATCTCACATTTCCATGTTTAATCAGCATCAGCTTAGCCAAAGGCCAGTCACCAGTATATAAATCATAATGGGAACTGGGAGTTCTCTGGGCTAGATTATTTAATTTGGCTTCATTAGCCTGACTTCCACAAGGGCAGGGCTCAAATTTTATTGATCTATTTTCAATATTTACCATGAACCAGGCACTGTCCTAAATGCTTTTCATATCATTGCTCATAATAACCTCATGAGGTGGGTACTATTATTATTGCCCTCGTTTTACAGATGAGTAAATTGAAGCACCAATGTTTTAAGTGACTTGTACAAGGTCACACACAGTAAGCTGGAGGAGCCGGTCTTGGTCCACAGGCCACATTCTTGACCACTAAGTTGTACCTGCTCTCACTGTTTGTTGTGTGCATCGGCACATTCGGTATAAAAAAGGCTGCAATTTGGATTTTATTCTGTTTGCAATTTTAACCTATTCATTTGTTTCAAACGGAAAAAGAAAATGGATTGTTAACATCATAAGAACATTCTCAAAAGTCACCAGCATGCTACTATTTACTAAACACCTATGTATCCCATCTCAGTGATTCTTGAGTACACAAACTCCCTTGAAACTAACTGATAAAAACTCTGAACATTCTACATACAAAAATCCTCTTGCAATCCCAAAGGCTTCACAGTCACTCTGAAGGCAGTTCAAACACCTCAGGTTAAGAATGCTTAGGAAATTTTACTTAGTCCTCAGAATAATCCTGAGAAATAAGTATGCTTATGCTCTCTGACCGCTGAAGAAACTAAGATTAGAGTTTTAAAATATTTTTCCCAAGGTCACATAGTCAATGAGAAGCAACACTGAAACTACTTGCGTATCAATTTGGATCCAAGTTCCGCCTATTTCAGTTATATTAAACTCTTTCAAATCCAATTCTTTTATTTATTTAAATGTATCATTGGGCATCTGAATTTATTTATTTTTACTTGAAATTCAGAGAAGTTAGACAGAGAAAGATCTGATCACTCATGTTGCTCAGTGGCAATTATATTTTGAACTTTGAAACCTGGGGTCTAAAAATGAAATTATTAAGAAATGTCTGTCTGCTAGGAGGTTTTGACATTAGAAAATAATGCCTCATTAGCTGACACAGATAGACATTCTTACTGCCTGCCTGGCTTTGATTTCCCTAACTGGGCACTGGTGTTATAGTTTGATACATCTATGGGGTGACAGGACTTCCAGTAAGTTAATTCAGTTCGGGGTTTGGCCTAAGATAAAAACTGGCTTTAGATGCAAAATTGTGTCCAATTGTATAGTGTTTTAAGATTGAAAACTACAATTAAAATCCTAGCTTAATGCTGGAAATGACTTTTGGCTTGAGAAATGCGACTAGGCCCAAAGTGGTTGTGAAGACTTTTGGGCTTTGAGAAAGCATCATTATAGTGTTAACATTTACACCATTGCTTGAACAATCCTAATTGAAATAAGGATATCTGGCAGGGAACAAAGAACAGCACATTGTTTGTTGTTTCTCCTTATAAGGGAAAAAGGCCTAGAAGAAAAATTCATAAACAAATGCAACTGCAAACATACAACTTAAAATGCATGACATCTCACCTATAGGATGGCCCAGTGTGGCCTTAATCTTTAATAAAAATGAGGACTGTGTGTTGCCCTTGGCTCGTAATTAGCCACTGGAAAAAGAAATCATGCTTAACAATATCCTTTAATTTGAAGTTTTGAAAGAAATTAGCTTTGTGGTCTTGAATCAAAGCCAAACAGTCCTACAGTTAGCCTCTACATACCCAGTGCTTCCATGGTAGAAACTTCCCTCTGACTATGTCTGACTTTCATAAACACCAAGATCTTGGGATTGTTTAGCTCATTTCAAATGGTTCGTTCTCTCTCTCCCTTGTTTTCTTTTTTATTTTTTTCCCCTTATTGTAGGCTAGAACCTCCAGTAAAATGTTGAATAGAGGTGGCAAGAGCGTACTTCCTTGCCTTTTATCTAATATTAGGAAGAAAGCATTTGGTATAAATGTGTGTGTGTATTCTAATTTTAATTATCTTTTATTCCATATATGTCTTTATCTACCCTTGTCCCAATACCACAGTTTCAAGTTTTAATTACTCTAATTTATGTAATGACCATCTTTATTTCAAGAAATATCTGTTGGCTTTAACATGCTTTTCTTCTTCTATTATTATTATCTTTGCTTTATTTTGGTAAGATTTTGCATCGTATCTCAATTTTCCAATTTTGAGTGCTGATAGCTGTATGTATGGCATATATTTGGATTAATTTCATCCATCTCTTCTCTCTCTCTCTTTTTTTTTCGGCTATATATAAGAGTTCAGTCAGGAAAAGATAAACCATGTTAGGCATTTCAGATTGAAAGCATATAATATAGAGACTTGGTTACAGAGGTATCGTAGTTATTTAAGAATCAAAAGAGAGGTGGTGGAGTGGTAGTAGATGAATTAGAGGTGTATCCTGGGCTCTGGAAACCACTAACACCCCCAGCCAGGAGCCCATGAACTACTGCGGTTCAGAATGGAACCACAAACAAGGCGATGTTATAGGTGGGTCAAAATCAATAAAGAGGTGCCATATACTGCCTGGACAGCTAGAGTCTGCAGCTGTCCCCAAATCACTCCAGCACCTGCCCATGACTACAGTTTCTATTGGCACCAGAAGCAGAACATGCTTCTTCCTGTTTTCTCATCTTCCATTGGTAGAACCTAACAAGAGACCAACAGACACGGTAGTCTGAAAAAGGTGGCTTGCAGTCTCCTAGCCCCATAGAGTGGAGGCTAGGGTGAGCTTGGGCCTCAAACAGCAACTAACAAGCCACACACTCATTTGCCTTGTTTATTTTTTTCACCTTTCCTGTTACCCCTTGGACCGATCACACTTTCTTTGTTACTTTTCTCCCTTCTACTGTCTTTGAAGTTATGTATTCCATTTCTATTTTATTATTACCTTTATACCGTTAGTGTCCACGCCTGACTTAATATTGTAAAAATTTAATTGATATATTTACTACTTCCCATGACAATGCAAGGACCAGTTTAATTCTAATAACTCATTCCCAGCTTCTCTGTAATTGTGTCAAGTATTTTAGTTTCTGCTCTTTTTTTTTTAACACTCCCTTTAGCCACGTTTTTATGATAAAAAAAAAAACTACCAATATAATAATATAAGGATTATGTCTCTCATCAATTACAAAATACAAAATATTGTCAGCCATTATCTGTTTGAATATTGATTCTCCTCAGTCTCTTTATTCATTTCTTCTAGAACTTGTATTGGATATATATTGAACTATCACACTTTCTCCTCCATGCCTGTAGCCTCTTTTTCATGTTTTCCACACATTTACAGTTGCTTCTTTATTTATTTTTACCACTACCAATTCTGGATAGTTAGTATCTCTCTTCTTCCAGTTCACTACTCCTTCTTTCAATTGTAGCTATTTTTTATAATAAATTTAAATATAGTAATAAATTTTAACCACATCAATATTGTACATTTATAGTAGTTCTACTTTTTTTATATCTACTCTTTTTTCATGGTATCCTGTAATTTTACTATGGTTTTTAGTTCTTTTATAAGATCATCTTTAATCACTTTAGACACACTTAGCTTAAACATACACTCAGTTTGTTTCATGCAGTGTTTCTAACTTTTTGTTGTGACTTCATCTATGGACCTTCCCCACCCCCTCCTTGGGAATAAAATTTTTGCTGAGTAGTAGAAATATCCCTACAGAACAAATTTTTATTGGCTTCTGACAGGTGTCCCAGAGGTTTTCCTGTTCATAGAAAAGTATTTTCATTAATTACTTAGCTTGAGACAGCTTAAAAGCTTAAAAGAAGATAGTTAAATCTGACCTGCATGTGGTATACCAAAAAAAAAAAAAATCCACTGCCATCAAGTTGATTCCAACTCATAGCAACCCTATAGGGCAGAGTAGAACTGCCCCTTAGGGTTTCCAAGGCTGTGATCTTTATGGAAGCAGGCTGACACATCTTTCTCCTGTAGAGCGGGTTCGAACCACCAACATTTTGGTTGGCAGCCCTGCATTTTAACAACTGTACCACCAGGATTCCTTGTATGTGGTATAGGCTGAGTTTTGGTTTCTAATAATTTTTTTTTTCTTTTGTACTCTAAGACATAATTAGAATCATGTTTTCTTGCCACTTCTAGACCAGGTTTTTCTAGTCCCATGTATGGGAAGTGGGCTGCCCTAATAATGTCTTAGCTTTATGCAGTGTCCCCAGTTTCAGCATCAACCGCTCCTTGTCTGCTCCTGGGCAAGGAATAAATCTTGGTTTGCTACCACCGCAGCTTTTACAGGCTTAATACTATTGCTTACTTGTTTCAGTATAAATTTTCCTTTTTTTTTTTTTTTTCTGGAACCGGGAATTTCTACTCTTTCTTCTGAGTACAGCTTCTTATTTATTTATATTTTTGTTAACTTTCATCCAGAGTTACTTTGTGTTTGTGAGGGAGAAGAAGAATCTGGTTGATCAGTCATTCATGTTGCCAAATCACAAGTCCCTCTTACATATTTTTGTATATTGGATTTTTGCAAAATTTGCAGTAATTCAACGGGCCTTCCCTGAATAATTATTGAAAACTCAATGACTGTTACTATATAAAATCAGCTTGTTTATCTCATTTTAAATTTACAAGCTATAATAATTAACTATTTAAAGTCATATTATTTAGAAGCCCTCCACCCACTCATCCCCCCTTTTTTATAAAGCTCTTATGGGGGAAAATCAGGATTTTTCTAAACAAATGAAGAATTTTCTAAATTAGATTTATATCAGGTCGAAGAATGTGGCTGAAGTAATTGCTGATTTTTAGAGACCATTCCTTTATTGATATTTTCTTAGACAATTTTGTCAGCTTCCACTGACTTGCAGTCAGTTGCTCCCAGGTCTCTGAGCACTGCTAATAGGTAGGAAAAATGTAAAGAATGGCTATAAGTAGGAAAGTCAAGTCATAAATATGCCAACTGCATATAAGCAGCATTAATTACAGCCACTCGTAGATGACAGAAAATTAGAATACTCTTCTACAAGCTGTGTGAGTTAACCCTCCACTTGCTTTTTTTATTAAAACATGTCATTGTATACTTTGGTAAGATCTGCACTATGTTATTCTGAAAGCATCTAGAGTTGGAACACCAAACTCAAGAGTCCAGCCCTCAACCATCTCGTGTATTGTGTTCTGTTGGGAGATTGCCAGGTCCCTATGACCAAAAGGCAGGAGATAGTTAAGCTGAGATTTTCTCATCTTATGTCTTCGAAGTGGCCCTTATAGATTTTTACTATAGTCCACTTATGTCTATATCATACATACAGAATGAGTGATTGATTTCACCTAAGTCAAACTCTATGCGCATAATCCTCATGGGATAAGGTTTTTTGAGAGGGAGAGAATTCAGTTGGCAGGGCAGAAGAAATATGGGCTTGATAGGCAGAAAAACAGGAGCTTTGTCATTCATCACTCTGTGACCTTTGGCATGTTGAAGAACTTCGGGTTCTTCACCTGTAGAATAGAGATAAGCCTCCCTCGCAGGGTTCTTGTGAGAATGAAAAAAATAAAATAGTGTACATAATTGAGTCCAGCCCTAGCTGCTTGTTATGGGTAAAATTGTTTTCCTCAAAAAGTATGAATTGAAACCCTGGCCCATCTATCTACCTGTAACTATGATCTGTTTGGAAATAGGGTTTTCTTTGTTATGTTAATTAGGTCATGCGGCAGAGTGGGTTCTAAATTTAACCAGTTTAGAGTTGCAAAAAGAATAGAATGGGCACAGGGACACACAGGGAGAGGAGGAAGACAGACAATGGAAACATGTTTCTACAAGGATTTCCAGCAGCTACTAGAAGATAAAATAGATAAGGAAGGACCTCCCCCTAGAGCCATGCCCTGAATTTGAACTTCTAGTCTCCTGCACTGTGAGAAAATACATTTCTGTGTTTTGCTTTTTGTGTTATGGCAGCACTAAGTGACTAAGACAGTGCTCAGTAAGTGTTATTTTCCTTCCTTGCTTATTTAAAATTGTGAACTCATAGAATTTTACATCCATAAAGCTGGAAGGAACTTTGGAGGTCTTCCTTTCCAACATATTTATTTGTGTGGAAGCAGGCTAGGAGATATTAAAAAAAAACCAAGAGTTGGTCAAATTCACTCAAGAAGTTGCCTCAAAGCCCCACTTCTGATTCTGCATTGAATATGTAGCCAAACCAATGGGTTTTTCTCTATTGCTTATTTTGTAATTGTTTAATAAAAGAATAACTCTCTGCTTCCTATAAGTGGATTTTGTTATTCTGTGGGATTTAAAAAATATCATTTGTCCTTCATGATGTCTGCCTTGTCTTTGTTTTCCAGCCTTCCATCTGCTCTTTCCCTGTCTCTGTGAACTGTCTTTGTTATGCTGCTTGCTACCTAAGAGACTGACCTTCAACCTCTCACCTCAGCCCAGGTAACAAAGGATGCTGTGGAATCTCAACCTCTCTCTGACACACAGGCAGACCAAGACCTCCTCACTAGAGAAACAGCCACAGCTATAGACTTCAAGAAAGATAAAATACAAAAAGAAAAATCAAAGCAGGAAGAAGTACTACAAAAAGTCATCCTTCTTCTATTGTCTTTTGTGAAGGAAATGTCTTTCATTTTCTATAGGAATATCAATGAGCTTTTTATCTTAACCAAGTTCAGGAGACCAAATGGCTAGAAAATGCAGAGCATTAATAATTTGTCCTTTTAGAAGTGTGACTATAAAATTAAAGAATGAGTCATCTTCTACGGTGAGCCGATGAAACTAGGAACTGGTCTTGCCTTGGATTCTTTTTCTCTTGTCCTCCCCAGTGGAACACACAGATGATTTAAGCAACCTTCCATTACAACGTATCAAAAATAAAGCAATTATTAAGGGTAAGGAAAAAAAAAAAAAAATCAGCTGAAGGTGTAAACCCGCTCCAGGCTGAATGACTGTGGCATATTTCATCCTCTCATTCTAAATCAATGCTAAGCATAGCACAGAAATGTTTACCTTTGTCTGATCTCTAATTCCCTAAATTTATGTGGAATCATGCACAGATGCGCTGGAAACCAGCCTGGAAAAGCCTGGCATTTTAATTGATCCCAGAGCTTCTTGCCTCATGGCTCCTGCGGTGATGAAGTCTGCTACTTATTCCAAAGATTCCCTGACCAGTTGCCTAGCCACCGGCAGCTGGCCAGTCAAGGTGTCCGCGAGCAGCTGAGGAAGTAACCAATCAATTTTTTAATTTCCTTCTGTAAACGGGAGTGGATCGGGTGGATTTGAAATCTCATTAGTCAAAAGTAAGATGTGTAGTATGCATTTTAACATATCTATTAGTTGAATACATTTGGCACTGAGTCATAAATTCTGATGAATATTTGAAAGTCCATTTTGGACAAGTTTAAACCTTGAGCTACTAACTTATTCTTTTTAAAAAATCAGTTACATACTTAGTAGCCCAATCTATGTATAAAACTTCAACAGACTTTGTTTTTCTTCTTCTAGTTTAATACTACCTTCTCCAAAATGAGCTTCTTATGAAATTTTCTTCTAACGTCAATGGCACCTCCCATTCCTAAATCATCCAAATTCAGCATATTAGAGTTATAGTTAACTAACTTTTTGCTTTCATTCTGCTGTCCACCCAGTCATTTGTTTTTCCTTCCACTTTTGACCCTATTTCTCCATTCCCATGACCAGTACTTTGGTCTCAGGCCCAGATTTCTTCACATTTGGATTCTGAAACAGTCTTCTTGGCTCTAGTTCCTCCAATCCATTTTATAAACCATTATCAGCTGTCATCACTTCAACCCTCTTCTCGAAAACTTTTAACAAATGCAGGCATACATGGATTGAAGCTGGGATTACCGATTGACATATTCCAGTAAATTGTCTGGTCTCTCTGAGCATCAATTTCTTCACCTCTAAAAATGGAGATGTTTAGGTTCAAGAAAATCATGTCTGTAAAATTTGTAACCTGGCATGTATATATATGTAGCTTCTATTATTTTTTAATTTTTATTATTATTTTATGCCTTCTATTTTTGTTAACCTTTTACTGTATTTTTAAAGTCCTAATATAAAAAAAAATTTTTTTAATATAACAGCAAACCCATCCATTTGTCCATCCTTATTTCCAATACCATCCTTCTCATGTCTTCTTCACCACCACCATGTACCCATTAATCTAACCAGATAGTTTCTTCTTTGAGTTTCAAATTAATCATTTTCATACTTTCTCGTGTTATCTCCTAACCCTTACTGATCCTTCAGATCCCAAGCTCAAGCATCACTTCCTAGGGGAAGGCTCATTTATTATATGCATTCAAAGAACCACGTTCATTTAATTCAGAACACTTTTTCAGTTTGCAATTATACATTGTTAGTACAACTAATTAAAACTAATTAATTTTTGCCTTCTCTACTATGCAAGAAGTTCTATTAAGGCAGGAGCAGTGTGAGTTTTTGTTTGCTACTCTGTTCATGCCCAATGTGGTAAAAGAAAACCCAGTTGCTGTCAAGTCAGTTTTGACTTAGGGCAAACCCAGGAATGTCAGAGTAGAACTATGCTTCATGGGGTAGTCAATGGTTGAATTTTTGGAAGTAGATCTCCAGTCCTTTCTTCTGAGGTGCCTCTGGTGGACTCAAACCTTCAACCTTTTCGTTAGCAGATGAGTGAGTTAATTGTTTGCACCACCCAGGGACTCCACTGTGTAAGTGCAGTATAAATATTTGTTGAGTAACTATTGTTGAATTCTTAACAAGTAAAATGGCTCCCCCCTTTCAGATCTCAAAAGTCTTGTCCTTTGAAATCTTATGTTAATTCTATTTGAGGGAATCAATATTCAACAAAACATTTATTAAAAATAGTCCATGTGCCCTGTATTACGATGGGTAACATAGCAGATTTTTTCTCCTGACATCATGAGGAAATCTTAGGTTGTTGTTGTTGGGTGCCATTCACCCACTTCTGACCAATAGGGACCTTGCATACACCAGAAGGATACACTGCACGGTCCTGCACCATCCTCACAATCCTTGCTAATTTGAGCACATTGTTGCAGGTACCATGTCAGTTCATTTTGTTGAGGGTCTTCTTTTTCACAGACCCTCTACTTTACCAAGCATGATGTCCTTCTCCAGGACATCATGATGTTCCCTCCTGATAACATGTCCAAAGTACATGAGACAGTCTTGTGATCCTTGCTTCTAAGGAGCATTCTGGCTGTACATCTTCTAAGACAGATTTGTTTGTTCATCTGGAAGTCCATGGTATACTCAATATTCTTTGCCAACACCATAATTCAAAGGCATCAATTCTTCGGTCTTCCTTATTCATTGCCCACCTTTCACATGCATATGAAGCAATTAAAAACCTCTTTTAACATTTTAAAGAGGTTTTTTTGCAGCGTATTTGCCCAATGCAATACATCTTTGATTTCTTGACTACTGCTTCCATAGGTGTTGATTGTGGATCCAAGTAAAATGAAATCCTTGACAACTTCAATCTTTTCTCTGTTTATCATGATGTTGCTTATTGGTCCAGTTGTGAGGATTCTTGTTTTCTTTATGTTGAGGTATAATCCATACTGAAGGCTGTAGTCTTTGATTTTCATCAGTAAGTGCTTCAAGTTCTCTTCACTTTCAGCAAGTAAGGTTGTGTCATCTGCATATCCGAGGTTATTAATGACTCTTCCTCCAATTCTGATACCTTGTTCTTCATATAGTCCAGCTTCTCAGATTATTTGCTCAGTATGCCAGTTGAATAAGTACTGTGAAAAGATACAACCCTCACACATACCTTTCCTGATTTTAAACCATGCAGTATATGCTTGTTTTGTTTGGGCGACTGCCTTTTGGTCTATGTACAGGTTCCATATGAGCACAAATAAGTGTCCTGGAATCCTCATTCTTCACAATGTTATCCATAATTTGTTATGATCCACACAAATGAGTACCTTTGTGTAGACAGGAAAACATCTTTCTGGTATTCTCTGCTTTCAGTCAAGGCCCATCTGACATGAGCAATTATATTCCTAGTTCCATATCCTCTTCTGAATCTGGCTTAAATGTCTGGCAGTTCCTTATCATTGTAGTGCAGCAAATGCTTGTAAATAATGTTCACCAACCATTTACTTGCATATGATATTTTTTGATAATTTCCGCATTGTGTTGGATCACCTTTCTTTGGAATGGGCGCAAAGATGGATCTCTTCCACTCCATTGGCCAGGTAACTGTTTTCCAAATTTCTTGGCATAGATAAATGAGCAGTTCCAGGATTGTATCCCTTTGTTGAAACACCTCAGTTAGTATTCCATCAATTCCTGGAGCCTTATTTTTGCCAATGCTTTCAGTGCAGCTTGGAATTCTTCTTTCAATACCATTGGTTCTAGATCATATACTACCTCCTGAAATGGTTGAAAGTCTACCAATTCTTTTTGGCACAGTTACTCTGTGTATTTCTGTCTTCTTCTGATGCTTTCTGCATCATTCAATATTTTGCCCAAAGACTCCTTCAGAATTGCAAATAAATTAAGGCTTGACTTTTTTTTTTTCAGATATTTCAGCTTGAGAAATCCAAGCATGTCCTTCCCCTTTGTTTTCTAACTCCAGGTCTTTGCACATTTCGTTATAATACATTAATTTGTATTCTCGAGCCGCACATTGAAATCTTCTGTTCAGCTCTTTTACTTCATCATTTCTTTTCCATTCGCTTAGCTACTGTTTGTCCAAGAGCATGCTTCAGAGTCTTCTGATGTCCGTTTTGGTCCTTTCTTTCCTTCCTGTCTTTTTAATGACCTTTTGCTTTCTTCATGTATGACGTCTTTCATGTTTGTATCATTTCACATTCCTACCAGCAGTGCATAAGAGTTCCAATCTCCCCACAACCTCTCCAACATTTGTTATTTATTTATTTTTGATTAGTGGCAGTAATGTCGGAGTGAGACGTTATCTCACTGTAGTTTTGATTTGCATAAGTCTAATGGCTAATGATCATGAGCATTTTCTCATGTGTCTGTTAGCCACCTGAATATCTTCTTTGGTGAAAAAAAAAAAAAAAAAAAGAACAAATCCCTTGCCATCAAGTCACTTCCGACTCATAGCGACCCTATAGGACAGAGTAGAACTGCCCCATAGAATTTCCAAGGAGTGCCTGGCAGATTCAAATTGCCGATCCTTTGGTTAGCAGCCGCAGCACTTAAACACTACACCACCAGGGTTTGCTCTTTTGTGAAGTGTCTGTTTATATCCTTAGCTCATTTTTTAATTGGATTACTTGTCTTTTTGTTGTTGAGGTGTTGAATTATTCTATAGTTTTTAGAGGTTAGACCCTTGTCAGAGATGTTGTAGCCAAAATTTTTTTCCCAGTGTGTAAGTTCTCTTTTTACTCTTTTGTTGAAGTTTTTTGATGAGCATAAGTTTTTAATTTTTAGGAGGTCCCATTTATCTGTTTTATCTTCTGCTGTGTGTGCATTTTTAATTATGTTTGGTATTTAATTTATGCCATATATTAGGGCTTCTAGAATTGTCCTGATTTTTCTTTCATGATCCTTATTGTTTTATGTTTTATATTTAGTTCTTTGTTCCATTATGAATTAGTTTTTGTGTATGGTGTGAGGTATGGGTCCTGTTTCATTTTTTTTTTACAGATAGATTTCCAGTTTTGCAAGCTCCATTTGTTAAAAAGACTGCCTTTTCCCCATTTAATGGACTTTGGTCCTTTGTCAAAGGTCAGTTGGTCATAAATGAATGGATTTATATCTAGGTTCTCTATTCTGTTCCTTTGGTCTATGTGTCTTTTATGGAACCAGTGCCAGGCTGTTTTGACTACTGTGGCTGTATAGTAGTTTTTGAGATCAGGTAGTATGAGGCCTCCTACTTTGTTCTTTTTCTTCAGTAATGCTTTGCTTACCTGGGGCCTCTTTTCTTCCCACATAAAGTTGGTGATTAGTGTTTCCATCTTATTAAAGAATGTTGATGCTATTTGGGTAGAATTGACATTTTCAGTATGTTGTCTTCCTATACATGAGCATGGTATTTTCTCCAGTTATGTAGGTCTCTTTTAGTTTCTTGCAGTACTGTTTTATAGTTTTCTTTGTATAGTTCTTTACGTTCCTGGTTAGATTTATTCCTAAGTATATGGCTTTTTTTATATAGTCTTTTTAGGGGCTATTATAAATGATATTGTTTTCCTGATTTCCTTTTTGAAGTTTTCATTGTTGGTGTGTAGGAATCCAACTGATTTTTGTATGTTGCTTTTGTATCCTGCTAGTCTGCCAAATCTTTCTATTAGTTCCAGTAGTTTTCTTGTGGAATTTTGAGATTCTCTATGTATATAGTACCACATTATCTTTGAATAATTTTACTTCTTTCTTTCCAATTTGAATGCCCTTTATTTATTTCACCTTATTGCTCTAACTAGGACTTCTAAAACAAAATTAAATAGGAGTGGTATAAAGGGCATCCTTGTTTTGTTCCCATTTTCAGGAAGAATGCTTTCAGTCCTTCTACATTGAGAATGATATTGGCTGTTGGTTTTGTATAGATGCCCTTTATAATGTTGAGGAAGTTCCCTTTTATTCCTCTTTTATTGAGAGTTTGTATCAGGAATCAGTGTTGGACTTTATCAAATGCCTTTTCTGCATCAATTGAGATGATCATGGGATTCTTTTGTTTTATTTATGTGGTAGATTACATTGACTGATTTTCTAATGTTGAAATATCCTTGCATACCTGGTATAATTATCAGTGCATCTTGATTGAATATTTAGTCAATTTCAGACTGCAGAATTTGGTAAAAATCAACTTCTTCATTTCCTGCATTAGTGATTGGTGTGTAAATTTGAATAATAATTGTATTAACTGGTCCTTCTTATAGGTGTATGGATATTATCCTAACACTGACAGCATTATACTTCAGGATAAATCTTGAAATGCTCTTTTTGACAATGAATATAACACCATTCCTCTTCAATTAGTCATTCCTGAAACAGTAGACCATAGTGATTGTCTGACTCAAAATGGCCAATACCAGTCCATATCAGCTCACTAATGCCTAGAATATCGATCTTTATGTGTTCCACTTCATTTTTGATGACTTCCAATTTGCCTAGATTCATACTTCGTACATTCCACGTTCCAGTTATTAATGGATGTTTGCAGCTATTTCTTCTCACTTTGAGTCATGCCACATCAAAAAGTGAAGGTCGAAAAGCTTTTCTCCATCCACATAATTAAGGTCAACTCTATTTTGAGGAGGGAGCTCTTCCTCCATCATATTTTGAGTGCCTTCCAACCTGAGATTCTCATCTTCTGACACCATATCAGACAATATTCTGCTGCTATCGATAAGGTTTTTACTGGCCAGTTTTTTTAGAAGTAAATTACCAGGCTCTTCTCCCTAGTCTGTCTTAGTCTGGAAGCTCTGAAATCTATCCACCTTGGGTGACCCTGCTGGTATTTGAAATACCAGTGGCATAGCTTTCAGCATCACAGCAATCCACAAACCGCAAGAGTACAACAAATTGACTTCATGAGGAAATCCTGGATAGGGAGACAAAAATAAAATTTACTTAAAGCAAGTGCTTTTGTGTATGGGGTTGCATATGTGTGTATTGGTGGGATTAAGGGTGATTATAAGGAAGGAGTAGAATTAGGCAGTCTGGCCTAGCAGAAAAAAAAAAAAAAAAGGAGGACTAAAAGTTAAAAAATTTTCCATTTGAATCTGGATAGACTTGGGTAAATAACTTCTCTCTCGGCCGCTTTTCCTTGTTTGTAATATGAACAGATTGGACTAGCATATCTTTAAAATGTCTTCAAACTCTTCAGGTCAAAATAAAATGTGCTGCAGTATTAACAAATCAACTGTTTTCATTTAATATTTTTTTCTCTTAGCCTGGGTCTGTATAAATAAATAAATTTATTAGGTAATCTGTATTTAGAATACAGTGTTATACTTTTCTCATCAAGACAGTAACAAACATTCCTCATGGTGTGATGATAAACTTTATAACACTCATTTTTATATATTTTTCCCATTTGCACAATAAAAAATATTGAATAGGAACTTTGTGATAGGTATTGTGTGAGGAAATAGAGACAAAATGAGGAATAAGAATCATATTTGTCCTTATAAACGGATATATTGTATTACCCTTTTGTCATAGTTGAGGTCTCATACATTTCAAAATGTGACTATTCACATGTGTCTATTAGTCTTAGTTACTTATGCATAAGTATTGTATTCCCATTGAAATTATACATTTCCTAGAGGCCCCATCGTGTGTGTGCGAGTGAATGCATGTGTGTGTGTGTAATCTTAAATTACAGTTTTTATGCCAATTTCAGTTTCAATATTTTGTTTTGTTGTTTTCACAAATACACATAAAAAAATGTCAGATGATGTATCCTAATATGTATTTGGAAGTTTTTATCACTGTACATACAATTAATGGCTAACATACACTGAATGCTTATTCTGTGCCAGGGACAGTGCAAAGCATTTATCTTGAATTATTTTACTTATTCCTCATAATTACCTTCTGTGATGATGATTATCATTATCCTCACTTTATGGATGGAAAAACTGAGGCCCAGAGTAGTTAAAACACTGGGCTAAAATCACATAGTACATGGTATGTGTAGGGTTCCAAGTCAGACTCTCTGACAACTTTGCCATAGCACGCCTTTTCCATGCTATGCTTTTTCATATACTTCTTATTATTCCTTGGAGCGCTGGTGGCCCAGTGGTTAAGAGCTAGGGCTGCTCACCAAAAGGTCAACAGTTCGAATCCATCAGCTGCTCCTTGGAAACCCTATGGAGGCATTCTACCTTGTCCTTTAGGGTTGCTGTGAGTTGGAATCAATTTGACAGCAACGGGTTTGGTTTTGGTTTTCTTATTGTTCCTTCACATTACTGAGCAAAGTACAGCTACTCTTTGCACATAATAAATGCTTAATGAATTCTTGTTGAGTCATGTTTGTAGAATCATTGTCTTAGGCTGGGTTCTCTACAGAAGCAAAACCAGTAAAGTGTGTATATATATATATATATATGTATGTATATATATATATATGTATATATATATATAAAGAAGAATAGAGAGATTTATATCAAGGAAATGGCTCACACTGTTTTAGGGGCTGAAAAGCCCCAAGTCCTTGGGTCAGGATAGAGGCTTCTTCTGATTGACATAGCTCCAGGGGCTGGCAAACCCAAGATTGGCAAACCAGAGAGCAGGGCTTTTGCTTACAGGCTGCGAAGATCGATGAATCCCAAGATCTGCAGTAAAGACCGCAGGTAAGCTGCTAGCTCAAGTCCCAAGAACTGGAGGTCAGGTGAACAGGAGCCGGCTGCAGGATCCAGAGCTAGCAAAAGCCCCCGAGCCTTATCAGAATATCCACTTATATTCAATGCAGGCCACATGCCCAAGGAAACTCCCTTTCAACTGATTGGCTACTCACAGTAGATCCCATCCTGTAGGTGATCGCATTATATCAGATCTCATTGTGGAAATGATCACAGCATCATATAACCACCAAACTATGTCATAATTGCCAAACCCCCAAGAATCATGGCCCAGCCAAGTTGGCACACAACCTTAACCATCACAACCATGGAAGTTTATTTTGGAAGCACATAATTCTTTGGTGTTTTCTGATAAGCTATAGCAAGTTCAATGCAATCGTCTGGGAAGTAAAGGAGTAGAATAGGGAGAAAAAAAACCCTAACCTATTTTATGCCACCTTGTAAATGACAGTTATTTTAAATATTTGGAGATTTTTCTAAAGGCATCTATATTCCAAGCACCAGACTTAGTGCCCTGTGTGCATCATGTTACAGGCATGCCTGGGAGATATTTTGGGTTCAGTTCCAGACCACTGCAATAAAGCCAATATCACAATAAAGCAAGCCACACAAATTTTTTGGTTTCCCAGTGCATATAAAAGTTATGTTTATACTATACGGTAGTCTATTAAGTGTGCAATAGCATTATGTCTAGAAAAATGTACATACCTTAATAAAAAAACACTTTATTACTAAAAAATGTTAACCATCATCTGAGCCTTCAGCAAGTTGTAATCTTTTTGCTGGTGAAGGGTTTTGCCTTGATGTTGATGGCTGCTGACTGATCAGGGTGGTGGTTGCTGAAGGTTGGGGTGGCTGTGGAAATTTCTTAAAATAAGACAATAATGAAGTTTGCTGCATCAATTGACTCTTCCTTTCATGAAAGATTTCTCTGTAGTATGCGATGGTATTTGATAGCATTTTACTTGCAGTAGGATTTCTTCGAAAATTGGAATCAGTCCTCTCAAATCCTGCCATTGTTTTATCAATTAGGTTTATGTAACATTCTAAATCCTTTGTTGTCATTTCAGCAATGTTCATAGCATCTTCACCAAGAGTAGATTCCATCTAAAGAAACTGCTTTCTTTGCTCATCCATAAGAAGCAACTCCTGATTCATTAAAGTTTTGTCATGATATTGAAGCAATTCAGTCACATCTTCAGGTTTCACTTCTAATTCTAGCTCTCTTACTGTTTCACCACATCTGCAATTATTTCCTCCACTGGTGTCTTGAACTCCTTAAAGTCATCCCTGAATTTTGGAATCAACTTCCAAACTCCTGTTGATATTTTGACCTCCTCCTATGAATCACAAATGTCCTTAATGACATCTGGACTGGTGAATCCTTACCAGAAGGCTTTCAATTTACTTTGCCCAAATCCATCAAAGGAATCACTATCTATGGCAGCTATAGCCTTATGAAATGTATTTCTTAAATAATAAGACCTGAAAGTTGAAATTACCCCTTGATCCAAGGACTGCAGAATGGATGCTGTGTTAGCTGGCATGAAGATAACATTAATCTCCTTGTACATCTCCATCAGAGCTCATGGGTGACCAGGTGCATTGTCAATGAACAGTAATTTTGAAAGGAAATTTGTTTTTTTTTGAGCAGTAGGTCTCAACAGTGGGCTTAAAATATTCGGTAAACCATGTTGTAAACAGATGTGCTGTCATCCAGGCTTTGTTCCATTTATAGAGCACAGGCGGAGTAGATTTAACATAATTCTTAAGAGATCTAAAATTTTTGGAATGGTAAATGATCATTGGTTTCAACTTAAATTCACTAGCTGCATTAGCCCCTACCAAGAAAGTTAGTCTGTCTGTTGAAGATTTGAAGCCAGGGATTGGCTTTTCCACTCCAGCTAGGAAAGTCCTAGATGGCATCTTCTTCCAATCTAAGGCTGTTTCATCTACACTGAAGCTCAGTTGTTTGGTGTAGGCACCTTCATCAGTTCTCTTAGCTGGAACTTCTGGATAACTCGCTGCAGCTTCTCCATCAGCACTTGGAGCTTCACCTTTCACTTTTATGTTATGGAGATGGTTTCTTTCCTTAAACCTCAGGAACCAACCTCTGCTAGTTTCAAATTTTTCTTCCGCAGCTTCCTCACCTCTCTCAGCCTTCACAGAACTGAGAGTTAGGGCCTTACTCTAGATTAGGCTTTGGCTTAAGGAATGTTGTGGCTGGTTTCATCTTCTATCCAGACCACTAAAACTTTCTCCATATCAGCAATAAGGCTGTTTCACTTTCTTATCATTCATTTTTTTAGTGGAGTAGTGCTTTTAATTTCCTTCAAGAACTTTTCCTTTGCATTCACATCTTGGCTAACCATTTGGTATAAGAGGCCTAGCTTTCAGCCTATCTCAGCTTTTGACATGCCTTTCTTACTAAGCTTAATCATTTCTAGCTTTTGACTTAAAGTGAAAGACATGTGATTCTTCCTTTTGCTTGAACACTTAGAGGCCATCGTAGGGTTATTAATTGGCCTAATTTCAATATTGTCATGTCTCGGGGAATAGGGAGGCCCAAGGAGAGAGAGAGACACAGGGAACGGCCAGTCAGTAGAACAATCAGAACACAGACATTTATCAATTAAGTTTGCCGTCTTATATGGGTACAATTCTTGATACCCCAAAACAATTTCAATAGTAACACCAAAGATCACTGATCACAGATCATCATAATTCATATAATAATAATGAAAAGCCTTGAAATATTATGAGAATTACCAAAATGTGACACAGAGACCAGAAGTGAGCACAAGCTGTTGGAAAAATGGTGCTGATAGACTTGCTCAATGCAGGGTTGCCACAAATCTCCAATTTGTAAGAAACCCATATCTGCAAAATGCAATATAACACAAGTTATGCCTGTGTATACATAATCCTCAAAAAGCTCTGTGAGGTAGGTGCTAGAATTATTCCCTTTTTAAGGATGGGGAAATTGAAGCGTTGTAATGTTGATCTGGCCCAAATTATTTACTCTGAGTTAAAACACATAATACTTTAAAAATAGCAGTTTGCTTTTACCCGCATTATAATAAATAGGAAGATACCATGCTCACACCTTCTGTCTTCTCATTTTCTTCCCTACTGAATTTCCAGTTTCCAGCACATGTGGCTTATTGGTTTTCTATTATTTCTTGCTGCAAGGAATAGTGGTGATAATAATGACAATTAACATTTATTCAGCACTTACTATTTGTCAAGATCCATTGTAAACAGTTCACATGTATTAATTTAATTATTAAAACAACCCTGTAGGGTATCTACTATTATTATATCCATTAAATGAGATAAAATATGAAATGTGTTTGACACATCTCCCAGTATGGTGAAAGGTTCAGTTAATGTTAGCTTTCATTATTATAAGTATTATAATTATTATTTATGTTTTTGCATTTTGGGCACACATATTTTAAGTATGCTATTCTTTTTCCTCATTACAATGAGGACTTGCTATGTATATGTGTGCACGTGTAAGTGTCTGTCTGTCTATAATTGGTATTTAAGCATAGAATTTTAGATAAAGAGTGGAAATCCAAAAGCCAACATTCCAACCAATAGAGTAATTCATTTTTCTGCTTCCTGGACAGTTTCATTCTCTCATATCTCTCTGACCTCTGGTTGAATTCTTCTCAGTGAATTCACTAAGTTTTGAAGGCATTTTCTTCATTTGATAGCTCTATATGTTTGAAAATCTTGCTTGATATTGAGTTGAAACCAGCTTTCTTGGAATGGTACATTATTGTATGGGGGAAAAATGCACGCTTGGACATTAAAATCAACTATGTTGGGCCTTAAATTGTGACTGTAGTTAGATCTGTAACTAGTTGTGGATCTAACTTAAGTTACTCATTATCTTAGTACCTTGTTTTTTGTTTTGTTTCCTCTCTAAAAAATGGATTGTAATCCCTACCAAAGAAGGTTATTGGGATGATTGAATGATATATGTTTACAAAATTGCTATGAAGTGTACACAGAGGGTGCTTGGTATCCCATTCGCTCTGCCACATTTTCTCACATTTGGTAGGCAGTGCCCTCTCATCTGAGCCACACCAGGCTAGCAGGAGGCATCTTAGTTCAAGTAGATGGAGAAAGGCACTGAGGCACCTGACAGGGAAATGTGTTCTGGCTTCATTAGCTGCTGTTATATCCAGTTTGCCAACGCGCTCACAAGCTGACCTCCTGCAGTATCGAAGAGCAGAAACTCTCATGGAACTATTGACCCTATCTCCAAATGACCACAGAGGTCTCACTTAGGCACAAATCAAATCTGGAAAAAGTTTCCTTGGAGAATTCAGCTACCAGCTGTGCAGCAGCAATAGTCACAAGGGAAAGGGAGAATGGGAGCTAGCTAATAGTTATTGTGGGCCGGGAGATGAATAGCTCATAGGCAACACTGGCAAGGAGGGTAATGGGTACCGCATGCTTGCAAAGTCAGTTCCCTCAGTCTAATGATGTAAATAATATTTTCAGACAATAATATTGTCTGGTATATAGGGGTGTTCAGTACATAATTTTTGACCAGCTAAGTGAATGTTTGACTGAATGAATTAATGAGTGGTTAGGGGGTACATAAGAGCAATTCAAAGATACATATTCATCTTTCATCCATAGAACTGTTCATTTATTTATCAGACTTATTATAGGATCCCTGGTGGCACAGTGGTTAAGAGCTCAGCTGCTAACCAGAAAGGTTGGCAGTTTGAATCCACCAGCTGCTCCTTGGAAACCCTGTGGGTTTCTGATAGGGTTGCTATGCCTCAGAATTGACTAGAGGGCAATGGGTTTGGTTTTGGTTTATTATATACTGAAAACTAAGATAGATGCTAGGGATTCAAACAGTAATATGATACGATGGCTCTCAAAAAATTCTTAAATTAACAGAAAAGGATTGAATATAAAATGATGAATCAATGTATATGTAATAATGACATGAAAAAAAAAAACCCACCATAGTGGCAACTATATTGGAAACAAATTATTTATGCTGGTGTATGGGTAACAGAAATGAAAGGAGGATTCACAGTGAAGACGACAATTGAATGGGTTCTAATGGATGAGTAGAAAAAAAAAGACCTCAAGATGTGCATTTCAGGCACAAGGAATAACATTTACAAATGATAAACGTATATGAATTTTTGGGAAAGTGACAATAATGTAGCATTCATTGCAAGAAAGCTATAGAGTATGTGAAGCTTGAAAAGAAAGGTCGAAATAAGATTTTGATGGAATCTAAGTAGAGAAGGAAATTGTTCATGGAACATAAATAATTCTGACATTTGTCCATGTCTTCTAGATTTTGCTTACTTTCCATCCAAGTTCACCACTTTGATCTGCCATATCCACTGGTCTCTCCCTGCCTACCGGCAGGATCCTGGAATGTTCAGCATCACTGCCTCTGATCTAGAAGAGTGCTGTCATAACTACAGGTATTTAAATGCATCCCAAAACTATAAAACCCTCGAAGTGGTCAAATAATATTACATCCCCCTGGTCATAAAGTCTCCTCTCTTATTGCCTGTCTTCATGTTGTTATTGTTTTTTTCTAAACCAGTGCTTGAGAAAGCATGGCTTCATTCATCCTCTCATTAATGTATTTGTTAATTCAATAAGTACTTACCAAAAGCTTGTGAAGAACCAGGTGCTATAATAATCCATGAACACCATCACATCTCCACCATGTCCTTCATATCTGCCTTGCTCTTTCCCACATAACTCTCACCTAATCATCTTTATGTTTTTAGCTACAAACAAAAATCGCTCATGCATATTGTCCCCTGAGCTATTTATCTCCACAGGAAATCCACAAATGCCCAGGCTGTCTATCCCAGGATTTACCTGCCAAATCCCTTTAACAAAGAAAAATCTCACTTTTAGAATCACAAGGGCCAGTTGGGCTTTGAGAATCCACTGTGAGGACCACTGCTGACTCATTGAAGAATACTGCAACCATCCAGAATATGTACTGTTTCATTCCAGATAGACCTCTCTCAATTCTCTACCCAACCCAAAATGATATGAATGTCTTCTTTTGGACTACAGTTTATTTTTATAAAAAAAAATCCATCTTGCATTTCTAGCATTATCTTTCCATGAAAATGAAATTTAATGATGCAAAAAGGAAGTAAAAATGTGAATGATTAAAATAAGCCAAACAAATACCGAACAAATCAAGAGCATTATAAAACAAAATACTGTAGAGAATAATTTTGAAAAATAATATGAATATTAGTGCATATACCAAACAAAACAAAACCCAGTGCTGTCGAGTCTATTCCAACTCATAGTGACCCTACAGGACACAGTAGAACTGCCCCACAGAGTTTCTAAGGAGCGCCTGGTGGATTCGAACTGCCGACCCTTTGGTTGGCAGCAGTAGCATTTAACCACTACGCCACCAGGGTTTTCTTAGTGCGTATGGATCTCATATTTACTGTATTTTCTAACAATACTTAAAAGGCTACTTATCATTATTTTGCAAACTTGGGAAATATGTGACTAAATCTACACTCTTTTGTACAGGATGATTATTCAAACATTTACGATGACACTTATATTCCCTTAGGTCTTCCTGTTCTTAGGTCTTCCTGTTCCAAGGCAGAAGTCTCTAAATTCTTCAGTTGTTTATTGAGAACTATGATTTTTCTGTATAGACATTATCCTCGTCATTCATCAATTTATAAACTGAATTTACCACATTGCTCTAGTTGAAATATGATCAGCTTGGAAACAGTGGGTGTTTCTATAGAGATAAATTACTAAAGATATCAAATGTCCAATCCATTGGCCAAATCCTTTGGCAAAAATTGGAAACACAAGTATAGTTTACTGGACTGACAACACCTCATTAATTTAGCTTAAAATGGATGGTTTTATGATACCTTTTGATTTTTATGTTGTTATCTCATTTTTCTTTTCTCTTCAGTTAAATTTTTATTTCCTTAAAGTTAGTGACCATATTTTTAGGAGGTTTTAGATGCAATGTTGTAGGTATGAGTTAAGAAGGTGCCACAAAAACCTGGACTCTAGTCTTAAATCAACCACTAATATGTAACCTTAGCAAGTTATTTAATCTCTGAGTTCTAGTTTTTTTTAAATCTATAATACCCATTCCCACTCTTATAGATTTACTATGGGAATCATGTGAGGTAATACATACAAGTATATTTTATGGATTATAAAAGTCTGTACATGTTACTAGTTTATGATTCTTGTTTATTCATAGAAAGCATTTAGTGAATACATATAATTTGTTAATAAATGATGTGTTTGTGTCTCCCCAGTGCTAAGGGAAGCTAGACATTACTGTAAATTATACATATATTTTGTCTAAATAATTCAGTGTATACAGTTGGTGTGGACAAATTTAGGAATTATGGGTTAAATTATATTTAAAGAGAAGGTTTTTTAAATCATAATTGTAATAATTTGATGTCCTCTATCCTTGATCTTCATTTTGGAAATATTTTTAAAGCACTGGTAAAAGGATTTTTGTAGCTTTTGGCCTGAAAGGAATAAGTCCCACAGTGATCACAATGTGCTCAAACCCTTCCTGCTCTGTGCGTTTTACAACCGTGAGTTAAACAGAATACAGATGTCTGCAGATGAAAAGAAAACATATGAAATTCTCACTCTCAAGCCAGAGAGAATTCAAGCCAATCCAAGTGTGAAGGCTAATGTCACAGCTGAAATAGAAGTCAAGAGGGTAGCTTTGAATATAATTAAGATATGACAGTTTCACTCAGATCCAAAATCCAGACACCTAAAAGCAGAATTGTCCCAAAAGATGTGGAGGTGAAAATAAAATGTTTCTGGGAATTGGGCTGCAAGCCAAAACTAATGAATTTCTCATTGAGTTACTAATTATCTGGAGACACAGCCGTCAGGCAAGAGATGTGGGAGATGACAATTCCCAATGGAATTATCTGGACCTCTCCTCTCTTCAAGGTCTGTGGAAACTATTCTTCTGGCAGAAAGGAAAAAATAAGAGTTTGGAAAAGAATAGACTTTAGGTCTTTTCACTTTAACTAGATCCCTGTCTTCTAGGCATACTGTTTGTGTTGACTGCATGCCAAAATTGCCAGTCATTATGAAGAGAAATACCAGTGTAGTCAGTTTAATTTTAACATTGTATAACAAGGATACAGATCCTTTGTTCTTCCATTGGCCACTGTTTCCCACAAAGGTTCAAATTTATTAAAGGTAGCACAGAAAATAAGCAAAACAAAATCAAATAAACTGAAAAACTTTACACACATGCTATAAAACATTGATTTTTTTTTAAACTGTTCTTAAAATTAAATGCAGGAAGGAATAGTTATTCAGCATAGTTCAGCCCAGAAAAAAATATGGAGCAAAGGGAGTGGGAGAGAAAAATTGCTAACAGAATGGGAATAAGGGATAAAGTAAAGAGCAGAAAGACAATGGAAGAAAAAAAGGAAGAAACTGAAGATAGAAAAGGGAAAGAAAGCAGAAGAAATAAAAGTGGGGAAAGAAGAAGAAAGAAACTTAGGGTACTGCTACATGTCTTCTTCCTGATCCATAAAAATGTGATTGTCAAACCAGTTAACATATAAAGGGTTTCAACTATGGGCCAGTTGTAATGTACAGACCCAGGTGAATTAGAGCAGGTTCCTCTCTCAAGGAGTTTACCATCTGCTGAGGTGATGAGCTGTAAAGTAAGGAGAACCAGTAATTACAAAAACCAACCATATCTAGGCACAAAGTTGATGCTTTAGATATGTGTTTTAATGCTTGCTTGGTCAGTATTGCATTCTTACTTTATAAATGAAGAAACTGAGATGCAAAGAGCCCCTGCTATATGATGGAGGCAAGATAAAACCCAAGTGTATATGATGAAAAAGCCCATGCTTTTTCTAGTGTATCTTGGTTATAAAGTGGTAAGTGTTATATTTGAGGTGTGACCACAACGCTATGGGAGAGCCGAGAACAGAATAATATATCACCCCTGGAGAACAGCAATACCATTGTTTTCAACTTTTTGTTTCTCCCGTGTTCAAAACCTGAATTTAGAGTAATGTTTATTAATGCATATGTTGAAAAATTCAAATTCTTCAAGTGACTGATCAATAAGTTTCAATGGTTAAAAAGGTGTGGGTAACTGTAATCTTCATACTTCTTTTGGAAATTATCAGTGAACACTGGCCTATTAAAATCCCTAAAATCTCTTTTTTGAACTTTTTTTTATTAAGTTTTGAAAATTATTTGGTCATGGAACATTCTCTTGGAAGTGCTGATTTAGAGGGCACATCTTGAATGAGATAATTTGAACATCTCACAATACCAGTGTTATCTGCTGTGATCAGAATTACAGTGTAAGTACTTATTAAAGTGAAGCCAAAGATATAAAAGCCATGCTTAGGAATTTGGACTTTATCCTAAGGCCTTAAAGAAACCATTGAGGGCTTCCATAGAAACATGATTAAATGATATTTTAGTGTACCTCGAAGGGTTCTCAAACTAAGTTCCATAGGAACATTCAGAGAGGTAAGTATGCTTCTGGGCTTCCAACTCTACCTAAGAGCGTGTGGAGACAGCCCTTATTTTTATCATTTTTACGTATCGGACTCCCACTTGAGATTTTATTTGTGGAAAGTTTTTCATGACTTATAAACTTTATTTGAAAATCAATGTTTTATGTGGTGATTAGCCACTGTATTCTTATTGCTTTGATTCTCTGTTTTAGTTATTCCAGAATATAGTAGCAATCAGTAAAAAAGCTTGTAATCTTTGGATTCCAATTTGCTATACTTCAGTTCCTGAAACGAAATGCTTCTTACACTTTACTCCCAAAGTGCTTTGGTTGTATTAGCCTGCTGAATCTAGCAGAAACATGTCTCAGTTACATTAAGATGTTGAAAATCTACCCAGAGTGCAGACAGATCCTAAAACCTTCTGTTTGGTATGAATCACATCTTATTTCCTTAACCCTAAATCCAACTCACTTATAATTTTCATTTCAAAGTTTAATTTAAAATTTTAATATCTTCCCTCCCATACTCTTTACCTGGGTCCTCTAGCCTTTCAGCTCTCAACATATTGTGCTTTTTAACCTAAACCTAACCTAATCCACTGCCGTCAAATCGATTCTGACTCATAGCCACCCTATAGGACAGAGTAGAACCGCCCCATAGAACTCCCAAGGAGTGCCTGGTGGATTCAAACTACCAGCCTTCTGGTTAGCAGCCATAGCACTTAACCACTACTCCACCAGGGTTTCCACTGTGCTCTATAGCTGGTAGGAAAGAGGGCAAAATCTTTTTCAGTTTTGTTTGACTTAGCCATTTTAAATTCACTTAGTTACCAGGCATAACTCTTTGTTTTTACAGAAGAAACAAACATTATCTATATAAGTTTCAGGCCAGCAAGTCTTTAAGCCTAACAGGAGCTGTGGCCACACTGATTTTCATTTTAAGCTTTCTACCTTCTTTTCCTCCTTGGGAAAAGACGAGCTTGCACTGAATGACCTACTCATTGGTCCAAGATGTACTTCTTGAAACAGCCCCATCTTCATACCACATACCAAGAAAACGCCATTTGTTTCCTCATGATCTTCAGAAGAATCTCCATTATTTAGTCTGATTTTTGAGATGTAGCTGAATTTTCCTTCCTCCTAAAAGACTTTCTTTAACTCTCCCAGCCTGCAGTGATCTCTTTTTCCCTGTGCATCTTCTGTAACTTACACATTTTGTCCCTTGGTCACATATTGTTATTGCATGACTTAGTTACTTGATTATATTCTTGATTAGATATTTAAAAATTAGAGTAATGAAAAGCCCATAGGCCTTGCATCCAAGCCAACCATAATTTGAACACAGACCCATTTTTTCCCAGCAGCACAAACTTGGACATGTCTCTTAAGTTATCCTTGTCTTCACTAATTTCACAGGAGACTTGTAAGGATTACTAATAATTTATCTACCATACTGTTGGCATATAAAAAATACTTAACAAATATAAGTTTGCAATTATATGTGTTGGATTGAAATCAATTGAGTTAAACCAAGAGATAAATCAAAATCTGAACAAATTTCTTTCATTGACCTGATTTAATGGTCAGTTGCAAAAGCAATACTTTTTAGGTACTTTTCTCATTCCACAAATATGTATTGGGTTCCTGCCTTGTGCTGGGAAATGTTCTATGCTCTGGGGATATAGTACTGAATGGGGGAAAAACCTGCCCTCCTGGAGCTTACATATATAGAGAATGATGACCTCTTACATCACAACAGTTGCTAGTGGTAGTTGAAGTGATTAACCAGCTGGTGCTCAGGCATATATCTGGCTAACATTCAGACAAAAGCTCAGAAAACTGCCTAAATATTGCTACTTGAAGTATGTCCAAGCTTTAACATTTTAGTTTCCAAAAACAGTGCCAATGTTCATAATGACATTAATATATTAAGGCGTTATTAAAAAAAAAAAAATTCAACTTTCCTCACGATGCCTAATTGTTATAGATTGGGTTGCATCTCCCCAAAATTTATTTTGAAGTCCTAATGCCTGGTTCCTATGAATATGAACTATTTGTAAATAGAATTTTTGAAGATGTTATCCGTTAAGTTAAAATGAGGCCATACTGGAATAAGATGGGTCCTAATCCAATATGAACATGTCCCATGCAAGAGAAGAGACACGGAGGGACAGACAGAGAGAAAACGGTCATGTGACATGTGGTGATGGAGCTATGCTACAGCTGCAAGTCAAGGAGCACCTGGGGGTACCAGAAGCTGAGAGAAACAAGAAAGGATCTTGCTCCAGGGCCTTTGGAGACAACATGGCTCTGCTGATACTTTGAATTTAAACTACTAGCCTCCAGAATTGTATAATAATAAATTTCTGTTTGTGTAAGCTACCCAGTTTGGAGTACTTTGTTAAGGCAGCCCTAGAAAACTAATATAAAATAATTAATTTTTCCCATTTTGAATGAAAAAGCATCTTAAAAAGCTATTTCTTTTTTTCTGAAACCGTCTATATGCAAAAATGCTGGGTTACTAGTATATTAAGCCAAAAATTAATGTACATTATCATGGTAAATGTTTGACTTGTGCTAAATCAACAATTACCATTCTTGCTTTTGCAACATCCAGGGGTGTTTCCAACTGTGCCAAGAGAGTTTCTAGATCATAATTCATATAAATGAAAATAAGTGTAATTTACATTCATGATTACCAAATATTTATGTTGGGACAATCTCTACTTCACATCCTCTACTTAGTCTATAATCCCTGGATTTTAATTTAAAAAAGATGGTCTTAGTATTCTAACCAGTCATTTCTGTTTCATTGATTATTTATATTTTTATCACTAAAGTAATATATATTCATACTAACAAGAAAACCAGACAGTACAGAATAGAATGAGATGAAAAATTCTAAAAGTCCCCTTCCTCACCCTCAAACTACACTTTCTTGTCCGGGAAGTAATGACTTACTTGTTTATACTTCTAGAAAGACACATGTATATCCATATAGAATTTCTTAAAATAAATGGAAGATTTTATATGTATTGTTCTATAATGACTTTGACACTTAATTCTATAAATTATCTTCTCATAATCAAAGCATGGATTTTCCATAGTTTTAAAATCAACTTTATTGAGGTATAATTTATCTATGATAAAAGTTCATCAATTTAAGTGTACACTGATGTGTTTTAATAAATATACATAGTCTTGTGGCCACCAATACAATTATATTTACATCACCCTAAAAGTTCCCCATACACCAATTTGCAATCAATCTCCTTCTCTCACTCTCTGGCCTTTAGAAACCCCTGATCTACTTTCTACCTTTATAGGTGTTACCCTTTCTAGCAATGCAAATAAATGAAATCAAACAGCTTGTAATCTTTTATGGCTAGTTTATTTTCACTCAGGTAAGTGCCCTGAGGTCCATCCAAGTTGTTGTGTGTTTCAATAGTTCATTTCTTTTTATTGCTAAATATTATTCCGTTGTATGAATATACCACAGTTTGTTTATATTCATCCATTTACCAGTTGATGGGCATTCGGACTTGTCTCAGATTTTGGCTAACATTAACAAAGCTGCTGTGGGCATTTAAGCATAAACCTTTGCGTGAATGTATGTTTTCCTTTCTCTTGAGTGAGTACCTAAAGACAGAATTGCTGGTTTTTATGGTTTTTATATTTATGAGAAATTACCAAACTGTTTTCCACCAAGCTGCTTCCCCAACACCAGTGTATGAGGGTTCCATTTGGTCAACCTCCTTGCCAAACCTAGTATTGTCAATCTTTTTTAATTTTAGCTATTCTATAGTATGGCTATGAGTCAGAATTGACTCGATGTTAATGGGTTTGCTTTTTATTTTTTGGTTTAGTAGGTGTGTAGTGGCATCTCATCTGGGTGGTTTTAATTTGTATTTCTCTAATGACTAGTGATCTTGAGCATCTTTTTATATGGTTATTTGCCATTCTTAAAGTTTTTTTTTTTTTGCAAATTTTCCCCCAATTTCTTGATTAGGTTATTTTTAGTTTTGTTATTGAGTTGTAAGTATTATTTATATATTCTGAATACACATCTTTTATCAGATATGTGTTTGGAAAATATTACTCCCAGTCAGTGGCTTGCCTTTTAATTCTCATAATAGTGTCTTTTGAAGAGCAAAACCTTTTTATTTTGATGAGAGCAAATTTATCATTTTTCTTTATCACTTAGTGCTTTTTGAGTCCTTGCTAAGATATCTTTGCTGAAAGCAGAGTCACAAAGATTTTCCTAATTTTTTTTCTAGAAGTTTTATGTGTGTAGCTCTTACAATTTGGTTTGTGATACATTTCAATTTAATTTTGGTATGTGGTATGAGGTAAGGGTGAAGATTCATTTTTTTTTGTACAATGTTATCCAATTGATCTAGGACAATTTGTTGAAAAGATCATATTTTGAATTGCTTTGTTACCTCAGTTGAAAAATGAGTTGGAATCTACTCCATGGCAGAGGGTTTGGTTTTGGGTGGGATAGGCATTTGAATATATTGCATACATTTTATACATATTGTTCTATAACTTGTTTTTAACACTTTATTCTATATTTTGGTAATCTTTTTATAATGAATACCTAATGATGTACCTTACTTTTTAGCAGCTACCTAAAATTTCATCGTATGGTTAGGATATATCATAATTTATCTTACTTTTAAACCACATTGATGGACATTTATGTCATTTCCAGGTTTTTTTGTTGTTGTTACTATAATGCTGTGATGAATTCCCTATAACTATAGCATAGCACATTGTGTAAATTATTATTTCTTAAGCAACATTTCTAGAAGTGAAATTCCTGGGTCCAGGTGTCTGCACACATAATATTTTGATCCCAATATGGGCAAATTGCCCTGCGTAAAAAGGTTTCAATAAGCATGGTGCCTATAATTACTGAGACTATCTTTACTTTCACCAATACTGAATACTAACAAACATGTAAAATTTTTTGGTATTACAGTCATTGTAGCTCCTTGTTTTAATTGGCATTGCTTATTTATGCATTTAGAGATAAAATGGGGAATGACGTTACTATATCAAACAAGTGCTGATTTGCTATTCCAGCTCCAGAAGGTTGGGCGTCGGTGCTGTATGTCCAAGAATAATAACAGCCACCACTTGTGAAGCATTTACCATGTGCCAGACACTGCCCTAAGCACTTTTCTCATGTCCTTTAATTCCTGCCACAACTCCATGACACAGGTAATGTTATAATCCTCATTTTACAGATAAGCGAAAGGATAAGTAGAGAAATTAAGAAATTTCCTAATTGCCCAGCTACAGGAAGAGACTGTCTATATTTCTTACATGTTGAAACCAACCAACAACCAAACTAAAATGCCAATCCCAACTAACGGAATAGGAATCCAAATTCCAGCTTCAAATCTTCCTAGCAGCAAATTAAGGAGTCAGCAAGTAATGTCTCTATAAGTCACCATTTCTTAGGGCAAGGATATTTTTGCATGTTTTCTTCTAAATGCAGATGATACCTCCAATAACTAATTCTGTTTCATTCGTAAGCTTTCGAAACAAGTATGCAATCAAATACCTAATAAGAGTGTTACAATGATAAACGGTTTCATTTACAGGCTTCAATATTTCCCAAACCCAACTCATTAGGTTTGAAATGGTACAATTAGAAAAGTATAGGAGTTAGTCCAGGGATGTGAGGGCCAGAGATCTCACGGGTATTGCAATTTTAATTTTAATTTGTGAGACTTCACTTCCAATTTCTTCTCTTTTCTCTTCCAATCAGAGCTGTAAACTACTTTTTACACGCTTTCTGCAGTCGTCTCTGTTTTCCCCAAGGAACATATGCTTGCTCTCCTCTCTATTAATGTGCAATTTCTCTTCCTGTTTCATTGTGCACAGCTACAGAGGTGAACTAATTGAAAGTGCCCCTTTCTTTTCACTCTGGTAAGTAAGGAGATCTTTTTTCATGCTGACAGTGGGGTCTCAGAGGCCAGGCTCTGTACCAGAAACTTGCTTTTCTAAACCTCAGAACACTTCACCATATGTTAAGCGCACATGTTCTCCTGGCTGGTTAATTTAACCCATGCAAGACTCCTTTCTGCTAGGGACAAGCACTGGAGACATAACCTTGCTTGTGAATTATTATTTATGGGCATGTAAATTCACAGGTCACTTGCGATGACCTGTGGGGACCTCATGGAACTGTGAAAGACACCTCTCTGGAGTTATGACAAAAGATAGATATTTGGAATATAAAGATGAAACACAATGCCCAGCTCTCACACCTACAGTTTTATTCAGTTCATATTCAGTTCATAAAATTAGAGCAAAATATACTTTTTAAAAATTACCCATATTTTGTATACACTGATGACACACAACCTGTTCCAAAAATATCAGTTCACACAAATACATATGATGTCACATGAATGTGAGACAAATATGGGCAATTGGGAAATTAGAGTAAGGAATAAGAAAAAGAGTTGTCGCAAAACATATGCCATATCGTTCTACATCGTTTCTAGAGATGGGTCATATATTTGACTCTAAACTTTCCAGCAGTTAGAACAAAAAAATTAAAGCATGTCTTAAAATTCACCGTAGACATAAGATATAAACTATGTAGTTAATCGGCAGAATAATTTTACCTGACACTGAGATCCAAGATAAATTTCTCCTGGAGCTATATGCTAAGGAGTCCCCATAAAAGGCATCTCTGTGAGATTATGGTGATAAACATCCTCAGTGAATATTACAACTGATTCTTTAATACACCTCGCTGAAGTCTAATCTCTTTAAAATCAGTTGTAATTTAGTAAAAGCAATTTTAAGAGGCTTCTAAACAATGTCGTCCAGATACTCATCTCTCTGAACAACATTTTGCTCATTCAAGAAGATATTGACTATTTAGAAAAAAGAATGTTGCTAAGATACTCCTTAATAAGTATTGTTTCTTACAAACAGGCTTTTGGTTATGGCTGGTAAACAAAGCCTCCTAGGATATTCTCCAGCATGAGCTCAGAGTGCAGAAAGGTTATGATAATCAACTGAATATAGAGTAGAGCTGATATTTTAAAAGACTGTCATTACAAAACGTGTCGTTTATTTTAATCTTTGTTTATTGCTTCCACGACTGAAGACACAATAGGCTGAGTGAAGCAGGAATAAGTCCGCATGATGCTCAGGCTGGGAAGTGCCACAGAGCAGAAGAAGCAGAGGAAATTTGGTGGCGGCCCAAACAGGTACTGCTTTAGTTGCAATAATCCTGAGGCCATAGAAATCATCAACTATGCTGGTGCCTGCTCCTTCCCCCACACCCCAGGATAGTCAAAGGTGATGATGGCAGAGCACTCCTACTACGTCACCTCCACTTTCTGTCATAAACCCGGACCATTCTGGGATGATTTAAGAGATTAAAGTGGTTCCCTCCACTCCAAATTCCTTTTGAATCTAGTCTCTCCATGAATCTCTGGGATGTCAGTCCTTTCTTAGGTCATGGAGACTTTGAGAACCTGAAGAAAGCTCAAGGCCTCTTACCTGCCCCACCTCCATCATGCTCAACACTCACAATAACCCCATGCATTGTTTTGTGCAATTCTGCAAGATTTATGGAACTCCTGAAGGAGCCCTGGCAGTGCAGTGGTTAAGTGCTGGGCTATTAACCAAAACGTCAACATTTTGTACACAACAGCTACTCTATGGGAGAAAGATGAGGAAGTCTGCTCTTGAACACCCTAGGACGCAGTTCTACCCTGTCCTATAGGGTTGCTAGGAGTCAGAATCAACTCAACGGCAATGGATTTTTTTTGGTTTATGTGACTCCTGATAACCAGATTAAGAACTGTTTTTAAAGACTTCGCTATTTACAGGGAAATCTAGACTCTTTAAATGGCCTGCAGGGTCCTCCGGATAGTCTGTGACCCTGTCTGTCACTTTAGGCTAATCTCTTGCCATTTTCCCTACCCCAAGACCTCAAATACTGCAGTTTCTTAAAACACATCATGCTGTTTTATGCCTCACAGTATTTGATTACACTCTTCCATCAGCCCTCCTCTTGTTCCTGGTTAACTCTCCTAGAGCCTCCAGAAGCTGACTCTGAAAACTAACTCCCCCTCAGTTACTTCCACCCACTATCCCCAACTCTTTGCTTACAGTATGTTGTACAGACTATATAGTGTTGGTCACTCTGTACTGTAATTAATTGTCTACATGTGTCCTCAGTGGTAGCCGAACTACAACATCTGAGGGCACAGTTCCCAAGACTGCCCTCACTTCTGACACCAACTGTCCTCAGGTTTGATAATTCACTAGACGGACTCACAAAACTCACCGAAAACTGTTTGAGGTTTATTACAGGGAGAGAATAGAGACCAAAATCAGACAAAGGATGAGATGCACAGGCAGAGTCTGAGAGGGTTCCTAACACAAAGCTTCTGTATCCTCATGAAATTTTACCCTCCTAGTACCAGTACCAGTGTAAACCCTGGTGGCATAGTGGTTAGGTGCTACAGCTGCTAACCAAAGGGTCAGCAGTTTGAATCTGCCAGGCGCTCTTTGGAAACTCTTTGGGGCATTTCTACTCTGTCCTATAGGGTCGCTAGAAGTTGGAATCGACTCAACGGCACTGGGTTTGGTTTGGTTTTAGTATCGGTGTGTAATGATATGCATGGAGAGCTGAAACCAGGGAAGCTCACCCATCCTTCAGTATTCAAAGTTTTTATTGGGGCTCCATTACATAGGCGTGACCGATTGATGGATTGTCCATGTGGTTGATCTCAGATTCTGAATCAACTGATATCATGTGTCCCAAAACTCCTACCCTAAATCACATGATTGGCCTTTCTGGCATAGCCAGCCCCAATCCTAATACTATTGAGTATGACTGACCCCACTGTAAAATCTTGACTGACCAGACCTCATCCTAAACAAAGACACTCCTATTAGCTAGGACATAGTTTGCCTCCTAGAATCCAGAGACTCCAGTAGCAAAGGCAAAAACTGTCTTTGGGCAAACCCAAATTCTTTGCTACACAATGTGGGTTTTCCACATTGGAAAGTGGCTTTGAAGAGAATTAACAATTTCTGCATCTCTAGAATATAGTACAATTCTTAAAACATAGTTATTGTTTAGGAAGCTTCATGTTTTCTTTTTTTTTTTTTAGAAATTATCTAGAGCCTAACAATTTCCCATTACCTATGGAAGCAGAGGCTCCAAGAGGCATTTATAGAGTCAAATACTCTTAGAGATTCCAGGACTAAGAAGACTTATTGTATTTTGGAGCATTTCTCTGTGCAGAAAATTGGTTTGGCCAAACACCCCAATATGTTAAAGAGGAATATTTACATGGAATCTGCTTTAATTAAGTTACATTCCCCACAATTAACTGCCAGACACTGTAATTACTCACTTGGAAGTGTTACAGGAAGGTCTATGCCATAAAATTTTGTGAAATAGCTTTTTTTTTCCTCCTTTCCATTTGCAAAATACATGATCATTAGTCAAGTTTGTTGAACTATTTTGCAAGTTGATCATGGATTGATAACTTTATTTTCCTCCAGGCTTGAAAAATAAGCATCTTTGCTAAAAATGTGGCAGTGTTCTGTGTGGTGTAACACAAAAAGGAAGAGCTTAATCCTGGCATGTCACCGACTATATATTTTTAACCTCTTGGCGTCTTCAATTATGAAATTGGTTCAGTTGTATGGTGAGGATAAAATGGAATTTTGGAGCTATAATATGTCTCACATAGAAGAGGCCCGATGAAAGTTTTCTCTCCCGTTTTCCATATCGGGCTAGAGCTTTTCTACTTGTGTTAACCAGGGTTGGAAATGTTGTATTGCCAGAGTTTGTATGGGAGACATGAATTTGGGGCCATATAGGTGGACTGAAGTTTTGGTAAAGTTCAACAAGTCACTAAGTCTTGCTGTTTCTACCTTCTGATTCTACCTCTATTCTACCTGATTCAAACTCATGACTCTCTAATTGATCCTGCTTCTTGAAAGTTGACCCATAGGAAAAAGTCTAAACTCCTTGCCATTTCATATAATATTCTTGTGAATGGCCCTTAACTTACTTTTCAAGCTTTGCAATATCCCTGAACCATGTTTGAGCCACACTGAAGTACTTCATGTTTCCAAAAGTTACCATTCTCTGTTCTACCTACAGTTTGGTAGGTTGCTAAGTGTGATCTTCTCTCTGCCAAGAAGGAACGGACAAGAGGGTTTCCCTCCATCATTTAGCCACTGCTGATGAGTCAATTCCAATTCCTAGCGACTCTGTACAACAGAGTAGAAATGCCCGCAGGGTTCCCTAGGCTGTAATCTTTACAGAAGCAGATTGCCACATCTTTCTCCCACAGAGAGGCTGATGGATTTGAACCACTGACCTTTTGGTTAGCAGCTAAGCTCTTAACCATTGCTCCACCAGGGCAGAAGTTGGTAAAAATCTTCAGTTTCCTCATCTTTGGCCTTAGTGGTTGGGCCGTAAATTTGAATAATGGTCGTATTAACTGTCCTCCCTTGTAGGTGTATGGATATTATCCTGTCACTAACAGCATTGCACTTCAGCGTAGATCTTGAAATGTTCTTTTTGACGATGAATGCAGCCCCATTCTTCTTCAAGTTGTCGTTCCTGCCATAGTAGACCAGATGATTGTCTGATTCAAAATGACCAATACCAGTCCATTTCAGCTCACTAATGCATTTTTTTTTTTTTAAATGCATTAGTGAGCCTGGGTAGAAGTACCAAGGAAACCAAGTGCCACATAAAGCCTAAGACGAATCCTGAGGATCCGGCTTAATTTAACTGTTTATCTGAAAAATAAGATGGTCAAGAAATAAGACATGAAGAGAGAATTCAAAGTGGAGAACAGGCAGAAATAGAGTGGAATACAGAGGCCCTGTGTGAAGGGGCAAAGTGGATGCCAGACTTGAGTGTTCATAGGACTTATTATTAGAGAGATTGCCTACAGGGTGCTCCGTGAATTGGCCAGACTCATGGCCTAGTATCAGGGTGACATCATGTGTTAGAAAACATACTGAGTGTTGACATGTACCTACTTTGCAGATAAACAGCTTTAGAGTAATTAAGGAAATTACTGAAAAGTTACACATCTTACCAGAAATGAGAGTAAAAGATAAAGGTGTGGAGAGAGTAATAGAGTGTTTATAACGGGTCCAGTTGAAAGGTATTCTTTGTCAATGTTTATGTTGAATACACAGGCATGTTGAGAGTACAGGGTACCCGTTGCAAGGCGAGATAAGAGACAGTGGCTCTTCAAGAGGGTATAAACTTGATACCGGCCTGTCAGAGTAGAGCAGCCTCTCCCTTGGAAAAATTACGAGTCTGCTTTAAAATCTTTCTGGAATAGTTAATAGGGCAAGTGAATAGAGCATTATTTTGGATTCAACTCTTGACTCTGCTTCAAATTAGTATCTAAACACGGGTGGCGTAGACGGTTACCGCACTTGTCAATAACCAAATGGTTGTTGGTTCGAGTCCACCCAGAGCCACCTGAGAAGAAAGGCCTGGTGATCCCTTTTGAAAATCAGCCATTGAAAACCTCATGGAGCACAGTTCTACTCTGACACACATGAAGTCGCCATGAGTCAGAATTGACTTGACGGCAACTAGTTTGGTTTTGGATATATATATTTAAATATAGCACAATGTGTGTATGTAAAGGAGCTCTGGTGGTGCAATGGTTAAGTGCTGAGCTGCTAACAGAAAAATTGGTGGTTTGACCCCACCCAGAGGCTCTGCAGGAGGAAGACCTGGCATTCCGTTCCCATAAAGAGTGGAGCCTTAGAAAACCCTACAGGGCAGTTCTACTCTGTCGCTTTTGGTCACTATGAGTTGAGATCCATTCAGTGACACCTAACAATAACAACAACAACATACATGTATGTGTGTGTATAGTTTTATTTAATTCTTAGAATCTTAGAACAGCCCCATAAAAGCATAGAAGTTGTTGTTATTATTTCCATTATACAGGTGAGTAGACTGAGGTATAGAAAGATTAAGAAACTTGCCCAAGATAACTCAGCTAGTAAGTGGCACCTGGATGCAAATCCAAGTTGTTTAGAATGCACCCATGTTGCTATACTGCCTCTGTGACTTTCAGTAAATTATTTACCTTGCTGAGCTTCAGATTCCTTGTCAGTAAATGGAGGTCATGATTTCTCTTCTCTATCTTGCTGTGAGATTTAAATGAGATAATGTATGAAAAGTGCCTTACCAACATGCCTTCCCCACTTCTCAGTGGGGAGTAAGGAAGCTGCGGATGACAGCCAGGCGAAGTTGCTTATAGCCTCAGGATCTATGCAGCTTATTAAAAATAGAGATTGATTTCCAAGATGACTGTGTGTGTGTGTATGTGGGGAGGAGAGGGTGTTTGTCATTTTAATCTATGGAGTACAATATTCTTTACCTGGTCACATGGAGCTGCTACATGAAATCGACTGGCAGTCAGCAAGCAGCCTGGCATTATAATATGACTGGCTCAAGGGTCAAAAGCCTGTTAGCGTGCAAATCAGTTAGGATCTGAGGTGGGCAAGGGGGATACCTGGCTCAGGGTGGCGATGTGATGAGGTAGTTTGCACCCACTGTGCCTTTAAGGACCCTATAAAGAAATCAGGAATTCCTGGTGGTACAGTGCTCAGCTGCTAACTGAATGGTCAGTGGCTCAAACCCACCACTCCGTGGGAGAAAGATGTGGCAGTCTGCTTCTGTAAAGATTGACAGCCTTGGGAACCCTCTGGGGCAGTTCTACTCTGTCTTACAGCGTTGCTAAGATTGAACAGCAGTGGGTCTGGTTTTTTTGGTTATAAAGACATAAGAAACAACCTCAAACCTATTGCCTGAATCTACACTGTGGAGGCTTGAGAAGAGGAAGAAAGGAACTGGGCTGGAATAAAGGACTTGTCTCTTTTCTGTTTTGTTTCATGAATAACCAAGGCCAAGCTGTTTTTGCAGATTTTATCCCTGGGACTACTTGTGTGGAAAGACAGCAAAGGTAGGAAAGAAGTTGTAGTCCTATTATTTGAACCTAAAGTGTTTCAAGGATTCTCCCTAAATGGTGAGACAGACACACCATTCTCTTTCTCTTTCTTTTTGTGTGTGTATCACATGCAGCTATGTGCGTGCACATGCACAAAGACACACACACACACACACACACACACACCCAGAAATACTACAGAATAATTAGGACACAAATTCTGCTCTGTGATTCAGACATAATATGTATTTAATTAGCTTTCAGCATTACGTAGTTGAAAGCATATGGATTTAACGATTAAGCATACTAATGCAAAATTCTGGTCCCGCCACATGTAAACTTTGGCCTATTCCTTAATCTCACCTAGCCTCCATTTTTCTCTTCTGTAAAATAGGAATAATTCCTATGTATATGAGACAAAGGGAGCTGTGGTGGCACAGTGGTTAAAGCCCTCAGCTGCTAACCAAAAGTTAGGTGGTTTGAAACCACCAGCTGCTCTGTGAAAGAAAGATGAGGCAGTGTGTTTCTGTAAAGACTTTTTTAAAAATCCAAACCCATTGCCCTCAAGTTGAATTATGACTCCCATAGTGGCAAACCTTGGAAATCCTGTGGAGCAGTTCTACTTTGTCCTTATAGGGTCACTATGAGTCAGAATCATACAACAGGAATTTCTAATAGTCCCCTCAATAATTTTACCTTACTGTTCATCCTTACCAATCCACCACCTACCACCCACCATTTTTCTTCTGTAATTTTTTTTTTTTCAAGAAGTAGGACTTGTCCGTTGACAGTAGAGGGAAGAAGTCTCTTTCCTACCTACTCACTTTACTCCCTTCCATAATACCCCTCAATAATCTCATCTTTTTTTTTTAAAGGAAGTAGGCTGTGAACATGTCAGAATGTTGGTGTCTTTTAATTGCCCCTGTCCCTGCAGGATAAATCCTGTTCAACACGAAAGTCTTACCTACTGCATTTTCAGTGTTTGGTCATTTTGTTTCCTGAACCTCCAACTTGACTGTTCCATGCTATACTGCTTCCTCCATTTTTTTTTAAACTCTCCTGGTTACCAATTCGTCACTTCTTCTACCATTTTATTTTTGCCTTGTTAGCTCCAAATATGTTGCCATCTCTCTGGGATATCACTTTGATTCCCCTTCTGACTAAGCACCATCTTTCTATTTGGACTTGGTATACTCATGGATCTGTATATTATCCCTGAAGATATACAGGATTCATGGTGCCAAATCTGAGAACTGAGGTCAATCATGAAGTTGGAGCAATCAGAAAGGTTGTGTCTTAGGAGATGCCAAATGAGCTGTCAAGTGGAATCTTCCAAATGAGTCAGCAGTCCAAAGAGGATGGGCAGAGAGGGTATCAGGACACTGCAGGGTCTATGGGGCCCTATTAAGTGTGAAGAATAAAAGGAGCCACCAGAAGTGGAAGAGGGAAAAAAAAAAAAAAAAACAGGGAAGGAGAGAAGGGAGGGCAGGCTTATGTGCACATTATGTGATGTCCTCCTGTAGCAAGGTGGGGAGTCAGAGAGCTCCAGAGGCACCTGGTCCTTAGGGTCCTTATAAGTTCAAGATTTTATCTTACCTAGGGCTAGCAGATATTGGGTGCAGTTTTTCTGGGTATGGAAAGCAAGCAGGCTGTAAGTGTCTAAATTCTGCTTATTTTGGCTATTTCTAAAATAATTGTATATATATAAATTTGAGTTTGTTGTTGGTTGGCTCTTTTGTGCTAACAGGTCTCAGGCTGCTATGAAGAAGTAAACAGCTTGGGGACTAATACACAGAGGTCATTTTTGACTCATTTATACAACAGGAATTAAAGGAGATAATGTCTATAATAGACATCCCTGAGATTTTCTGATCAACACTCCATTCTAGGAATTGTACGTCCATCCAAACTCATGTTTCCAGTAGAAGCAGCTATGTTTTAATTTTCTCCTGTCCTTGCCCACTGTTAATTGGCCTATAGGATGCTGTCTGACCCAACCCAGGCCAATGACCTCCTTCCCCACGACTTTTGGACTTGAGGTCTAAAGTGTGAAAAATAATACTCAGGATCTATTTTGGGTATATTTCTTGCTATGTACAAGGAGGAAGAAGCCAGCCTTCAAGGAGAAGAATAACCAGACATACAAAAGGCATAAAGATGAGCGAGCAACGGAGGGAGAGAAAGAGTCCTGATAAGACTGAATCTCATGAGACACCCCAATATATTTGTAATAAATTCTTTTTACCAAAGGTAATTCAAGTACAATTTTGGTCAATAAAATTAAAAAAAAAAAAAAAAAGCTATCTAACTCTAATGACACCAGGCAATATATCACCTCTGAGGCTTTGCTGAAGTCATTTTTCTGACTGGGGTTGCCTACCTCCCTCTTCCACTTAGCCTATTATGATCCATCCATTAAAGTCACTCCTCTGAGAATCCCTCCTTGACCATGCCAGCTCTATCTGATGGCACTCTTCTCGAATGCCTCTTGCATGGCCACCTTGATTAAAATCTTAATGAATTGAAAATAAAAAGGATTTTGTGTTTGCTTTGAATTTGGTCAATTTTTTAATTCCCTAAGCAATTTTTGTACACTTAACTTGAAGTCAGATTAGTTATGCATAGTTATTGTTATTATTTGTTGCCTTTGAGTCAGCTCCGACTTGTGGTGACCCCACGTACAACAGAAAGAAATGTTAACCAGTTCTGTGCCATCTTCACAATCATTAGTATTCTTGAGTCCATTGTTATGGCCACTGTGTATTTTGAGTCCCTTTCAACCTAGAGAGCTCATCTGCCAGTATTATATTGGAAAATATTCTATTGTGATACATAGGGTTTTCATTGGTTAATTTTCAGAAGTAAACTGCCAATCCTTTCTTCCTACTCGTCTTGGTCTGGGAGCTCTACTGAAACCTGTTTACTGTGAGTGACCCTGCTGGTATTTGAAATACATGTGGCATAGTTTCCAGCATCATAGCAACATGCAAGCCACCTGACAGTTGGATGGTAGACTTGTGTTTTACTGAAAGATGGGTGATAGAGATGTATTAAAGACAAAGGACTCTGTATCACATAAAGTACTTTCCAGTGTCTTATAATAGAGATTTCTGTTATCAAGGTATAAAGAAGCAGTATATTTTATTAGAAATGTTTCCACTGGCCACATAAGCATTACCTGACAGCCTGCTTTTGGCTGGGTATGAGTCTAATTCTATTCTTTCGAAAACCAAGGCGGTACAAAGAGCACTCAAATAGTATGCTTGGTCTCGGTATTTAAATAAAACTCAGAGAAATGTATTTGGCTCTTGAATTCAGCGCTTTTGACTCAGTCCATATTTTAAAAATGACAAAAACACTGACCTGAGAAAAAGAACACACGCGCGCACACACGCACTCAGCTCTGGCTGTGTCTGCGGCAGCATTATGAATGCAGCTGCTGGGGCCAGTGCTGGGTATTGACAATAGGAGAGGCAACACAGCAGACGGTCAGCACATTCACTCAAATGTCAGGCAGCAGTATCATTAACATAGTGCAGCGTCCAATAACTCCGAGCTCCCCGTGGACGAGAACTGTGGAGGAATAATTACTTGGCCATCGCGTGTACTTCATCACTTCCAAATTAGATTTTACTAATCCACCGCTTTATTTTCAGAATAATCTCATTACTACAATGCTGTTCCTTCCCTGCCCCCCCAACACCTTGGAAGATTTATTGCTTCAAACCAATAACAAGATTTAGTGATTGCCAAAGGACATATTATTCTAAGATTTAGACGGATGTGAGCTGGGCTGTGGAAATTCATTCTTCCTCTTCTCTCCTCCCCCACACCCTAAGAAAGATTTTAGAGTAAAAAAAATCATATCCTCATACTTTGATATTCCTTTTTACAACATTACAAATAAAACTGTATTAAAGGATGCTGCTGATTATTTAGCAAGGAGAAGTAGGGTCAACTGATCTTCACACACACGGTCTTTCCTTGTAAAGATATCTCTAAGAAAAGAAGTCATCTGTTCTCAGTGGACATTTTGCCATGGATTCTGTTGTTTTCTCCACTAATAATCAGATAAAATGTACATTTCCACTCATGCCTGCTGAAAAAAGATTAAGTTAGAGAAAGCTGTAGTGTTAAAACAGTAGTGTTAAAAAAAAAAAAAGGACAAAAACAACGCTACCATAGTGGTGCAAGAGCTGCAAATTCTAAGCCATGCCAGAGAGGATTTCTTTTGTTCTTCCACAAGAAGGCTATTCCAACACAGCTTGGTTATTTAAACTGACAGAAAAAGAAAAAGAACAAAAAAAAAAACTCTGATAATATTAAGGAAAACTATGATGGAAAGCTTCCAATAACCAATGTCTTGTTTTTATATTTCTTTTATTAAGTGTACTTGGAATATTTTCTTGACTACATATATACTGATATACACCTTATAGAGTTTTTACACCTCTTCTAATCATATTAAAAAAAAAATCATATTAGAGAGTCTTAAATGTGCCAGTAATTACTCAGTGGCTGAGTGAATGCTAATAAATAAAGAAATTTAATAGTTAGTTGTATTCCCTTTGCAGGGAGATTTTTCACAACAGAAACATTTCAATTTTTAGAAAAAAATAATGTTCGTCATATGGGACAGATGTTGTGGTAGCCATTGACATTAAAACAACAATCAAAGGAGCCCTCAAATGGTCAAGCACTTAGCTGCTAACCAAAAAAGGTTGATGGGTCAAACCCACCCAGCAGCTCCTCGGGAGAAAGACCTGATGATCTTCCATAAAGATTACAGCCAAGAAAACTGTATGAGGCAGCTCTATTCTGTTACATGGGGTCTCTGTGGGTCGAAAATGATTCAAGACACCTAACAACAGCACAATGGTAACCAAGATTATCCAGCTTTCAGCCCCCAAACAAAAAGTAGGGAGAAATCCAATTAGATGGGCGATAAATATTTAACACAATGAGTTATGCAGAGTACAATAGACAACTCTCCTTGGATGCGTGAGCAGGATTTACCAATGAAGAAGGCCTGGGAGTTGATGTCTCCCTAATTCTTCTTTTGGGGGATCCATCTTGTCATTTCAGGTAACTAGTCATAGAAGTAGGGTCAATAATTTGGGACAGTGAATACTGGAACCTGTGGACAGAATTTTTTAAGGCTGGCTCTGTGTACAGAAAACAACCTTGTTTGTAAAGATAAGAACAACAACAACAACAAAAAACCCAAAAACCTAACAAACAACAACAAAAGGAAAGCCTTTGGTCTAGGATGCCCCCTTCTGAAAGGTGATTTTTTTTTTTTTAGTTTCTGAAGTATAATCACTCCTTGTATTTCTAAGGGTACACAAATGATCAGAGGACTGGCTGAGACCTGGCAGCGGGGAGGACCGCTCAAACTTGTTTGATGATCTGCTTTTCTATACTCTTTACCCACAGCAAAAGAGTCGGCTGCATTTCTCTTTCCTATCTGGTTGCTATGGTAATACAGCTCAGCTCTTTGCTAAATGTCTACCACCAGTAAAAGGTGTTACATTAAAAAAGGTGTTTTTGTCCAGCCTTGTGGGTGGTAGTGGCAACTATTTGAGCCGTCAGCACCTAAGCGGGAATGGCAAAGCTCCGAGGGAAGAGGTGGAAGTCAGAGCTCTGTGAGAGGTGGGATGGATGGCAAATCCCAGGTACCTTGACTTGATATCTCACTGAGGTGGCAGAATTGGGGGGACTGAATGGGAGGCAGATGGAAGGTATCAAGGCGGTGGGCAGGAAGTCTAAACATATTTGAAAACACAGTGTTTTGCTAAGTTGAGGTTCTTTGGGTGATTGTTGTTGGGTGCTGTCAATTCCACCTCATAACAACCCCATGAGACAAAGTAGAACTGCCCCATAAGGTTTTCTTGGCGGTAATCTTTACGTAAGCAGATCGCCAGGTTTAATTTGAATGATTGCAGCTTATAAAATCACCCTAAGAAGCCCCATTGGCACAATGGTTAAGCACTTTACTACTAATGACTCAGCGAAAGAGAAGATCTGGTGATCTGCTTCTGTAAAGATTACAGCCTAGGAAATGCTATGGGGCAGTTCTACTCTGTCCTATAGGGTTGCTGTGAGTCAGAATCGATTGAAAGGCACACAACGACTGGAAGTCACACAATAACAACTGCACCCTGACTTTTTGTAATGGCACAGTGTTTTTTTTTTCTTAAACTTTTTATTTGTAGAATAATTTTAGGATGATAGAACAGCTGCAAAAATAGTACAGAGAGTTCGTGTATACTCTTTGTTTCTATGGCTGCTGTAACAAATTACAACAAACTTGGAGGCTTAACACAATACAAATTTATTATAGTACAGTTCTATAAGTCAGAAGTTCAAAATGGGTCTCACTGAGTGAAATCAAGGTTTTCACAGGACTGTGTTCCTTTTGGACACTCTAATGGAGAAACCATTTCCTTCCCTTTTCTAGTTTTTAATGGCTTCCTTCATTCCTTGGGTGAATCTCGACCATTCAAAGCCAGAAATGGCCAGTCAAGTCATTCTCCAGCTGCGTCACCGTAACACTAACACTTATCCCTCTTCCTCGTTTAAGAACCTCTGTGATTACATAGTGTTCACCTGGATAATCCAGGATTATCTCCTCATCATAAAGTCCGTTGATTAATAACCTTAATTCATCTGCAACCTTAATTCTCCTTTAACATATTCACAGGTTCGGGGGCTTAGGACACAGACACCTTGGGAGCCCATTATTCTGCTTTATCCGGTTTCCCCTCTTGCTAACAATTTGCATTACCTTGCTACCTTTGTAAAAACTAAGCAACTAACATTAGTGCATTACTGTTATTGTTGACATTACTACATTACTGAACACCATACTTTATTTGGATTTTTACCAGTTTTTCCCTTAATGTTGTTTCTGTTCCAGGATCCAATCCAGGATATCACATTGCATTTCAGTGTCATTTCTCCCCAGTCTCTTCTGATTGGTAACAGTTTCTGTCTTTCTTTGCATTTCAGTGTCATTTCTCCCCAGTCTCTTCTGATTGGTAACAGTTCCTGTCTTTCTTTGCTTTTTATGACCTTCACGGTTTGAGCAGTACACAAAGACACAGTGTTTTGACAGTTCTACCCTTCTGTGAGGACACTGCATTTCTTTTTTCAGCCCGTAAGCAAAAGCAGAGGAGCAAAATCTTTGCTTAACTTGCCAGAGCATCGTATTCCGCTTTGCCAGTGTACCAGGGTGAACTGCTATCATTATGATTGGACTTCTTCAAAGCAATGTCCAATTGTTGGCTCTAGAGGAAAAATAGAGTCCCAGTGGGCAAAGCCAAGCCTTCATGGAATTCCCCTCCATTCATTACGGAAATGCATAGGATTATCATTAAAGAAGTAGTATAACACAATGAAAGATAATAGGATTTGGAATCAGAATGTAATATTTTATTGTTTTTGCTAAAAATGTGCATTGAAGACAAATCAAGAAAGGTAAATAAGAAAAAAATATTTAAAACTAAATGTAAACCACCTAGAAATAACTTAGTAAACTCCTTGGGGCATATTGTTTCTGAAAGAAAAATTCTTTTGAAAATTATGATTATATAATAATGTTTAATAACCTTTTTTAACTTATTATTACTATCATCTTTCTTTTAGTGTCATAGAAGATACTCCTTTCTGTAGATGTACATTGATATACTATAGTTTGAATGTTTTCCAATAAATGGGCATTTAGATTATTTCCAACTTCACTGCCGTGAAGATGATTTCAGCTAAAATTTTGTGAACGTAGTTAACGATTCCTTTACGATAAATTCTCAGTGGAAAAATTCGTGATATGTTAAATTATATCAGGGTAATAACAACCCCCAAATCTCAGAGGCTCAAGACAGTGGGTCATAATATAAGTCATCCGAGGATGCGTGGGCTCTGCTCCATGTCTCTTCACACTGGGAGCAAGTTAACAGCAGGCATTATCTTGCACACTGCTAATTATCGTGGCAGTGAGGAAAGATGAGTGAAGCACATAGGTGGCTCTTCCAGTGTCTTTTTGGCTCACATTTATTGGCCAAAGAAAATCATTCGGCCAATTCTGACTTCAGGAGGCAGGGACATATAATCATCCCATAGACAGTGATGCATTGCCAGTGACATTCCAGAATAGTTATACCACTTTACACTTCCACCACAATATATGAAAATAGTGATTTCCATAGAGCTTTGTCAATACTGCATACGATCATGTTCTTATATTCGCCATTTTACTGGAAAAAATTGTATTTCATTGGATTTTTAGATTTTTTAGATGTTTTTTAGCTGGTTATTCATGAAGAGGAGCTCAGTTTAAGCTTAGTTTTGCATTTAATGGATATGAATCTTTGGGCAAGTTAATTGACCTCTCTAGTCTTGGTTTACTTATCTAAATAATGAGAATAATACAAATTTCTATCTCATTGAGTTACGGTAAAAATTAAATTTGATAATATATGTGATGGCAATGGGATGGGTATGTGATTATAACTATTCAAGGTAGGGATTTATTTCAGAATCATCTGTATATTATCTGGTGTCTAATTTAGTACCACAATAATAACAGTAATAGGAACTATAACACCATTATGCGCTGAAGTGTACAGAATTATCAGGGTATCATATTCAAGAAAATTCAAGTCCCATGTGTACCAGTTATAATTTCTTCAACAGTTGAAGGACTCTTGTAAGCATCCAAAGAAATAAATTTTGCATGACATATAATAACCAAACCAAAAAAACCAAACCCGTTGCTGTCGAGTCAATTCCGACTCATAGCAACTCTACAGGAGAGAGTAGAACTGCCCCATAGGGTTTCCAAGAAGCGCCTGGTGCATTCGAACTGCCAACCTTTTAGTTAGCAACTGTAGCACTTAACCACTATGCCACCAGGGTTTCCATGGTATACAACAGATATTAAAAATTTTATCATTAATAAAATTATAATAGTAGTCAAATAATATTTGTGTGAATCATATTATCACTGTCATTTGAAATCAATCATTAAACTTTTAAAATCAGCGTTCCAAGGTTCTAAGGTTTTAAATTTAGCTTTATTTTTGGTGACGTTCTCTTTTACTTAGAGACTGTTTAGCATGTGGGTACAGCTTCATTTAAAGTAGCATTTGTTAGGCATTATAGGCAACATATCTTTGAAGAACAGGCCAATGATATTAACTGGATAAATTTTATTGATTAAATGTGTCCCTCAGTGGAAAGAGAGCTATTGAATTTTTCATGCACAATTTGTACTTGGTAACCTTCCATTGCAGAGCACAAGGATACAGTCTTCATTATGTTTTCTGATTTTCCCATCTTTCACTAGTTTAATAAGTGTTGGTGAAGATTACATATGCCAAGGATAGAGAAGAAAATGGAATATGATAATCATTCATTTATTCACTCATTCGTTCAGCCCATATGTATTGAGCACTTAGGGTTCAATACTAAACCCTTTACATGCATAATCTTATGGAAGTCTCCTAATAAATCCATTTTTCCAAAATATGAAACTGAGATTTAGTGAGTTTAAATAATTTGCCTAAGACCACAGTTGGGAAGTGACAGACCCAGTGCCAAAACACAGAGCGTGTATCTGCAGAAGGCATAGTTTTAATCATTGTGCTGTGCTACTGCAGGAGTCCTTGGGTAGTGCAAATGGTCGAAGAGCTCAGCTACTATCTGAAAGGTCGAAGGTTTGCATTCACTCAGAAGCACCTTGGAGGAAAAGGCCTGGAGATCTACTTTTGGAATATGACCCATTGAAAACCCTATGGAGCACAGTTCTATTCTGACACACATGGGCTGCCATGAGTTTGATTTAACTTTTCGGTCAATGATTATTAATGTTACACCAAGGAAAATGCATTTTGAAAGAAGAATAAGTGGAATATTGCTGAAGACTACATGTATGGGGTGAGAGAAAGTCAAAGATTATCCAAACTTTTTGATCCTGGATAATAACGTGGAGCATGTGGGTTACTGAATTGAATTTGTTGAATGAATTCATATCACCCAAGATAAATGTACTTAATGCATTTCTCAAGATATGATCAAATCAGCCATTGCATTTAATCTCTATCTACATTAAACAATGAATATCTGAATAAAAAGTAAAAAAAAAAAATTATTTTCTTTTATTAGGTATTGGTGTTTTATACTATTTCATAGATTAATATGGACAAACACCCATTGAGGCTTTGGTCATGGACTTAGTTGCATGTATGAAGTCACCATTAACTCTAATGTATAGATGCACCTTAATACCACAGAGAGTCACGGTCCTTGGATAACAATTTTAAGCAGTACACTGGGTTTTTGGGTTTACATGAACCATGGATGTGTTTTCAATATTCTCCTTTTTAACTTGTACATTAATAACTTGAGATTTCTGAATTAAATAGATGCATACCATCCTGCCGGTGAGAAGAGAAAGATAAATAATTTTCTGTATGACAATAACATAATTATGTAGCCATACTAAGGGTTGCCCTAGAAGGCAATTGGTCCCACACTCTAATTATTTTCAAAAGAATGTCTCAAGATTCAAAACCAAAATCATTCTTTATGGCAGAAGTCTCCTCATGTTTAATTGGTTTACCTTCAACAATTTGATGAATATGTTCAAATCTTCCAGCTGCCAAGGAAGTACATTTTGCAAGTAATTTACCTCAGAGGAATCACCAGGAAGTTGCTGTATTTTGAATTCTTTTATGGCTATGGTGAATGATTAGTAACACCTGCTTTGGAAAATGTCCAGTCATATTTAATAGGGTAGAATGTTAAGCCTTGGCTACCCATTTATTCCTGTGCTAGAGTGGAGCCAAAACTTTTTCCTAAGGAAAATGTGGACTTATCCCTCAGACATGCCTTTGAGCAAACTCTGTTTAGAACCATGATGACCAACTAGTCAGCCAAACGTAGGCCAGCGTAGCCTCCTCAGTTATCCTTATTGAATGTAAACCCTGCCTTGTACCAGAGTGATTAGAAATATATAGACTTGATCTTAGCCAGAAATTTAGACTATCTCCACTCCCGGCTATCACTAGAGAGCATTACCTCAAACTCACTGCCCTCAATTTCTTAGCAAGAGCCCATTTGAAAGAATTAACATCCATGGAAGATTACCTGAAAGATATTCAATTCATCCATTTCTCCAGATGTTTTAAGAGATATTCTTGGGTCAAGCCAGAGTATGAAAGAGCTACACAGCTGGAAGGCATTGTTTTCATGCCTCATAGAATTGCTCTCATCTGTCACACCTGTAAGCCAGTCAAATGGAACAACATGCCATTCCCCAGCCAGATATACTCAGAAATTGATGCTAACAGACCTTTATCTTTATCTGACAAAACCTCACTCGCTTTCAAAGCTGCTCTAAATAAAAAGTACTAATGAGGAATTTTCTCATCCCCCTAAATTACATTTCTCTCAGAGCCTATTTCCTCCTCAGTGAAATGGGGATAACACCAAACACACAGACCTGTGGTAAGGATTAAATTATATGTGTAAAATGCATAGAAGAATATGTATCACACAGTGGGCTCTCAGTAACTCTTCTTTGAACTCTTCTCTTTGAATTCTCATAGTTTTGAATTTGTTCCTTTCTTGCACCGTTGTGTTTTTTATTTCCTAAAGTTTTATGTCTGCTTGGTACCATGGCTATATGGTAGCTATTATAGAGATCATAAAGTTCTTAGTTCTCATTCTTCTTTGTATCTTCAAGCCATAACACTCTACCTGGCACTAATTAGGTTCTTAATAAATAGTTGAATTATTGATATGCATTGATTAAATCCCAAGCATATGCTGCCTTCTCTGCTTCTAGGTTTGAGCTGCTGAGCATGGCTGGAAGTTACACAATGGAGGAGTGTGGAAGCTGTGAACAATCAATCCTTGATGCAGTACTGATATCTTTCTATCTGCCACAGTTCATGCAGTAACTATTCAAATCCTTTTCACTCTCATTAAATCTCCTGCTTCTCTGTCTTCCCCTCACTTCCCCATCATCTATGATACAGGGCATGCCCTCCTATCTCACAATGAAAATAGAAGCTCTCACTTTCCTATTATCTCACCCATGAATTCATCCAGATTCTTCTGGCAACATTTCTTGCCCCACCCCATTCTTACCTTCATTTTTGCTCTCACAGTGGACTCATTGCCTCTTCAATGTAAGGCTAATTCTTTCAACTGTGTTCTAGATTTCTAAATTTACCTAATGCCTTAGGTATATTTCCTTACTAATTATCTCTTCTCTCCGCTGACTCTTTTCTGTCAATATTTAAGCATACTTAGTGTCTCCAACCTTAAAAAAAAAATCCTCCCTTGATGCTAAAACTTTCTTACACACCACAGCATCTATGCCGTTTCCTTTCTTGAGTCATCTACACTTACTGTTCCATTTCTTCCTCCCTCATCTACCCTACAGTCTACCTTTGAAGTCAACATTTTTCCATTACCTCAAATGAAAACATTCAGGTAGAGGATATCGATGGTCTCTTGACTGCCAGATCTGATGGACCCTCTCTCTTCCCATGGCCTACTCACATTTCTCCTATTTCTCTACTATCACTTTATGACCTCCTTTTCCTCAGCTTGTTGTTTAAGTGTCAGTGTTCCTCAGATCCTCTGCCTTCTCCTTTCTCTCTAGGCTCTACCAAATGATTCCATCATCTCCCATGACCCCATCAGTTTTCTATATAACAGTGACTCTAAAAGATGAAATTTCACATCTTATCTCTCTTCTGACCTCCAGACCTGTTCTTTAACAGCCAACTGATCTTTTCCACAGAGTCACAGCACCTCAAACTCACAAGGTACCTAAGAGCGACGTGCATACCTTTCCTTCTTCTCCTTACTGCTCTTCCTCCACCACTCTCAGTGAAAGGAGCCCAAGGACAAGCAACTCAGTGGTCCAAAGAAGAAGTTGTGAGATCATCAGCAGTAACCCCTCCGCCTCTCCCTCCTTCTCAACACATTAAATGACTCACCAAATTGTGTCAATTTCATCTCCAACCTATGCATGTCTCTCTATCCCTGTAGTCACAACTTTATTTTAAGGCCCCATTCCTTTTTATCTGTTTTACTGTGATAGCATCTTAACTGGTTTAACTCTCTCTCTCTGTATCGGCTTCATTCCATTTCTCCTGAACTTCCACATTCTTCCAGAATAATCTTTCCAAATAAACATCTCATCATGTCACTCTCCAGCTTAAACTCTTTCAGTGGATCCACATATTTTTTTTTTTTTTCCTCTCTGGATGATGTATCATGGCACACAAAGCCTTTTGTAATCTTTACTTTGCCTGTATCTCTAGCATCATCTTTTGCCATCAACATTTTCACTTCCCCTCTATCCAATATTCCACTCAAAACAACTAACAGTATGTGTTCTCTTGCAGGCACTGCCTTCCCTTTGTTGAGTTCGCTTAGACAATACTTCATATTCAACTCAAGCCTCACCTCTTCTAAGAAGCTTTCTTTGACCACCATATCACAGGAAGTGTTCCCCTATATGTTTTTATGTCATTTCTGGGCTTCGCTTTTCACGACATTAACCACCACATATCGTAATAATCTATTTCTTGATCAGACATTAGACTGTCAACACCTTGAAGGTTGAAGTTGGGCCTTCCTTGACTCTATAATAATAATATAGATGCTTGACACATAGCAAGGACTCAAGAAAAGATTATTAAATTAACCAATATGATGGAGATGGCATATTGTTACCTATAGTTTATAATTAGGTATTTATTTAACAGAAAATAATTAAAATGGAAGCATACAATAAATACTATATATGGGAATGTGTTCCTATTACATATAAAATATCACACCAAGAAACTTTGAGAAATATTTCATGAAGGATTCTGACATACCTTAAATATCTAACCTGGAAGGAAATAATATTTTCAAAGTCATTCAAAAATGTTTATAAAAATAATTTCAGGTTTAAAGCCTGAAAGAAACATTTGTGTTTGGAAATATCAAAACAAAATTGTACCTTATGAAGTTCAGAGACGTGAACTTCACTTAGTCTTCCTGTCTTGCTATGTTTTTGTAAAAGTTTTATAACCATGGAAAATATTAATATTTCAAATCTTGGTTATTTGGAGGGTAGGAAAGGCAGGGAAATTAAATGTAATGACATTAGGCTCTCATTTGCCTCCTACAGAATACATTCATCTTTAGGAAATATAATTATTCTCCTTTATATTTGTTCTTTCTTTAATAAAATGAATGACCCTGTAATCCAAAACCTTTCCCTTTGACTTAGATGAGAACAGCATGAGGACTCTGATAGCCTTCTGATTTTTAGCCAGCTGTGTTAAAAGGAAAAGGATGGCATTTTAATAGGTCAAATCACATTAAAACTAGCTGTAAGGAACTTTATACAATCTTTGCTTAGAAATGCTATTGATCTTTATATATTAATCTAAGAAACAAACAGCTTTCTAAGTTATCAATTCTAGTTATTCGTTATGTAGAGTCTTTTTACTTACCATGTTAACATTCATATTTGTAAAGAAAAAAATGATAAGTATATTTTCTTTCCAAATTTTAATACTTCTGCTTTTTTATTATTACCATACTGTTTGGACAATGATTGTAGACAAACTTGTTTTGTAAGTGAATTTAAAAAGAAAGCTCTTAGCATTTTATTATTAAAAATGATGTTTGCTGAAAATGTATCAAAGATGTCTTTTATCGGATTTATCAGATTAAGGAAATTGACTTCTATTCCTAGCTTGCTAGAAGTCTTTATTATACACGGGCATTTAATTTTATTAAATGCTTTTTCTTCATCTATTGAGATGATTGCATGTTTTATACTTTAATCCGTAAATGGGATTGGTTGTATTTTTTTTTTGTCTTAAAATCTTTTTTTTTTTCTGTTAATACAGCTACTTTAGCTCTTTTAGTTTGTCTTTTACCATTCTTTGACTTTTAGTCTTTCTATATCCTTAATTTTTAGATGTGTTCCTTGTGAATAGAATATTAAGAGTTTTTTATCAAATGTTCCCTGGAAGGTAGATTCTTAGGAACTGGGAATGCAATGGAGAATAAAAGAGATAAGATTCCTAATGTCATGGAATGTACATTATATAAGGAAAAAGAAGATAAATAAAGAGGCAAATAATAAATAATTAACTGGTTATAGATTGTGATCAGTACTATGGAGTACAGAAAGAGGATGTTAGAACAGAAGTGCAGAAATGGAGTGGGAAGATTTGGTGGGAACTACTTTAGATAGAGTGTGTGTGGAAGACTGCTATGAGAAGGTGATGTTTTAGCTGAGACCTGAAAGATGAGCAGGAGTCAACCATGTGAGATCTTAGGGGGTCAAACATGGCAGAAGGGAAAATGTACACAGTTATCCTATGTTGGTGTGAACCTAGTGTGCTCTAGCCATTTGCAGAATATCATCCTAACTGAAACATTGTAAGCAAGGGGTTGGAGGGTCCTAATACGGTGTTAGAAACAGAGAAAAGAGAGAGAAGATGCAGAGCATTATGGGTCACGGTAAGAAATTTATATTGGAGTACAGTGGAAATCCACTGAAGGTTTTTACAGAAGGGTGTAATGTTTTTGACTTATATTTCTAAAGATCACAATGATATGTACGTGTTGTGTTGTTATTATGTTGTCATTACATGCCATCGAGTTGGGTCCGACTATAGCTACACTATGTACAACAGAAGGAAACACTGCTGGTCCTGCACCATCCTCAAAATCGTTGCTATGTTTGAGCCCATTGTTACAGACATTGTGTCAATCCATCTGGTTGAGTGTCTTCTTCTTTTTCACTGACCCTCTACTTTGGCAAGCATGATGTCCCTCTCCAGGGACTGGTCCTTCCTGATAACATGTCCAAAGTAGGTGAGACAAAGTCTTACCATCCTAAATTCTAATGAGCGTTCTGGTTGTACTTCTTCCAAGACAGATTTGTTCATTCTTCTGGCAGTCCATGGAACATTCAGCCTTCTTCGCCAACAGCATAATTCTATGTAGAGGATAAATTTAGAGGTGGTGGAGAGATGGAGAAAGGAAAAACAGAGACCAGACAAGAGGCCATAGCAGTGAGTAGGGCTGGTGACTTGGACTAAGTTGGGGATAGTGAACAGATTTGGAATACATTTTGAATGTAAAGCTAATAGCCCCCGAAGGTGTTTTGGAAATGGTTGTGTGTATTTGTGAGAAAACAGTAGGAGTTAGGCACACCTCTCACTGCCCTGGCTTTAATAATGGGTAGGTTATGGTAATCTTAACTGAATTGAAGATGGGGGTGGGTGTGGATTTGAGGTGTATCCATGTGTGACTTCTGTGGGATGGTGGTAGAAATAAAGAGATCAACTTTAGACATTTTATCTTTGATATACCTTTGAGACATCCAAGTGAAAATGTCAAGATAACAGTTATATATATAATTGCAACTTAAAGGACATGTAGAGAATGGAGATATAAATTTGGGGTTTGATATGATATATCCAGTGGAGCCCTGGTGGCACAGTGGTCAAAAACTTGACTGTTAAACAAAAGGTCGACAGTTCAAATCCACCAGCAGCTTCTTGGAAACCCCATGAGGCAGTTCTACTCTGTCTTCTATGGTCACTATGAGTCAGAATCGACTCACTGGCAATGGATTTGGTTTGTTTTTATCATAAAGAATAGTAGTTAAAAGCATGCTTTTAAATCTAGACTGCCTGAGTTTTAACCTGGTTTTACTACATACTAGTTGTATAAACTTGTCCAAGTTATTTAACATCTGTAATTCGGATCTCGATGGCACTGGGTTTTTTGGGTGGGTAATTCAGATTTATCATCTATAAATTGATGATGATTATGATAGCAACTACCTCATCATCATCAGTGGTTCTATGGGTTATCCTTCTTTCTTGGGTAAAATAATTTCATTTTAACAGAAGTATCCTGAAAATACTATTTTACCTCTAATGATTACATTTAAGGTGAAGCCACATATTATAGGGGAAATTATTACAGGCGAAATTCTTTTGGAAGCAGAGTCTTTTGTAGGTTTCAATCAGAATGCCAAATCAGTAGCTATGTCACCCTCTGCATGAGGCCTATCCCAGTACCTAGCTCATCCAGTGCTAAGCACATAGTAGGTTTTCAGCTAATATTTGTGGGCTGAACAATGACTAAAATATATTGATAGTAGTCTGTATTTTTAAAATTGTATATTCCCAAGAATGTTCTAGGAATTTGCCTAACACCCCTGGCTCACCGACGTGTTGAAAGGATCTTCTGCCAAATTTCCTACTAGGACTGTGTGTATTTCAAGCTGTTCTATTACACTTGCCAAACAGACTCCCTCTTCAACTTCCAGTACAAACTTATAATTCAAAATACACACACCAAGAAGGGCGATTCATTAGAATTTCAGCCACTGAATGAAGTCATAATCCTTGCCTGGTTCCAACAACAGGATTTATTTTTATTTTATGGGCTTCGAGCCCTGGACTATGCATAAGCTCTCACAGACACATAGATGATTATGTGATAGAATTGTCAAATAGAGAGAAAAAGATGAGACTCTATAGTTGAGCCATAGTCGCTGGGCTCTGCAAGCTAGTTATAAATATTTTGGTGCACTCTAGTGGTGGAAGGAAATAGGCTTGAGGACTTGAAGGAGCACTAGAATTAGCAGCAGTGACTATTATTTTGAAAAATGTGCCACCAATTGTGAGTTTCAAAGCATGGGTAAGAGAATGTTTCATGTAAAAGGTGGAATTCACACATGAAGTATGCCCCCTTGTCCTTCTCCACCCCTAAAATGCCTGGGGGAAAATAACTACTTTTTGTTAATAGGAAAAGCCTCAGTGTAAATAGAAATGCAATGTGTATTGCTCAAGATTACCCATCTTTTGTGATCATTTTAATGGGAGTGGCATTCATTCTGGTTCTTCTTATAGTGGCAGTAAGAAGCTTTTTCCAATTGAAAGCACTCAGGAACTAAAGTGTATACATGAGAACAAAACAGAAATGGCTCTAAGTGCAAATTACACACATACATACACACAAACTGACAAATGTTCATTTTAAACGTTTTTTATTTGCTTCCCACCTTATCCTCATACCACTAGCATTTCCTCCCTGTAATCAACTCTACATCTAACTCCCAGGTCTCTGCTCATCCATTCCTTGGCTCACAAAAGCTTCCTTGTAACCTCTCCTCTTCTATTCCCATGCCCCTGTTAATATTTTAGCTTGTAATTTGTATCTCAATAGATTGTGACTTTCTGGAAGACCCAGCTGTGCCCTGATCATCCCTGTCACTTTCACAACACCCAGCACAGCACCTGGCATATAACAGGCATTTGGCAATATCTGGCGATTGAGCAAATTCATAAACATCTGCCCTGGAGTTTCAGGGTCTCGTCTCGATGAAGGATTATATTCACAGGTCTCAATCTTCTGAAGTTTCTAGTTCAGTTCCAAAAGCTAGATAGGATGGAGTTTGGGTCTCTACAAAGCTTTTATCTCCTTGGGAACCAGGTGCTAAGCCAAGTGGAGCTGATCTCACTCTTATTTCCTTCCTTTGAAGGCAAGGGCAAGAGATCTTTGTCTCACTTGGGCTACACTAACTGTAAAGGGAAAATCCACTCAGGCAACTCATTGTCCAAATCACCTTCCCAGATTAAAAGGTGTGTGTGTGTGTGTGTGTGTGTAATCAAAGGCAAGTGGAGCCCAAACTCACTTATATGTGATCCCACTTATACGGGAATCTGGAGAACTAATATGGGTGTTCTGTAACCAACTCACCCAGTTACGCTATCTATTCATAGGAAACATTAAGCACAGGATGTGACATGCTTGGCAGAGATAACAGTGCACTAAGGGTTGAGGATTTTTTTTATTTTAAAGCATCTAGCTTTTGAAACAATTGTGACACAGCTTTGGGGAAATACTTGAACTTATTCAGTTGCTTCTATAATAAATATTTATGTGCCAGACACTCTTCTAGGAATAGGAAATGCAGCAGTGAACAAAGCAAACAAGTCCCCGCCTTCATGGAACTTATATTCTATCGAGAGAGAATGACAATAATAAATGAATATATGGTATATGAACATAATAGATTCAGTGATATGAAGAAAAATAAGACAGGATAGAGAAGGATGGAGGATATTTTATATAAAGTGGCCATTTTATATAAAGTGGCCAGGGAAATCATCTCTCCAAGGGTGACATTTAAGCCAACACCTGAATGAAGTGAGAGAGTGAATTGTGGGAATACCTGGGGGAAGAGCACCCCAAACAAAGAAAACAGAGCAAAGGCCCTAAGGCAGGAATGCTTGGACAGGCTCAAAGAATAGCAAGAGTGTCAGTGGAGCCGAAGTAAGTAAGCAGGTGAGAGAACATAGGAGAGATAAGAGACAGAGAGGTAGTCAGCAGTCAGATCATGCAACGTCTTGTAAGCCATGAAGAGATTTTTAAAAAACAAAATTATTTTAGAATAGTTTCAGATTTACAAAAAAGTTGGAAAGATAATACATAGTTTCCCTTGTATGCCATCCCCACTTTCATCTATTATTAACGGTTTATGTTAGTATGCTACATTGTTGTTGTTGTTAGTTGCAATCCAATCGGTTCTGACTCGTAAAAACCGCAAGTACAACAGAACAAAACACCACCAGGTCCTGCACTATCCTCACAATTGTTGTACTAATGAACCAATATTAATACATCATTTCTAACTGAAGTCTATACTTTGTTCAGATTTCCTTAGTTTTTATCTAATGATCATTTTCAGTCCTAGGATCTTATCCAAGATATCACATTGCATTTAGTCACCAAGTCTCCTTGAGCTCTTATTGGCTATGACAGTTTTTTAGATGTTCGTTGTTTTTGATGACCTGAAGAGTTTTGAGAAATGCTTGTCAGGTATCTTTCAGAATGTCCCTCAATTTGGGTTTGTCAGGGTTAGACTGGGGTTGTGGTTCTTAGGAAGAAGTCCACAGAGGTAAAGCACCCTTCTCATCATGTCATACCAGGAGTGTACGCTATTCACGTAACTTATCACTGATATTGATAACCTTAATCATCTGGCTGAGGTAGTGTTTGCCAGGTTTCTGTAAAGTTACTCTTTTATCCTCCTTGTCGCACTACAATCTTTATAAGGGAGAGTTAGCTGGAGGGAGTAGTATCTACATAACCTATTTAGAATTTTTCTGCCAAGATACTTGTCCATTCTCCTCCATTTTTTAATTCATTCAATCATGATATATTTATATCAGCAAAAGTTTATGGATATTTATTTTATATGTTGGGTTAAAATCCATTCCTGCATTATTTATCTTGTTGCTCAGCTGGTTTCAGATTTAGCCATTGGGAGCTCTTCCAGTTGGCTCCTGTGTCCTTTTGACATAACCTCCATCATTTTGTTTTTTGAGCCTTGGAGAGACTTTCACATTTACTCTAAGCATAGTGGAAGCCATTGGAGAGTTTTTGGAAGAGGGTGACATAATCACATTTATATTTTATAAGGACTCTTGTGGCTACAACATAGAGAATCAACTGTAAAGGGGTAAGAGTGGAAGCAGGAAGCCTTGTAAAAACCTCTTACCCTAGTGTGGGACAGAGGTGAAGGTGGCTTGGACAAAAGTACAACAGCAGAGGTGAGAAAAGGTCGGATTTGGGATATATTTTGTAGGTAGAGCTTACAGGATTTGCCTCTGGATTGGATGTAGGGCGTGAGAGAAAAAAGAATCCAGGGTGACTTCAAGATTTTTGTTCTGAGCAACTGAATGAGTAGTGATACTATTTACTCATATGGTGAACACTGGAGAAAGAGCAGGCTTGGGACTTTGAATAATGCATAGAGCACATATAGCACAGCCACAGTAAACGAAACTCTGCTTAAATGAGCAGTTGCCTTGCAAACCTTGTTTTGACTGGTTTCTATGAAGGAAATTACCAGCATGACTCAAACACGGGTTCCTCGGCCAAGAGAGGCAGATGGTAGCTGTTTCTCAGGCACAGGTTTTGGGAAAGGGTTTCAATTTATTTTTTTGAATATAGTTTCCAGTTTCTTAGTTTATAAATATTTCTATCAAATAAGTGAACCGCACTTATTTTGTTTGTGTACATTCAATTTGTGTAGCCCTGGGTAAGGTTAGCCATTTAGGAAACAAATTGTAGGCTGCCCTAAACAAACAAATGAAAAAGCTCTTTTGAAGGAACATGAATATTGAAAATGGGACTTCATTTTGAGAAACTTGGGCTTTGGGTTAAGAGGTTGTATATATTTCCAAAAGACATGGTAATTCCTTCAATCAACAAATACTTGTTATTGTGTGCTAAACCCTACCTGTGGTGTAAAAAGGAAATGTTGAGTCTTAAAACACTAAAAAGGACCTCAGATTTCACTAAGTAGAAGGTCAGCAAAAACTAGGGAAACCCTCAATGAGATGGAGTGACACAGTAGCTGCTACAATGGATTAAAACATACCAATGATCATGAAGAGGGCACAGGACCAGACAACGTTTCGTTTTGTTATACATAAAGTCACCATGAGTTGCAACCGAATTCACAGCAACTAACAACATCCTGAGATATGATATTTTCTATTTATCTCAGTTTCTTTTCTGAAAAATTAGAATAACAATAGTATTTACATTACAGAGTTATTTTATCTATATTATTTAGTTATTCTGTTATTCAGCTAAAATGTTTTATGGCTTTGGTAGATATTACCAAATTATTTTCTAAATGTGCTATATTGATTTACTCTGGCGTGGATGGTGAATGTACAAATTATACCACACTTTTGGGGCATTAAATATTACCATTTTTAATTGTTAATTTAATAGATGTAAAAAAATCGCCATTATTCAGGTTGCATTTCTTTGACTATTAACAGTGTTTACGTATGTTTCTGTAATACATCTCATTTTATGAATTGTGTATTTGTGCACTTTATCTATCCATTGTAATCTTGATTTTTTCTTTTATGGATTTGTGTTTTTCTCATAAACCACTTTTTTGTTCTGGTTGAGTTTGTGTAAAATAATTCTCGAAGCTGTTGTTTCTAGTTTTGTTAAGTTTGAAATATCATATTACAAATTAAATTATTTCTATAGGAGACGGTCCTGACAGTAGTTATGTTTAGGGGATAATATTTTTCCAGAAAAAATATTTAAATTGATCAAAGAAATTGTACTTGCTTATAGGACCTATAATCTAAATATGCATCACCAAATCTTCTTGTGCTAATTTTTTAGTCAAGTTGACTCATTGTTGTTGAAATTTTCTGAAATTCATAGGTAAAATGAAATGCATCGGCAGCTATCTCGTGTAAATATTGCTTCAAAATAACATAAAACCATTTTAAGATCCACAGATATTTTAAAGAGCTGTTCATTCATGGTGGTGAATAATTAGTACTGAATTATAAAAGTCGTGCTTAGATATTATTTTTCTAAAAAAGAAATACTACTTTGAGTTAATATTCATATATATTTTTTAAAAACTGATTTTTTTCATTTGTCCCTCAAGTTAGACCTTTCTCCTTTGTCAGCTTCAAAGGTGTTATGGTAGCAATTAACTACCTCTTCACTTGTAAGAATACTAACCCTTTCCTAAAGCCTTGGATTTGAATGTTAATTAAGCAATTAGTCACACAGGGGACAATCACCAGATGACGCCTTCTGGTAGAGTTAAGTCAGCAGACAAGAGTGATAAATTCTATTAATACTGTGTTCGAATTTTTGAAAAATGGAACCAGTCTAAAATAAAAGCCAAAAACAACAATCACAAAATCAATATGAGGAACAGGAATTGGTATTTGGGGGGATTTCTTTAATTTTTATGGAAGTGTTGGCAAATACCATTGATAAAACCTAAACAGGAGCTGGGGTCATGCAAGTTTTTCCTGTGGAGATCATTTCTTAACCTGCTGATTGGAGCAAATCCTTCCAAATGAAGTACCGTATTAAAACCAAATTAGTGAGGTACAGATGGAAAGGCAAGCCCTTAGCATATGTTTGGATTTTGTGGATGAATGATTCATTCTAGTGTGTCCTATCTATTAATGAATTTCCCCTTCTTCATACAATTCGAACTATATATCCTAGCTCCAAAGCCCCTTTTGCTACTATTGATCACCTCCTATTTATTTACTAACCCCTTCCAATTCCACTCAGGAAGCCTAAACCCAGAAAAGGCTCTGGCACAATGGTTCTATCAAGCAGGTCTCCAGATACCTCATTTGTCAGGTTTATGGGTAAAGCCTTCAGATCTTCTAACTGTGTATAGTGAGACAGCCATCTACACACAAACAAAAAAGCAAAATAAAACAAGCCTTGCCCCATCCAGTCAATCCCAATTCATAGCAACCCTATAGGACAGAGTAGACCTACCCCGTAGGGTTTTCAAGGTTGTAATCTTTAAGGAAACAGATTGCCACATCTTTCTCCCACTGAATGGCTGATGAGTTCAACCACTGACCTTTTGTTCAGCCCCTCAGTGCTTAACTACTGAGCCACCAGGGCTCCTTACCCATCCAATACCTTTGTGCAAATTTGTAAAAGGTGCCAGCTTTTGTGATGTGAGGTTTCAAACCTTTGGGCACATGGCTTAGAGAGTAGAACCCAGATTTGCTGCTCTGGGCATAACCCACTTAGCCTTATGCAGTGGCCCCAGGTGAAAAGATGAGAAATAAACTTGGATGTGAACAATTTCCTCTCTTCTCCTGTTCTTGTGGAAAGTGGTGAGATCCACCGGATGCATCTTTTCCTTGAAAAAGATTTTTGTTTTCCTCCTACTCTCCCACACCTGAGAGATATAACACCCTTCCCTCCATAATAAAACCCATTGCCTTAGAGTTGATTCTGACTTATGGTGACCTGTGTGTCAGAGTAGAACTGTGCTCCATAAGGTTTTCAGTGACTGAGTTTTGGGGAAGTAGATCACCAGGCCTTTCTTCAAGCAGCCTCTGGGTGGCCTCAAGCCTCCACACTTTGGTTAGCAGTGGAGCATGTTCCCGTTTGCACCACCCAGGGGTGCCCACACCATAATAGTAGCTCTGTAATGTGGAATAGGTTGGAAAGTGGGAAGAAATGATATTGGGTATTTGACCCAATGCCTCTGGTTGCTTAACTAACACTTAAATTCAAGATTTTAGAGAGCTATTACCCCCTCTCTACCACCTGAGATAATTTCACTACCTTCTCTTCTCAACTCAGGATTGCCCTAAAGGACATCCTCTTGGTCCCAAGATATCTGTAGGCCCTGGATGGTTAAATGGAGTCCTCTTGTCCAGACTTTAAGGATTAAGAATTTTTAAATGAAGGTTACTGAGGTTCCGTCATTAACTCATTTTAACTCTCCAGGTTTGAAAATAAGATTTGTGGTAGAAACCTTGTCAATCCTTCTGTCCTACCTCTCGGGAATCTAACAGCAGATGAGGGCCGTATCCAGCAGAGTTTGCTAGATGGAACCCAATATATGAAAAACAAAAAGAAAAGCTCCAAAACAAGAAGGAAAAGAAAAGCAGAAAAAGGGAAATGTAACAGGCTGCAAAGACTAAGTCAGCCCAAACTAAAGATAAGGTGGCGGCTGAAGTCAGTGGTATTTCGGCAAAGAGCCCCAGGCCCCAAAAGGGAAAAACGTCCAGAGAGAAGAAGATCCATGGAGTAAAAGCCCAGCTTAAAGTGGGAGACGAATCTGAGGACAAAATTCCACTACTGGTGCCAATGGAAAAAACACCTAAGGAAAAAAAAAAGTAGAGATGCAAAAAGATCCCACAGTAAAGAAGTCTCCAAAAAAGAGTTCTGGTCCCTACACACCTGTTGGGAAGAAGAGAAAGTCTTCCCCAGCTCTGGAGACCCCTAAAGCTTCAGAGTCTGGGACCCTAGGTAAAAGCTCAGGGAAGAAGCCAAGAATCAAAGAAGAGGCAGAAAAAAAATGAAACTCTGCATCAGGGAAAAAAGACCTGAGAGAGACTCCGAAAAAGCCCAGGCCCGAGTTCTTCGCCGCTCCTAGTAAATCTGCCCGAAAAACACCCCAGACCCCCAAACAGCAGCCAAAGAAAAAAACCCAAAGTGCCGGAGTCGACCTGAAATCAGTGGCTCAACCAGAAAGAAATAACAGAGCTACCTGGAGCTTTAAAAAATATCCAGGCCCTGGCCACGGTTGAAAATTTCCCCAAAAGTGAGGCCTGCACTTAAATATTTTTAAAAACCACCACAGGTAATTCTGGGTGTGTTCTGGGTGTAACAACCTGTGTTTTGAAGTAAAATCTATTTTTTAATTGCTCTTCTGTGTCTTTGCTAATAGAATGGAGGGGGGGCCCTACAAAAAAAAAAAGCCCACACTACTTATATGTTTTATTTTTATGTATTGGTCAAAGAAATCCATAATACTTGATTATACTTGGCTAGGCAATAGGTCAAGCTCTGTGGGTAATAAAAAGATGGTTATGACATGGCCCTGATCGCAAGTACTTGGCAGAGAAAAGGCTGAGAAAGGTAAAATTACACAAAGGAATACAGTTTCAAGCACTTGATAAAATCAAAAGAGTTGAGCAACAACAGAATTAATCAACCATCCTTAAAGTAACTTGCTTCTGCCAGTACAGAAGCACCTTTCTCTTCTCTGGTTCTGATTTTTAGGAGGAATTCCACAGTGAGGCATACTGGGTCTCTATGTGACATAACCTTTTTTTTTAAAAATTTTTAAGGCAAATTCCCTAACGGTCACTTCCTTTATCTAGCTCATTAGCCCAGACTGCATGTACTAAACTGGATGTTTTTTAGGGGTCTAAGCCTCCCTTGTAACCTAGCGTCCAGTGCACTCCAGCTCACCAGAAAAGTTACTGTCTTTCTGAACCAAAAGTTTGAACATTGAATAAGCTTTGTGTTTCCAAAGATGAGGACAACAAAACTTCACATATGCAAATAGATGTGGCAGCAATAGGAGAAGGTGCCTAAAAACTTCCTATTGTGGTTATAAAGTCAACTACACTAGGCTAGACTAGAACAGAAGAGAAATAAACAGGGTAAAATAAAAATATTAGTAGAGCAGGGAAGTATTAATAATTTTTTTTTAATTTAAATATCTTACATAAACAAGATCCTGCCAAACTGGGAGTCTAGGTTGTGCATTTTTCTGCATTACACATGTTTATGTACAACGGTTCAGTTCAACAAACATTTATTAAGTGCAATACACCAGACACTGTACTAGACATTGGGCATGCAGGGATAAATACAATGTGGGTTTGAATGATTGAATGGGTTAATCAATGATAGGAACCTTTGAACCATAAAAGATGTGAAGGTTCTTGATGCACTTGAAGTTGAAGATAAGGGGAAAGAAATGATTTCACTAGTAATAGTAGATAATAATAGCATACTACACCCATAGACTACTTACTCTGTTCCAGATGCTGTTCTAAGAACTTTACATGTATTAACTCACCTAGACCTCAAAATAACCTGAGGTTGGATTATCTCCATTTTATAGATGAGGAAAATGACACATAGAGATAATGTGCTCTATGTCAAGCAGTGAGGTCCCTGGGTGGCGCAAACTGTTTGCACTTAACTACTAACCTAAAAGTTGGTGGTTCAAACCTACCCAGCAGTGCCTTGGAAGAAAGTGGAGATCTGCCTCCATAAAGATTACAGCCAAGAAAACCCTATGGAAGAGTTCTACTCTGCAACACATGGGGTTACGATGAATCAGAGTAGACTCAAAGGCAACAGATTTGGTGTTTGGGTTTTTAGGTCACACAGCTAGTAAGGGAAAGAGGCAATTGGAACTCTGTAGTAAGGCTCCAGAATCCACTCTGCTCATGTCATTCTTCTGCTCACATGAGAGTCAGAAAAGAGAAAGTGGTGAGGCTGTGTTCATATATTCCCTATCCTCTGCCACATCCCTCAAGCTGAGGCAGAAATCCTACTACTTTCCTCTAGAGAAGCAGTGGAACAGTGAATTTAGTTTTCCTTGATCATCAAATCTCTTCATCTTCACAGGGCCTTCGTATCACTTCATTTTATGAATAATGAGTGAGGAAGAGTTGGAGGCAAGTCCTGAAAGCCTCCCTTATTCTCTGGGTTCCCCTTGGAAGATGCTAACAAACTCCATTTCTCACAGCTACTTTTTGTTGACTGTCAGCTCATTTTTTCATTTGATTTCTGCATCCTTAACACGTTGCTGTGTTCCTGAGTTGGTAATCTATCTGAAAACTTCCAAAGGGCGGGGGGAGGAATCAGTCAGCCTCCATTTTCTGTGTCTTCAAAACCCAAATGTTTGGAAAAAAAGATTCACAGAGAACAAATAACAATGAAAATCTCAAATATATGAACCAGGAAAATGAAGTGTGAGTTTGGGAGGGCCGAGTATTATGCCCTGGGAGAATTCCACCAGGGTGAAGCCTGGACTTTTACATCTATGGGCCAATTATGCCTCCCTCTTTGCTTCTTCTCCTACACAGGTTCACCAAATACATGGCCCATAAATCAAACAGCTGTGGCATTCATTATTTTAAACTTCTACTGTTAAAGTGTTAAAAATACCTCCTCCTAAGGCTTACTGTAACACTTGAGCATCTGAGTAGGTGCATGACAGTGACTTGTGTTCTGTGATTTGAGGAAAGTTGGAAAGCCAACACCTCGGCCCCCATGCACCTAGGCTAAAAATACCTCTTTGACCTGGAAGATCTAATTTTCTCTGTCTCTTCCAAGGCTCTGTTGTGTCTAGTGAAGTCTTTCCTCCCCACTTAACAGGAGCAATTTCTTAATTTCTGAGCCAATACTAGGGAGGTTAAGAGGAAAATGGAGGTTGTTTTTGTTGTCGTTAGGTGCCCTAGAGCCAGTTCTGACTCATAGTGACCCTATGCACAAAAGAATGAAACACTGCCCGGTCCTGCACAATCCTCACAGTCATTGTTACAGTTAAGCCAATTGTTGCAGCCACTGTGTCAATTCCTCTCATTGAGGGTCTTCCTCTTTTTTGTTGACCCTCTACTTTACAAGCTTGATGTCCTTCTCCAGAAATGGATCCCTGCTGATAATATGTCCAAAGTTTCACCATCCTTGCTTATAAGGAGCATTCTGGTTGTACTTCTTCCAAGACAGATTTGTTCCTTCTTCTGGCAGTCCACAGTACATTGAACATTCTTCACCAACACCACAATTTAAAGGCGTCAATTCTTCTTTGATCTCCCTTATTCATTGTCCAGCTTTTGTACACATATGAGGCGATTGAAAATACCATAGCTTGGGACAGGCACAACTTAGACCTCAAAGAGACATCTTTGCTTTTGAACACTTTAAAGAAGTCTTTTGCAGCAGATTTTCCCAATGCAATGCATCTTTTGATTTCTTGACCACTCTTTCCATGGGTGTTGATTGTGGATCCAAGTAAAATGAAATCCTTGACAACTTCAATATTTTCTCTGTCTGTCATGATGTTGCTTATTGGTCCATTTGTGAGGATTTTCGCTTTCTTTATATTGAGGCGTAATCCATACTAAAGGCTGTGGTCTTTGATCTTCATCGGTAAGTGCTTCCAGTCCTCTTCACTTTCAGCAAGCAGGCTGTTAATGAGTCTTCCTCCAATGCTGATGCCCCATTCTTCTTCATGTACTCCAGCTTCTCAGGTTATTTGCTCAGCATACAGATTAAATAGGTATGGTGAAAGGAAACATGTACTTTAAACCAGGCACTATCCCCTTGTTCTGTTTGAATGACTGCCTCTTGACCTATGTAGAGGTTCCTCATGAACACAATTAAGTGTTCCAGAATTCCCATTCTTAGCAATGTTATCCATAATTTTTTTTATGATTGACACAGTCAAATGCCTTTGCAGAGTCAATAAAACACAGATAAACACCTTTCTGAGATTCTCTGCTTTCAGCTAGGATCCATCTGACATCAGCAGTGATATCCCTGGTCCCATGTTTTCTTCTAAATCAAGCTCAAATTTCTGGCAGTTCCCTGTCTACATACTGTTGCTGTCGCTTTTCAATGATCTTCAGCAAAATTTACTTGCATGTGATACTACTGATATTGTTCAATGATTTCCACATTTGGTTGAATCACCTTTCTTGGGAATAGGCATAAATATGGATATCTTCCAGTCAGTTGGCCAGATAGCTGTCTTCCAAATTTCTTTTTGTACTCTGATGGCTGGCATGTCGATGTGATACTGGAAGCTTTGCCACTGGTATTCCAAATATCAGTAGGGTCACCCTTGGTGGATAGGTTTCAGCAGAGCTTCCAGACTGACAGACTAGAAAGAAGGACGTGGCAGTCTACTGACAAAACTGGCCAGTAAGAACCTTATTAATAGCAGTGGAACATTGTCTGATATAGTGCCAGAAGATGAGCCCTTCAGGTTAGAAAACCAAAAACCCATTGCCCTCGACTTAATTATGACTCATACTGACCCTACAGGACAGAGTAGAACTGCCTCACAGGGTTTCCAAGGAGTGGCTGGTGGATCTCAACTGCAGACTTTTTGATTAGCAGCCGAGCTCTTAACCACTGCGCCAAAAGACCAGCAGTTCAAATCCACCAGCCACTCCCTGTAAACCCTGTGGGGAAATTTTACTCTGTCCTGTAGAGTCACTGTGAGTCAGAATTGAATTGATGGCAATGAGTCCTCAGGTTGTAAGGCAATCAAAATATGACTTTGGAAGAGCGGCCCTTCAAGGTAGAGTCAACCTTAATGATGTGGATGAAGTCAAGCGTTCAGAACCTTCATTTACTGATGTGGCATGAGTCAAAATGAGAAGAAACAGCTGTAAACACCCATTAATAATCAGGACATGGAATATACAAAGTATGAGTCTACAAAAATTAGAAGTCATCAAAAATGAAATGCATAAACATCGATATCCTAGGAATTAGTGAGCTGAAATGGACTGGTATTGGCAATATTGAATCAGGCAATCATATAATCTACTATGTCAGGAATGAGAAATTGAAGAGGAATGGCATTGCATTCATTGTCAAAAAGAACATTTCAAGATCTATCCTTAAATACAATTCTGTCAGTGATAGGATAATATCCATATGCCCACAAGGTATGCCAGTTAATATGACTATTATTTAAATTTATACACAAACCACTAAGGCCAAAGATGAAGAAATTGAAGATTTTTACCAACTCCTCCATCTGAAATTGATCAAACATGCAATCAAGATGCATTGATAATTACTGGTGATTGGAATGTGAAAGTTGGAAACCAAGAAGAAGGATTGGTAGTTGGAAAACATGGCCTTGGTGGTAGAAACAACATTGAAGATTGCATGAGAGAGTTTTGCAAGACCAATGACTTCACTGCAAATATCTTTTTTCAACAACATAAACATCAACTAAACATGTGCACCTTGCAAGATGGAATACACAGGAATCAAATCAACTACATCTGTGGAAAGAGACTATGGGAAAGCTCAATATCACCAGTCAGAACAAGGCCAGGGGCCAACTGTGGAACAGACCATCAACTGCCCATACACAAGTTCAAGTTGAAGCTGAAGAAAATTAGAATAAGTCCACGAGACCCAAAGTCTGACCTTGAGTATATTCCATCTGAATTTAGAGACCATCTCAAGAACAGATTTGACACACTGAAGACTAATTACTGAAGACCAGATGAGTTGTGGAATGACATCAAGGACATCATACATGAAGAAAGCAAGAGGTCATTAAAAAGACAGGAAAGAAAGACCAAAATGGATTTCAGAAGAGACTCTGAAAGTTGCTCTTGAACATAGAGTAGCTAAAGCCAAAAGAAGAAATGATGACACAAACAAGCTGAAGATAAGATTTAATTAAATGTGTGAAGACCTGGGGATAGAAAGCCAAAGGGGAAGAACATGCTCGGCATTTCTCAAGCTGAAAGAACTGAAATAAAAATTCAAGCCTCAAGTTGCAAACTGAAGGATTCCAAGGGGCAAATATTAAACAACGCAGGAAGCATCAAAGAAGATTGAAAGAATACACAGAGTCCCTGTACCAAAAATAATTGGCCAGCATTCAACCATTTCAGGAGGTAGCATATGATTAAGAACCGATGGTACTGAAGGAAGAAGTCCAAGCTGCATTGAAGGCATTGGCAAAAAACAAGGCCCCAGGAATTAACAGAACATCAGTTGAGATGTTTCAACAAATGGATGCAGCCCTGGAGGTGCTTATCCATTTATTTCAAGAAATTTGGAAGACAGCTACCTGGGCAAACAACTGGAAGAAATACATATTTGTTCCCATTCCAAAGAAAGGTGATCCAATGAATGCAGAAATTATTGAACAATACCATTAATATAACACACATGTAAAATTTTGCTGAAGATATTTCAAGAGCAGTTACAGCAGTACATTGACAAGTAAATGCCAGAAACTCAAGCCAGATTCAGAAGGAGATGTGGAACAAGGGATATCATTGCTGATGTCAGATGGACCTTGGCTGAGAGCAGAGAATACTAGAAAAATATCTACCTATGTTTTATTAACTATGAAAAGTCATTCAGCTGTGAGAATCATAACAAATTATGGATAACATTGCAAAGAATGAGAATTCCAGAACACTTAATCGTGCTCATGAGGAACCTGTACACAGACCAAGAGGCAGTCATTTGAACAGAATAAGGGGATACTGGGTGGTTTAAAGTTAAGAAAGGTGTGCCTCAGGGTTGTATCATTTCACCATACTTATTCAAACTGTATGCTGAGCAAATAATCCAAGAAGCTGGATATATATGAAGAATAATGTGGGGTTACTATTAGAGGGAGACTCCTTAACAACCTGAGTTATGCAGATGATACGACCTTGCTTGCTGAAAGTGAAGAGGACTTGAAACACTTACCAATGAAGATCAAAGACCATAGTCTTCAATGTAGATTACACCTCAACACACAAAAAAAACAAAAATCCTCACAAATGGACCAATAAGCAGCATCATGACAAACAGAGAAAATATTGAAGTTGTCAAGGATTTCATTTAACTTGGATCCATAATCAACACCCATGGAAGCAGCAGTCAAGAAAATCAAATGATGCATCACATGGCAAATCTGCTCCAAAAGGACTCTTGAAAGTGTTAAAAAGCAAAGACGTCACTTTAAGGACTAAGGTGCACCTGACCAAAGCCATGATGTTTTCAATCACCTCATATGCATGTGAAAGCTGGACAATGAACAAGGAAGACCGATGAAGAATTGATGGCTTTGACTTATGGTGTTGTTGAAGAATATTGAATACACCATGGACTGCCAGAAGAAGGAACAATCTGTCTTTGTTCAACGATTGTGAGCCGACTCAATGGCACCTAACAACAACCCTTTTTACAGATGAGAAAAAAGAGGAAACAGTAAGCAGTGTCAGTAGCTGATGGGACTAAGAAATAAGTCATCATTAGGATGACCATACATCCTGGTTTTACTAGAGACAGCCCCAGAGTACACTTATTTTCTTCATATTATTATTAATAGCCTTCTTTTCACTGTCAAATGTGAGTTATATGATCACCCTAGTCATCACCTTTCTTTGAATTAGAATCCTGTGGCCCCAGCTTTTCTGCTCAGTTTTCATTCTCTCGTACCTTTTTTACCGTCTTCCTAGAGTCTAATTTGTTTTCATCTAGACTGGAGATTTCATTAAAAAATGGTGTAGGGCCTAGATGCCTCTGTGAACACTAATTTGTGGTTTCTCCTAACACTGGATTGGCCAGCTTTAAACCTTAGCTTTGGCTAGTTGTCCCTCCAAAGCTTCTGCCAGTTAACCTGTCTAGTATTCAAACCTTCTGTAGAATTAGGGACTTGACTTTAACTACTTAGACTTCTAGTAATCCCAATCAAGTCTCTGACCAAACTATGGGGAGATGGACTGTAATTAGCATCCTGTTGCCACTGAACAGTTTGGGGAACATTTCCCATTTGCACAAGACCATTGATGCTTTGGGCTGCAGTCTGATTTAGTGCCACTTCCTATCCTTAAATTTAAAAAAACAAAACAAAACAGGGAGAAGGGTAAGCATGAAGATATAACAGCAACGCTGGAGGAAAAGCAGATTTCCTATGTGTCAATATGATGATTTCAAGTGATGTGACTAAGAAAACATTAAGGAGATCTTGGGCTGCCTTAAAACAATTATACATCCTAAGTAAGGGATGTTACATACCTATTCTCTATTCTGTTTATCAAAACAAACCTGGGAATCTCTCTTCTTTCAGGGAGAAGAGCTCTTTGGTCAGCAGAGGATCAAACCTTTGACATATGCAGAATTTTTCAATCATTCGAGAACTGTTTATTGAGGACCTAGTATGTACTAGGCACTGTGCCAGTGCTTGAGATACAGAATTCTCTCCCTGTAGAACATAGAACCTAGAGGGGGACACAGGCATTTATCTGGTAATCACACAGATAGAAAATTACAGACCATAATAAGAACAATGGAAACCCTGGTCACATAGTGGTTAAGTGCTATGGCTGCTAACCAAAAGGTTGGCAGTTTGAATCCACTAGGCGCTCCTTGGAAACCCTATGGGGCAGTTCTACTCTGTTCTATAGGGTCTCTATAAGTCAGAATCGACTCAACGGCACTGAGTTTGGTTTTAGTTTAATAAAAGCAATGAAGAATATTTACAGTGATTTTTAATAGGGTATGACAGGGGGCCCTGTGGGCAAATCGTGAGATAGTTTCTCTGAGGAACTGACAGTTAAGCTGTACTCTGAAGGGCAAGTAACAGTTAACCGGATAAATGTTGAGGAAGCATTCCAGGCTGGGAAACAGAGTGTACTAATGTTATGAATAAGAAAGGAGGAGTCCACTAGCACAACTAGAAGAAAGTTGAGCCAAGGAAGTCAAATGTTTAGTCTAGAGAAAAGCACATTCCAACAGTGGGAAGAGAGTGGGGTAAAGGTGGGCAGGGCGAGAGTTTTCCAGAAAATCAGTTCAGTGGAGGAGATAGTAGCCTGATACAGTTCTGTTGGATAGAAGCTACAGAAAGGCATTTTAATTTGAAATAAACATGTGGTTCCTGAGGCAGTGCTTTGAAGGCAGTGAGCTTCAGTTACAGAGATATTTAAGTGTAGGCTGAATCACAACTTGGTTATGATTTCACAGAGATCGTTCAAGGGTGTTAGACCTGATGAATATTCAAGTCCATCTCAAAAGGAATTTCTGTGAAACACTTTCAATTAAAAACAACAACAACAAAACAATGAAAACCAAGCTGTCGTCAGAGGCAAACATTTATGATGGAAAATATTGAAAACTCCCCAAAGGACAAAGCAAAGTCTTGGATTCCTTTCTGATAAAGTGATTGCAAGCCTTTAGGAAATTTCAGTTCTGGCTAGAATTGGAGATAGTCCTGGGAATATAGCATTTACAATTTAAGAAAGCTGTTTTTTAATTTGGACATAAGAATTTCTAATGCAGGTCTATTTTCATAAGACCATTCTTTTCTGCTAATGCTTTTCCCTTTGTATTTGTACCTTGGAAATGTCTGGAATTTCTAGAATTTTCCTTGATTGTGAATGGTATGAGGATAAAACCTCCCTTGCTAGACTGCTTACTTAATCATTTCTGTAGAGAATGCAAAATTCTTTTTCTTCTTCCAAATATAAGAAGGAAAAGAAAAAAATAATCTTTATTCTCAAGTATAATAGTGTTTTTCTCTTTGTTTTATTTATAAACTAAAATTGATAAGAAATATATCTTAATCAGAGGTTACAGACAATTACAAAGCACCTTCTCTTTTTATGGATATGTGTTTCAGCTAGCCCCATGCAAAAGTCTTGTGTACTTCATAGAATCCCATAAAAATTTGTGCAAGCCATACATTGGGTTTTACAGAAACATGACACTTCTTAACTGCCTATTAGCCACGTGCACACACACACACACACAGTAGGCTGAGCACAAACCTAGCTTATAATTTCCTTGTTCATTAAAGGCCCAATCACCTCACAACAGCTGAGGGATCTTTTCCTCCTGACTTTTGCATCATAAGAATGCAGGCTTAGATTCTGTTGAAAAACAAGAGCAATTCTATAGTCCCTTTTCCATGTCAATGTTTTTCATCTATATATATATATTTTTTCTATATCTCTTTTACTGAGAAAATTCACATAGAAGCCTCAGGTAATTGGAATTCTCTAGCCCTTCTCAATAAATATGCTGTAACATCCAAGGCCCTAAAGATGACCTCCAGTGACTTGACCCTGTCCTATAAACCTGCATTCACTTCAAGCTCTAGGTAAAAGGCAAACTTACATTTAATAAGTAAATCTTTTTGCAAATTATCTATTATATTTCCAGCATTAAACTAGGTACTGAGGATACAAAAAGGAATGCAATTTTGCTGTTCTCAGGTAGCTTACAATAGGGGAGACTGGCAAGCACACAAATAATTCAGTAGTACACAAAAATTAATCCTAGTAGATGTATGAACAATGTACATGCCAGGGGTTCTTAATTCTTTTTGGGTCATTGACCCATTTGAGAACTTGATGGACTTGGTATTAGTTATCTGTTGTTACATAAGCAATATTTGTCTAAATGTTTATCAGCTTAGAGCAAACATTTATTTTCTCTTGCAATTACTGAAGGTCAGGAATTTCGAAGTGGATTAGCTGGGTGGTTCTGGTTCAGAGTCTCTCATGAAGTTACAGTCAAGCCATCAGCTGGGGCTGCCATCATCTGAAAGCTTGACTGGGGCTGGAAGATAAGCTTTCAAGATGGCTCACTCATGGCTATTGGCAGAGGCCTTTGTTCCCTACTGGTGATGGAAGAAAACCTCAATCCCCTGCCAGAAGGGGCATTTCTGCTCATAACATGGGAGTTTGCTCCCCTCAAAGAGAGTGATTCATAAAAAAGACAGAGGAGGAAACCATAATGCTTTTTATGTCCTAGCATCAGAAAAGACATCCATCACTTATGCAATATCCTAATGGTCATACAGACCAGCCTTGATAAAATGTGGAAGGAGACTACACAAGAGTATGAATATCAGCAGGCAGGGATCATTGGGTGCCGTCTTGAGAGCTGACTACCACATTCTCCACAGAACTGGTTCCTGGAAAAATGCACCAAACCCTACTTTAAGAAGCCCTGTGATGATAGAGGACAAAATATATAACTGTTCAAGAGAAACACAGAAAGTTTTTGCAAAGGAGATGCATTTAATCTCAGCTTTGTAAATAAAATAGTAATTCAGTCTGGAAGGGGTAGACAAGTGGGCAATTCCAGGCAGGAAAAGCACACGCACATAAAAACAAAACAAAACAAAAATCCTGTATTTTGGAAACCACAAGTAGACCACTATGGCTAAAGAGTGAGAAATGTAGGCCTGGACCAAACCACAGACATCTCTAAAATCCATGCTTAGGCAGCTGACTTTTATTTTTCACTGTGGAAAACCGGTGAAGTAATGCAAGGACCTAATTTATATAACCCAACAAATATTTTAGAAAGATTGTTCTGTCCATAATGTAGATATCTTAGTTTCTAGTATTGCTGTGACAGGAATACCATAAATGGGTAGCTTTAAAGACCACAGGCTTATCTTCTTTCCGATCTGGAGGCTAAAATTCCTAATGAAAGTCAAAATCCTGTCATGTTGATTCTTTCCTTGCAGGTAATCCCGGCTGTTCCTCAGTTCTTAGGACTATACAAAACACTTACATGCCATCTGTCTTCCCCCATGTATGTGTATCATCTCTGTCTAATCTGCTTTTTTTATAACTCAGAAGGAATTAGATTTGAAACCTACTCTACTGAGACATGATCTAATTAACATAGCAAAGAAAACTCTATCTCCAAACAGGATTACATCCACAGGTATAGGGGTTAGGATTCCAAAGTATTTGTGTTTGTTTTTTTTTGGGAGGGGGGATGGGGCACAATTTAATCAATAACATTATAGATGTGAAGCAGAGAGATCAGTGGAGAAGCTATTACATCAATACTGAGTAAAGAAAAAATAATGATGCAAACTGAGGCCATGAATAGTGAGAATGAGAAGGAGAGGTCATTCCAAGAGATTTCTAGGAAGTAAAATGGTTGTTGTTGGTGGTTATTTGTTGTTGTGGTTTGCTCTCCAGTTGATTTCAACTCATAGGGACCCTATAGGATGTAATATTCATGGAGCAGATCTCCAGGTGTGAACCGCTGACCTTTTGATTAGCAGCCAAGTGCTTAACTATTGCATCACCAAACCAAAAAAACCAAACACATTGCCATAGAGTTGATTCTGACTCATAGTGACCCTAGAACTGCCCTATAGGGTTTCCAAGAAGCAGCTGGTGGATTTGAACTGCTGACCTTGTGGTTAGCAGCCAAACACTTAACCATTGTGCTACCAAGGCTCCATTGCACCAGCAGGGCTCCAAGGAGCAACTGGTGGATTTGAACTGCCGACCTTTTGGTTAGCAGCCATAGCTTTTAACCACTATGCCGTCAGGGTTTCTGATATAATGTATAGTAATTGGAAATCAATTTGATGTGGGAGATGAAAGAAAATACGGCATGAATGAAGCTTAGGAGTTTTGGTTTGGGCAATTTGGGAAGTTAGAATAGGTTCTAACTGGGAAAATGATAAAGTATAAATATGTTTGAAATATCTTTGGGACAAGAAAGTAATATATCTCATAAGTATTTTCCAAAACATGTTCACAAAAACTAGTCATGTGAGAACTTCAAAAAAATAGGGCTCAATGATTAAATAGGTTTAGGAAATATTGTGAATGTTATTTCCTATGGAGATTTACAATGCACATCAGTATATTAAAGGTCAAAGTCCCCCCTCCCCCATAAATAGATCCATATATTTTCAATACAAGTTTTCCCAAACTTATTTGACAATGGAAACTTCTTTTCGCTGAACACCTATTAACAAATTGCAAATCTAGCATTTTGGGTAATGATTTACAGTTTATAACAATTTACCACTTATCCAACTCACATTAATCATAATGAAGTCTTCAGGAATGAATTTTGATTTGAACTTACGACAAAAATGCTTATTTTTATTCTTTCCTTTTTGCTCTTTCAGTATTTGCAGTTCCATCTATTGGAACTAACCAACAATAAGATTTTTTAACCACACAATAAAATTTTGCACCTTGGAAGGAAAAAAAAAAAGTGTCCTAGCTGAAAAATTGACCAAGCTTTTAGTCTGAAACAATAGCTACCTGTTGTAATATAATAAATGTTTGCCCCAAAGTGCTGCCCATGATGAGATTTTGGAATGGAAAAGGCATCATGGCCCTTGCTGATAAATGGTGTTTCAGTCAGTGTTCTTCAAGTAAGAGCTGCTTGCAACAGCCTGCCAACAGGATGGCTGCATGTCCTCACTGGGTTCTGAATCCCCATCTGTAAGCTGAGGACAATTTTTAATGAGGTTGACTGCAGAGCTGGAAATCCACAATGGTTCTCAAATCTAAACAGAAGGTTTTTCTTCACTTGGAAACAAATGGAGACACTGAAGACTACCCAAGGGAAAATAATTTGTTTCCAGCATATAGACATTTTTAAGCTGTCCAAGAATTTCAAATTGTAAACCCAAATAGCCTTGTGTGTTACTTGGAGTCCCAGAAGGGTTAAATATCTAATTAGAGAAACAATAGGTGTGGTAGCTCAGAGTACAGCTCAATAGGAATGTTTGACCTGGGTGAATCCTGACTTTGCTCTTTATTGCTATGAAACTTGGTAAGTTACTTAAATTGTTGTGCTTGTTTTCCCATTTAGAAACTGGAAGTAATATTGCCTAGCTCTATTAAAAGGATGACTCATTTAAGCCTTCAATTAATATGAGCTATAATTATTAACAGAACAAGGCAGTTCCTACATAAGATCCCGGGAGGCATTGGTGGTTCAGTGGTAGAATCCTCACCTTCCATGCAGAAGACCGTGGTTTGATTTCTGGCCAATGCACTTCACGCACAGCCATCACCGGTCTCTCCGTGGAGGCTTGTGTGTTGCTATGATGTTGAATAGGCATCAGGGGTGCTTCTAAACTAAGACAGACTAGGAAGAAGGCCTGGCAATCTACTGCCAATGAAAACCCTATAGATCACAATGGTCTGATCCTCTACAACTGACCATGGGAATGGCCAGGACTGGACAGCATCTCATTTTGTTGTACATGGGGATCAACTCCATAGGCAGCTAACAACAACCAACATATGATCTGGGTCACACTAATAAAAACAAAATTATATAGATTTCTCGGCAGTAATAAAATAGTGACAATATCTTCTATTGGAACAGTATTTTAGAGTATGAAAGCACTTCCACATCCCTCAGCCCTTCTGATAATAAAAGCATACTTTTCAGGGGAGAATTGTGTTAGTGAAGCTGGGTCCAGTCGCTGGTGGGAAACGGGTAAGCATAGTGAGCCAGGCAAGCTCAGGACCGAAGCCATTAGTGAAAAATAACAGATGGTGTCTCATTTTTGCTATAGGCAAAGAGCCAAATGACATGACTAAATAGAAAGACAGCCCCATAGGACTGCATTTGGACTCCTACTGAGCACAGAGCCTGAAAGGGAGGGACATTTTTAATAACCTTTCTTTGACAAGCTTAAAGCCATTTAATGCCTAAACCTGTCATACACATCCAGCCAGGAGAATAGGCCTCCAGAGAAATCCCCACAGCACACAGTCTCACCTCCCCTTGTAGAAATTAAAATTGCATGCACACATAAAAATAAATAAATAAATAAATAAATAAGAACATTATGTACCAAGGTCAGCAAATGCAGACTTTCCATTTAAATAAAACAATCAATGCCCTGATCAGTGGTAACCTTCTAAACCTGATTTCCAGTCGGAATTGGTTGAATGTTAGGTTTTTGTACATCGTTATTCAAATAATACAATAAAGGGCTCATGCCTGCTTGAGCTGCAATTTTAATTCAGTGTAATTAGAAGGGAATGCTTTATAAATGATGAATGCCTGCACCAAAAAAAGAAAGAAAAAGAAACAAAGAAAATGAACTCATAATTCTTCATATACGGGGTTTCACTTTTTCATCTAGCCAAATGAAACAAGGAAATGATTGCCTCTTTTTTTTTTTTAACTTCTGAAGTAAATGGAAAAAAAATCAGTAATCGATGTGATTAAAAATTGTTATTATTCTGTCTATTGTTATAATATTCAGCAGAGGCGAAGCAATTATTCTGCAAAAAAACATTCACTATGGAAAATTTATCTAATAAATTGTATTTGTTTTCCAATGAGTCAGCTAGTAAGAGCATTAGTGTGGACATGAATTTGATTTTCCCTGGAGTCCATGGCTTCATCTTGTCCCAGCTGTTTCATTTTCCTCTCATCACTAAATCGTTTTATTATAATAACTCTCCATGCCTTACTTTTCTATAGCTTTATATGAGCACAAAACACATTGGAGTTATCTTCATGCTGAGCAATAGTTTTAAGGCTTTCATTTAAATCCCAACTTAAATGTACATGTGGTGGGGAGGAAGGCAGATATAAAATTATATATACATACATATGTATGTGTGTGTATATATAAATATATACAAACCATTGCCATCGAGTCAATTCCAACTCATAGCAACCCTGTAGGACGGAGTAGAATTGCCTCATACGATTTCCAAGGACTGCCTGGTGGATTCAAACTGCTAACCTTTTGGTTAGCAGCCCTACTATGTATACATATATATATTAGATTTACTATAGACTTACTTCAAAAGCTGTTAAAAAAAGATTTGAAAAATATTTCATTTTATTATTACTTAGCTATATTATGTGAAAAAAGCCAATTTACAGGGGCTGCAAGGGAGAAAAAATGCCTTAGTAACAAAAGTTATAATAATGTCTGTTTAGTTCTACAGATTAGTGGAATTAAACAGAAATGAAACAGTTATACTTTTTGCTGTTTCTAAAAACATCCTGTATATATTGATGCATATTTTCCATTTTGAATCTCTCATGACAATAACATGATTTCAAACTTGACGTGTATGCTTCCTTGTAAATTCAACAAGAATTCCATGAAGGAGGAATTTTTCTTCTTTACCACTATATTTCCATGGTGCCTCATGTGTGGTATGTGTAGGAAGAATATTTGTTGATATGTAATGTAATTAGTGGCAAGACTTGGATAAAACTATATAAGCACAGTGAAACAAACTGAAGCAAATTGGAACACACAATTTCTCCAGGTCATACCAGAATAAGTTTGTAGTTGAAAAGTGTGGGTCCCAATGATGGCAAGAAAAAAATATTCAAGCCCGATATCTCACAAATCAAATTCCCTGAAACCCTAGCCTTCTACACTTTTATTCCTCTTTTCCTTTCACTTTCACGCTCCTGGACAACCCAGGACATTTATGGTGTCCCGATACCTCCCTGATATCACAGTATCTATGCTCTTACTTTGAGAGAGCCAGATGTTCACTCAATTGAGTTGTGAGCACCCCTGGTTGGAGGAACATGGTAAATGCTGAAGAAAGGAGTGGTGAACAAATTCTTGTGTCGTCAGAAATACAAATTTTATTTAAAAATTCATTTATTTGCATTGTAAATCCTGGAAAAGTAATTGTTAAGGAGCTCGCAACCAAACTGGGTTAAATATACCAGGCTAATTTTTTTGAACGTCAGTGTAAACATTACCACATCATCTTAAAACTGCTGTTCCAGGAAGATGCAATGACACATCCCATTCCAAGGGGCTTCTAGACAGACATACATGCCCTTTAATACTGAGCCTAACCCATTGCCATTGAGTCGATTTTGACTCATAAAGAGTCTAGAGGGTGGTTTTCTCCATATCAACTTTCTCTGTAACCTGCTCAGCACTAAGAATTATTTTATTAAAGGTAATATAAATAAATACTAAATGTTCCTTCTTCTTCAAATTTTCTTTCTCGTGCCTTTTCTGATATCCTAGCTACCCTCAGCTGTCCCATAGGAGGGAGATGTGGCAGTCTGCTTTCCTATAGAGTGCAGCCTTGGAAACCCTTTTGGGCAGTTCTAATCTGTCCTACAGGGTTGCTATGAGTCGGAATCTACTTGGCAGTAATGGGCTTTTTAGTTACCCTCAAGGCTCTCTTCAATCCTTTATGTTAAAATACACTTTTCCTTATGGGCCTCATAGTATTTAAATATATTATTTATAATGGTTTAACATGAATTACAGTAATGCTTTCTCTCCCACTGTTTTAATCTTTGTATTTCTTAGTTTCTCCTAGTGCTTAACAGTAGTGCCTAATAAAGGTGGGTTTACCAAGAGTTCAAAATAAACCACAGTGTTCTGACTCAGTGTCCATTGTCTTTTCTCACCTATGGAGGGACTTAGGAATAATATCTCTGCAACACACCCCTCCAGTGTCTGCTTAACATATATCAGGACTTTAGATCAATTTTCCACATTCATTCCATACACCACATGTAACAGCATTTACCATGACTGATAAAACACAAATTACTCAGGAAACAGTACTTATCTTCTGACTCTTGCTGCAGGTTCCTGTGAAGAAGAGCTCGAGTCCTTTTGACAGGCTTGGATTAAAACCGAAGTGACACCTGCACATAATAATGCAAAAAAAATTAATTATAATAAAACCTTATGTACATGTGTATTGCTTAACAATTACAAAATCAAGTCATATCTAATCTTTACCATAATTCTTTACAATAACGTCTTTCATTTAATCACTAAATATGTAATGAGGCCTCGCTCTGTGTCAGGTACTGTATCAAGTGCTAGGAATACAAGAATGAATCAGAAAGAGAAATCTTCTGTTCTCACAGAGTTTATGATCCAGTAGGGGAACAGGGGGTGCGGATGAATTAACAAACTGCTGTGAGTTTGGAATCACAGAGTGCTAAAGAAGTAGATCTCAAGGCCCTTAATGCAAAAAAGACTATTTATACTCATTTTTCTGAAGATGAAACCCTGATAAAGAATAGTTCATTTCTGTTACAATTTTGGTTAATTAGTGTCAGTTTTAAATAGGTCTGGCATTTTAAGTACCTCTCTGTATGTCTCCCAGAATCTGATGTTAGAAAGTGGAGAATCTCAGCTCGTATTGATGATTACCTAAAATAATACGTATACAGCACTTCGATTAGTGCTGGAAACACAGCGAATGTTGCTTTTGTGGTCTTCTAGTTGCCAGACACTCTCCCAGGTCCAGTGGTGTGGCATTTTTATTTAATCCAACGACTACATAAGGTGAACACTATCATCATCATCATTTTAAGGATTAGAATACCAAGGCTCACAGAATTCAAGTAACTTACCTAAAATCACCAAGGGACTTTAACGGTCCAGACAAGACCTGCAAGATCTAAAATTTTGTCAGACTGAATCCCAAGTACTTACTTGCTGTTCTCATTGTACCTGCTGCCCTCACTATTTGCTCGGTACTTAGCATAGCCTAGTTATTCTTAGATATTTACTTTTTTTCTATCTCAATGTTTTTAGTGGTCTCTGGACATATTTCTATACGTGTCATGTTTTCCTTTTACATATCTCCCTTCTCAATACCCTATCTAGATATACTCGATATATTCTCTCTAAAAATCCTTTCATTATTTTCTAATCCCATTGTATTTATATACCACATTTTGCTTATCCATCTATCTGCTGAAGAACACTTGGGTTATTTCCACATTTCGGCTATTGTAAATAATGCTTCGATGAACATTGGTATACATGTATCTGTTTGAGTCCCTACTTTCAAGTCTCTTGGGTATATACCTACAAGTGCAACTCCTGGGTCATATGGAATTCTGTGTTTAACTTTCTAAGGAACCATCAAGCTGTTTTCTATAATAGCTACACCATTTTTTTTTTTGTTTAAATGCCTACCAGCAATGCATCAGGGTTCCAATATATCTACGTCCTTGCTAATGCTTGCTGGTTTCCATTTTTCTAATAAAAATCATCCTAATAGGTGTGAGGTGTAATATCCATCTTTTTTCTTTTTATTGTGCTTTAAGTGAAAATTTACAATTCAAATCAGTTTCTCTTACAAACACTTATACACACATTCTTATGTGACCCTAGTTGCTCTCCCTACAATGTGACAGCACACTCCTTCTCTCCACCCTGTAGTTCCTGTGTCCATTCAGCCAGCTCCTGTCCCCCTCTGCTTTCTCATCTCACCTCCAGACAGGAGCTGCCCACATAGTCTCATGTGTCTACTTGAGCTAAAAAGCACATTCCTCGCCAGTATCATTTTATATTTTAGAGTCCAGTCTAATCCAAGTCTGAAGAGTTGGCTTCGGGAATGGTTTTAGTTTTGGGCAAACAGAGAGTCCTGGGGCCATGACCTCTGGGGTTCCTCCAGTCTCAGTCAGACTGTTAAGTGTTGTCTTTGTACTAGAATTTGAGGTCTGCATCTCACTTTTTTCCCACTCCATCAGGGACTTTCTGTTGTGTTCCTTGTCAGAGCAGTCATTGGTGGTAGTCAGGCACAATCTAGTTCTTCTGGTCTCAGGCTGATGGAGTTTCTGGCTTAAGTGGCCCTTTCTGTCTCTTGGGCTCATATTTTCCTTGTGTCTTTGGTGGTCTTCAATTTCCTTTGCTCCAGGTGAGTTGAGACCAATTGATGCATCTTAGATGGCCACTTCCTAGCTTTTAAGACCCCAGAAACCACTCACCAAAGTGGGATGCGGAATGTTTTCTTAATACACTTTGTTATGCCAATTGACCCAGATGTCCCCTGAAACCGTGGTCCCCAGACTCCCGCCCCTGCTACTCTGTCCCTCGAAGTGTTTGGTTTTATTCAGGAAACTTCTTAGCTTTTGGTTTACTCCAGTTGTGCTGACTTCCCTGTATTATGTGTTGTCCTTCCCTTCACGTAAAATAATTCTTGTCTACTATCTAATTAGTGGATACCGCTCTCCCTCCCTTCCCACCCATGTAACCATCAAAGAATGTTCCCTTCTGTGTTTAAACCTTTTCTTGTGTTCTTATAATAGTGGTCTCATACAATATTTTCCCTGTTGTGACTGACGAATTTCACTCAGGATAATGCCTTCCAGATTCCTCCATGTTATGAGATGTTTCACAGATTCATTTGTTCTTTATTGTTTCATAGTATTCCGTTGTGTCAATATACCATAGTTTGTTTATCCATTCATCTGTTGGTGGGCACCTTGATTGTTTCCATCTTTTTGCTATTGTAAACAGTGGTACAATGAACATGTGTGTGCACGTATCTATTCATGTGAAGGCTCTTATTTCTCTAGGATATATTTCAAGGAGTGGGATTGCTGGATGGTATGGTAGTTCTATTTCTAGCTTTTGAAGGAAGTGCCAAATCGATTTCCAAAGTGGTTGTACCATTTTATGTTCCCATCAGCAGTGTATAAGTGTTCCAGTCTCTCTACAACCTCTCCAACATTTATTATTTGTGTGTTTTGGATTAATGCTAACCTTGTTGAGGTGAGACGGTATCTCATTGTAGTTTTGATTTGCGTTTGTTTTTTTTTTAATAGCTAATGACCGTGAACATTTCCTCATGTATCTGTTAGCCATCTGAATGTCTTCTCTGATGAAGTGCCTGTTCATACCTTTTGCCCATTTTTTAATTGGGTTATTTGTTTTTTTGTTGTTGAGGTTTTGCAGTATCTTGTAGATTTTAGAGATTAGACACTGATTGGATTTGCCATAACCAAAATTTTTTTCCCAGTCTATAAGTTGTCTTTTTACTCTTTTAGTATAAATAAGTGTTTACTTATTTGATGAGCATAAGTATTTAATTTTTAGGAGCTCCCAGTTATCTAGTTTCTCTTCTGGTGCTTGTGCATTGTTAGTAATGTTTTGTATAGTGTTTATGCCATGTATTAGGGCTCCTAGCATTGTCCCTATTTTTTCTTCCATGATCTTTATTGTTTTAGATTTTATATTTAGGTCTTAGATCCATTTCGAGTTAGTTTTTGTGAATGGTGTGAGGAATGGGTCTTGTTTCATGTTTTTGCAGATGGATATCCAGTTATGCCAGCACCAGTTGTTAAAGAGACTGTCTTTTCCCCCATTTAATGGACTTTGGACCTTTGTCAAATATCAGCTGCTCATAGGTGGATATATTTATATCTGGATTCTCAATTCTGTTCCATTGGTCTATGTATCTGTTGTGGTGCAAGTACCAGGCTGTTTTGACTACTGTTGTGGTATAATAAGTTCTAAAATCAGGTAGCGTGAAGCCTCCCACTTTGTTCTTTTTCAGTAATCCTTTACTTATCTGGGTGCTCTTCCCCTTCCATATGAAGTTGGTGATGTGTTTGTCCATCTCATTAAAAAATGTCATTGGAATTTGGATTGGGATTGTATTGTATCTATAGATGGCTTTGGGTAGAATAGACATTTTCACAATGTTGAGTCTTCCTACCTGTGAGCAAGGTAGTAACATTTCTCTTTTGATGTTGATTCTGTAACCTTTTACCTTTGGCTAATGTTAAGATACATTTGGTAACCAGAGTTCTATAGGAACCTAAGGGAATAGCATACGAGTTAATAGGACAATTTTTGGATTTAGGTCAATAAAAGTTCAAATCTCAGCTCTACTGTACAGACTTAGGCATCTTCCTTAACTTCAGCCCCTTTACCTGAACAATGGGCATACCATAGTTACTATGAGAATTGAACTAGGTAATGCCCCTGAATGCTTGGCATATGACTGGCACGTGATAAAGGACTCAATAAATGCTACTCCTGGTGAATATCATTATTCAGCTATTTTAATGAGCTAGCATAGTAAAATTCTTAATAATGAAAATATATTAAATGAAAATAACATTATACTCACAATGTGGATAAAATAATGGCCAGATTGTTGAATATTTAAACAAAACATATGCAATCAATTATAGATCTTTTATATAACATTTTCATAAATATAAGCTTGGCTTAGATTTTCAAACTCTCCTTACATTGGGAGACAGCAACAGTTCACAGGCCATTTTGTACAGTGTATTTGTGTGTGTTGAAGTGAGGACTTACTGGAGAGCATGGTAACTAAACAAATAATTTCTTTTATAAGGATCAGCTCAAAGCTAGTTCCTATGAGGCAGAGGTTAAAAATAACCCAAATGTCCAACTTTTCCAAGCTGCTGTACCACCCCGTCATCTGTAACATCAACCAACTACTCCCTCTCTCCTCAGTACTCTACCTCCTGTCTTTGGGTTCCCTAATTTGCTGCAAGGTTTTGCAGAGCTTACAAACCATATGAAGGAAATGGCTCATGCAGTCATGGAGACTTGCAAGTCCCAAATTTGTGGGTCAGGTATAGGCTTTTCCTTAGCCCTCAGTCTCTGTCCAAAGGCAATCAGCTTTCTCACTCTGTGGGCCAGGAAGCCCACTGCACTGTCTTCTGTGGGTCTCTCCTCTGGGTCTCTCCTTTCTTGGTGGCAGTGGGCTCGTCTCTCTCCCGTCTCTGGGGTGCCTCATTTCAAACCCTGCATAATGGCAAAACTGACCAGTCACCTCTGTGGGCCACAATTACCCTATCACATAGTCCCATTCAATCACCTGGGTGGGAGTTACAAGACCATGGCTAGAAAGGCCACACAAAAAGCAACCCATTACACTGCAGTAACTTACCTCCAAGATGGCTCCCAGTTATCCTCATCTTCTGGTATTCACACCCTTATATAGTTCTCCTTCACATTGAATCAGCGCTATCCTGTGTGATCAATAAAATATGACATATGATGGTGAGTGACTTTCAAGGCTAGGTCATAAAAAGGATAGCTTCTGCCTTGACCTCTTGGATTGCTCACTCGGCTGCCATTCTCTGAGGACACTCAATGTGCCTTGTGATAAAATTCACAAGCATAGGAACTAAGGCCCTCTGCCAACACCCAGCACCAACCTGTCAGGCACTTGAATAAACCACCTTGGAAGTGGATCCTCTAGCAGTTAAGCCTTCAGATACTGAAGCCCCGTGTGGTATCTAACAACAATCTCACCAGTGATCTATAGTCAGAAAGATTTTTTTTTTTTTTTTTTTTTGACCAAATGAGTTACCTCCAAATACTCTACCCACAGCGTTTTTTGTGAACCAGCCTTTCTTGGGGCCATATTTACATGGAACACATATCCTACCAGCTAGCATTTTTTTAGAATATCTCTTACAGCGCATTAAAGTGGGTGAAGGGAGAACATACTATTCCAGGGTTTCTGATTATTTGGTTGGTTCACCCAGTAATATTTCTTTCATTCCTTAGGGCCATGAGTTCTCAAGCATTGGCAGAGCAGAATTCTGTGGTTATTTATTGGTCTTGCTCATTGTTTATTGTTTGCTTGATTATCATCATATTAATAATACTCTCAGAATGATACAACTACAGTTTTTCACATACTCCCCGCGTGGCTATGATATTAAAAGGCTGAAAGTATTTGGAAAGGCCAATTAAGATGTCTTACTAGTCCTTTAATAACCAAATTTCAACTGGTTGATATCAAATGAGTCCTGTACAACTCTGAGCAAGTTGTGTAACCTCTCTTGCCTTATGTCCTCATCAGTACAAGTTTGTACCATGCAAATTTGTAACAAGGACAGAGGTATAGTCCCTGATACTCCACAAATGGCAACAGTTATGAAAGAAACTCTTCCCATGACTCAAAGAAGTTGTTCATTTTCCCCTTAATCCCTCTATATGCAGGTGCTTTATCTTTTATTCTTCCTAAAAGTGATCATAAGTCTTTTGGAAAATAAGAGGGAAATTCTTTTAGTTAAAAGTTGGGAATCCCAGGTAAGGCATGTGCAGCGGTCCTAATTTCAGGTTCAGATAAGTCACTCAAGATTAATTATAGGTTATCAGGCACCTCAAAGAATTTTTAAAACTATGCAATATATCCTTCAGCTAAATGTTCTACATCTGTTAAAATCAGTATAGCCTTTGGTGAAGGGCATGAGTTATGAAGTTGACTTCCTGGTTTCATATCTCAGCTTGACCACTTACAAGCTTTGTATAAGTTATTTAACCTTTCGGAGCTTCAACTACCTTTTTTTTTTTTTTAAATGGAGATAATAATAATATCTACTTGATAGGGTTTTAATTAATTTAGTTTATTGATATTATTGAATAATTAAATATGATAATGCATATTGAGTACTCGGCACAGATTTTAACACAAAGAAAAATTCAATAAATGCTAACCATGAAAGTCCCAAGAGATACATTCCTGTTGAGAACAATGAACTCTGTTGCCTTACCAATTTTACCTAGTTCATTTTTCCAGAAGAGCCCATAAGTTCTCCGGTTTCCCTTGTCATTAGGTGAATGCTTCCCAATTAGACCCCTGCACCATATGGGGTTTTGAGGTGTATTCATGGTGCAATTTAAGAAATCATATTGAGTTTACTTCAGGCCTATATTGAAGTATACCTCAAACCAAAAAGATCTGTACATCACTCCATCAGACTACCCTCATGAAAGGAGCTAAAACTAGTTAATTAGGTATCATTCAAGTTGCTTCAATATGTCTCCCCTATTGTAAATCATTTCTTGTCAAATGCCTTAAAATTGCATATTTCTTCACCTTTTGTGACATTGTGCTTTGGGAGTTTGCTTTATATGGTCTCTGGAGTTGATTTATACAGTTTCTAGGTTTGCAAATACATTTCAAAGCATTTATGTCCAAATCTACTGTGTTAAATGAGCAGGAACTGGATTGAGTCCATGCTTGTTGTCTTAAGAGATGCCACCATTACTGAGCCAGATTCCATCAGAAAAAATCTGGTATGTTCAACCAGTGTGGCACAAAGCCTCCACAGGTTAAGTTGTAAGTGTCTTGGTTGGAATGCTATTGGTAACACTAAACTGTTATCTCTTGTGCAATACTACAACTAAACCAGTGTCCTCAAATCCATGACAAATTAAATAGCATTGTTATGGCTATCATGAATGCGTATATAATTAGCATTGCTTATCTTCAATTTCATACACAGAACTCATTTAAACCAATTACAGAGTTGAGATAATAAGAAGCAAATGTTTTCATGACTTCCATTCCGTAATTTATAACTAGACTTTATATCTGGGACTAGGAGAAAACTGTGGCATGAGAGGCATGACTTTGATCAGGACCATCTCTTACATTTTTCTATTTGTTAACTTTCTTTTTACCACCTTAGAAAATTTAAACAAACAAACAAAAAAAAAAAAACAGAATCTCATTCCCCATAATATCCACACAACTTCTATTGCCATCTTTTAAGAAAAATAATAAATGTACATTAGTTAGAATTTCTAACAGCATAGAAAAATATGTATTTTTTAAGTCTCTTTCTCCCAAAACTCAGTATCTGTCCTGAAAGTAACATTGTTAAGAGTTTTTTTGCATATCTTTCAAGAAAAAACTGCATATTTCAGTACACACACATATAGAGAGAGAGAGAGAGTCTTTACTTAAAAAGAATCATTGTGTGCTCAAAGTGTTGCATCATACTTTTTTCCCTTAATTAATCTTGGAGCTCCCCCATATCAGCAAAAATAGAATGACCTCCTTTTTTAATTGCTGTAGATTTTCTGCTCTATTATTTTCTATTTTAAGGCCATCTCAGGGTGTATGTTGCCAGTGCCCTATTGGTAGATATTTAGTTGTTTCATTATTTTAAATTAAAAACAATAGATTTCCAATAATTTTCCCGACTGCCCAAGACAACTATTCCATACCTTTGCCCATCTCTCAAATCACTCCCTTTTCAACCCTGCTTTCAGCTGATGACTTCAGCCTCATAATTCATTAAGAAAATAAAAGCCATAAGACAGGAGGTTTGTTCTTCCTCCAACAGGGTTCTGCGTCCCACTTGCATTGGCACCTATTTTGGCCTTCCTTCTTCGTACAATGCATGAAGGGTTCCTTCTGCTGCTGAAAGCAGTCCCCACAGCTCTGTATCCCCTCTCCTCTCACCTACTCAAATATAAGCAAGAAATTACAATGACCTGTAATCCTACTTTGAAAAAGCCTACTGTTTTTCCATCAGTTACCACACCCTCCCTCAAACACACACACACACACAACTGTATCATCCTTCTCTTATTTGCTTCTGGATCATTCCCATAAACACATGTGCCTCGATCCCTCATCAAAAAATAAAACAAGAAACAAAGTCCCCAGGCCAAGCCCCCTCATCCTTTAACTGCTTGCTTTTTTCTCTGTTCTCGTTTACAACTCTGTTCACTTCAGAGTGCTTCGCCACTAATTCAAAATTTTTGAAAACTAATTTCTATTTTATCAAAACAATATATTCACAGAGTTTTAAAAAATTCTAATAGCACTAAAAAGCTTATCTTGAAAAAATAGCAACACCCACTTTCACATGTCTCATCCCAGTTTCCTTCCTCAGCGGCAGTTACTTTCAGCTTTTTGTTATTTCTTTTGGCATTTACCTTCACATTTGTAAATATGCTTATACTACTACTTTTTGATTAATCAACCTTAACAATCTATAGACTTCCTGTTGAAAATTTACCTTTCTTACGTCTCTGTCCCATCTAAACGCACACCATCACTTTAATTCACTCTTTCAATTTAGCTATAGTGCCTCTTTCACTGAGTCAGCAGTTAATACTTACATTATTACCATTATGACTTTGTGGTGGTATAGTGGTTAAGAGCTACGGCTGCTAACCAAAAGGTCAGCAGTTCAAATCCACCAGCTGATCCTTGGAATTCTATGGGGGCAGTTCTGCTAAGTCCTATGGGGTTGCTATGAGTCAGAATCGACTAGAAGGCAATGGGTTTTTGGATTTAATGAATCAAGTACCGTGTCTTGATCACATATGTTTTTCTTTGTAAATGTTTTGTTTTGTTTCTCCTGGAGTTAACAATTGATGTTATTTTTTCCTTCCTTTATTTGCTTAACTTTCAGCATTGCTATCACTATTTTTTCTTAACTTCTGAACTGCTTTGTCAAACGTATGGTAATGACTATTCTAACAGCCCAAATACTTTAGATAGTCCCTCAGTTTCACCTTATTGTAGAGAGCTCTCTTCTTCAGCCCCCTGACCTTCTGCTCTAATACCAAATGGATAATTTTGAGGCCTGTTAAAACCTGAGATTTCCCTCAGGTGTTCTCCTGTGCTGGTTCCCTTTCCTTGGTTTCTGTGGCTTTTCATTCTTGGTTTATTTCTTTAATCTTCTGAAGTACATCCTCCAGTAGCTCCTAAGAGGGGATGCAAGAGAAAGAAATGGTTTGTGTTCTTACAAGTTTGAAATCTCTTTATTCTATCATTACAGTTGGCTAATAGTGTGGCTGGGGCTGTTGGTTATCTAAACAAACCAAACCTACTGTCTTCGAGTCAATTCCAACTCATAGGGACCCCATAGGATTTCCAAGCCTGTAAATCTCTATGGAAGCAGACTGCCACATCTTTCTCCCATGGAGAGGCTGATGGTTTCAAACAGCTGAACTTTCATTTAGCAGCCAATGGTTTTAACCACTCCACCACCAGTGCTCCTTATCTAAACAAAGCATCCCCATATTTAATGGCTTAAAAAAATTTATTTCTAGCATGATTTCATGGTTTAGCAATTTGGACTAGTATCAGCTGGGTGGTCCTTTTGGTCTTGATTATTCTACTCATGTGCCTGTGGTCAGCTGGAAGTCAGCTGGTGGTTAGGTGATCTAGATGTTCTTATTCACACAATACAGACCTTGGCTGGGACAACTGGAATGGCTGGTGCTTCTCTGTATGTAGCCCCTCATCCTCAGGCAGCAGATATACTGACATGGAGGTGCTCACAAGTATCCCAGTTTCTACTCTGCTTGTGTTGCACAGGCTCAGGACTTGTTGGTCAATACAAGCCACATGACTGAGCCCAGTGTCAGAGTGGGAGTACACTCAAAGTTGCCTGGCAAGAGTGCATGAGTCCAAGAAGGAAAAGAAATTGTGGTAATTTTTTCAGTCTACTACATTATTCAATTCAACCTCAAATTTATTGTGTACTACACATAAAATATGTTCAAACCCATCCCAGGATGCTCAAAGTCTCAACCATCATAGCATCAATCTTGACGTCCAGGATCTCATAATATATATCATATCCAGCATTGTTCCTCAAATATGGCTTCTGTTAATGCATAGACTTTTAAACTAAAAAGATCATTTCTGACCCCTATAAACATATTTGGAAACCCTGGTGACATAGTGGTTAAGAGCTACAGCTGCTTTACCAAAACGTTGGCAGTTTGAGTTTACCAGGTGCTCCTTGGAAACCCTATAGGGCAGTTTTATTCTGTCCTTTAGGGTTGCTATGAGTTGGGATCCACTTGACACAGCAATGGGTTTGGTTTTGGCTTTTATAAGCATACATACAATGGTGAAAAAGGAAAACAGAAATTCCCGTATTAGAAGGGGAAGAATGGGAGGTATATGGCATCGCTGGTCCATTACAATTCTGAAATTCTGTGAAGCATAATTTGACAGGATCCCCTATTCCCAGGCTAGAAAATATTCCTTGATTACTGACTCATTTGGTTCCCAGTGAGTGACTTCCCAGTCCATTGTTCTTTTCTGCTTCCTCAAGATGGTTCCCTAGTCCATTGTTTTCGACATCTCTTGCTTCTGCTCCTTAGGCTCATGTCTTTGCCCTCTGAGAAGGTCTTCTTCTTCTATAAGAAATGGAACCTGTTTACATCTGTTAGTTTCTCATCCTGCTTTCTACCACTGGGAATTTAGGAACCTGAAGGCCATTTTGCAATTTAAGTAATCTCAAGTCTTCTCATTCAGGATGTGGGCTTTTTATGTATCATACATCCTCTCTATGCCTCAAAAGCCACATCCAATACTGGTTTTATTCTCTATGCTTTGAGAATGTCAGGTGGCTATAAGACATTACTTCTAAAATTCTTATAAGCCTCTTTGTCTGGCAAGAGAGTCTACTGTGCACCACCTTAAGCATTTCAGGGATGTTAACAAAGGTTTTTATAGCCACATCTTAATCTGTTCTTTGTTGCCAAGTCTCATTTCACTTCGAGAATCTTTTTCCAGCTGGGAAGACAGAAGATGAGAAACATTTTTTTCCCAACCCAACAAGTCCTGGCTTCTCTATACTCCCTCTAACTTCTGATTACAAACTAAATGGTTCCTTCTTTGGGTCAGCTCCCTCTTCTTATACTTTCTCATAAGCAATTAAAAGAAGCAACTGACACTTTTAAAGTATACCTTAGTGAGACCCCAAAACTTGCTAAGTACATTTACTATATTCCAAATCAGCATGGGGAGTCATTTTTAAGTCTTCTCTAACAGCTTCCTCACTACATTTCCAGCCTTCACCAACAGTTTAATCACCATTTTTCCAGACTTTGCTGTATTACTGCACTACATTTTCAGTCCTCATCCACCCATCCAATCCTAAAGTCAGTGCCATATATTTTAAGTTCTTCTTTTGGCACCACTTCACTTTTAGTACCTATTTCTACATCATATAATTTTTGCTATGTAATAAACCATTTAGTGGCTTTAAACAACAACCATTGTTTGATTCAAAATTCTGTTGGTCTCTGGATGATTCTTCTGGTCTAGGCCATCTTGGTGGATCAACACTGAGATTTTACACGCACTGAGGATTGTGATCTCCTTGAAGATGGGAACTATGCTTTTACATCATTGAATCCTCAGTGTCCAGTGTGTTGTTTTGAACATACCACCTACTCATTGGATGTTTGTTGAATGAAGAAAGAAACGAAAATTCATACTCCATGGTGGATAAGAGAGACAATTTGAGTAGATGGGTGTTTGACAGTGCCCTAAATAACACCATACAGCAGTGGGTCAAAACTCAAGTGCTTACAGGGGACTAACAGGTAATATAAATGAGTTAATCAAGAGAGGTATAAGACAAACAAAACAAATCTGTAGGGGTGGGTGGTTGACAGGTCATGACTTTGTACTGATTGATAGACCTTATGCTTCTAAGACTGGCCCAAGGCTCAAATATTTAGCCCCTCATCCAAAGATTTTATAATGCAGTATACACATTTTTGGTTATCACACTTTTACAAGAAAGGATAGCTTAGGAGCAACCCTTTCTGAACACAAGGAATCATAAAACCAACAACAACAATGGCTAATATTAGAAATGGTTTTCTCTATTTCAGTTATTATGCTCATAGTCTCTCATTTATTCTTTAAAGCAACTTTATGAAATAGGTACTATCATTCTTTTCAACTTATAAATGTGGATACTCAGAGTAAAAAAAAAAAAATTCCCTAAAATCATGTGGTCAGAGGTAGGATTTGAAGTCAGGTTAATCTGACTACAGTATCTAATCTCTTTAAAAAAAAATTGCTACATGATCAGAACTCTTGAGTCCAGTCAACAACCCCCTTATTTTCCCGCACTGTACCTGTAAAAGCAATATGAAATTTTTAGATGGAGTTCTAAAATACACACTTCATGATCCTCATAAGTCTGAACAATGAACTCAAAATATAAAGTGAATAATGGCCTATTTTATAAATGAATGTTAAAGATGCTTATGGATTATATAAAACATTTTAATAATCTGAATGACTTTGGATGAATAAATAGTAAGAATAAATTTTCACAATTGAATTCAGATCTTTGAAATAAATTGAATTTGTAAAAAAAAATCCAGAGTTTAGAATACAAAGTAACAGCATTTTTATTGTTCAGTCGTTTTCTTACTCTATTTTTCCAAGAAATTAGCTATTCAACCTATTATTTTTCCTTTTTCTGAGGTATGGTAAAATAAATTCTTTCATAGAAGCCTACAAATAATTTTCTTCTGTATCTAAGTTACCTTAAATGAGAGTCAATGTTCAAATTGATGACTTTCAATGCTACAAAATCGCCACCATCAAAGATTCAATAACATCTCCCACACTTACTAAGGAGCATTCTGCTTGTATTTCTTCCAAGACAGATTTGTTCATTCTTTTGGCAGAATACTCCTTAGAAGCAAGAATGGCGAGACTACTTCTCACATCTTACTGGGAGGGATCAATCCCTGGAGAAGGACATCATGCTTGGTACAGTAGACAACCAGTGAAACATAGGAAGATCCTCAATAAGATGGATTGACACAGTGGCTATAACAGTGGGCTCAAGCATAACAACAATTGTAAGGATGATGCAGGACCAGACAGTGTTTCATTCTGTTGTAGATGGGGTCACTATGAGTTGGAATTGACCTGACGGCACCTAACAACAACAACATACTTACTAAGGCAACACTTGGTGAAAAAGAAAACCCACCCGATGAGAATGCCTCATAGCCTGGAAAGTGCAACTAATCCATTGGACATTTAAAAATATGAGTAATAATAAGGACAAACTCTGAAAATGGGCAGGCAGTGAAAGCCACAGATATGTAATCCAAACTATACAATGGAGAGTCAGCAGTGGGTAAGGTAGACTGTTCTATGGCTTGGCCAGAAACATTATGCAGGAAATATAATTATTGTTAATGAGAAAAATATAACCCTGGGATGTAATTTTCCAAAGACTTATGCCAAAGTCTATAATGCTGCTATTAGTTTCTCCATAAATACATGCTCTGTAGAATGGACCCAGGGTGATTTGGTCCAAAGACCTGATTCACAAGTAATATTCAAAAAATAACAGCTGTGACACAAACCCTCACAGAGCATCTAATTGTGAAGCACATTTTTCTTGCAACATTAGTTTTAACTACCCATTGCCATAGAGTCAATTCTGACTTATAGCAACCAAATAGGACAGAGTAGAACTGTCCCATAGGGTTTCCAAGAAGTGGCTGGTGGATTTGAACTGCTGACCTTTGGGTTAGCAGCCGAGCTCTTAACCAGTGCTCTACCAGGGCTTCTGGTTCTAACTAGAAGTGTCAAATATTGGTTTAGAGATTTTATGATTGGCATTAATAGATTCAATAGCCAAGGGATATAGGTTGGTATTGGAACACCTTTATGGAATTTTCTGTTGAAGCTAAACTGAGGATGATTCCCTAAACCAGAAATTACAATGTATGTATATGAGGATGTATGTATAAAACTTTGGGAAAGAAAGCAAGAAAACATGGATAAAGATTCATTTATTTATTTATTCAAGGAGTATTTATTAAGTTACTACTATGTGCTAGCCCTTGTTCTATATCCTAGAGGGATAAATGGGGAACAGGCAAGATAAGTCATCAGTTCTTGAAGAGCTAATATTCTAGCAGAAGGAGTCAAATGATAACTAAAGCAGTAAGTGGATAAGATAATTTCTGAAGTGGTAATAAGTACGAAAAAAATAAAACAGAGTGATGTGATAGAACATAACTGGTCAGGGCGTGGGTAGTTAATTTAGGGAAGAACAAACTGAAGTGAAGGCTGTGCTGAGACCAAATATCAAGAAAGAGCCAGACATGCCAAAAGCTGGGTGAGTATATAAAGTTGTAGTTACTTCCTAATTGATTCAATTCTGGTTTGGTGTTGGCCTTTTACCTTTATTTATTTATTTTTTTCATGTAGCCAGGTATGAAGCTGTAGGTCTAAATCTTGATATTTCACAACACGTAGATCTGGCCATCCTCTCTTATGCTTCCCCTTAATAGTTACGTGTACTTCTGTAGCAAAGACCCATATCTAGAGCGTCATCTCATAGAATCAAAGGCTCCTAGAATCTTCCTTGGAACTATACATCTATGTCTGTACCTATCTGATTGTGTGAATTGATAATGTTTAAATTACATGCTTTTGGAAGTATGGTAATTTTCTTATAGCACTATACTAAGTTTACAGTGAATATAAAGTAGAAAATATGGCATAGGTTCTCTAAAAGTTTAAGGAATGACGGATTGGCTCGTATAGCTAGATGAGCACTTTAATTTTTCAAATAGTGGAACATTCATGCCATTTTGCCCAAAATGAACCTAATGGATTGTAAACCCATTGCTTTACTTTATAAATAGTCTGTTGTGGTACAAAGGATTTTTAATCGAAAGCAAAATTGAAATTAGTGGGAAAAAATGAGGAATAGATACTTTTATTTAATGGATTTGGTTTGAGCATTCACAGACACACTATGTATTTCAGAATTATAAAGGAGGGGTATTAGCCAAACAGTATAATATTGTGTGTTCTCTTATGAGAAAATAAATTTGTGGCTCACAATTGCATATTAAAATATCACTCAAATTACCCATCCTTGCCAGCCATTAACATAGTTGAAAGTCCTGCTCAAATACTTATTAGAGAAATCATTAAATCCTGAAAAATTAAAAGTTGCTCTCAAATGCCCAGAACTCTTTGTGGAAAGTATAACAAATAGAAAGATTACCATTACTCATTCATATGCTTTTCTATAATGACTAAGAAATCAGTATACTTAGAAATTTAAATATATTTCCCATCTCTGGCCTCTTTCATTTTGTCACTGATATGTTCTATAGCTTTTATTTTGGTACTTGAAGTTCCCATGCTATTTATGTTTACCAACCAAAAAAAAACCAAACCCACTGCTGTCGAGTCAATTCCGACTCATAGCGACCCTATAGGACAGAGTAGAACTGCCCCATAGAGTTTCCAAGGAGCACCTGGCAGATTCGAACTGCCGACCTTTTGGTTAGCAGACCTAGCTCTTAACCACTACCCCACCAGGGTTTCCGTTATGTTTACTAGATATCTAAAATTTAACTTAATAATTTGACATTTTAACTTCTTTAATAGCAAATGAAATAAGAAAACAATAACATTTGTAAATACCATAAAAAAAAAAAACCTTTAAAACATTCTTGGTTTCATAGCAGCGTACTCTCAGAATAGAATGTTCCATGTTCTGTTTTCTAGATTGATTCACTCAACATCTTTTCAGCCTTCCTTTAGAGTGCTCTTCTGCATACATAGTCTGGAAACGTAAAAATGGAATTCCCCAAACTTCCTTTATTTAAGCTTGCTGTTGTTGTTGTTAGGTGCCATCGAGACAGTTCCTACTCCTAGAGACCCTATGTACAACTGAACGAAAACACTGCCCAGTCCTCCACCATTCTTACAGTCGTTGTTATACTTAAACTCATTGTTGTAGCCGCTGTGTCAATTCATCTCAGTGAGAGTCTTCCTTTTTTTTTTTTGCTGACCCTCTACTTTACCAAGCATGATATCCTTCTCCAGGGACTGATCCCTCCTGACAACATGTCTGAAGTATGTGAGATGTAGTGTTACCATCCTTGCTTCTAGGGAGCCTTCTGGTTGTACTTCTACCAAGACAGATTTGTTCATTCTTTTGGCAGTCCATAGTATATTCAATATTCTTTGCCAGCACCATAATTCAAAGGTGTCAATTCTTCTTTGTCCTTCCTTATTCATCCTCCAGCTTTCAAATGCATAGGAGGCACTTTAAAGAGGTCTTTTGCAGCAGATTTACCCAATGTAATGCGTTGTTTGATTTCTTGGCTGCTGCTTCCATGTACGTTAATTGTGGATCCAAGTAAAATGAAATCCTTGACAACTTCATTCTTTTCCTTGTTTATCATGATGTTGCTTATTGGTCAGTTGTGAGGGTTTTTGTTCTCTTTATGTTGAGGTATAATCCATATTGAAGGCTGCGGTCTCTGATCTTCATGAGTAAGTGCTTCAAGTCTTCTTCACTTTCAGCAAGCAAAGTTGTTAATGAGTCTTCCACCAATCCTAATGCCCAGTTCTTCTTCGTATAGTCCAGCTTCTCAGATTATTTGCTCGGCATACAGACTGAATAGGTATGGTGAAATCATACAACCCTGATGCACACCTTTCCTGACTTTAAAACACACACTATCCCCTTGTTCTGTTCCAATGACTGCCTCTTGATCTATGTACAGGTTCCTCAGGATCACAATTAAGTGTTCTGGAATTCCCATTCTTCACAATGTTATCCATAGTTTGTTATGATCCACACAGCCAAATGCCTTTGCATGGTCAATAAAACACAGTAAACATCTTTCTGGTATTCTCTGCTTTCAGCCAGGATCCGTCTGACATCAGCAATGATATCCCTGGTTCCACACCCTCTTCTGAATCCAGCTTGAATTTCTGGCAGTTCCCTGTCAATATACTACTATAACGGCTTTTGCATGATCTTCAGGCAAAATTTTACCTGAATGTGATATTAATGATATTGTTCAATGATTTCCACATTTGCTGGGATTACCTTTCTTGGGAATAGGCATAAATATAGATCTCTTCAGTCGGTTGGCCAGGTAGCTGTCTTCCAGATTTCTTGGCATAGACAAGTGAGTACTTCCGGCGTTGCATCCGTTTGTTGAAACATCTAAGTTGGTATTCTCTCCATTCCTGGAGCCTTGTTTTTTGCCAATGCTTTCAGTGCATCTTGGATTTCTTCCTTCAGCAGCATTTGTTCCTGCTCATATGGTACCTCCTGAAATGGTTGAATGCCGACCAATTATTTTTGGTATAGTGACCTTTGTGTATTCCTTCCATCTTTCATTGATGCTTCCTGAGTTGGTTAATATTTTCCTCATAGAATCCTTCAATACTGCACCTCGAGGCTTGAATTTTTTTCTTCAGTTCTTTCAGTTTGAGAAATGCAGAGAGTGTTCTTCTCTTTTGGTTTCCCATCTCCAGGTCTTTGCACGTGTTTTACTTCTTCGTCCTTTAAGCTAGGGCTCCAGATATGATTAGTTCTGCCAGTCAGGTACAGTCTGAGGACAGAGTCAAGACCTTGAGGCACCCATTTTGCTGGTGTAGACAGTGCAGGTGGAGGATAGATCTGCTGCCAACTGTCCTTGTGGTTTCTTTCTGAAAACAACAATGTGGTAATGGCAGCAGCTTTCTGATTGGATTGTGGATCAGATGAAGTGATACAAGACACTTAATGATTTACTGACTCTCCAGTTTCCTGACTGTGGAAAAGATAATGTTTCCCTTAATCAACTAGGTTTGCAGTTAATTCTGGGAGTCTTTCCTGGAGGACCCAGGCAAGAGCTTGCTCCTCTAGCCCTTATAGTTGTTTCATAAGCACTTAACAGATAGTTTCAGACGTCTTTATACTTAAAAGCAGAGTGGTTTCTGTATTCTGCAACTAAATTCAGTATTCCTGAACTTTTCATTAAAAAAAAAAAAAGTTACGAACAAGTTGATTCTGACTCATAGCGACCCTATAGGACAGAGTAGAACTGCTCCCATAGTGTCTCCAAGGAGTAGCTGGTGGATTTGAACTGCTGACCTTCTGATTAGCAGCTGAATTAAATTCTAAAACTGGTGAATGTTTACAATGTTAAGGGTAAAAGAGGAAATTTTTCTTGTAATTAAATTCTTTGGTTTATAACTGTGAAAAGGATCACTTTATAAGACTTATGGTTAAATTCCTGCTAAACATCTTTGACACAGCTCCTGATTTTTGTGAAGTTGTCTTAATGAAAGGACTTAAAATGGAGATGTTAGAAATTCTACTTAATAATAAAAAAGCTGCTGCAGACTTTTTAGGGGGAGGAAACTCTGATTGAGAGCTCAATTAGACACTGACTGAAGTCAAATTATTTACTACTTATTTGCTACTCATGGAATTACAATGCACAAATGCATGTTCTATGGTGCTTGATAAGTAAACTGAGTCTTACCTCTTCAGAGCAGACCCAACCATCTGACTTTGCTCCCTCATTTCTCCCCCGCATACTACAGTACTGCCATTTCTTCAGACTCAGAGACAGGCTAAGGGAAAAACTTCAGTCTGGGCCATGAAGATAGACAGTGGCCCTAATTGAAAGCTGATTTTCCACCGGAGCTTTATTAGAGTGCTGGATTAAATAATACCAGGTGCATGATGTGCTAAAAAAAAAAAAAAAAAAAAAAAACATTCCACTATTTGAATGTGCAGCCTTCTGAGGGGCTTCTTAGTACATGGATAAAGGCAAAATTCAGTTAGCCTTGAGTTCTTTGTGGTAATGTCATCAAAAATCTCACCCTGAGTCTTAGAATGAGAGGTGGAGAGTAGAGAATTTTTTCACTACTCTGCTGGTAATCTGGTATTTTTATGGACATCTGGCAATCAGACTATAAAATGAAAAGGAATAACCTTGCTGTGTCCAAGACAAATATTCACACTTAACAAGATAATATTTGCATGAATCCTTGACCTACTTGGGTAAAGACAGTTTTAGAACTGTCAGGAATTTAACTTAAACCACAGGGAGTTAGTAAAAGCAAGTACAGAAATAGCTAGGGCTCCATCACTTCTTAGAAAAAAAAAAAAATTTCTATTGAGTTCTCAGTATTTTCCATGCCGTTTCTCCTCAATATCAAATAGACATTGAGTTCCCATTTTAAGGTGGTATATCAAGATGAAAACAATCTTCCTCATTGCTTGATAAATCATGGTGCGTATCTCATCAGCCAAGTACATTTTATCCACTGCAAATAAATGTTAACATCCTTAAAAACATGAGTAATTGTGGCTTAAGATCCAAGGTCAGATACCCCATATATTAGCTATTAAAAATATGTATAACGTACCCAGTACTTACAGCAGGTTTAAACTTTTCTAGCTTGATGGACTAGATGGTAGACTTATCCATTCGTTGTGTGACTGACTACATAGTTTACAGTAGTTAGCATGCCGACAATTCAGCAAGAATCTTAATTTAGCTCATCAGTTGACTTATTTGGATCCCAACTAGACTATAAACACCGTAAAGTTAGGGACTGATTTTTTACTACTTCTAAGTAAAGATGTCACTTTGAGAACTAAGATGCACCTAACCCAAGCCATGGTATTTTCTATGGCCTCATATGCACCGGAAAGCCAGACAACGAATAAAGAACACCGAAGAAGAATTGATGCCTTTGAGTTATGGTGTTGGCGAAGAATATTGAATATACCATGGACTGCCAGAAGAACAAACAAATCTGTCCTGGAAGAACTACGGCCAGAATGCTCCTTAGAGGCTGGGATGGCAAGACTTTGTCTCACGTATTTTAGACATGTTATCAGGAAGGACTAATCCCTGGAGAAGGACATCATGTTTGGTAGAGTGTCAGTGAAAAAGAGGAAGACCCTAAAGGAGATAGACTAACACAATGGGTGCAACAACAGGCTCAAACATAGCAACTTTTATGAGAATGGAGCAGGACTGGGCGGTGTTTCATTCTGTTGTACATAGAATCATTATGAGTCAGAACCCATGCAATGGCATTAATGACAACAACTAATACAAAGCTTATTCATGATAAAATTTAAATCAAAATTTATGGACTGTATTAACTAGTTTCCATTTTTATTTCCATCTATGTTGATGACTCCAAGTGCTTCTGAAACTAATGTGAATATGATTACCTGAGGATTTTGTTAAAATTTGGGTTCTGATTCAGAATTTCCAGTAAGCTCCCAGGTGATTTAGCTGCTGCTGTTCCTTTGGCCATACTTGCAGAAACAAGCTTGCTGCTAATGGTCTCATTTCTCTGAGGCAATACCTCCTAGTCATTAAGATGTTGAACTGGAGTCAGGGAGATATGAGCTTGAATTCTAGCTCCATCATCTACCAGCTGAGTAAATGTAGAAAAATTATTTAACCTCTCTGTGCCTTAATTTCTTTACAAAATTTCGATAATAATTACAATATTTCCCAGGAATATGATGATATTAAAACAAAATACTATACGAAAATATTTAGGGGAGCACCTGGAATATGGCAAACATTCAATAAATGGTAGCTATGTATTCTCATGATTTTTTTCACCTGTCTATACCTGAGATCACGGGTCCAAAGATCTCTTTGTAGTCTAAGTGAGGTTAAACCTCATTTAATTTTGCCGAGTTAGATTCTTGAGTTCCCTGTAGATGTTGATAGCAAATGCAAGAAGCACAGGGTTGTGAGGTAGGTCTGAAAGAGAAGCCAAGACTAATGAAAAACAAAGAGACTTAGAGACACTGTAAGAGGCAAGAATTTTACAAGAAGATAAAGGAGAGAAAAAGGCCTGAAAAAGAACTTAGAGTCAAATCTGTTTAATAGAAGAAAATGAGAAACATGCACAAAATATAAAAACAACATTAAATGCTCCTATTTGCCATATCTTAGGTCAGGTTACCCAGAAGAAGGGTCTTTAGACAAGGAACATGGCAAGTGATTTATTAAGAAAATGATCTTGGGGAAAACTAGCAAGAGAGTATGGGAAGCTGACTAGGAAAAGGAAGAAAGCCAAGCAAAGATGAGCTCTCAGGCAAAGTCAGATAGAGGATAACTTCAACACAGTCCTTCAGGGAATACTCATGGAGTGAGTTGCCTTACAGTTGTCCTGACTTGAGGCAAGGGAACTAGTGTTTTATTTGTTAGTTACAGACCACCCAAGAGAAGCTGAGGGAGAACTAAATTTAAATTCCCACTTCTAGTTCTCCACAAGTAGAGAAAGAGGAGTCTCCAGTGCCCAGGGCCCAGGGTTTCCAACTGGTTAATTCCAGTTTGACCCTCTGCTGAGAATTAGCATTTCTACTCTGGATATACTGAATCAGAATCTACAAGATCTTGTTAAATTGTAGATTCTTATTCAGTATATCTGAGGTGTAAATGCAAATTCTCAGTAGGGAGTTGAACTGGAATTCACCAGCAGTGCCTGACAGCCATCTTCCAAAAACCAGCCACAGGTCCCGGTGATTCGAAACCAAGCAATAGAGAAAGAAAGAGAGGGGCACAAAAGTGGTAGATACCAGAACACTAAATATTAAATTAGGAAAAAAAAATTATTGTTTACAGCCTCCCAGGACAACTCTTAACAGTTAAAGTAGTTATTCATTTCTATGATACTTTCAATGACCAAAAAAACCCATTGCCTTCCAGTCAGTCCTGACTCATAGTAACACTATAGGTCAAAGTATAACTGCCCCATAGTGTTTCCAAAGCTGTAAATCTTCATGGAAGCAGACTGCCACATCTTTCCTCTGAGAAGTGGCTGGTGGGTTTGAACTACCAACATTTTGGTTAGCAACCAAGCTCTTAACCACTGAGCCACCAGGGCTCCTTTTTCAATACCCACAGCTTCATATTGTGCAATTGAATAGAAATGTCAATGTTTCTGAAAGTCAGGTAGATTTTTCATCATAAGCTCCTTACTTTGTTTTGTTTATTTATTTATTTTTCATTTTGTTTGAAAACACAGTATTCAGCACCAGAAGCACTGAAAGTAACAAATGAGGGAAGTGTCAGTAAACACTACCAGTATATATATAAATTGAGATGAAGCTTAAATATAACCAAATGGGTTAAAACCTAGTGTTGTAGACTAGATAGGAGAATGTTCTAAAACAATATGCACCAATGAAACAAGATATTATACCAAAAATATGGATAATTTATATGACTTTAAAAATTATCTACTGCTTTTGTTTGTATTTCTCACTTTCTTTACTATGAAATGAATAAAATTAATGAAAAATATAGGGCTGAATCGATATTCAAAATAACTATGCAAATTTAAATTTCATGACTTGACTGGCAGAAACCGGCAGAAAATATAGGGCTGAATCAGGGTTATAATAAATGATGTCTAAAATAACTGGGCAAATTTAAATTTCATAACTTGACTGGCAGAAACTTAGAAACTTAGAGGTTGAAGATAGGAAGAAATGTCTTAGGGTAAAAATAAACCAAAATGTTCTGTTCATTCAAGCACTCAAATCCAGTTCCATATTTCACATTGATACAAACTTCCTGTGAGTAGAGAGACTAAAAATACTTAAATATTTTTTCTCTACTTGTTACCAAAAATACTAAAATTGAAAGAAAAAGAGGATTGCCTTCCTAGGGACAAAATATATTTTTCCCCAAAATTTTGTGAGTTCAGTTGGATGAGATAAGGTTCAGATTAATGATCAAAGAGCCAAAGCATAAGAAACAAACACAAGTGCGTGAGTGTATGTATGTAATCAGATCTCTCAAATAAAAGATTTTATATACCCCCTGTTGCGTTGAGTCAACACCAACACCATAATGACCCTATAGGACAGAGTAGAATTGCCTCATAGTGTTTCTGAGGCTGTAATCTTTACACAGAAGCAGACTGCCACATCTTTCTCCCCCCAAGCAACTGGAGGGTTCGAACTGCCAACCTTTTGGTTAGCAGCTGAGTGCTTAACCACTGTGTCACCAGACTCCTTATTTTATATACCCAGTGCCACCCAGTGCCGTCGAGTCAATTCTGACTCACAGCGACCCTATAGGACCAAACCAAAAAACCAAACCCACTGCTGTCGAGTCGATTCCAACTCATAGCGACCCCATAGGACAGAGTAGAGCTGCCCCATAGAGTTTCCAAGGAGTGCCTGGCAGATTCGAATTGCCTACCTCTTGGTTAGCAGCCGTAGCACTTAACCACTATGCCACCAGGGTATCCTATTTTATATACAGTAAGATAAAAATCCTTTTTTTAAGAAATGATTACCAAAACTGCTTCTTGCCAAGATCCTTTCAACTAGTTCATAACAGCAACAGAAACCATAAAATATCTAGGAAGAAACTTAGCAAGGCATGTCCAAGACCTGTCGAGAGCAAATTAAGTAAAATTACTAAAGAACATGGAGACCCTGGGTGGTGCAAAACTCAGTTGCTGACATGAAGGTTGGTAGTTCAAGTCCACCCAGAGGTGCCTCTGAAGAAAGGCTTGGCAAACTAATTCTGAAAAAAAAAAAAATCAGCCATTGAGCCCACATCTCCCTACACAGCTCCTGCTATACCCGGCCATCTGGTGACTACCTTGTTATTCAAATCCCCTGGGGGGAGTGCTTTGGGCTGTTGGTTCAGGGCTTTGGGGGTTGAAGCAAGAGGCAGGAACCCAAAAGATTCAGTGCTGCCAAGGAGGACAGCACCCTACCACTCCAAGGCAGGCAATCCCTAGTCGCCAGCATCCAAGCATCAGAGAACACGGAAGGCTCCAAGAGGAGGGCGTGAGGAGACTTTCAAGCTAATGGAAGGCTCCCGAGGGATGCAAGACTTCCAGCTCCTCACTCAAATTGCCCAGAGCTCCCAGCCTTCCATTCCCTCCTGAAAGCCTATGTATTTATATATATATATATACCAGCCATCAAAAACCCTGTGGAGCACAGTTCGATTCTGACACAAAGGGGGTTGTCATGAGCCAGAGTTGATTCCTTGGCCACTGGTGGTACTAAAAGCCAAAACCAGACAATGTGGAGTTGCTTCTGACTCTGCATACAGTATGTATGGATTTCAATTATTTTTTAAATTTGAAAAAAAGAAAAAATACTAAGAGCACTAGTTCAGTTGTGAGAGGACATGAGTTAACTTGCTATGAAGGAGCTGCACTCTGAGATCCTAAGGTGGAGACCCTACAGGCTGCCTCGGGGTGAGAGGGTATGTCAGCAGGGATGCCAGCCAGCCAAGGCCAGCACAAGCAGGAACATACACAACCCGTTGCTAGTGCATATGCTATTCCCATTTTAAAAGTATCTTTTCAGCTAAAAGTAATAAATCTCGTTTTAAACTAAAAAACAAAGAAGAAAGCATAGACAGAGTCATTGCAATTTTTGAATGATAAAACTTGATAACTTTGGCACAATATATCAAATGCATTTTATTTTAAAAGGAAAATGTGGATGTGGTTTAAATAAATCATGTTTATAAGTTATTTGCAATTGACTGCTTCATATGAATCTACCATATGAGCCTACCCTTAAAAAAATCTTACACCTTATAAATATGAAAAATAACTCAATCAGCAGGAGGGATTTCTTTCCCTCAATAAAAAAAAAAAAAAAATAAGCCAGGTAAAAAGTAAAATAATCACATCCACCAATATTGCTTCTGAAAATCTGTCCCTGCTCAGGAACAAAACTGTTGCAGAAACGCAGCATTCGTTTTGCACAACATAAGGAAGTCTTTACTTCTGAAGTGAGTCAGCAGGACAGCTTGTTGTTGTTGTTGTTGTTGTTGTTAGGTGCCATTGAGTCAGTTCTGATTTAAAGCAACCCTATGTATAACAGAACACTGTCCAGTCCAGCGTCATTCTCACAATAGTTGTTATGCTTAAATCCATTGTCGTAGCCCTGTGTCAATCCATCTCAGTGAGGGTCTTTCTCTTTTTCGCTGACCTTCTTTACCAAGCATGATGTCCTTCTCCAGGTCCCTTCTGAGAACATGTCCAAAGTATGTGAGATGAAGTCTCGCCATACTTGCTTCTAATAGACATTCTGGCTGTACTTCTTCCAAGACAGATTTGTTCATTTTTCTGGCAGTCCGTGATATATTCAATATTCTCCACCAACACCACAATTCAAAGGTGTTAATTCTTCTTCATTCTTCCTTAATCATTGTCCAGCTTTTACATGCATATGAGGCAATTGAAAACGCCACAGCTTGGGTCAGGCACACCTTAGTCCTCAAAGTGACATCTTTGCTTTTCAACACTTTAAAGAGGTCTTTTGCAACAGATTTGCCCAATGCAATGCTTCCTTTGATTTCTTGACCACTGCTTCCATGGGCATTGAATGTGGATTCAAGTAAAACGAAATCCTTGACAACTTCAATCTTTTCTCCGTTTATCGTGATGTTGTTTACTAATCCAGTTGTGAGGATTTTTGTTTTCTTTCTGTTGAGGTGCAACCCATACTGAAGTCTTTGATTTTCATCAGTAAGTGCTTCAAGTTCTCCTTACTTTCAGCAAGGAAGGTTGTGTCATCTGCATAATGCAGGTTGTTAATGAGTCCCCAATTCTGATGCCCCATTCTTCTACATATAGCCCAGCTTCTCAGATTATCTGCTCAGCATGTGTTGTTGTTGTTAGGTGCTGTCAAGCCTATTCTGACTCATAGCGACCCTATGCACAACAGAACGAAACGCTGCCTGGTCCTGCGCCAACTTTACAATTGTTGTTATGCTTGAACTCATTGTTGCAGCCACTGTGCCAATCCACCTCTTTGAGGGTATTCCTCTTTTCTGCTGACCCTGTACTTTGCCAAGCATGATGTCCTTCTCCAGGGACTGATCCCTCCTGCCAATATGTTCAAAGTATGTAAGATGCAGTCTCACCATCCTTGCTTCTAAGGAGCATTCTGGTTGTACTTCATCTAAGACAGATTTGTTTGTTCTTTTGCCAGTCTGTGGTATACTCAATATTTTTTGCCAACAGCACAATTCAAAGGCATCAATTCTTCTTCGGCCTTCTTTATTCATTGTCCAGCTTTCACATGCATATGATGTGATTGACAATACCATGACTTGGGTCAGGCGCACCTTAGTCTTCAAGGTGACATCTTTGCTTTTTAATACTTTAAAGAGGTCCTTTGCAGTAAATTTACCCAATGCAATCCATCTTTCGATTTCCTGACTGCTGCTTCCATGGCTGTTAATTGTGGATCCAAATAAAATGAGATCCTTGACAACTTCAATCTTTTCTCTGTTTATTTTGATGTTGCTTACTGGTCCAGTTGTGAGGATTTTTGTTTTCTTTATGTTGAGGTGTGTGTGATCCATACTGAAGGCTGTGGTCTTTGATCTTCATTAGTAAGTGCTTCAAGTCCTTTTCACTTTCAGCAAGCAAGATTGTGTTATCTGCATGATGGAGTTGTTAATGAGTCTTCCCCTAATCCTAATGCCCCATTCTTCTTCATATAGTCCAGCTTCTGAAATTATTCACCCAGCATACAGATTGAATAGGTATGGTGAAAGAATACAACCCTGACACACACCTTTCCTGATTTTAAACCATGCAGTATCTCCTTGCTGTGTCTGAATAACTACCTTTTGGTCTATACAGATTCCTCATGAGCACAATTAAGTGTTCTGGAATTCCCATTCTTTGAAGTATTAGCCATAATTTGTTATGATCCACACAGAGGAATGTCTTTGCATAGTAAATAAAGCACAGGTAAGCATCTTTATGGTATTCTCTGCTTTCAGCTAGGATCCATCTTACGTCAACAATGATATACCTCGTTTCATGTCCTCTTCTGAATCTAGCTTGAGTTTCTAGCAGTTCCCTGTCCATGTACTGCTGCAACCTATTTTGAATGATTTTCAGCAAAATTTTACTTGTGTGTGACTTTAATGATATTGCTTGATAATTTCCGCATTCTGTTGGGTAGCCTTTCTTTGGAATGGGCGCAAAGATGGATCTCTTCCAGTTGGTTGGCCAGTAGCTCTCTTCCAAATTTCTTGGCATAGACGAGTTGAACGTTTCCATCGTTGCATCCTTTTGCTCAAACATCTGCATTGATATTCTGTCAGTCCCTGGAGACTTGTTCTCACCGGTGCCTTCAGTGCAGCTTGACCTCTTCAGTTTCTTTGGTACCACCAGTTCTCGATGATCTACTACCTCGTGAAATGGTTGAACATAAACCAATTTTTTTTTTTGGTGCAGTGACTCTGTGTATTTCTTCCATCTTCTTTTGATGCTTCCTACATTGTTCAACACTTTGCCCATAGAATCATTCAATATTTGCAACTTGAGGCTTGAATTTTTTCTTCAGTTCTTTCAGCTTGAGAATGCTGAGAATGTTCTTCCCTTTTGGTTTTCCAACTCCATGTCTTTGTATATTTCTGTTCAGCTCTCTTACTTCATCATTTCTTCCTTTTGCTTTAGCTATTCTATGTTCAAGGGCAAACTTCCGAGTTTCTTTTGATATCCATTTTGGTCTTTTCTTTCTTTCCTGTCTTTTCAAAGACCTCTTGCTTTCTTCATAACAGGGCAGCTAATAGACAGCTAAGTAAAGGAATTTTCTTTTACTGACAATTACCTGACAATCTACACACAGAAAGATGCCTGGTGAAAAGTAAATGCAGTGCATGTTAAATAACTGGTGTACATACCTCTCCTTCCTCCTCTCAGGGAAGTGAGCAAAAATTAATCAGCAAATACTGAGCCCCATTTCGGGCTTGGAATCCTTCTCAACTCAGTACTTCAGGCAGCCGCTACCAATCTAACAGAATTATCACCAATCCAGATGAAATTTGAAAAATTCAGTTTGCAATCTGAGTCTTTCTTTACAATACATGTATTGTTTTTGGTGCCATTGAGTTGATTTTCGACTCATACTCAGCCCATGTGACAGTGTAGAACTGTCCCATAGGGTTTTCTAGGTTGTAATATATAAGGAAGCAGATCTCAAGGTATTTCCCTTGCAGAGCTACTGGTGGGTTCAAACTTCCAACCTTACTGCTGAACGTTTAGCCATTGCTCCATCAGACCCACTTCTTGTAGTTCAAGATATTTGGTTCTTCCTTTGATTTTGATAGCTTGGTATTTTACTGTAAGTTTCATTAAACTTTCTTCTGTACTTAAAGTGATCACTAACTAGGTGTTGGCTAACTAATTATTATCTGATATTACTTTTTATGTTTTCTAATGCTATATTTTTTGGAGGTGTTTGTGTTTACTTTATGAGAGTAATAAAATCAGATGCAATAGAGAATTATTTTAATTTTAGTTCTCATATATGATTTTTGTTTTTAGGGCTTCTATGCTATGAGTTATGTGGAATGTTAAGAAGTTAATGAATGACAAGCCCAATTTTTTTTAGAACGCTGCATTAAAAAAAAAAAAAACTTTAAAACCTGTTAAATTATTTTCTTTTAAAAACAGCTTTGATTTATACTTTCAGGGTCAGAAATGCAGTCATTTTGTAACTATATCAGGAACTTGTTAATGTTGTTATTTGCCCTCAAGTCAATTCTAATTCATTGTGACCCCATGTGTGCAGAGAAGAACTGCTCCTTAAGGTTTTCAAGGCTGTGACCTTTTGGAAAAAATATTGCCAAGCCTGTCTTCAGAGGCACCTCTAGGTAGACTTGAACCACAGTTTTTTGTTAGTAATCCAATGCTTAACCATTCACACCACCCAGGAACTACTTATACTGGGACTCTTCACTACTAAATATTTGAAATGTAAGGTCATTTGCTTTTCAAGACTTCTGCCAGAGAAACATCATTTGTAAATATTTCAGTGCAAAAGGCAAAGCTCAGCATGGGGTTTCTACATATTCTGGCTTTTATCATTATACAGTCTATCCTTTAATCGTTTTCTTATTTTTGGCCATTTGATTTTAATCACAGCATTTGTGCTTGCATTCCCATTATTTTAAATACCTCCAAGTAGGAAAAATAAAAATCCTTTTATAAAAGATTTTAGCACTTTCTACTTACGATTTATGCAATAAATAACGAATAAGTTAATTAGTAGAATTTTATCAAAAGGAATAAATAAAGCAGGAAAAAATTTACTTGGTATAAAACAAAACACTTGGCAAATATATAACTTAGGGTCCTGGTTGTATTTTCCATGGTATAAATTAATTATTTATTAAATTCTGCTAGCCTTCTTAGTTTTACACCTTATAGTACTTTTTTTTAATTTTAGGTTACAAGCGACTCTGAATTTTGTAATTTTGTATTTCGTTGTACCACCTCCCATCTGTCAGTTTGTTATTCTGTGGTGATTTCTGTTGCCATGATACTGGGAGCTATGTCACCTGATTTCAAATGCCAGCAGGGTCACCCAGAATGGACAGGTTTCAGTGGTGCTTCCAGACTAAGACAGACTAGGAAGAAGTCCTTGGCAGTCTAATTGTAAAAACATTGGCCGGTGAAAACCTTATGAATAGCAGCAGAACATTATCTGATACAGTGCTGGAAGATGAGCCCCTCAGGTTGGAGAGCACTCAAAATACACCTTTGGAAAACCTGCCTCCTTGAAGAAGAGTCGACCTTAATGATGTGGATAGAGTCAAACTTTCAGGACCTTCATTTGCTGATGTGGCACAACTCAAAATGAGAAGAAACAGTTGCAAACATCCATTAAAAATAGGAATGTGAAACGTACAAAGTATAAAACTAGGAAAATTGGAAGTCAAAAGTGAAGTGGAACACATAAAGATCAATATCCTAGGCATTACTGAGCTTAAATGGACTGATATTGGCCATTTTTAATCAGATAATCATGTGATCTACTAAGCTAGGAATGACAAATTGAAGAGGAATTGCATCACATTCATAGTCAAAAAGAATACTTCAAGATCTATCCTGAAGGACAACGCTGTCAGTGATAGGAAACTGTCCATATGCCTACGAGGAAGACCGGTATATATGACTATTATCAAATTTATGCACCAACCACTAATGCCAAAGATGAAGAAGCTGAAGATTTTTACCAACTTCTGCAGTCTGAAATTGATCAAATATGCAAACAAATGTATTGATAATTACTAATGATTGCAATGCAAAACTGGAAACAAAGAAGGATCTGCAGTTGGAAAATATGGACTTAGTGATAGAAAAGATGCTGAAGATCACATGATAGAATTTTACAAGGCCAGCAACTTATTCTTTACAAATTCCTTTTTTCAATAACATAAACAGCAACTATACATGTGGACCTTGCCAGATGGAATACACAGGAATCAAATCGACATCGCCTGTGAAAAGAGATGATGGAAAAGTTCAACATCATCAGTTGGAACAAGGCCAGGGGCCGAGAGCAGAACAGACCACCAATTGCTCATATGCAAGTTCAAATTGAAGCTAAAGAAAATTAAAACAAGCCAAGGGGAATCGAAATATAAACTTGAATCTGGAGACCATCTCAAGAAAAGGTTTGACATAGTGAGCTCTAATGACCAAAGACCAGACAAGTTGTGGAATGACATCAAGGAGATCATACATGAAGAAGGCAAAAGGTCATTAAAAAGACAAGAAAGAAGACCAAAATGGATGTCAGAAGAGACTCTGAAACTCGCTCTTGAATGTAGAGTAGTTAAAGTGAATGCAAGAAATGATGACATTAAAGAGCTAAACAGAAGATTTCAAAGGGTAGCTCAAGAAGACAAAGTAGAGTATTACAATGGAATGTGCAAAGACCTGGAGTTAGAAAACCAAAAGGCAAGAACACGCTTGGCATTTCTCAAGCTGAAAGAACTAAAGAAAAAATTCAAGCCTCGAGTTCCAATAGTGAATGATTCTATGGGCAAAGTATTGAATGACACAGGAAGTATCAAAAGAAGATGGAAGGTGTACACAGTCACTGTACCAAAACAAACTGGTCAATGTTCAACCATTTCAGGAGGTAGCATATGATCAAGAACTAATGGTACCGAAGGAAGAAGTCCAAGCTTCCTTGAAAGCATTTGCGAAAAAGCAAGGCTCCAGGAATTGATGGAATACCAATTAAGATGTTTCAACAAACAGATGAAGTGGTGGAAGCACTCGTTCCTGTATGCCAAGAAATTTGGAAGACAGCTACCTGGTCAGCTGACTGAAAAAGGTCTATATTTGTGCCTATTCCAAAGAAAGGTGATCCAACAGAATGCAGAAATTATCAAATACCATCATTAATATCACATGCAAGCAAAATTTTGCTGAAAATATTTCAAAAGCTGTTAAATCAGTACATGAACAGAGAACTGTCAGAAGCTTAAGCTGCACTCAGAAAAGGATGAAGAAAGAGGGATATCATTGCTGATGTCAGATGGATCTTGGCTAAAAGAATACCAGAAGGATGTTTGATTATGTTTTATTGACCATGCAAAGGCTTTTGACTGTGTGGATCATACAAATTATGGACAATATTAGAAACAATGGGAATTTCAGAACATTTAATTATGTTCATGAGGAACCTGTACATAGATCTTGTTCAAACAGAATAAGGGGATACTGTATGGTTTAAAATCAGAAAGATGTGGTTCATGTTCTATCCTTTCATCATGCTTATCAAATCTGTATACTGAGCTAATGGCCTGGGATGCCGAACTATATGAAGTGGAGCACAATGTCAGAACTGGGGGGAGAAGACTCATTAACGACCTGCCATAAGCAGATGGTACAGCCTTGCTTGCGGTGGAAAGGGAGAGCTTGAAGCACTTACTAATGAAGATGTTCAGTATGGATTACACCTCAACATAAAGAAAACAAAAATCCTCACAACTGGACCAATAAGCAGCATCATGATAAATGGAGAAAATACTGACATTGTTAATGATTTCATTTTTACTTGGATCCACAGCCAACTCCACAGAATGAGCAGCTGAGAAATCAAATGATGTACTGCATTGGCTAAATTTGCTGTAAAAGATCTCTTTAAAGTATTGTAAAGCAAGGATGTCACTTTGGGAACTGGGGTGCACCTGACCCAGGTCATGGTATTTTCAGTTGCATCATATGCATGTCAAATTTGGATAGTGGGTGGGGAAGACTGAAGAAGAATTGATGCCTTTGAATATGATGTTGGCAAAGAATATTGAACATATTATGAACTACCAGAAAAACGAACAAATCTGTCTCGAAAAAAGTACAACAAGAATACTCCCTAGAAATAAGGATGGTGAGATGTTATCTCACATACTTTGGACATGTTAACAGGTGGCACCAGTCCCTAGAGAAGGACATCATGTTTGGTAAAGCAGAGGGTCAGCAAAAAACAGGAAGACCCTCAATGAGACATATTGACACAGTGGCTGCAACAATGGACTCAAACATAGCAACAATTGTGAGGATGGAGCAGGATGGGGCAGTGTTTCATTCTGTTGTACATAGGGTTGCAATGAGTTCAAACTGACTCAATGGCACCTAACACCAACAACAGCATTTCATTATTATAACTCAGACTAATTTAAGTCTTGATATAGTTTTGGGGAGTAAATCTTATGCTATACAATACAACCGTTTTATACATTTGCTAATTTCTTATTAAGATCAGAGCCTTCGATGGTAGGAGTTATGCTAAGGTTTTCACTGGCTGAATGACTGAACGTATGAATGACAAAATGAATGAGAAGACTTGATCCTTTTGATAAACAGATACTGTATATGAAGTAGATATTTGCAGTTATTTAATTAAAAGGATGGTTATATAACATGTTATACATTGGTTAATAAAATTTATTGTTTATATTTGTTGTCCATATTTATAATGAAGTCATACCTCTCTTTTCCTTCGGTATTCCCATCATCGACACTAAGCAGTTTAGAAACTCTTAAGTGTTTTATTAGTGGAGTGTTGTTGTTGTGTGCTGTCAAGTTGATTCCAACTCTTACAGACCCTATAGGACAGAGTAGAACTGCCTCATAGGGTTTCCTCTGCTGTAATCTTTATGGGAACAGGTGGTCAGGTCTTCTCTGCTGTGTAGCTGCTAGTGGGTTTGAACCACTGACCTTTCAGTCAAGTGCTTAACCATTGTACCACCACGGATTCTTATTAGTGAAGTAAATATTACTAATAAAGTTAACTGTAAATAAATCCTAGGACATGCTAACTGTATTTCCTTAACTGAAAGTCACATATTTACTATGTTTAATGTGATGACAAAAGTTTCAATAAATGGCAGCATGTAGATCAGGAAATAGACTAGTTGTAGAACCCATCTCTAACTTACAGTAGTTCAAATACTCCTCTTTAGCCACTTCTTTATTCTAGGAACTTTGAAGATGGGGCCAGAATTATACATAAACAGCACTCATACTCAACACTGAATCATAGTGATGAATGGCCTGTATGCTTCACTGAAGAACATATTTTAACTTTCAGTAGTTAAAATATGAAGATATTTGAAAAGTGACACACATTATTAGAAATTTCCAACCTAAAAGTTTTCCCAAATTCTACAATTGTTGTAAGTATATCACCCCTCACATAATCATTTTTATTTCCTGGAATAATAGAATATTGACCAGAAAATGACTCAAAAACAAAATATGTGTAGAATAGGAAAATGAGTTTTGTTAATTATATCTTTAAAAATTAGAACATAAATTCCAAATGATATACTATGTTAGATGTATTTTAATATACATTCAAGTTTCATTTGAAATGTTATTACTCACACTGCTAAACTAGTTTGGTAATTTTTTCCACACTGATAAGTATATTAGGAACACAATGCAGTGGAAATTCACTCTCATTTTTCTTGCGAGGTATCCTCCAGTCCATTCTGACTCATAGCAACATGTGTACAACAGAACAAAACACTGTCTGGTCCTGCACCTTCTTCACAATTGTTGCTATGTTTGAGCCCACTCTTTGAGCCACTGTGTCAATCCATCTCATTGAGGGTCTTCCTCTTTTTCACTGACCCTCTATTTTACCAAGCATGATGTCCTTCTCCAGGGAATGATCCCTCCTGATAACATGTCCAAAACATGTAAGACAAAGTTTCACCATCCTTATTCTGGATTTATTTCTTCCAAGACAGACTTGTTCTTCTGACAGTCCATGGTAGATTCAATATTCTTCGCCAACACCATTACTCAAAGGCACCAATTCTTCTTCAGTCTTCTTTATTCATTGTCCAGCTTTTGGATGCATATAAAAAAAAAAAAAAATTTTTTTTTTTTTTTTTTAAGGCTACTGAAAATACCATGGCTTCAGTCAGGCACACCTTAGTCCTCAAGGTGACATCTCTGCTTCACAACACTTTAAAAGAGGTCTTTTGCAGCATATTTGCCCAGTGCAATGCATTGTGTGACTTCTGGACTGATGCGTCCATGGGCGTTGATTGTGGATCCAAGTAAAATGAAACCCTTGACAACTCCATTTATTGTGATGTTGCTTATTGGTCCAGTTGTCAGGATTTTTGTTTTCTTTATGCTGAAGTATAATCCATAATGAAGGCTGTGGTCTTTGATCTTCATCAAGAAGTACTTCAAGTCCTCTTCACTTTCAGTGAGCAAGGTTGTGTCTTCTGCATATAGCAGGTTGTTAATAAGTCTTCCTCCAGTCTTTATGCCCTGTTCTTCATATAGTCCAGCTTCTTGTATTATTTGCTCACCATAGAGATTGAATAAGTATGGTGAAACAATACAACCCTGACGCACATCTTCCCTGACTTTAAACCACGCAGTATCCTCTTGTTCTGTTTAAATGACTGCCTTTGGTCTAAGTACAGGTTCCTCGTGAACACAATTAAGTGTTCTGAAATTCGCATTCTTTGCAATGTTATCTATTATTTGTTATGATCCACACAGGCAAATGCCTTTTCATAGTCAATAAAACACAGGTAAACAACTTTCTGGTATTCTTCGCTTTCAGCCAAGATCCATCTGACATTAGCAATGATTTCCCTTGTTCTATGACTTCTTCTGAATCCAGCCTGGATTTCTGGCTGTTCCCTGTCAATGTACTGCTATAATCACTTTTGAATTATAATCAGCAAAATTGTACTTGTGTGTGATATTGATGATGTTGTCTGACAATCTGTACATTCTGCTTGATCTCCTTTCTTTGGAATGGGTACAAATATGATTCAGTTCCAGTCGGTTGGCCAGGTAGCTAACTCCCAAATTTCTAGGCATAGATGAGTGAGCAGTTCCAGCGCTGCATCCACTTGTTGAAACATCTCAATTGGTATTTCATTAAGTAAAAATTGTAACATTTAAAAGACAGTATACCAATCCACAAAAATGCACTTCATGGGAGGTGGGGCCAAGATGGCGGACTAGGTGGACACTACCGCAGATCCCTCTTGCAACAAATACTCGGAAAAACAAGTGAATCGATCACATACATAACAATCTACGAACTCTGAACAACAAGCACAGACTTAGAGACGGAAAACGAACAAATACAGGCAGACCGCGACCGTTTTCAGAACTAGGAGCCAGCGTACCAGGCACGTGACCTTCGGAGCCAGATCTGGGGCAGAGCCCAGGGGGGCAGACGGCACAGACAAGGGGCCCAGCCCTACCCCCCCGAACCCATCCTGGGAGAGAGTCTAGCTGGTTGACGTGGGCGGCGTAGCGGCGCAGCCGGAGGGAGAAGCACCCGGGAGGCAGTGACTGATCTTGGAACGGGGAGAGCAGCGTCCCAGCCAGGGAGCCATCACGCCGGGAGTTTGGTGAGAAGCGGGAGGGGCACGAGCGGGGGGGGGCAGCTATATTTCACTAAAGCGACCCCAGGGCGGGGCCCACACATTTGTGCGGGGGGACGCCCACCCAGTTCGCGCGTGTGGCGCGGCGAACCGGAGGGAGAAGTCCCCAGGAGGAAGTCACTGGTCTTGGAGCGGGGAGAGCAGCGTCCCAGCCGGGGAGCCGTCCCGCTGGGATTTTGGCAAAAGCGGGCGGGGTGTGAGCGCGGGGTCTAATTATATTCTCCTGAATAGACCCTGGGGGCGGGCCCACCCATTCGTGCGGGAGACGCCCACCCAGTTTGCGCGAGCAGTGCCGCGCACCGGAGGGAGAAGTCCCCGGGAGGAAGTGACTGGTCTCAGAGTGGGGAGAGTAGCGTCCCAACCGGGGAGCCGTCCCGCCCGGATTTTGGCGGACGGGAGCGGAGCGTGAACGCCGTGATCAGCTCTATATTCTGTGGTGCTACACTCCTAGCTCTCTGATCCCTCCCCCACCCTCCCCAGGCGGCTCCATTAACATCCAAATACCTGGAGCCAGAGGGAGAATTGAGATAGGGATTTGACTGCATTTTTTTTAGCTGATTACCTGGAAAATCTAGTTTCCCAGTGATGGCTCAGAGACAGCAGTCCATATCAAACCACATAAAGAAACAGACCATGACAGCTTCTTCAACCCCCCAAACAAAAGAATCAAAATCTTTCCCAAATGAAGATACAATCCTGGAATTATCAGATACAGAATATAAAAAACTAATTTACAGAATGCTTAAAGATATCACAAATGAAATTAGGATAAATGCAGAAAAAGCCAAGGAACACACTGATAAAACTGTTGAAGAACTCAAAAAGATTATTCAAGAACATAGTGGAAAAATTAATAAGTTGCAAGAATCCATAGAGAGACAGCATGTAGAAATCCAAAAGATTAACAATAAAATTACAGAATTTGACAATGCAATAGAAAGTCAGAGGAGCAGACTCGAGCAATTAGAATGTAGACTGGGACTTCTGGAGGACCAGGGAATCAACACCAACATAGCTGAAAAAAAATCAGATAAAAGAATTAAAAAAAATGAAGAAACCCTAAGAATCATGTGGGACTCTATCAAGAAGGATAACTTGTGGGTGATTGGAGTCCCAGAACAGGTAGGGGGGACAGAAAACACAGAGAAAATAGTTGAAGAACTCCTGACACAAAACTTCCCTGACATCATGAAAGACAAAAGGATATCTATCCAAGATGCTCATCGAACCCCATTTAAGATTGATCCAAAAAGAAAAACACGAAGACATATTATCATCAAACTTGCCAAAACCAAAGACAAACAGGAAATTTTAAAAGCAGCCAGGGAGAAAAGAAAGGTTTCCTTCAAGGGATAAACAATAAGAATAAGTTCAGACTACTCAGCAGAAACCGTGCAGGCAAGAAGGGAATGGGACGATGTATACAGAGCACTGAACGAGAATAATTGCTAACCAAGGATAATATATCCAGCAAAACTCTCTCTGAAATATGAAGGAGAAATTAAGATATTTACAGATAAACACAAGTTTAGAGAATTTGCAAAAACTAAACCAAGACTGCAAGAAATGCTAAAGGAGATTGGCCTGATGACCAATAATATCAGGTACCAGCACAATACAAGGTCACAAAACAGAACGCTCTGATATAAACGCAACTCAAATAGGGAAAGCACAAAAACAAACAAATTAAGACTAATTCTAAAAAATAAATAAATAAACAAAATAATACACATAACAGGAAATCATGGAAATCAAGAGATAAACGATCACAATAATCAAAAAGAGGGACTAAATATAGGAGGCATTGAACTGCCAGATGGAGAGTGATACAAGACGATATAGAAGGATACAAGTTAGGTTTTTACTTAGAAAAATAGGGGTAAATAATAAGGTAACCACAAAAAGGAATATCAATTCCATAACTCAAGAAAAAAGCCAAGAAAAACATAACGACTCAACAAACACAAAGTTAAACATTATGAAAATGAGGATCTCACAAGCTACTAAGAAAAACGTCTCAGCACAAAAAAGCATGTGGAAAAATGAAATGGCCAACAACACACATGAAAAGGCATCAAAATGACAGCACTAAAAACTTATTTATCTATAGTTACGCTGAATGTAAATGGACTAAATGCACCAATAAAGAGACAGAGAGTCACAGACTGGATAAAGAAACACGATCCGTCTATATGCTGCCTACAAGAGACACACCTTAGACTTAGAGACACAAACAAACTAAAACTCAAAGGATGGAAAAAAAATATATCAAGCAAACAATAAGCAAAAAAGAAGAGGAGTAGCAATATTAATTTCTGACAAAATAGACTTTAGACTTAAATCCACCACAAAGGACAAAGAAGGACACTATATAATGATAAAAGGGACAATTGATCAGGAAGACATAACCATATTAAATATTTACGCACTCAATGACAGGGCTGCAAGATACATAAATCAAATTTTAACAGAATTGAAAATTGAGATAGACACCTCCACATTTATAGTAGGAGACTTCAACACACCACTTTCGGAGAAGGACAGGACATCCAGTAAGAAGCTCAATAGAGACACGGAAGACCTACTTACAACAATCAACCAACTTGACCTCATTGACTTATACAGAACTCTCCACCCAACTGCTGCAAAATATACTTTTTTTTCTAGTGCACATGGAACATTCTCTAGAATAGACCACATATTAGGTCATAAAACAAATCTTTGCAGAATCCAAAACATCGAAATATTACAAAGCATCTTCTCAGACCACAAGGCAATGAAGCTAGAAATCAATAACAGAAAAACTAGGGAAAAGAAATCAAATACTTGGAAACTGAACAATACCCTGTTGAAAAAAGACTGGGTTATAGAAGACATCAAGGAGGGAATAAGGAAATTCATAGAATGCAACGAGAATGAAAATACTTCCTATCAAAACCTCTGGGACACAGCAAAAGCAGTGCTCAGAGGCCAATTTATATCGATAAATGCACACATACAAAAAGAAGAAAGAGCCCAAAGCAGAGAACTGTCCCGACAACTTGAACAAATAGAAAGTGAGCAACAAAAGAACCCATGAGGCACCAGAAGAAAACAATTAATAAAAGTTAGAGCTGAACTAAATGAATTAGAGAACAGAAAAACAATTGAAAGAATTAACAAAGCCAAAAGCTGGTTCTTTGAAAAAATTAACAAAATTGATAAACCATTGGCTAGACTGACTAAAGAAAAACAGGAAAGGAAACAAATAACCCGAATAAGAAACGAGAAGGACCACATCACAACAGAGCCAAATGAAATTAAAAGAATCATTTCAGATTACTATGTAAAATTGTACTCTAACAAATTTGAAAACCTAGAAGAAATGGATAAATTCTTGGAACAATACTACCTACCTAAACTAACACATTCAGAAGTAGAACAACTAAATAGACCCATAACAAAAAAAGAGATTGAAACGGTAATCAAAAAACTTCCAACAAAAAAAAGTCCTGGCCCAGACGGCTTCACTGCAGAGTTCTACCAAACCTTCAGAGAAGACTTAACACCATTACTATTGAAGGTATTTCAAAGCATAGAAAAAGACGGAATACTACCCAACTCATTCTATGAAGCTACCATCTCCCTGATACCAAAACCAGGTAAAGACATTACAAAAAAAGAAAATTTTAGACCTATATCCCTCATGAACATAGATGCAAAAATCCTCAACAAAATTCCAGCCAATAGAATCCAACAACACATCAAAAAAATAATTCACCCTGATCAAGTGGGATTTATACCAGGTATGCAAGGCTGGTTTAATATCAGAAAAACCATTAATGTAATCCATCACATAAATAAAACAAAAGATAAAAACCACATGATCTTATCAATAGATGCAGAAAAGGCATTTGACAAAGTTCAACACCCATTTATGATAAAAACTCTTACCAAAATAGGAATTGAAGGAAAATTCCTCAACATAATAAAGGGCATCTATGCAAAGCCAACAGCCAATATCACTCTAAATGGAGAGAACCTGAAAGCATTTCCCTTGAGAATGGGAACCAGACAAGGATGCCCTTTATCACCGCTCTTATTCAACATCGTACTTGAAGTCCTAGCCAGGGCAATTAGGCTAGACAAAGAAATAAAGGGTATCCAGATTGGTAAGGAGGAAGTAAAGCTATCACTATTTGCAGATGACATGATCGTATACATGGAAAACCCTAAGGAATCCTCCAGAAAACTACTGAAACTAATAGAAGAGTTTGGCAGAGTCTCAGGTTATAAAATAACATACAAAAATCACTTGGATTCCTCTACATCAACAAAAAGAACACCGAAGAGGAAATAACAAAATCAATACCATTCACAGTAGCCCCCAAGAAGATAAAATACTTAGGAATAAATCTTACCAAGGATGTAAAAGACGTATACAAAGAAAACTAAAAAACTCTGCTACAAGAAATTCAAAAGGACATACTTAAGTGGAAAAACATACCCTGCTCGTGGATAGGAAGACTTAACATAGTAAAAATGTCTATTCTACCAAAAGCCATCTATACATATAATGCACTTCCAATCCAAATACCAATGTCATATTTTAAGGGGATAGAGAAACAAATCACTAATTTCATATGGAAGGGAAAGAACCCCCGGATAAGCAAAGCATTACTGAAAAAGAAGAAGAAAGTGGGAGGCCTCACTCTACCTGATTTCAGAACCTATTATACAGCTACAGTAGTCAAAACAGCCTGGTATTGGTACAACAGGCACATAGACCAATGGAACAGAATTGAGAACCCAAATATAAATCCATCCACGTATGAGCAGCTGATATTTGACAAGGACCAGTGTCAGTCAATTGGGGAAGTGATAGTCTTTTTAACAAATGGTGCTGGCATAACTGGATATCCATTTGCAAAAGAATGAAACAGGACCCATACCTCACACCATGCACAAAAACTAACTCCAAGTGGATCAAAGACCTAAACATAAAGACTAAAACGATAAAGATCATGGAAGAAAAAATAGGATCAACCCTAGGAGCCCTAATACAGGGCATAAACAGAATACAAAACATTACCAAAAATGATGAAGAGAAACCAGATAACTGGGAGCTCCTAAAAATCAAACACCTATGCTCATCTAAAGACTTCACCAAAAGAGTAAAAAGACCACCTACAGACTGGGAAAGAATATTCAGCTATGACATCTCAGACCAGCGCCTGATCTCTAAAATCTACATGATTCTGTCAAAACTCAACCACAAAAAGACAAACAACCCAATCAAGAAGTGGGCAAAGGAGATGAACACACATTTCACTAAAGAAGATATTCAGGCAGCCAACAGATGCATGAGAAAATGCTCCCAATCATTAGCCATTAGAAAAATGCAAATTAAAACTACGGGAGAAGCTGCGGAGAGATTGGAACTCTCATACACTGCTGGTGGGATTGTAAAATGGTACAACCACTTTGGAAATCCATCTGGCGTTATCTTAAACACTTAGAAATAGAACTACCATACAACCCAGAAATCCCACTCCTCGGAATATACCCTAGAGATACAAGAGCCTTCACAGAAACAGGTATATGCACACCCATGTTTATTGCAGCTCTGTTTACAATAGCAAAAAGCTGGAAGCAACCAAGATGTCCGTCAACGGATGAATGGGTAAATAAATTGTGGTATATTCACACAATGGAATACTATGCATCGATAAAGAACAGTGACGAATCCCTGAAACATTTCATAACATGGAGGAATCTGGAAGGCATTATGCTGAGCGAAATGAGTCAGTTGCAAAAGGACAAATATTGTATAAGACCACTATTATAAGACCTTGAGAAATAGAAAAAACGGAGAAGAACACATACTTTTGTGGTTACAAAGGGGGGAGGGAGAGGGCTTTTTATTGATCAATCTGTAGATAAGAACTGCTTTGGGTGAAGGGAAAGACAACACTCAATACAAGGAAGGTCAGCCTAATTGGACTGGACTAAAAGCAAAGAGGTTTCCGGGATAAAATGAAAGCTTCAAAGGTCGGCGGAGCAGGGGCTGGGGTCTGGGGAACTTGGTTTGAGGGGACTTCTAAGTCAATGGGCAAAATAACTCTATTATGAAGACATTCTGCATCCCACTTTGAATTGTGGCACCTGGGGTCCTAAATGCCAACAAGCGGCCATCTAAGATACATCAATTGGTCTCAACCCACCTGGAGCAAAGGCAAAGGAAGAACACCAAGGTCACACGACAACTAAGAACCCAAGAGACAGAAAGGGCCACATGAACCAGAGACCTACATTATCCTGAGACCAGAAGAACTAGTTGCTGCCCGGCCACAATCGATGACTGCCCTGACAGGGAGCACAACAGACAACTCCTGAGGGAGCAGGAGACCAATGGGATACAGTCCCCAAATTCTCATAAAAAGACCATACCTAATGGTATGACTGCGACTAGAGGAATCCCAGAGACAATGCTCCCCAGAACTTCTGATGGCACAGGACAGGAACCATCCCCGAAGACAAATCATCAGGCATGAAAAGGACTGGTCAGTGGTGGGGAGAGAGATGCTGATGAAGAGTGAGCTAATTAAATCAGGTGGACACTGGAGAGTGTGTTGGCAACTCTTGACTGGAGAGGGGATGGGAAGATAGAGAGAGAGGGAAGATGGCAAAATTGGCAGGAAACGAGAGACTGAAAGGGCTGACTCAACAGGGGGAGAGCAAGTGGGAGAAGGGAGTAAGATGTATGTAAACCTACATGTGACAGACTGATTGGAATGGTAAATGTTCACTTGAAGCTTAATAAAAATTAATTAAAAAAAAAAATCCTATGGAGCACAGTTCTACTCTGACAGACATGGGTTGCTATGAGTCAAAATCACTTCATGGCACTTCATGGTTTGTTTGTTTTTTTAAGTATTCAAGTGGGCCAAAATGTAACTTTATTTTTATGTAACTGAACTTGATGTCTGTCTTAAACTTTCATTCTGTCTGATGTAAAAAACTCATTAAATATAGGTAAATTAAAAAAAAAATGCACTTCATACTTAATCTAGAATATTTTCTATATCAGAATAAATGGAAATAGCTGTGTTTGGATTAATAAATGTATGTATTCACTAAGGGACTGGAAAGTCAATCATTATTTTCTTGCAAATGGCCTTGGGGAACTATGATTTGATATAATCAGTTATCATTTATTAATTAATAATATTTTTTTATAAATTTACACAGAATGCTGCCTTTTTTATTATTGGAATTTGTTCATTAATTCAGTAACATGTCATTGTGTCATATAGCTGGATATCAAGTATCATATAGCTGGATATCAAGAAGGAAAAATATCTTCTAATGCTCTTAGGTTCTTTACCCCAGTTTCACAGGAATAGTAAGAATATTAAAATAATCAGAGCACAGAAATCATTGTCCCATGAGGAAGCAAACCTGTTTGAGAAAATGATGCTTAACAATTATGAAAGTCAAATACCTAGAATCTCATAAAGAAAAAATGATCATATTAGGAAATTCGTAATCAAAATTTACACAAGCTGCGTCCCTAATAATACTAGTGTTGTGAGATGCTCAGAAATGGTCATGTAGCCTTTTTTTGGGTGTGTGGAGGGTGGGGGGGCGGGAGATAACACATTTTTTACTTTGTGTATATTTCACTCTCTCTATATGTTTTTCTACATATGTGTTTGTGTGTTTATTTCATATCCATCTCCCCATCAGCCTATAAATTCCATGACAGTTGAGACCATGCTCATTATATCCAGCCTAACAAAGAGTAGACACTCAGCAATATCTTTGTTGAAATAAAATTAAGATATCTCTCAATTAGAAATTAATGATGCATGCTAGCACATTAATAATTCTGACTAATTCTTCAGTAACTAAAACTGTTTAATTTTTAAGTTCTTTTTCAAGTTGTTGACATTATTTGACACCAGTGTTCATAAAATTCTTTTTGGAAAATGCTAAGCTAATTGCATCTTTCCAACTTTGGCAATTAGTGTGATAAGTACTAAATACGAAGGTAAGACAAGAAAAAGCAGCTATGAGAACGATTATCCAAATGAAAATATACGTTTAAGGCATAACTCATTTTGTCATCTATTTGGGCAATGTCACAGGTTGAATTGTGTCCCCCTTCCCAAAATATATGTCAACTTGGTTAGGCCATGATTTCCAGTATCTTGTGGTTGTCCTCCATTTTGTGATTGTAATTTTGTGTTGAGAGGATTAGGGTGGGATTGTAACACCACCCTCACTGAGGTCACCTCCCTGATCCAAGGTAAAGGGAGTTTCTCTGGGGTGTGGCCTACACCACCTTTTACCTCTCAAGAGATAAAACGAAAAGGGAAACAAGCAGAGAGTTGGGGACCTCCTACCACCAAGAAGGCAGCACCAGGAGCAGAGCATGTTTTTTGGACATGCGGTCTCTGTGCCTGAGAAGCTCCTTGACCATGGAAAGATTGAGGACAAGGACTTTCTTCCAGAGCCAACAAAGAGAGAAAGCCTTCCCCTGGAGCTGACACCTTGAATTTGGACTTTTAGCCTACTTTACTGTAAGGAAATAAACTCTTTGTTAAAGGCATCCACTTTTGGTATTTCTGTTAAAGCAACACTAGATAACTAAGACAGGCATTAAGTAAGCTGTGCTGAATAGCTATTATATTCTGTATCTATGAGTTAATTTTTAGTTTATTTGAACTGCATACACATATGGCCGGTTATTTATGATTTTAATATCATCTTTACTTGTATATTTTTCCCATGCATATTTTAACCTAAGGAATACCTAAATTCTGCCACATGAACCAGGTTAAATACTGTGCTCTCCTGTAATATTAGTAGTGCCTACATCATAACTGATATATAGTTACGGTTGTAGTTTTCTATAGTTTTTGAAAGAACTCTTTAAAGTGTTAAAAAGCAAAGATATCTCCTTTAGGAGTAAGGTGCGCCTGACCCAAGCCATGCATACGAAAGTTGAACAATGAACAAGGAAGAATGAAGAAGAATTGATGCCTTTGAATTATGGTGTTGATGAAAAATAGTGAATATACCACAAACTGCCAGAAGAACAAACAAATCTGTCTTGGAAGAAATACAGCCAGAATGCTCATTAGAAGTGAGGATGGCAAGACTTCGTCTCAGGTACTTTGGACATGTTATCAGGAGATACCAGTCCCTAGAGAAGGACATCATGCTTGGTTAAGTAGAGGGTCAGTGAAAAGAGGAAGACCCTCAAGGAGATAGACCGACACAGTGGCTGCAACAATGGGCTCAAACACAGCAATGATTTTGAGGATGGCGCAGGACCTGGCAGTGTTTTTTTCTGTTGTATGTAGGGTCACTATGAGTCAGAACCAACTTGGTAGCACCAAACAACAACATAGTTTTCTAGTATAAAGTTAACACATTATATTATTGACTGAAATTAACACTTTTCATTTAACAACTTATTTTTACATAGATGCAGTCATAGGTTCAATCTTCCAGACTTTGGCTTTGAGATAAATCAACTACAAATACATTATATAGATATAGATATAACCCAGTGCTGTCGAGTTGATTCCGACTCATGGGGACGCTATAGAACAGAGTAGAGCTTCCCCATAGGGTTTCCAAGGAGTGGCTGATGGATTCGAACTGCCAGACTTTTTGGTTAGCAGCTGTAGTGCACTGTAGCTCTTTTCTGATTACAATGGTTTTGATAATAGTTTACTTCTTTAGTTTAGAATTTAGATTTTTTCTCCTTTAGTCAAATTGAAAATATATGACAGCATTAGTATAAAAACACACCAAACCCTTTGCCGTTGATTCAATTCAGACCCATAATGCCCCTGTAGGACCGAGCAGAATTGCCCCACACAGTTTCCAAGGAGCACCTGGTGGAATCGAATTGCTGACCTTTTGATTAGCAGCTGAAGCTTAATCACTGCACCATCAGGGCTCCAGCATTAGTATACGTAAGAAAAATTAGTACATCTTTTGGTAAACAAATTGAAACTATAATCAAATCCTGGCTGTCATAGCTATTCTTAGATTATCTGTACCTCCCATTTGAATTTTTCTGGGATGTTTCATACATGATTTTAAAATACTGATAGATGAAAAAACATATATGGTCTATAGCTCTGCTGTCTAATACAGTAGCCACTAGCCACATGTGACTATTTAAAATTAAAGATTCAGTTCCTCGGTCAAATTAGCATATTTCAAGTGCTCATGTAGCCATAGTATTGGCCAGCACAGATTACAGAACATTTTTATCATCACAGAAAAGTTCTATTGGTCAACACTGTTCTAGAGAGTTGAGATAAAATCAACTGTAAGAACTAAAACGGTTTTTTTTTTTTTTTTGCTTTGCTGAAGTCATAGTGCTGCATATAAATAATTCAAAGTTTTCCTCTTAATCTCCCCCAATATTTCTACAACAGAGGCAGCCATTAGGTAATGAGTAATGTCTCGCGCACCTTTCTGACAGATGTGACATGGATGTAATTATTTTTCTCGATTTCTGTAGGGCACGTCATGCTTTGGGTTCACAATGGTACTATACCATTAATTTCTAAGATTCCATCACTCTTCTAGATTCAAACATTTCACTGTGGCTGAAAATCTAATTTTTCAACTGGTTTGCTGTAAATTACTTTGCACCATTACTTGCTGCCAAATAACAAGGATTTTGAATTAGATGAGGTTTACTGACGCTGTAATTTAATACGAAGTTTTTCTGCCAAGGCCTGAAAAATCCTTCTAGTTTTATGCATTCTCTCCTTCCAGATGACCCTCGTGATGGGTATTCCATACGTTCTTTCTTCTTAAAGTCCCACTTCTTTCCTTTCATTCTCACTTAGAGTGGATGACTGGGTGATATTTCTTTTCACAAAGATCAAGGCCTCTATTATCTTTGGCTTCTGTACATTCTTGCCTGTGACTCTGTTCTCTCCCCATCCCTTTTGCTCTAACCTGAGATGGAAAGCCTATCTTTCAACTCAGAATAACTTTTCCTCCCACTGCTCTTGGATTCTATCTACCTTTATTCTTTCTCTAATATCTTAAATCACTAACTCTTTGTTTGTTCCTCTTTATATCGGGTAGTTATATGGCCAAAAATAACAGAAGTTGCAACTTGATAATTTATTGGGAGGATATGGGTTCCTCACAGACTTGCAGGAACAGTTGAAGACACAGGAAAGGGCCAGGAACCAGGGAAGCTGTAAGGATCCAAATGATAAGCTCAAATCTGTCAAGACATAAGGACTAAGGTGAATGTGCTCCAACTACTTCTTTCATATTTCAGCACAGGGAAGAGCAGAGCACCTTAACCAGAGCTCCACTGGACTGTATCTAAAGGGAAAGTGTAGCTTTCCTAAAGCAAAAGCAGAACGTTCTTACCTGAAGAGGCACTGAATGCTCAAGTCATAAACTACAAATGTCCACTATATTCCTTCCCCTTCAAAAATGCACAAAACCATTTTAGACACAAACATGGACATAAATGCACACCTTATAATGCTATCACTTGCCTCTTTTAACTATCATTCTATTGCAATATATGTCATTCTTTTAGAATTTATAATATGCAAACACTGTTCTAAATATTTTACATACATTATCTTATTTATCCTTACAGGGACTTTGTTGGCGGATACTGTTCTGATCCTCATTTATTTTCAGATGAAGAAACTGAGTCTACTACTCAGTAGGGTTTCAACCTGTATCTGCCTGATTCCAAATACAGGATTCTGAACAAATATAGTATTTTGTTTCACAATGAGTTTTTCAAGTCAGTGGTCTATAGTCTGTGTTTTCTATTTTTGTTGCATTGCTACCCTTTCTTTAATCTCCTAAAACCTGCTTTCTGCTTCTCTCATGTCCTGAGACACTACTGACTCTCAGTTTATCAAAGACCTTCTTTTAGTCAAATCCAAGGCAGTTTCCACTCCTCTCAAGCTTTCTGTTTTTAGGTAACACCATGAATTGTCCTCTTCTTCCTGAAACACTCTTTTCAGTTTCCATGACATCATGCCCCTTCTGTCTTCTTCTCATCTTCCTGTATGGCTTCTCCGAACATCTTTCTTCTTTTTTGCATCATAACTCTGTGTTTTCCTCAGCATGTAAGTGCTAATGACAAAAGAGCCATGGCCAAGTACATAATCTTTATGCCTACTTGCTTAGAGAGCTAATCACTCTTGTGGCTATCATTTCTCAATGCTATTAATGCCATATGCTATGTAAGTATTTCTAACTCTTTTAACTAAATTTTAATTTCATATTTATACCTGTCTTCAGAACATTAAAAGAAGCCCTGGTGCAGAGGTTAAGAGCTTGGCTGATAACCAAAAGATCAGTAGTCCAAACCCACCACCGCTCTGTGGGATAAAGATGTGGCAGTCTGTTTCTATAAAGATTTGTAGCCTTGGAAACCCTGTGGGGCAATTCTACTCTGTTTTGTAGAGTCACTATGAATCAGAATTGACTCTGTGGCAATGCTTTTGGTTTAGTTCAGAATATTGGTTTCTCAAACTTACATTTAAAATGTATCTTCATTGGCTGTTTTTTTGGAAGATCTCTATTTCTATATTAGCACATTTAGGCCACTAAATCCTGTCAACTATTCCTTAAAATTATTTAATGAATTTTTCCTAAGTCATTAAAATTGGCTTTTAAGCAATGGAACAACACTTGCGTAACTAATATTAATTCTAGATTTTCCCCTGTCTGACATCCAGCACTGACTAAATCCAAGAAATGAAAAGAAGGGTGGATAGACAGATGGATGGATGAATGGATAGCTAGATAAAAAATTTAGTGAGAAATTATATTAATTGTATATAGCAACACATTCTCACAAACACACATCTTGTTTTATGATTCAGCTAACTATATTTTCACCCCTGACTTCTCTCGTTTGTGCCTTCTGTTATTATATTTATATGTTACCTTAGGATGGAGCTTAGAAATGGTTTTAGAGATCATAAGCCTTTTTGAATCCTGACTACCCACCCACATACCCATCAAACCTATCATTTTCAATCATTTCTAAGGAAGGTGGTATTATGCAGTGGCTATGTCTGGAGCTGGATTGCTGGTATGAATGTAGATGTATAATCTTGAATAAGCTATTGAATATCTGTTTCTCAGTTTCCTCATCTATAAAATGAAGAGGATAACAGCACCGACTGTACATGGTGCTGTGAGGATTAAATGTGCATTTTATGCTAAACTGTTTAGAACAATGACTAGTAAAACACTGCTTTCCAAAACCCATTGCCATCGAGTCAATTCCAACTCATAGTGACCCTACAGTACACGGCAGAACTGCCCTATAGGGTTTCCAAGGAGTGCCTGTTGGATTCAAACTGCCTACCTTTTGGTTAGCAGCCCTAGATCTTAACCTCTATGCCACCAGGGTTTCCAGCACTGTATTAGTAGGGGCTATTAAAGCTATTATTATATTTTTATTATTTATTTATTATAATAATTATTATTGTCCCTTCTGGATGACTGAGCTTATACATGATTCACATCACGTATCCAAGTTTTCCTGCTGAGATCAGAGAAAACTCAGGTTATTGTTGTTAGAAGTTGTCCAGCTGGTTCTGACTTATATCGACCCTGTGTACAACAGAACGAAACACTGCCCGGTCCTGTACCAGTCTCACAATTGTTGCTATGCTTGAGCCCATTTTTGTAGATACTGTGTCAATCCATCTCATTTAGGGTCTTCCTCTTTTTCACTGACTCTATTTTACCAAGCATGATGTTCTTCTCCAGGGACTGATTCCTTCTGATAACATGTCCAAACTACATGAGACAAAGTCTCACCATCTGCACGTCTAAGGAGCATTCCAGCTGCACTTCTTCCAAAACAGACTTGTTTCTTCTTCTGGCATTCCATGGTATATGCAATATTCTTTGCTAATGCCATTATTCAAAGGTCAGTTCTTCTACTGTCTGTCTTAGTTGCAGACAGATCACAATCATTTCTACATTTCTATCAGTCTTTCCTGACCCAGAAGAATGTTTGAAAGGGCTCTGTTTTGATATTGCTATGTCAAAGTTACAGACAAACTTGCTTTCAAGTAACAGATCTAGTTATAGATGAACAATGTCATCCCTTCTAACCTCCTAAAAAGAAAAACAATTTCTAGTTAAATGAAAGGATGGGTGGGTAGAAGAATGGATGGATGGATGGATGGATGGATGGATGGATGGATGGATGGATGGATGGATGGATGGATGGATGGATGGATGGATGGATGGATGGATGGATGGATGGATGGATGGATGGATGGATGGATGGATGGATGGATGGAAGGGTGGGTGGATGGATGGAAGGGTGGGTGGGTGGGTGGATGGATGGATGGAAGGGTGGGTGGATGGATGGAAGGGTGGGTGGGTGGATGGATGGAAGGGTGGGTGGGTGGATGAATGAAAGGGTGGGTGGGTGGGTGGGTGGATGGCTGGATGGATGGAAGGGTGGGTGGGTGGATGGATGGAAGGGTGGGTGGGTGGGTGGGGGGATGGATGGGTGTATGGATGGATGGATGAAAGGATGAGAGGATGGATGAAAGGATGGATGGATGGATGGTGATTGTGGATGGATGGTGGATGGACAGGTGGATAGACAGATAAAAAAAGTTTGGTGGGCAATTTTATACAAGTGTATATAGCAACACATTTACACACACACAAACACATACACATCTTGTTTTATGATTCAGCCAACTATATTTTCTCTCCTGGCTTCTCTCATTTGTGCCTTCTGTTACTATGTTGTATATTAGTGGTCCAGGAAGAAAATGCATCTGATTACTGCAAAACTGCTCTCAGAAGCCATACTTCAGTTTGATATGCTATTTGGATTTATATTCAAAAGTCACTGAATCAATGCCCCTCTGGTAAGTATAAAATTAATGTGTCCAGTCACCTTGGCAGTGATTACCAAATTAATCAGGTGGTGGCTATATTGACGTATTTCCTCAACTGCATTCATGAGGATTATTTTTTAGAAAAATGTATGGCATTTTATTATATATGAAAATAATATATGCTTATTTCTATAACTCAGCAAGACTGCAAAAAAGAAAGTGAAAATTGAGACCATATCTTACAATTATCTACTATCATTAAATTTAGCTGAACTCTCAGGCATTTTTTATGCATATATCTATATCTGTGTTGATATAGATGTGTAGATAGAGAGGTAGGTAGGAAGATGAGTAAGAAAGTAGATAAATAAAAATAACTTCACAAAAATTGTATTTAATAGAAAAAGATACTGTAGTATAATTTAAGAAATTATTAGTGTTTATAGATGATTCATTTTTTCTGCCTAGTTTTCTGAAAATTGCTTTTTGATCCTTGAAGTATAGGAATCTAATCAGCATATACACAAATCTTGTTTTCTATCATTTTTTCCTAAAATGTCATATCTCTTAATTCTCTAGGTTAAGTTCTTTCCTTATATAGTTGTTGTTGTTAGGTGCTATCAAGTAGATTCTTACTCATAACGACACTATACACAGCAAAACGAAACATTACCATGTCCTCAACCACCCTCACAATCATTGCTATGTTTGAGCCCACTGCTGCAGCCACTGTGTCAATCCATCCCATTGAGGCTCTTCCTCTTTTTCGCTGATCCTCTATTTTACCAAGCATGATGTCCTTCTCCAGGCACTGGCCCCTCCTGATAACATGTCCAGAGTATGTGAGGTGAAGCCTTGCCATCCTTGGTAATAATTAGCATTCTGGCTATACTTCTTCCAAGACAGGCTTGTTTTTGTTCTTCTGCCAGTCCGTGGAATATTCAATATTCTTCTCCAACACCATAATTCAAAAGTATCAGCTCTTCTTTGCTCTTCTTTATCCATTGTCCAGCTTTCACATATATCTGAGGCAACTGAAAATACCATGGCTTGGATTAGAAGAAAGAAAATCAAAACCACAATGAAATACCATTTCACCCCAGCATTACCGGCACCAATTAAAAAAAAAAAAAAAAACAGAAAATAACAATTTCTGGAGAGGCTGTGGGGAGATTGGAACTCTTAAGCACTGCTGGTCAGAATGCAGAATGGCACAACCACTTTAGAAAACGATACCATGCTTCCTTAAAAAGCTAGAAACAGAAATACCATGATTCAGCAATCCCATTCCTAGGAATATATTCTAGAGAAATAAGAGCTGTCACATGAATAGACATATGCACACTCATGTTCATTGCAGCATTGTTCACAATAGCAAAAAGATGGAAACAACCTAGATGCCCATCAACAGATGAATGAACAAATTATGGAACATACACACAATGGAGTACTACACAACGATAAAGAACAATGATGAATCTGCAAAACATCTCACAACATGAATGAATCTGGAGGGCATTATGCCAAGTGAAATAAGTCAGTCACAAAAGGACAAATATTATATGAGACCACTACTATAAAAACTCTTGAAAAAGTTTACATGCAAAAAGAAACAATCTTTGATGGTTACAAGGGAGGGGAGGGGTGGGGATGGAAAAACACTAAATAGACAATAGAAAAATGGTAACTTTGGTGAAGGGTAAGACAGTACACAGTGCTGGGAAAGCCAGCACGACTTGTAGAAGACAAGGTCATGAAAGCTCCATAGACACATCCAGATCCATAAGGGATGGAATTTCTAGGATGGGGGCTGTAGGGACCATGGTCTCTGGGAACATCTAGCTCAATTGGCATAACATAGTTTATAAAGAAAATGTTCCACATCCTACTTCAGTGAATAGCATCTGAGGTCTTAAATGCCTGTGAGCAGCCATCTAAGATACTCCACTGGTCTCACGCCTTCGGGAGCAAGGGAGAATGAAGAAAACTAAAGACACAAGGGAAAGATTAGTCCAAAAGGACAAATAGACCACAACTACCACAGCCTCCACCAGCCTGAGTCCAGTACAACTAGATGGTGCCTGGCTACTACCACCTCACAATAGAGGGTCCCAGACAGGGCTGGAGAAAAATGTAGATCAAAATTCTAACTCACAAAAAAGACAAGACTTAGTGGCCTGACAGAGACTGGAGAAAATTTCCCAAATTTGGCAGAAAACATAACCTTACAGATTCTAGAATCAGAGCACACCCCAAATAGAATAACCCAAAGAAATCCATGCAAAGACACATCATAATCAAACTTTTGAAACCTAAAGACAAAGAGAAAATCTTGAAGCAGTGAGGAAAAAAAATGACATTTTACATATGGAAGGAAATGATTTAAATTACAGATTTTTCATCAGAAACCATGAAGGCCAGAGGAAATGGCACTATATTTTTTCAAATGCTAGGAAAAAAAAAAAAATGTCAATCCCAAATTCTATATCTGGAAAAAATTATCCTTCAGGAATGGCAGGAAATCAGGATATTCTCAGATGAAAGAAATCTAAAAAAATTGTCACCGGTAGACATACTCTAAAGCAATAGCTAATGAGTATTTGTGGTCTAATTGTTTTACTGAAGGAAAATATAGTTATTATTTTTATCCAAATTGAGTAAATGAGATCACCGAAGCTTAGAGTAGTGAAAGATTTACCCAATATAATCCAGATAGTGTTATCCCATAAAAGTCATTTATAAAACAAAACAATTTTAACAAGGTTTTAACTTATTTTCCCCCTTCTATCTCCTCTGTTTATCTGCACCTCTTGTTAGGTACCATCGAGTAGGTTTTGACTCATAGTGACCCTATGTACAACAGAATAAAATATTGCCTGGCCCTATGCCATCCTCATAGTAGTTGCTATGTTTGAGCCCATTGTTGCAGCCATTGTGTCAATCTATCTTGTTGAGGGTCTTCTCTTTCGCTGACCCTCCACTTCACCAAACATGATGTCCTTCTCCAGGGACTGGTTCTTCCTGACAACATGTCCAAAGTATGTGAGACATAGTCTCACCATTCTTCATTCTAAGGAGAATTCTGGCTGTATTTCTTCCAAGACAGATTTGTTCATTCTTTTGGCAGACCAATGTATATTCGATATTCTTCACCAACACCACAATTCCCCTTTAATTTCCACACCATAAAGAAAAACCCATGTTTTTAAAAATATTTTTTACTCTTAAATGGGACTAAAAATTAACCTTAACTATAATATTTTAATAATAATTGTAATATTCCATTCACAGAACTAAGCTACATAAAAAAAAAAAAAAGCTACATACATGGGTATAATACCTTTAACAAATTACAGAAATCTATTCTTCAAATATCCTGCCTTGCTAACATCTATAATGACAAACAGTGAAATCCTTTTGAATCTACTGGGGCCAATTTGCTGGTGCAGTGCACAAGGTCCAGTACTTGCCAGCTATAATTAGAAAATGGCTCCTGCTCCCCATTAGTTTGGGTTACTATAGTAATTCCATATGCAGCCTGTGTTGCTGACTAGTGAACTATGTCGTGTATCTTCTGTAAATTGCACTTCTTAGTCACTTGCAATTTATTTTATGTTTCTAACAACAATTTCAAAATGGCAGTGTCAGGAACACATGTTTTTGCAATTATTGAAAAAGCAGACCAGAGAATGTACACTTCCCACCTCGACCCCATTCTTGGCTATTCATGTTTATGTAAACTACTGCATAATTTTAAAATTATCAAAGCATATGAACATGATTTTATGTTTTTGTTTTTAGAAATACATACTATAGAAAACATATTACCATTCTGCAAAAAAACAAAATTATTATAAAATTTTGAAATCTCTCTATCCCAAGAAGAAACCATAAAACAATGTATAATCTGTACTGTTTTCCTGTTCTATATTTTTTAGTCAGTATGTCAGTGATAAATTAATTTAAATTTAATCTTAACAGCCATTTTGGATTCAAACACAATTAACATTTTTAAGCTACATAAAACAAAGTGCCTGGAATTAGCAAAAACCTCTTACCCATTCTCATCCATGGATGCATCTGTATTCATTGAACACAACAGTGCACTATTTTCATATTATATTGCATCATATTGTCAATGTTCATAAATATATGCATAGCCTCAAACAGAATACCTTATAAAAAAACTACTGATAATATGTCAGATGCTTGATATAATAATGAATATTTCAGTAGTTATTCCATAGAGCTTTGAACAATTATGGAGGGTAAAAGATCTAACATCAATCCACACATATATATCTATACTTTACATGCTGCTTTCCAAACTTACTTTCTTAGAGAGAAATTTTGCTGATAACATGAAAAATACATAACTAAATTGGTTTGTAATCATTTTTAGCATATTATATCAGAGCCTCATGTATAGTAGGTTATCAAATGCTTATTGAACAAATGAATGAGTAAAATTTTGCAATACAAATATAAAATTAGAAGGATATATATGTATATATGTATAAAAACCCAAACCCATTGCCGCCCAGTGGATTCTGACTCCGAGGGACCCTACGGGACAGAGTAGAATGGGGTTTCCAAGGCTGTAACTTTTTACCTAAACTGACTGCCATATCTTTCCCCCTGAGAGCAGCTGGTGGATTCAAACCACTAACCTTTTGGATAGCAGCCGGCACTTTTAGCACTGTGTCACCAGGGCTCATATAAATAGAGGGGGGAAGGGAGGGGGGTAAGAGGAGAGGGAAGAGGGGCTGGAACGGAGGGAGGGAGAGAGATGGAGAGATAGAGGCAGAGAGACAGTTGGAGCCTGGTGGTGCAGCGGTTAAGAGATAGGGTACTAACCAAAAGGTTGGCAGTTCAAATCCACTAGCTGCTCCTTGGAAACAGTATGAGGCAGTTCTACTCTTTCCTATAGGGTCACTATGACTCAGAATCAACTCCACGGCAATGGGTTTTTTGAAACCCTATGGGGCAGTTCTACTCTGCCCTATAGGGTCGCTATAAGTCGGAATACACTAGATGGCAATGGGATTTTTGGTTTGTAGTGAAAAATAAATACATTTGCCTTTAGAATAAATTTACTTTAAATATTGATGTGCAATACCCAAATTTCAAATACTATAAAATATCACCAACATTTAGTGATTATCATAGACCACATTAAGAGCCTGATGTTCCTATTTGTATTATATGTATAAATATATAACATAAACTGATTCTTGACATTTTATATCCCTGTGCTTATACTTTTGAGTCAACGCTATTTAAAAAAGATCTCTAAGATTTAAGTCCTGATCCTCCATGAACTAAAAGGATAAAACCACAATGGGATTTTAAAACACTATAAGCTATTCTGAACTCAACACCTTTCTCCCAATATTAAGAGTAATGATGTTCCAAAAGACAGTTGTATACACATTAATTATTGTAATGATCCAAGCTACTTTCCCTTAGGGCCACCGTATTTCTAACCCAAAAGGGCATTCTTAGCCCACTATGACAATTAGCATCTGATAAATGACCCTGCTGCCACTCTTCTAATATAGTGATTGATCATTTCCAATTCCTGAGAGAAATCAATGGTTTCTTCCTAGAGCATTTACATTCATTAATTTATGTTGATAATGAATACCCTGTATCCACAATTTGCTAGGGAAGATGGGCCATTCTATCTATAACTGGTGTCTATTCAGAGCTTTGGTGTACTATTTTAGAGCTTTAAAAATGTATAAAAGAGCCATAAAAAGCAAGTAAAACTGGGCAATTTAACCACAGCAAATAAATCTTGACATTGATGAATGCTGATCCAACTCAAATGCAACAAAGGGGCTTTGAAAGATTTCTGAGATTATTGGGTTGCAGCTTGGCAATGTTACCATATATTAGGACCCCTCAATCTTTTTGTTTGGATTTATACTCTGTGTAGCTGCTACTAAAATGACTTAAGTTTCTTAGATATACAATCCAGGGCATGATGATCTTAACAAATTTTCACTCCATTTCTTGCTAGAGGTTTTTCTTGGAATCCCTGTATAATCTCCTACCTTGAATAGGTGGGTAATATTCATTCAAAAATAGCTATTAGCTACTTACTATATTTTATATGGCAGTCATAGTGTGAGGGACTTGGAACTTACGGTAAGCAATGGTAAGCAAAACAGAGGCAGCCTGGCCCTCACTGACCTTACAATCAGTGGAGAAGACAGACATATGTAAACAATCAAGCTACAATTCAGAGGACAATGGGTGGCCTGAAGGAAAAGAACAAGGTGAGATATATCTAGATAGAGGCATTACAGTGAGAAAATAAGAACTAAGCTGAGAAGTGAAGGATCTGGGTGAGAACATGCTTCCCTGAAGGCCTAGTGGAAGCCAAGTTCCTAAAACAGAAAAATCTCAACCTGTTCCAGAAACTGAAAAAAGTCCTGTGTTCCTGGAGTGTGTAGAAAAGAGAATAACTGGAGATCAGCATATCAAGATAAGCAGCAGATCCACTTGCAGAATCATATAAGGTAATGAATGACAATGGCCTTTATTTAAAATGGAGAGTCACTGGAGGCTTTAAGCTGGGGAGTGAGATCATAAAATTTACTTCATAGAAGCTAATTCACTCATCCATGTATTCATGTAACAAATACTTTGTTAGCTTTCACCTGGTGCTAATAACTGTTCTACACTCTTGGGGTTTATTACTGAACAGAACAACAAACAATCCTGGCCTAGAGGGAGACAAAAAAATAAAAATAATAAATATGCAAATAATACTAGTAGGTAATGATTAAAATTTCTATGGAAAATAAAAAAACGATGGAACAGCACAAAGGGATCATGAATGGCGAGGTGAAAATGGGGAAGGTTGGTGGTTGGAAAGCTTGCTATATTAAAAAGAATACTAAGAAAAGGCCTTGAAGAGGTAAGAGTTGAACAAATAATTGAAGTAGGTACAGGTTTAGATTAGCAGATAACTGGGGAATAAGTTTTCTGGGAATAGAGAAAAGCCATAAGGCAGGAGCATATCTGGCATGTTCTAAGAAAGTAAGGAGGTCAGGGTGTTAGAGTGAGTTAAGGAGATAACAGGAGGAGAGGAGGTCATGGGGGAAAGGTGAGAGTGCTAATCCTATAGGACCTTGTAGGCCATTGGGAGGACCCTGAGAAGCCAGGGCAGAATATTTAGAAGAGGAATAACATGATCTGTCTTATATTTTAAATCATTCTAGCTACAGTGTTGAGAATCACTGTAGCTACCGTGTTGAGGAAAATAGACAGAACAAGATGAAATCAAGAATACCGACGGTTATTGCAGGAATCCAGCTAAGAAAAGATGGTAGCCTGGGCCAGGGGTTTATAGAGATGGCAAAAAGTGGTCAAATTTTGAATATATTTGGGTGTTGTACCAGTAGGCCTGTATGGTTAGATATAGATGAAAAGATAAAGAGAGGAATCAGGAGAGACTTCTAGATTTTCGCCCTGGGAAACTGGAGGGATTGAGACATCAGTGACAGGAATGGGGAAGACTGCAGATCAAGCAAGTTTGGAACATGTTGGATTTGGAGTACTAAGAGGAAATATTTAGTATGCTATTCGATATACAAGCCTAAAGTTTGAGAAAGATGCCTGGGCTACAGAAATATATTAGAAATTGACATTCAGATGACATTAAAGACATAAGCTGGATGAGGTAATGAAGAAAGTATGTGTAGATAGAAAAGAAAAATGAGGACTAAATCTTGAGACTGAGAGGAGAAGGAATGTAAAAAGGAGTGACAACTGGTAAAGGGATAAATGGAATAACAAGACAAGTAAACAAAAATCAAGTCAATCAAACAAAGGAGGGAAGAGGGTAGAAATGAAACAGAAAATTCAGGATAAAAAAAGAATAAAAAGAAACAAATACAGATAGAGTTTAAAAAGATAAAAAATACTGAAAACAACTTTGTTCTAATAAATTTGAAACCTAAATAAAATAAAAACATTTTTAGATAAACATAATTTACTAAAACTGACTCAAAAATAAATAGAAAATCTGAATAGCTCTTGTACAATAAAATATATTGAAATTATGGTTAAATCATTCCACAAAGAAAACACCAGGGCCAGACGGTATTAAAGAGCAATTCTACGAAACTCACAAGATGTTAATCATTCCAGTCTCATAAAACTCTTCAGCAAAGCAGGGAAGAAACAAACAAACAAACAAAAATTAATCCTGTGTGTACAATAAAACTTTGACATTAATTTCAAATAAAAGAAATGTAAGAATGAAAAATTACAGGCCAATTTCACTTATGAACTCAAAATCAACACTCTAGACAAAATATTAGCCAACTGAATTAAACAGAACATAAAAAGTTAATACATTACAACTAAGTTGAATAGCCCAGAAATGCAAAGGTAAATTAATATTAGAAAAAGTAATAGAATAAAAGTGGAAAAAAATCAACTTTGCCATATCACTAAGTGTAGAAAAAGCAGTCAAATAACATTGAGGTTTACCTCTATAAACCCAGTGCCGTCGAGTCCCTTCCAACTCATAGCGACCCTATAGCGACCCTATAGGACAGAGTAGAACTGCCCCACAGAGTTTCTAAGGAGCACCTGGCGGATTCGAACTGCCAATCCTTTGGTTAGCAGCCGTAGCACTTAACCCCTACGCCACCAGGGTTTCCTGGTTACCTTATTTATTTTTCTTATTTAATTTTAAAGACCATATAAACAGGAAATATTTAATAACTAAAAATCTACAAATATTATGTACAATTATTATAACTATGGAAATAGCATACAGATGATCCAAAAATGTAAAGAAATATTAAAAAATGAAAACGGTATGGTAGGATAATGGATATAGCTTACTCTATTAAAAATTTTCCTCTAATATTGTTATTGTATTATTTATCTAATAAAAATATATTTAAAATATTAAATTCCCAACATCGTTTTAATTTTACACCTATTTTCATTTTATGTATGGTTGCTCTCAAGAAATACTGATTGATTAGATTAGGTTGGATCGTATTTTACAAACATTTATTTACATGTTTATCAATTTAAAAGAGAGAAAATAAGTGAATCTGCCTGTTTATAACTTCTGGCACCATTTTCATATGCATTATCATTTTAATCTTTAATTATGTTAAGTGGATTAGAAAGATGAAATTTCTTCCATTTTATAAATGGTTAAATTATGATTCAGGGAGTGAAGTAACTTGGCAAAAGTTATACCAGTAACTAATATGCCAAATTTAAACAAGATTCAACAAATACAATGCCTCCCATGTACCAGACCCTGTGCTATTTTGAAGTATGCAAAGATGATACAGACCTTTTAATTCAATATTGTATTAAAAACCACCAACCTAGCTCCCCAAAACAAAAAGAAATTGGGGAAAGAATTTAAGTCAGAAAAGATCTATATCCTTCTTGGGTTTATCAACTCCTTTATTAGTAAAATGTGAAGCTTACAGAAACGCTGTCTTATTTTACAATAATACTAAGTGGTCTTCCTAAAATGGTGCAATTGCAGGGTTTTGCAAAACAAGTAAAATGCAAAGCTTACAGAAACGCTGTCCTATTTTAAAATAATATTAAGTGGTCTTCCTAAAATGGTGCAATTGCAGGGTTTTGCAAAACATATGGCATAATACAAATGCAAAACCTTATTTATTCATTAAAAGTCAACTCATACAAATTTTTTTATTAGAATCAAAACCTTAAGTTGCATCTAATAGCAGCTAGTGCAGGCAACAGCACTCAGATCTGAAATATTCTAATATACTCATTAAATATATGAGCAGCCCAGAGGAAATTCTAGCAGAGTATGAGATAACTTGTCTTCAAAATAATAATAACAGGAAACACTATAGGCATGTAATCATTTTATCCACTGGCTCATGAGAAACTTGAATTTACTTATTAAATTTCCCATTTCTTCATCTCACTTCTCCACCCCTACCCTCCCAATCCTATACATAGATTCCTAAAGGGATAATACAATAACTAAATTTAGGGGCATCTTTCCAAGTCCTTATTTTGTTTATAGGAGTTCCTGGGTGGTGCAGATGGTTAAGTGCTCAATTATTAACTGAAAGTTCGGCAGTTTGAACCCAATCAGAAGAGGCGCTTTGGAAGAAAGCCCTGCTGATCTACTTTGGAAAGATCACAGCCTTGAAGAGCACAGTTCTACTCTGCAACACATGGGGTTGTCATGAGTTGGAAATGAAATTATGGCAACTGGTTTTTGGTTTAATTTTGTTTATAAATGAAAGTATACAGACCTAGGGTTCCGATCTTGGCCTCATCGATTCAAACATTTGGAATACCTGCCACGTGCTAGATACTGTGCTAGGTTCTAGAAAACAAAATAAATGACAGATTTGGTTTCTGCTCTAATGTTGCTTGTTTTCTGTGTGCCCTTGGGAATTTTACTTTATCTCTCTTAGCCTATATCCTTATTTGTAAGAATACAGTCTTCGTGTGGATTATGTATGTAATGAACAAAGCATGGCGTCTAAAATATGAGTTTAGTAATGGTAAGCATATGGATTTTAAAATGTCCTTTAAGTCTATACCAATCTTTATCATTTTATCTTATATCATATTCTCAGATACAGCTGCAGACATAGAGTTCAGAAACTGTCATTCTCTGAAGCTAAAGCTAGTATTAAGACTTCCAACCTGGAAGTGTTCATTGGGTTATTTTTCCTTTAAAAGACTTTCCTGTAACTGACAGAAGGAATTCTCCCATCTTGCATTAGTAGCAAAAGCAATCTAAAAGATGTTCTACATGGAATTAAAAAAGCAAAACATTGCCGTCAAGTCAATTCTGACTCATAGCAACATTAGAGGACAGAGTAGAACTGCTCCCTGGAGTTTCCAAGGAGCGGCTGATGGATTCAAACTGCCAACCTTTTGGTTAGCAGCCAAATGCTTAAACCACTGAGCCATCAGGGCTCCCTACATGGTATAAAACTAAAAAAATGATTGGACCACTGGGAACAAGAACATGCTAGAGTTAACCCAGAACCATCTAGAAAAGTATACTTGCTACTGGAACAGCCACGTACCCCGAGTTTTACCCCAGAATGAAAAATTCTGCAAGTTATATAACTTCTTTTGTTCTAATTCCAATCTCATTAATTAACTTTCTCGATATTAGTTTATTTCCCAACCTCTCTATGAATAAAAGTATTTTGATCACTGAAAAGTTCTATCACTAATAAACATGAATAAACCGCTATTAAGTTTGGTTATTAGGAACCACTCTGTCCGTTTCTAAGCATCTGGATAAAACGACATTAAGTTCCTACATACACTAAACAGAAATTCTAAACTGTCCCCATAGGGCAGCTACCAAGGGAACAATAAACAAATTTAACAATTTTAGTATAAATTCTTCACTTAACATATGAGGCAACTACATTCAAGGTTGTGATTTATGAATCTGGTTAGTGACAGAAGTATTACTAAAACCTGGGTCTTCTAATTCAGAAGTCTATTTTGATTCTTTTACCATTGAAAGCTAAATTAATATCCAAAGGCATAGATGTATATTTCATATACTTTAGCTTTTTTAAAAAAAATTTTTTTTTTTTTTTGTCTTTAAGTCAATGGTTTAAATTACTGTTTGGTTTTCAACTTTCAAATAGTTATTTACAGAAATAAGAAACAAACTTTCTGAATAACAAAATTTTAATACATATTGAGGTTGGTTAACTGGTTAGAACACTAGGTTAGCAAGGTCAGGGTCCAGGCCTTAAGCTCCAAATAGGACAGTTAGTATTTTAAACTAACATTTCTGAAAAAACATATATTAGCTAAATGGAAACTTTCACTGCCAGTAAAGCAATTATAAATGTAAACCATACTGATAGAAAAAGGGTGTCTTTGTTTCTTTGACTAGTAATTATCTTTTTGGTATCCTTAGAAAGTGGCCTTCTAAAAAGAAAAACATTGCTAGTTCCACGGTTTAAGTAAGATTCTTTCAACACGTCACTGCCTCTATCCAGAAAATACATGGCACTACAAGCAAATCACATTACATGTTTATAACTGGATAATAAACCACTGAAAATTAGCACCAACAATAATTCCTGTATTTGTGACACATGAAGGTAGAGGAGATTTGGTGAGACCATAGAAGTTTTAATTTTGTAAACCATGTATTCAAGACAGCAATGAACTGAACGTTGCCCATAGAGCACTGGGGCCTGTGTGAGACCAAGAACTTGTCTTTTCCCCAGTGCAGTCTCATGTACCACTGCCAAGAGCCAACAACAGATCTGTCCAGATGCTAAGCCCTGGGACTTCATAATCTCCATCCTGGGCCTTACAGGACTTCAGGGTAGTTAGAACTTCATCTTTCAGAGGTGGAGAGGCCTGGCAGAGGCTTTGAAACCTGTCGTACAACTCCTCCCAGGGCAAATCCTGGGGCTCTGCTCTAACCCAATTGCCTTTCTGTAGGTCATAGTACAGATGTCGACCCCAGTCTGTTAGCAGACCCAAATAGACCCGGGAAAGCGCTGGATGGCGGCCTACTACCGAAGCTAAAAGGCTGGCTGGGAGGCTGCGACAAAAGACAACCATGATGTCCGGCTTTCCTAGAAGCCAACGGACCAGTTCCTGTCTCCCCCTTCCGGGTGCTTTGGGACTGCCCAGTGCCAACTCCTCTTCTTGGGGCCGGGTAGACGGCGGCGGTAGCAGCAGCGCGGCCGCTGTCACCTTCAGGAAGTTGTTCTGCGGCAAGCGCTCCCACAGGCGGCTGAGAAGTCGGCTGGGGCCCTCCGCTTCGGCCTGCCCCACCTCCTGCAGACGCTCCAGCAGCAGCTCCGCCTGCGTCTTCACCAGCGAGTCCTCCTCCCGGTAGCCACTGAGGCGCAGCATATGGACAGCGGACCGGCGGCGGGCGAGGCGAGCCAGGCAGTCTTGCAGCGTCTCCTCTTCGGTGTCCCGGACGCCGGGGCCCGGAAAGAGCTGGTGCAGCAGGTGGTGACAGGCGGCATCCCCGAGGGCCCGGTTCTCCAGCAGACGCACAGCTAGCAGAATGTCACAGCGCCCCAGGGACTGGAAGTTCGTCAGTCCGGGGACTGGACCAGGCCCAGGGCTGCTCTCCTGCCTCCACTGGTTGTGCAGTCGCCGCTCCAAAGCCGTGCGGATCCGGCCATGGCGGCCGAAGCGCCGATGGATGTGGCGCAGGTAGCGAGCCCACTGCAAGGCCCGGCGCACGGTCGCGGGGTCCCAGGTGCTTACGTGGGTAGTGCGGGAGACCGCCAGAACCTCAGAGAAGCGCTCCAGGTGCTGCAGGAGCGGCTCCATGTGGCGTGCAAAGGCCTCACTTCCGCATTCCCCCAGGAGACGGCGTCTCTCTGCGAGCCGATTGGAGCGTCTGTGAGAGGCTACGCCTCACTGCAGTGCTATTGGACAAAGTCACTGTCAATCTGACCGGCTTCGATACGGGTTCTTTGACGCCGGGACTCTTGAACTAGAGAAAGTCTGGATAGTTATAGTTTCGCTACCGATATTGAGAAACCTCTAAATTGAGGGAGAATAAACGTTGGGCATTCTAGGGAGAATTCCCCGGAGCTAAGCACAAAACGCTACTAGTCATAAACGTCTCCGCGGTTCTTTTTACTTTGCGAATATCCGTAGTAGACATTTTCTGAGCTTTACGGAAAAGAAGGATTTACATTAAGGTTTATCATAATTAGATAACAACGGAGACGTGTCGCTGGATGTAAGAGAACATTATTAAATGAAATTTTAAGTTCAATTTGCTAAAAATATACTGACCTACTATTAATTAATTGCAGGCACTATGCTGAATTTTGGACCTCTCATTAGAATGAAAGTTCAGATTTATTGAAACAGAAGATGAACTTCCGGATAAATACTTTCATTAAAAAAACTTAAAGAACTAAAACATTTTATTTCAAAATTACATTATTTTTTTGTAACTTCCAAGGCAAAATAGCTTGGTTAACTCTTATTTCACAAAAGTAAAAAACTGATTGAAGGAAATGGCATTTAACAACGAACTAAACATTTGACTATAGACTTTTGGAAGAAAGAGGGGAGGGGTGAAGGACCCATTTCTGGATATATTTTTTTGCCAACTACTATGATGTCACTTTGAGGACTAAGGGCCCCTGACCCAAGCCATGGTGTTTTCAATCACCTCATACGCATGTGAAAATTGAACAATGAGTAAGGCAGATCCAAGAAGAATTGATGCCTTTGAGTCGTGGTGCTGGCGAAGGATAGTGAATATACCATGGACTGCCAAAAGAACAAAAAATGTGTCTTGGAAGTACAGCCAGAATGCTCCTTAGAAGCGAGGATGGCAAGACTTCATCTCAATATTTTGGACATGTTATCAGGAGGGATCAGTCCCTGGAGAAGGACGTCATGCTTGGTAAAGTGGAGGGTCAGCAAAAAAGACGAAGACCTTCAACAAGATGGATTGACCAGTGGTTGTGACGATGGACTCAATGATAGCAACCATCATGGGGATGGTGCAGGACCTGACGGTGTTTCTTTCTATTGTATATAGTGTCTCTATGAGTAGGGACCAACTTGACTGACACCTAACAACAACATGTGCTAGCAGAAGCCCTGGTTGAGAGCTACAGGGCTGTAAACCAAAAAGGTCTGCAGTTCAAACCCACCAGCTGCTCCTCGGACTCTCTGTGGGACTGTTCTGTAGCATCCTGTAGGTTGCTATGAGTCAGAACTGACTCCACAGCAGTGCTTTTTTTTGTTTGTTTTTGCGATGTGCTGGCAATGGTGCTCATACTGCTAATTCAAATTTGTTATTTGATTTTATTAGTCCAAACTCTTCCTTGGTCCTGAACTAGTTATTAGATTTAGTCTAAGGATACCATGAATCTTCCTTTTTTTTTTGTCTTTGCTACTAGAAAACATAAAGCCAAATGAACACCCTATCTTTAGCAAATGTTCAGATTTCACTAATTCGTTCATTTACTTATTCTTATATTGAACATTTCTTTTATCACATAGCTCAATGTACTAAAGATTTAGAGATAAATACAATAAACATAGTCCTTGCTCTAGCAACTCATCTGGTAGTTAAGAGAGATATTAAAGAAATCCCAAATGTGATACAGAGTATAATGGAGGAAGATCACCAACTCTTAGGGGAATAGGAACGTCCACTTTAAGAAACTGACTTTCCGACTGCAAGCTGAAGGATGAGTGTTGAGAACACCATTTAAGGACAAAGGAATGGTTAGTTTGCAGGCACCTGATTTGAGGGAACAGGACCCATTCATGAAGGTGAAAGAAATCCAGTAACACAGCCTTCAGTTCGGGATGGGGGTAAAAGCATACATCAAGAATTAAGAGTATTAACTCCTCCAGCTTCAGATCTTCCTACTTTCCTTATCTATTTAAAATTTGATTTAATCTTTAATCCTCACTTGAGCATTATAATGTATAATGCATACATATTTCTGATTAGACTACTTTTATTAAAAAACACATTAAATATCTATGAAGGTTTCATCTTCAGGAGAAAGAAAAACACAGGGATTGGAGCTTCTCCTCAATGCTCCATTTAATTTTTTAAAAATTCAGTGAAGTGAGGCACTGCCAAGATTGTGCTTTCTTCGATCCCTCTTGCAATAAAGATCCAAAAAAAAAAAAAACAAGTGGAAGGATTATATTTATGATAACATCAAAGGCAAAGTTAGAAAATGAACTGAGTGGCAGGGGAAGGGAGAGACGGTTCAGAATTGGAGAGGAGTTGCCAGACCTGAATCGCCACGATCCCTTAGGCACCATTCCTGGGAGCAGCTGCGGTGAGCTGGTATTAGCGTTCAGCCGCATTTTCCTCAGTGAAAAGCAGCCAGCCACACAGCCTACTCACACCTCCAGAAACAGAGAAGAATGGCACTCTCAGCAAAAGCTAAGCCCTTGTGTGTATTTTAATGCACCCCCAGCCCCCAAGCTGGCTTCAGTGGCTGTTGATTTCCCTGGGCCTGAGATAGGCCCTATTAAGCACGCTGAGCCATCCTCCCAGCCTTGGAGTAGGAATAAATTCACAACTGCGGGGAAAGATAATTTGCCAGCTTCACTAACTGGGGGAGCTTAGGACAGAAACAGCTTCTGTCCAGGCATAAACAGTCCATGGACTTTCAATACCTTTACCCCCTGCATGGTCCTGGGTGGGCCTATTTCAGGAGAGTAGGCCCTTGTTGGCAGACTACAACTGTTTCAGCTGTGTGTTGAAAAGCTGTCTTTGATATTTGACACCGCTTTGCCAATTAAACAGGGCCCTCACCTACCCACATCAGGGGCCTAATGGCTCCACTTGCATCACATAGCCACCCATGACAGGGGCCCAAGGATAACTGGTACCTCCTAGTCCATACAACCAAAAGCATTGGGTGCCCAAGGTCCATCTTCAGAACCCACTCACCTGTATGCTCTAGGGAACAGGACATGCTTTCCTCACAGACACTCGGGGGACAGTTCTCAGCCCCCTGCGTTGTTCAGAGCATGATCTCTTGCTGCAACCAGCTACCGGTAGTTATACCAATCACCCCTGCCCCTCTAAGACTGTAGGACAGAGCCTGTACCACACACTTGATAATCAACTACCCGGACACCTGAGCTGAATTCATACAAAAAAAGTGAATGGACTCCTACACTGATATACGTGATAACAGCTCTAGCCATCTGGTGATACAATGTCAGAGAATCAAAGGTGAAAATAATCAGGCACTCTCACTCAAGCAAGCTATTGGGCATATCAAAACAAAACAAAGCAATAAGCCATGATACATGAAGCAAACATAAAATAAACTAATACAATAACTAATAGATGGCTCAGACACAACAGTCAGTATCAAGTCACATAAAGAAACAGACCATGATCACTTCAAGAAGCTCTCAAAACAGAGAATCAATGAATCTTCTGGATGAAGGTGCCTTTCGGAAATTATCAGACGCAGAATTCAAAAGATTAATATACAGACCTCTTTAAGACATCAGGAATGACATTACAAAGGAACTCAGGCAATACGCAGGACAAGCCAAGGAACACATATATAAAGTAATTAAATAAAAAGGTTGTTCAAGAACAAAAGGAAAAATTTCATAAGCTGCAACAGTCCACAGAGAGACAGCAATCAGAAATTCAGAAGATTAACAATAAAATTACAGAATTAGAAAACTCAGTAGAAAGTCAGAGGATCAGAATTCAGCAAGTGGAAGGCAGAATTGGTGAGATTAAAGGCAAAGCATTTGGTACCAACATATTTGAAGAAAAATCAGAAAAAGAATTAAAAAAATGAAGAAATCTTAAGAATCATGTGGTACTCTATCAAGAGAAATAACCTGTGAGTGATTGGAGTACCAGAACAGGGAGGGACAACAAAAAATGTAGAGAGAATTGTTGAAGATTTGTTGGCAGAAACTTCCCTGATATCAGGAAAGATGAGAAGATATCTATCCAAGATGCTCATTGAACTGACATGAGGTAGATTTTAAAAAGAAAGTCACCAAGACATATTATAATCAAACATGCCAAAACAAAGATAAAGAGAGAAGTTTAAGAGCAGCTAGGGACAAAGGAACAGTCACCTAAAAAGGAGAGCCAATGAGAATAAGCTCGGACTACATGGCAGAAACCATGCAGGCAAGAAGGCAATAGGATGACTTATATAAAGCATTAAAGGACAAAAATTGCCAGCTAAGAATCATATATACAGCAAACCTGTCTCTCAAATATGAAGGTGAAATTAGGACATTTCCAGATAAATAGAAGTTTAGGGAATTCTTAAAAACCAAACCACAACTACAAGAAATACAAAAGGGAGTTCTTTGGTTAGAAGATCAATAATATCAGGTATCAACCCAAGACTAGAACACTGGACAGGGCAATCAGAGGTCGACTCAGACAAGGAAATCACAAAAATAAATCAAGATAAAAAAACACTCAAAAGAGGGAAACAGCGATGTTATTATGTAAATGAAGACAACAGTAAAGCAGTAAAGAGGGACTAAGAAATGTAGTCATAGATCTTTCACATGGAGGGGAAGACAAGACAATATAAAGAAATAAAAGTTAGGTTTAAACTTAGAAAAACAGGTGTAAATACAAAGGAGACTAACTATCCTACTCATCAAAATAAAGTACAAGAAAAAAATACTCAGCAGAAATAACATCAACAACAACGAATAAGAGGAAAAGACAATGTATAAAGATAAAATACTCAGCACAAAAAATAAAATTGAAAAAAGAAACTATCAACAACACACAAAAAAAGATATCAAAATGACAGCACTAAACTCACACTTATCCATAATTACGCTGAATGTAAATGGACTAAATGCACCAAAAAAGAGACAGAGAGTGGCAGAATGGATTAAAAAATACAATCCGTCTGTATGCTGCCTACAACAGTCACACCTTAGACTTAGAAACACAAACTAAAACTCAAAGGATGGAAAAAAAATATATCAAGGAAACAACAAACAAAAAAGAACAGGAGTGGCAATATTAATTTCCAACAAAATAGGCTTTACAGTTAAATCCACCACAGAGGACAAGGAACAAACCTATATAATGATTAAAAGGACAATATACCAGAAACACGTAACTGTATTAAATATTTATTCACCAAAACAGGGCGGCATTATACATAAAACAAACTCTAACAGCATTGAAAAGTGAGATAGACGGCTCTACAATTATAGTAGGAGACTTCAACACAAAACTTTTGGTGAAGGATAGGACATCCAGAAAGAAACTCAATAAAGACACAGAAGATCTAAATGCCACAATCAACCAACTTGACCTCATAGATATATACAGAACACTCTCCACCCCACAGCAACCAAGTATACTTTCTTTTCCAACACACATGGAACATTCTCTAGAAAAGACCATATATTAGGTCATAAAGCAAGCCTCAGCAGAATCCAAAACACTGAAATATTACAAAGCACCTTCTCTGACCATAAGGCCATAAAAGTAGAAATCAATAACAGAATAAGCAGGGAAAAGAAATTAAACACTTGTAAACTGCACAATAACCTTCTCAAAAAAGACTGGGTTATAGAAGACATTAAGGATGGAATAAAAAAAATCATAGAATCCAAATAGAATAAAAATACTTCCTATCAGAACCTTTGGGACACAGTGAAAGCAGTGCTCAGAGGTCAATTTATATCAATAAATGCACACATACAAAAAGAAGGACCAAAATCAAAGAATTATCCCTACAACTTGAACAAATAGGGAGCACCAAAAGAAAGCAAATAATAAAAATTAGAGCAGAATTAAACGAAATAGAAAACAGAAAAACCATTGAAAGAATTAATAAGACCAAAAGTGGTTCTTTGAAAAAATTAAAAAAAAATGATAAACCTTTGGCCAAACTGACAAAAGAAAAACAGGAGAGGAAGCAAATAACCCGAATAAGAAATGAGATGGGCGATATTACAACAGGCCCAACTGAAATTAAAAAATCGTACCAAATTACTATGAAAAATTATACTCTAACAAATTTTAAAACCTAGAAGAAATGGATGAATTCCTAGAAACACACTACCTACCTAAACTAACACAAACAGAGGTAGAACAACTAAATAGAGCTATAACAAAAGGAAATTGAAAAGGTAGTCAAAAAACTCCCAACAAAAAAAGCCCTGGCCCGGACAGCTTCACTGCAGAGTTCTACCAAATTTTCACAGAAGACTTAACACCACTACTACTAAAGGTATTTCAGAGCATAGAAAAGAATGGAATACTCCCAAACTTGTTCTATGAAGCCAGCATATCCCTGATTCCAAAATCAGGTAAAAACTCCTCAAAAAATTAAATTATAGACCTATATCCCTCATGAACACAGATGCAAAACTCCTCAACAAAATTCTAGCCAATAGAATTCAACAACATATCAAAAAAATAATTCAACATGACCAAGTGTGATTCATACCAGGTATGCAGGAATGGATCAACATTAGGAAAACAATTAATGTAATCCACTATATAAATAAAGCCAAAGACAAGAACCACATGATTTTATCAATTGATGCAGAAGAGGCATTTGACAAATTTCAAAACCCATTCATGATAAAAACTCTTAGCAAAATAGAAGAGAAAGAAAATTCCTCAACATAATAAAGGGCATTTATACAAAGCCAACAGCCAAGATCATCCTAAATGGAGAGAGTCTGAAAGCATTCCACTTGAGATTGGGAACCAGACAAGAATGCCTGTTATCACCACTCTTATTCAACATTGTGCTGGAGGTCCTAGCCAGAGCAATTAGTCTACATAAAGAAAAAAACCTCATCCAGATTGGCAAGGAAGAAGTAAAAGTATCTCTATTTGCAGATGATATGATCTTATACACAGAAAACCCTAAAGAATCCTCAAGAAAACTACTGAAACTAATAGAAGAATTCAGCAGGGTGTCAGGATACAAGATAAACATACAAAAATCATTTGGATTCCTCTACATCAATAAAAAGAACATCGAGGAGGAAATTACCAAATCAATACCATTTACAGTAGCCCCTAAGAAGATAAAATACTTTGGAATAAATCTTATCAGAGAGGTAAAAGACCTATACAAAGAAAACTACAAGACACTACTGCAAGAAACCAAAAGAGACCTACCTAAGTGGAAAAACACACCTTGCTCATGGATAGGAAGACTTAACATTATAAAAATGTCTGTTGTACCAAAAGCGACCTATAGATACAATGCAATTCTGATTCAAAATTCCAATGACATTGTTTAATGAGATGGAGAAACAAATCACCAACTTCATATGGAGGGAAAGAGGCCCGGATAAGTAAAGCACTACTGAAAAAGAACAAAGTGGGAGGCCTCACTCTACCGGATTTTAGAAACCATTATACCACCACAGTAGTCAAAACAGCCTGCTACTGGTACAACAACAGATACACAGACCAATAGAACAAAATTGAGAATCCAGACATAAATCCATCCATATACAAGCAGCTAATATTTAACAAAGGCCCAAAGTCAGTTAAATGGGGAAAAGACAGTCTCTTTAACAAATGGTGCTGGCATAACTGGATATTAATCTGCAGAAAAATGAAACAAGACCCAAACCTGACACCATGCACAAAAACGAACTCAAAATGGATCAAAGACCTAAATATAAAATCTAAAATGATGAAGATCATGGGAGAAAAAACAGGGACAACACTAGGAGCCCTAATGCCTTGCATAAACATAGTATACAAAACATTACTAATAATGCAGAAGAGAAACTAGACAACTGGGAGCTCCTAAAAATCAAACACCTATGCTCATCCAAAGACTTCATCAAAAGAGTAAAAAGATTACTTACAGACCGGGAAAAAGTTTTTAGCTATGAAATTTCTGATCAGCATCTGATCTTTAAAATCTACACGATACTGCAAAAACTCAACTACACAAAGACAAAAAAAAACAATTAAAAAATGGGCAAAGGATATGAACAGGCGCTTCACTAACAAAGACATTCAGGTAGCTAACAGATACATGAGGAAATACTCGCGATCATTAGCCATTAACCCCCGCCCCCACCCCAGTGCCATCGAGTTAGAGAAATGCAAATCAAAACTACAGTGAAGGCAGAGACAAGATGGCAGAATAGACAGACACTTCCTTCGAGCCCTCTTTACAACAAAGACCCCAAAAAACAAGTGAAACTAGTATATTTATGACAAGCTGGGAGCCCTGAGCACCAAAGGCAAGCTTAGACAATGAACTGAGGGGCAGGGGGAGGAAGAGGCCGTTCAGAAGTGGAGAGGAGTTACCGGACCTGAATCGTGGGGAGCCCTCAGGCACCATTCCCGGAGTGATGGTGGCAGCAGTGGTGGGCTGATACTAGCGTTTGGCCGCAGTTTCCTCAGGGAGAAGCAGCCAGCCACACAGCCTACTCACACCTCCGGAACCTGAGGAGAAAGGCACTCTCGGCAAAACCTAAGTACTTGCGTATATTTTACCGTGCCACCCCACCCCCACCTCCAAGCCGGCTTCAGCAGCTGAATCTCTGGGCCTGAGATAGACCCTGGTGAGCACCTAGAGCCATCCTGCTGGCCTTGGGGAAGGAAAAAAAAATGCAATTGGGGGGAAAAGATAATTTGCTAGCTCCAATAATTGGGGGAGCTCAGGACAGAAGTGGCTCCTGTCCAGGCATAAACCACCCACGGACCTTGAGCACCTTTCCCTTCTGCATGGACCTGTGTGGGCCTGTTTTGGGAGAATAGGCCCTTGTTGGCAAACACCAACCATTTCAGCTGTGCGGTGGAGAGGTGGACATTTGACCTTTGACGTTGCTTTGCCTATTAAACAAGGTCCTCACCTACCCACATCAGGGACCTAAGGACTGGTAGCTCCACTCAGGTCACCCAGCCACCTGCAACAGGGGTCCAAAGATAATTGGTACCTCACAGTCCTTACAACCAAAAACTCTGGGTGCCCATGGTCCCTCTGCAGAACCCACCCGCCAGCATGCTCTAGGGAACAGAGACACGTTTTCCTCAGAGATACTTGGGGGTCGGTTCTTAGCCCCTTGCCTTGTTCAGAGTGTGACCCCCTGCTGCAATCAGATACCAGTATATATGCCAATCACCCCTGCCCCTCTAAGACTGTAGGACAGAGCCTGTACCACACACTTGATATCAGCTACCTAGAAACCTGAGCTGAATTCATACAAGAAAATTGAATGGACTCCTAGACTGATATACCTGATAACAGCTCTAGCCAGCCAGGGACAGGACACCAGAGCTCCAAACACAAAAATAATCAAGCTAGCTCACTCAAGCAACCCATAGAGGTATACCAAAACAAAACAAAGCCAGCAGCTATGACACAGTAAGCAAGCATAAACTAATACAATAACTTATGGATGGCTCAGAGACAACAGTCAATATCAAGTCACATAAAGAAACAGGCCATGATCACCTCAACAGGCTCTCAAAACAAAGAATCCAGGGATCTTTTAGGTGAAAGTGCATTCCTGGAATTAACAGATGGAAAATACAAAATTTAATATACAGATCCCTTCAAGACATCAGGAAGGAAATGAGGCAATGTGCAGAACAAGCCAAGGAACACACAGATAAAGCAACTGAATGAAAAGTTTAATAGGCTGGAAAAATCCATAGACAGACAGCAATCAGAAATTCAAAAGATTAACAATAAGATTTCAGAATTAGATAACTCAATAGAAAGTCAGAGGAGCAGAAATGAGCAAGTAGAAGCTAGAATTTCTGAACCTGAAGATCACTTAGCACTAATATATTTGAAGAAAAATCAGATAAAAGAATTTTAAAAAATGAAGAAACCTTAAGAATCATGTGGGACTCTATCAAGAGAAATAACCTACAAGTGATTGGAGTTCCAGAACAGGGAGGGATAACAGAAAATACAGAGAAAATTGTTGAGGATTTGTTGGCAGAAAACTTCCCTGGTATTGTGAAAGATGAGAAGATAAGCTATCCAAGATGTTCATCGAACTCCACATAAGGTAGATCTTGAAAGAAAGTCACCAAGACATATTATAATCAAGCTTGCCAAAACCAAAGATAAAGAGACAATTATAAGAGCAGTGAGGGATAAAAGAAAAGTCACCTACAAAGGACAGCCAATAAGAATAAACTCGGACTGCTTGGCAGAAACCATGCAGGCAAGAAGGCAATGGGATGACATATTTTAAAAATTGAAGGAAAAAATTGCCTACCAAGAATCATATATCCATCAAAACTGTCTCTTAAATATGAAGGTGAAATTAAGACATTTCCAGATAAACACAAGTTGAGGGAATTCATAAAAACCAAACCAAAACTACAAGAAATAATAAAGGGAGTTCTTTGGTTAGAAAATCAATAATATCAGGTATCAACCCAAGACTAGAACACTGGGCAGAGCAACCAGAAGTCAACCCAGACAGGGAAATCCAAAAAAAGAAAGCAAGGTTATTAAAAAAAAAAAAAACCCAAAACAGGGTGACAGCAATGTTATTATATAAAAGAGGACAACATTAAAACAATAAAGAGGGACTAAGAAATGTAGTCATACACCTTCCATATGGAGAGGAAGATGTGGTGATACAAAGAAATAAAACACGATAAATATTATAAAAAGGAAAAAAAAAAGGCAGTGAAAATCTTATGGATCACAATGATCCCTCATCATGGGGATGGCACAGGACCAGGCAGCATTTTGCTCCATTGTCTATGGGGTTGCCCTGTGTCAGGGGCCTAGTTAATAGCAGCTAACAATTACAAAAAATAAGGTTACAAAGGGAATGTTATATGAGTTTGCACCAATTCTAGTCAAGCCCTCCTTCTCCCCTTGCTGCTTTGCAGCCAGCACGTTCATGATTAATGGTCGGCCTGGACCTAATCATGCATTCCAGGATCCTAGGTCTCACATCTTCTTACCCCACTTGAGTCACTCTGGCCATGTGGCATTGGAGTGGCAGCATAGCCCAGCAGTGACATGCCCCTCATCTGGACTTCAGGACACAGCATCCTGAAACCCTTCCATCATGGTGGGAAGAGGTGCTTACCAGAGAGCAAAGCCTTTCTCTGCATACCCTGGTGTGATGAAATGACTTTCTTTATGTGGCCATTTGCCTTGGTTCTTTGCGGAAAAATGCTTAAGAGATTTTTCTCCTAAGCCCTGAAGAGTTACCTTTGCCCAAGTTTTCTACCCCATAAGATTTGTTACTTTTGTCCACATTGATTGACATTTCCTGGGCAAGATGTAAAAAACATGACTGTTTGGCCCTGGGCTACAGCCGGACCTGTGATTGGTATGCACTGCTCAGAGATTGGTCAATATACCCATGCAAATGAAGTGATTATGGACTATGCAAATGAGGAGAAAATAGCCTAGTATGCAAATGAAGTGTCTATGGCCTACTAAGAGTGGATTGGTCAGTTTGTGCCCACGCTGGGAGGAACCATTCTTTGAAATTGACAAGGAGTTGCGTGTGTATGCCACCAGCCCCACAAAAGTTTTTCACACAGAAAGAAGCAGGAAGAGACGCAGCAGTAAAAAAACAGAATTAAAAAAGAAGAGAGAAGAGAGACAGGAGGCAAGGAACCTCCCAAAAGAGCTGTAATACGAATCAAGAGCTGTAGCCCTAAAGACATGGACACGCCCAGAAGGGGCTCAGCAGCACAGCCAGCTGTGACAGGCCTGGAAGGGGTCCTGAGGCAGAGTCATTAGTGACAGATGTCAGGCCCTAGTGGAGCCTGTCCTGAGGGAGCTGCCAAGGGCCTGTCCTGAGGGGACCAAGAGGAGGCCTGTCCTCAAGGACCTGAGAGGAGGCCTGAGTGGCCAGGAGGAGCTGAGAGAGCTGTCCTGCACTGAAGAAGGGAGACTTTGCCTACATGCTTCCCGATCTGGATCCTGAGTTGGAGCCGGTTGATCCTGATCTCCAGTTTTACCTTGTTACGTCCCTAATAAACCACTTAACTATAAAAAACAAAAACAAAAACAAAAAAACCTGCAATGAGATTCCATCTCACTCCAAAAAGGCTGGCATTAATCCAAAAAACACAAAAGAATAAATGTTGGAGAAGTTGTGGAGAGACTGGAACACTTATACACGGCTGGTGGGAATGTCAAATGGTACAACCACTTTGGAAATCAATTTGGCTCTTCCTTAAAAAGCTAGAAATAGAACTACCATACAATCCAGCAATCCCACTCCTTGGAATATATCCTAGAGAATTAAGAGCCTTTACAAGAACAGATATATGGACACCATATTCACTACAGCACTGTTTATAATAGCGAAAAGATGGAAGCAACCAAGGTACCCATCAACAGATGAATGGATAAATTATGGTGTATTCACACAATGGAATACTATGCATCGGTAAAGAACAATGATGAATCTGTGAAACATTTCATAACATGGAGGAATCTGGAAGGCATTATGCTGAGTGAAATTAAAATAGTCAGTTGCAAAAGGACGAATATTGTATAAGACCGTTATTATAAGAACTCGAGAAATAGCTTAAACAGAGAAGAAAATATTTTTTGATGGTTACGAGACAGAGGAGGGAGGGAGAGGAGTTTTTACTAATTAGATAGTAGATAAGAATTGTTTTAGGTGAAGGGAAAGACAACACACAATACATGTGAGGTCAGCACAGCTGGACTAAACTAAAAGCGAAGAAGTTTTCTGAATAAACGAATGCTTCAAAGGCCAGTATAGCAGGGGAGGGGGTTTGGGGACCATGGTTTCAGGCAACATCTAAGTCAATTGGCATAATAAAACCTATTAAGAAAATATTCTGCATCCCACTTTGGAAAGTGGCTTCTGGGTTCTTGAACACTAGCAAGCAGCCATCTAAGATGCATCAATGGGTCTCAATCCACCTGGAGCAAAGGAGAATGAAGAACACCAAAGACACAAGGTAATTATGAGCCCAAGAGACAGAAAGAACCACATAAACCAGAAGCTGCACAGGCCTGGGACCAGAAGTGCTAGATGGTGCCTGGCTACAACCAATGGCTGCCCTGATAGGGAGTGCAAGGGAGAACCCCTGAGGGAGCAAGAGAGCAGTGGGATGCAGACTCCAAATTCTCGTAAAGAGACCAGACTTAATGGTCTGACTGAGACTAGGAGGACACTGGAGGTCATGGTCCCCAGACCTTCTGTTAGCCCAAGACAGGAGCCATTCCCAAAGTCATCTCTTCAGACAGGGATGGGACTGGAATATGAGGTAGAAAATGATACTGGTGAAGAATGAGCTTCTTGGATCAGGTAGACACATGAGACTACGTTGGCATCTCCTGTCTGGAGGGGAGATGAGAGAGCAGAGGGGTTCAGAAGCTGTCCAAATGGACAGAAAAATAGAGAGTGGAGGGAAGGAGTGTGTGTCCCATTGGGGGGGGGGAGGGGAGCAGCTAGAATTATACAGCAAGGTGTATGTAAATTTTTGTATGAGAGACTGACTTGATTTGTTAACTTTCACTTAAAGCACAATAAAAATTAAAAAAAAATTCAATGAAACTCCTACTAGAAGTAAAGTACTAGGTACTTAAAGATGATTATAGTAAGGTTCCTCACTTCAAGAAATGGACAATCCTGAGGCAGAGGTGGGAGGGGCACAAAACAGTTAACTATAATGCAAATAGTATTTTACATTTTAAAAATTGTAAGAATGATGTTATGAGACATCAGATGTCAGCTCTGACAAGAAAATTCTGGGAAGGTGTCATGGATTGAAACGTGACCCGCAAAATATGTATTGAAGTTCTGGCCTCTATACCTGTGGATATGTTCCTTTTTGGAAATTCAGTTTTCTTTTGTTATGTGAATGAGACTATACCAGAGGAGGGGTGGTCCTAAACCTAATCACTTCTGAATCATAAAAATATCAGAACACTGAGACACACATACAGGGGGAAGGCACCATATGAAAACAAACTCGTAGGCAGATGTATCTGCAGTACCAGGAACACCAAGGATTACCCGCAGCTACTAGAAGCTGGAATAGACAAAGAAGGACCTCCCTCTAGAGCCACACCCTGTATTTGGACTTCCAGCCTCCTGAGCAATGAGAAAACACATTTCTGTTCTTTAAAGCCACACACTTGTGGTATTTTCTGTAATGGCAGCACTAGGTAACCAAGACATAAGCTTTACAGAGAGCTGATACTTAGTTTAGGCTTTAAGGGCTTTGAACAGTCATGGGATAAAGGAAAATCCAAGTGGGAGCAATAAGTAAGATAAAACATAAAAGGGCATAAACGTACATAGGATGTGCTAGGAACACCAGACCAATCTCCCAACTCTTGGGTTATGATCTATAAATTTCTGAGATGTGCTACATTAGGACAGAAACTTGCAGGCCAAATATCAGGAGATTTTATTAAAATATGATGGTGTTCCAACCAGGGGAGTCAGACAACATAAGCAACCAAGGATCAGAAAAAGAGGCCTTCAAAAATAATCTGTCTCATAGAGCCCTGGTAAAAAAAAAAAGGATCAAATAAAATAATAAATATGAAATACTACAATGGAGAGTGTGACTGTCTCTTTATATCCATTCCACCACCACCACCACCATGACCCGTACTGCCAGAATTCTGGTTCATCCCCTCTAACATCAGTTCTGTATCAGTATACATAGGTTCTATCTATAATGCCTCTCTGAGGCTCCAGTAACATCTATTCCTCCCTGCTACTGCTAATTCCTGGGTGCCCTAACATGCCTTATTGATTCTCTTACCTCTGCCCATTCTTCTGTAAATATTGCTCTATTGTTGTGATTTACAGATGCCATCGAGTTGGTTCCTACTCATAGTGACCGTATGTACAACAGTACGACACACTGCCTTATCCTGCGCCATCCTCATAACCATTGTTATACTGTGTCAATACCTCTTTTTCCCTGATTCTCTACTTTACCAAGCATGGAGTCCTCCTGTTACCAATTGCCAATCTGACACAAAGGGTCCTTGTCTTTTCCCGAGTAAGAATACACGTGAAAGACAAACTTTGTCTTCAGCAAGCTTTATTTTACTTGAGTCAAGCAAAAGGAGTCAGGGGGGATCTAAGCCTCTCCAAAAGACTGACTCAAAAAGGGAAGCAAGGCTAGGGCTTATATGGGTTCTGTGGAGACAACAGAGTAACAAATATTTAGTGGGCTTCTTTCAAGGGGCAGGTACTTCTCAGAATGGCAGTGTATGTTAATTAGGTTGCACATGCATCTGGAATCTAAGCTAGAACCCACTGGTATTCAAAATGGAGTCCTCTTGGCAGCCCTTGGCATCACTTATTATGGGATATAGCATAAGCACACTTGATCTTTGGCACTACATTGCCATCTTTGGAGGGATAAGGAAAGTCAAACAGCAGTCACACTCTGCTCCTCTGTGCATACAGAGTCTGCAAAGGTGGAATGGACTAGAAAGGCACTAAGAAGGAGATAGCAATTCACGGGCTGCCCCAATCCTATCTCATGTTGATGGGGGAGGGTTCCTGTTTACCTAACTTCTAGATGGTAATCTTTTTAAAAGCTCTTTTGTTCCACCAACACAGTTAACCCTATCTGTCTCACTCCAGGGACTGATCCCTCCTGATAACATGTCCAAAGTATGTGAGACGAAGTCTCACCATCCTTGCTTCTAAGGAGCATTCTGGTTGTACTTCTTGCAAGACAGATTTGTTCATTCTTTGGTAGTCCATGGTATATTCAATATTCTTCACCAATAGCATAATTCAAAGGCATCAATTCTTTGGTCCTCCTTATTAATCGTCCACGTTTTGCATGCATATGAAGCAACTGAAAACACCATGACTTGGATCAGGCCCACTGTAATGGATTGGATTGTGTCCCCCAAAAATATGTATCAACTTGATTAGGCCATGATTCCCAGTATTGTGTGGCTGTCCTCCATTTTGTGATTGTAATTTTATCTTAAAGAGGATCAGGGTGAGGTTGTAACACCTTATCCAGGTCACATCCCTGATCCAATGTAAATGGAGTTTCCCTGGGGTGTGGCCTCTACCACCTTTTATCTTTCAAGAAATAAAAAGGAAAGGCAAGTGAGCAGAGAGGGTGGACCTCATACCAACAAGAAAGCAGTGCTGGGAGCAGAGCTCATCCTTTGGACCTGGGGTTCCTGTGCAGAGAAGCTCCTAGTCCAGGGGAATATTGATGACAAGAACCTTCTTCCAGAGCTGACAGAGAGAGAAAGCCTTCCTCTGGAGCTGATGCCCTGAATTTGGACTTCTAGCCTACTAGACTGTGAGAAAATAAATTTATCTTTGTTAAAGCCATCCACTTTTGGTATTTCTGCTATAGCAGCCCAAGATAACTAACATACCCACCTTAGTCTTCAAGGTGACATCTTTGCTTCTGAATGCTTTAAAGAGGTCTTCTGCAGCAGATTTGCCCAGTGCAATGCACCTTTTGATTTTCTGACTGCCGCTTCCTTGTGTGTTGATTGTGGATCCAAGTAAAATGAAATCCTTTACAACTTCAGTATTTCCTCCATTTATCATGTTGTTGCTTATTGGTCCAGTTATGAGGATTTTTGTTTTCTTTAGGGTGAAGTGCAACCCATACTGAAGGCTGTGGTCTTTGATCTTCATCAGTAAGTGCTTCCGGTCCTCTTCACTTTCAGCAAGCAAGGCTGTGTCATCTGCATAACAGATAGTTAATGAGTCTTCTTTCAATCCTGACAGCTTGTTCTTCATATAATCCAGCTTCTCCGATTATTTGCTCATCATACAGATCTGATAAATATGGTGAAAGGATGCAACTCTGACACACACCCCTCCTGACTTTAAAGCTTACAGTATCCCCTTGTTCTGTTAGAACGACTGCCTCTTGATCTATGTACAGCTTCCTCATGACCACAAATAGGTATTCTGGAATGTCCATTCTTTACAATGTTATCCATAATTTGTTACGGTCCACACAATTGAATACCTTTGCATAGTCAATAAAATACAGGTAAACATGTTTCAGTATTCTCCTCTTTGAGCCAGAATCCACCCGACATCAGCAATGATATTCCTGGTTCCATGTCCTCATCTGAATCTGGCTTGAATTTCTGGCAGCTCCCTGTCTATATACTGCTGCAATGGCTTTTGAATGATCTTCAGCAAAATTTTGCTTGCATGTGACTACTAATGCAACCTCATTACTCTTCAAGTTGTCATTTCTGGCATAGTAGACCACATGATTGTCTGATACGAAATAGCCAATACAAGTCGGTTAGTCCATTTCAGCTCACAAATGCCTAGGGTACATGGTTATGTGTTCCATGTCATTTATGACAATTTCCAATATTTCTAGATTCATACTTCATACTTTCCACAGTCAAATTATTAACGGATGTTTGCAGCTCTTTTTTGTCATTTTGAGTCATGCCACATTAGCAAATGAAGGTCCTGAAAGCTTGACTCCATCCACATCATTAAGGTCGACTCTACTTTGAGTAGGCAGCTCGTCCCTAGTAGTATTTTGAGTGCCTTTCAGCCTAAGGGGCTCATCTTCTGGAACTATATCAGACAATGTTCCACTGCTATTCATATAGTTTTCACTGGCTAATCCTTTATAGAAGTAGACTACCGGGTCATTCTTCCTAGTCTGTCTTAGTCTGGAAACTTAGCTGAAACCTGTCTGCCATGGGTGACCCTTGAATACCGGTGGCATAGCTTTCAGCATCACAGAAACGTGCACGCCTCCATAGTATGACAAGCTGACAGACTCATGGAGGAATATTGCTGTATTATCTTCAAAATCCCTGCTGATGGTGCCTCTGTTTCCTGCCAGGACCTCGACTGACACAGTGGTCTGAATTCTTAGGCATTCTTATAATTAATATAAGCCTCTATCTCGTGAAATCATCCATCAATATGTGTTCAGGGAATGATGAGTAGTCTAGTGCAGTGATTCCCAAGTTTCTGTCATTGTTATATACTGTTGCCAATCTATAACAAATTATTATTTTTACAATGAGAAAAGAAAAAATATATAACAGAAGAATGTGAAATGTTTTTATAAATGTAATTAGTTCAGGTAAATGAAATGATGGTGATATTAGTAATTTTGTGGTTTCCTAATTTGGAAAAAAATAAAATATTTGCAACATTATGTTAGAAATCTACCTTTATACATATGTATGTATATATATATCCCACCCAGAAACACAGACATGTATATATGTGTATATACATGTATGTGTGTGTATATATATATATATATTTTTTTTTTACCTAAGCCTGTGAAATCCTTACTACAGAAAATTTCCTATCTAGTGTGGGAAATGGTGGAAGTATTTGTAGATGAAACTGGAAAAACAAACTACACCCATATTGTGAAAACCTTCAAATATCCTGCTAAAGAATTGAGTCTGTGTTCATCTCTATTAATGATTTTGGAGCACAAGAGTGGCATAATCATGTCCATATTATAAAGAAATAAGGAAATTGATTGTGGCCAGATGGAATAAATGGCTAGAGATGGAGGACCACCAGAAAGATTTTAGTCCAGGTGAGCAAAATGAGGCCCTCACTAAGGAAGTGGCAGAGAAACCATTAAGAGGGGTGGTGAGTGGTGATCAGATTTAAAAATTCTTTCTGAAGAAGAATCAATAGCTCTTAACGGATAGGTGAATCAAAGATTACTCTCCATTTTCTAGCTTAAGTGAGTAGGTGAATTGCCTTTATCTTTGAGTTGGAACTTGGATTAGTATTGATTTGAATTGGTGCCAGTAATGCAAAAAGAGAAAATAAAGCACATAGCAGAACTCACTGGCTCAGCAGACATTCCTATGAACTTGTTTTTTAATCCCAGGCTACTAGGATTCCTCACACTCTTTAGGATCCCCTGGATTAGCGTACTATATAATGGAATAGGTAATTCGTGGATACTAGTGTAACTCTGGAAGCGAGGATGGTGAAACTTCGTCTCACATACTTTGGACAGGTTATCTGGAGGGACCAGTGCCTGGAGAATGACATCATGCTTGGTAAAGCAGAGGATCAGAGACAAAGAGGAGGCCCCTCAAGGAGATGCACAGACCACTGCCTGCAACAATGTGCTCAAGCGCAACGATTGTGAGGATGGCGCAGACTGAGAAGTGTTTCTTTCTGTTGTATATATAGGGTCGCTATAAGTCTCTGAGTCAGAATTAACTTGATGGCACTGGGTGGGTATAAGTCCGAACTGACTCCACAGCACCTAACAACAACAATAACAACAAGTGTAACTCTGGAAGACATCTAGATTTCATAAGAAGATAGGTGAGTTATTGAAAACAAGAATTAAATTATATAAAAACATTTAAACAAGAATCTCTCCCCTTTCTTAAATCTCCAGTGCAATTCCCATAATCTGAGCATTTAATACGATACCTGTTTTATTTTATAGCCTGATTTCTAATATTTAGGATCCTACTCGAATATTGAATTAATCCCACTGAAGGATGGACTAATACTTTCACATTTCCCCTACATAATTTTGACATATAATTTTTATATATTTTCCCCACTACCTGGACATCCGTACTAAAAAAAAAAAAAAAAATCTGTATAAAAAGGACAACAGTGAAATTTGTGTTGACATACATTAAATTATCTTGAAATAATATACCTCTACACAGATTACACACACATTCTCTGTGTGTGTGTATTCGTACAGTAGTAAAAAGAGGTACTTCCTAAGAAAACACTTGAACTAAACAATTGGAAAAAAAATTAATTCTAGGGTTTTATTTTTCTATTACAATTGGTAATATTTTTTCTAATGTCCAAACCAGAAAGAACATACAAAACAGGCTCTCTTTATCTTTGAAGTAGAACTTGGATTTCATGTAGGAGAGCTCTGTAATAACGTCTGGATGCCTTTATTTTTATCCCACAGTTATCAGTATATTGCTATATAAATACCTGCCAAGAAGGACTTTTTTTTTTCCTGGTTCAATAACTTTTTAAGTGTCTGTTGTTCCCATTTTCAAGTCTCCCAAACTTTTATGTGAATTCTTTCAGCACATTTTTTTCATTATTTCCCAACCTTCTTTTTTTCTGGATGGCTGAGATTTCCAGACATATAACCTGAAATGTCCTAAGAGAATTTATATATGTGTGTGTTTGTGTATGTGTGTATAAAAGCCAAGGAAATGAAAAGCAAAGAAAAATGTACATATTTATACATGCATATAGACATGTAAAGTCATTTTAAATTGCCCTTAAAAAGATAATGGATGAATCTAATTTCCCTTATTAATATTCTCTTGCTGAGTAGAAAATATGAAAAATGTATCAAAGTGTCTTGATTTTAATAACTTCCAGACCTAATTTTAATTCTTAGACTGGACTTGTCTGTTAATATCATTAATGTCAAGGAGCCTTTTCTCCAAAGATTCCTAGTATTTCAAAATAAACTGGCTGGAATAAGCCAAATAAGTGATTAAAACAAACTTTACAATACCACAGAAGCATTTTATTGGAATGTAAAAATTCCTTCAGGTAATGTTTTTTATCAGTTAGTTACCAAATTTTAAATATAAAGGAGATTTTAAAAGGAAGATTTCATCAGATTCGAGGGTGTTTGAAGTCAAAAGTGCCTTAGCTAGTATTTCTTTTCTCTTTGTTACTTTGATTAATGACTGTTGCAATTTTCTAACAGCTTCCATATCTTTTTTTAAACAGATCCCATAGTGAAAGCTTTTATTTCTTGTTATCTTAAAATATGGTGTACTTTCACCTTTTTGATATATAATTTTCATATATATTGATATGATTGATATGTAGTGATGCAATTGATATAATACTGATAAGTCTATCAATATATTGGGGCCCTGGTGGCCTAGTGATTAAGAGCTTAGCTGTTAACGAAAAGGTCAGCAGTTCAAATCCATCAGCCATTCCTTGGAAACGCTATGGGTGAGTTCTACTCTGTCCTGTAGGTTTGCTATGAGTTGGAATCGATTCGGGGGCAATAGTTTTTTTTTTTTTTTTTTTTAATTTTTATCAATATATCAGAATTGATATAATTTTATGATTCATTTCTTTTATTGATGCTGGAATAAAGGAAGAAATATATAAATTAGAAGGAGTCTCTGGGTGTTACAAACAGTTAAGCTATTCATTGCTAATCAAAAAGTTGGTGGTTTGCACCCATGCACTTCAGGGATTAGGGACACACTTTCCATCCAGGAATTCAGGGGGAGCCATCAGTCCCTACCACAGCAAGATACCTGTGCCTGCTCTAATCACCCCTATGTAGCCCTAATCATCTAGGACAGTAGGTGAGAGTCTGCATACACACTCAGTGACAGATGACCTAGACACCTGAGCTGAATCTGCACAAGAGGTGTAAACAGACTTCTGAGCTCACACACCTAGCAGCAGCTCTAACCACTTGGTGACACGATGTGAGAGCTTCAAAGACTCCAATAACCAAAGTAGCTCACAAGCCCAGCCTATGTGGCTTATCAAAACAAAACAAAAAGCAAGGACACAAAGGAGACAAAGTCAATATCAAATCACATAAAGAAGCAGGTTATGATGGCTCTAGCAAGGGCCCAAAACAAAGAACCAGGAAATCTTCCAGAGAAAAAGAAGATTTTGGAATTACTAGAGTTAGAATTCAAAAGATTAGTATACAGGGCTTTTCAAGATATCAGGAAGGAGATCAGGTAAAACTTCAGACCAAGCCAAGGAACACACAGACAAAGCAATACAGGAGTTCAGGAAAACAATACAAGAATAGGACAACAAATTTAACAGGTTGCTAGAAACAATAGGGAGGCAGCAAATAGAAATCCAAAAGATTAACAACAAAATTTCAAAATTAGACAACTCAACATAAGGTCATGGAGCAGAACTGAGGCAATGAAAGTCAGAATTAGTAATTTGAAGATAAAGCTCTTTAAGGAAAGATCAGATAAATGAATTAAAAAAATGAAGAAACCCTAAGAATTATGTGGGACATTATCAAGAGGAAAAACCTATGAGTGATTGGAGTACCAGAACAGGGTAGGATAACAGAAAATACAGAGAATTGTTGAAGATTTGTTGACAGAACACCTCCCTGGTATCATGAAAAATGAGAAGATATCTATCCAAGAAGCTCTTTTAACCCCACACAGGGTAGATCCCAAAAGAAAGTCACCAAGGCATATTATAATCAAACTTGCCAAAACCAAATATAAAGAGAGAATTTTAAGAGCAGCAAGGCATAAATGAAAAGTCACCTACAAAGGAGAATCAATATGATTAAGTTCGGACTACCCAGAAGAAACCATGCAGGCAAAAAGGCAAAGGGATGACATATATAAAGCCTTGAAGGGAAAAAAATTGTCAGCCAAGACTTATATATACCGAAAAACTATTTATCAAACATGAAGGCAAAATTAGGACACTTCCAGATAAACAGAATTTAAGGAAATTTGTAAATCCCTAGCCAAAATTATAAGAAGTATTAAAGAGAGTCCTCCAGCTACAGAACCAATAGTATCAGACAACACAAGACTAGAACACAGGACAGAACAACCAGACATCAATCCAGATAGGGAAATCGCAAAAATAAGTCAAAACTAAAAGACTGAAAATAGGGAAACAGAGACATCAATATGTAAATGATGACAACATTAAATAAAAATGAAGGATTAAATAGTGTAGTCATTGAACTTTCATATGGAGAGGAAGTTAAGGCAATATCAAGAAATAAAAGATTGGTTTAAACTTAGAAAAATAGAGGTAAATTTTTAAGGTAACCACAAGGGAAACTAACAAATCTACCCATCAAAATAAAAAAAAGAAGACATAAAGATGCAGCAAACACAAAATCAACAATAATGAAAAAGGTGAAAAGAAAATACAGAAAGAAAAATGACTCAGCACAGAAGATTAAGTGGAACAAAGAAACTGTCAACATCACACACACACACACCAATCAAAATGACAGCAGTAAACTTATACCTATCAATAATTATACTGAATGTAAATAGACTAAATGCACCAATAATAGAGAGTGGCAAAGTGGATTAAAAAAAATATGATCTGGATATATGCTGCCTACAAGAGACACACCTTAGTCTCATAGACATAAACAAATTAAAACTCAAAGGAAGAAAAAAATATATCAAGCAAACAACAATCAAAAAAGAGCAGGAGTAGCAATATTAATCTCTGACAAAGTAGACTTTAAAGCAAAATCCACCACAAAGGATAAGGAAGGACACTATATAACGATTAAAGAGTCAATACATGAGGAGGACATAACCATAATAAACATAAAAAGACTCATAGCGACCCTATAGGACGGAGTAGAACTGCCCCATAGAGTTTCCAAGGAGAGCCTGGCAGATTCGAACTGCCGACCCTTTGGTTAGCAGCCATAGCACTTAACCACTACGCCAACAGGGTTTCCATAATAAATATATATGCACCTAATGACAGGGCTCCAACATACATAAAACAAACTCTAACAGTACTGAAAAAGAGAAACTGACAGCTTCACAATAACAGTAGAAGACTTCAACATACCACTTATGGTGAAGGACAGAATATCTAGAAAGACACTCAATAAAGAGAAGGAATATCTAAATGCCATATCAACAAACTTGACCTCATAGATATATACAGAACACTCCACCCCACAGCGGCCAAGTATATGTTCTTTTCCAACACATATAGAACATTCTCCAGAATAGACCATGTATTAGGTCACAAAGCAAGACTTAAGAGAGTCCAAAACATCAAAATATTACAAAGCACCTTTTCTGACCATAAAAGCAGAAATCAACAGAAACAGCAAGTAAAAAAAATCAAATACGTGGAAACTGAACAACACCTTGCACAAAAACTATTGAGTTATAGAAGAAATCAAGGATGAAATAAAGAAATTCGCAGAATCAAATGAGAAAGAAAACATATCTTATCAGAACCTTTGGGACTCAGCAAAGGCAGTTGTCGGACGTAAATTTATATCAATAAATGCACACATCCTAAAAGAAGGGCCAAAATTAAGTCATTAATCCTACAACTCGTACAAATAGAAACAGAGCAGCAAAAGAAGCTCTTGAGCACCCTAAGAAAGGAAATAATAAAAATTAGAGAAGAAATAAATGAAATAGAGAATAGAAAAACAATTGAACAGGTCAATAAGACCATAAGCTGATTCTTTGAAAAGATCAACAAAATTGATAAACCACTCACCAAACTGACAAAAGAAAAACAGGAGAGAAGGCAAATAACTTGAATAAGAAATAAGGTGGGCAATATCACAAAAGACTCAACTGAAATAAAGAGAATTATAACAGAATACTATGAAAAATTATACTCGAACAAATTTGAAAACCTACAGGAAATGGACAAATTTCTAGAAAAACGCTATCTGTTGTAGTTATCTAGTACTGCTATAACAGAAATACCACAAGCAGATGGCTTTAACAAATAGAAATTTATTTCCTCACAGTAAAGTAGGTTCAAAGTCCAAATTCAGGGTGTCAGCTCCAGGAGAAGGATTTCTCTGTTGGCCTTCTCATCAATCTTCCCCCTGACTAGGAACTTCTCTGTGCAGGAACCCCAAGTCCAAAGGATGTGCTCTGCTCCTGGCACTGCTTTCTTGGTGGCATGAGTTCCCACTTCTCTGCTCACTTTCCTTTCTTTTTTATCTCTTGGGAGATAAAAGGAGGTACAGACCATACCACGAGGAAACTCCCTTAACATTGAATCAGGGAGGTGACTTGGGTAAGGGTGTTACAATTCCACCCTAATCCTCCTTAAGATAAAATTATAATCACAAAATGGAGGACAGCCACACAATACTGGGAATCATGGCCTAACCAAGTTGACACATACTTGTGGGGGACACGATTCAATTCATGACATTCCACCTTTTGGCTCCCCAAAAAATCATAACCTTGCAACATGCAGAACATATTAACCCCATCATATCATAGCAAAAGTCTAAACTCCAAGTCCAAAATTCAAAAATTCCTCTTCATCTGTGAAATCTAGAACACAAGTTATCTGCTTCCAAAGGTACAATGGCAGAACAGGCACAAGCTAGATATTTCCATTACAGTGGGAGAAACTGGAGGAAAAAAAAGGGATAACATCATGAAGCAAGTCAGCAGAACACATTACATTAACCCTCAAGGCTTTGAAAATAATCCTGAGGCAGAGCCAAGATGGCGGAAGAGACACACGCTGCCGGTGAGCCCTCTTTACAACAAAGACCCAAAAAAACAAGTGAAACGAGTATATTTATGAAAAGCTAGGAGCTCTTAACATCAACAGCAAGCTTAGAACTGAGGGGCAGGGGGAGGAAGAGATGGTTCAGAGGCAGAGAGGAGTTACCGGACCTGAATCATGGGGATCCCTCAGGCACCATTCCCAGGAGCAGCGGTGGGAGGCTGATACTAGCGTTCAGCTGCAGTTTCCTCAGGGAGAAGCAGACAGCCACACAGCCTACTCATACTTCCGAACCCAGAGAAAAATGGCGCTCTCCACTAAAGCTAAGTACTTGCGTATATTTTACCAGGACCACATTCCCCGCCCCCCGCCCCTGCCCCACTTTCAAGCTGTCTTCAGTGGCTGACTTCCCTGGGCCTGAGATAGGCTGTGTTGAGCAACTAGACCCATTCTCCTGGCCTTGGAGAAGGAATAAATTTGCAATTGGGGAAAAAGATCATTTGCCAGCTCCACTAACCAGGGGAGCTCAGGGCATAAGTGGCTCCTGTCCAGGCATAAACAGTCTGTGGACTTTGAGTACCTTTCCCCTCTACATGGACCTGTGGAGGCCTATTTCAGCAGAATAGGCCTGGTTGGCAGACTCCAACTGTTTCAGCTGTGCGGCGGAGAGGTGGGTGTTTGATGTTTGACATTGCTTTGCCTATTAAACAGGGTCCTCATCTACCCCCATCAGGGGCCTAAGGACTGGTAGTCCACTCAGGTCACCCAGCCACCTGTGACAGGTGTCCAAGAATATCTGTTACCGCCCAGTCTTTACAACCAAAAACATTGGGTGCCCATGATCTGTCTGCAGAACCCACCCACCTGCACGCTCTAGGGAACAGGGACGTGCTTTCCTCAGAGACACGTGGGGGACTATTCTCAGCCCCCTGCCTTGTTCAGAGTGTGACACCATGATGCAACAAGATACTGGTACCTACACCAATCACCCCTGCCTCTCTAAGACTGTAGGACAAAGCCTGTACCACACACTTGATGATCAGCTACCTGGACACCTGAGCTGAATTCATACAAGAAAAGTGAATGGACTCCTAGGCTGATATACCTGATAACAGCTCTAGCCAGCTGGGGACAGGTTGTCAGAGCTTCAAAGATGAAAATAATCAAGCTAGCTCACTCAATCAGCCCATCTGGGCATATCAAAACAAAACAAAGCAAGAAGCTGCAACCCAGTAAGCAAACATAAAATAAACTAATACAATAACTTATAGGTGGCTCGGAGACAACAGTCAATATCAAGTCACATAAAGAAACAGACCATGATTGCCTCGACAAGATCTCAAAACAAAGAATCCAGGGATCTTCCTGATGAAAGTGCATTCTTGGAATTACAGGAGGCAGGATACAAAAGATTAACATACAGAACCCTTCAAGACATCAGGAAGGAAATGAGGCAATACACAGAACAAGCCGAGGAACACACAGATAAACCAATTGAAGAAAATAAATATTATTCAGGAACATAATGAGAAATTTAATAAGCTGGAAAAATCCACTGACAGACAGCACTCAGACATTCAGAAGATTAGCAATAAAATGACAGAAGTAGAAAACTCAATGGAAAGTCAAAGAAGCAGATTTGAGCAACTGGAAGGCAGAATTTGTGAACTTGAAGGTAAAGCTCTTGGCACTAATATATTTGAAGAAAAATCAGATAAAAGAATTAAAAAAAAAATAAAGAAACCTTAAGAATCATGTGGGACTCTATCGAGAGAAATAAACTATGAGTGACTGGTACTGTCAACAACACATAAAAAAAGACATCAAAATGATAGCACTAAATCATACCTATCTATAATTATGCTGAATGTAAATAGACTAAATGCACCAATAAAGAGAGAGTGTGGCAGAATGGATTAAAAAACACAATCTGTCTATATGCTGCCTACAAGAGACACATCTTAAACTTAGAGACACAAACAAACTAAAGCTCAAAGGATGGAAAAAAATACATCAAGCAAACTATCAAAAAAGAGCAGGAGTAGCAATATCAATTTCTGACAAAATAGACTTTAAAGTTAAGTCCATCCTAAAGGATAAAGAAGGACACTACATAATGATTAAAGGGACAATATACCAAGAAGACATAGCCATATTAAATATTTATGCACCCAATGACAGGGCTGCAAGATACATAAAACAAACTCTATCAGCATTGAAAAGTGAGATAGACATCTCCACAATAATAGTAGGGGACTTCAACACAGCACTTTCAGTGAAGGACAGGACATTCAGAAACGAGCTCAATGAAAAAAAAAAAGGAAGATCTAAATGCCATAATAAACCAAGTTGACCTCATAGACACATACAAAACACTCCACCCAACAGCAACCAAGTATACTTTCTTTTATAATACACATGGAACATTCTCTAGGAAAGACCATATATCAGGTCATAAAGCAAGCCTTAGCAGAATCCAAAACACTGAAATATTACAAAGCATCTTCTCTGACCATAAGGCCATAAAAGTGGAAATCAATAACAGAAAAAGCAGGGAAAAGAAATCAAACACTTGGAAACTGAATAATACCCTGCTCAAAAAAGACTGAATAATAGAAGACATTAAGGATGGAATTAAGAAATTCATAGAATCCAATGAGAATGAAAACACTTCCTATCAGAACCTTTGGGACACAGCAAAAACAGTGCTCAGAGGTTAATTTATATCAATAAATGCACACATACAAAAAGAAAAAAGAGCCAAAATCAAAGAATTATCCCTACAATTTGAACAAATACAAAGAGAACAACAAAAGAAACCCTCAGGCACCAGAAGAAAAGAAATAATAAAAATTAGAGCAGAATTAAATGAAATAGAAAAGAGAAAAACAGTTGAAAGAATCAGCAAGACCAAAAGTTGGTTCTTTGAAAAAATCAACAAAATTGATAAACCATTGGCCAAACTGACAAAAGAAAAACATGAGAGGAAGCAAATAACCCAAATAAGAAATGAGATGGGTGATATTACAACAGATCCAACTGAAATTAAAAGAATCATATCAGATTACTACGCAAAATTGTACTCTAACAAATTTGAAAACCTAGAAGAAATGGATGAATTCCTAGAAACACACTACCTACCTAAACTAACACAAGCAGAGGTAGAACAGCTAAGGAGACCCATAACAAAAGAAGAGATTGAAAAGGTAATCAAAAAACTCCCAAGGAAAAAAAAGCCCTAGCCCTGATGGCTTCACTGAAGAGTTCTACCAAACTTTTAGAGAAGAGTTAACACCAGTACTACTAAAAGCATTTCAGAGCATAGAAAAGGAAGGAATACTGCCAAACTCATTCTATGAAGCCACCATATCCCTTATACCAAAACCAGGTAAAGATACCACCAAGAAAGAAAATTACAGACCTATATCCCTCATGAACTTAGATGCAAAAATCCTCAACAAAATTCTACCCAACAGAATTCAACAGCATATCAAAAAAAATAATTCACCATGACCAAGTGAGATTCATACCAGGTATGCAGGGATGGTTCAACGTTAGAAAAACAACTAATTTAATTCATCATATAAATAAAACAAAAAACAAGAATCACATGATTTTATCAATTGGTGCAGAAAAGGCATTTGACAAAGTTCAACACTCATTCATGAAAAAAGCTCTCAGCAAAATAGGAAGAGAAGGAATATTCCTCAACATAATAAAAGACATTTATGCAAAGCCAATAGCCAGCATCATCCTAAATGGAGAGAGCCTGAAAGCATTCCCCTTGAGATCCAAAACCAGACAACGATGCCCTTTATCACCGCCCTTATTCAACATTGTGCTGGAGGTCCTAGCCAGAGCAATTAGGCTAGATAAAGAAATACAAGGCATTGAGATTGGCAAGGAAGAAGTAAAAGTATCTCTATTTGCAAATGACATGATCTTATACAGAGAAAACCCTAAGGAATCCTCAAGAAAACTACTGAAACTAATAGAAGAGTTCATCAGAGTATCAGGAAAGAAGACAAACATACAAAAATCAGTTGGATTCCTCTACACCAACAAAAAGAACATCGTAGCAGAAATCACCAAATCAATACCATTTATGGTAGCCCCCAAGAATAAATCTTACCAGAGATGTAAAAGACTTAGACAAAAAAAACTACAAAACACTACTGCAAGAAACCAAAAGAGACCTACATAAGTGGACAAACATACCTTGCTCATGGATAGGAAAACTTAAAATTATAAAAATGTCTATTGTATAAAAAGCGATCTATAGATTTAATGCAATTCCGATCCAAATTCCAATGACATTTTTTAATGAGATGGAGAAACAAATCACCAACTTCATGTGGAAGGGCAAGAAGCCCTGGATAAGTAAGGCATTACTGAAAAAGAAGAACAAAGTGGGAGGCATTACTCTACCTGATTTTAGAACCTATTATACCACCACAGTAGTACTGGTACTGGTACAACAGATACATAGACCAATGGAACAGAATTGAGAATCCAGACATACATCCATCCACATATGAGCAGTTGATATTGGACAAAGGCCCCAAAACAGTTAAATGGGGAAAAGACAGTTTTTTTTAACAAATGGTGCTGGCATAACTGGATATCCATCTGCAAAAAAATGAAACAAGACCCATACCTCACTTGATGCACAAAAAACTAACTCAAAATGGATCAAAGACCTAAATATAAAATCTAAAATGATAAAGATCATGGGAGAAAAAATAGGGACAACATTAGGAGCCCTAACACATGTCATAAACCGTATACAAAACATTAAGAATGCAGAAGAAAAACTAGATAACTGGGAGCTCCTAAAAATCAAACACCTATGTTCATCCAAAGACTTCACCAAAAGACTAAAAAGATTACCTATAGACTGGGAAAAAGTTTTTAGCTATGACATTTCCTATCAGTGCCTGATCTCTACAATCTACATGATACCGCAAAAACTCAACTACAAAAAGACAAATAACCCAATTAAAAAATGGGCAAAAATATGAATAGACACTTCACTAAAGTAGACATTCAGGTAGCTAACAGATACGTGAGGAAATGCTCATTATCATTAACCATTAGAGAAATGCAAATCAAAACTACAATGAGATTTCATCTCACTCCAACAAGGCTGGCATTAATCCAAAAAACACAAAAGAATAAATGTTGGAGAGGCTGTGGAGAGATTGGAACACTTACGCACTGCTGGTGGAAATGTCAAATGGTACAACCACTTTGGAAATCAATTTGGTGCTTCCTTAAAAAGCTAGAAATAGAACTACCATATGATCCAGCAATCCCACTCTTTGGAATATATCCTAGAGAAGTAAGAGTCTTTACACGAACAGATATATGCACACCCATGTTCACTGCAGCACTGTTTACAATAGCAAAAAAGATGGAAGCAACCAAGGTACCCATCAATGGATGCAAGGGTAAATAAATTATGGTATATTCACACACCAAAATACTATGCATCAATAAAGAACAGCGATGAATCTGTGAAACATTTCGTAACATGGAGGAATCTGGAAGGCATTATGCTGAGTGAAATTAGTCAGTTGGAAAAGGACAAATGTTGTATAAGATGACTATTATAAGAACTCGAGAAATAGTTTAAAAAGAGAAGAAAATATTCCTTGATGGTTACGAAAGGGGAAAGGGAGGAAGAGTGGGAGAGAAGTATTCACTAATTAGATAATATTGTTAAGAACTACTTTAGGTGAAGGGAAAGACAGCACACAATACAGGGGACGTCAGTGCAACTGGACTAAAGTAAAAGCAAAGAAGTTACTGAATAAACTGAATGCTTTGAAGGCCAATGTAGCAGGGGCAGGGGTTTGGGAACCATGGTTTCGGGGGACATCTAAGTCAATAGGCATAATAAAATCTATTAAGAAAACTTTCCACATCCCACATTGGAGAGTGGTGTCTGGGGTCTTAAACTCTAGCAAACAGCCATGTAAATGCATCAATTGGTCTCAACCCACCTGGATCAAAGGAGAAGGAAGAACACCAAGGGCACAAGGCTATTACGAGCCCAAGAAACAGAAAGGGCCACATAAACCAGAGACTACATCAGCCTGAGACCAGAAGAGCTTGATGGAGCCCAGCTACAACCGAAGACAGCCCTGACAGGGAACACAACAGAGAACCCCTGAGGAAGCAGAAAAGCAGTGGGATGCAGACCCCAAATTCTCATAAAAAGACCAGACTTAATGGTCTGACTGAGACTAGAAGGACCCTGGTGATCATGGCCCCCAGACCTTCTGTTGGCCCAGGACAGGAACCATTCCCAAAGCCAACTCTTCAGACAGAGTTTAGATTGGACAATGGGTTGGAGAGGGAATCTGGTGAGGAGTGAACTTTTTGGATCAGGTAGACACTTGAAAGTATGTTGGCATCTCCTGCCTGGAGGGGAGATGAGAGGGTAGAGGGGGTTAGAAGCTGGCGAAAAGGACATGAAAAGAGATAGTGGAGGGAGGGAGTGGGCTGTCTCATTAGGGGGAGAGCAACTGGAAGTATGTAGCAAGATGTATATAAGTTTTTGCATGAGAGACTGACTTGATTTGTAAACTTTCACTTAAAGCATAATAAAAATTTAAAAAAAAAAGAAAATAAGCCTCTGTTCTCTGAGACAATTTACACAATGGCCCTGCCCTCCAGCAGAATTAAATGAAATAGAGAATAGAAAAACAATTGAAAGAGTCAACAAGAGAAAAAGCTGGTTCTTTGAAAAGACCAACAAAATTGATAAACTCCTGGCCAAACTGATGAAAGAAAAACAGGAGAGAAAGCAAATAACTCAAATGAGAAACGAGATGGGTGATATCACAAAGACTTAACTGAAATAAAAAGGGTCATAACAAAATACTATGAAAGATCATACTCCAACAAATTTGAAAACTTAGAAAAAAATGGACAAATTTCAAGAAACATACTACCTACCTAAATTAACACAAACCGAGGTAGAAAAACTAGATACACCTATAACAAAACAAGAGAATGAAGAGGTAATTAAAAAAAAAAAAGAAAAACTCTCAACAACAAAAAGCTATGGCCCTAATGGCTTCACTGGAGAGTTCTACCAAACTTTCAGAGGAGGGTTAACACCAGTACTACGAACGGCATTTCAGAGCATAGAAAATGATGGAATGCTTCCGAACTCATTCTATGAAGTCAGCATAATCCTGAGATCAAAGCCAGGTAAAGACACCACAAAACAATAAAATTACAGACGAGTAATTTTTTTTATGGGGCAGTTCTACCCTGTCCTACAGGGTCGCTATGAGTCGGAATCGACGGCACTTGGTACTGGGATCTCTCATGAACATAGATGCGATAATCCTCAACAAAATTCTAGCCAATAGAATTCAACAACATACCAAAAAAAAATTCACCATGACCAAGTGGGATTCATACCAGTTTCTGAAAGGATGGCTCAACATTAGAAAAACAATCAATGTAATATATCACATAAATAAAGCAAAATACTAGAATCACATGATTTTACCAGTTGATGCAGAAAAGGCATTTGACAAAGTTCAACACCCTTCATGATTAAAAAAACTCTTAGCAAAATAGGAATAGAAGGGTAATTCCTCCACATATTAAAGGACATTTATACAAAGCTAACAGCCAACATCATTCTAAACAGAGAGAGTCTGAAAGCATTTCCCTTGAGAACAGGACCAGACAAGGATGCCCTTTATCACCACTCTTATGCAACATTGTGCTGACGGTCCTAGCCAGACCAATAAAGCAAGAAAAAGAAATAAGGGGCATCCAAATTGGTAAGGAAGAAGTAAAATATCCCTATTCACAGACGATACGATCTTACACACAGAAAACCCCAAAGAATCCATGAGAAAACTACTGGAACTAATAGAAGATTTCAGCAAAGAATCAGGATACAAGATAAAAATACAAACATCTGTTGGATTCCTCTACACCAACAAAGAGAACATAGAAAATGAAATCACTGAATCAATACCGTATAAAATAGCTCCCTAGAAGATAAAATACTTAGGAATAAATCTACACAGAGATGTAAAATACTCATACAAGGAAAACTGCAAGACACTACTTCAAGAAACCAAAAGAGACCCACATAAGTGGAAAAACATACCTTGTTCATGGATAGGAAGACTCAACATTGTGAAAATGTCAATTCTCCCCAAAGGGATCTACAGATACAATGCAATCCCAATCTAAATTCCAATGGCATTTCTTAATCAGAAGAAGAAAAAAATCACCAACTTCATATGGAAAGGCTAGAGGCCCTGAATAAATAAAGCATTACTGAAGAAAAACAAAGTGGGAGGCTTCATAGTTCCTGATTTCAGATCCTATTGTACTGCCACAGTAGTCAAAACAGCCTGGTACTTGTCCAACAACAGATACATAGACTGATGGAACAGAATTGAGAACCTGGATGTAAATTCATTCACCTCTGAGCAGCTGATACTTAACAAAAGCCCAAAGTCCATTAAATGGGGTCAAGACAGTATCTTTAACAAATGGTGCTGGCATAAGAGGATATCCATCTGGCAAAAAAATGAAACAAAACCTATACCTCACACCGTGCACAAAAACTAACTCAAAATGGATTGAAAACCTAAATATAAAATCTAAAACGATAAAAATCATGGAAGAAAAAATATGGACAACTCTAGGAGTCCAATACATGGCATAAACAGAATACAAAACATAACTAAAAATGCAAAGACACCAGAAGAGAAACCAGATAACTGTAAAAAAAAAAAATTTTTTTTTTTTTTTTAACTGGGAGCTCCTAACAATCAAACATTTATGCCCAGCATAAGACTTCACAAAAAAAGTAAAAAGAGAACCCACAGACTGGGAAAAAATTTTTTGGCTACAACATAGGTCTAATCTCTAAAATCTGCAAGATACTGCAACACCTCAACCACAAAAATACAAATAGCCCAATTAAAAAATGGGCAAAGGACATGAACAGACACGTCACCAAAGAAGACATTCAGGCAGCTAACAGATACATAAGGAAATGCTCATGATCATTAGCCATTAGAGAAATGCAGATCAAAACTAAAATGAGATATCATCACACCCCAACAAGGCTGGCACTAATCCAAAAAACACAAAATAATAAATGTTGGAGACGTTGTGGAGAGACTGGAACATTTATGTACAGTGTGTGGGAGTGCAAAATGGTACAACCACTTTGGAAAACAATTTGGTGCTTCCTAAAAAAGCTAGAAATAGAAGTACAATATGAGCCAAGCAATTCCATTTCCTGGAATATATCCTAGAGAAATAAGAACCCTCACATGAATAGATATATGCATACCCACGTTCATTGCTGCACTGTTCACAATAGGAAAAAGATGGAAACAAGCTAGGTGCCCTTCACCAGACGAATGGATAAACAAACTATGGGACATACATAGAATGGAATACTATGCAAAAATAAAGAACAATGATGAATCTGCAAAACATCTTACCACATGGATGAATCTGGAGGGCATTATGCTGAGTGAAATTAGTCAGTTGCAAAAGGACAGACATTCCATGAGACCACTATTATAAGAACTGAAGAAAAGGTTTAAACACAGAAGAAAGCATTTTTTTGATGGTGGGGGTGAGGAGGAGGTGAACTCACTAACTAAATAGTAGACAAGAATCATCTTAGGAGAAGGTAAGGACAACACACAATACAGGGGAAGTCAGCGCAATTGGACCGAAGCAAAAGCTACGAAGTCTCCTGAACACAATGAAACAATTTGAGGGACAGACTAGCTGGGGCTGGTGCCTGGGGTCCATGGTTTCAGGGGATATCTAGGTCAATTGGCATAACAAAGTTTATTAAGAAAATGTCCTGCATCCCACTTTGGTGTGTGGCATCTGGAGTCTTAAGTGCTTGCCAGTGGCCATCTAAGATGCATCAATTGGTCCCAGCCCACTTGGAACAAAGGAGAATGAAGAACACCAAAAACATAAGGAAAATATTAGCCCTAGAGACAAAAGGGCCACATAAACCAGAGACCCCATCGGCCTGAGACCAGAAGAACGAGATGGTGCCCAGTTACCAACTAATGACTACCCTGACAGGGAGCATAACAGAGAGTCCCAGCTGAGTAGGAGAAAATGCAGAGCAGAACTCAAGTTCATGTAAAAGACCAGACTTAATGGCCTGACAGGGACTGGAGGAACCCCCAAAACTATGGCCCATGGTCTCTCTGTTAACCCAGAACTAAAACTATTCCTGAAGCCCATTCTTCAGACAAAGATTAGACTGGCCTATAAAACATAAACTAATACTCACGAAGAGTGTGCTTCTTAGTTCAAGCAGATACAGGAAACCAAATTGGCAGCTCCTGTCTGGAGGCAGGATGAGAGGGCAGGAAGGGACAGAAACTGGTTGAATGGACGCAAGAAACCCCAGATGGAAAGGGGGAGTGTGCTGTCACATTGTAGGGACTGCAACTAATGTCACATAATGATATGTGTATAAATTTTTGTACGGGAAATTAATTTGAGCTGTAACGTTTCACTTAAAGCACAGTTAAAAAACCAAAAGAAAGGTTGGTGGTTTGAGCCCACCCAGAAGCACCTCAGTAGAAAGGGTTGGTGATCTACTGAAAAACCAGCCTTTGACAACCCTATGAAGCACAGTTCTACTCTGACACACATGGGGTTTCCATGAGTCAGCTTGACAATAACTGGGTTTTTACCTGCATTGATGCAACAACTATATTACCATGACGTTGCTAGCACCTGGATTCATTGCAATACTTCTCAGTATTCCATAGCTAATTCTGTATGTCAGAAAATACCAATAGTTCAGAAGAAGTTAAAATAACTGAGGGAATTGTAGGATAGAAGGAAAGCAGTGGTTATAATAAAGGTAAGTTTTTAAAAATAATGTACAGCAGGATAAATTTAGGTATATAATGGAAAATAGAAAAAATCACAACATATATCATCCTAAATAAAAAAGTTATTGAAATATTACAAAGTTAAAAATTGATATCAACAATATAATTTTAAGAATATAAAGAATGCCAGATTTTTTAAAGGAAAAAATTTTGTTAGTCAAAAATTGTAATTTTTAATGTTTAATATTCTTAACTTTTTATATTTCTACAAAAGTTTTCATATTCTTGGTTTTTGAAAACAGTGTTAATTTGTTTTTATTCATTTGGTGAGTGAGAAAGGACAATTTGGTGTTATCTTCTGCCCAAGGACAATATCAGGTAATATCTGCAATTCTGCATAATGAGAAATGATTAAAGTGAACACCAAGTTCTCTTCTAGCTTTCCAATGTGATGGCTTTAATTTGTTTATAGATTTCAGTAAAAATGGATAAAAGCTTAATTTAATTTCAGCAGGATGACTGAATGCTTCTACAGTGTGCTTTAGGATCAATTTACCTTTTATTGCCTATACTGGCTGCCAAATTTTCCCTCATGCCTCACTAGTTCCTATAGCCTAGAGTACACTATGGAGCCCTGGTCATGCAGTGGTTAAGAGCTCTGCTACTAACCAAAAGGTCGGCAGTTTGAATTTACCACCTGATCCTTGGAAACCCTATGGGGCAGTTCTGCTCTGTCCTATGTATGGGGTACAGTGCGGTAAATCTAGTACTCAAGTTCTAGCAGTCTAGGTATTTTCAATTTTATTTATGTGTTCCTACATTTTATAATCTCATTAAGTTTATGATTGAAGAACAGAAACTTTGACTATTGATCAACCCAGACGATTGGAAATTGGAGAGACTTCTGGCACAGTGTTAGAAGAAATGTGCAATTGAAATTGCAAAAAGAAAAATCTATTTTGAGAAAGCCAGGGTATTTTGAAAAAAGAGAGTCATATGAAATTTGGCTATATTTAATTGTATTTGTATGGCATCCTTTTCAAAAAGTAATTCAGAAAAGAGAAACCTACTTCATCCATGATAAATGACTTAGTATTTGCACACTGCCAAGCTTGCTTTTCAATTTCTTGACTCCCTACTTTCTTTCTGTGCCCTTTCCTCCCTCCATCCTTTCCTGTTGTTGTTGTTGTTGTTTTTCCTCTATGATTACTTACTTGCTTCTATATCTGGTCAGAATAAAACTCATCAAATTTGCAGGATGGATGAAATATTCTCATACGTAAGCATTCAGAAAAAAAGGAGCTAATATTATTTTGTATAGTATAGAAACTCAAAGCAGTCAAACATATACGCACGATTTATCTTATGATTCCTAAAAAATGTACAGCTTACATCTAATTTGATTAAACTAGTCTCATTTCTATCCCAGAACAGTCTTGATTTTTCCTTCCTCACCCCCTTTGTGCCTTAGTATCATTTGACCTGGAAATGCTATCTTCCCTTCTGATTCACATGAAACAGTTCCTTCTACGCTACAGAATTCAAATCAAACCTCACCTCTTCTCTAAGTCTTCTCTGACAAATTCAGCTGGAGGTGACCTATTTCACTACCAGAGGCCTATAACACTTGTGATCGGATTGTTAATTTGTCATTTATTATTTAACGCTTTTTACTACAAATTAGCTTCTCTTTATGATTCAAAATTTTAATGATATGAACCCATTTGGAACCACAGCCAAGCCAGGGCTGCCACAAGAATTCAATAAATAAAAAAAAAAAATTTAAATAGTCTAGGTTAATTGGACAGGGTACTTCCTCATCACACAGGGCAAAAACATCCAGGCCAATTATATTTTCAAGTTGATCTGTGCATGTTAGCTTCAATTTAAGCTTTTTTCATGGGATGGCTGTGTGTTAATATTACCGTTAACCTCCAGAATACTTACTACAGTACCTCACAGGATTTAGGACTGCATAATGATGGAATCAAAAGAATATGAACTTTCTTAGAGACCTTTTTTCTGTGAGACCTTTTTTTCATTAGACTTTGAGTTCCTAAAGGACAGAGGCTGTCTTTGGGCAGAGGCTGTCTTTGTCCCTTTGCTTCCTAGCAAAATCACTGACACAGTTAACGTTTGTTGAACTTGATGAAATTTTGAAGTGAGACAGATCTGGGTTTAATATATGTTGCTTTTCACCTTAACTCAGGCAAGTTACTTAACTTTCCTGAGTCTGTTTCTTCACCCATAATGACAAGATAGTGTTACATATCATGAAATTGTTATAAGGACACAATGAATAGCCTTTGCGAGGCATCCAGCACAGTACCTGCTATATTCGTCTATCTTTCTATCTATCTAGACAGAGAATAATAGGAAGGATATTCTAGCTATGAGGACTGGCAAGATGAAAAGGATGAGCAAGGTAAAATTGGGAAATCATTCATTCTTTCAACTAATACTTTTTGAACCCATACTATGTTTCATGCTGGAGTCTAGGGATATAATAATGGATAAAATAGAGCCCTCGTCAGCAAGACCCAGTCTAAGAGAGAAGAAAACTTCAAATAGCGAATAGTCATAATTAGATTTGAGATATTTGGTGTGGCAGTTTTAAAACATAACCCAAAATTCTTTGACACTCTTCCGCTTAGAAGATAGGCTTGTGGCTGCTTTGACCAATAGAGCAAATGGAAGGAGTAACACTGTATGACTCATGAGGCTACATCCTAATTCCATGTACCTTCTCTTAGGTTCTTTTGGACAGCTTGTTCCCAAGATACTCTCTATCTACATACCCTCTGGGAACCCAGCTGCCATGTTGTGGGTAGGACAAGCCACAGAGAGAAAACTCCAGTCATGCCAGTCTAGGCACCAGATCTGTGAGTGACTAAGTCTTTAGATTATTACATTCCTGACTGTTTCTGACTTCCCAACTGATGCTGCAGGCATGGTGGAGCAGAGATAAGCCATCCCTATAAGGTTCTGTCTGATTTCTCCCACAGAATCCATTAGCAAAATAAAGTGGTTGTTCTATGACACTAAATCTTGGGTGGTTTGTTCATGGCAATAATAACTAGAGTATTAGGTGATGCCTGGGTGGAGGTACTTAATTCAAGACAAGAATAAAGACCATGAGGTCATTATCACTTAATGGTCCAATGATAATTTTAAACCTCTCTAGTGGAACTGAAAAACCTATTGCCATCTAGTTGATGTCAGCTCAGACACTATAGACAGAGTAGAATTGCCCCATATGGTTTCCAAGGAATGGCTGGTGAATTTGAACGGGCAGCCTTTTTGTTTAGCAGCCAAACTCTTAACAATTTTGAAACCAGGGCTCCATTGTTTGCTCATATCGAAGTTCAAGTTGAAGCTGAAGAAAACTAGAGAAAGCCTACAAGAACCAAAATAACTACCTTAAGTATATCCCACTTGAATTTACAGACCATCTCAAGAATAGATTTGACACATTGAACACTAATGATCAAAGACCAGACAAGTTGTGGAATAACATCAACAACATCATACACGAAGAAAGCAAAAGGTCATTAAAAAGACAGAAAAGAACAAAATGGATGTCAGAAGAGACTCTGAAACTTGCTCTTGAACACAGAGTAGCTAAAGCAAAAGGAAGTAATAATGACATAAAAGAGATGAACAGATGAGTTCAAAGGGCAGGTCAAGAGGACAAAGTATCACAATGAAATTCGCAAAGACCTGGAGTTAGAAAATCAAAAGGGAAGAGCATGTTCAACATTCCTCAAAACGAGAGAACTGAAGAAAAAATTTCAGCTTCCAGTTGCAATACTAATGGATTTTATGAAGAAAATATTTAACATAGGAAGCATCAAAAGAATATGGAAGGAATACACAGAGCAACTGTACAAAAATAAAAAGCTGGTTGACATTCAATCATTTCACAAAGTAGCATATGATGAAGAACCAATAGTACTGAAAGAAGAAGTCCAAGCTGCACTTAAAGGCATTGATGAAAAACAAGGCTCCAGGGACTGATGGAATACTAGTTGAGACATTTCAACAAACAGATGCAGTGTTGGAGGTGCTCGCTCGTCTATGCTGAGAAATTTGGAAGAGAGCTATCTGGCCAATCAACTGTAAGAGATCCATATTGGTGCCCATTCCAAAGAAAGTTGATCCAACAGAATGTGGAAATTATTGAACAATATCATTAATATCACAAACAAGTAAAATTTTGCTGAAGATAATTCAAAAACAGTTGCAGCAATACATCAGCAGGGAACTGCCAGAAACTCAAGATGGATTCAGAAAAGCATGTGGAGTGGGGGATATCAATGCTGATGTCAGATGGATTTTGGCTGAAGGCAGAGAATGAAAGAGAGATGTTTACCTGTGTTTTATTAACTATGCAAAGGCATTCGTCTGTGTGGATCATAACAAATTGTGGATAACATTGTGAAGAATGAAATTCCAGAACACTTAATTGTGCTCGTAAGGAACCGGTACATAGACCAAAAAGCAGTTGTTCGAACAGAACAAGGGGATACCACAAGGTTTAAAGTAAGGAAAAGTGTACATCAGGTTTGTATCCTTTCACCCTACTTATTCAATCTCTATGCTGAGCAAATAATCAGAGAAAAAAAAATTAATCAGAGAAGCTGGACTTTATGAAGACAAAGGCAGCATCAGGATTGAAGGAAGACTCATTAACAGCCCTCTATATATATATTTTTTTTTTTATATGCAGGTGACCCAACCTTGCTTGCTGAGAGTGAAGAGGATTTGAAGCACTTACTGATGAAGATCAAAGACTACAGCCTTCAGTATGGATTACACCTCAAAATAAAGAAAACAAAAACCCTCACAACTGGACAAATAAGCAACATTATGATAGATGGAGAAAAGATTGAAGTTGTCAAGGATTTCATTTTAGTTAGATCTGCAATCAGCATCCATGGAAGCAGCAGTCAAGAAATCAAAGAGCCTCTTTAAAATCTGCTGAAAAATACCTCCCCAAAATGTTAAAAAGCAAAGATGTCACTTTGAGAACTAAGGTATGCCTGACCCAAGCCATGGTGTTTTCAATCCCCTCATATACATGCGAAAGCTGGGCAATGAATAAGGAAGACCAAAGAAGAATTGATGCCTTTGAATTATGGTTTTGGTGAAGAATATTGAATATACCTTGGACTGTCGGAAGGACAAAGATGTCTTGGAAGAAGTACAGCAAAAATATTCCTTAGAAGGGAGTATGGGGAGACTTTCATGTACTTTGGACGTGTTATCAGGAGGGATCAGTCCCTCCTGAGAAGGACACCATGCTTGGTAAAGTAGAGGGTCAGTGAAAAAGAGAAGACCCTCAATGAGATGGATTGACACAGTGGCTGCAACAATGGGTTCAAACATGGCAACGATTGTGAGAATGGTGCAGGACCAGGCAGTGTTTCGTTCTGTTGTGCATAGGGTCACTAAGAGTCGGAACTGACTCGACGGCACATAACAGCAAAAACAGTGGAAATGATTTGCATCGTTTTTTTCTAAGTTAAGATAAAATGACTTGTAAAAGCTTATAAGTCCAAGTGATGATAAATAATTAATAAAAGCCATGTTACCTATTTATTTTTCTGTTTAAGGAGACATTTCTTTCAATGCAAAATGTCTTCTTAAAGTTTTATTATAAAACCAAAATGTAGTTTTGTAATAGTAGATTAAATTATGTCTCCCCAAAAGATATGTTGAAGTCCTAACCCCAGTACATATGGATGTGACTTTGGAAACAGAGTTTTTGATGATGTTATCAATTATCATGAGTTCATATTGAAGTAGGGTGTGTCTTAATCCAATAAGAGTGATGTCCTTATAAAAAAAAGAAAGACAGAGGCAGAGAGAGATGGAAGGAAGATGACCATATGAAAAGGAGGTAGTACTTTGGAGTGATTCATCTACAAGCCAAGGAATGCCCAAGATTGCTAGCTGTCACCAGAAGCTGGAAAAGAGACATGGAACAAACTTTCTCTTAGAGTCCTCAGAAGGAATCAACACAGTCAGAACCCTAATTTCTGAGTTCTAGCTGCCAGAACTGTGAGAAAATAAATTTCTGTTTTTATTACCCACCCAGTTTGTGGTACTTTGTCACAGCAGTCCTAGGAAACTAATACAATACACCATAATAAAGATTTATGGTTAACACAGCACTACATGCTATTTCTTATGGTTAGAAAATGGAAACTTTTATCAGAGTGAAATATATAGTATATATCTATGTATCTATAGAGGTATGATACTTAAACTTGAATTAGTAACCAAACCTATTACAACCTCAGTTGAGTAGAAAGTTTTGTTACACTATTAAGAATCCAAACTCCTTAATGCCATATTCAAGATCATCCAAAGCCTGCTCAGAGTCACTACTAAACCTGTTGCCATCCAGTCGATTCCAACTCATAGTGACCCTATAGGACAGAGTAGAACTGGCCCATAGGGTTCCCAAAAAGCAGCTGCTGGATTCAAACTGCTGACCTTTTTGTTAGTAGTTGAGGTCTTAACCACCGTGCCGCCAGGGTTCCATTCCACTACCACCCTCCATTAACTGAAACACCATGTTTCAGACCTCCTACCATTCCCTCAAGATTTTGTATATTTTCCCACCTTCATTCCTGGGCTCATAACCCCGACCCTATTCTGTAAGGGGCATGACATCCTAAAGCCTACTCTGATTCCCAGAAATGCATTTTTCTCACATCTCTTTATTCTCCATAGACCATTGCTTGCATCTATCATTAGCACTTATTTCCTTCTGTATTTGGCTAGTTGATTGTATATCTGACTCTTGCACAAAGGAAAAATTTCTCAAGGGGAAGATTGTGTGTAATTCACCTTTGTATTCCCTAAGGTATTACCTAGAGTATCCACCATAGGTACTCAATAAAGATTTCCAAAATGTCAAAAACAATATAGAAAACCGTCTGAGGTAAGTTTGTGATATATAGCAAGGAAGCATTCCAAAAACATTATCAGCATTTCCATCTGCTCTCTTACTGATTCCAAAATTGGTTTGAAGTACTTGGTAAAAAACAAAAACAAAATTCACTGCACTTTGTTGAAATCATAAACTTCAAATTTTGGAAATTTCCAATTTGTTTTAGAAAAAGTAAGTGTCTATGTTCATGAAGACATCTGTATAATTTCCATACATAATTTGGTCCACTTATAAACTCTATCTCAATGAAAGAAATTAATACGAGGTTTGGCAAGCCTCATAAATGTCTTGTCTGCTAGCTCAGCAAAAAAAATTACAACAAACCGTACGATGTAAATCCTACTCGTTCTCAGTGCAGAGCCTAGCTTTATTTCCTTCTCTTTTTTGTGTCTAAAATATACTGTTGTGTTCAAAATTTATACAGAATTAAAGCTGATTATATGAGATTTTGTTAAGGATTATTTAATAGTTCTGAGGAAGAATGTTAAGTAAACATTTTGTCAATAGTATGTTTTTGTACTTCCTCTGTCTCTTACAGCCTTCTTTTTTTTTCATAGAAATATTCTTATTTACTAAAAAATAAAAATATCTTTCTGGTATTATATTGTCTGAATAAAACTGTGGACTGAATTTTTTCATGATTGAGGAACTAAAAATGTTTCAAAACAAATTGGGAATGTTTCATTTCAAGCAAACCTATAATTTCTACAAAATGTAAAACTATAGCTTATTCTAGTTGCCTATGTCTCTTCTGATTCTTGGCTTAGAGTTTTGGGTCTTAAACTTAGCTGTATTTCTGAAACTTGAAACTTTTCATAACCTCCTTATGAGTTGCAGCAACATATGTCATTAATGAAAGGAATTGGGTAACTTCCCTCACTATTGTTCTTAACTCAGCACGGGAGAGACACCAGCACCAATTAGGGGAATATGCCTAAGGCTTAGAAGGTTGAAAGTAGAGATCTGTTGAAGCAAAGAGGATTGATGTAAAGAAAAAATAAAATAAAATGAAAAAGAGAGAGGGAGAGAGCATAAAAAAAAGCATAGAATTTTTGTAAAGGAGAAATGGAGTGTATGTTAAAAAATTCACTTACTAGAAAAAAAAAAAAGAACAATGTGCGATCCAGGTGAACTATAAGAAATTACTGGAATTAAAAAAAAAAATTAAATAAAAATCATCTCAAAGGAAACCCTCTGATTTGAAAATTCACAACCAAATGGTGAAGAATGAGCTGGAAAAGCTTGTTGATGGTAGAAATAGTGAAAGGCATTTCACATTACAGTGAATATCACACAGAAGTATTGCTTCTTATCTCCCCACTGGTGGTGTCTGTCATGATGTGGGCTTGTGTATACTTATATGCTTTAATACTCTATGTTGGATATTTTCATTTTTACCCTATTAAAGTTCTAATATTTTCTTCCTCACATCTTTAGTTTCAACTTTTATAAAGTATTTTGAGATAACTTTCAGAAATTCATGAGAACAGTTTAAGTATGATCATGATATTTCTATAGAGAAGAGAGAAAGGGAAGGAGTATTCTGGGAGAGAAGGAAAATGAAGCAGGAAGAATCTGGTTATTGTATTGGAAGAGAGAAATCCTGGAAGTGTAAGGTGAAGCAAGTGAAATGGTAGTGATGAAAATAAACCTCTCCATCCCTTCCTTTCCTGGACCAAAAAATAAAAAGGTAAAAAAATCAATAAGAAAAATAAATACAAATTACCCCTTGTTTTAGTTACCTAGGGCTACTATAAGAGAAATACCACAAATGGAGGCTTTAACAAAGAGAAATTTATTCTCCCATGGTCTAGCAGACTAGATGTCCAAATTCAGGGTGTCAACTCTAGGGGAAGGCTTTCTTTCTCTGTCAGCTCTCGAAGAAGATCCTTGTCATCAATCTTCCTCGGTCAAGGAGTTCTCAGCTCAGGGACCCCAGGTCCAAAGGATGCGCTATTCTCCTGGCTCTTGTATCTTGGTGGTATGAGGTTCCCATGTCTGTCTGCTCACTTCTCTCTTTTATACTTCAAAAGAGATTGGCTTAAAACACAACCTAATCCTGGGTTTCTGGGTTTTAATCTTGTATATTGAGTCCTGCCTCATTAACGTAACTGTCTCTAATCCTGTCTCATTAACATCGTAGAGGTAAGATTTACAACACGTATGGTAACCACATCATTTTTTTTTTTTTTTTTTTTGGTTTGTTGGTATGATAATCACATCAGATGACAAAATGGTAGACAATCACACAGTATTGGGAATCATGGCCTAGCCAAGTTGACACATATTTTGGGGGGATACAATTCAATCCGTGATACTCCTAAATATAAACAAGACAAAAAGAACAGAGAAATTAGCAGGGAAGTAAAAAATGAAGTGGGATAACTTCTGATGAGAAGATGATTTTCTAAGTTGTTTCCTTCTCTTAGACCTCAAGGTCATGATTACTCTGTTTCCTCACTTTTTTTTTTTTCTCCCCAGGGCTGTCATTGTTTAATGGAGCAGTCCAATAATATGAGTATCGTATCTTGGCCCACGATCATACATTACTACTAATGCATTTTATTATATTTTAAATTCACTTCCCCATTTAGTGATAAACTGTATCTTATACCAGAGTTCTACAACTGGTAGCTGAAAAGGTAGAAATACTTAATATTTTTATCTCTATTCAGCCATTCCCCATATTTATATAATCTGGCCTAAAACAATCCTGATATATTTGTGAGAAGGAAAAGAAAAATGACTAATGAATATTTCTATATACAAATAAGATTTACTTTTAAAAGACTCACTTATTTCTGATTCACCCTATTACTGGGATCCACTAACCACACAATCTCCCCTTGAATATCAACTAGGTATCTTAAACTTCACTTGTTCAGACCTAAACATCTGATTTCCTCTCCTCTCAAAAAAAGGCAACACAAAACAACACAACAACTTCTTCCCAAAGTCTTTCTCATTTCAGTAAATGACTGCATAAACAGCCCATTGCCATTGAAGTGGATTCCATTTCACGGCAACTCCATGTGTACCAATAAAACTGTGCTCCATAGGGATTTTAATGGCTGATTTTTCAGAAGTAGATCACCAGACCTTTCTTACAAGGTACCTCTGGGTGGACTTGAATCAACAATCTTCTGGTTAGCAGTCGAGCATATTAATAGTTTGCAGTTGCTGAGTCTGAATTGACTCCACAACAACAGGTTTGGTTTCAGGTTTGGGGGACTCCTAAATGACAGCATAGTTCTTGTAATTCTTTAGACAAAAAAACTTTTGAGTTCTCCTTGATAATTATCTGTCTCTCACATTTCAAATCATGATAAAATTTAACAAGATGCCTTCCCTGACTCTTGTACCTTCTACTCCCTTCTACCCTCTCTTGCCAGCTCAAACAAAAGAATGAGATTACTTCTGTGTTAGGGTTTAAAACATCTTGACTTTTTCGTGGTCAGAAGACTTCTCTTAACTCTCTTCAGCTGTGTTCTTTTTGTGAGCTCTTTCCCATTCCCCTGTAAGGTATTCAACTTAACTCCATGTGCTGTGGAGCCCTCAGCATCAGGGGCAGCTTATCTGACCTTCACTTAAGACACTGACAGAAACACTTTTCTCTTTTTAAAACCGCTTCATTTATTCAACTCCCCCCCCAAGTATTTTAATATCATTTAAAAATTTTGGAACATAAATCCATTCTAGTTTTATTCAGAGGTAAAATCAATTGATGTAAAGACTCTCCTACCCTCCTTAAAGAGGAGAAAAGGAAGGAGGGAAGGAGGGAAGGAAGGAAAGCAATAAGGAAGGAAGGAAGAAGTAAGGATAGACCCCTTTATTGCTTGAAATAAGGAGCCTATGTTGTATTGTGAACTGAGCACAGGCTTTCAGGTCAGTCTGACTCTCACCGTTGCTATTTAATAGAAGTGAGATATTGGACAAGCTATTTAAAACCTTCTTTCATATTAGACTGTGAGCTCCGGGACATCAGGGTCTGTGACTTCATCATTACAGGACAAGTGCCTCGCACAGAGGAGGTTGGAGAATGAATGAATAAGTGAAAGAAAGAAAGAATAAATGAAAAAACGCTGAGGCCACTGGTGTAAAATGGGTTGTCATAAATAGAAAGAAAAAAGATTCAGAAACAGAGTACATAGGATTCTCTAATACTCTGTATTTTTAATGATGTCTTTATCTCTGGGGATTGTTATAAGGAGACAATAAGATGACTTCGGTGTTAAATTAATAATACAATACCACGCAGTAAACTAAATATTTTTATTTTATTACATTATATAACACTGAAGCCATGACTATGAGACGGGGCTATTTGTTACCCTAACTTTATAGATGTGAAAACTGTTAGAAGGATTAAGTAATTTGCCCATAATTTTTTTGCAAGTAAGTGAGGAATCTAGAACTTGACCCTGATGTTGCCTGATTCAAATCTAGACTCCCAGTTGCTATGCAGTGATAATTATTATTACAATTTAATATGTGTATTCTTTGACAGCTTTGGTGGGGATCTTGGCTGATGAAACCTTTTATCAAATGGTTCTGGAAGCCAAGTGGCTACTGTGATAGCATCAAGGTGGCAAAGTTTTCTTTTGACAAGGGAAACCCCACTAACACAAACCCCTCCTGCGTAGTTCTCTCACTCTGGCTGGGAGTGCTGCCCTTTACTGAAGTGCTTCCTGGTCTACTATTTGGTACCAGAAAATCTCTTTGATGAAATCACTTTAAGAGCTATTTCTCTAAATGCTTCATGCAAATCAGCAGTTGGCAAAAAATTCCGTATTTGTGAAATGCAGTAGTTTCAATTTGCTGTAGTTTCAGTAATAGAGTTTGCAATAGGTCTCTTCATCCTTGAACAAAGTAATCCTAAATTTGTTGTTTTTATCAGTATCCCTAAAAATAAATAGATAACTGGACCAAGGTCTACCCGTAAGAGAGTCCGAAGAAATGTCATGGTAAAATCTCACTTATAATGTAAATTGTGCTATCAACTATGAAGAAAAGTCAACATTTGATGCCATCTTTGCGTCAGAGAGATGTCCATTCAGTTCTCCTTTGATGGGCACAGTACAGCTTCCTTGTATCTTCCCATCACTCAGTGGCACTCCCTTTTACCCTTTCAGATATCGAGTGGTTTTGTGATTTATTTCTTCAGTCAGTCATTCTACAACATTAGGTTTGATACTGTGCTAAACAATTGATATGAAAAGATGGAAAACCCAGGTAATGTTGTCTAGGGACTCACAGTTTATTAGGACAGACAGATGCACAAGTAAAGAACTGTGGTGCTATATTATAAATGAGTCATAAAAGAAATGGCCAAGTGCTCAGAGCACTGGATACAGAGAGACAAGCAATAATTTGGTCACGGAGATCAAAGGAATCACAAAGAAGATGACAATTAAGCTGGTCCTGGAATAATGAGTCAGATTTCTTAAGAGGGAGAAAACAAAAGGTAAAATTGCATTGAACAATGACATGGAGGTGTGAAAATGTACGACCTCTGGGGTATTGTGACATTACGTCAGTTGAGTCTACCACTGACAATATATATACATGTCTGCTTTGTACGTTATGACAAAACCACATGTGCCTCGACACTCTCCCCCAATTTTGATTGGTTTCCCCTTAGTTCAGTTGTTTAGTTTCCTTTAAGCCAAATTTTCTCAAACTGGGTTGTGTCATAAATTCAGAAGTTTTCAAGCAGCATTTCTTTCCAATTGAATGATAGAGAACAGACTACAATAAAGAAGAATAGAAAAAATTCAGAGTTCATTAACTTAGTAAGATAAGTATAGTTTTGTGAAACATGTTTTACATGTTTATACATGTTATACGTGTCTGAGTGTGTTTCTATGTATCTATTCCAAATGTAATTCTTACTGTGGGTCACAATCAAAAAAGTTTGAAAATCACTGCAGTAGTTATGCTTTCTATTATTTTTCATTGCACTCATGTTATATTGGTTATGATTAAATCCTGAATCCAAATCAACCTTGGTTTTTAATGAAGTGACAAGTGACATAGAGTGACCTCATTTATAAGCCTGGCACACAGGCAAGCATCTGTTTTAGTGAACCCTAGGTACATTTTACCAGACGAAATCCTTCTAGCTGGGGAACAAAACCACCATTTATAACATTATTTTAACATTATTTTCCTATTCTGAGTTCCAAGCTACTAACTTAAAGACAATATAAAAAAATATAGCCAATTAGTAGTAAGTTTCCTAAGAGACTGGCTTATTTGGTAATAGTCATTCATTTATTCAACAATTATTTATTGAGCGCCTACTACATGCCCAACACTATTCTAGATGCTGGGGATACAGTGGTTCAAAAGACAGACAAGGCTATTGGAATAAAATATTTTTAAATTAAACATTTATATTAAATTTGAGCATCTTGCAACTGGGGTGACATGCACACTTTTAAAAAAGATTTAGAAACTAACCACAAAAAACAGTTAATGAAGGAAAAACAAAAGAATCCACTTCAAGTTGGACAAGGAAATTCACACAACAATATATATGACATAGGATATTTAAAACTAGACCTGACAAATGCCACATTTCATAAAATGATTTTAATCTGTCCCCTACGGAAAAAGTGCAAGACATATGCTCATACATAACACACATTTTTACAAAAAATATGAGCTTTGCACAGTAGGAAAGAAATAACTATGCTACTATTGTGTTGTATTTATAACGTTTAAAATTCTCCATTGAGAATAAAGCACTAGATTTTATTTAAGTTGCATATTAAGCTGACAGGACACCTTAAACTTTCCACCTGAAATTGGTCTCATTTAATATTTATTTTGTAGTTTTATATATGAAATGCGATAGAAAGTAATAGCATTTATTGTGTGAAAATTCAGAAACTTTCAGAAATTCAGGTAACTTTTATCCCTAATGGTTTTTGTAATTGTCATACTAGGACTTATAAAATCCATTTTGTTTGCATTATGACCTATATAAAAAATAATTACTTCAACATATAACTATTGAGGGCCTACTATGGGCCAATATGGGAAAAATAAACATATTTTATATCACTGAAAAAGTTATTTCAAAAAAACATAAATCAATATTGTCACTTATATTGTTTCATATCTTTTTTTCAACACTTTGCACGTCTTAATATTGCATTCTGTATTATTATTATCACTTGCTTCCAAGGCTATCACTTAACACCTTTAACTGCCTTTTTGAAACTATTTAGAAATATAAGAATTTCTGGGTCACATGTGGAAATTTATTTTGCTTTACCCAGTGTTTGTTTCTGTGTTATTTAACTTCTTTCAAAGTGTTTAACCTCCACCATCTATTGAAGATTTGTTCTACTTTTTGGAATACATGAGTATTATTTGTAGTATTTCCACTAAGTATGGTATTTCCATTAAGAGAGAGAAAAACCGAGAGACCTGCAGATCAGAGGGGAAAATCCAGAAAATATTTTATGCTCATTTTAAATATATATACATATACACACATATACGTACATGTATATATTATATAATTTTTTAGAGAATGAGAAACTTCGTGTTCCAGACAATGTAGAAAATTTAGAATAACTGAAACACATAATAAACCAGAAATATTCAATATTAAAGTCCATTAACTATGCTAACTTAAAAAGAAAACTAAATTGTTTTCTTTAAAATTTGGCTTGATTTTTTTTTCTACTGGTGTCAGATTTCAAGGATATATTTAGATGTTTTTCATCATATTAAGTAAGGTATTTATTCCTTTACCTTCACGTCAGATAGGTTATAATTGAATCTGTTGGCTGTGGCTTCCAAAGGTGAACATGCTTGGTTTGAATATGTCATCCTATTGCCTTCTTGCCTGCATGGTTTCTGCTGAGTAGTCCGAGCTTATTCTTATTTGTTCTCCTTTGTAGGTGACTTTTCGTTTATTCCACCCTGCTCTTATAATTCTCTCTTTATCTTTGGTTTTGGCCAGTTTGGTTATAATATGTCTTGATGACTTTCTTTTAAGATCTACCTTATATGGAGTTCGATGAGCATCTTGGATAGATATCTTCTCACCTTTCCTGATATTAGGGAAGTTTTCTACCAATGAATCTTCAACAGTTCTCTCTGTATTTTCTGTTATCCCTCCCTGTTCTGGTACTCCAATCACTCTTAGGTTATTTCTCTTGATAGAGTCCCACATGATTCTCCAGGTTTCTTCATTTTTTTTTTTTTTAATTCTTTTATCTGATTTTTCTTCAAATATATCTTCGCATTCAGAAATTCTAGCTTCTACTTGCTCAATTCTGCTGATCTGACTTTCTTTTGAGTTGTCTACTTCTGTAATTTTATTGTGAATCTTCTGAATTTCTAATTGGTACCCATCTGTGGATTTTTCCAGCTTATTAAACTTTTCGTTGTGCTTCTGAATAATATTTCTAATTTCTTAAATTGCTTTATCTATGTGTTCCTTGGTTTGTTCTGCGTATTGTCTCATTTCCTTCCTGATGTCTTGAACGGTTCTGTATATTAAACTTTTGTATTCTGCATCTGGTAATTCCAGGAATGCACTTTCATCTAGAAGATCCCTGGATTCTTTGCTTTGAGAGCCTGTTGAGGTGATCATGGCCTGTTTCTTTATGTGACTTGATATTGACTGTTGTTTCATCTCCAAGCCATCTACAAGTTATTGTATTAGTTTATGCTTGCTTACTGTGTCGTAGCTTCTTGCTTTGTTTTGTTTTGGTATACCCCTATGGGTTGCTTGAGTGAGCTAGCCTGATTATTTTTGCCTTTGGAGCTCTGGTGTCCTGTCCCTGGCTGGCTAGAGCTGTTATCAGGTGTATCACTCTAGGAGTCCATTCAGTTTTCTTGTATGAATTCAGCTCAGGTTTCCAGGTAGCTGAGCATCAAGTGTGTGGTACAGGCTCTGTCTCACAGTCTTGGAGGGGTGGTGTGATTGGTATATATACCGGTATTTGATTGCAGCAGGGGGTCACACTCTGAACAAGGCAGGGGGCTGAGGACTGACCCCCAAGTGTCCCTGAGGAAAGCACGTCCCTGTTCCCTACAGCATGCAGGCAGGTGGGTTCTGCAGAGGGACCACGGGCACCCAAAGTTTTTGGTTATAAGGACTGGGAGGTACCAGTTGTCTTTGGACCCCTGTTGCAGGTGGCTGGGTGACCTGAATGGAGCTGCCAGTCCTTAGGTCCCTGGTGTGGGTAGGTGGAGACCTTGTTTAATAGGCAAAGCAGTGTCAAAGGTCAAACGCCCACCTCTCCACCGCACAGCTGAAATGGTTGGAGTCTGCCAACAAGGGCTTATTCTCCTGAAATAGGCCCACACAGGTCCATGCAGAAGGGAAAGGTGCTCAAAGTCCATGGAAAGTTTATGCCTGGACAGGAGCTGCTTCTGTCCTGAGCTTCCCCCGTTAATGGAGCTAGCAAATTATCTTTTCTCTTAAATTCAAATTTTTTCATTTCCCAAGGCCGGGAGAATGGCTCTAGGTGCTCAACAGTGCCTATCTCAGGCCCAGGGAATTCAGCCACTGAAGCCAGTTTGCGGTTGGCGGGGGGGGCATTTAAAAATATACGCAAGTACTTAGCTTTTGCCGAGAGCCCCATTCTCCTCAGGTTCCGGAGGTGTGAGTGGGCTGTGTGGTTGGCTGTTTCTCCCTAAGGAAACTGCGGCCGAATGCTAGTACCAGCTCACCGCCGCCGCCGCCACTCCGGGAATGGTGCTTGAGGACTCCCCATGACTCAGGTCTGGTAACTCCTCTCTGCTTCTGAATGGTCTCTTCTTCCCCCTGCCCCTCAGTTCATTTTCTAAGCTTGCCTTTGAAGCTCAGGGCTCCCAGCTTGTCACAAATATACTCATTTCACTTGTTTTTTTGGGTCTTTGTTGTAGAGGGCTCACCCGAAGCATCTGTCTATTCTGCCATCTTGGCTCCACCTCACATGCTTGGACAAAAATTCTTGGACAAAAAATTATCTTCAATAAATGTATTAATGACTGATTGGAATCTATAAGTAGACATATTGATTTTGAAAAACACAAAATAAAAATCAGATGGGAATCATTACAAATGCAAAAAAAAAAAAAATCAAATGAAAGCACTATTTTTATGCCTCTTCAGAAATCTTTCGTATTGCTTCTTTTCTGTTGTCACCAAAAGGATACTGAATGCATGAACTCTTAGATACAAGAGGAAGGGAATGCAGTCTTTATTTCTCCTGGTATTTTCCTTGTGGTTCTTGCTAAAATGACAGAGAATCTAAGATAATGGAGGATTTAAAAAACCAAGGAGGAAGGGGAATGAGTAGGGAATAATTTTGAATGACAGTGTTTTGTTTTTTTTTTTTTAATTTTTATTGTGCTTTAAGTGAAAATTTACAAATCAATTCAGGCTCTTAAAAAATATGGAATGCTTCATGAATTTGCACGTCATCCTTGCACAGGGGCCATGCTAATCTTCTCTGTATCATTCCAATATTAGTATATGTGCCGCTGAACCGAGCACACGACTGTGTTTTTCCAATGTCTTTGTAAGCATCCTTAATTTCCCAAACTGGATTTAGCATTGCTCTTGAGTAAACAAAAATATTGCCTTATACTTTGCTTTTTATAACATCGGTATTGAACAAGGTGACAAGAATATTTATATCTGGACAGGAGAAGATATAAGATTTTCAAAATTCAAGATGCTAAAATTTTGAACTCTTATTATACACCCTGAGAATGGTTAAATTAATGTTTATTGGCTGATAATATCTGGATCATGAAAAATTATCACGGGTGTTTGGCTTTTTACTTAATTGTATAGGTTCAGGAAACTCAAAATATTTTGTTGAGGTTCTAAGAACACTCAGATCTGGTTAAATTTTGAATAACTTTAAAATGCATGATTGGGATTCACTTGCCCAAATTCATCAGTAACCTATGTTGTCTGTTTCGCTGATGTATATTCAAGCAGTTATACAACACCAAAAATCCAACCCATCACTGTCGAGTCCATCCAGCTCATAGCGACCCTATAGGACAGAGTAGAATTGCCCTATAGAATTTCCAAGGAGTGCCTGGTAGATTTGAACTGCTTAGCAGTTGTAGCACTTAACATCTACACCACCAGGGTTTCCAAGCAGTTATACAGGCCTTTTTTGCAATGTTGTTTTTCCTCAGAATGAGGAAGGTCTCTTTTTCCTTTCTCCAGAAAGCTGAGGAAGAATATGGAGCTGACAGTTTCCATACCAAACCGAACTAAAATAAAAAGCACGGAGCCCAATGCTGCCAAACTTTTCAGTGTTTCTTCACTTTGCACTGTTTGTTTGTACTGCTTCTTCATTGTTTGTACTGCTACTACAAGCAAATAACTGATGCAATTTCTAGTTGTTTTTGAGCAAATAACCACTTCCAGATGAAAGTAATAATAAATGCAACGTGGATTTTCTCAGTTATATCTAAAATTATCCAGTTCTCCATATCACTTTGCTCTTGTGGATATACAGGTCATTTTTCTCTCTTTTTTTTTTTGGTGGAAGGGGTAGGGAGGGAGGTTGGGGGGAAAGGGAGGGTTGTAGGTGTAGGTAGCTCACTGTTTTAACAATGGTATCTGGGAAAGGATCAGAAAATCTGTGCCACTGCCATCATATACGTTAGATGGAGATATACCTGAAATTGATGAACACCTAAACCAAAACCAGGGTGATGCTCTTCATCTCCACTCGGGGAAGTAGTGACTGGATACCATGATGGCACTCTGCAAGAGGGGCCACATGGATATCAGAGGTGAAGAAGACACTTGAATATCTATTTCGTGGAAGGACTTTTCATCTCAGAATACATGTGCTAATAAACAACAGTTGGGGAAAATTGTTTATGACATTCAACATACTGAGAAGCCGAGGCTAAAGATGTAAGGGTGGAATTGCATTTCTTTTTGTAAAGCGAAAACAGCCGTGATCTCAGCCATGTCTAAATTCTTCTGTTAAAAGAGAATTGTTCAAAGAAATCAAACTGTTCAATTTAAAACGAAGAGTGGCCGAAGTTGCTGGAAAGCTCATGCCTCTGAGTCTGCAGAATCACTGGCCAGGAAAGCAAAACTTTCCCATACCCAGTTTTAATATTGTGCTAAAGCCATTGACAGTGTTAAAAACCCTGGAGTTAAATATGATCCCCTCGCCATCCCCCTCCCACCCGCCCTTTCTCTTTTAGGGTAGTGTTTGGGGGACAAGAAGGGGGCTGGAGCTTGGCCCCGACCTCGGAATTGCTGCCAAAGGCTTGTAATATAATCTCTCTCCTTTTGAAGGGTAAATCAGTGTCAATTGCGTTTGCCGTCCACCAGAAAAAGTAAGCATTTTACTTCCGCTCGGTCTATGTGGACTGATGAAATGTAGGAAATCTGTTTCTGGCAGGGGGAAAAATCGTTTTCCCAACAGCACCAAGAGGAGCCATCAGAGAAGTATGAAGAGGGGCAGCGTGGCTGTAGCTGCTGCCGCTGCCACCGGGCTAGTGGGGTGCGGGGAGCCGCTGCTGCAGGACCTGTGCCGGGAGGGGCCGGGCCCCGAGACGCTGCAGGAGCCGAGCTGCGAGCCCCCGAGCCTCTGAGAGCCGCCAGCAGCCCAGCTCCGGACGAGGGGGTGAGCAAGGCAGGCTGGCCTAGATCTCCGCCAAAGCCGCGGCAGCCTGCGCGCTTCTGCAGCCAGAGGGTGCGAAAGCCCCTGCCTGTCTGCTCCAAGGGTAGCGGGGAGCTAAGGGAGAACGTTGCAAATAACCCCTGCAACTTGGTGGGGATGGGTGAGGAGCTGTAGACAGCCGGGCAGGCTCTGGCGCTAGGACTGGGTGGTCACTGCATTGGGGGACTCCCTGATTCCCTGGAAACTGCCATGTGTCCCTCATCCCCATTCTGGCACAGCCCAAATGACCGCAGCGCAGAAAGCCCACTGGGGCGCCTCAGCCAACCAGGAACAGAAGTTAGTTTTTCTAATTAGCACATCGGTTTTATATGCACATGTACGCATTCGTGCACAAGGGTGTCTGTAATGCATGCTCAACTTTGTCTCTTGTTACGGAGGAGGGAGGGTGTCATCTTTATGGATCAAATCTTGAATGTTTTGCTTGAGTCAAGGAGGCCAGGATGGGGGGAAAGAATGCGACACGTGTGATGTGGGGGGATACTAGCTATTTTCGACTGATGAGTTTGACAGAGTTGAGCTTTTTTAGTGAATAAACAAACACTAGCCGATGAATCAACTCACTTGGGAAAAATTTTGTATAATAGTGTTCTTTTTGTTCAGTCTAAAGAGTAGGTAGGGCTTTGAAACCTGAAATTGGTTGGGTAGCGGAGGAGCCTACCTTGCTTTAAAGGCATTAATTATCTTGGCAACGTTAAATTCTATCAGCCTAATAAGGTAAATTGCCATCAGCGCAGCCCAAACATCCCAAGTTTCTGCTGTATTCAAGGGATCAAAGGCCAGGGTTAAACGGATCCCGTTTTCTGCATTCCAAGGCAATTGGGATTGGGGTGGATTTGTCAGTAGTTTTGCAGGAGAAAGATGTGGCAGTCTGCTTTCTCGAGTTATAGCCTTGAAAACCCTATGGGGACAATTCTACTCTGTCCTATAGGGTCGCTATGAGCCAGAATCAACTCTATGGCTGTGGGTTTGGTTTACTTAGTAGTTTGCCCCATTTAGTCTTTTTGGAAATCACAGCTTTTACCCTCCCTGCCTCCTTCATCTTCATCCTTTTAGAGCCAATAGTTTGCAAAACTTTGCGGCCAAACTGACCCCGGCAAAAATCGTCTCCAACACAGCTAAATCAGTGTGTATAGGAGATCTTATGTGGGGGAAATAAGATCTCCATTTGGCCTCCTAGTGTTAAAATAAAGGCTCAGACAGATCCGATGTGCCAGCCTGGCAGAGGAAGTCCACCTTTCCTCCCCACCTATCCCCTGAGATTCACAGAGGCAAGGCTGAGAACAAGCCCTTGTGCTTATTGCTTCTTTCCCCCAGCCTCCTCACAGTTTGGCCACTAACTACAGCTGAGATCTGATTTGCTCGGCCTGTCTTTGAAATTGATCAATGAGTTCCTTTTCGAGGAATGCTTCCCCCTAACTGCAGAGGAGGTGGTAGCTGTGGTGGTCCTCTCCAACATGGGCGTCCTGGCTCTGACTGCCTAAGAGAAGGTAAGGGGCAGATGTCTAAGGCATGGGACAGGCTGCCTTTGCCATATACATTGCAGTCTTTGCACGTGGCTTCCTGAGTAGCTTTGAAACAAAAAGGTACCTTGGATTTCAGTCTGTATGCTATTAAGTTTTGGGGCTTATTTCTTCACTTTATTACTAAATGCCATACTTTGATGGTATGGACTGTACTTTATTGGGAAAGAAACTTACATGGCAAAATTTATTTCACCTGGTGCAAAAGGTCACCTGATTGCCACTGAGTTTTCTGTTATCTTGGTGAGAAACCTTAGTTAAATCTGAAATGTGCAGATATGGAGAAATGTCTGCTCTTATTTCAATCATAGGCATATTGTGTGTTATTTTAGCATTTTGCTGCAAACCTGGCAGCTCACATTGGAGACTTTGAGAGCATTCAGAAGGCCAAAGTTACTTGGGTTGAAAGTGAATAATGACGCTCTAGCAATTTGTTTGCAGATGGACTTTTTATTAAAACTGCAACTGATGTCTTAATGTTATTTTGGCATCTTTGTGGTTTTGATGTTGAGGTGGCAAACACAGTTTCTTTCCATTTCTCCTGAATAACTATCAAGGCTTCCCACTCAATGTTTTTCTGACTATAGGAAAGAACTGGAAAAAGACAGAAAATACTTTTAGTCAGAATGAGTATGGTGCTTGTGTAATTTTCTATCCTAAATGTTTTCACTGTTAATCCAATTGAGTTTTTGCTACTTTTTTCCTTACATGAGACCATCAGATATATGCATACATATATTTTTAATTTAAACTGAGCATATAATTCTGCTTTCCCTCAACTACATTATGGTTAAGACAGAAACCTTTGCATTATATACAACACACACACAAAATTTCTCTTGGATTAAATTTTACCGTATTAATTTAGGTGAAATTTGATGTTCTAATTGAATAATGTTAATTTATCCCTTAAATGTTCTAATTGATTAATGACTCTCAGGTGGTTTTCCAATCAAATTACACTGTGAACTAATCCAGTAGGGGTGCCAAACTGTTTGGCTGAATGCTTTAGTAGAATTCAAAATCAAAAAACTTGGAAACCATCTCTAATGCCATGAAAATACAAGAAATCAACTCCCCCTCAGTCTTAGGTTTTTTTTCTTTTTCTTTTTTAATGCCTTGAGAAGGAATTATTATTGTAGGTATTCCATCATTTGGGTCAAGAGAAACCATCATGGCACTGCAGGGTAGAAAGAGATACCATTTCGTACCAGGAGGGCTGAGTACGATACTTCTGTAATGACTGTGTAGCTGAATAGCCTTGTTTATTTGGATAAAACATATTTTTAAGCCTCCAGGCACTTTTTAGTAACTAGGAATTTGACTACATAAATATTCAAAGGTCCCTTTGAGTTTAAAGATTTTGTTACATAATTAGATAAACTGGTGATGAGTGGTATTTTACCTATACTTTTGGTTCCTTTAACTTGTGGACAAGTTGCTCCCCCAGCCAGAAATGGAGGCCCATTCACCAGATCGGAAGTTACTTTCCTGATTAAACTGTAGACCTTATTTTCTGATTAGACCCTTAGACTAAGGTTTTGCATTCATGATATTGGGTTAGAATATATACTTGTGTGGAAATATTATTGGCTAGCCAAAACAAATCATTTAAGAGGAAAAAATTCAAAATTGTGAAAGAGGCATCTAGAACTGTTGGTGGTTGGTTATTCTTTGAGTCTAGCTTGAAAGGTGCCGTTGGCATTTTCTCCTTCCAGATTTTTGGAGAGATGTCCAGTTTTGGGTGTTTTTGTTTGTTCTTAATGTCGAAATATTATTATTAACCTATGTATCACATGAACTTTATTCCTTCATTGTTTCACTCCCATAACTTGGGAATTACCTACAACTGATCAGATGGAAGTGATGTCATGCAGAGGAGAGCACAGGTTGCCTCCAGAGACAGGGCCCTTGACTGTGAGTTCATTAGGACTCACTGTTATGAATTACCACAGCTAGGGGAGTCTCTGTCTCGTAGGGTCACTATGGGTCGGAATCAAGTCCACGGCAACGGGTTTGGGTTTTTTTTTTTGTTTGTTTGTTTCAGGAGTCTTAGAAGCCCTGGTGGTGTGGTGGTTACGAGTTCGACTGCTAACCAAGAGGTTAGCAGTTCAAATCCACTAGCAGCTCCTTGGAACCCTATGAGGCAGTTCTACTCTGTCCTATAGGGTCTCTATGAGTTGGAATTAACTCCATGGCAGTGGGCTTTTTTTTTTTTTAATGTGGGGAGGAGGTAATATCTTCTGTTATTTTAATAACTAAGATCCTTTAACTGGTGTCAAGAATACAGTATAATTTATTACCAAAATTAAAAAAAAAAACACATGCGGAAAACTAATTTTAGAACTCAACATTTCATTTATCATCTTGGGGACATTGTCCCTCTTAGTATGAAAAAAAAAACTTTGATTTTCCATTATCTATAGTTTTTTTTTTTTTATAGTTTTAGTTCATCAATATTTTTTTTATCTGTATTCACTTCTCCCCGTGTCCTTGGCCTTTTCCTAATGACTTAGAGTTCTAAAGAACATTGCTGTCTTGATCCAGAATTGTTTTTTCTATTTTGAGTAAGTCAGTGGAAATTTTATTTTGGCACATTTTCTGTGTGATGATTTATGTTTAGTGGTTGTTGAGTATGAAATATATGCCAAGCACTGGCATAAACATTTAACCCTCAGAATTATCTTTGAGACATTAGCCATCATTGTACATGCTGGAGAACTCAGGCTCAAGGAGAAAAACTCCTATAAAAGCTACCAAATGGCTAGGTAGAGAACCGCTATTTGACCCTAGGATTTCTGAGTCTAATTCCAATATTCTATCCGTAATTTTAATCATAACATATTTCAGTGATATAATGCTTATAATTTTATTCTTATTTTTCTTTCTTTCCAATTTATTTTCTAACATTGCAATACCTTTTCTCTAACATTGCCAAGTCTGGAGATGGACCTGAAGCCATCTTGCTCGTAATCAAAGCACACCTCTAGGTGGCGGAAAAGAATACCTTTTCTTCAGAGTCAAAACTGGGATGTCTTCACCAGGGATTCTAGAGCAACACTAGACTAGACAGAGTCTTCAAACATGTGATGTTTTACTTATGGAGTCATTAATTTTTTCTTCTTCCTCTGGGCTAGTTCAAGTCTCATCATATTCATAATTGTTATTCCAGAATCACTTTTACTATGGAAAGAAAGAGGAAAAAAATACACACACACATTTTTTAAAGAATTCTCTATTAAGTTTCTGCATGTTTTTCCCTTTAAACTTTATTTTCCTGAATTCCAAACCCTGAGGGTTGAGTTATCCACTTTTAGATAGACTCATGAAGCTTGGAGAAACTATAGCTTGGAAGAGTCTTAAAAGCATTTTAGCCTTTCCACCCTTTTCCAAAGAGGTTGGCTTTCCTTAGTACCTACCAAAGTTACTTATTAAGTTTTTAAGTGTTTAGATTATGTCAATCTTATTGGCAACACCATTCATTGTTTATATATTTATTATACAAAAACATTTTTCTTTCCCTATAATCTAGTTCTTTAAGTCTAGTTGATTGTTAATCTTTCATTTGTAGTATCTTCCCATCTTTAAAACTTACCACTTGGCATCTCTTGTGCTTTTGAAAACTTGTGAGTGGATTCAAAAGATCAGAAATGAACTTTTTCTTATAATTTGTGCTTTGTGTGCTAATTAAACTCATCTTTTTTTTTTATGTTGATTAAGCATTGGTTAACACATGAGGTCTCCATGAGTTGGAATTGATTGGAGGGTAACTAACAACAACAACAACCAAAACAAAACAAAACAAAACAAAAAAAACAAACTGATTTCCTTCAAGTCAATTCCGACTCATAGCGACCCTATAGCACAGAGTAGAACTGCCCTACAGGGTTTCCAAGGAGCAGCTGGTGGATTCCAACTGCCAACTTTTTGGTTAGCAGCCACGCACTTATAAAAAGTATACAGTTCTATACTGATCTTCTTATCTGGGTAATACAAATTTATTTGACCTTTCTTCAACACATTTGAATCATTTGAGTTGGAAAATACTTCACGATGGGGTAAATTCCTCCAAACCCCAAATTTGGATCCTGCTTACTGGATCTGTTTCCATGTTTTCTGTTTATGTCTCCACCAAATCTAAATCTAAGACCTTGATACAGTGGCCTTCAGCTAACCCACTGAGTCATGCTAAATCTGATGGTAATTTGAAATATAAAAAAAGCACCAGGAGCAATGGATTGACAATCCTAATTCTCTCAGAAGAGATTTAGACAAAGGAGTTACTATCTATAACAGTGAGTTTAGAATTCTACATGTTTGGTACAAATTTAATTGTTTACCTTCTATTGCATGTCGATTATCCACAAAGCCTTGCCCCCTTGGAAACTATAACTCTACACAACAACCACAAAAAATGGTTATAAAGTAGCAAAATAAAAATTGCTTAGTTATTCTTATTGTTTTTACTTCATGATCATCTGTAAACATTAGAAGATAGTTTGAATTACAGTTCTGGCAAAACACAGGACAGACCACATGAGAAATAAATGTGCCACTGTCAAGGAAAAGAAAAAGTTTACTGTTTCGAAGTATTAAGGGGAAGGATTGTATCCTGGCTTATTGAAACTGTTACATGCCATTAGGTTTACTGTAAACCATCCCTTGATGAATTCTTTGCTGGACAATGAGCTTAAGAATCTGAGGTGTCTTCTTGCTTTTAAAGAGCAAAATAGGACTCTGATGCTTAAATGGAAGCTGCAGAACACATAATAGGGAGCAGGTAAAGTTACTGAACTACCGCCTCTCACTTTCAGGAAAGTAGTGAGAGAGATTGTGTCTTGAGAGGAAAAGCATTTTAGAGGTAACCCTTTTAAGATTTAAATTAGCTATTTAAATGTATGAATCCTGTGCTTAAATGTATTATTACTTAAATGTCTATTTCTGAGGCTATAGAAATCCAAACCAGCTACAGAGAAGTTTTATGTTTTCCTGGAACTAGAAATATTTTTAAAAGACTGGGGCAAAACTGTCTTAGATTTTGGTGTTTAATCACAGAGTTTGGAGACAATTTTAGTACTTTATATGAGTGATGTCACTATTAACTGCAAAATAATAAACAAGGACAATGTTCTGATTTCTGTACTGATAATTTAGTAACACATGACAAGGTATATTAAAAACATTTTGCCAACTATATGGTTTGGCAGCAAAAAGGAAAAAGTGGAAATTTGTTCCCTTTAAGCAAAATGAAAATATTTCCATAATTCACTTTAGATATTTAGATACATACAGATTTATAGCAAATGTTTTACAAATGAAATTTGTGGTAAATCTTAAAAAAAAAAAAATTACTCTGAAGAATAGTTACATTGAAAATGAAACTGTCTTTCCTTTAAAATGGTATATTTATGACACCTTTTATCTATTTATACATACTCCCAGCAGTTTTTCCTAATGCTACAGAAAAATGTTTGGAAGACAGTCATATTTTGCATTTTTCTGAAGTATTTCTGATGTCTCATTTTTTTTTTTTTTCCAAAATCAGTCTCAAAAAGACCAAAATTAGCTTATGTTGAGTGAATTAGAGTTTGAATTCATCTGGAAGGGAACACTATGCAAAATTTTAAAGAATAAAACCTACAAGAGAGTATACAACTTATATTGATAACTTTAACATATGGTAGACATTGAAATATAGCTGAAAACTTCATGATATCATATAAATCTCATTTCTTGCTAGTTACAAATACCTCATTTGTATTTTTATTCAGTCATAATGCATTTGGTTATTTCATTTACGCTATTTTTTATTTGTATAGAGAGTAGAATCCTATCTGTTGTCAAATATATTCTGAGTTTGTTACCTTAGCTGCTTCCTTAGATCCTACGCAAAAGTACTACATTCAGGGTCAACTACATATTCAAACACCTTTCTACAACCCATATAGGGAGTTGTGACTATTCATAAGGTGATCAGGTTTATTAAATCATCTCTCGTTTTATAAATGTAAGCCATTTAAGTACTTCTATTCTAAAGATGATTGCAAACAAAACCGAATATGTAAAACAGGTAAAGTAGGAAGATGCAAAAAAAAATAGAGCACATAGCATGTGAAAAGGAGAACCTGTGTCAATATTTGTTAGAGTCCTGGTGTAATTCTTGGGTTATCAAAATGAGTTACTGATGAATCTGTTTTGTAAAAATGTATCATCCAGAAATAGTAGTAGTCTTGGAGTAGAAGACCCAGGGTCAAGCCTGACTCTGCCATAATCAAGCTGTATGATCTTGGCTAAGCCATTTATCCTTCCTGGTTCTTGTCTTCATTGTTTATAAAAATGAGAAAAGTGTAGTAGGGACTCTCTGAATTAACCTCCTCCCCTGCCTCCCATCCAGTGTACTAAATTGTGAGTCCATGATTGCTTAGCCATATGCAAAGAAACAAGTGCTGCCGTTAACAGCACAGGCAATAGTCTTAAGAGTAATGACCATGTTTTCTATAAGCCATGCAATAGCCAGAAGACCAGATGCCTTACTGTCATTGCCAGCACCAAAATTCTGTGAAAAAACGTGGTTTCAAAAATTAACCCAAACAATGAGAGTTTGCAAGTTGGACGCTAAACATTTCATTCAACCACTTATAATTGTGTTTGATGAAATGGAATGTCTTGCCTTCGTAGCTGATTTTTTCCAAATACAATGTTTTGCACAAGCTCAGAGCTTACTGTTTGATTTTCTCTTTGACCTTTGATTGCTATTGTTACCTATCAACTGGTTGGCTAGAATTGTGAGGGCTAGAACAGATAAAGTAAATAGTGTTTCATAGGGCTTAATAATTAATAACCTGACCTGTAAATCAAACCATCCATGGATCCAGTTCATTACTGGGTCATTCGTGGCAAGATTTTAACAAGAGAAGTCTGTATAAAAAGCAATTGTTCTTTTGTTTCCAAAACAGGTATTACAAGTGGATAAATAATGTGCACTGCTCTGAGCCCAAAGGTACGCAGTGGACCTGGCCTCTCTGATATGCATCAGTATAGCCAATGGCTGGCCAGCAGACATGAAGCTAATTTGCTGCCGATGAAAGAAGATCTGGCCTTGTGGTTAACCAATCTATTAGGTAAGGTTATAAGATTGCATTTTGTGAGCAAAGATAACAGCTTTTTTTCTCCTATAGTGTCCTTTACCTGAGCATGTGACAGCATTTTGGGAAGAAAGACATTCATTATTTGAATTTTTCATCTGAGAAACCGGGAAGCATGTGTAAATTAAAATGAATTTCCCAGTGTCCTTCACATAAACTGTGCTTCGTAATTCCAATGATATGCATTGAAATGTGGAAATACGTAGTCAATTTGTTTATTTATATGCTTCTCTGATTTACATTTAAATTTCTTCCATGGAACTGACTAGTTTGACCTATTCTTTTGACGTTGCATACAGACTACAGTCTTTTTGTGAAATCTGGCTTCTAAAGATAGATTTCTTCACCCTACTTTTATAGCACACCTTCTAAAACTGCTGAATACCCAAACTTGGCAACAAGAATGTCTGTCCTTTGTTCCAGTGAGCTGACTAGTCTCACCCAACCTCAAGCTAAAATTTTTCTTTTCAGGTCGCTTTTTTTTTTAAGTTCTCTTCCAAATGTATCATTGTTGAGAAAGAAGCGCCGCCTCACGCTAAGGCTGGTTCTTTTTTTGTTTCTGTTGTGCCGATATATTCGCGGGATAAAATATCCACCATGTGCGTAATGGTATCATTATGTATAGCAATGCTATTTCTACTAAAAGTTTTTCACAGAGGATAAGATTGATCTGAGACCTAAGGAAAAGATCCTTACAAAGTTGTTCAGATATAAGATTTGAATATGGATTAAGCATACAGTTTGTGTGGTGGTGATCATTCGCAGGAGGATTTTACTCAACATTATTTTATTATTTAAAGAATCCTTCAAGGTAAGTGCTATCCTGAATTGTTTAGAGAGAAACATCCTGTCCATCTGAAATGTCAGTAAGGTTTTCCTTGCTCACCATGGCTCTGGATTTTTGTATGGCTTTTGTATTTTTCTTTGGTTGTTTTGTTAACCCTTTATTCTATGATTAGATGTTTCCTTTTTTCCCACTGTGTGCACGCTATTTGAGCAACTCTTTGTAGTCTAACCAGGACTACCACATGTGGGTGTGCAGGTTGTACCCTTCTCAAGGGTGTTCAGCCAGGGTTGAGTGAGGGCAGAAATTCAAAAGACATTCCCTAGGAAGACCCTGGTGGTGCAGTGGTTAAGAGTTCGGCTGCTAACAAAAAGGTTGGCATTTTGAATCTACCAGCTGCTCCTTGGAAACCCAATGGGGCAGTTCTACTCTGTCCTATAGGGTCACTATGAGTGCAAATCAACTCAGTGGCAAATGCTTTTTTTTTGTTTGTTTGTTTTAGCAAGATCCTGCACCCTGGTATGGAAAACATCCACCAGAAGGAAGGAATTACCTTTTAGTAATTTCTCCATACAAATGAGCTTTTAGTTATTACACACAGAGGGAGTCTATGATATAGTAACATCTTTGAGTCTAACAGTCATGAGTAGCTGATTCCTTTGATTCAGTTTAGCCTAAACTGTTTTGTCCTTTCGGGACTTAGTAATGATTGCTATCCCAGCAATTTATTCTTAATTCGGGGATACCTTCAGATATGGGCTATCCCAAGTACAGCAGTATAAAGTGTAGATAAGTCTCCTCATCTGTAAAGTGGTAATAATGGTAGTATCTACTTTGTGAGGTTATTGTGGAATTAAATGATTAAAATATGTGTAGTTCATAAAACAGTGTCTGGCATATAGTAAACACTGTATGTGTTGTTTTTTTTGTTATTTTTTTACCTCTTCGCTTTTATACAGTTTAGTAAAACTGTTAAGTTTATTTTGTGCATAAATTCATTCATTTATTCAACGAATATTTGAGTGTGCATTAGAATAACGTATTGGTTAAAAAAATGATCTCTGGAATCAGAATGCTTAGGGATTCAAATATCAGTTCTACCACTTACTAGGTACGTGATGCTGGACAAGTGTCTTAATGTGCTGTGCCTCAGTTTCCTCATATGGAAAATATGTGTAATAATAGTACCAAGCTTACTGGATTGTTTGAATTTTAAATGAGATCATTACCTTTAGAACAAGATCTGGCACATAGTAATCAATCAATAAATTGATAGTGATTATTGCATTCCAGGTACAATCCACTAGGTGCCAGAGGGTAGAGCACTGCCTGAGAATAGACATAGTACTTGCTCTCATATACCTTGGACTAGACTGGCACAGAAACACATTTTATAAGTACTTGAATACCAAATTCATTGATCAGACTTGTTATAAACACTAAAAGTTTTAAGTTGCAATAAGAATAAAAGACATGGGTGGGGTAGGACAAAGTGATCAGAGGGCTTGAGGAAATCCTTCTAAAGGAAACTTATATTTAAACTTAGATGTGAAGTATAATTAAGGGCTAGGCTGACAAATCATGGGAGAAGAGCTTCTGGATGGAGGGGACAGCATATGCTGAGGTAGGACAGAGCTGGTGCATTGGAAGAACTGAGTGCAGACTAATGTAACAGCAGAGAAAGAGGGAGAGGGTTTCATGAAACCTGTTGACCATGTATTGCCTTGAAGACAATGTTAAGGAGCTTCTGTTGTTGTGTTGTTAGGTGCCGTCGAGTTGGTTCTGACTCATAGCGACCCTATGCACAACAGAACGAAACACTGCCTGGTCCTGCGCCATCCTTACAATCATTGTTATGCTTGAGCTCATTGTTGAAACCACTGTGTCAATTCACCTTGTTGAGGGTCTTCCTCTTTTCCATTGACCCTGCACTCTGCCAAGCTTATACTTCACATTATTATCAATGAGAAGCCATTGAAATGTTCTAGGAGGGGGAAAAGCAGAATTACTTAGAACAGAGCCAGGTTATACAGCCATGTTCCAAGGTCCCATGACTTGTCATCGAAGGCTTTTTACTTGGTGAATGTGATCATTTGCAAAACAGCTTGATCAGTGTGAGAAGCCCAATGGTAGCTTCAAAGAATAGAGTCAGTGTGTGTAATGGAAAGATCCTTGGACTAAAAGTCAGGAGACCTGGCTCCGAACTGGGTATCAGGAGACCTGGCTTCTGGTCCTGGCTCTGCCACTTGGTAGGAAACTTGCCCACAATCACTCAGCTATCTTTTCTGGGCTCAGTGTCCTCAACCATAAAATGAAGGGGTTGGACAAGACGATCTCTAATGTCCTTTCCAGACCCAAAAGCCTAAGTGTCCAAGAAACCCAATTAGGGGCAGTGGAGGCCATCAATATGCATAAACAAGGAGAAGATGGTTTATATAAATGAATGACTTTTCTTTTGAAAAATAAGACTTTTTTTTTTTTAAATGCTGGAGTTGGTTATACAAATGCAACTTGATGACTTGTAAATTTGCTCAGAAAAGGAATTCTAAAGGAAACTTGAAATAAGAATGAGTCACCTTGTATTTTATTGAGTTGGTATGAAGTAGGTGAATAATAGACATCAAGTAGACTTTGGGTATATCATAAGATGTATTACAAATTGAGTTATGCTAAATTGATTTTACTTATATGTAGATAATACTTTGTAATATGACAGTTGACATCATGGTGATTTTCACTTTTCTGACCTTCCCACATGGAGGTAAAAGATAATTCAGTTGTTCAATACATAATGTTTCCAATTTTTCAATTATTTCTAAAAATAACATACTTCCAGCTTTAAAACATTAAGCATGAAAAGTTAACTGCAACAAAGCAATCCGTTTGTTGGAATTGCTACAGTGAAATACAAATGCTGTATAATGAGCTTGGAACAGCTTTCTTTTCCTTTTTCTTAAAGTCCTTTTAGCAGATACTTATCCTATCGAGGTCTCGTATTCTTGTTATAGTCAATAAAAATTCCTTAGAAACAATGGCATCTTGTGGATAATTCAAAAGTTTAAAGAATCAAGTTCATGTTCACAAGTTGACAGCTTTCAGAGTAGTTAATGCCTAGTATTTTACCAAGACTTTTCCAACAGAAGCAACTTTCTCTTTTCTTAATATAAGTCAAGGTAGATACAGATGAATCAGTGTGGAGTAGGTGCCAATCTGGGGTTCAATAGATATAATGAATCATTACCTATCTCACAGTCTTCAAATTTTAGTTTCAAAACACCAAAAAAATCTGGTAGCAAATGGTTTGCTTCCAGTTTTCCAATTAGGGAGCTATCATTGGAATTGAGAGGTGTAGTGGAGACAGGAGCAGAATTTGGATCACCGAGATAAAAACATGCCAGCTTTCTTCTGCAATGAATCAGGCCGAATATGAGAACATACCTGAGAGGCATTCTCAGCCATTCTGCAATCTAGAAAGTGGACTTCTATTCATTTTTCAGCACCACTGTCTTCAGCACCAACCAGTTCTTTTCCTGACAGGCTTTCTGTGGAGTTTCTTACAGAAAAAAAAGACAAGTGTGTTAGGGAGAATGCACTGTTATGGGAAAATAGTTATTCATATATTCATTAATATATATTGAAATAGTCAAGTATCGTGGCTAAAAGCATAGGCTCTAAACCTAGACTTACTGAGTTAAAAAGCCAAATTCCTTTAGGTGTTAGCTGTGTGATTATAGACAAGTTAATAAATCTATACACCTTAGTTCTGTCATCTGTTTTTTTTGAAGTAGACATAATAGTAGCATCCGCTTTGCAAGTTTGTGAGATTAGATATATTAATACATGTAAAGTGCATAGAACAATATCCAACTCATAATAAGAACTCAACTGTTAAATATTATTGTTAGATATTATCACGTTTTAGGAACCTGAGTTCAGTATTTCAATGTATTGGGAGGACGACATTTTTTCTCAGCAACATAGAAGATGAAATGAATCCATTTATCCAGGTGGCTCCAGTCTAAAACACTTTATGGATTAATACTTAATATTTATGGAAATCATGGCAAGCAAACATTTCTGGGAGGAAGGCACTGCATTAATGTATATAATCATGCATGTTGATTTTGGTTACCTGACAAAAATTTCAGGCAGATGTTTATTTCATATCATTGTTGTTGTTGGGTACAGTCAAGTTGAATCTGACCATGGTGACTCCATATCATAGTGCCCTAATTTTAAGAGGAAGTGGCTAAACACAATAGTTAATCAAATGCCTTGATCTTTGTCTACTGGAAAGCTATCAATGGTAAATAAATTGATGGTGTGAAGATCAAAGACCACAATTAGGAACTCAGGAAAGAAAGGCATCACTTCTAGACTAGGATATTTTAGATTAATCTTCAAGTCAATAGTCTTTACAACCTAGTGTGGGTAGGTATGTCAAAATGTTTCAATTATACCTATTTACTGCCTGTTCTTTCCCTAAATATGTTAACAACTTGGAAAGGATGGGGTTGGAGAAGAAATGATTCTCTGTTGCCAGAATCCCGCTGTCTTGGTATTTATAACCTGACATATGAATATAGCTGTACAATTTAGTTTAAGAAAAGGTCTGATTCTACTTAACAGTGGTATTAGTTTTATATGGCTTGTTCTTGAGAAATTGTCATTTTTTTTACAATCTGTTCTTAAGGATTTTTCTTATGATTAAATCCAAGTAGTTGTATAGTCTGTTTTTGTCTTTTAAATAACTATTGACAATATCAATGCAATAAAGAGTGAAGTAGTATGTCATCCCATATAAGGATTATACACCCACTCCTCAATTATAGACATGGTTAGGTTCCAAAGACCAAGTCATTGTGTGAAAATAACCATTATGCAAAAATAGAGGATGACAACATCAGATCACAAAATGGAGGATGACTACATCATTTCATAACTGCCAAATTATATCACTACATAACTGCCAAACCACTGAGAATCGTGGTCCAGCCAAGTTGACACATAACCTTAACTATCACAGGCAGTGTTACTGTTACCTCGCATCCTGGTTCATTACTGCCAGACATGTTATTAACGCACAAAATAGTTGGACAGTAGATTTTTTACTATCGTTGTAGATGCGAAATGTCAGATAACAAGATAGTTGATAAGTGAGGAGTAGGTGTAACTGGTTTCTTAAAATTATACAGTTTATTTAAAATGTATACTTTGTGATTCTTAATCTTTGGATGGAAAATACATTACATGTGAGTTGTTAAAAATTCTGTCTTGCATTTTTATTCATTTGAAACAGTATATTTCAGCTATAAAGTATGTAACAGTGTCTGTATTAGCCAAAGGAAAAAAAAAATCCCACCTTTTGGAGCTATAAAATATATAGAATTGAAAGTTGACCCCTAATATATTTTTCATTAGATACAGATGTTCAGTGTAAAATTCTTTCTTCTTCAAGTATTCATAAAAAGCAGGATAACTAAAAATCTTCAGGTATAATGTATAGAAAATAAAAAGCATATCTTTTGGGAAACTGCTAGTGAATTTTTAATGTAAGCCATTTTTCTTTTTATAATTTATAATTCTTTTGAGTTTACTGTAATCATTTTGTCACTTAACATTATGAATGAAATCTTCAAATTACTGTGGAACTTAATGAAATATGAATACCTAAAGACTTTTTCCATGTGTAGATACCCTTGGTAATTTATAAAGGAATCATTCAATAATTTAAAATTTACCTTCCTCACCTTCAAATTTAAGCACATTTAAATAAAGCAGTAATCTTTCAAAGTGATTTCTAACATTTGTTTTTCATATCTGTTTGTAAAATATAGTTCTTATTATTGTTCAAAAATGCAGAGCAATATGGTGAGTATAAAATACAAATTCTGTTATACTGGCTATTTGCATTGTGAGACTATTATTTTATTTCTGAATTGAGTTGAGGGGCATACAGTTTTGAAATAATAGTAGTTCTGCATAGGCTCCCTCTATAGTGAGTACTTAGAGCTACTGATATTTTACCACCTGCAGAAGTCATTATCCTAACTGGAAGCTAAAATGTGAACTATCCAGTAGGGAAAAAAGAACATAAAAAATAATAATTCTTTTTCCCTCTTTACCTAGTCTTTCCCCCAAACTAGAAAAAAGAATCATTTAAACAGATGTTTCTTAAAATCTAAATATATTAGATACTACAAGTTTAACTTTAATGAGTCATTTGTTGTTCCAATTAGTTTATATGTAAGTGGTCATGGAATTGAGCTGCTTGCATATTTTCCTTAAGGTAAAAAATAACTAAGCATTGAACCTGAGAGTTCCAGCATAAAACTTTAAAATACCTCCTTTTTAAAATTTTTTTTGCTTTTAACTTAACTACTTGTCCAAAAAAAATAATATCCACCATTATCTCAAAGTTTCTCAGTAGTTTATCTCTTAATTTGTTAATTTAAGTATTCACTGAACACGTTCACTATGTGAAATACCATGCTTGTCTCTGTGGAAGTACATTATAGAAAATATATATATATTCAAATTACTCAAATGGTTTACAGTATATTTGGAAAGAAAAGAACTTGATTCAAAACATGTTACCAGTGATGGAAGAAAATGTTTGATAAATGCCAAAGTGAGTGACACTCATGAGTACAACAGAAAAGAGACCAATGTGGACTGGAGGAATTCCTTTCTGGAACTCTGGTTAAAAAAAAAAAAAGATAAAACTTGGCCAGGCAGATGGGAGGTAGGAGGGCATTGCAGGCAGAAACCATTACAGAAACAAAGGCATGGCAGGAGAAATGGTAAGATCTGTTAGAGGAACTAGGGAGGCAGGGTGCAGACCAAAAAGCAGAGTCATGTGGGGAGGTTATATTGAAAGGTGGATTAGAGGCATATGGGGAGGCTTTTGTGGGTTAAAGTGGATAGATTTCATCCTTTTGGTAGAGAAAAATTAGGACCTCTGCATTAAAGACTTCTGTGTGGAGAATGACCCAGTGAGGGGAGTGTTTCCCACCCACCACCGTCCAATTACAACTCACAGCAACCCCATAGGGCAGAGTAGAACTGCCCCATAGGGTTTCCAAGGCTGTAATCTCTACGGAAGCAGACTGCCAAATCTTTCTCCTGTGGAGCAGCTGATAGGTCCCAACGGCCAACTTTTTGGTTGGCAGCTGAGTGCTTTAACTACTATGCCACTAGGATTCCTTAAGGATAGTGATTAGGAATATTACTTTTAGCAGTGAGTGTGATATGTTTGGAAACCATGGTGGCGTAGTGGTTAAGAGCTACAGCTGCTAACCAAAAGGTGGGCAGTTTGAATCCACCAGGCACTCCTTGGAAACTGTATGGGGCAGTTCTGCTCTGTCCTATAGTGTCGCTATGAGTCAGAATCGACTCGATGGCAACGAGTTTTTTGGTTTGGTGATATGCTTTGGAGAGAGAGGTGAGGACACAAGGAATCCCCATTGTTCTTGTTTCTAGATGTTTAGCTATCAGATCATGAAGATTTTTATTAAGATTATAGCACCAGAAGCAGAAAGAAGCCTGAATCTATGGGACTTATAAGTCTGTAGGAAATTAAAACAAGAAAATAAAATGTTCTGAAACTTAAATAATTAGGAAAACCAGGAAGAAGAAAGAACTTTGGAAGACATCAATTTTAGGGAACATATAAGAAAGAAATCAATTGTCTAGGGCTATTTTTTTAGGGGGCAGGGGGAAAAAGGAGGTGGTTAAAATGTATGGGATTTCTTTTTGAGAGGATGGTTGCACAACTCTGGGAATATACTAAAACTCATTGAATTATACACTTAATAATGGGTGAATTTTATGGCATGTGAATGGTATTTTAATAAAACTGTTATGGGAGAGAAAGAGAGAAGGGAGGAAGGGAGAAAGAGAGAAAAGAAACAAAAAGAGAAAATTACCTTGGGGGGCTTATAAGAAAGAAAGAAAGAAAAAAAAAAAAACCTGTTACCTGGGAACAGGTTAAAAGTCAGGGATGAGGAATTGTGAATCATGTCCCTAAGAGCAGTAGTTGAAGCTCTGAGGATAGTTTGGTGCAGAAGAGCAGAGATCTGAACCTGAGAATTCCAAGTTTTAAGGACTGCAGTAGGAAGGGGAATGGTTAGAGAGCTAGTGTTTTCTATGGAGACTTTACCATGTACGTTAATTTACTTGTATTATCTTAATTTAGAAAACTGATTCACAGAATTTAGAGATGTAACTTTATGCATTGGCCATGCTATTAAAGTTGCCAGTGGTGATCGATCTTTAATATATCATATCTATTATTTTAAAGAAAACAAATCCGTGGCCTTCTTTTAATCAAACGGATAAAAACCAAAACCCGCTGCCATCGAGTCAATTCCGACTCATAGCGACCCTACAGGACAGAGTAGAACTGCCCCATAGAGTTTCCAAGGAGCACCTGGCGGATTTGAACTGCCGATCTTTTGGTTAGCAGCCATAGCACTTAACCATGCCACCAGGGTTTCCATCAAAGGGATAGACCTGAAAACAAAACAAAACAAAAGAAACGGTTCTACTTTATGCCCCGCCTTGGTGGCCAAAGTAACTGAATGGGCCAATGAGGTTAAGAATTGAACAAACCACAGAGGTCAAATGGTACGATCGTTGTTAATGTTGGTTCATTCATTGACTGCTTAGTTTTCATTCCCCCTGACTGCTAAACAGTGGGACTCTTTCATGCAGGATATCGTTTTGCCACCTTTACGAAAGGCTTATGCGAAGTAAAACTTTCATGCAGGTAGAACTATATAATGAAAGTATAGAATGTTGAAAAATTCTTCTCGCTAACAAAGGAAAATATAAAATTCCCAGGAAAGCATACTGCCTTGGTAAGTTCCTGTCCGAGATACGTGATTCGGCTGGCATTGAAATTTTAGTGATAAAAGTGTTGTCAAATCTGACTTTTGTGTTGGAAATCTTTAAGCTTTTATATTGGATCTCTTTGACATTGCAGGGAAAGAGATTACGGCAGAAACTTTTATGGACAAGTTGGATAATGGTGCCTTGCTCTGTCAACTTGCAGAAACTGTGCAGGAGAAATTCAAAGAAAGCATGGAAGCTAACAAGCCCACAAAGGTAAAGGAACCCAAGGCAAAATCACTGTTAGGAGGTAGATTAGATTTGCAGTTGCTTATGAATTGAGTTTAACGTGAAGATTTTGCTGTGAATAAACGCATCATGGCCTATATTAACAACAAAAGCACAGAGGGCGCTTTTTATTAGGTAACTTGTTATTTGCACTCTACATAAATTACATAGTTCTTTGGGTAAATCTAATTAAAAATAAGTTATGAAAATTGATGGTATTCATACAACAAAAGTACTGTGTATAAACTGGCTGAATTTGATGTACTGATTAAAAACTTGGCAGAGAAATAACTGTCTTCATCAGGCAATGAACAGAATATTGTCAAGAAGGCTTACCTCAACAGATCTTTGTTTTTCTTTTTTTAAAAACATTATTATGACAGAATATTGGACCAAAATATCTAGTGCATAATTCTTTGTTTTAAATAAGTGTTAACACTAAATGCAATAGCTTTGGGCACAGCATTTTATTTCTGACTGCACAAATTTCCTTTCTGCGTGTTAACTCTAGTAATTTTTCTTGGTTACGACAATTTAATTAGAACATTTGTCAACAAATATGATTATTCTCTATAAACACATAATAGAAGTGTTTTCTTTTTTTCTCCCATCTATATCATTTTATTTTTATTTCTTTATTGTGTTTTAGGTGAAAGTTTACAGCTCAAGTTAATTTCTTATACAAAAATTTATACACATACTGTTTTGTGACATTAGTTGTAATCCCCAAAATGTGACAGCACATTCCCCCTTTCCACCTTGGGCTCCCTGTGTCCATTTGACCAGTTCCTGTCCCTTCCTGCCTTCTCATTCTGCCTCCAGTCAGGAGCTGCCCATTTGGTCTCTTGTATCTGATTGAATTAAGAAGCACACTTCTCATTATAAATAATATTCCCATATTATTTTTTTGTTTTATAGTCCTGTCTAATCTTTGTCTGAAGAGTAGGCTTCGGGAATGGTTTCAGTTCTGGGTTAACAGAGTGTCTGGGGGTCATAATTTGGGGGGTTCTTCCAGTCTCTGTCAGACCATTAAGTCTGGTCTTTTTACATGAATTTCAGTTTTGCTCCTCGCTTTTCTCCCGCTTTGCCTGGCACTCTCTGTTGTGTTCCCAGTCAGGGTAGTCATTGGTGGTAGCTGAGCACCACCTAGTTTTTCTGGTCTCAAGCTGGTGGAGTCTTTGGTTCATATGGTTCTTTAGTCTCTTGGACTAATATTTTCCCTGTATCTTTGGTTTTCTTCATTCTGCTTTGCTCCAAAATGGGATGGGACCAGTCAATGCATCTTAGACGGCCACTCCCAAGCTTTTAAAAGCCTACACTCCACTCACCAAAGTAGGATGTGGAACATTTTCTTAATTAACTTTGATATGCCAATTGACCTAGATGTCCCCTGAAACTATGGTCCCCATGCCCCAGCTCCAGTTACTCAAAAATATGGAATACCTCACCAATTTGTGTGTCACCCTTGTGCAGGGGCCATGCTAATCTTTGTATTGTTCCAATTTTAGTACGTGTGCTGCCAAAGTGAGCATGAAGTGTGGTTTTGGTATTTACAAACAAAACAAAGTAAATGAGTTTTAATTTTTTAAAGAGGGAAGAAAAAATGGTTAAAATAATATTGAAGACAACTGACAAAAAAACAAACAAAACCTCTTAAACTGATTCGGTAACTGACAGAAAAAGAAAAATGACTATTTAAGTACAGCCTCTTTATGTTTATTAAAACCAACATCTGAACAAGAGAAAAGATCAAGCTTCCTAAAACAATGTATTTTGGAGCCCTGGTGGTATAGTGGTTAGGAGCTATGGCTGCAAACCAAAAGGTTGGCAGTTCGAATCCACCAGCCACTCATTTTGTGCTCATTTTGGTTCACTAATGGTAACACAGACAGAGAGAGGCTACTGAAATGCTTTGCATTAGGGCTTAAACACCAGTTTATTTTCCTGCTGTGGTTTCCATTGTAATGTAACTGGACTCTAATTTCAGCTTATTAATGATAAAACATAAGGCCTAGTCGAAGGGCATAGTGTGTAGAAAGTTTACTATAAAGAAATTAACAGTGGAAAAAAATAGCGTCATCCCCAGACTCCTTTGAGAGTATTACATTAATGTTGTATAGATCCAGAAACTTGTTTGTATTGCTTATTGCTCATGAAAGAGAGCCCAATGCCTCAGTGTTAAGATCACTGGGACCCTTCATAGTAACAAAGTATAAATTTTCCTGGGGCTAGTAGGCAGTTTTCTGGGTTTGGTTTGGTTTATAAGCTTTTGCTTTTTAAACAGGAGCTAAGATCCCTAAACAGAATTGTAATTATAAGTTTGTAAAGCACAAGATAGCCCCAAACCATTGCCTACGGTTCAAAGACTTTGATGTGGAGCACATTTTCCATGGGTTCTGGTTCCATTATTTATTAATCAGAAATGTCTGAGCTTTTGTCTCTTTGTCTATAAAACAGTATAGGTAATTATGTACATATGCCAACCACAGAGCATTGCACAAAAGTGCTCTTGATAAATATTATCTCCCTTCCCTGCATAAAAGAGAAGGGACAGTGAAGAGATCCTGGTAGAATTTAAGATTAACTAGAAGAAACTGAGTTAGTTGTAAATTCCCATTTACCATGATGACTACTCTGTGCAGATGTGTATACATTTGCTCCAAATCTCTGCAATTACAAGTAATATTGAGAATGATTATGGATCATGATTTTGCTAGTTGTTTTCCTTTGAAGCATTTATTTTGATACCATATCATTTTCAAAGGAAAACTATAAAACAAAACTCCCTTTCAAAATGAGTAGAACTGTAACAATGTTCTATCTATTACTCTTGGAGTGGAACAGAGATGAATAGAGTTGAGTAGAGTGAATAGAGCTGAAGAGAGCCAATTAGAGACAAATAGAGATGAATCGAACTGAATTGAGCTGAATCCAAGTGATTTGAGCCGATTGGAGCCGAATTGCGTGGAAATGCGTCCAATCGAATCCAATTTATTAGAGTAGGGTAGGGTAGGGTAGAATAGAATAGAGTAAAATAGAACAGAATAGAAAGAATGCAATAGAGTAGAGAAGCCATTTTGTTTAACTGAGGAACGAGCTCAAATTTATTTATTTATTTTTAAATTATATTGATATTTTACTTTTTTATTGTGCTTTAGGTGGAAGTTTACAGTTCAAGTTAATTTCTCACACAAAAATTTATACACATATCATTTTGTGACATTTGTTGCAGTCCCCATAACGTGACAGCACACTCCTCCTTTCCACCCCTGGTTCCCTGTGTCCATTTGACCATTTCCTGCCCGCACCTCCTGCCTTTTCATCCTGCAAGTTTATTATTTTGATAAATACATTTTAGTATTAAAACTCATCTACGTAAATTGAGCAAGTGTAGGGTTAAAAATTACATTATGGCCTCTGCTTTAATGCTCAAAAAAATCAAATTTGTTCTGAGTTAGAAGTTGCCATGTATTAGTGTTGCCGCTAATTCTTTTGACCGAATTGGCTCCTGTGTCATTGGCAGCATTTATGTATTTCACAACTGACTTCCAGTGATACACAGCTTAAATCAAAATAGCATGTGCCTTACCATATGAAAAATGCAAAGAAGGCTAGTTCATCTTTTCTCTATTTTATGAGAAAATTCCTGTAAAATGAGAAACCAAATGGTTAGTATCTTCATAGCTATTATTGTTCATACATACACTTTCGTCAGGACTTATGGTTTTCAATTCTTTATCTTTTGTCTAGAAACAAAAATAGCTGTTATATGAAGTGTAAGGCATTTTGTTATTAAATCTAAATCTGAATTTAAACAAGACTGGATTCACTAACACCCTATATAAAAAAAAAAAAAAAGAGGGCTTCAAATTGGCTTAGGGTTAGGTTTCGAAGTCGTATCACCAGAAGCCCTTTGTATTTTTCTTCTAACAGTTTAAATTTCATCTCTTTATTCTCAAAGCAATATTTCAACTTTTCCTGATTGATAGTTAATCTGAGAGTTTTACAGCTGTGTAAACATATTTTAAAGAGTAAGTTATGCCTGGTATGTGTGAAGTATGCCTGTGTTGAGAATCATTTAAATAATCTCAGTATTTGAAAGTAAATGCTAATAAATATGTTGGAGACTTTATGTATTTAGTATTTTGGTTATAAATCTATGCTTTCTATTCTGGTTTGATAAATACTATGAACATAAATAAATTACATCATATGATTCTTTCTTTCCAGGCATCAGTACTGATATAAAGTAGCCTCTCCATGTTTGTTAGCTATAAATAGTTAATATTGGTCTTTGTGTGGTGCGCTATTTTCTTACTTTGCATGGGGACAATGCAGAGATTTCACAGAGTTAGGCAGAAGTTGGGTGAAAGCATTAGAAACCAGTGTCCTGTAATATATGTATAATGTGATTTTAATTAGTTGATGTGTACCATGATGATATGATAAATTCATTTTAACTATCAATGTTAATATTCCTGGAGCTGAGAATCTCTAAAGGTAAAAAATCAAAATAAAACTTAATCATTCCAATATCCTTCTATCAGGATGAGAAAACTAAAACAAGTGGCAAGGTCAAGCTTAGGTTTTGTGCCTTTCAACTCTTAATTATCTGACTCCAAGTTGGTATCACCAGTCAAGACAGGGTAATTGTTACATTGACATATGAGCACTCCTTGGTCCACACAAAAGTCAACTGTAAAGCCTCATTCTTGTTGTGTATTTGCTTTTGATCACCAGCCACGAGTTTCTTGATTTGTTTACAAGACTTTCCCAACCATTGAGGTATCACCATGGAGCAAGATATTTGAACAGTTCAACTTCTTTTTTTTTTTTCCCCCAATATTTCCTTCCATTTGTCTCATTTATTTTGAGAATCTCTGCTTCAGCCATTAGAGTTTCTCCGGGTTCACAACTTCCTTTGACCTCAAAGGGTGGTGGGTGGTTAGATCAGATTTGAAACACATGGAGTGGAAAAAAAAGTTTTGTTACTAGTAGAAAGCAATACTGTGCTCCAAGGAAGGAACTGAACATTCACAGACTAAATGTAGAATCCAGCCCTTGTTTGGGAGAAAGAATATCCTAGTCCGATAGAATACTTATAGTAGTAGTACCTTTGCCCATCAAGAATACCCAGTTTCCTGAGCTGTAAGATAGCAATACTTCAGGATCTTGTGCCGTCTGGGAAAAAAATAAGACAAAGATTATAGTTCTTTTCCCCTGAAAAATCAAGAGCACTTTCTGTTTAGAGAACATCATATTAAAATTGAATTGGAAATTCAGAGATTTGTTTTTACTGCTGGTATTTCAGACAGAAAAAGATAGTATGGTGGAAGTGTTAAAGGTGTTTCATGAAAATAAAAGAAAAGCTCAGGTGTGATTAATCTACTAAAGTCTTCTATCTATGGCAATGCAACTAAAGTGATTATAAATTCCTTAAGGAATTCATGGTTCTGAAATGCAAATATAAATACTAAGATTAAACTAACAGAGAGTGGATCATGATGAGATTGAAGGAATATGAATCAAATCATGTGGGAAGAAATTATTTTTTGATTAGTGCATTGTTGTATAGGACTAAAGGAAAAAGAACAAAAGTAGAAAAGGTAGTGTTAAAGTCAACTCCTCAGAATTAAAAAAAATATATATATATAAGTCTCTTCGAGTTTTAAAATATATCGATACAAATTATTTCCCAGTATAAAATCAAATTTCCTTGTTACCATTTGTCTAGTCTTCCTTTTTCTAAGTCCCTGACCATCTGGCCAAACCTTTCACCTTCTAGATCAGAGACAATGAAATGTATTTAATGGATGTCTCGCTGTGAGTGTTTTCTGTTCTATACTGTCTTAAAGGATTGTGTCTAAATGAGGTTGCAATGCCATGGCAATAAATATTGGTGTATTATTTAACACAATATTCAAAGAAGCTTGATGTTTTAATCTGTAGTCAGCTGGCTATAGGGGACATGATATCAGCTATATGTGTGGGTTAAAAAAATATCGTGTATAAAACAGTGGTCACAAGAGGGAGCGAATGATGTGCTGATGGAACTTACCTGAATCTTCAGGTCTTTTGAGCTTACCCTATAGATGGCACTTCTACTGGATGAGAGAATGCTGCTGGATATAACCAAAAATATAGCCAAGTGAATCATCTGACACTAAGTTCATGATAAACAGTACAAGTTTCCCGGTCATCTGGTATCCCATGATTCAGTGTCCATCAGACAACAATAGCAAACTAGGAACATTTGCATGCTGTCCTTTACTAAGAAGGAAGTGTTCCTACCTAGTCTCTAGTACTAGAACTAGAAATTTCCTTTAGTTGGCAGATCTCCCTCTTGGGTTTTCATGGGATTCATCTTCTTCCCTCTGGATTGCATGTATTTTATGAAGACATCTAGTTTGCATACTATTCTTGCTTCCAACATCAAATCAACAAAATATCAAAATGTAATAGGTGATGTTGATGTCCTATGTGATGTTGAAATGGCCATGGTTGCTGCAGGTTATGGAGCAGAGCTGGAGTTGATATGTAGGATAGTAAAAGCATTCTGTTGTTCCTGTCAAATGTACACAAATAGTTTCTGGAATTTTCCATCTATCAGAATTAAGTAAATCACATTTTCCAGATCAGTAGGTATATACCAGGTACTTACTTCAGCAAAAGACCACATTCAGGACAGCAACTCTGATCAAAGTTGTTACTTCATTACAATTTCCCCATTGCTAAGTCCCATTGACCTTTTATGTTGGCTTGAATTGAATGGAGATGTGGTAGAAATTACTTTCTATGCAATGTTCAGGTCATTGATAGCATCAATCTCTGATATTTTCCAGAGGTGTAATATTGTTCCAATTTTATGTAGTCCTTCTAGCCGTATAAGAACTTATTCCATGGGTCAGAGAGTAAGAATTCTGGGAGTTGCTGAGAAGATCCATGCCAATTATATATTCAGGAAAACATAAATAGCCTTTGCTGGTTTCAAGGTCCAATAGTTATAAGGTGAACTTGGGATAGAAATACATCTATCACCTGATCCCTATAAGGTGGGTCATAGCAATGCATAGTAAACAGTGCAGATCTCTTTGATGAGGCTTAGACAGATGCTTTATAGTAAAGACTTGAGGTCATTATTCACTTCATTTGATGAGTACAGGGTCTATAAATTGGTTCTAGTCTGGGAATTGGCTGATCAGATAGATTCTCTTTTTGTTGTTGCTGCTGTTGTTTTTGTTATATAAATCAAATAAGAACTTTGGGATTGTTTTGCAATTTATGCCTAAAGGCTCCATGGTTAATAAGCCACAGTCATATTTTTCTGTAGAACACGTCATTCTAAGAGACATGAGTAGCCTCTCTCTGTATTATAGCAACCATGTTTACCCTGCCTGTGGAAATGAAGTGCCACTGTGTATTTTTGCAACCCTGATAATCTCCACAGCACTAAAATGTGTGAGTTTATCTCAATAACAGCTCTTCTCATTAGCATTCCTATTCTTGAGAAAAAAGTCACATAAAAAATACTGGAACTTTTCTCACCAACGTGTTCTTTTTTAAAATAATATTTTATTGTGTTTTAGGTGAAAGTTTACACAGCAAATTAAGTTTCATTTAACAGTTTTTATACAAATTGTTCCATGACATTTTTCACAATATATCATCATTCTCATTATTTCCACTCTGTTTGTTCTGTTTCCATTAGTCTAGCTTCCCTGACCCTCCTTACCTTCTCATCTCTGCTTTAGGGTAAATATTGACAATTTGGTCTCGTATAGTTGATTATTTAAGGGAACACAGTACTCATGGGTGATGTTGTTTATCACTTCTCTGGGAGTGGCTTTAGTTCTAAGTTCAAAAGGTATCTCACAGCAGTATAGTCTTAGGGGTTCCTCTAGTCTTTATCTGTCCAATAAGTCTGGCTTTTTTTTTAGGAATTTGAATTTTGTTTTACATTTTTCTCTCATTCTATCTGGGATCTTCTATTGTGCCCCTGGTCAGACCGGTTGGTAGTGGTAGCCAGGCACCGTCTAGTTCTCTGGTCTCAGGCTAGATGAGGCTGTAGTTTGTGTGGACTATTAGTTCCAGTGGACTAGTTTCTTCATTGAGTCTTTGGTTTCCTTCATTCTCCTTTGTTCCAGACACATAGAGACCAATGGTATCTTTCTCACCAACCTGTTCTTCACATCTTAGTAAAAAATGATCTCTTCAGCCCCCTTGAGTGACATCATCAAAAGTGTGGTTAGATGAGGTGTTCATTATAGATTGTATGCAGCCATTTCTTTTTTCCCCATGTTTTGAGTTTCTTTCCCTATATTATACTGATTTCTGGCCTTTTAATATCATTTAGTGTGGCCTTTATAATAAGTAAGAGCTATGGCTGCTAACCAAAAGGTTGGCAGTTCAAATCTACAGTTGCTCCTTGGAAACCCTCTGGGGCAGTTTTACTCTGTCCTATACGGTCACTATGTGTCGGAATCGACTGGGCAGCAACTGTTTTTTTGGCGTGGAGGTGTGGCGGCAGTGGTTTAGTGTGGGCTAGCATTGCATTGGGGTTTGCATTAAAAAATCTAGCAAACTTTTATAGGATCATCCTGGCTGCCTATGCTAGCACATTGAATTCAGTATATCTTGTTAGTACAGAGTAAATTATGTCTACCTAATCTAAAGTTGGCACAGTGGTTAAGAGCTGGGCTGCTAACCAAAAAGTCGGCAGTTCAATCCACCAACTGCTCCTTGGAAATCCTATGGGGCAGTTCTACCCTGTCCTATAGGGTCCCAATTAGTTGGAATGAACTTGATGGCACACACCCACAACAATCTAAAGTTGCATCTTGTTCTTTCAGACTAACGCACTCAAAATCCATTATATAAAAAAAACTAGAAACTAGAAAACGGGGAAAAAACCTGCCACAATGTACGTAGTGGCACTCACAATTTTGAATGACTGTGTTGAGTCTGTGTAGCTAATTGGCCAGGAATTCCTTGTCTTACTGTGAGTTGGATCTATAATACATCTGAGGCAGGCTGCAGTATTTCCATACCTGGTGCAGTTTGTCAGCTCTAGCTTAAAATTTAAATTCTTTTTCCTGTAACTCACTGACATTTTAAGGACAGAGCAATGGGTTCAGGAACATCTAGGATAATTGATACACTTTGTTAGCCTGAACTGGGTACTGGGGTAGGTGAATACTAGATGTGGAGGAATGCACCTTACCTGCTAACCCAGAGATAGAGCGAGCTTGCTGTGTAACCTCCCAGTTTGCCTCTCCTCTTAGTATTTCTGCTCTGCCCTAAGCTTATTGCTTTTGAGGGCTGAGCAGGAGGCAGGAGCTAAGAAAAACACAGGAGCCAACGCTAAACACGAATCATATTATTATCTGAATTCCTTGTGTCACTGCTATTCTGTGGAAAATTCTTCCACATCCTACAGACCACATATGAAAGAAACCTGATAGATTTCTCCAAATATGACAACAGAACTTTCATAAATTTCAAAATTTATTGGTAATTATATTACCAAGAGCCCTGGTGGTACAGTGGTTAAGAGTTATAGCTGCTAACCGAAAGGTCAGCAGTTTGATTCCACCAGCAGCTCCTTGGAAGCCCTATGGGGCAGTTCCACTGTGTCCTCTAGGTTCGCTATGAGTCAGAATTAACTCAATGGCAACGGGTTTGGTTTTGGTTTATATCACCAATAAGTTGTAAAGCTGGAAGGAACATTTTTATACTATTTAAAAAATTTGATTAATCATGGTAGAAAAAAGACTGAATTATTTTTCTGTTCTCCCTATGGAAAATATTTTTTAAATTCTAAATATTTACAGCCAAAATCTCTAGGGAAAAATAAAGTAAGCCATGGCAGGCAGTTAATTAATTAAAATGTTATTTTTTTTCTGTACTTTGTGACATAGCATTTATCATCTTTTCAAAGTTATTACTTTTATGCTCTCATTATCCCTAAATAAAACAATAATTTCATTTCTAATTTTTTATTAATAATCCCGTATACTTTTTCTTAAAGAGGACCCAAAATAATATATGCTTATTTTTTTTATTTAAGACCCCACAAAAAAGTTTCTTTTTCAACCCCTGCATAATTCCCCTGTAAATTGCATAATGCTAGTTTTTCATCCAATAGTTTTGTTCCAGTATCAGCTGCAACACCAATTCCAAACTGCCTATGTTTATCTGAGCCCTATGGTATGAACTCTACTCTCTGGTACTAAACATAAGTGAAAAGAAATTTATTGGAAAGATACAGGGTACCTAATGGGATAGGAAAGTTGAGGAAAAGTGAACCTAGCCTTTGGAGGACCTAGGGATTCCACTGATTCCAAGGGTTTAGGTAGCATGGATACATGGACTTCAGAGTACCACTGTTGGAATTAATCAACTTTAATTATTATTATTATTATTTTTAGCAAGGGTGCCTGAACAAAATGATTAGTAGTGTGGAGTCAGCAGCCAGACTTCTTGGGTTTAAATCATGACTTCACATAAATTACTTCTCTGTGCCTCATCTCTAAAATGTAGGATATGTACTTTACATTACATATAATGTACTTACATTATAAAGTTGCTATGAGGACTAAAGAAGTTAATATGCATGAGCACTTGACAGTACTTGGTACATACGGGTGCTCAGTAAGGACTAGCTATTAAATGTATTATGTCATTCCATTCAAGATTCACATTTCTGTAAGAAGACAGAGTTTGATTAACCAGCCTGTATAATAACCAACACTCTGGCCAGGTCGTGACCTCATACTGTGATTGCCAGTTGCTCAAAGACTACATAACATGGAAGGCTTGTTTCCCAAAAGGAAATTAATGTTTTTCTACTAAACAAGGGAAAACAGATGCTGGAAGAGCAGAGATAGCTTTTATAATCTCTCCCCTTCCTAGGTAGAACTAGCCTCCATCTTTATGATTTCCCCATGTATCAGAGCACCTGTACCACTTTGTTACATTTAGTTGTTTCCACATGTTTTGCAGCTAGACTCTAAGATCCGTGATGACAAGGCCTAGGCTTTATTCATTTGTGGGTCTAAGAAAAATTCTGGTGCATAAGCATTCAGTAGGTATGTTTTTGGATGAATAAATAAATAAACGGATGGTCCAATATAGATATTTACTTATAGATCCAGAATGCTGTTATCAGTAGCTTTTAGAAATCTTTGATTTTTAATCTGGAAGATTTTTTTTTTTTTTTTCTTACCAAGTCTGAAATTTCTCTCTGTGGCTTTTCCTAGCTCAAAAATTTTTGATGTGCAGAGTCAAGAGAAATAAAACTGACTTTTTTAAGTAGTAGAGAAGACAATGGATTGAGAATTTTGCGGTGGTACAGGAGAAGAACAAGGGTTCGAGGACATTAAAAGTGCTAAGGAGTTGAGTGAAGTAATAGACCGTGGTGGTCTAGACTATTTAAAGAAGTCAGTGAATTCTGGAGGAAGTTGATCATTGAGTTCACTGTAGGTATTATTATGTAGAGTCAATGATGTGCTATTATTGAATTTAGAGCATTATTAAAGGGAGACTATAATGATTAAAAGGAACATATTAATATCCAAATGGTTCATTCAATTTGAAGATTTTTTTTTCTGAAGCCCTGTTTATAATGTTTCCCATGTTTGCAACAAAATTAGGACCAGACGAGTGAGTAGTGAATATGCTCACCATTGAGAATTAGGAAAAAGAATAATTGCAGTGTCTTTCATGTAATAGGTATTCAAGAGATGTTTTTAACCTGCAATGTGGCGGTATTTCAGTAATGAAGCATAGTGTCTTCCAGTTACTGAAGGAGCCATAAAGATAAAATTATTATTTTTTTTAATTTCTTTTGCATCCTTTTCCCAATAACTGCACCTTTTGTCCAGTAAAGTAGTTAGTGAGTGAAATGTGAGTGCAAGAATCTTTATTTCTTCCCAGAGTTCCTAATTAGCCACCTAACAAAACACTACTTAAAAACGAAGGTCAAAAATATAGTTTCTATAAAACCGTAGGATGAAATCGGAGAATTCCAGTCCTTAGGGATAATGAGCACTAAATAGTGTTGTTGGTTTTCTGAAACTGTGTTATTAATCAATGATAATTCAAAAAGGAAATAAAAATCATCATGGAGTGTAGCAACTTCATCATTTTATCAATGTTTAACAGTTTAGAATATTACCAACTACAAATATTTTATAATAATTGAGTCCTACTTAATATACATTATTTTAAACTTTGATAGATGTTTATAGGGTATATATTAGGATCCAGATACTATTTACTGTGTGTTTCTACACATGCATGTTTGTGGAGAGAAATATGTTATTTGAAAATAGACACGGTCATACTCTTGAAGAACTTACTGTCTGTGCGTAATGTGTGCAGTAATACAGTTTTTTAAAAAAAATTTATTGTTTTTTAGGTACAAGTTTACTAGTTTTTCATTCAAAAATATATACACAAATTGTTTTATGTCATTGCTTGCAATCCTTGAAATGTGCTAGAGCACTCCCCCTTTCCTTTTCTACTCTGGGCTCTTTGTGTCCGTTAGTCCAGTTTTCCTGTCCCTTTCTGCCTCCTCATCTTTGCTTTTGGCAGAGTGTTACCCATTTGGCCTGGTATACTTGACTGAACTAAGAATCATGTTCCTTATGTGTGTTATTGTTTATTTTTTAGACCTGTCTAATCTTTGGCTGAAAGGTGGACTTTGGGAGTGGCTTCAGTTCTGAGTTAGCAGGGTGTCTAGGGCCGTAACTGGGGGTTACTGTAGTCTCTGTAGGACCAGTAAGTTTGGTCTTTTTTTGTGAATTGGAATTTTGTTCTACATTTTTTTCCTGCTCTGTCCAGGACCCTGTACTGTGATCTCTGCCAGAGCAGTGGGTGATGGTAGACGGACACCGTCAAGTTCTTCTGACCTCAGGCTGGTGGAGACTGTGGTTCATGTGGTCCATTAGTCTTCTGGACTAATATTTTCCTTGTGTCTTTGGTTTCCTTCATTCTCCTTCACTTCAGATGGGATGGGACCAATGGATGTATCTTAGATGGTTGCTTGAAAGCTTTTAAGACTGCAGGCAGTACTCATCAAAGTAGGGTGTAGAACATATTCTTTATGAACTGTGTTATGCCAGTTGACCTAGATATACCCCAAGACCATGATTCCCAGCCCTCAGCCCTAGTAACTTGGTTCCTCAAGGTATTTGCATATGTCTGGGAAGCTTCTATGACTGTCTTGGTCAAGTTGTGCTGCCTTTGCCTACATTGTATGTTGTCTTTCCCTTCACCAGAGTTAATTTGTATACTATTTAGTTAGTGATTTCTCTTCCCTACCCCCCCTTTTTTTTTTTTAAACACCTACCCTCTCTTGTAACCATCAAAGATTGTGTTTTTTTTTTTTTCCTGTGTGTAAATCTTTTCTTGTGTTTTTATAATAGTGGTCTCATACAGTATTTGTCCTTTTGTGATTGACGGATTTCACTTGGCATAATACACTCCAAAATCATCCATGTTGTGAGATGTTTTGTGGATTCATCATTGTTCTTTATCACTCTGTAATATTCCATTGTGTTTATATGCCACAATTTGTTTATCCATTGCTGGGCACTTAGGTTGTTTCCATCTTTTTGCTATTATGAATAATGCTGCATTGAACATGGGTGTACATATGTCTATTCATGTGACAGCTCTTATTTCTCTAGGATATATTCCTAGGAGTGGAATTTCTAGGTCATATGGTATTTCCATTTCTAGTTTTTTTAAAGAAGAGCCATAACGTTTCCCATAGTGGCTGTATCATTTTACATTCCCCTAGCAGTGCATAAGAATTCCAATCTCCCTGTAACCTCTCCAACATTTGTTATTTTACTTTTTTTTCTAAGTTAGTACCAGTAATGTTGGAGTGTGATGGTATCGCATTGTAGTTTTGATTTGCCTTTCTTTAATGGCTAATAATTACAAGCATTTCTTCATGTGTCTGTTAGCTGCCTGAATGTCTTCTTTGGTGAAGTGTCCATTCATATCCTTTGCCCATTTTTTAACTGAATTATTTGTCTTTTTGCTGTTGAGGTGTTGAAGTATTCTATAGATTTTGGAGATTAGACCATTGTCGGATATGTTGTAGCCATTTTTTTTCACGATTCTTTAGGTTTTCTTTTTACTCTTTTGATGATATCTTTTGATGAGCATAGTGTTTTAATTTTTAGGAGCTCCCAGTTATCTAGTTTATCTTCTGGTGTTTGTGCATTGTTAGTTATGGTTTGTGTTGTGTTTATGCCATGTATTAGGGCCCCTACTATTGTCCCTATTTTTTATTCCATGATTTTTATCCTTTTAGGTTTTATATTTAGGTCTTTGATTCATTTTGAGTTAATTTTTGTGTATGATGTGAGGTACGAGTCCTGTTTCATTTTTCTATAGATGGACATCCAGTTTTGCTACCACATCTGGGTTCTTGATTCTGTTCCATTGGTCTACGTGTCTGTCATTGTACCAGTACCAGGTTGTTTGACTACCGTGACTATATAGTAGGGTCTGAGATGGCACTGGGGGTTTTGAGAGATCAGGTAGTGTGAGGCCTCCTACTTTGTTCTTTTTCTTCCGTAATGCTTGGTTATCCAGGACCTCTTTCCTTTCCATATAAAGTTGGTGAATATTTTTCCCATCTCATTAAAGAGTGCTGTTGGTATTTGGATCGGGATTCCATTACATCTGTAGATTGCTTTGGGAATACATACATTTGATATCAAGCTTACAAAATCATTTGAAAAAAATATGGTTATAAAGCAATCACAAGTATTATATAAAAGACAATATTGTACTATGTGGCTGAATTTAGAATAGAATTTAAAACATATAATAGCATTCAATAAAAAAAATTCACACATATAGGTTTTTTTTTTTTGGTGTCTCCTTTTTTTACCTTCTAAATCAAAAGGGATAAACTACCCTTGCTATTTAGTTGACTCCAACTCACAGAGATCCCATAGAACATAACAGAACTGTCCCATAGGTTTTCCAAGGCTGTAATCTTTACAGAAGCTGACTACCGTATCTTTCTCCCGCAGAGTGGCTGGTGGGTTCGAACTGCTGACCTTTTGGTTAACATCCAAGTACTTAACCACTGTGCCACCAGGGCTCCTTTTCAAAAGGGATACCAATTAAAAATAATAATTCATGCTTTATAATATATATAATAACTATAAACATCATAGTGCCCAAATTACTTATATGTAAGTCCGTTGTAATGGTTTTTAAGTGGATTTCAGTAAATTATTTTGACTATTCAGACTACCTATATGTTATTAAATTATTTACTCTTACTTTTTGTTATCATAGGCTCAAAGTCTAAAGTATTCTCATTTAGTATCCTTCAGCAACTGCTTTGTTATGGGGGCAGAGAAAGCCAATGTCTACTAAGAAGGTGGGCTTTATACACATAAAATTATTTGGACAAGTGTATAGATCCTTGGCAAATGGAAAATGACATGGGAAAAACAGGAACAAACACTCATGTCTGAGGTGGTTTATGTAGAAAGAAGCAAATGATAAGCATCAGCATTATTTCAGAATTCCCACTTGAATTACAAGAGGGTAGAAATACAATCCATTATCATGTTTGGCTTCTTTCCTATTTGTTGTAAACCAGTAGCTACAAAGCTTTTAAATGAGTAAGTGCAAGTTATAATTTTCCCCAAACCCTTATGTTCTCTTCATACTGGCACTTGCTTCTGAGGAGGTCTTTGAGTTGAGGATGTGAAAGAGGGTATTTCTAGACCTGTTCTGTACTATGCTGGGAATCTACTCAATCCAGAGCCAGTGAGAGAGAAAGACTAAACCCCCCAAAACAAAACAAAACAAAACCCATTGCCATCAAGTCAATTTTTACGCATAGTGACCCTATAGGACAGAGTAGAACTGCCACATAAGGTTTCCAAGAAGCACCTGGTGGATTTGACCATTTGGTTAGCAGCCCTAGCTCTTAACCACTATACTACCAGGATCTCCAGAGAAAAGACTGGGTGGCAGCATCTCACATGGAAATTTACCAAGATTTCAGAAGCTACAAAGATGCTAATCTGCTGATAAAGAACCCCACTTCCAAACTTCAGAAGTTTTTTTTTTTTCTTTTCACAAACTCAAACAGCAGATTATTGTTTTGCAGTGTAAGTAAAAGTTGCACTAAAGTCATAGGAAAGGTAAAACTAAAAATAAAACGTTAATTGAAACTCCAGAAGGCATGAAGAAACATTCCGACAAGTTGTGGATTGGAGAGGGAGGCTGACATATTTTTATTCATTTATAAGATTTTGCAGCACCAGCAGAACCTTGCCCCTTGAGCACAAAAGTAAACCTGACCGAATTTTTCCAGGATGACATCACTCTTTCACTCACACGCTCACATCCTGCTTTAACCTCAAGCAGGAACATTAGCAAGACAAAATTGTAAAGGGAGTGTAGCTGGGGAACTGTTTGCATGATATTTGATAGCACTAATTGTGGGCACTGCTGTTTCGAAGCACTGTGGACATTGTATGCTGTGTCAAGAAAAGTCACTCTCACCATATGGGGAATGGAAAATTAATGATTTTAAAATGAGCTGTTACTAAATGCTTTGGAGAAATTCAAGTCATTTGAATAAATCGATAATGAATGAATATACATGCCATTTTTTAAAGGAGAACATTTGCAGACCTTATAACCAGAGCCTTTTTTAAGAGACTGAAAATTAGGACAAAAGGGTGGCTTTTGCTTTTAAAAATGTCTGAGGATAGCTGGGAGATTTAAAATGTAGGTACTCACAACATTTAAATGTGTGTGTGGTCCAGGGTATGTGGTGCCGGTACGTTACAGAGTAATGGCGTAATGTGTTTGAGATGAGGTAATTGAGTTTGCAGTGTACAGAGCTCTTCAGCGGCATTTTAGGCTTTTAGGGACTGACTACATGAATACCTTATATTGTTTCATTTAGCAATTTAAAAATGCATTCCAGATCATGCATGAAGCTGTCTAGTATGTGTTTACATTGCTTCGCTAGTCATGTCTAATTTCACACCAACATAGGCTGCCTGTCTAACGGATGCTTTGCTAGCTAGCGTCACTGCTCCATGTAAAAAATAAGAAATGTTGCAATTCAAACAGCTTGAAGCCAAAAAAAAAAGCAAACACACACCAAAAAGCAAGAACAACAACAAGAAAAACCCTTAGCTCAATCAAAAAAAAAAAAAAAAAAAAAATCTTCTGGAGTGAAAGGGAAGAAAGGAACCCTAAACTAGGGGAACCATCTAAACTCCGAATAAATTCAGGGAAAATCTTGAGAGTCTGTTTTGTACCTGGTATTGTGAAGGATGTAGAGACTTATAAATCATAGACTTTTCCTGGTAGAACAGAGATTTTTAATTGGTTTTGTGCCATGGCCCCCTTTAGCAGCTGGGTAAAGCCTCTGGGTCACTTCTTAAAATGCTGTTTTTAAATACATAAAACATATAGGATGATAAAGAAGACCAGTTGTATCGAAATACAGTTACTATAATATTAACATAGACATTAAAACCATAGCTTAAAAATAAAGAAGCAATAGGTTTACTTTTTTTTAAAATCAATCTTGCGCTAGTTCTAATACTGTATTTTTATAGAAGTGATAGTAAACCCAATACTTCAGGTACCTGTAATATCTGTAATGTGAAATAAAAATATCTGCAGTTCTATTGGTGAGAAAGTCAGAGGTACTGTCAATACTATTGTGGCTTCTTGCCTACATTCATAATTAAGGTAAATACTTAAAGACTAGTGAAAATGAAGATAAATTTTCCTTATCTGAAGGTCATGGCTCTCCCAAAGCAAGAATGCTCTTCGTGATCACAACCTAGTAAGGAATACAATTATAAACATACAAAACTCAGAATAAGCAGATTTTGATAAAGATTCCCAAATGCAGTAGAATTAAGGCAGGAGAGATCCATCCTTACATTTTACATGGTTAACACACTGACTGTTAAACGAAAGGTTGACAATTTGAGGCCACCCAGAGGCACCTCAGAAGAGAGGCCTGGAGATGTGCTTCTGAAAAATCAGCTATTGAAACCCTATGCAACACTTTCCTACGCTGACACACATGGGTCGCTATGAGTTAGAATGGACTCAGTGGCAACTGGTTTTTGGTTTTCATCTGGCTCCAGAGTTTGTCCTCTTAACCACTCTACTCTGCTGCCTCTCACTGCAGGTAATAAGAAGAATATATGTCCTAGCTACCCTCAGATTTGTATTTATTCAATACATATTCCATAAGTGCTATTTTATAGGCATTATGCTAGGTGCTACAGATAAACCCAGTGTTCCATTCCTCGTGAAACATACAGCCTGGAGGGGAGATAGTTGCTAGTCAATCACATTCAGGTGCATGGCACCAAGAGCATTTGAACAATGTGGACTTGCCTCATTATAAGGAAGCAAGAGGTGGGTTTTTGAGTAAGTGATCCCTCACCTGGAATTTTAAGTTGATCAAGCAAAGAAGTATGGGAAGGGCAAAGAAAAGAGTTAGGTGCAAAGGCCATGTGGTAGGAGGCAGCATGGGGAATACGCAGGACCAGGCCAAAAGCTAGGATGGCTGTAGGAGGGAGTACTGGGGTGTGGTGCTATGTAAGACCTGAGACAGGTAGGAGCCAGGTTTAATACAAGCCTTGGAGGCCATATTATGGGCAGCTTTGTTTTTTTTTTTTGTTTTTATTCTAAAAGTACTAGGAATCACTGACAGTTTTTAAGCAGGTGAAAAACAATCAAATTTGCCTAGTGAAAAACCCACTTGGTTAAAGTGTGGAAATCAGAGACAAATGCATGGTGTGGTAAAGTAAAAAAAAAAAAAAGGAAAGAGAAGATGCATAAAAACGAATTGTAATTAAAGCACTACACAAATATAAGGCATTTTAATTTTTTTATTTTCTTCTACAGTTGTTCTGGAAGAGGGTTATACCATAGAGGTCCCCCCTCCCTTTTTAATTTCTGTAATTTTACTGTTACTGAATAGATTTTTATATTTTCTAAAGCTCCTCGGTAATTGTATCTAGCTACTTTGAAACTGTGAATGTTCAGTGAAATAATTTTACTGAGAGATTTTTTTTCAATAAAACGTATAGTGAAACTAAAAGCAGTAAGGCGATAGAAGTGGAAACATTAATTCCACCATGGAAAGAATGACTTTATTGCCTGCATATTTGAATAGTGCTTTCTATATGCCCTTTGGAAAAGGAAAGATATTAGTTCTTGGCAATTGTTTCTTTTATATACCTTTTGTACTTTATATCTGAAATGTCTACTTGATGTAATCAAGGGTATTTGTTGTTGTTGTTAGGTGCCATCGAGTTGGTTCCGACTCATAGCGACTCTATGCACAACAGAACGAAACACTGCCCAGTCTTGCGCCATCCTTACAATCGTTGTTATGCTTGAGCTCATTAATCAAGGGTAGTAGTTTGTCTCAAACTTTTATGAAGAATGAATTATTTAAACTGCTAGTATTAAATTTTCAGTTCATAGCATGTAGAGAACTAAAGATGCCACTCAGTTGTTGATTTTTTTCTCTTCCTGATTTGAATGGGTGAAAGAGAATTCATCATTCTTTTATTTTAATGCTACCTGTTTGAACATTTTAGAATCAAATCAAGTGCTAAAATAAATTCAAGGCATTGGCGAGATATCACGAAACAAGTAAAACTATATGGGTATTATAGGTCAAATGATTTGGTTGAAATTTTATAGGAGCTCAGTATCTTAATCTGGAAAATGGAGCTACTATTATCTACTTAATTCATCCACCACTCATCTGTCATTTTTTTGTATTGTGGTGGCTTGTGGGTTGCTGTGATGCTGGAAGTTATGCCACTGGTATTTCAAATACCAGTAGGGTCACCCATGGTAGGCAAGTTTCATCAGAACTTTCAGACCAAAACAGACTTGGAAGAAAGGTTTGATGATCTACTTTTGAAAATTAGCCAGTAAAAACTCTATGGATCACAATAGGGTATTTTCTGATACAGTGTTGGAAGATGAGCTCCCTATGTTGAAAGGCACTCAAAGTACATGGTAGCTACAACAATGGACACAAGCATACCAATGATCATGCAGAGGGTATAGAATGACAATATTTTGTTCTGTTGTAGGTGGGGCTGCCATGAGCCAGAACCAACTCAACAGCTGCTAACAACAATAATTTACAGTGTTGTTTTTTTGAATATTAAATAGGATAATCTATATAAGAGTAGATCCTGTGTGCCTGGATCATTGTAGGCACACACAATGTCAGTTGCCTCCTTCCCTACCTCACCATATAATTCGGTAAACAGTAAGTCAGTATCTCCTATGTGCAAGGCACTATGGCAGTATAGTGATAAATAAGACTCTAGTACTCCAGCTCTGTCTATCAGAGAAGTCCAGGTGTAGGGATTATTATAAACAGAATTAGTCATTACTGCCCTTTTGAAGGTTTAACATCTATGACATAATAATTAACAATGCAACATATAATCTTTGTAAATGACCACACAGTGAGTTGTGTATCTCAGTGACACCTAGGGAAGCCACTGAATCTGAGAGGGGTGAAGAGACATGGGATGCCGTTAGTGGTTGAGAGGAAAACTAGCCAAGTTGTCAAATGTTGAACTCTATATAACCCCAAATAACGACTTTACTTTCCCATTCCAACATGCTGTCTAATATGATATGGGGCTATTAAAATTTAAATTTATTAAAATGAAATAAAATAAAAAAATTAGTTCCTCAGTCACACTCACCGCATTGCACGTGCTCAGTATGTGTCACATGTGACACAGGTATAGAATATTTCTATCATTGCAGAAAGTTCTTTTGGAAAACTATTCAAGAAGCTGAGGTTGAGTTTTGAGGTAAAGGGTAAGAAGATAAAAATTGTGAGTCTTTTTCCTAATTCCTCACTTCCTGATTCATACCTACGAGGGAAAGAATGAAATGTTTACAAGAAAATATAGCAGAAGGAAGCCATAGGTGATTCAATATGTTTTTTATTTTTTGGCGCTGAAGCAATAATAAGAAATAACTTTTACTGAACAGATCATTCACTTGGATTATATGATTTAATTCACACTCACAAACATAGTGCATTGTACAGAAGAAAAGACTGAGGTGTGGAGATGTTAAATAACTTGCTCAAGGTATCATAGCTAATAGGTTATGTAGCTGAGTTTGAACACAGGAAATTAGACTCCAAAGCATTAGCATGGACTTAACCTGAAAGGCAGTGGAGTAAATTAAATCATTTACAAGAGGATTTAAATCCTTCCTTTTCATTGCAACCTACCCTTGTTGTTACCTGAAAGGAATGAGGAGGACACTTGTATCATTCATACCCTTCTATTGTATGTTAATCAACCAATCTACAAGTATTTTGGGGGACATAAATACATATCTTGGGCTACTTCCATTCAGAGATGCAAAGAAATACTGTAGACCAGTAGACTCGTATTTTTGGTGGTTATATATATATATATTTTTAAATAATATTTTATTGTGTCTTCAGTGAAAGTTTACATGGCAAATTATGTTCTCATTTAACAATTTCTACATAATTTTTTCAGTGATATTAGTTACATTTTACTCAGTATGTCAACTTTCTCGTTATTTCCATTCTGATTATCCCATTTCCAGTAATCTAGTTTTCCTCACCCTTTGTCTTCTCATCTTTGCTTTAGAGTAAATGTTGACCATTTGGTCTCATACAGATGATATTTTAAAGAAGCATAGTACTCACAGTTGATATTTTTAATTTTATAAGCCAATCTATTATTTAGCTAAAAGATGACCTCATGGAATCGTTTTGGTTCAAGGTTTAAAGAGTATCTCAGGGTGACAGTCTCAAAAAGTCCTCTACTCTCAGCTGGTCCAATAAGTATGGACTTTTAAGAATTTGAGTTCTGTTCCACATTTTGCTCCCATTCTATCAGGATCCATCTATTGTGTTCCTGATCAGAACGGTTGGTAGTGGGAGCCAGGCACCATCTACTTTTTCTGGTTTCAGGGTAGATACAGGCTTGGTTCATGTAGACTGTTAGTCCTGTGAACTAGTTTCTTCTCTGAGTCTTTGGTTTCCTTCAGACTCTTTTACTCCGGGTGCATAGAGACCAGTTGTTGTATCTTAGATGGTATCTCATAAGTTTTTAAGACCCCAGATGCTGCTCATCAAACTAGATGTAGAACATATATTTTCCATACTGTATTATGCCAGTTGACTAAGTTCTCCCTCAAGACTATGGTCCAAAGCCTCCAGACCCTGTAAACCAATCCTGTGAGGTGTTTGGTAAATATTCGTGTTTGTGCCCCCTATATGCTTTATTGTATATATGAATATATATGGATGCATACATTTATATATATATACACCTGTATATAGATATATCTATGTATGCCCACCTATATACACACATATATATCTATACACTTGTATGCATACGTACATATACACATGTCCACACTCCTATTATTAAGTTGTTGTTATATGGTTATATATGTCTTAGCATTTACCAAAACGTCCTTGTATCTTGTGTACTTCTTAGTGACATTATAGCAGACTCTTGATACTAGAAATTTTAATATGCATTCTATTGATGACTTGTACATCATTCTAGTGGTTTATTGGTAATAATTTCTTATTTTGCCAACACGAAATATTGAATACCATGCCTTGGAAGCTGGTGCACAATAACAAGACTCTTATCTGGAAAGTAAGCCCAAATATCTACCCAATCTCAGTTCACCTTGGCTCTTCTCTACATTACATATCCAGTAACTTTCAAAAAAGGTTCTGAAGGCATCACTTAAATTTTTGAGTTATGCTCTTCTGCATTTTGGGGAAGCATTTTATGCATAGTGATGTTATGAATTTAGTGAATTTTGAAGGTCCTGGAAATGTTTTCCTTGAGAATGTCACAACTCTAATACAGTGTATTTGGGTCTGCCCTCAGATTGATTATAATCTAGTCTGAGGAGTCAAGTGTAACCATTCATTCATTCATTTATTAATCATTTTTTGCAGACATATATACTGGCACTATGTCAGAGTCTGGAAAAACTTATGTGAGTAAAGAGTTAAAGACTGTATATAATTACTGAAGGAGTTTCTTGAAGAGGTGGACATAAAGGTAAAACTAGTGTGAAGGACAAATCACAAGAGCTATGTGTGGAGGTTCTCATTTGAACCCTCAGTTTTTTAGATCTAAGGTATTCTCCTCCATATCTGTGGTCAGCTTTTCAGTATTCAAGCGCATACATCCATAATTACTCAAGGCAATTATTGCATGCTAAACATCTTTTCCAAGATTTCCTCAGTAAAGTGAAGGTTGACTTTACTCAACATACCAATTTGTTTTTACTTTACTTATTTCTATTATTATTAGAGAGGATTAAAGGGCTGGCTGTACTTTCAACAGAATTGAGAAAAAAAATTACAAATTAAAAAACCACAGAACTAGAAGAGATCTAATTGCTAGGGTTTTCAGAACTTAATATTTTATGTAACATTTCAAAAACATTTTTTTAGGTTCCATAGTTCTGAAAGTATTCAGTGCTGGTATTATTGAATCCTTTGACCTTTAATTCAGGTAAAATGTAGGATTTGGTTTTAAGAGCCTTATTTATAAATAACACAGCAATTCTGGTAGACACTTAACCCTCTGATTTCTAGTTTGTGGGCAATAAGGAAGAATGGATCCTACAAGCTATGCTCTACTACCTCCAGCCAGCTGAGCAGCATCCCTACCCCTAGTTTTTTTTGCTGGACTTTATAGGTGCTGTGTGTGAAGGTCCACCAATAGTTCGGGCTGATGAGGGTGGCACTTTTTAAACTGTACCAAATAAGATGTTTTATCTGGATGAAGATTAGAAGTTTCCATTCACACTGCTTACAGTTTCCCAGTCTTTAAATGCCGAATCTAACAGCTTTTGAACAGAAGAAAATGCTTCATAAATCACCTTCAGTGCCAAGTTATTAGGCAGACTAGGTTTTCTGCTGAATTCCTATGCACTGGAAATTCTCAAGTTAAGGAGTATTTTAATAGCTAATCCTTGTTCTATTTGTCCTAAAATAGCCTTCATGCTTTCAATACCATTGCAATGATTCTTTTTTCTTTCGTGGTGAAAATATATACAATGAACATACAGCAATTTAACAATTTCTACATGTGTAATTAAGTGACATCGATTGCATTCTTCAAATTGTGCAACCATTCTCAATATCTTTTCCTAAATTATCCCACCACTAGGAGATACATTCAACGTACCCTAAGTAAAATCTTCCTTTTTCCACTTCCCTCCCACCTCTGTTAATCACTCATAATTTTTGGTATATATATATATATATATATATATATATATATATATATAATACTCTAGTATTTGATATATAGATGACTTGTAAAAACTGTTAAGGTTCTAAGCAAAAAAATACTATTTTCATTTATATGATCAATGCTTGTCCTTGTAAATTCTTAAAGAGTAAGCTGAATGATTTTTGAGGGCTTGTAGTTTATGGGCATTCTTTTCCTATTTGCCACTTGGTGGATTTAGTGTCAAATCAATCAGTTGTGTGCCATATGGTTATTGTCTTTCTTTTTGCCACACAGATAGTGCACTTCATTCATGTCCTTTATCATGCCCTTAGCTATGTCAAATATTTTGTAGTGTGTGGATGATAGTTCCTGCAAGCAAACTCGTTCACTGGTTTAAAATGATTTTGCAAGTTGTTCTCCCCGCTTCCTAACCCAGGGATATAGGTGGTAGATCTTAAAATGGTTCAGTGTTTGAATCTACTATTTATGTTCTTTCTTTTAAAGATAATTTTGTCTTATTAACATCATAAAAAGAAAAAACTTTACAGTCACCTCTTGGAGATTATTTTGAGCAAATCCTTTTTTAATGTTTTGGGCTAACATAATTTTCCTATTTTATTTAAATTTAAAACATTGAAAAATGTAAAAGTCACTCAAAATTTTACCAGTTTTTTTGAATTACGTAAAATAAGAAGTAAATTATCCTTTATGCAGCCATTAACCCCTTTCCTTAAAAGTAATCACTGCTACCAATTTGATGCATGTCTTTCTTGAATTTTTCCTAAATTTACTTTATATAAATATATAAATTTAAAATATACAGCACAACATATTATATAATATTTATATGCAAGTTAAATCAATAGACATTGATATTGTGTGTGTGTGTGACATGAACATCATAAAATGGAATTATGGTGTATATATCTGTTCTCAACACATTTGTTTCTGCTTAACAGAATATAATGAACACCTTTCTGGTTAACACATGTACATTTATCATATTTCTTTTGAATGATTGCATAGAGTTCCATTGCATTTAAATACTATATATTATTCCACAACTCTTCTTCATATATTCTTATTTCTATTTTTTTCATATTCAGTCAGTGTTGCAACAAATATAGTTGTACATATATCTTTAAGCACTAACGTTATTACTCCTGTAGGATATATTCTTAGAACTACAAGTGCTAGATTTAAGCATATATATTTTTTAATTTTCCTAAATACTGACTGCTTCATTTTCATGAATATTTTATAAAGGTGACTTACTGTACTAGGCTACTTCTGGTCATTTTTTACAACTCACATAGGGAGGCATTGCTTTGAAAACCATTGCTGATATCTGGACCAAATCAGTTAAAGTGGTATTACTATAGTAGTAACTCTAGACTCGGGTTTGGTTTGGGAACCCTGGTGGAGTAGTGGTTAAGTGCTGTGGCTGCTAACCAAGAGGTTGGCAGTTTGAATCCGCCAGGTGTTCCTTGGAAACTGTATGGGGCAGTGCTACCCTGTCCTATAGGGTCGCTCTGAGTCGGAATCAACTCAACGGCAGTGTGTTTGGAACCCCATATATGATATTTATGTCTGTAGGGCATCAAGTATATTTCTGTATAAATATTTGTACATACATGCGAAGACTTTCATTATGTCTACCCTAAGCCAAATTCAGTCAGCAGCAAAAAGATGGATTTTTGAAACTAGGTAGACAGAACCCATAAGTTATATAGTAACTGAATGTTTTATTTATGTAGACACAGCCATAAAACCCTGGATAAGAAGAACTCTAGTAATAGTTTGCTGTTAGTAGGACTCCATCAATCCATTTGGGCCACTGCTTCATTTTGTATAACCATCTATCTTAGGCATCTAGTGCTGCCATAACAGAAATACCACAAGTGGATGGCTTTAACAAAGAGAAATTTATTCTCTCACAGTCTAATAGGTTACAGGTTCAAATTCAGGGCGTCACCTCCAGGGGAAGTCTTTCTCTCTCTGTCGGCTCTGGAGGAAGGTCCTTGTCCTCAATCTTCCCATAGTCTAGGAACTTCTCAGGTGCAGGGATCCCAGGTCAAAGGACGTGGTCTGCTCCCAGTGATTCTTTCTTGGTGGCATGAGGTCCGCAACTCTCTGCTTGCTTCCCTTTCCTTTTATCTCTTGAGAGATAAAAGGTGGTGCAGGCCACACCCCAGAGAAACTCCCTTTACCTTGGATCAGGGAGGTGATTTGAGTAAGGGTGCTGTTACAATCCCACCGTAATCCTCTTTAACATAAAGTTACAATCACAGAATGGAAGACTATCACAGAATACTTGGAATCATGGCCTAACCAAGTTAATACACACATTTTTGGGGGGACATAATTCAATCCATGGCACCATCCTTGTTAAGGGGTTCCACAATAGATAGTATTTTAGTTATATCTGTTGGTACACAATGAAGAGTGGAAACACTCTATGAATTTAAATAACAAAGTACTTCTCTGATCCTTACTCTTGGAAGCAAAGGTAATTCTATGTAGGCTGCTCAGTTCCAATTCATACCCGTTGCCATAGAGTCAATTCCAACTCATAGCGACTAGAACTGCCCTATAGGGTTTCCAAGGAGCAGCTTGTGGATTCGAACTGCTAACCTTTGGGTTATTAGCCAAATGTTTAACCACTGGGCTACCAGGGTTCCTTCAACTCATAGGGACCTGATATATAGAAGTGATTCTCTGACTTTGTGGAAAGCCATGTGTACTAGTTTCCTAGGGCTGTCGTAAAAAATTACCACAAACTGGTGGGTGGCTTAAAACAACAGAAATGTGTTTTCTCACAGTTCTGGAAAGTGAAAGTCCAAATTCAGGATGTTAGCAAGCTCATGCTCTTTCTGAAGGGTCTAGGGAAAGATTCTTCCTTTGTTTCTTCTAGCTTTTGATAGCCCCAGATGTTCCTTGGCCTGTGACCAATCTCTGCCTCCGTCCTCACGTGGGTTTCTTCCCTGTGTGTCTCTCTTTGTCTCCTCTCCTCATAAGGACACCAGTCACAAAGAGATTAGTGCCCACCCTAATGACTTCATAATAAGTAATTACCTCTGCAATGACCATATTTCCAAATGAAGTAACATTCACAGGTACCAGGGGTTAGCACTAGAACATATATCTTTTAGGGGGGACATAATTCAACTCCTAACATCATAGAAACTGGTATATTCTATTAAAACAACAACAACAAAAACTGTCTATAATACCTGCCAAGGAAGATTTCCTGACCCGAATTTTATGAGAGACTAATAATAGGAAAGTCTGTCCCGGTTTATACCCTTCCTTATCTTAACCATTTTTTAGTCCCCAGGATGAAATGGTAGAGAATAGAAATAGAAATATATTTCAAAGGCAAATAGCAGAGTTCAAACCAGAATCATTTTTATAGTATTGCCATACCTCGGGGTTTAAAAGAAAATAGTCTGTAAGAAAGACTGTAGAATGTTATCGTTAAAATATCTTTAATCTCTCCCTTTCTTGCTATTGGTAATGGAAACTTGTGTTAGCTAAACCTGCTGCTCTCTTTTGACCTTCTAATGCTTTTGTAATTTTTATGGTATGTATGTATGTATACACATAAGAATTCAGGTGTGTGTTTATATGTTCATGCATGATATTCACATTTTCTATATCCCCCTTTCACAAATGAGAAATCCATTCATAAATGCTTTGTGGAAATACTGATAGAAAGTTTAGATGAAAGGGAAGGCCAACAAATAAATAAACAAATAAGAGAAAGAGAAACAGAGGCAATCTGAGGCAGAAAAGGGACTTGTAGACATTCACTACTAGATGCTCAAAATCCAAGGCTATTTGCATGCACAGATTTTCAAAGTCTGTTCATTCCAGGTAAGTTTCGTTAGCATTTCATTTCCTTTTTTTGTGAGTCTTCAAAAACCTATTTATTGACATGAGGTCATTCTGAAGTACTGAGTTGAGAAAATAAATGTAGATTTAATACGGGATGCTGTGATGACTATGCCAGATATTCCAGCGCTGTGCGATTTCTTTGTTTTTCAGAGTCTGCTCTTGAAAAAGATTCCATGCAAAGCCAGCGCACCCTCGGGCTCTTTTTTTGCCCGAGACAATACAGCAAATTTCTTATCCTGGTGCCGAGATTTAGGTGTGGATGAAACATGTCTATTTGAATCGGAAGGTTTGGGTATGTATTTCCTTCATCATTTTAGCTGATAAAGCATTAGATTTATTATTTGTTTTCATCAGTATAACTATCGAAACTAACTTTTTTTTTTTTTGCATGATGCTGTTTTACTAATTGTTAGCTTAACAAAAAATGTGAATTTGTCGTCAACTTGCAGGCTTGTAAAGTTGACCCTTTGAAAGTGTAAAACTGTTTATGCTCTTACTACTGGTCATATTGTGGATAAAAGAATAGGACCAGGAGTAGGACAAGTTATTCCAAGCTAAAAATGAAGGCCATTAATGCAAGATGGAGGGATATTTGGAAAACCTTTGGTTACATGGTACACCAGGCTCTGACCTGGATTAAAAGGGTAGCAAGATATGCTCCGACCATAGAGAGCACAACTGTGTCTTCATCTCTGCAAAAATATGGAAACACCATCTAGTGTAAGGTCTGTCTTGTTGAAACTGCAGTTTTATTTATTTGTCTATTTATTTAGTTACTTTTTAGTATGTTTAAAAATCAGTCAATCATGAGGTTGAGATAACTGAAGATGATGAAAAAAAAGATACCTAAGGCCTAGACCTACACAGAAAATTGTGTTTTTTTCCTGAATGAATTTTTGCAAGCCTACTTTTAGACTGTAGAGTGAGGAAACATACATTGGGTTGTTCAGCTTTGAGATGACTTGATATCCTAGGATTGAATGTTCAAACCTCCTATGTAGGCTCCATTCCCCCACCCTCCCACCCATCACCCTTTGCCCACCCACCCCCTACAACTCTAATATGAACAATATTTGAATTAAAGTCCCATTTTAGTGAAATGGAACCCAGTGAAGAAAGGGGGAAGTCTAGGGAAAAGAAAGCTTTTGTTCTTTAACAAATCAGTTTACAAATCACATAATATGAGATATTAATATCAAAGTAAGCTGATCATCCTTCAAGGAGAGTAAGTATACAAATTATCTTCCAGACATTCAGAATACAGTTTGCCCCTAAGCTCCAGAAAACAATATTCTCTTGCTGAAACTAGGAAATTGATGGTAACAACTGAAATCTTACTCATTTTAGAAGCTGAAGGAAATTTGTATTTGTTGCAAGAGCAATTGACATGGTATGGAAAAGACTGCCATCAAATTTCTGAGAATTCTCTCAGCAGAGAAGCAAATAATGTAAATTTAGACTGGGAGACCATTTTACCTGAATGAAAAAATAAACCAGATTAATCATATAGTAGCAAACTGTATATATACAATAGTGTGTTTCTTAAACTCTCACTGTATAATTGGGCTTTGATTGTTCTTACCATTTCTTCAAATAAAAGTAAAACAAATTTGATATAAGATAGATAACACATGTCTGTAATGCCTTTCCTTTGTTTTTTTTGTCCAATGGTAGTTTTACTACAAGGTTTTAACTTTGACTTTTGTAGGAAACTATGTGAGTGGGGGACTATAGGAAGAGAATGTAGAGAAATTATTGAAGGTAAAAACATGAGAGATTTAGTAAATGTCCATTGGTATATATAGCAACGTAATAAAATCTTAATCATAGGAATTACACTCAGCACATGTGGACAGTTAACATCATGATTTTGAATTCTGGAGCGTCACTGCATTTGCCAGAGAACTGCCATGCGAGCAATCTGCTTTATCGTTAGTTTGTCCATTCTACAGGTACTCATTACAAAGCATTTTTGCTTTTTTTTTCAGTGGGCACTCCAGGCCAAGTTCATTACTAGGAGCTATGAATATAAATATGATCTTGTTCTCCATTTGCTCACTGTCCATGAGTTCTTTTGTTACTTGAACTAATAATAAAACTTTCAAGTGGACTCCAAGAAGAATCAATCTAATGCCAACATTTCTCTGGAGTAAATATCATTATATCTCAAGGCTTTAGTGTTATTGAATGTGCAAATTATTTACCTTCATGGCTTTTGAAAACCACATTCAGCTAGTAAATAATACTTCTTACCCTGAAACAATAAAGCCTAAAACTAACTATGTAATAATGCCCTTTATATGTAAATACCTACTCCATAGCATATAAAATTATGCCAAGATTTTTGAGATGGCCTAGTTCTTCACCCCTTTTTGGAAAACAAAACAAAAAAAACCCAGCATTATGAAAAGAAAGTCTGTTATATTTATACATAGTAACTGGATTATTTTATAAAAAAATTTGATTATGATCACTCTTTAAATTATAATTCAGTTTATAACTTGCAATTAAAATGTACTTTTATGTTCAAGAAGGCTGATAAGAAAGAGTTTCCAAGGTTATACAAATTTCAAAAACAAGTTAGTCCTCTGGGTATCAAACTAATTCAAACAGGTTTTCTGTTTTGCCACTTAATGAAAAAATAAATTTGAAATATCTGCTGCTTAGAATAGGACATAATAAGTCCTGAGGAGACAGACGAAGTGGGCTAATATTATAACACTGACTTTAGGATTATTCAGAGAAAGGAAACATCTGTGCCCGTAGGTGTTAATGATAATCAAGAGGAAGGACAATGAGAAATTCCATTTCCCCAAGTGGAACGCTTTCTCCTTGGATTTTTTTTTTTTTTTTTTAATTCACTGTGGGTGAGGAAGCAACTGAGCCCCTGCCGATGGCCTTGGACTCTGTACTTGCAGAAATGACTTTCTTGCAACAATAACACTGTGTACTCTGCTTGAAGTCTTTTCACGCTTCACTTTTGAAAGGGAATTTAGGGCAAGGGTTTTTTTTTTTTTTTCTTTTTTTTCCTACCTCAAGATTTCATTTCAGTAGCACACGAGATGAAGAGCGTCCTTTGTGTCCTAGGGTTTTGAACAGCAAATAAAATGAAAAGATGCCCCTGATGAAGGGGAAAAATCTGTTTGAATGAATGATAAAGTAGATCACTGGACTGAGTGTGTATCAAGAGGCTTCTGTTTTTAGCTGTTAGAAAGGTCTTTGCCTGGATAAAGCATTCTTATCTTTGTGGCAACTGATATTCCACCCTCTGTGGCAGAGCTTTTTTGTACAAAGACTTGTGAGCGATCTTGATTTACAACTCATTCAATCTGTTCCGTTTGCACAACACCTAATGACAAGAAATCACAGAGGGTCAGGGAAGGTGTGTTGGGATGAACTGTAAAGTGTGGACAGCCATTTATTTCTTATGCAACTCTTGTGTTTCTTGTTGTTTTGATTCTTGGCAGATAACTCCCTATGCACGTGATGCGATCACTCACAGAATATAACCCTGCAATTTATCTTCTATGGAGTTCTTCAGAGATAATTTTCCTCTGGGAAATGTCAGCTGTTATACCATAAGTTTACTATATTCTGAATAGAAATGAAAGTATAAGTGTTTAAAAAATGAACCAGTAGAAAAATGGACAAAGATCATGAATGGCCAATTCATAATTCCAGAAAGCCAATAAAGATTTAAAAAAAAAAAAAAAACAAAAACTGGATACCTTGGGAATAATCTAAATGCAAGTAAAAACTATTACATACCTTTTTGTCATATACAAAATAAGCAAAGATTGAGAAAATTGTATATTTAATGTTGGTGAGGATGTGGGAAAATAGGATCTTCTACACATTACTGAAGAAAAGTAGAAATTGGAATGCCTTCTTCGAAGGGCAGTTTGACATTAAATATCAAAGGCCTCAGAAGTGTTCCTATCCTTTGATCCACTTTTAAAGTTTATGTGAAGGAAATAAAGAGAGATAGGCACAAATGTTAATGCACCAGGATGTCTAATAAAATGTTTTTCAAATAGTAAATGAAATGGAAATATACTGAATCTATGACATTTGGAGGCAGCCTTCACAAATTGTGCTCATTTTAGATGCCAGCCAAAAATCATATTCTTGAAAACTATTCAAGAATATAGAGCAATTATTTGATACTGTGAATATGAGGTTAACACATTTCTATCCAGTATATAATAATAAACAATTCAGAGTCAGAAATTGAAAGACAGACAGGAATGGGGTTGCCAAGTGATCATCTTTTTCTTCTTCAATTACCTATTCAACAAACTTTAGGAAGTAAACAGGCATAGCCCATAATCTGAAAAATGAACAAGTAATTTTATTTATTAAGATGTAATTCAGACAAATTTGCATGGGAAATTATTTATTGACATACATTTTTACGCATCAGCATAATATAAAGACTTTTTCACATTGTTGAAATTAAAACAGACATTTCAAGTTGATTAGAGAATTGAGTACAAAAAAAAAAAATTTTTTTTTCTTTTATAGTAACAGATGGAAACCCTGGTGGCGTAGTGGTTAAGTGCTATGGTTGCTAACCAAAAGATCACCAGTTCAAATCCACCAAATGTTCCTCAGAAACTCTATGGGGCAGTTCTACTCTGTCCTATAGTGTTGCATGAGTCGGAATCGACTGGCTGGCCATTTGTTTTTGTGTAACAAATGATAGAGATTATTCATGTACCACTGAGCATACTCTAACCGGAAGGATTTAACATGTAATGCTTACCTGCTACCCCTGCTGTTCAAAACAATCTGGCATTCAAATGCATGACTAGGGGAGATTTTCTTTTTTATGTCTCTGATTTATTAAGAATAATAACTAGCTTCATTAGATTCCTTAATGTTTAGGGGTGTGCTTTAGGTTAAAGAGATGAACGTGACTGTTTAAAAGTATGTAATGTATCACTCTAATGACAAAAATATTCCCCCGTTAAATCTTTTAAAAGAAATGAATATTCTTTTAATTGTGGAGTAAAGAAAAGGAAAATGTTGAAAAGGCTCTATGTATGAAAGTATTTCTGTTTTCAGTTTCACAGAGATATGAAATTTGTTAGGATGCCTTAGTGGATAATCTTCCTAAGAGTAAATTTAATTTTTAGAAGACTAACTGCTTTATTTCTAAGGTATTTAAAATAAACCATTTTTTTCCATCAATGACATTTTTGTATTAGGATATATTATATAATTCGCATTGTCAAGTTAACTTAATTTTTTTTCAGAAGCTTTTTTGTTTTGCTTTCTTTGTATATATTCCGGTGAGCTTGGGAAATGGAAAAAAAGGGGGATGGGGTAAACTTGAAAAATATGCAGTTTTTTGCTTGCTGTAATTGTGTCAATATCATTATGTTATTGGATGATTATAGGATTTGGAGGCCAGTGACTATTCTTCACCTATTTCTCTGAGAAAGAATCTACTCAGCAAAAAAGGGTTTGCTGTTTGCTGTGCTAGCATGTAAATGTGTGTGATTGGCTTGAGAATTTGTTTTCTATTTTTATTATCTTTGTGTTTGCTGTGTGGTACTGTCTTTTTTTTTGATGCAGCCTTCTGATGAGCACAGTTTTCCAAAATCCTTTGTCCTATTTAACAGTGGTCAGTGTTTGGCTTCAGAGGCAAACAGTAATCTACCTGCTCCCTTCTAGAATATTTTTTGTAATGTTATTTAAAAAAAAAAAAAAAGTGCTACTTTTCAAAAGCAAAAAGGATAGTCTGTGGATTTTTAATCTTTAACATTTTTTTCATAGGTTGCATCAGAAAAAGATTTTATACCTGTCTTCCAGTGTTGGATACGTCATCCCTTGCTGCTGCTGCTGTTGTTGTTATTGTCGTGGACTTATAAGAGTATTGCTGTGGGGAAAAAATAAATGATTACTTTTTATTAGAACTAGTGTAGAATAATGATTGCAGGGCACTCATTCAGTTCTGGGTTACCTATATTCACTTTATTTCTCTCCTGGGAACATTTTATTTCAGACCGTTTTGTTTTTTAACATCTGTTCTTTTAAAGTACTTACTTTGTTGGCTTCTCGATTCACTTTTTACTTTTGAACTCGAGAAAACTTTTCCCAATTTAGCCATTTTCTCTAAGCCAGAGAAAATGTGAGAGAGAACAGTATTGAATCTGATCGAGAGAGTGAAATGCCTTCCTGGAATGATAGGTCTGTCAAGGACTTGAAGGAGTCAGTGTAGAATTAGGAAAGTGGACAACCTTCTAGCTTCTCCAGGATTAGATTTTTATTGCAGAATGCTTAATAATATATGCTTAATAAATGATAGGTAAGCAGTTCACATCCACTACCACATCCAGTTTTCCAACCACCATCATTTTATAGATAAGAAAGCTAAAACATAGGAGTGAAAATACTTTGCCCAATATTCCACAGCTTCTATGTGATCCAGCTAGGATTTGAATTCAGATCCGTTTACCTCCTAAAGTCTTGCCACTGTGTTACAGACATTCACATTTTGTTTGAGTTAACTTTAGAAATTCATATGATTATCTCAAGTAAGAGGAGGAAGAAAAAAAGAAATATAAACCAAGCATAACAGGATTGTGAGGGTGGCACAGGACTGGGCAGTTTTCGTTCTGTCGTACATAGGGTCACTATGAGTCGGAATCGACTCGATGGCACCTAACAACAGCAACAAACCAAATTAGAAAAGACTGCCTCTGATTGCTGATTTAAATTGTAATGACTTAATTAATTCAATAAGCTTTATTTAGAGGCTACCAGGACTGCTGGCTGCTGAAGCTCCAGAACATTTCTCAATTTAGTGGCAAAGGCAATTAACCACATTTTTCCATACATCTTCCATTTCTGATAAGATTATGAAAGAACACTCTTTGTTTTTATAGTTTATATGTGGATTGTATATAATATTTTAAATCATTCTGACTAGGCATTCTGAGAAATTTGGATACTAACACACATACACGCACACACATACATACAAAATGAATGAGCTTACAAGATTCATCTTTGTTTATTTTTTCCTCTTCTCTTTAGCTTCAGATCATTTTGTTGTTGTTAGGAGCCTTTGAGTTGATTCTGACTCATAGCAACTCTACGTGCAACAGAACGAAACACTGCCCAGTCCTGCACCATCCTTACAATCATGGCTATGTTTGAGCCTATTGCTATAGCCACTGTGTCAATCCATCCCATTGAGGGTCTTCCTCTTTTTCACTGACCCTCTACTTTACCAAGCATGATGTCCTTCTCCAGGGACTGGTCCCTCCTGATAACATGCCCAAAGAACGTGAGACGAAACTTTGCCAATCTTGTTTCTAAGGAGCATTCTGGCTGTACGTCTTCCAACACAGATTTGTTCGTTCTTCTGGCAGTCTGTGGTATATCCAATATTCTTCATCAACACCATAATTCAAAGGCATCAGTTCTTCTTCAGTCTTCCTTACTCATTGTACAGCTTTCTTGCACAAGCATATGAAGTGATTGAAAATACCATGGCCTGGGTCAGGCACACCTTAGTCCTCAAAGTGATATCTTTGCATTTTAACACTTTAAAGAGGTCTTTTGCGGCAGATTTGCCCAATGCAGTATGTTTCAGATCATTTTAAAGCCCCTAAATTAGGGTGCTAGGTCTATAATTGCATCCTATCTTTAAACTCAGAGATTGAGAGTGGCATGACATTGGGAGCAGTTTATAACTATCACTTCACTTTGTTGGGTAGCGTCTTTTGTACCTTCCAGATCCTGGCAGAGGAGAAAAGCTCATAATTCCCACTAAGGGCTAATTCAGTGCAAGGATCGTTTTGTCTCCACTCATCATCACCACCACCACTGTTATCCTTCACATTTGTACAGCACATTTCATTTGGCAAAGCATATTTAGATATTTTTAGCCCTACAGTTATAGGAATCATAACTAATATTGTTATGATTATAACAATGATTAATATTTTCAATCGTTAATGTGCCTACTAATCTCCTGGAAAGCCTGTTTAAATGCAGATTCTTCTGCAGGCAGAAGGTCTGAAGTGAGGTCCAATAATTTACATTTCTAACAAGCTCCCAGGTGATGCCAATACTGTTGGTCTGTGGCCCACACTTAAGTTGTGAAAGAATAATGTTTACTGCGTGCTTATAATTTACCAAGTACTCTTAGCCATAATATGAACTCATATGGAAGAACAAGTAGATAGAATGATGCCTGTTGTAGAGATAAGGAAGTTTTTCAGCCTGGATTAGAACTCAATTCTTCTGATTTCCAATTTAGTATATCTCCTACTCTACCGGACTCTGATCATTGGAAGCTGTTCTTGATTCTGGAAAAGTGGGAGGTCATTAATGAATGATTTTTTCTAGATATTTTCAAAATTCAGCTAGGAAAATATAATCTTTTAATTTTTCTTCCCAAATCAAAAGCTAAAAAAGTATTTTTCAAGAACAATGGGAACATCATAGCCTCTAATTGTATAGAAACCAACCGGAGAGGACAATTTTCCATGCTTTCACTTCATCGTTCATATGTTAATATATTTAGCTACACTTTTTTTATACATTCAAGGTCTAATGCAATTTATCCCTGCAGATTTTATGACATTGAAACTCTACCCATTGCTTTAGCAAAAAGCCTCACTTTCTGTTCCTGGAACTAGCAGCGTTCCATTTGACATTTGATGCCCATGAGATTTTTATAGAATCTAGGATATGAGACTGAGTCTCCTGCCACATATTTTTGAATAGGGATCTGTGTTACTTTTCCCGGAGGTGTTCTGTATTGTGCTCTTCTTCTTCGAGATGCCTTTGATTATTTAAAAAGAAGCCTCGAATGATAAAGCATTTTGCATAATAATTACCATTGACTAGAGAGCTTTTTATTTGTTTTGCAGAGAGTTTGTTCAGAGGAAAATAAAAAGCAATGCCAATCTCCTCTTCAGTCCCAATTCAAAATAAAAGGCCACATCAATGTTACAATGATATAGTGGAAATAAATATGTTTCCAACTGTAAAATTCAGTGTAAATGGAAGTTTCCTTAATTTTTGAAAAAATGAAGCAGTAATCATGTTTAAAATGGGTAGTACTCACGACTCAATCCAAAGCTTTAGTTTGAACTTAATCCACTAAAAGCTGGCTTTCTAATAGTACTGACAAAGACATGCATTAAGTTATCTGAGCTTTTAATATATGCAATATATAATCAGCTGACATAGTTTATTAAAAATTGAAACATACAAGTTATTTTCTTCTCAGGAATGGGTGAATTAACGTTTCAAAAAATGATGTATTTTCTAATGTAATTGTTACTTAAGCTTTATAGTTAACACAAACTCATAATGACTATAAAAAAACCCATAGTATATCTGATTTATATGTCTGTATTTTTTTTTTTTTTTTTATATGCTGGCCAAATTGACCTATTTAATGTGAAATCTGATAGAATTTAGAATTAACTATCTCTGGTACAACATAAATAATAAAAAATAAATAAAAATATACTCATGATAATAGAGCCACTCTAAATTATACATATCTCCTAATAGCAAAAATGTTTTAATCCAAGGTTTCATCCATCCTTAACATAGTGACTGACACATGATAGGTACTCAAAGTGCTCATAGAAAAAAAAAAGTGAACTAATGTTAATTGACTAAGCCAAATGAAAATAATATTAAAGAAAAGAGTTAACAATAACAACAACAATATTAATAAAAAAAACGGGCAGTTGTTTATTATGTACCAAACACTGTGCTAAGAATAACAGCAAATTTTATTTTGTTTAATCCTCACGACTATATCGTGAGGTAGACACTATTTTTTCCCTCAGAATTCTGAAGTTTTATAGGGTAACCTCCCAGAATAACACGATTAGTAAGTGTCAGAGCTGACATTCACACCTAGATGTTTCTGGCCCATGCCCAGGATCACTTTACCCTCCCATCTGTTAACATTAGATTAGAACTTTCTTTAGTGCAAAAATCAAACAAGGTCACCTCTTATATGAAATAGAGAGACTTGAAGACTCTGAAATTTAATTTTACAGTGATGAGTGTTTGCATTTGCAATTAATATTACATAATTTAAATTCTTGCCTTTCCTCACATTCATAGATAGGTAACTTTTTAGTCTTTATCCAATTTGCTCATCGTCAACACTGCTGTCTCCATCACATAATCTTTATCATCTTCGATATTAAGAGATCCAATGCTTTCTGCGGAACTATTCTGCTCTACTGTAGAAGTGGTGAATCTCTTTAGCATTATTTCATTCATAGTTATCAAATATTGATTTTTTTTGCCACATATGCCACTTATGGTACGTCCAATATTTGAAAAACATGGGAGGCAATATTATTGGCCTGTCTTGAAGTATTTTATTGCTTTCTAAGAGAATGTATTTTCCAAGAAAACTGGGAAGTCAATCATTATCTTTGTCTTAGCATTTTCCTAAGAGCTGATGCAGGGGAAGAGGTTGATTTGCCTTAAATTCTATGACTTGGCTCTGTTAAGAAGACAAAATAGAGAATCATGCAGTGTCTTTCCAATTTTCCAAAATGATTTTGTAGTGAGTCAGTGTTAGAGTCAGCATTCAATGTTTGGCCCACAAAACCTGTCTTAAATTGATGGCCAAATTGAGGAAGCAAACAAATACAAAATAATTATGCATCCTAAACATCACGTTGTCTTTTCTATATTACCCACATTTGATTTGTCTGTTTTCTAAAAATAGACAAATCAGATGTGGGTAATAGAGTAATTACCTTTCATTGTTTTCTTTTTCAGAATAAATATAAATTATATAATTTTTTTGGTAATATATATTTACATACCAAACATACCAATGTTGCCACAGTCCTAAGAAGATGTACAATAAGCTGGTTAAAGAACCATTATATTTGTGTCAGGTAGTACTTTTTATAGTCAGTTATTTCCTGCACATCCACTTTAATTGTTCTGTTCATGAATGATTTCCATATTTTTATACTGTTTCCATCAAGAAATACATGAAGTTGTATCCAGGGCTCCTGGAGCTTCAGCCACTTGCCTCTCACGGCTTTCACTTAAGATGAGGATATTAATAGGGCCTGAAAATGTTCCTCAGATTTTATGTAGTCATTTCTCCCACTCAAAGCTCTTGTTTGTTATTTTGTACCATGGACAAGGTGAAAAAGTCCAAATCAGAAGAAACTGATTTTCTAGATGAGAAGATTGATTTTCATCCTTTTGCTTTTATTATATTTCTTTTGTGACATTTATTATTGTTCTCTGTCTGAAATGGATGCCTGTGTAATTTTACAGCCCATATGTTGCATTGCACTGAAGTTGATTTAATGTGTCAAAAGTTGTGAAGTTTGTATCCTTGTAGCCAGTCAGCTGATTTGAAAAGAAACCTGTAGTGGTCAAGTCCATTCCAACTCATAGAGACCCTACAGCACAGAGTAGAGCTGTCCCATAGAGTGACCAAGGTTGTAATCTTCGCAGAAGCAGACTGCCACATCTTTCTCCTGTGGAGTGGGTGTTTCTCCCACAGAGTGGCTGGTAGGCTTGAACTGCTGACCTTTTGGTTAGCAGCTGAGCGCTTAGCCACTACACCACCAAGACTCCCTGAGTCAACTAATAGTACATTTGAAATTGAAGGTAGTAATTATCTTTATTTTAAGTCCCTTTAATTAGAACTAATTTGAGGCTCGCCTGACTAGGGTTTTGTGACAGTCTGTGAAGGTCAAATGAAAATCTGTAAAGGTCAACTGAAACTAAAATTTTTATTATCAAGAATGGAAATATTCCATAATTCAGATTTTCCATAATCAATTCTATTTTAATGAGCGTTACTAATAAGAATTAGAATTTATTGTAAAAGTTTTTAAAATGATACTTTAAAGCCAGATAATAATAAGATTATAAACAAAATTACATACTTCTACTATTCAAGTAAAAGTATTTTTCCATTTATCACACGCTCCCGCAGAATTCCATTGTGGTGTCAGTAGGCCAAATATTAGGATTACCACAATCTGTGAGGAGGAAGAGTCTGATACTTAAGTGAAGGGAATCACATAATGCTGGGAAATGGAATCATTACAAAAATTCTATATTTAAGAATTAAAGCATTATAATTATTTTTTAAAATTTATTTATAAGCTATATCTTCAGTTATTAGCTTATTAATCAAGTCTGTGTGAAGACTGTTCTTAATGAAATACTATCTTCTAATATCTGTTCTCTTTATTAGATATTTTGAAAAATGACATTTTTTAATTCCCTAATCTTGCTTATAAAAGAGTAGCATAAGCCCTGCATACTCCTCTGATAGGCTCAACAAACACAAATATGATTTATCACCATTATGAATGTGTCTAAAGCTATCAGTAAAACATATTTATTAAGCAATATGATTATGTTAAAATAGAAATATAAATGCACAGCACAGTGCATTCTAATTTTCTCATCTGATGGGCAAACCAGGCTGATGGTAGATTGGTAAATATTTACAAAATCCACTCAGCTGAAGGAGTTTTTCTTTCTTAAGTATTTAATCAGATTTGATTAGGAGAGGGCATCAAGTTTCAATGTCTCATTTCACATTAATCAGTATTTGGAGGATAACAAAAGACTGTGTTGTATAGTATTTACCCGTATTCATTGAATTACTACTGCTAAAATCACTGGTAAAGGTAGACCCTGGAGTTTTAAAAGCCAGTCTTTTCTCCATGAGCTTTGCATGCTGTGTGTTTTCAAACATCTATCAACTATTTATATCATAATTCCAGCTACATATGTTTCCAATACTGACTTACTATCATTAACTAATTGAAGGAAATATTCTCAGGGTGAGATTTCCTTAGACTAACAGCTTTTAGGAAAGGTCGGGCAAAGAATTTTGAAAGGCGCTTTATGTCTTGAGTAGTGCTAAGGACACTGTGGTATAGGATGGTTTCTGTGAATGTCAGAATGAAAATGTGTGTGTAGACTAGTTCATTTCCTGGGAGCATGAGGGATGGGGACCATCCACAAGAGTGTTCTCTGTTGAGCTGCATTACAATCCTTTCTACTATAAAAGTGCCCCCTCTGTCTTGTCTTTCAGTCCTTCACAAGCAACCCAGAGAAGTGTGTCTCTGTTTGCTAGAGCTTGGCCGGATTGCAGCCAGGTAAGTCCAACTACTGCTATGATGGAGAGACATAGATCATCTCAGCAACCAAGCAATGGAGAAGCTTGCTGGCTCTTCATTGCTGGTGCTTAACTTTAATGGGCAGAAGCTGCTCATTCAAATATGATTAGTATGAACATCTAGAAAGCAATTCAAACAAAAGTATGCCATATTCTTAACATCATGATCTTGCTGTCAAAGTCATTGTATCTAAGCACTTGATAAACCTCCTTGAATCAAATATATTTTCCCTCCAACTCTTTCTTAAGGGGATAAAATCTTATACGTGGTATTTTATTTAACAGTTACTCTTTCCTTAGTGGAAAGTACATGCCCATCCCTTTCTTATTCCTTCCTTCCCTCCTTTTCGCCTCCGTTACTCCCTCTCTCCTTTTTTGTTTTTTAATTTTAATACCTCCTTTTTCTTTTTCTCCATTTTCACCCTATTAAAATTCTCACCTCTGACCTGTTTTAGTTTCCATCCCTGAGTGGGGTGGGGGGTATTTTAAACATTATTTTCTGTGTTTATGATTAGTGAAAGGCATAGAATTGTATCTTTATGTAAAGACATATTTTGAATCTTTTTCTTTTGAAAAAAGATAAAAAAAAAATAAAAAGAAGAAGAAATACCAGAAACCATAGCTAAAAGAAGCAGAGGTAGGGATTGTTTTAGGTAAGCGGGCTTGCTTTGGTTTCATGCCTTCCTTTCTATTATTTTGCCCCTAATAAAATAGGGCTTCTGATAGTTCTATGAAACCCACAGGCCTAGAAATGGAGAAACAAGGTTTGGAAAGGATCTTGATGTAGAATAATAATTCAGGATTAATTTTAAAACGTTTTGTGGGCCAGATATGGCAATACTTTTATGGCTGAGATCAGATAAACTAATAAGATGAAGTGAGAGTTAGCTCTGGGAGTAAGTTCTCAAATAGAGAATTTCTAAATTCTAAATTCCTAAAGAAAATAAAAATTTCTGAAGAAAATTTCTAAAGGAAAAGAAAATACCAGATGGGCAAATTACAGCAATGGGTGGATAACTTGCTTCCAATGATAGACCTTTTTTGAACAAATATAAAATTAACCTGTATTCAGAAGAAGTTACCCCAAGTTCTTTAAAACATTGTAGTTCACATAGTCATAACTAATGACACACCAGGTGTGAAATTTACTTTACCACAATAGTCGGGTACAAGAATGATTGCTTTTATTTATTTATTCATTCAAATTAATAGGACTGAATCTCCACTCAACAAGGTGTAAAGAAATCACCAATCTGATCTGAGACATTTGGAGGCTCCCCTACCCCCCTTTCCTTCCCCCAGAGATTGTGCCAAAGTTGCTGAGAGAGGACACCAGTCTTCAATCCATTCAGGTCTCTACTACCCAGGCACAATTCTAGCTCTCATGGACCTTTAAAAGCTTATAGCATCTGGCTGCTTCATAGGATTCCATTCCCCTTTCAGTGCTGCCGCCTTCATGGGTTCTATGAGGGACCAGGACAAAGTTACCAGCTACTCCTAGGATGCTGCCAAACTCACTCCCACACCAAACTTAAAGCTAGCTTCTGGTCTGCAGGAGAAACAGCTCTGAGCCAAAGGAATAAAAAGGACCCAGCAGCTAGCCTCTAAGAATGAAGAAGTTAAAAATAGCACTACCACCACAAGTTGCCAACACCAACTCGTGGCAACCCTGTGTGTGTCAGAATAAAACTGTGCTCCATGGGGTTTTCAATGGCTGATTTTTCAGAAGTTGATCTCCAGGCCTTTCTTCCAAGGCACCTCTAGGAGAACTCAAATCTCCAACATTCAGGTTAGCAGTTGAACATGTTACTGTTGTCACCACCCAGGGGCTTCCATTTACAATACAAAAAAAAAAAAACAAACCCATTGCCATTGAGTTGATTCAGATTAATAGTGACCCTACAGGACAGAGTAGAACTGCCCCATGGGGTTTCCAAGGAGGGGCTAGTGGATTTGAACTGCTGATCTTTTGTATAGCAGCTGAGCTGTTAATCACTTTACCACCAGGGCTCCTATTTACAATACAGGGGGGTGGAAAACACACAAAGTAAAATCAAAATAAATGCGCTGCCACCACTGAAATAACTAGAGTAGGAGAAGCTGGATGAGGTGTATTTTCTATTTAACCGAGGATTTGGCAGAAAAAGTTTTGTTTAGTTGTTTTAATCTTACTTTTAAAATATTCTAAAATGCTAGATTCCATTTTGTTGCTTTGATAATCTAAATATATAAATCAGATAAGCATCATGATTCTGAAAACTGTGGCATGGAGATAAAGAGAGTTGCACTATCTCTAGAATAGCCAGGAATTGACATTTTTCTCTCGTTTAGCTTATATTATTTGCCCGCTTTCTGGGTTTTATTTTATTTTGTGTATATGCTTTTTATTATCTCAGCACTCTGGTTAGGAATCTTGCTGAACTGAACATTTTAACTATGGTGGAATCATTGAAGGGAGAAGACCTGCTACCAGTGACAAAATTCCTTTATGAATTATCCTCTGCTCTGACTCTGGCATAAATTGCCCTTTGCCATAGACTGAAAGAAATTATAATCTCAGGTAATGAAAGGGAATTCTAATGACCTGTCAATTGCAAGGTGGAGCAGCATATTAAGTTTTTCTTTTTTATAATTTTAAAATTGTGATTCTGGGTTGCTCCATTTCTGACCGTACTTTATGACCATGAAAGCTGGTGTTCACATTAGAAAAAAATATATTGATTTCACGAGGGAATTATGTAGGGATTAAAATAACCATGGCATTACAATATCCAATTTGTAAATTTTGACTTTTGTCTTGTACACTTACACCTAGAATGAGAAAATATGCTGATACTTAATCATACTGTAACTTTGGCTGTTACATTTACCGTGATGTTAAATAATCTAATACCAACCCGATAGATGGAACATTTAAGTATAAATTTCTATTTAAGTTTCTTCCTTTGCACACATTTGAAGATTTTTTTTTTATTTTAATGGAAGTTCAGCTGTGCCTTATAAACAGCAACCCGATACACTCAAACCACACTATCTTTCCTGCTATTCAAAGCATCAGTTAAAGGAAAAGGGAAATTCATCACCCAAGTCTAATTTTACTCCTAAATTTTACTTTGGATGTGTTAAACCAATCTCTAGACACTGAAATTTGTGCTCCTTCCTTCCCTCTTCTAGCCCTCCCCCCAGGGTGGATTTCACAAATAATTGAGTTAAAACAGCTTTATCCAAGACTAGAAGTGAGTTTAAGAGTGCTTTCAAAGATACAACATTAATTTGCACACACTACAGTTGGGTTCAGACCTTACCAAAGTCCCCAGTACAGTCTTATGAGTTTTTCATCACTGATACATGATACTTTTTTATATTTGGATATATAAGCATTTACTTCTCAAAATTACACGAGTATCATCTTACAAGCATCAACATCACTTCACAAATGATTCTCCGTATGCTTTCAGATTCTCTGCCTTGTTCTCCTGCCTGAGAACACTGGTGAAGCCCTCCTGAGAGCTGTGGGCTTCTCTGAGTTCTGGGGTGGGAAAATGAGACCACTTATGTTTGTACTCACGGGGAAAATTGCCTCTTATTTTCAACTAAATAGAACTATCATCACTGGAGAGTGAAATCCCTCTGCTAATATTTCAGAAAGCGTGTCAGTTTGCCTTCTGAAAAGTAAAACAGTCAGCAGCAGCAGGTTAATAAAACCTCAGAGAACTTTTTAATGACAGTGTGTTGACCTTCGTTGATGAAAAAAAAAGTTACTATGAATCCAGTATATTGACAGGCTATAGAATTAAGATTATCTTTATGATAAAAGTAAAAGCTTTAGATATTTTGATTTATGGCTTTATGTGATTTTTATTTTTGACTACTTCCTTGATTTTGAACACAATTTATGGCCATTCCAAATAAATATACTTCTTGAATATTTTCTTTAGTCTTTCATTTCAATCCATGGCATAATGAAAGGCAATTCTGTTAAAAAGCAAAATATTCTTATATAAGAATAATTAATTGGCTATAATAATATCCTAGTCAAAGCACTTGAATCTGATTTCTAAAAATATCAGGTTTTCACATAGGTGAAATTTCCTTCCAATTAAATCTGTCTTTAAACTGCTTTAAAACATAAGATAAATGGGTCAAAAAAAAAAAATATTGCAAGAATTCATAAATTATCTGTTGCATGCCTTCAGAAGGGGTATTTCTATCATTTGGCCATAAAATTTATCCCTCTCACCCTAATAGGAGCCCTGGTGGCATAGTGGTTAAGAGTTCAGCTGCTAATCAGAAAGGTTGGCAGTTCAAATCCACCAGCTACTCCTTTGAAACCCTATGGGGCAGTTCTAACCTGTCCTATAGGGTCGCTGTGAGTTAGAGTCCACTGGACGACACCTACCAAGGACAACCCTGGTAAGGAGCTCTGGTGATGCAGTGGTTAAGAGCTCAGCCACTAACCAAAAAATAGGCTGTTCTGATCCACCAGCAGCTCCTTAGAAACCCTGTGGCGTAGTTCTATTCTGTCCTGTAGGGTCACTATGAGTTGGAATCAACTTGACGGCAGTAGGTTTGGTTTGGTTTCTAATCCCAGTAAAGTGGGCCCCAAATGTCTTTTGTTTGTGAATTATAGACTGTTAAATAGTTTGAGTAGATTTCTAGTTTAAGGCTCACTTTGGGAGCTCAGTTATTTTATCTAAAGCAATCTTAAAAGTTGTGTCATGTGCTAGGAGAATAGGAAATCCATTCCTAGAATCTCATAATAAAGTCATTAACCATCAGAACCTTTCACTAGTACTTTGCATTTTCTTTTAAAATGAGATAAAAAAACAATGCATGGCCCTCTAGTAGCCACTCTACTTCCATATCACTGTGGTGTACGCATGTGAGGATTTGGCTTTAGTGAGGTCAGCCTTCTTGCTATCTTTAGCTTGAAATGTATTCCGTTTGAGAACAATAGTTTCCTCCTCTAAGGTTCTAAAATCATGTAGTTGGAAAAGAATGGAAAATAGTATAAACTTGTGAAAACCTCGTAGATAAACTAGAAATGAGAAATGGTATAAAGTTAATCATGGAAACCAGAATGAACAGCCTTTTGGAGAGAAGAGAAAAGGCCTATTTGGTGACTAAGTTAACTTGCAGGTGTGGGCCCCCAACCCAAGGGAAATTTCATGATTTACAGCCTGTTGACATCTCCAGACAGACAGGAAGTCAATGAATCGTATTTAAGTGTGCGTTTTAGGATTGGCTGACTGTACCTTAGGCAGCTTGAAGCACTCAAAAGCCAATATAAGCAGAGATTTGGAGCTTAGTTTTGATTTCTGTGCGCAGCGGCATAGCTAATTTCCAGCATTCCCATATTGAAAAGAAAATTATGTATATATATATATCTCCAGGGCATGGTTTTCTATGTATAATTTTGTTACCAATTTTATTCAAACTTTGGCTACTTTTCTTGTATTGGATATGGAGCAGAGCCTGTTGTTACTCTAATAACATGTTTTTTCTTATTATTTCACTTTTTAAAATACTAGCAAAAATTATGCAGCCTGTTCCTTAAAGGTGGCACGAATCCACTGACAGTTACGAATGAAATCCTATTTTCCATTTGGCCTGATTTATACTTTCAAATATGGTATTTTCTTTATGATGGAACTTTAATTGCCTGTGACTTCTAGTGTGTTAAAATTCTCTAGCCTTATGGTCAAGTTTATTTTATTCTCTTAAGAAACTTAAACATAATTGAATTTTATGCCTTGATGGAATTAAGAACCCAAAGAGGTCTAGAGAGATGAAAAGAATTGCCCAAGATCATCCAATGAGTTAGTAGCAAAGCTGAGTCTAGTCTGCTAAAGGGAGCCTAGTACTTTGCTTCTGAATAACACTTTAATTTTTGAAAATTGTTACATTATTTCAGTTGGTGGTACAGTATATTCAAAAGAGCAAAAACTTTGGCTACAGGCCCTCAGTGCTGCAGTTTCTTGGGTCTGTGATCCTTGATGCTATTGTTGCTCTTGTGAGTTGCCAGCGAGCTGATGCTGACTCATGGCGACCCCATATGTGCACAGTAGAACTGCTCCATAGGGTTTTCAAGACTGCAACCTTTTCGAAGCAGATCACCAGGCCTTACTTTCGAGGTGCCTCTGGGTGGGTTTGAACTGACAACCTTTCAGTTAGTAGTCAAATGCTTAACCATTTGTGCCACCCAGGAACTCCTTGACCCTTGATAAATCAATTAACTTATCAACAGCAATCTCAAAGTTTGTGCCAAGTGCCGGACACTGTTCTATGCATGCAGTATATACTGTTTTAATTTCTTGTAACAATATTAAAACATGGGAATTAGAATTCCTGTTTTACCATTGAAGTAAAACTTAGGTTCAGAAATAATGTATGTTAAGATGTCCCACTGTGCCAGACACATTGAAAATGTTCAATATGGTTGCTTTTCTAACCTTCTTCCTTCTCCCTTCCACCGCCGCTACACTAGAACTCTAGAGTAGGCTAGTATCGTCTCTATTTTCTTGATAGAAAACAGGCTCTTAGAGGTTAAGTGATTTGCTGAAACTTAAAGAGTAGGTTAATGGCACAGTTAGTTCAAGCCTACCTCAGGGAAGAAAGATAAACAAATGTGAATATTGCTAGCACCTGCCAGAGGTAATGAGATGCTGTGTAGAGTTCAGGGTAATTAACAAGTATTAGGAAAAAAAAAAAGTGCTTTAGTTTCAGACAAGGTTTAAGTTCTTCTAGAAAATCTTTTTTCTTTTTTTGGTAGAGCATTTTTGTATATTTAATGTTGACCTGTTCTATTAAATTGATAGTTGAATTTCAGGGGATCAAAAACACTGAGACCAAAACCATTTTTGAATCTGAAATCTTTGTTATGTGAGAATACATTAAACTTTTTTTATTCCCAAGGTAGCTACTGAGTATGTACTGTGTATCAGCATCCACGGTGGATGTTGGGAAGCCATGAGCCAGGTAGACAGGGGTCTCTGTGGTTACAGAACCTGCAGTCCAGCACGTTTCTACCAATGTCCCATTAATTGGTAAATATGTATAAAATGTTAAAACTATGATAAATGGTGCCTAAATTTTTTAGGTAATGATTTATGTAACTCAAAATTCATCTGTTCACTGCAGGCAATTCTCAAAATAACAGTTGTTCAGTTGCGTTTTGCCAGTTTACCTGTTTTGTACTGAATTTTAAATTCTTAGTTTTCCTGCCCTTAAAGAGCACCCAGTATACAGCACCCCTGCCCCCACTCCTTTCCACCTGAATTCTCAAAAAGTAGAAAATAAAAAGAGCAGCAGATGAAACATCAAATATCGCCTTTATTATTTTAAAGTCCAAGTTGAAACACATGGCTAGTGTCTTTACCTGAACTCCAGAATTAAGCAAATTAACTACCCAGTCCTAAGCAGAGATGGGACAGGATGGGCTCTTCATGGAGGCCTCACTGTGGGCAGCTCCCTCCCTAGGGGAGGAAGGCTGAACTGAGTGAAACGTGCTCAGTTTATTTTCTCAGATTTACCGATCTGATAAATTCCTTCATCCTCCCTGAGGAGAAGTGAGTAAAGAAGGAAGGAGACTAGGAGTCAAACTAATTGAACATCCTCTACAAGGAAACCCTGGTGGTGTAGTGGTTAAGAGTTTAGCTGTTAACCAAAAGGTCAGCAGTTCAAATCCACCAAGAATTCCTTGGAAACTCTATGGGGCAGTTCTAATCTGTCTTATAGGGTCATTATGGCAATGGGTGGGTTCTACAAGGACAAAACATCTGGAGTGGAGAAATTGCTTTCACTTAAAGCTGTGTACTAAACACATGTATAGTGAGGTCAGTTCAAATAACAAGCCATTAGAACAGGGCAGTAATTTAAGCTTTTGCATTTAATGATATACAAATATATGATTCAGCCTAAAGTACTGGACATACAATCAGCATATTTATTTATCTCCAGTTTGTTTAGTAGGTTATCCATAACTCAGCTTTTCTCTCATCTCCAACACTTGTAGATCATCTAATTAAAATGTTAGGGAAAAATGGTGTCAGCCCTGAAGTCAGAAAACCTGCACTGGAGTCCATGTCCTGTTCCTAGATAGTTATATACTTTCTCTGAATCTATATTCTTAACTATAAAAAATGAGAGGGTATAACTAGACGATCCCACAAGTCCCAATCTCAAAGAATTATCTTGGATATAGATCCAAGAAAATAGACCTAGTTTTAAGAAAAATATAATTATGGGAGATAAATTTGCTGATAACAATTACATCTCTCTTTTTCTGAACTTTTCTGACATTTATAATTTATAATACACAATTCATCATTTAATATTCTATATTATTTCTCTAAGTGTTTTGTCTCAATTTTTTCCTCAGTTATACTACATATTCATTTATTATATTGTTCTTAAGAACATGACCTATGCTACTCTATGACCCATAGTGCCTTGTTCTTTACCTGCACTAGGTGTACAATTAACAGTGAACTTCTTTGTTAAATCTCTTAAAGGTGTTTATTCTGGGCATTGACATTGTCAGTCTTGACCCTAACTCTCTGACTCTACCTTCATCTTTAAGGAGCTTGTGTTCAAATTAGGGGTTTAATTACAACACTAATATTGTTAAGGATGGTAAATGTGAATGCCAAAGACTAATTTTTAGATGGTTTTTATGTTGTTTATTCAATATATTTTTGTTTATTCTTAGTATGCTACTCGATGTGTATTCATATATGTACACGTACATACACAGCAGGTATATGTGTTTTTTCCTTGCTCAAAAGGATGCTGATGTAATAGTTTACGGTTTCAATGCCAGAAAAAGTTAATGCTTTTTTAAAGGTGAGCAATTTGCTCCTAGAGTGTTCATAATCAAATGTAACATATGGTAAACGCATCACTCTAAGTTATGCATGTGTTTTTGATCTGGTGTATTTTAAAAGGTATGGCGTGGAGCCTCCTGGTTTGATAAAATTGGAAAAAGAGATTGAACAAGAAGAAACACTTTCTGCCCCTTCTCCTTTGCCTTCTCCTTCATCAAAATCTTCTGGAAAAAAGAGTACGGGGAACTTACTGGATGATGCAGTAAGTACAATTGGTCAGACATCTTACTAGCAGTTAGTAGTTTTTGAATCACAAAACTTATTCTGTACATTCTTGACTCAGTCTAACCTTTATCTGTTTCAATTTCATTAAAATTCCTGAGGAAAAGTTTGTGTGTTGAGATTTAAACCTGGCCAGGAGTGTCACTTAATTCTGCTGAGATGTAGTCTCCCCACAAGAATGTTCCTTAGAAGCAAGGATGGAGAGACTATGTCCCACATACTTTGGACATGTTATCAGGCGGGATCAGTCCCTGGAGGAAGGCATCATGCTCGATAAAGTAGGTCAGCGAAAAAGAGGAAGACCCTCAACGGGACGGACTGGCACAGTGGCTGCAACAATGGGCTGAAGCATAACAACGATTGTGAGGATAACGCAGGACTGGGCAGTGTTTCGTTCTGTTGTGCATAGGGTTGCTATGAGTCGGAACTGACTCGAGGACACCTGACAACAACAATTCTGCTGAGTACTACCTAAATGTTTAGAAAAGTAAATGAATTACCTGAAGATTATATTGGAAAAAGCTTAAGCCTTGTTGTTAATGGTTCCTGGTCCCTCATTTCACAGAGAAGAAGCCTAAAGCACAGGATCTTTCCCTTAAAGAAGGCAAAGCAAACATATCACAGAGAAGATAACTGCCCTTTTCTCACTGCCCTTGATGGGCCAGGATCTAGCATTGTTTTCCAAGTGCTTTGGTATCTGTAATGGGTGCTTCTTATTGAGGAAACCGAAATTTAGAAGCTTAGTTACCTGCTGAGGGGAGGAGAGGAGCTTAGATTCCAACCCAGTTTTGTCTGACTCTCCGAGGGCTTAGTCTCTGTTGAGCAGAGAGTCCTTGAGTCACAATTTTTGATCAATTAGGAAATATTTTACATATAACTTTAGAACTACAGTTTCAGCTGAAATAACTCTGGGTGTCACAACAAACAGGGTGAATTGAAGCTCTCAGGTTATCTCTGCTGTCAAGTAGTTCTTGGTTATAACAGATTATGGTTATACTTGATTATGCGTAGTATACACCCACATACACACATTGTCTTTCGGTACAAGCATAAAAATATATATATATATATATATATATATATATATATATATATATAACAACAAAAGAATTAAATCATGGGTGACTGGGATATTGTTCATGTAAAGTTTTCTCTCATTTGCAGAGTTATAGATGTATATAATTTTATAGAAAATGGTAGCACCAGTGGCATTAGACTGAAGTATTCTCACATATATGAAGTGAATCTTTAGAAGCCAGCACCGCATAATGGCAGCTGTACAGAGTAGGCAGGTCTGAAAAGGAATGCTGATCAGAGCTGGGGGTGTCTTTCTGTGGGGTCTGAACTGAAAATATCTGGGAAAATACCTGATTGATGGATGTAGAAAGAGAGATTCTGCATCTTTTTCTTTCCCCGTATGGCACTATAACCTATACTGTGTCAGAGTAGAACGGTGCCCCATAGGGTTTCCAAAGACTGAGTTTTTGGAAGTAGATTGCCATTCTTTTCTTCTGAGGTGCTCCTGGCTGGACTCAAACCTACAACCTATCAGTTAGCAGGTGAGCCTGTTAACCATTTCCACCACCCAGGGAATTCTAATAGTAGGCAATGGTGCCTTGTTTATATATCAGTGAGAACAATTTTCCTCTCTCTCAGTTATATTTTTTGGATTAGACTTTCTTTAGGGTAAGATGTTCCTTTAGTCTTTCTCTTGTAAGTATGTTTCTCTCTGGCTACTATGCTTGTTCTTTCTCCTTTTCCTCTCAGCTCTCACCTCTGTTCATTTTCTTCAACACATTGTGGTAAGGATTCCAGCCACTGAAGATTCCATGGCCAATGTTACTCTTAACTTTCTAATGAATAGATTACTTAATCAAGGGATTTTTCTTTTTAGTCCTCAAATTATAAGAATTCTTCTTAGAATATGACAGTTACTCACTCTCTTCTTGAAAATTTTCCACAAACATCGCTGCTACAAGAGTAATCAACCCAAATGCAACTCATATTTGATTAAACTTCTACAGATGTGTCACGTATTATCCTGAGTAAAGCCCAAACTCATTTACATGTTAGATAAGCCTTCCATGTCCCGGCCTATTGCCTGTTCCCCAACCTTTTCTCCCTTGGACACCTTGTGTTCCGATGTAGTTATATGTAATCGTGCCCACTAATCCCAAATTCCAAGTACATTTTATATCCTGTGCTTTCTCTCACTTGGTTTAGTCATCACACTTCCTCCTACCCACCTTTTAAATCTTCTTTCAAACATGTTTTCTTCTTGTTAAAATTCAGATCGTGTTATCTCCTGTATAAAGCTTTTCTTGGCACCGTCCATCCCCAGTAATATTGACAAATTATTCTTTGATACCTGTACTGTTTCTATTATCTGTACTGTTTCTATATACTTTTTACCATAGATTCAATAATGAGTTATTTACTTTATTGTGTGAAAAGTCTATTATGGGTGGTCCTTGATCTCAAAGGCAAGGACCATACTTTATCAATCTATATCTATCCAACACTATGTTTGTAGGATAAATAACCTGGGTAAATTTGAAAAATCCTTCCCCCTTGTCCTATTTAACTGGATCAGCCATGTGCCCTGGAAATGCATGTACTTCTCAATTCTCCTGTTGCTTTGCAGAGGGAGGAAATTCTATCACTTGAAGCTATTTACATGAACCTGGGAGAGGTAGCTAAAATAGCTCCTTATCTTTAGCAGCTTGTGTCTTGTTTGGCCCTCCCTCATCCTTGAGAAGGGAAGAAATGAGCAGAGAGAGGAGTTGGTGAAACAGCTATGAAAGGGATTATGGAACAGTTTTACCAATGCTCCAATCTGGAAGAAATAAAATGAGATAGAGACTCTCTTTGAAATGGCGACATAGTCACTCCAAAGGTACTTGTTCTACTCCAACTTCTGTTCTTTCAGCTGAAAACAATGGAAGGGATTTCAGAAGAGCTTAAAACCTCCTTTAAAGTTTACTAAACAGTGTTTTGTAGCATAAACATCTGTTCAGGTTAGGAGTTTTAGTTAAATGTAGTAAATGCTGTAAAATGGATATTTCTGTACTATGGCCAGCTAGAATCCTGTGTTCTGCAGGTTTTTAAGCCAGCATTTTTTAACGGATGTTTAATCAAACACGACCACCACCAGATGCCCCATGGGAAATGGGATTCTATGGTTAGGCTTGTTTGAGAAATACAATTTACTGTAGTCCCCACTTAGAGTCTGGCAATGCACACTGGCACAGCAAAGGCTCTGGTGAGTTCCATAATAAGAGCTTGTTTAATCTGGAATTTTTCAAACTTATTTGACCACAGAAGTCTCTTGACAGTCCCCTCCATTCTTCATTGTGGACAACTGCACTGAAATATTTTCATTTTGTTAAATTGATAGTTTTCCGTTGAAGTATTTTATTTCAAGAACTGTGGAGCAAAAAGAAAAGTAATATGAGCCTCGCTAACGGTTTAAATCAGAGCTTCATATATCTAATATAAAAAGGAGATAGTTCCTATGGCAACTGCTCCACTGCATGTGAGGCTGATATACCAGTTAGGAGTTGAAATTCACACACCCAAGTATGGGCCTTAAAATTGGAGTACAAAATAAATATTATATACAAAATTTGTATGTTTAATCAATAATACTGGCTATTTATTCTCTGGCCAGGTTATTATCTGTAAAAAAAAAAAAAAAGAGAGAGAGGAGGAGGAGGATCAAGATAAAAAACAAGAAGAAAGAAAAACACAAAAGAGAAAAAAAACAAGAGGAGCAGACCTCTGTGAAGATATCATATTCCAGCAAATGGCTTCAGCAATAACTCTCAGTTCTGAAACCTCCAATGTTTCCTCCCATTTCTTTATTTGATACTTAGGGAAATAATGGAAAATAGAAAAAAAAATAGGGGACCCTTTATACGGATGGTGCATCCCACCTCCTTTAATCAAAATATCACATAAGAAACACAGTGGAGTCACTTCAGAATAATTTATTCTCCAGATGTCCTGATAGAGTGATTCAGCTGTGATAAAACAGTGGGGTCGGGTTTAGTTCTCTTCTTTGCATTCCCTCGTGGTGAGCTAGTTCCAACACAATGAGTTGAATACAGTTCTAAGAAACTGTTCTTACTTTCGTCCTCTTCTCCGTCAACTTCCTCAGTCTGGGGATGAGAGATAGTATAATTCTGAGTAATCAGGCTCCTCTTGAAATCCCATTTCAACAGAAAGCTGGCTGAGTTCCTGGCCAAAAAAACCAGAACACCTGCCAGACTGACTGATCCCAAGGTAATATAAGAAGTGCAGATGTCATCAGTCAGGGTTGATTTAACAATATATTTCCACTACCCACAGTCTGGCCTTGTCTCTTTCCTTTCTGACTCCATTTCTCACACAACTACAAAAAAACCCTTGATTTTGAAGTTCCTCTTGAAAGCTAGGTAGACATTAGGGAAAGACAAGACACTTGAGAAAATGTTCCTTGTATTTTACTTCATTTCATACTAGCAGTTTCTGTGTTTCGTCTAAAACACTCCAAGTGGGAATTACTTTCCATACACACTTGTCATTGTCATTTCTTAGCAGAGAGACCACTTGAACACCAATTTACTGTTTGTTCAATGACTTCGTGGCAGCAAGCCTACGCCAAGCAGGGTCCTCCAAAGTTTGACAGTGCACTTCTATGATGTTGTCTGCGTGTCTGATATTCTTCTACATAGCCCAGGCTCTTCTCCCTCTCTCCATTCCTGCTTTTCTTCACCCCTTCTTTTCTCATGGAAACTTTCATCATAGCGATAAGGAAAACAGCATCATTTCTAGCAATGACATAAAAATACAATTTTTATGTATATGCATACATATTTATATAAACATATAAAGAGATGCACATTCAGAAACATTGCAAACAGCACACATAGACACATAACCAAAAACCAAACCAAACCCACTGCCATTGAGCCGATTCCCACTCATAGTGACCCTATAGGACAAGCAGAATTGCCCCTGTAGGGTTTCCAAGGAGCACGTGGGGAATTCCAACTGCCAGCCTTTTGATTAGCAGGCATAGCTGTTAATAACCACGACACCACCAGGGTTTCCCATAGACACATAGACACCTCTATTTCTCCAGCCTAGAATGTGGTTCTGTATTATAGAAGGGAATGATGCTTCTATTACCCACCTTTTGTATCCCTTGTTCTATTGTATGCCTTGCTCTATAATCACCATTCCATTCAAGACTGTTTATTACCTTCAGAAAATTTGCAGGGAAAGATTTCCGTTAATACTAGAGTTAGTGGGTAGATGTATTTACAGTGCAAGTATGACGTGGTAGGACAAACTCTGAACTCAAAGCCATGGGCTTAATCACTAACCTAACGATGTTAGGCAATTTCATCAGCTTTAAAAGAAACCATCTCTAAGGTTCTTTGTATCCAATCTTTATTCTGTTCCATCAGTTTTCTTCTATGCCTTGTACAGGTCCATGATTTTGTTTTGTTATTAATTTATTTATTCATTGTGCATTTATTGAACACATGTGATATGCAATGAAGGCATTGTGCTATATGGCAGGATTTTAAAAATGTAATGAAACTCTATCTTAACCCTTAGAGAGCTCAAGGTCTAGCAAGGAAGGGTTAAGGTTAACCAGTAACTGAGATAAAATATGCTATGTTAAAAGTAAGTACCAAGAATTGTAGGCTTATACGTTGGCAGAATTAGGAATGGCAGAAGGGACTGATAGAAAGATGTATTCTTAAACTGCTTCTCTTATTCTTTTCCCCAGAAATAGGGTTGGTTCTGCTATATAGGTCTTCTTTGAGGCACAATTTCATAATTCTTAAGATAAATCTTGTTTTGGGATTTCTTCTCCTTTTCTGGTTTTTCCTCCCATGTCTTCTGCTTTTATAGTCCCTGGAGCCTCTCCTATTCTAGAGAAACCAAGTTTTTAATTCATAGTGTAGTGGTTAAGCATTAGGCTGCTAACCAAAAGGTTGGCAGTTTGAATCCACCGGTCACTCCCTGAAAATCCTATGGGGCAGTTCTGCTATGTCCTGTGAGTCTCTGTGAGTCAGAATCAACACGAGAGCAAAGGGTTGTTTGGGTTGTTTGTTTTGTTACACTAATATGTCAGTGAGTCCATGTCTTACTGCTGTTACAGTGTTAATTGGAGTTAGATATTTAATTATTTGAAAAAACTGTTCAATTTCTTTGATGGCAGAAGTCCAAAGATGATGACATGACATCTTTGTGGAAGAAAGAATTTGAGTGAGGAAAATCTAGTTTAATTTCTTCAGAATCTAAATTTATTCTATTCAATTCTCTGTTGCAGGAAGCACCTTATTTGGAGCTTTCTCTTTGAAACTTTTTCTCAAAACGCAGGAAATAATTGTTTTTGAGTTGTTTGGTTGTTTGGTTAGTTGAAGGAAGGACAGGTATGAGATACAGCATGGCAGGTCCCAAACAAGGAAAACGTAAACATAAAACTTGTTCCTAAAATCAGGAACTATTACATTGTCTTCGAGTAATCATAACTCTTTATAAGCAATGTGTACATCTCATTTAGATTATATAATTTTTAAACGGTGGAAATAATAGATATAAGACAGAGAAAAATCTGATATGCAGGCATGAATTCCATAAAATGCATATATACTGTAAAATATGCACAGAAGTAGCACTGGGTAGGTCTAAAGTGCTGAGATTTAGTGAGTTGCTAGGTGAGTCTGGGTGGATTAGAGATGGCTTCCTTAAGAAAAACTTAGAGTTCAAAATAAAACAACAACAATAATTTGTTTAATTCTCATTTATTTTGAAAGTGGATAAATTTAGTATCATTAAAATTGTACTGTGGGAATATATATCAAAACCAAAAAAAACAAAAACAAAAACCAAACCCGTTGCTTTGCAGTCAATTCCAACTCATAGTGACCCTGTATACTTTATGTTAATATACACCATATCTAGTTTTCCCAAATATGTAACTTACATTCTAGTCTAGTTTTCAATATATTTATTATGGCAAGCCAATGTATGTGGTCTTTTTAATCCTGAAAAAAAAAAAAAGACCCAGCTTCTCATTCCTAGACTGCCAGTTGATTTCCTCATCATCATCCCTGTCATTACCATCACCAGCATCATAACCATCGTCATCATCCAGCTTATGCCTTAGTGAAATTATTGGCCTTCAGAAAATGCCTTCAGGATCTCACCTTTATGTTGTTGTTGTTAGCTGCCGTCATATTGGCTCCCACTCATGGTGACCCCATGCACAACTGAATAAAAAGCTGCCTGGTTTTGTGCCTCCCCATGATCAGTTGTGGATTAGACTGTTATGATCCATAGGGTTTTCATTGGCTGAGTTATGGTTTAATGTGATATTCCTGTGTTTGCATCCATGTCCATCATCTGTCATGGAACAAATTTAAAAGCATTACTGGTCCAAGGGACCCTTGAACCCGCTAAACGAATTGCTCTAAATGAGACTGCACTCAGGAGAATGAACCTGACTGCTCTTCTATTTCAGGTGAAACAAATTTCTGAAGATCCTCCTTGCAAATGTCCAACCAAGTTCTGCGTTGAACGGCTCTCTCAAGGGAGATACAGAGTGGGAGAAAAGATTCTCTTCATTAGGGTAAAAGTTTAACTTTTCACTTGTTGTCTTGTCCTTCATGAGAATATTCAGGACGTGAGATGGGGGCTGTAGGGAAATACGACAGGTAAGTAAGCAGGAACTTCCCTTGTGGTGGTTGCAGTTGGATTAAAAACACAAGGTATGAATATTCCTTTAAGGTATCACATGTAATAATATACTGTTAAGGGCTAAATAAATAGAATCTCTTTTTGCATACACACACAAACTCACTAAAGGAAGCATAAAGACTGAATTGAAGGAAGAAAAGAAAAGAAAAAAAAAAAGGTCTGTAATATTTAGTTTTCGAAGGAACTAAAAACCTCCAATGGGGAAGGGGAAAAAGCGTTCTGCAGTGGTCTTCCACTGAGTTCCAGAAATAACTATTCACTTGGTCTGGGTACCATTTAGATTGCTTGAACATGATTTTTCAAGAAGTCTGTTTTACGATCCAGGGCGAGAAGAATGAAAGCTCAAAGACAGTAGAATAGTTAAATGGGAACTGTCATTTCTTACTAAATTTTCTTGGTCAGAATAGACGAATGTAGACCTATGCCAGTGACTGATTTTGGTAGTCTCAGTCCATTTTCCGGTGGTCCTAATTTAAATACTAGTTAGACATCATGAGCAGTTTTAGACATTAATTGGTGGCTCAGTAAAGTAACATTCTAGGCCTTTTGTTTGTGTTTGTTTTGCTAACGCTGAAGAAAACTTAGTCTCTCAAGATCAGTTTGTGACTTTTGCTAAGACCAAGAATTCTTTTTTTGAAAAACAAGAAAATGAAAAATATAACACTTTATTCTTTGAAGTTTCTAATTAGTAAGTATAAATGTTTTCTGCTCATTTTTTAGTTAATTCGTAAGGGGCAGAGGTTATGATTCAAAGGAGCCGTATTCTCTTCTCATTTGAATAATTTAAAAATATCTTGCTTGTTATTTTGTGTAGAACAGAATGATTTGAACATGTACAGCTAGTACAATTAGTTCTTAGAATTCTTAAATCAGTGATGATCCAGTAGAAATTTTGTCAGTGTAAAGTTTTCTTAATTTCAACTTTTGACTGAAATTTATTTAAGCTTTTTTTTAAGACTCTTATATGTATCTGAAGAAAACATTGATAATGATTAGCCTTAAAAAATGTTGTCAATAATTTTGTATTCTAACCTAATTTTAGTCAAACGTTACTAACTGGTTCTTTGTTTTGATTTCCAGGTAATAATTGCTATTCTGCTTTGGAATGGCAACTAAAGGGGTAACAACTATAATGTAATTACTTACTATTATGGGTTTGAGAAAAATGTGGGTGAATGACCTCATTAGGAAAAGATAGCTGCCTGAGTCATTGCTGCTTTTTGTTGCAAGGAGAACATACAAATTTATTTTAGAGAAACTGCCTGGTTTCACTTTAGTACATTAAATAATAGTGATTTAGAATCTCCAGAAATGTGTTTTATTAATTTTACCAGGCAGACTTTTCTCAGTTGAGACTTAGGCTCTTTCAGACCATTAGGTCCTAGAGCTTAGAATCAAAACATAGGGTTTTATTTATGTAAACAGTGATTTGCTTTTGTAATACAAGTGTTCTAATAGATCCCATGATTAATAAACTAGATACTTTGCCCTCTATTGTAACCTAATATCTTTAGGCAAAATACATATATTACTCATGTTTATTTGTGTCTGGTATGCTATATTTAGTCAGTTGTCAACCAAAAAATTCAATATCTATATTTATAAATAGTGTAAATTCATATAGCATTTAATACATAAGTTACTTTTTGGTGTTTTTTGTTTTGTTTTGTTTTTAAGGAATTTTTTTTTGTGTGTGTGTGAAATCTATCCTTGTATTGTTGTTTACAGAAGAGCTGAGATTTGGCTTACTGAAAAAATGGCATCAAATGCCTTAGTGATAGCATTTAAATTTAATTTCGGTTAACACATCAGAACATATTGTGCACACTCAGTTTCATTCTTCTAAGGTTCCAGTAAGCCTGCACTAAGACAGCTAACTGTGATGGGGTTATTCACTGACTGGACCAGCAAGTAACGGCATCATGGTGCCATGACGTGTGTTTTAGAAGAGTTTTAATGATCTGTAGTTATTCACTTTCTCGATATTGGCCCTGTCCACATAAAATCTGTAATATTTTTTTTATAAAAAAACATTTAAATTGACACATTTTTTTAAAAACTTAATGTTTTAAAAGGAAACTTTCTTATCACTGCCTAAACTGGAAATCAGAACTATGCCTGTCAAAAAAGAAGAGATCCATTAACATATATTGGTTGAAATTCTTGTCCTTTGGCTGGCCAGAGATCCAGTTCCACCCAGATGGAGCAAAGTGATTCTAAAAAGTGCCTCTTTCTATCTCTTGTTTTCCCTAGAGGCATTTTACCCCTCATTCTCTTGTGTTTAGGAATTCAGTTTGCACAGGCAAGTCACATGTGTCTTGCATTGTACATTTTCTCCCTATTTTCTCCTTTCTACACTGAATGAATGACCTGAAAATGTCTCAGTGATGTGTACACACTTTGCCTAGTACTTTTTAGTTTGTAGCAGGGACTCTGATTGATTGTCATTCTGCTCTAACTCATTGTAAGGACTTGGCAGTTATTAACTAAAAGAATAATAATAATAATTAAAAGAAAAAACATCAGAGGTATTGAGTTTTCAAATGGTCATGTGGTTGGAATGGCTAATACTGTCACTAAGCTTCTCTGAATGCCTGGATAAGTAGTAAATGTCTGTAGTCAAAATCTCAAACACACTGGGGGAAGGATTGCTTCACCGTGTCTCTGTTGTAATTCTATATTTTATAAGCTTGTGTATTTACCATCAACATATTTTAAACTTTGGCACATCTTTCTTGAGGCTGCCAAATGTGGTCATATTTACTTGGCTGCAAATGAATTATTCTATAAAATATGCATACAATGAAATATAATGCTGGCTTAATATTTACGTTATCTCCTAGATATCTGACCATCCCTAGAGCAGCAATGTCTTCATATGGTCATAGTAAACCTGCCCAGTGCAAAGAACAATTTGTTGTTGTTGCTGTTGTTAGTTGTCATTGCAATTCCAACTCATGGCAACCCCATGTGTGCAGAATAGGACTGCATTTTATAGTCTTTTCAAGGCTGTGGCCTTTCCAAAGAAGATCACCCAGCCTGTCTTTCGAGATGCCTCTGGGTGGGTTCAAACCCCCAATCTTTTAAGTAGTAGTCCAATAATTAGCAGTTTGTTCCACTCAGGGTCTCTTAAATAATAATTTAGGGCCATTTAAAGTTGTTAAGACTGTTGTTCTTGCTTAACGATAACACAATTACCAAAACACTGACTCAAAGTAATATCCCATAGAAAATCATAAATACCTGATTTTCTTAGTAAGCCTATAACTAACACATTTCCTCACGATTTAATCTTCTCAGGGTAAGCCATTGCTAACCACCTTCCACAGTTTATCATTATGGTATATATGAACAAATTTTCTCTTTATGTATTCTCTTTATATATTCACACAGATGCAGTCAGGACAAATAAGAATGAAAAATATAAAAAGTATGTGTAGATTTCAGAGACAGAGCCAGGAAGACATTTTCTATTGAGAATAGCTTTGCTAAGCATACCATTTCTGTGGATTTCTATAAACCACTGTATGAATATATGCTTCCCATCCATGGCTATCTAAATTGTATGTGTGTAGTTGCATCTATACACTTATGTAGACATGTTTGTGTGTATGTAGATATCTTCATATACAGATGACTGATTAATCTCTACCCGAATACAGAGAATCGTTTAGTATCAGGGAAAACCTCAGAGGTTCATCACTGAGGTTTTCAGGCAAACTTTGTAGCAAACATTGTAATAAAACTTTCTTGTTTCTAAACCAAAAACCAAACCCATTGCTATCAAGTCAATTCAGACTCAAAACAACCCTGTAGGACAAATTAGAACTGCTCCATAGGGTTTCCAAGGAGTAGCTGGTGGATTCGAACTACCAACCTTTTGGTTAGTAGCCAGGCTCTTAACCACTGTGCCACCAGGGCTTTATTGTTTCTAACTCATAAAAACACTTTCTAAAAGTCACATTTTTTGCCTTATACCTTCTGGTGAGCTGCACTGTTTTATTAATTGTCATGGACAAGCACGCTAAATGCAGCTACTTTGTATTTGTATTGTGTACATACAAATGTACCCTCCTCCAAGGTATAAGTATTTTAGCTACTTTTCTATGACTTCTGAATTTGAACAGTGATGACAAAACCTCCTTGCCAATTTCTATAATAACAGAGATTTGTATATTACCATTCAGCCACTATATGTATCCTTAAAGTGTAAACAGAGGGTCTCAGGTCTAATGTCTTGATTTGGGGAGGAAAGAAGTCAATTTTTCTCTTGTCCCTTTGTTCATTTGATTAATTGGTATGTACCAGTGCTATGAATCTAAAAAACAAACCTGTTGCAGTCAAGTGGATTCCTATTTGTAGTGACCCTATAGGACAGAGTAGAACTGCCTCCGTAGGGCTTCCAGGGAGCGGCTGGTAGATTCAAACTGCCGACCTTTTGTTAGTAACCAAGCTCTTAACCACAGTGCCACCAAGAAAGCAGTTGTCAATATGAATCCATATAAGCTTTTAGGGAAGGACTTCAGAAATATGTATCATATGCCATCAAAATGACTATACTATTTATCAACCCCAATTTGATGACTATATTTTATGTAAATAATCTAACATTGGTTTTAATTGTGGTCCCAGGATAAGCAACATCAGCATCAGCTGAGAACTTGTTAGTCTTGCAAATTCTTGGGCTTTACCCCAGACCTAGTGAATCAGAAACTCTGGGGGCCATCTGTGTTTTAACAAGCCCTCCAAATGATTCTGATGTGTGCTGAAGTTTGAAAACCCCCAATCTAAAAGAAAAAAAATGAACTCTGCGTAGAAAGAGATTTGTTGGACAACAAAACTGGAAGTCATCTGCATATGTAACCATTGTATTCAAGATAACCATTCAGGTACTAAAAGTAATAATTAAGCATTGTTGTGAGGACATGCTTAAGATATAATGTTAATTGGATAAGGTAAACTTTGAAATTATATTCATACTATAAAAATATTTCTGTATAGAAATGACATATAATATGAAAAATTAACTTGAGCAGTAAACTTTCACCTAAAGCACAATTAGGGAAAAAAAAAAGATAACAGAAAAAGAAAGGAATAAGAAAAGGCACTTCTTACCTTCTTGGCCAGGGTCCCTGCAGAGTTTGATTTCTACACCATTTCTCTTCCTCACTGCCTCTGCCCCCAGTCCTTCATCCCATATTCCAGTCAGTTACATATACATGAATTACATACAACTGGGATTTTCTTTACAGCAGTCTAGACCTCAAACATTTTTCTGTCTCCTCCCAAATACCTGTGTATTTGTTAGCTCTGGTGCAAAGAAAACACTTCCTTCCCAAGACATGCTCCACTTGAACCCTTAAGACTTTGCACCTGGGACATTTTCTGGTAATCTTAAAATATTGAGGGGAAAAAAAGAGATTATATATAATTATGATCAAGACCAAAAACAGGAATAACTGAAAATAGTTTTTTTTTTTTTTTTTTTTTTGCTTCTTGAGGGCATAGAATCATGAGAAATTTTTCTTCTGTTCTGTATTTACTTTTGATGATATTAAAAAAAAATGACCTCTTTAAAAGAAGAGGAATCAGCAACCAGACTGTTGCAAAACTGAGAATAAATAAAAAGCCTTCTAAAAGTTGTCAGATTAATTAGCTGACTGCTCATTTTTATGGTCCTTTTGCTTAGCTTTTCATCTTTTGTAAAAGGGTAGGAAGATTATTAGAGCCCTAAGAACTCGGCTGCTAACCAAAAGGTGAGCAGTTCGAACCCATCAACGGCTCTTTGGAAACCCTGTGGGGCATTTCTGCTCTGCCGTGTGTGGTCACTATGAGTAGGAATCCACTCGACGGCAATGGGTTTGGCTTAGTTTTTGGTTTGGTGCTATTTAGACCTTGGAGGATTTTGCATTTTCTTCTGAACTTGTAGCATATTTTACTTTGGGTGAAACTGTTATCTTTTCTTATTTTTAATATTTTATCTCCCTACTTTGACAATGCATTCACATTGTTTAGGGTTCAAACGAGGAAACAAACAAACTTTTATCTACTCCCTGGATAATTTTCCTTCTCTTTGCAGACCCCAGCAGTGAGCCACATACTCAGTTTTCTCTTTACTGGCAATTAAAGCTTAACCATTTGGTGTCCGTTCCATTAAAACTCAATATTTAGTGATGTGAAAATGATCTGGTATGAGAAACTAATTTGTGCTAATGCGTGAAATGGATGCAAACGGCTTTAACGAGATAGACTATCCATGGTATGACCTTTATACTGAACAAAGTTGCTCTAATTTCTGGTAGTAGGACTTTCTGGTAAAATGGCAGCCAGTGGGATCACACCGTAAGTCACATTATAAGCTACGGTGGCACAAGGTGTGTTCCAAGGAATAACAGTTCCGGAAGAACTATTTGTAAAGAATATTGGTAAAGAAGAATTAACATGATAAAGAGTTTAAATGAGGTTCTTTAGTAATTGTTATTAATAATTGATTCGGCTAGATAATATGCCTTACCATATTATCTCATTTTAACCTCTCGTCCCACTGTGGTGAATAATTTTATCATCTCCATTTCAAAGATAAGGAAGCTAAAACACAGAGGTTGAGCAACTTACCCAAAGTTACATGCTAATGAATAACGGAAGTGGGGTTCAAACCCTGAGAGACTGATCTCTTGAATTTACACTTTTTTTTTTTACCAAGCAATATGATAGCACTGTTTTTTTTTTTTTTTTTTTTTAACCAAGCAATACTGATATCTTTACCTGGGATTTCTTGACGGGTTCAATATACTAACGTGATCTGTAAACTCCTAGAGGGAGTATATGGAGCGTATAATAACCAAAATTCGATCCTGACTCCAAAACCCACAGCACACTCTACTCCAAGCTGCCTCACTGTGGCACGTCCATTAAATGCACATATTTTATTCATAAGGTTAGTCCTCTAAAAAGGATCTGTTTCTTTTTATATTTAATACTCAACTGTAGTAAATTATTCCTTACACCATTTTTACTTCACAAATTCAGAATACCAAAAACCAAAACCAAACGCACTGCCTTCCAGTCGATTCCGACTCATAACAACGCTATAGGACAGAGTAGAACTGCCCCATAGAGTTTCCGAGGAACGCCTGGTGGATTCGAACTGCCGCCCTATTGGTTAACAACCGTAGCACTTGACCAGTGCGCCACCAGGGTTTCCCAGGATACCAAAAGGTAACACAATTATGTAATCAATAGTGCATACTGTAAAGAAAGGCATATATAGTGTTTACCTGGCTATATTGTGATAGTGGTAAAAATAAAAACTATTTCTGTGCTTACTAATTAGTAAGCACAATGCCAGACATTGTCAAAGTGCCTTATACGGCTTGTTTTTTTAATAGACAAAACTAAATAGAATTCTATACATTTTAAGACACATTGTTGTCTTTCCTGGTATATTTTTAATAGAGGTCAGAAAATAATTCTTCTATATTGCCAGTATATCTTGCTGAGTCTTCTCATGAATAGTAGATTTTTTTTTTAATTGGACTAGTAATACTCTAAGGCATTTTCATAGCAGACTTTCACATTTGCGTAAAATCATATGAGATTCTATACTAATGCTCTAATGGTTCTATTTTTTCACAGTTTAAGAAATGTGATTACTTAATTAAAAAGCTAAAGAAAAAATAATAATTTAATTGGAAGTCACAAAAGGATTTGAAGTGTTTTGGGGTCACCTTCTTTGCACTGCTTTTGAATTAAATCATCACAGATCAATAGAAAGGTCACACATACTGTTATTGACTCTGTGTAATTTCTTCTTTGCCATAAAAATTCTTCAGGATTATACCTGTGTGGTAAAAATCAACTCACTGTAACAATCCAAGCAAGAGAGGCACCAGAGTTCTGTTGCTATAGCAACCCAACCTAGCAATGCCTTCTGGGACTTGCTGGGGAGAAAGTGCAAGGATAGTGAGTGATATTACTTTCTTTTCTGCTCTTATGACACATATTGATTTGCTCTGAGTAAAAGTTGCATGGTTCAAATTGCATGCCCTTCCCAGTAATGAAAAATGGGCTGTTGTATAAAAATGCAAAGGAGTTTTAAATGAGTAGCAAGGAGATTAAAACCTCCATTTATCTTAGTGGAAACATCACAGAAGCAGCCATTACTCAGCAGCTGACTGGAGAAAAATCATATTTTTAAAAATGTAGATTACGTATAAGACCTCCATCAAATTTATTAATTTACGAGAGCAGTGATTATCATTTCAAAACTATATTATGTATTTGTTTATAGGAAAAAAAGTTTGTTTCTGAGGTATGTGAAATCTCAAACAACATTTATAGGGTTCTAATCCAAAGTGGGAGAGCCATAGCTGTTCTTTGCAAAAGAAAATTTTTAGACGGGTCCCTTTCCTTGCCCAACGTCCTCAAAACTGAATACTAATTCGAGAAAAGCAAGCAACAACACGTAAAATACATTCAAACACTTTGTTTTAATTTCAGTTTTTATAGTCTTTTTGCTCCATTAAAGACATTCTCATTTGTTTGTAATTTATTCATGTTCACTGAGGCTGTGCTAATACGTGGATGTAATTTACTCATGGGTAACACACTTCCCAAAGGGCTATGCAAATATTAATAAATCCTCTTAACCCCTCCTCTCTGAGAAAGGCATATATAGTGGATAAATGCAAAATAAACAATGTTTACTCATTAAGATGATAGAGGGTTGTCTTTCTGAGAGTTATGCTTTGAGGTTGAAAAAATATTTCAATACAGAAAAATTTAAACCAAATTTTGTCCATAATTGCAACCCCACAATGTATCCATTGACCACCACTTTTGAAAGTAAGAAAAAAAAAAATGTTTGGTACCTGGTACAAGAATGTAAAGATAAACTAATGTATGTGAACATGTCCCTATATTCTTATTTAAAGAACTCATTTCTTTTCTTTGCATTGAATTATTAAGAGATATCAAATGTGAAAAACAATAAATAAGAGCTCAAAACCAAAAATCATTCTTTCTTGAGAATTTGCTGTTGGCTACTTAGCAATGAGTAGATTTAAAAAATTGTCTTCTACCTTTCACCTGACCTGATAAGCCTTCTTACTTATCTGCAACTGGATTGGCAAGATCTACCAAGCCTTTAACTTGTGCAATTCATACATGACTCTATTTCAGCTTGAATTTTTTTTTTTTAGGGAGGAGGGAGCATTATTCTGCGTCCAGAACAAATGGACTTTTTTTTTTCACTAGATACAAATAAAAATTATTTAAACTTAAAAAAAAAAAATTTTTTTTTTTTAAACATATTATTGAGAAAATGCACAGGTCCAATGATCTACATTCCCAGTTTCTGCATTGCTGTACCCTTCCTGCCATTACCATAAATTTGCTACGTATGTGTGTGTGTGTATGTGTATACACACATATACCACAAATACATATGTATGTGTGAGTGGGTATATTATATATATATAATATATATGCATATATATATGTACACATAAATAACTCAAACCCCTTGCCATTGAGTCTATTCCAACTCATAGAGACCCTAAAGGACAGAGTAGAACTGCCCCACAGGGTTTCCCAGGAGCAGCTGGTAGATTCGGACTGCTGACCTTTTGGTTAGCAGCTGAGCTCTCTCAACTACTGTGCCACCAGGGCTTCATATATATATATGAATTTTTAATGTGTTGTGAAAAGGCATACTATCAGAGAGTTGAATTAGTTCAATGAATTTGCATTTTAATTGAGTTTGAAAGAAATCTTAAGTTCATTTTTTGCATCTGAAATTTAAATTCTTAGTCAATAATTTTGTGAGAAAAATAAACCTATTTTGTTTATATTTCTTTTTATACTATTTAATGTTCACTTAATGCTTATCGTTTATCAAGTGGAGTTCTCAATGCTTTCCTTGGATTCTTTTAATAACCCTCACATCTCTATGAAGTAGGCACCATTATTATCCCCAATTTTCCAATAAGGAAATTGGTTAACTACTGGCTTAAGACCAAGCAGCTAGTAAGAATAGAAGACTTCATTTGAATCCCACACGTCTGATTTTGGGGGTCCACAGTTTAACTAAATTTTTTTTTTCTAGTCTTCGGCATGGCATTTTATGAGTATTGTTGCTCAACCTTTTCAATATCCATTAATAATTGATCTTCACTTAATGATTTGCTCCTGATTTCTCTTTTTCCTTTGCCTGAGTGCTTCAGCAAAGCATAGAATTTCATGGCCAGTCCCTGTTGGAGAGTCAGAAGAAAGCAGCCAGGAAACAAAAAATTTAAAAAAACACCACCACCCCACCCCCCAAAAATCAGAAAACTCAACCAGAAGGGTTTTCACATCGTTCAACATATTTATTGATTTTCTTTTCAATATGTTTGACCAGATTTGAAAAGCTTTCCAGAAATAAAATTTTATTCTAGGAATGAAGAAATTAAGGAATATTCTCAATTTACTGCAATTAAAATTTTCCATTTAAAATTGGCTGTTGCACTGGTTAAGATTAAATCCTGTTGATTTGATTAAGTATAAACAGGTTTTCTAAGCAGGAGAGTAAGTTGCCTTTTATATCTTTTATTAAAGGGTTTAAATTAGACTTATGAAAAAGTGTACACTGAAAACTTTTGTCACAGCAACTAATACTTTTGGAGACAAGTTTGCTAAAATTGGGTATAATGCAATGTTTAAATAACATTTTTTTACTAGCTGTTTTTATTTTGTTAATTGGTGGCAGTACAGCTATTTTATTTTACATGGTTTGTAAAGCACATTTACATATACATTATCTTATTTTATCCTCATTGCAGTTGTTAATTTATTCATCTTATTGGTAAGGAAGCTGCAGCTAATAGAGATTTAGCAAGTTCCTAAAGTATTCCTGGTAGTAATTGACCAAGCCAGGGTTAAATCATATTGTGACATTTTTAATCTCAAATTCTACATATTTTAAATTTCACACAACAAAATTTCCCTTTGAAGTTTAATTTTGAACTTAGCGTAAACGAAAACAGAGTCTTTCACTATGTTATTGAGTTAGGAATTATTTGCCTTGAATCACAAAATTGACCTGATATAGCAATGTGAGACTGCAAAGTTTAGAAGATTTTTCTCTTCATTTTTTCATTCCAATAAAAGCATTTCTTGATTTTTATGTTCTATGCTGATAAAATGTGAATGATTTTTAATAAGATAAATGTGACTGCTTTTTGCAAAAAGTAAGAAAATGGAACAAATACACTTAATGTGTTATGTTCTTGAATTATTGATGAATCTTCTAGCAGCCAAAGGATAAACCCGTGAAATAGCTATCACTATAAACTGTATATAGTTTTCCCAAGGGCTCACGTTACATAAACGGGATGAAAGCCAGATTCATTAGAAAATATACTTGGCAAATGGGGCCATCTTGAATTTGTATTGAATATAATCAAGCATGGTGGAAATTTTGCCATTAGAACATTCATTATAATAAATTATAACTCGCTGATTCAGTGCTATCTCTCTTATAAATTAATTTAGTGAGTTAAACTTCTGTATGACTTGGTCATTTTGGACCTTGACTTGCATTTTCCCCTCCAATACTTGGCATTATGAATTTCGACCCAGCAGGTGCCTTCATGACATAAATCAGCAAGTCTTCCCTACTGATTCACATCCAGCTGGAGTTCACTGGCATGATGTGTCCCAATTAGTATTAATATTTTCATTTTAAGCTTGGTTCTGTGTTGTTTTATGTTGTATTCAAGTCCAGAAGCCTATGAAGATCTTGAGGAACTCTCTATGCAGATATTGGGAGAAACAAAGTATAAGAATTTGGGGATGAATATGGCCTTAGGATAGTTCACTCAATTTTCTTTATAATGAAAATCTTGCTGTTACTAGAAACAGCAAGTTATTCAGTGAGATTTGTCATGTTTCCCTAAAAAAAAAAAAAAACCCAACATGAAATCCTTACTTCAAGGCACTATTCCTCTCCCAACTACAGCTTTCTGTTACTTCACCATCTCTTTTGCAGGCCAGCTTCTCTTGCCAACATCTTATCATCCAGCACCACACTCACACCTTGTCCAACAGACTTCCCAAATATGGAGAAATGCCTTCTCTCTATTACAGACTTCATACAATCTAGTTTGTGTCATAGATGAGTTCTAGGGGACTACAAACTCCATAGAAAAGATTTAAAATTATTTGAGAGAGCACCATGTACAGGGCTCTCTCAGTACCCCTCACCCCTGCAACTCTTCCGACATTTTATTTGTTCCCTTTCCCGGAAACTGATACCTTGGTTAACAGTCTCTAACTTTCATTCTGAAGAAGGGTATTTGTCATATTTTTCCTGAAATCCAGCCTCATAGTTTAAGTGGGTTAGAGATTTAATTAGATAGTCTCTCTGAGGCCTCATTTGAAAGCAGGTAAAGGGCAGGCCTGATTTCAAATCTCTAACTTTGGCATTAGGTATAAGGTCTAAAGAATCCATTTCTAAAACAGTAACTCTCAGACAAAGAGTTAACAACATTAATTTATCATCATCCTCCAATGTGTTGGAGCCCTGGTGGTGCAGTGGTTAAGAGCTTGGCTGCTAACTAAAAGGTTGGAAGTTCCAATCCACCAGTGCTCCTTGGACACTTGGTGGGGCAATTCTACTCTGTCCTATAGGGTCACTATTGGTTGAAATCGACTTGACGGCAATGGGTTAGATAAAAGCAAGGTGACAACATGAGTGAGCTGAGTGGGTACCAGGGAAATCAGAACAAGATGGCAGAATATCCCCCCTCCAAAAAAAAAGTAGTTTTACACTGAAAATAAAAACTTCATTTACTTCCCAGTTTTTCTCAGAACTTTATTAGATGTTCTCTAGACTTTCATAGAAAGAATTGAGAGACAGATTTGATGCCTATATCCCTGACAAAATTATTTCCTTACATTTATCTCTTATTTTTACAGTAAGACCTCTGAGCAAGGAACAGACCAAAAGAACCTAGAAGAGAGATAACCCTAACATTTGTGTTTTAAAATGCTAACCGCCAGCACAGTCTACAGTTCTCAGCTTCTGTGTCACTTGGTGTAGATTATTATGTAATAAAACTCCCCTTTTAACTCCTCTTCACTACAAAAGGAAACCCTGGTGGCATAGTGGTTAAGAGCTATGGCTCCTAACCAAAAGGTTGGCAGCTCGAATCCACCACGGCACTCCTTGGAAACCCTATGGGGCAGTTCTACTCTGTCCTTTAGGGTTGCTATGAATCAGAATCTGCTCGATGGCAACAGGTTTGCTTTTTTGGGTTTAGGTTTTCACTACAGGATATGAAGGAATATAAAAATAGTCATTCTCATTTTAAGTTTTTAAAGAGAGTGTATTCTGCAATCTTGTCACAAAAGATCATAGTTTACATGTTTCGGTAATGTTTGTGTGCCTTTCTGGAATAGAGTTGGAGAGCATTTTATGAACATCATATCTTCTTGTTTCAGTAGGGTCTTCATGGTTGTGACTATGTCTCCACAGCCAAAGCAAAGCAGACGTTTAAGGTAATTACTTAAATAATTAAGGGAAAACCTCTCCACTTTGCTTTCACTGTGGAGTCTTGGCATCCGATCAAATGAGGGAAGTTGGGCACCCAAAAGTGGACATTTTATGCATTGTTTTTTGTTTTCAGTGAGGCACTGATGCACTGTTTCTCCTTTGGTTTTCCCGCAATGCTTTACAAAAATGACAACCTGGGACTTATTGTGAGTAGTTGGTAGCCGTAAACTAATATTTTTGTCTTTTTTCTCAACACGATTTCCATATTCACTCCAGTGTTTTCTTTCATTGAACTTATTATCAAAAGTGTTCAAAAATATAAACCTGGTGTTAGCTTCTATATGAAATATCATCTTGGCCTCTGCCTTAAAGTATTTAAAATAATATGGGATAAAAATGAAGCACCATGTAATTTCAGAATGTTTCCATTCTACTCCCATTGCACGAAGTGCCCTTTGTGGTTTAACACAGATGGAACCTTAGGAGTCCCAGCCAAATTTCTGCTCCTGACATCACACACAGCCTTCCAGATGTACCAGCAGTGCTTCAACTAACGCTTGTAATTTATTATTCCAGTACAGTAAAGGTCAAAAGGGATAAGAATGGGACGGGATTTGAACTTGAGGTTCTGAGGTTGCCAGTGTGCACAAGATGATTGGTTCAGTTTTTAAATATGACTAATAGTCCAGAAAAAGCATGTACATGGGTAAGTCTTGTCTGTTACATAGAAATTAAAAAAGAAATACTAGAAAAACCCCACTTTATAAATTCTGCTTTAAACAGGGTGAATATGCCTTTAAACTACAATATGAGAGTTCATTTAGACTTCTAAAAAAGTACTGCTAAATGTATTAATTTATCCTTTGTTCATTCACCTAATACATGAGTCTGTGCCGTGTTCAAAGAACTATTAGAAATGTTAAGGATACAGTTTCTCTGTGAACTTTATTTCTTTGCAAAGATGATACTTAAATAATTAGTTACGGACTACTGATTATTCTGACATAAAAATAATTTAGTTGGTCAGCTCTATTAATAGTTGACAAAGTGTAAAGACATGAGTTCCTGAAAAGTCCCTTCTAAAGTTTCCTTAATGAATGTGCAAATATATTCAGAGGAAACCTGAGTCTGTGACTGAGTTAGATGGCAGAAACACCAGACATAACTTTTCTTGTGACCTATTGAAAGATGTATTATATATATATATATAAGTGAAGCAAGTAACTATTAAATGAATTTGAAACCTAAGTCCATGGAGCTAATCTGACTATGACACCCTTGACCCCATTCATCACCAAAGTTGATTGAGTTATTCTTGCTGGCTAGGAATTTGTTTCCCTTTGTGTTATTCAGGTGTCACTTGGTTCAAGGAAATGTTTCTTGGCAGGTTTTCTTTGTTCGAAAAATATGAGTATCTGTGTTCTGAAAATTACCTCACCTCTCTTTGCTTCTCTTAAAAGTAAGGTTTAACTTCTCCTGTGTTTTTTAAAGGAAACCCTGGTGGCTTAGAAGCTAAGTGCTACGGCTGCTAACCAAAAGGTTGGCAGTTCGAATCCACGAGGCACTCCTTGGAATCTCTATGGGGCAGTTCTACCCTGTCCTATAGGGTTGCTATGAGTCAGAATAGACTCGATGGCAGTGGGTGGGTGGGTGTCTTTTAAAAGAACATATGTATTAAAAAGACAGGAATGTAATTATCTGATAATCTAAATCATGATTCTCTGTCTTTTTGAATGAATGTCTAAAGAGCATATCTGAAGTTACATGATTGATCTCAGTAGGCATCATGGACGTTATAGCGGAGGCTTGTAATGGAGCTTTTATGCTAGTTCTTTTTGGGGGAATTCATATCCACCTCTGGGAATGCTAAACACTGTCCCAGAGTTTTCTTCTCTCTTTTCCAGTCTTCCCTCCTTTCCTCTGCAAAGAAGATGAGTAGAGGAGGGGAGGGCGCTTTGCCAAGTTTGGTGGTGGAATCTACACACTGGTTCCTTGTTTTTCTCTCTATTTGATAGAGATAAAATGACAACATTGGCACTCTCCTAACTGAATCAAGAGCAAGACTCTTGTACTAAATCAGGAGTAAGACTCAATGCCCGTAGGCATTTCTTAGAGACCCTATGATGCAGGCAGAAAGAGTTCGAAGCTGAGCTTCTATCAGTTCGCTTTTCTCTGGCTCAATAAAATATAGAGGGCCTCAAATGAGTGCGAAGCCGTTCAGGGTTGTCTCTCCTTTCTCCCTTGAACTTGGCAGGTTCTGAGAGAGTGCTAAAAGCTTCCTGGAAAGTGGCAATCAGGGTTTGGGAGGTTTGTCATATCTTAGATCTGAGGCTTGAAATACCTAGAGTCAACAGAGGGCTTCTCAGCACCAACCTCCTAATTCTCCCTTCTCCAGAGGGCTGTAGCCTGCTGCTTGTGGTCCTACTTTAGTCTCACACTGTTTTCTGAGGGAATGTCAGCCTTACGTTCCTTCTGGTTTTTGCTGGGGTGGTTTACAAAGCTGTCTTTGTTCCTCAGAGTTTCATTACCCAAGTCTGTGCCCCATTTTTAGCTTTCCTCACCTCATTTACAACAGCTAGTCATGGATGGGACTCATACTCTAGTCCTCTTCATTCCTTACTTCCAGGGTCTTACCTCAATCTGATCCCCTCCTATTTAGACCACCTTAAGATCTGCCAGGTCTGAACTTAAGTTTGCACTTCTCAGATCAATTCTTTTCACCCTCAAGATACCACCTCTTGGCTCTTTTCTGACAACAAAACCAAAAACCAAACCCAGTGCCATCGAGTCGATTCTGACTCATAGCGACCGTATAGGACAGAGTAGAACTGTCCCATAGAGTTTCCAAGGAGCGCCTGGCAGATTCGAACTGCCGAACCTTTTGTTAGCAGCCGTAGCACTTAACCACTATGCCACCAGGGTTTCCTTTCCCACAACAGGTTATAAAAAAATGGTAAACATCATTTTAACCATTTACATTACCGCAGCTTCCACACAACCTGAAGCTAGTGAAAGAGGTGTTGATGTATTTAAAATGCCTCCACTCAATATTTATTGCCTAGAAATTCCCAGTAAAACATCATAGCTCCATTTTTCTCTTATGTGGAATTTCATACTCAATGATCTCCAAAATTATTCTAAGTATCCAGTATAGCCCAATGCTTTCTCATATTGTTAGGTTTTGGCACCACAAGTGGCTTATCTTCAACCATGATCTCTAATTCCTTTAAAGTAAAGGGCTTTCATATTTTCAATTAAAAGGTATTTAGTGTAATATTTTAAACAAAACACTTTTTATCATATTTAATTCCAGGAGTTTTTTGTTTTGTTTTGTTTTGTTTTTGGTAGCAAAGCATTTGACAGTTAATACAAGAGACCCATAGGTGAAATTGTTGGGAGAGTACTTCAAGCAGTACTTTGTACATTGACTTTAGAGATTGTTCGGGAAGCACTGAGTTTCTGTTTGTGGTGATGGAAAATTTGGCAACAGATATTGGAGATGCTTGTATAACCTACTCAAAGTAATTACTGTCATTAATTGTACACGTGAAAAATCTTGAATTGGCAAATGGGTGGAGAAAATGATTAAGTGCTCAGCTACAAACTGAAAAGCTGGCAGTTTGAATCCACCCAGAGGCACTTCAGAAGAAACGCCTGAAGATCTGCTTTCAAAAGATCACAACCATTGGCAACCCTACGGAGTGCAGTTCTACTCCAACACACACGGGTCACAATGAGTTGGAACTGACTCAATGGCAATTGATATTTTTGTGTTTGTGTTTTATATATATATGTAAAAAATTAAAACAAAGAATTATAATCATGTTGGGGGACACATCAAGGTTAAGCTAGAGCTCTATCTTTCACTAATCTTTTGTGAGATACATTTCATGGATTAGATTTGTGGTTAGAGTTCCCAGTAGATTTTACCTTTCCAGAGGCTTTTCTATTAATCTGAACTTTAGGGATCAAGAAAGGTTTTTAGAAGAAAGTTAAATCCAAGTTTAGACTCAAGGAATAAGCAGATGTTAGCTAAAATTAGAGTAACCCATTGCTGTGGGGCAGATTCGGACTCACTGTGACCTTACAGCGACCCTGTAGGACACAGTGCAACTGCCCCTAGGTTTTCAAGGCTGTAATCTTTACAGAAGCAGACCGCCACATCTTCCTCCCGTGGAGCTGGCTGGTGGGTTCAAACTGCTACCTTTTGGTTAGCAGCTGAGCACTTAATCACTGTGCCACAAGGACTCCTTAACCAAGAGTAGAGGGAAAGTGTTTCAACCAGAATCAGAAAGGAAATAGCATGCACAAAGGCCCAGAAGCACCAGAGAAGAAGAAGATTTAAGGGAGACAGAGATAGAGCAAAACACTTCAAAACAGAAGTGCAGCCTTCAGAACAGAGAGCAAGGGGAGAAAGGAGCAATGAGAGGCTGGTGTGACAAGAGGAGACATGAGGCCACGCACGCACACAAAGAGCCATCTGTTATGAGGGAGAGAGAGTTTGACTTTGACCTGAAGGCAATATGGAGCTTCTGAAGAATTTTGAGAAGGGGAGAGGGATGAGTATGTTATGTTTTAAATCAGAACATATTATAGAGAATGGACTGAAGGGGTGTAACATTGGAGGAGTGCCTTCAAACCATATTGGCTTGCAGGGGTGAGGGGGATGGGGGGTGGATCATGACAGTGACAGCTCAGCCTGGAGACCTGTCAGATAGAAATTCCAGTACATGATGTACTGTGATCTCCCGGGTGAGGCTCTCTATCTTGGTGTATGCCCGTTGCTATGGCGTCATTTCTGACTCCTGGTAACCTCATATGTATCAGAGCAGAACTGTGGTCCGTCGGATGTTCAGTGGCTGATTTTTTAGAAGTAGATTACCAGGCCTTTCTTTTGAGGTGCCTCTGGATGGACTCAAACCTCCAACCTTTTAGTTAGGAGCCGAACTATTACCCATTTTCACCATGCAGGGACTCTCTCTTGGTGTATAGATTATTTAAAATTGAAACACTGTTAAATTAATCTTTGCCCCTTAAGCAGAAAAACTGAAAAGCAACATGTTGATTTTGGCTTATTCTGAAACATCTGCCTGGCATTGAGGAATTGGCTTGGTTTCAATAGGTCAGAATTTCCACTTGTTAATAAGAGGTTTCTTTGGTGAGAATTTTACATAGAATGAAATTGTAGATTACTCATGGAAACAAAAAAGAATGATGGGAAATGGTATTTTTATATTTTATAGCTAGTTTTTTTTTTTTTTTAAATCTCTGGGTAATATCAATTGACCAGAGTGAAGTAAATTAATAAAAAGGCATGGGCTGGTGCTCCTATCAACAAGTTTTTAGAAATCTGTTACTGTAAGCTCTTATTCTCCAGATGTTACCCAGCTTCTCAGTTCCAAGTCTGCGCGGTGATTTAGTACATGTCTCGTTTAGCATAGCAGGTCTGTAAAACATATAGTGGTTGGTCCCATATAAGTGCATCAGTGAGACCAAGGCATTTCATGATGAACCTTCATTGGGCCAACAATCTCCCCAGGGTATTCTTTGGCTATTTGCAAATTTCTTTGCATGAGTTCATTACATATATACCTAAAAAGTACTGATAACAGATGTGTTGTTGAGTCTAGATCTTTGGGTACAAGTTAATGTAGTTTACCTTTTCTTATCCAGTCTGTGAGGCCAGTCAGTAACAGATACTATGTGCCTACTGTGTGTCAGGCACTGCTGTTGGGATGTACCATACAACAAAACAGTCTCCTTTTTTTGACTCTTTTTATATTCTGGGAGTGGGGAGACAAACAATAAACACATAGACCAAGGGTCAAAAAGTACAGCATCAAATAAATATTCTAAATATTCTAGACTATTTAGGCTATTGAGTCTCTGTCATGACTGCCTAACTCCATTGTTTTAGAAAGAAAGTAGCCATAGACAATATGTAATGAATGATCAGAGTTGTCTTCCCATAAAAACTTTATTTACAAAACCAGTCAGTGGGTCATATTTGTTCTACAGGCTTTAGTTTGCAGATCCCTGAAATAGACCAATAAATAAGCTCACCTCAAGTACTAATAAAAGCTAGAAAGAAGACAGAATAGGTTATGTGGAAGACAGGGCTTGGGTGTGGCTGCTTGGGGTAGAAAGGTTGGGGAAGACTTCCTTATGAATGGATTAAATCAATATCCATGTGATTAAAGAGTGAGTTTTCAATATCATCTATTTATCTTTCCTTTAAAATTTTATGTAAAGCTATGCCTGTGCAGTGATGAGACTGGAGGGCGGTAAAGATAAACCTCCTGGTGAGTGGATCTTCAAACTATAATATGTCTGATTACCTATCTTGTCTAGAATGTGATATGGCCCAAAGTATTGATCCACACTGATTCACAGGGCGTTGCTAACAGCTTGGCTGGGTGGTCAAAAACTTGGAAAAAACCAAAACCTGTTGCCATCGATTCTGAGTTACAGCAATCCTACAGGACAGAGTAGAACTGTCCCATAGGGTTCCTGTTATGGGTTGAATTGTGTTTTTTTTTTTTTATGAGGATAAGTTATAGATTACAAGCTTATAGAAGGCAGAGGCCAAATAGTACAGGCCTGGCATGATGAGACTCAATATTTGTTGCACTGTTGTTGAAGAGAGTCTTACATGATATCTTCTCTTAATGCTCCAAACCAAAACCAAACCCGTTGCCATCAAGTCCATTTTGATTTACAGTGCTCCCCCCGCAAAAAAAATTAGTGCCCCAGTCTTCATTAATTCATACTTCCCTCTGAATTTCCATGACATTTATTAAATAATGATACTCACTTTGCACTGGGAAAATAGACATTGTTCTGTATGCCATTTGAGTATGCTGCCTTTTGCATATGTCACCCTGGTGTGCATGGACGATGTTATATTCTAGTTTCTGTCCTGATTATCTAATATGTTGTTCTGATGTAGTTGGCGGAGTCCATGGGTGGTGCAAATAGTTAATGTGCTCAGCTGCTAACCCAAAGGATTAGAAGTTCAAGTCCACCCAGAGGTGCCACAGAAGAAAGGCCTGACAATCTACTTCCAAAAAATCAGCCGTTGAAAACCTTTTGGAGCACAGTTCTGCTGTCATACACATGGAGTGTACAAGTTGGAGTCAACTGGCTGCAACATTTTTTTTTTTTAAATGTAGTTGGCACACCTTAACTATTAGATTATAATCTCAAAAGGACTAGAAAAGTTATTTAAAAATACAGTTTGGATTCCAACAAGAAATGGCTTAAACCAATATTTTGCTTTCATAATCCATCAGTGCATAGGAACTTGGCTATATGGAAAATATTTAACTGAAGAAAAAAGGAAGGATCTACTAAATCAAGTGGTCTTTTCGATAAGATCTGTAGAGTTCATTACTTTATGTGTAGTTGTTACTGGATCCTGTGCCATACAGTATCCAAGAGTAAAAGGTTATTGATAACAATATGTGAGTTTTGGCTTACTTGGTTAAAGTATGGGGGATAATCTGCTAGACATTAGTTATTACCTCCTGGTGTAAGATGCTGAATGGGGTCATGGCTTCCTTCCTCAAAGAATCCATTTGGGAAGATCAGAGATTTAAGAATACTAATAACTTGAGTAAAACAAAACAAAACAAAAAGTACTATAACACAGAGCATGGTTTAGACTATATAGATTCATTAATTCATTTGATAAAGATTTACTGAGTACCTATGATAAGCTGGGCACTAGTCTAGGAACTGGTAAAATCAAAGATAGGTGAGGTCAATGTGCAATGGATTTATCTGCAAATCTTTCAAAAAGTAGTTAGAAATTCACCAGTGTCTTGAGCAAGGTACGAGATAAGACTGTGGAGTAAGCATGACAGAATAGAAAAAACGTAAGGGCTGTTTGAACAGTGACGGGGCCAGTTTGGCTGGAGTTTATGTAGGTGATAAAGTGAGCAAGGTAGGTTGGAGGCGATTATGGAGAGTTAAAAATTTGCATTTTAACCAAAGGCATTAGTCAGCAATTGAAGGTGTTGAGGAAGCAAATTAGGATGGTTAAATTGAAGTATAAAAAATCAGTCTCTTAAAGGTTTGCAACCAATGAAGAGACAATTCCAATTGTCCATATAATAAACCAAAACCCCAAAACCCATTGCTGTCAAGTCGATTCTGACTCATAGTGACTCTATGGGACAGAGTAGAACTGCCCCAAGGGTTTCCAAGGAGGATGGTTAAATTGAAGTATAAAAAATCAGTCTCTTAAAGGTTTGCAACCAATGAAGAGACAATTCCAATTGTCCATATAATAAACCAAAACCCCAAAACCCATTGCTGTCAAGTCGATTCTGACTCATAGTGACTCTATGGGACAGAGTAGAACTGCCCCAAGGGTTTCCAAGGAGGAGCTGGTGGATTCGAACTGCTGAGCTCTTAACCACTATGCCACCAGGGCTTGCATATGATAAAAATATTAAAATGTTGAGACAGAATGAAAAGAAAGAAGGTGGATAATATGAGTAGTAATTTCAGGGTTGATTTGGATGGATTAATGAAATATAAAAAAAAGAACCTAGAATTTTGAGAATGAAGATCTTCTTATTAGAAATTACTTTTTTTCCCAAAAAGTTTCGTTGGAAAGAGAAGAAATTTTTATAGCTTAAAGGAGTTTCCAAGGTCAAGTGATTCTGCCATTGATTTGCTACATAGCCTTGATGAAGTTATTTAACATCTCTGTGACTCATCTGTAATGTGATTATAATAATACTCATTTTAGAGGGCCGATCATTTGTTCATTCAGCAGACACACCAGAAATTCTTTTCTAGCTCCTGAAAACACAGTGGTAAATAAGACAAGGTTCCTGCCTTTACACATTCCAGTCAAGACAGGTTCTTTTCCAGCAAGCATATATACAAGGTAATTTTGGATTTGATGAATGCTAGAAGGAAACAGCTTGATGCAGTATAAAGCAATGGGGCTCAGAACAGGTTACTTTAGGGAGAAATTTAAGGGACGGTCTCTCCAAAGAGGTGATGCATGTGAGACCTAAGTGATGAGAGGGAGCCAGCCTTGGGAAGAGTAGGGAGCAGCTTAGAGATGACAGGAAAAGCAAGTACAAAGCTTGGCTTAGATGAGGAGCGGAGTAGTGGATTTTTTTAATCTTATATTTGAACAATTCTGGGAAATGGGGACAATTTAGTCAGGTACACCTAGAATGGTAATATTTGGTTGCCAGTCTGTGGGTGGAAATTACAGCAGATTTAAAAGGAACATGACCTCTAGTGTCCTCCATGGAATATTTCATCCTATTTATAGGTTTTAAGAAGTCCTGGCGGTGCAGTGGTTAAACCACTCTGCTGCTAATGGAAAAGTTGGAGGTTTAAACTCACCAGCCACTCCACAGGAGAAAGATGCGACAATCTGCTTCTGTAAAGATCACAGACTTGAAAACTCTACGGGGCAGTTCTACTCTGTCCTATGGGTAAAAATCAACTCGATGGCAATGGGTCTGGTGGCATAACAAGGAGCTCTGGTGACATAGTGGTTAAATGCTCAGCTGCTAATCGAAAGGTCAGCAGTTTGAACCCACCAGCTGCTCTCTGGGAGAAAGATGTGGCAGTCTGCTTCTGTAAATATTACAGCTTTGAAAACTGCAAGGGGCTGTTCTGCTCTGTCACATGGCATCGCTATGAGTTGAAAATCAACTGAAGGACACCTAACTACTTTAATAGGCTGTTTCTAACTCTTCTCAGTACCGTGGAGCATCTTAAAGTGTGTGCACATTTGTTCTGTGTAATGCCACCACTAATTTTTCTTTATTTAGGGAACAAAGAAACAAAAAAATCCAAGAAGCCTGTTTCTGTTAAAGAAGAGAGATTTTTTTTTCCTTTCTTTCTTCTTTTTTTTTTTTTTAATGGAAAGGACAGGAAACAGAAGGGAACAAGAAGTGTTCTGTTGAGAGGGATGACTTGCAAATTTTAGTTTTCTCTGTTCATTCTTACATAAACTGGGACAAAAACAATGATCCCATTAAGTATTATATTTTTTCAATGTCAGTGCTTTTCTTTTTTGGGTAAAAAAAAAAAAACTAGAATCGGGAAAGACTGTTTTTGGTTTAAAATCTATCCCCTCACCCACAGATAATTCTGAAAAAAGGGCCCTAGAATTTTCCTCTTCGTACATACTAGTTGCCCATCTTGTTTTGTGCTGTATCCCCCTAGTTTTGAAGGTGATGTGGAGACAGTAGAGAATGTAGAGATAATCCTGGTACCATGCCTGCCTGAGTACTTATCTCCGGGGTCTCCCTGCTCTGTTCTACCTTTATAGGACTTCTCTTCTTTCAACATATTATTCTGTTTCCTGCCAGAGGGTCTTTGGAAATACTGGTTGCTCTCTCTGGAATGTACCTCTTTTCTCTGACTATTGCCTAACTAACTTGTGTCATTCTTAGTTGTTACTCCCAATGTCCTTCCTTCAGCAAACCTTCCCATATTGGCCCCTGTTATATTAGGTTTGCCTGTTGAAGGATACTGATCACGAACACCTTGTACTTCTCCTTCAAGACATTCATAACATTGGAATTACTTTTTGGTGAGTTTCCTTCCATTCTTCACTATTAAGAGTGATAAGGATAGGACTTGTGTTGGAGATCTCCAGTGATATCTCCCAGTACAATGGGCTCTCCAGTACATTGCCTAACATTTGAGGATTATTTAATAAGTATTGATCAATGGATTGAGCAGAATAAATAGATGTTGAGATGTAATACAGCACTTTTGAAAGTTGAGGAACTATGAAAACAAAGATGTGGGAAAGTAATTCATTATGTGGGATTAGAATTAGCTGTGAGTAACAGACAACAAAACAAAACAAAAACAAAGTAGCAGTGACTTAAAGGAGATATAAGTTTATTTCTCCATCATGAAAGCCCAGGGCTGGTTTGATGCCTTTGTTCCTCAACGTCTTCAGGGACCAAGTGCTCTTCAAGCTCACCACTCTGCCTTTGCTGGTGGTGGGTCTTAAATAGATGGTCCAAGGCGGCTGCATGCCCCAGGCAGAATGATGGAGGAAAGGATAAAGAAGGGACAGAGTGGATGTGCCACTTAAGGAAAGCTCCTAGAAACTATTACTTGACTCTTCTGCCTACATCTCATTTAATCATCTATCTAAGCCTTTGTTGTTGTTGTTAGATGACATCAGATCAGTTCTGACTCATAGTGACCCTATGTACAACAGAATGAAACACTGCCCAGTCCTGCACCATCCTCACAGTTGCTGTTTGAGCCCACTCTTGTAGCCACTGTGTCAATCCATCTCACTGAGGGTCTTCCCCTTTTTTTTCTGAACTTCTACTTTACCAGCATGATGTCTTCCTCCCGGGCCTGCTCCCTCCTGATATCATACCCAAAGTATGTGAGACGAAGTCTCACCATCCTCACTTCTAAAGAGCATTCTGACTGTACTTCTTCCAAGACAGATTTTTTTCATTTTTCTGGGAATCCACGGTATATTCAATGTTCTTCGTAAACAACCATGACTCAAAGGCATCAATTCTTCAGTCTTGTTTAGCTTTTGCATGCATATGAGGTGACTGAAAATACCATGGCTTGGGTCAGGCACATCTTAGTTCTCAGAGTGACATCTGTGCTTTTTAACACCTTAAAGAGGCCTTTTGCAGCAGATTTGCCCAGTGCGATACATCGTTTGATTTCTTGATGCTTCCACAGCCGTTGATTGTGGATCCAAGTAAAATGAAATCCGTGACAACTTCAGTATTTTCTTCATCTATCATGATGTTGCTTATTGGCCCCGTTATGAGGATTTAACGTCCAAAAGAGTATGGAAAAGGAGAGTTAAGTGCGGTTTAAAAATAAAGGAAAAAAATAGGCACAGCAGCTTATGTTTATATAATGCCTGACTGTTTACAAAGTACTTTGATTTACACTATCCCATTTGACCTTATAAAAGCACTGAAAATGAGATCGATTTACAGATGAGAACCTGAGAAAGTAACAGACCTGGCCAGAGTCAGACAACTTAAAAGTGATGGAGTTACGACTGAACTATATTCATGACACACTAAACTAGAATCCTCCCCGTTTCCAAAGGCATGTAAAAGCCTGGTGAAGGAATATGTGGAGGTATGGATACTTCTGGACAAGCAGGCAATAGGCAGGAGCAAGCCTTGTGATATTTGTATTATTAGTTGCAACTGACCAAAAAAACAAACCCGTTGCTGTTGAGTCGATTCCGAGTAGAAACACCCCATAGAGTTTCCAAGGAGTGCCTGGTGAATTCAAACTGCTGGTCTTTTTGTTAGCAGCCATAGCTCTTTAATCACTGTGCCACCAGGGTTTCCGACAGTTCAGGTAGATTCTAATTTGTGGTGACCCCGTGTGTGTCAGAATAGAACTATGCTGCGTAGGGTTTTCGGTTGCTGATTTTTTAGACTAGATCACCGGGTCTTTCTTCTCAGATACCTCTGGGTGGACTTGAACCTCCAGCCTTTTGATTAGCAGCTGAGCACATTAACTGTTTGCACTACCTAGGACTCTGAAATTTATATGGACAGCTGGTATTCTTAATCATAGTTCTTAGTGAAATTTCATAAGGAAGCTTTCATGGTCAGAGATTTTAATTACTCAAGTACCACAGCAAAGCCACAAGTGCAGAGTGACAGGGTATGCTGCCCTTTCTTTGACAAACAAGGACAGCATGCATGCATGCACACACATATGCACATATATGCACACACACATACACACACACACACAGTAAAGACTTGTACTGGTCTACACTGGAGTGTCACTAAGTAACCAAGAGCAAAGTGCTTTGTATTCTGAGCTATTCACAGTGTGAAGGTCTCCTAGAAGGCCCTTCAGAAGTAGGCCTTGTGGAGAGCTAGATTAAATTCGAGGATATTATGGCTGTTCTCCCAGGATATCTATTTCCTGACACGTGCCCCCACCTCTACTATTGTGGCAGGTCATGTATGAGTGCAGCTGCCGCTCAGCCTAACTCAGATTCTCCACTCACAGGCTTAATTAAAATTTCCAGTAAGCACCATCTATCATTTCGCTTTTGTAATTTTTCTCTCTCAGAGAACAGCTTGGTGCTCATTACCTCCTGTATGTTTATAGTGGCTTTGTTTCTATAAGAAGAGATTAGTAACCCTTTTAACAACTCTTATGGATTTTCCCTGGGAACCGTAATGGAAAACAAACTTTAATTGTCGACTATCAAATCAGTTCCTGCTTTTAGCTAAAGATAAGTGAGTAAACGCCCTAAGTTTTCATATTTTAACAATGTGACATATGATACCAAACCTGTTGCCGTCCAGTTGATTCTGAGTCATAGCGACCCTATATGATAAGGTTCAAAAATATAATAATAGCAGTGACTTTTTTAAAAAATAATAATGTGGCAAAGTAGTTGTCACCATGAGATAGCTGCTTTTTAGGTCTTGTGCTTACAGGAATGAGGATTCATAGACTAGTTTCACCATCTCAGAAAGCAAAGTAGAACTTAAACTGTGTAAGATGGCAAGGCTCTCCAGAACATCAGGCTTCCTTTAGCCAGATTTATGTTAAATCAGTATAATAATCATTTCATTATACTAATCAGTTGATGCTTTGTATAGCAAATGTACATGATATTGATTTATTAAATTCGGGACTAGGTTATTTTGTAGTGAATAAGTTTTTTCACTTTCAAATTGTTTGAAATTTTCAAAAAATTTTTTCACTATGATATGTAAAAAGAATGCAGATTTTGGAGAAAATATAAGTGGAGCCCAGTACTGTTTGTTACTTTGAATAGGTTTTACAACTACTGTGAGAACGAATTCCCTCATCTATAGAAAGAGCATTAATGATATCTATGACAGAGCTGCTGTGAGACCTAATGAAGATCCCTAACCCAGCAACTGGCACAGAGTAGCCTCTTAATAAATTAGGGTCATCATCATCATCACTATTGTCATCATCCTAATTATTTTTATTTTTTCAAAACATGGGCTTTAAAAGGGCTCCTTAGGAGCCCTGGTGGCATAGTGGTTAAGCATTAAGGCTGCTAACCAAAAGGTCAGCAGTTCAAATCCACCAGCTGCTCCTTGGAAACATGATGGGCGGCAGTTCTGCTCTGTTCTGTAGGGTTGCTATAAGTCGGAATCAACAAGATGGCAATGACTTTTTTAGCTGTGAACTACTTAGGAAGCACTGTTTGAGTGTTCAGGAAAATGAAGAAGACTCAGTTGATCTGGGGTTGTATTCTGTATTATAAAGCCAGATTGGGCAGTCATGATACCAGCTAAGGGCTCCATGCCATCATCTTTATAAAGGAAATCATTGGACTGATCATCTGTCTAATACTTTCTAGCTCAGACAGCCTATGTTCCTTATCACCCCACCAACTCTCATCTCCAGCTCTGTCACACCCTGACGGTTTTAGCTGGCAACTCACTGATCTTCTATGAACTTAACGTTTCCTTATCTATAAACTGGATATGGAAATATCTGCCTTACAGGTTATTGTACATAAAGATCCTGACATACAGTAGAAATTTCTTAAACTCCAATGGCAACTGATCACTCTTAGGAGTTCACTCAACCCTTCTCCTCAATCAGGGTTTGCTAGGTTCTTTGTCATTTTAGTCACGCTTGCTGGGTGTGCTCCAAGTGCCTATGCCTTTATTCTTGTATTAAACAAACAAACAACAACAACAACAAAAAACTTGCTGTTGAGTCCATTCCGACTCATAGCAACCCTATTAGAACTGCCCCATTTGGTTTCCAAGGAGCACCTGGTGGATTCAAACTGCCAACCTTTTGGTTAGCAGCCGTAGCTCTTAACCACTGCACCACCAGGGTTAGACCCTTGGAATCATACCAGTCCTGCAAATGTGCTCTCGTTGGTGGTGTAGAACCTCAGAGTATTTTCTCTCTTCTATTCTCGGGTAACGGCATTTAACCTTCACTTTTTCTACCTGGTTTTCTCAACTAGTTCTTACCGCTGGCATCATGTTTCAGATTCATTTGCAGAACGCTTGGTGTCTCTGTCATGGTCACAGAAGGCTACAATCAACCTGACGAGTGGTTGTAATTTGGGGAAAAGCTATGGCTAAACTGCAATTATATCCTCTCTATTGGAGGACAAAAATCAAAAAGAAGAGAGAAACCCCCAATGTTCCTCTACCACATTCTAAATGCTTCATCTCCAGGGATTCTGTGTGCCAAGGACAGCGTGTTTGACCTGTGTATGTCATAGCTGTTTTATCATTTGAGCCCAACCTACTTTATGTATCAATGATCCACACTTCGCAACATCACCACTGAGAAGAAAAAAACAAACACAGTGCTCAGGAAGTGCATCCTTATAGCCTGCATGGATAGATAAGGCCAGTGACACAAAGGATTTGGTGCCCTATCACCACCTTTATTTCTGTCCATCATCCATCCTGGTTGAATCTTCCGTCTTCCCTCAGGCTCTCAGCTAGCCTCTCTGATTCACTCTGACACATTGTTCTCGTTTGGAAATTGCCTTTCCTTACTCCTGACATGTCTTTAGTGTGTAAAAGCTGTGCTTAATCATAAAGTGCCAGATGGCACTGAATCACTGGCTGCTTAATATTCAGGAACAAAGTTATATACAGAATAGAACAATGTACTTGTTGATTAAAGGGCTCCGCTGATGTCTTGGGAATCAGGGAGTGCCCCAGCTGTGCCTTGACAATTTGTGTGCATGACAAGCATCTTTGGAGATTCTTTGCTAAGTGTGTCCCTACCTTTGCTTGTGGTACCACATCTGCAGCACTTGGAGTTCTTGCTCTGTGACTCTGCCTTTGAAAGCACTAGATGATATGCCACCTTCGCTGGAAGGGTGCTTAGAAAACCTCTTCCAGACATGAGTCTGCAGGAATGTAAATGACCGAAAAACTTAACATGGAAAGCCTTTCTTTTATGAAGGAACTTGCATTAGAATTCTGGAAGGTGTCAACATGTTAGCACGTCCAGGAAATTTCATGATAATACTATGAGTTATATGCAGTGATCCTAAATTGATTCCGACCATAAAGGAGTGCAGTACCTGTGAGACAGACTTCTGGGGTAAAACTTCGAACAGCGTCATCTTTGAGACCCAGAGAGAGAGAGAGAAACCATCCTTTTATTGTTCTAACTTTCTAAAGATTTTGTTTCTGTGGCACACATCTCAGAATAGCTTCAAATATTGCTGACTCTACTGCATGGCCCTAAAAAAACAATCACAAAGCTTTCAACAGTTTCATTTCTGAAAACAGATCTGCATTTACCTCAGTTAAATTTAAAAGCTTCTCTTCTTTTTTTTTTTGGTAAAAAGGAGCTTTATCTAAGCTGTCAACATCAATATTATTTTTTAAAATAGCTGGCTAGATGGAAGTACTGGTAGAGATTACTAAGGAGGCTTTGAAGTGGGTTTGTGAAGATTAACTAATAAGAGCAGCCATGTATCTCATCACTTTACAAGTCACTCTATGTCCATCCACCCACTTATTTGTGGATAAATAAGCATTTCTCCACTTAGTCATATAGCCAAGAGTTATCACTTGTCTGTTTTGTGCTAGAATCTGTGTTCAGTAATAGCAATTTTGCTATATTAATAATAAGTCACCTCACAAGACATACCCTAAACATTTGGCTGATGTCCTAGAAGATAATCAGTAATGTAGGGCAGAAACGATTTAAAGAATATCCACCACAAATGCCTATGAATGTTGATCTTACATGACATAAACAAAAATAAGTTCTTACTTCTGTCATTGAAGTCATAAAATTGATCACAAAAGGAGAAGAACACAGGTGGGTGGGTCATTATTAGTGTCGGTGAGCTGAAAACGTATATCTCCTTAGGTGCCAAACCATATTCATAACCTCCAGAACTACTTGGTATTTTCAGTTCTATCTTTCAGGACTAATCAAAGACAAAAAGAGGTAGGAAAAGGCTTCTAGAACTCTTAATAGTTAACTCTTACAGTCATTATCCTATAGATTCTCAAGGATAGGTACCTATTAGAAAATTACCCACCATAAGAAATTCTGATTTAATTGGTCTGGGGTGGGGCCTGATAATCTCCATCTCAAAAACATCCATGAATCACCTTCATTTCCCCATCTGATGCATTTTCCCCCATCACGATGCAGTGGACACAAGTTATCCTTACAGCTGACATACTACGTTTATTGAATACATGTCTATGTGTGGTCTGGAAGAATAGAAATCAGAAAGATCCCCAATCTCACAGTCTAAGAAGCTTGCAATCTTACAACTCTCTAAAATGTACGACATAAATCTCAGTTCTTTAGCTCATCGTGCTGTGTGACCCTGGCCAACATGCTCATTCTCTCTGATTCTTGGTAAATAAGATGCAAAGGGAGAAAGCTAATACCTTTGTTAAAATTATTGATGAAATAACATGCTCAGTAGAGATTATCTATTAATTTATAATTGTATTGTGTTCACCATTATTATTGTAATAAATTATATACATAAAATTTATATTAGTGTGTGTACACATATATGCAGAAATATAGACACACGCTAAATATTTGTTACTCTCCCACCTACCACCCAAACATTTGCTGCTGAGTTGATTCAGGCTCATAGCCACAGTACCCTATAAAACCAAATCAAACTCGTTGCGGTGGAGTCAATTTCAACTCATAGCGACCCTATAGGATAGAGTACAACTGCCCCATAGAGTTTCCAAGGAGAACCTGGTGGTTTTGAACTGCCAACCTTTATGGCTAGCAGCTATAACTCTTAACCACTGTGCCACCAGGATTTCAATAGTACTTTATAAAAAAAAAATAAAAAAATAGTACTTTATTAAAAAAGTACTTTATAGGAGAGAGTAAAACTGCCCTGTAGAGTTTCCAAGGCTTTAAATCTTTGTGGAAGCAGATTGTCACATCTTTCTCCTGAGGAGAGGCTGGTGAGTAGAACCACCGACATTTCAGTTTGCAGCCCAGCGCTTTAACCACTGCGCCACCAGGGCTCATTACTCTTAGACGGAGAAACAAATATTCCTAAGTAGAAAGTATATTTATTCTGAAAACAAAAACCGCTTAATAATTTTGAGCCCAGTAATATAAATACAAGGCAATGGTAAGAAATGCTGGAGAGAAAACATGCTTACTTCTTCTGTACCAATAGAATTTAAACAAAACACTGCTCAATTTTTATTCCGGAACTAAACCCATGCACTATGTGCTGCTGCTCCCTAGTGCTTAGATTCTGTAACTGCAGTTTTGCTATGCATTTGACAGGTATTTCTAAACGTTGGAAAACAGCTTGGTACCTTGATAGTCATTTTGTAACAGATGTTCAACAACGTTGGGATGTCTGTGAACTGCGTTTGTTCCGCTTACCTTTTAGAGCATGTAACAGTGAAGAGCTGGCTGGCCCAAGTGGAATCGTTTAGTGGCTTCGTGCTGGTCACGTGGCTCCTCTTTCTTAGAGGTGTCAGGGTGCCTCCGCAAGATGAAATGCTGCACATTTCCTCTTCAGATCTGCATTTCAGCATGGCGCTGATGCTCCACAAGAAAAAAGAACTTAGCCACCCCTCCCCTCTTCTATTATCACTTATTATTCCTATAGTAAAAATTATTTTGTGAGTCTTGCATTTTAGTTAATCTCATTGTAGTAAAACCCAAAAAACCCATTGCCATCGAGTAGATTCCGACTCAGTGACCTTAGAGGACAGAGGGTAACTGCCCCATAGGGTTTCCAAGGAGTGCCTGGTGGATTTGAACTACCAACCTTTTGGTTAGCAGCTGTAGCTCTTAACCACTATTTCACCAGGGTTTCCCATTATAGTAAAGGTGGCCCTAAAAGGACTAATAGTCCAAGTGACAGAAGAAACAAGAAATTGAGCTTGGTAAAACTATTAAAATGTGTTTTGTTTTTTGTTTTTTTTTCCTTTTACAGAAAAGGTTGTGGTATGATTTGACTTATTGGTATGAACAGCCATATGATATAGAGCAGGATTTCTTAACCTCAGCACTGTTGACATACTGAATTGGAAAATTCTTTGTTATATGGACTGTCCTGTTCATTGTAGGAGATTTAGCAGCATCCTTGGCTTCTACCCACTAGATGCCAGTGCAACCTCCCTTTCCCCAGTATGACAACCGAAAACGACTCCAGAAGTTGCCAAGCCTCCCTTGGGTTTCAGAACCACTAATGGTGAAATAGGCTATGGTAATGGCATAGAAACAAATGATTTTTATACTTTTTAAATAGTTTAGGGGTTGTTCTAATTAGGGACAAAGCTTGTATGATGCCTAGTGAATTTCCAGCGAAGTCAATCCATCCATTCATTCATTTATCCATTCATATTCAGGATATGTAGTATCATGTAATAATAAATGGTCTGAGTTTGAATTGCAGTTCTCCTTCTAACAAAATTTTGTGAATTCTAACTAGATTTTGCGACTAAATATATTACTTAACTTTTCTAAGTTTCATTTTCTTCAACTGTAAAATAGAGATAGTAATTATATCTAATTCACGGGATTACTGTGAAAATAATTATTTTAATTACTATTGTGATAGGAAAGACAAGATTCTTAAATGGCCTATGGGCTTCTGCCTGATTCTTCCAGCTCATCTGATGACACTGTTCCCATTGTATCACCACATACATTTCTGTTAGCAACTTCAGTAAACTAAGAGTGCTGCCACATCAGGGTCTTAGCCCAATCTGATTCCTGTGGTTAGAATGGTCTCTTCTGCTTGCTGCTACCCTCAGCTTCCTCAGTCTGATTAATACATACTCATCCTTCAAGGCTCAGCACAAAATTCTTCAGAAGACCGAAGAAAAATTGGCATTTTTGAACTGTGGTGTTGGCAAAGAAGGTTGACTGTATCACAACTGCCAAAAGAATGAACAAATCTGTCTTGGAAGAAGTACATCCAGAATGCCCCTTAGAAATAAGGATGGTGAGACACTGTCTCACATACTTTGGACATGTTATCAGGAGGATCAGTCCCTGGAGAAGGATGTCATGTCGGTAAAGTAGAGGGTCAGTGAAGAAGAGGAAGACCCTCAATGAGATGGATTGACACAGTGGCTGCAACAATGGGCTCAAGCATAACAACGATCATGAGGATGGCGCAGGATCCAGCAGTGTTTTGTTTTGCTGTACATAGCGTTTTTATGAAAGGCACCTAACAACAACAATATCCTTCAAGGCTCAGCACAAAAGATTTGTCTTCCAGACAGCCTTCTTGGAGTTCTCTGGACTGTTAGTTTTTCTTTGGATCCATTGCTGTTGTTGTTGTTAGGTGCCGTTGAGTTTTTTCTGACTATAGTGACCCTATGCACAACAGAACGAAACACTGCCTGGTCCTGCACCATCCTCACAGTCGTTGTTATGCTTGAGCTCATCATTGCAGCCACTGTGTCAATCCACCTCATTGAGGATCTTCCTCTTTTCCGCTGACCCTGTACTCTGCCAAGCATGATGTCCTTCTCCAGGGACTGATCCCTCCTGACAACATGTCCAAAGTATGCAAGACGCAGTCTCGCCATCCTTGCCTCTAAGGAGCATTCTGGCTGTACATCTTCCAAGACAGATTTGTTCGTTCTTTTGGCAGTCCATGGTATATTCAATATCCTTCGCCAACACCACAATTCAAAGGCGTCAATTCTTCTTCGGTCTTCCTTATTTATTGTCCATAAGTATTGCATTTAGTTGTATATAAGCAGGAAACTGGGTTGATAGTGACTTAAACTTCACATGCTGAGAAGGTGAGAGAGGTCGGTTATTGCTGCTGTTGGTTCAACTACACAGAGATACCGTTAAGGACACAGACTGTTTCCGACTTCTACCCTGCTGTTTTTGGTGTACTGGCTCCACTATTCCTGTTTCTCCACTTACAGTTGTAAGATGGCTGCTGCAAGCTGGAGACATCATACTTGAGTTTAAGACAAGAAGGTGGAAAGGAGTGGTGCCAGTCATGTCTTCTTTTTCACACATCTCCTTACCTTTGTTGACCTGTAGGTTCATATGGCTACCCCAGCTGCAGAGAAAGCTGAGAAAGTGAGAACTTAGATTTTTCAGCCTCTAGAATAGAGACAAGGAGCCTTGGTGGTGCAATGGTTAAGCACTGGGCTGCTAACCAAAAGGTTGGTGATTTGAACCCACTAGGTGCTCTGTGGAAGAAAAAACCTGATGATCTGTTCTTGTAAAGATTTTAGCCTAGGAAACCCCATGGGACAGTTCTACTCTGTAGTATAGGGTCACCATGAGTTGGCATCGACTTGATGGCACACAGTAACAACAGAGTAGAGACAAGGAAGATAGAAGGAGATTGAAAATGGCTGCTGAGTTGGTAAATCTAAACTGACTTTCAAAATATGTTTTTTGATGCCTTAGCATCCTGGACTTGTGCTTTGTAACACTCATCACATGTGTGTTTATTTGTTCAATGTCTGTTCCCTCCATAGACTCTAAATCCCGTGAGGGCAGGCAAGTGTTAGATCTATTCTTATATCATGTCCCCAGTGCTTAATACATTATCTGCTACATATTAGTTGCTTGTTGTTAGGTGCCATCAAGTTGGTTCTGACTCATAACGACCCTATAGGACAGAGTAGAACTGGCCCAAGGAGCAGTTGGTGGATTTGAACTGCCAACCTTTTGGTTAGCAGCTGAGCTCTTAACCACTATGCCACCAGGGCTCCAGTAGTTGCTTAGTAATTTTTTTTTTTTTTAAAGAATTAATAAACACTACAAAGAGCCTAATGTTGGCAGTGTGGAGGATAACATGTTGGGTAAGACTCCTGGCTCACAATAAGTATTTATTTTTCTCTTTTCTCCTTTCTATAGGCAATAAGGCAAATGCACAAAAATTATTAAAAAAAAAAGAAATTTTCAAAAAATTACAAGAGAATGATTTAAGGGAGAGACAAATGGCATCCAGCTGGAGATGGGAAGGAATGAAAGCATCGATGAAGAGTAGGTTTGGGATGCCTTTTCAAATATCCTCAGGGAGAACATATTCCAGTCAAAGACAATGACAGTGTGAGGCAAGGTAGGGAAATTAATTGGGTTTTCAGGAAACAGTGAGTAAAATACTTTCGTTGATACCTAATTAAGTGTGTATTTACGGGTAAGAAGGCTGGAGAGTTGGATTCAAGCCAACTCTTAAAGGAAGTAGAATCGGAGATGTCTCAGAAAAGGGTAAGTTCAGTCTTGTAACAGTGTGAATAGTGGCCCTGAAAAGAAAGGCAGATTAATTAGAAGCAATTACTGCTTGTTCAAAAAAAATGGGAGTAAGATAATATGAAACTGAATCGAGAGAAAAAATGAAAGCATTTTAGGTTTGGCAATTGCTTAGTGTGGGATGGCTGTTCAGCTTATTAATCTTGTTTTGAGTCTGTTCTTCAACTGCCCAAAGCCATGTGTTCTGAGATATTCCCCAAGCCTTCCTTTATTGCTGATTGAGATTCCTTCTAGCTTATTTCCAAGAACAAACCCTTTTAAATCCTGAGTTGTAATAATAATGTGATTGTCCTATCCAGGGGTAGAAGAGATTTCAATATAAAGCGGTGAAACATAATGTTGGCAATTTCATGTTGTCTTCTATTAAACAAAAGAAAAGCCAGAAGGTAGATAACTGACGAAGTTACCTGGTGGTGAGAGTGCAGCAGGAAGATCATTTCAAGGCGTCCCTTTCTCTTCATCCCAACCCAAGTTCCAGCCATTATCACTTCTTCACTAAACACTGTAAAAGCCACTTACTGTCTCTCGCTCCAGGTCCTGACTTCTCTATGGGTCTCCTGGAGGAATGCTTGTGTAGTAGAAATTTAATCTTGCCAATCCCTTGTTTAAAATTCGTTGGTGATCCTCCCTACCCCATTGCTATAGGAAAGCACTTAAGCTCATCTTATATGTGGTTACTGTTTACCTCTCCAGCTGTAGCTCCTGACAGTCTCTTCCTATCTCTCTTACATTTAGCTGTGGTAATAATGAGCTACACAGAGTTATATACAGACCACGCTGCTTGGCATTTCTCCACCTCTGCACATGCTTTTCCCTCAGCCTGGAATGACCACCTACCCCTTCTTCATCCAGCCAAATCCTACTTTTCTTTGGGACTCAAATAATTTTCTCCAAGAGACATTCACAAGACCTTTGCTCCTCAAAGGCTACACTGAAGGCATTTCTAGTATGCCTCAATAGCATCCTTTGCAAACCTTTATTGGAGCAAGCTCAACAAAGCTACACGGGAGATGATTAACATTGTGTTAGTATAAAAAGAAATTTGAAGTATAATAAATGCAGTCAGGACCTGTTTCTGCTTCAGAATGTCAAGAGGATTAGAAATAAAATAGTCCATAAAAATGTACATTGGGGAAGGAGTAGAAAAATAATTGCGAGCATAGATAACAAAACCCCTACAAAAGTGAAGAAATTTTAGCAAATAAATAAATAAATAACTGCTAGCAGAGATAAATAGTGTCAATGTGAAAAGAAATAAAGATGAGGTGAGATTAAATCCCCATCCTAAAACCTCTTAGGGCGTGGGAGAGGGAAAGAAGAATGGGTGATGGATTTCAGATTAAAGTATGAATATGATGGTGCTGAGAGACTAGACGGAAACCCTGGTGGCGTAGTGGTTAAGAGCTGTGGCTGCTAACCATAACGACGGCAGTTCAGATTCCCCAGGCACTCTTTGGAAACCCTGTGGGGAGTTCAACTCTGTCCTTTCGGGTCACTATGAGTTGGAATCGACTCGACGGCCATGGGTTTGGTGGTTTTGAGAGACTAGATAATGGAGTTTCTTGTGCAACTGTGTAAAGAGTTAGAAAAGGTGTAGGGAAAAAGAGTTCTTTATGGAGAACTAGGCAAAGAGGAGCTAGACAAACATTTTAAGCATCATGTCCCAGTTCAGGGACTACTGGCTGATAGGTGTAGCCAGTAGTCCTTCTCAGCTTTCAGGCCTTGGACAGGACAGTCATTCTTTTGACAACTACTTTTAGAAATTAATGTGCAAGAGATGGAATGACCATTTTCACTAAATGAAATGTGTTAATCATCTACGAAAGGCAAAAAGAGGCATCTTAGAATCTGGAGGCCACTAATGTGATTTTAACATTAATTACAAGATTTTTGTTTGATCTTGCTACATAAACTGGTAAGGATGCCAGAAGGCATGAATCGCAACATGGTGGAAATGCGATTTAGGTGACCTTCAAAGATTTAGGACAAACAAAGGAGGACATTAAAGACAAAAGAAAGAAGGAACAGGATTAGTGTGAATCACACCATTGCCAGCTCTGCCTCCCCAATCCTCTACAACAGAGGTGCACGTCTATTAGCAAGATTGCAGTGGAGTCTGCATAGAAGGTCTCTGTAAAAACAAAGCATGTTATTTAGCTGAATTGGAAATAAATTATTAGGAAATACAGACATGACAATGAGAAGTAAATATAGGTGCTCTTTCCACATCATTATTTGATTTAGACTAAAACAGACAGAGGAAGGTGTTTACTAGAGAAGCCATGGTCTCGTTGACATACAAAGATACAGGCATGTAGATTAGTTCCTGAAATGTGTGAAGGTATTTGCACAAACAGAAATGTATTCTCACCAGTAATAGATTGTTGGGAAGAGAAAAAGAAGTGGCCAAGGAACTCAAATGGCTGAGGGTTTGTTCTATGGGTTGTGTCATAAAAAAATGAACATCATTTGAGAGAAATGGACTAGGAAGTTGTCCCAGAATTCTATCTAGGCCTAACTAGACAAATGATATCGCTCTAACAATAGCTGAAGCAAAAAGACATGGAAATAAGAAATAGGAATAAATTCATAGACAGCCCTGGTGGCACAGTGGTTAATATATATCTGTATGTATATATTTCAGATGAGATACACTTGTATAGTCAGGAAAGGTGTGTGTCAGTGATGTATCCATTCACCATACTTACTCAATCTGTATGCCAAGCAAATAATCCAAGAAACTAGACTATATGAAGAAGAATAGGGCATCGGGGTTAGAGGAAGACTCGTTAACAACCTGCGTTATGCAGATGACACAATCTTGCTTGCTGAAAATGAAGAGGACTTGAAGCACTTACTGACGAAGATCAAAGACCACAAGCTTCAGTATGGATTACGCCTCAACGTCAAGAAAACAAAAATCCTGAAAACTCCCCAATTTGGCAAAAAACATTTATGTATACATCCAAGAAGCTCAGTGACCTCCAACTAAGATAAACACAGAGATACACACTCTGATACATCATGGTAAAAATATGGAAATACAAAGAGAAAATCTTAAAAGCAGCAAGAGAAAAATGACTAATAACCTACAAGGAAATCCTGATAAAATTAACAGTATGTTCAGCTTCATCATTGTAGCTACTTTGCCAATACATCTCACCGATGGCCTCCCTCACCCTTGTTGGCCCTCTGTTTCACCAAACGTGATGTCCTCCTGTAGTGATTGATTCCTCCTGAAGACATGTCCAAAGCAAGTGAGCCAGGAAATGTTCTTTTGTGATCCATAAGGTTTTCATTGGCTTATTTTCAGAGGTAGATAGCCATGCATTCTTGCTAGTCTGTTTCAGTCTGGAAGCTCAGCTGAAAACTGTCCACCATGGGCAATTCTGCTGTTAACTGAAATACCAGTGACAGTACAACAAACTGACAGATATGTAAGGGGCACTCACGTAGGGCAGGGAATAATGACTCTTCCTACCAGCCGTAATGGAAATATTTGTAATTCATGGGGTCTTGCCTCAGTACTGGGCATAATTAGACCCAGACAAGCACTGGCCCAGACACACATAACAAATTACAGAAGCAAGACTCAAAAATATAAAACCGTTTCCAAGTAACTAAACTTAATTGAAGAACACAGCTCAAGAATATTGATAGGTATACAAAAATATCTGGCACCCAACATGGTAAAATTGGCAGTGTACTTGCTAGCTATTAGTTAAAAGAAAGCTACAGTGACTATTATAGTATCAAAGTAGATTTTAGGGCAAATAATATTACCAAGGATAAAGAAAGCCATTTCATGATAAAAGTCAACTTATCAAGAGGACATAATAATCTTAAACATTTATATGCCTAATAATAGAGTATCGGATACATGAAATGAAACTGCTAGAACTTCAAAAAGAAAAAGATGAATCCACAATTACCGTATTTTTGTGCAAATGGCGCACACCTTCTACCTTTGTTTGCTGACCACGCCCTCCCCCTGCAGGGTATTTTTGTATGCGTGCTGTGTTAATTTTTTTTATGATGACTTGTAGAAGAGGATGGCATAGAAAAACTTGGAGGGGGTGCCTCCCAGGGTGGGGAGTTGTTGGTGGTCAGGCTTGGAGGGCATGCGTCGCTTGCATAAAAATACGGTATAGTTGAAGATTTCAGTACTCTTCTGTCAATAATTGATAGAACAAACAGATAATCAGTGAGCATATAGTAGACTCTGATAATACTACCATCGAATTTGACCTAAAAAAAGAGATTTAAAAAAAAAAAGAAACCTCATAACTGGACCAATAAGCAACATCATGATAAACGGAGAAAAGATTGACGTTGTCAAGGATTTCATTTTACTTGGATCCACAATCAACACCCATGGAAGTCAAGAAATCAAAGGACACATTGCATGGGCAAATATGCTGCAAAAGGCTTCCTTCAAGTATTAGAAAGCAAAGATGTCACCGTGAAGACTAAGGTGCACCTGACCCAAGCCATCGTGTTTTCAGTCACCTCATATGCATGTGAAAGCTGGACAATGAATAAGGAAGACCAAAGAAGAATTGATGCCTTTGAATTGTGGTGTTGGAGAAGAATATTGAATATACCATGGACTGCCAAAAGAATGAACAAATCTGTCTTGGAAGAAGTACAGCCTTAATGCTTCTTAGAGGTAAGGATGGCAAGACTTCATCTCACATACTTTGGACATGTTATCAGAAGGGATCAGTCCCTGGAGAAGGACATCATGCTTAAGTAGAGGGCCAGCAGAAAAGAGAAAGACCCTCAATGCTATAGGTTGACACAGTGGCTCCAACAATGGGCTCAAGCATAACAATGATTGTGAGGATGGCGCAGGATCAGGCAGTGTTTTGTTTATTGTACATAGGGTTGCTTTCAGTCGGAACCAAGTTGACAGCACCTAACAACAACACTTATATAAGTTCTTTAACTACATATGTGTATATAACACACTTGTACATACACACACCCCCACACAACCATGAGCAAAATTATAGAAATGAGAGAACAGAAGTCTAAAATTAAGAAAATGTAAAAATTGAAGATTGGCCGGTAAATGTTTTTAGTGTAAACTTTGAAAGGAAAAGAGATCAGGATTTTGGGAAGAGAAAGTAAATGAAACAGTTAAGAACTTTAACATGGGAGCTTTGGGAGATCATGTCTGAAAACAAGACGAGTTTGAGAAGGCAGTGTTAACTTCCTAGTGTGTTAGTTATGTGTGGCTCCTATCAACAGAGTTTGTGTCATCCTCTCCCCCAGGGGCCTCTCAGTGGCCCCATGGAACAATAAGCTCATTTAGATGTCAGCATGTGTACCAGTCACTGACGCAAAGAAGAATAGACACAGTCAATGATGAATTGTTTAATTCTTCTCGACTTCATCCTTTAGAAGACTGAACAATTTGGAAGTGAGCTCCAAATGCCACCTACTCATGTTAGAAAATGAATAGTGGGATCAGAATTTTCAGTAAAGAAAGATTTTTGAATTCTGAACAGGGAAAACTATTTAAAGGATGTAGTAAAGATAATAGTTGTGTGGAAAATAAAGACAAAGGATTAAAAACAAACCCATAAACAAAAATATATTTTCCATACATATCGATAAGTGAAATTGGATTATAATTTTTCTCCTAGGCTCATAAACTGTTTAAATAGTGTAAAAAATATCAGACCATTAAAGTTTCTAAAGAATTTACCTATTAGTATAGACTGGGCTAAAAATGATTAAGAAACACTGAGTTAGAGAAGGAGGAACACTTTGTGCCCAATTTGGAGTCAATTTGGATTACAGGCAACACAGAGATCTAGCTATGGAAAGTGTCTGGTGTTTTATTGGAGTGTAAGGAGAACAAAGTGTCATGATCTTGGAATTCTAGTACACTCTGGTATATGCCAGCTGCAAGTCCTTTTGCTAGGCAGCTTTTCTCTTTCCAGCACCAGCACGCTCTACCTCGTGGCTTTCACCATGCTGAGTGTTCTATAAAATATTTATCATAACTTTTTCTTTCTTGTCTGAAATGGTGCCATAGACTGGTAATTAGATGTCAGCTAAGCCTTCTCAATTTCATTTGGTGCAGAGGTGGGAAAATGGAACCCTTATGTAACAAGTAGATGAGAACTGGCAGGCAGTTGGCTTTGAGAGCTCCTACACGTATTTCCAAGCAGATGCACATCCAACTTTTTGCCAGTCGATCATTACATGCCGTCTGCTAAGTGTTCTTCCTGTGTTTGCCTCCAGAAGGAAGCTATCGAGAGTCATTTGTCTCTATAGTGAGCCTGGGAAGTAAACTTTTCTCCCCAGAGAATAACAACAATAGCAGGCCAGGGATTATTTCTGGCCATATCCAATAGCCAGAATATTTCTGACTCAAGACCCTGTTCTTGCTGGGGACTGGCAATCACTATTGAGAGCACTGTAGTAGTTCACCCTTCAAATGAGAGTTTAAAGATTATGTTCCTTTTAATGTATGATTTATTACTGGAGACAATGAATAAAAAAACGGTGTCTCTGTTTTTGCTGTACTTCCTTGAGTCACCCACTTAACCTCTCTGAGGCTCTAGTTATTCATCTATTAACTGAGTATAGTAATACTAGCCTACCTAACCTCTGGATAATTGAGGTAACAAATTAAATAAGAGAAAGTACTTTCCATACTGTCAGGGAAATCTCTTAATATAGTTTCCTTCTGAAATGTGAGGCCCAGGCAGAGTACTAATTTCCACATTTTTGTACAAGTGAAACAATCAGGTTCAAATTCAAGTAAATTCTTCCAAACATGCGTTAAGCACCTTCTTTGTTCTGGGTTTAGGGTACATTCGGAGCGAGGCAATGTGATCATCAAGGGCAGCCACAAATGGGGGCTTCAAAATATGGTAGCATGTATTATAAAAGAAGCTGGTATGGCCCACGGAAGAATGTGATTAAGGATTCTTACAACCACAACCCTTGACAAAGCCTCTTTAGGGTATACAGTTAAGTGGTTATGAGCATTACCTTTGAAGCCAGAGAAACTTGGCTTCAGATGTTAATTTTGCCACTTCCTAGTTAGGTAACCTTGGGCAATTTACTCAGCCTCTCTGGCAGAGATTGCCAAGTATCTCTCATCTGTAAATGTCAATAATACTGCATACTTCTGAGAGTAGCCCCAAGGATTAAATGCAATAAAGCCTGTAAGGCGCCTATCACCATCATCATCATCATCATCATCACAACATTATTATTTTAATAGTAATAATAATAAAACCAAAAAACCAAACCTGTTGCCATTGAATCGATTCCAACTCATAGCGACCCTATAGGACAGAGTAGAACTGCCCCATAGAGTTTCCAAGGAGCGCCTGGTGGATTTGAGCTGCCGACCTTTTGATTAGCAGCTGCAGCACTTAACCACTACAATATTAGGGTTTCCAATAATAATAATAATAAAGCAGCCTATTATTAAGTATATACCATGTACCATGTACCTTCTTAAGTGCTTATGTGTATTAACATCTTCCAACAGTTCTGAGGAAGGAATTATTATAATTCTCATTTTCCAGTTGAGGAAACCAAGGCAGCAAGAGATTAATTTCTTATGGTGGTACAACTGGTTAACCAAAACTTGAACTCAACTTGCTGTAGAGTCAATTCTGACTCATAGTGACTCTACAGAACAGAGTAAAACTGCCCCACAGGGTTTCCAAGGAGCAGCTGGTGGATTCAGACTGTGGACCTTTTGGTTAGCAGCCTTAGCTCGCCATAGCTCTTAACCACTGCACCATCAGGGTTCCACAGCTGGTTAGTGGTAGCCATATCTGGGCTGTCTGGTAAAAACCAAATAAATGGTAGCTGCTGTTCTGGTTACTATTACTTATTTTTCAGAAGCCTTATCTATGACATGGGCGTAATAAGGTGGAGGACCGTTGTGAAGGTAAAGTGAGCTAATAAATGTGAAAAACTCTTTATAAACAATAAAGTGTGATTCCAGAAGTGTGTTTTGGGGTGTCAGTGACTGACCATTTATAATTTCATATAGCTATAAAATTTGAGGTGATTTCTCAACCCTTGACAAAGAAGCTTCCAAATGGTTTGTGTTAACAGAGCCTCAGTTAGCCCTGCTAACGGGTGACCTCATCACTTACTTTGAAAATGCTGGTATCAGGCTTTCAACATGGCAAACGATCACTTGAACACCTGCCATCTTACTCCCTCCATGTGTCAGGGTACCTTAGGCAGATAGCTGAATTCCCAGTTGCCAAATTTTGAGCATATGCCACTTCAGAATAATATTAGATGATGACAGAGTCTGTTGTCCTATAAATTAATTTAACACCCTTCCTCTGGAAAGCAAATGACTGCATTCTAAAAACAATATTTTCACTCAAGTTATGATGGCTTGTAAAAATACACAGTGAATGGAGTTGACGAGGAGGTGTTAGGAAGCATATGATATCCCAGGAGGCTGAACGGATCTAAATTTAGGTGGGCTGTCTTCTCTAGGCAGTCGGTGACAGATACGATTGCCTCTTAAAAGCGTGGCTCTGGTGGAGAGAAGTTAAGAGACTGGACAGAGATAGGAGCCTCTGTGGTCAGTTAAGTGGGAAAGGGCTGCTGCAGAGTGGTGCTGAGTCACCCACAGCACTTAGCCATTAAGAGTAAGGGAGAGAAAGGTGCATACGGTTTTTTGTGTGAGAGACTGACTTGATTTGTAAATTTTCACTTAAAGCACGATAAAAATTATTTAAAAAAAAAAAAAAAAGAGTAAGGGAGAGAAAGGGTGAAGTTTCCAGAGTCCTTGCCACATAGATTTACTGTAGTAATGAAAATGAGTCATATCCTTCATGGAGCTAAAAATGGCTGAGGAACACTACAGACAATGGAGAACCACTCAGGCTTTTTAAACAAGATTGTAGCATGGTTTCCCTTTAGAAAGCTCACCCTGGCACTGGATGAGAAGGTGGATTAGTGAAGCATGAGAGATGATGAGGCATCCAGCTGCAAAGCTCTTACATCCTTGAAGCCTGATGACACTGGTGTTCAGAGCACTTGACAGACACTCTGGCTTCCCCTCATTTTCCATGGCCACCAACACAATATTCTGAGTCAGAAACGGATGGATGTGTCAGCGTTACCCTGAGAAGGTGAAGATGCTTGAAGCATTTCATAGGGATTGTGGTTTACGATAGACATGAATATTCAAGCAGACCCATGCTAGGTTACTGATTAAATGAAGCTATGACATATAAACATGAAGCCTTTGACTTTAAATTCTGCTCATCGAAAAACGTTTCCTATTAGTTGTTTTTGTTGGTGGGGTTTTTGCTTGTTTGCTGCTTATACACAGCTTGGTCATCTTGAAAAACAAGTGCATTACCAATCAGCCCATGAATTTTACCAGGGTTCCCTGTGTGAAATTTTATTTAATTTCACTTAGTCTTTTCCTTATCAATGAAAAGTGAGTTGATATATTTGTTCTTAAAAACTAATGTTTCTGAGGAGGAGAAAAGGACATTATTTCCCTTGCTTTCAACTCTTAGTACCTACACCTCATGTGACTCCAGTCTGCCTCTCTGAGCTACATAATTAGAGTTGGAAAAAAGCCTCCTCTCTGAAATCCTGTTCTCACAGATAGACATAGCACAGGACGCTCTGAGACCAAAGTGACCTCCTCAGGATTTGTAGGGAGCTGATGATTCATCATTTTTACAACTTACGGATTTTCCATTATGTTTGAAGTTGACAAGGGAGAATTAACTTATTCCCTTTCAACCCATTTTTCCCCTTGAATTAAGCATCTAGGAGAGCTACAGAACTCAATTTTTTTACGGAATAATTTGTTAGGAAAATAAAATTGGAAGGTGGTGCTAGAAAGGAGGCAGTAGGTAAACATACGGCGGTCTTTCAAAATGTGCATTGAATTCGGTAAAACAAAGAGAGTGACTTCTCTGACTGTGGGTGTAAGCCACAGCTGAATCAATATATTAAGTGATTCGCCCACCTTTAAATGTCGGATTCATTTTTAAAACAATACAACTTTTCAAGTTGTAAGGCCACCTTCTAGGTTGGGAATAAAAGGGAATGTGATTTCTAGCCTGGCTCTGGGGAACGACCTGTGGGACACCGTCTTCCTGTTTGTACATCTGTGAAGTGAGAGTACTCCCAGCGACCTCAGTGTTTCTTCTTATCCTCTTTACTTCAACATATTTGTAGATTACTTGGCACATAGTAGGGCCTTTAATACTGTGCGACTCCATGTCATCTAAAGTTTCCTTTTTTCTGTCATATATATAGAGGCTTCCTAAGAAAACAAAATACAATTAAGCATCATAATAGGACGAAGTCATAAAATGCCCTTGACAAGAATGGGAATGTTTCTTTTGTTTCTCAGGCAAAATAAACAAATAAATAAATAAAAACAACAAAAAACAAAACATTGAGGCATAGTGATTCTTTTCTCTGGACAAAGAACATGTTGTTCACAGACCTCAGAAAAGAAATGTTGGCAGTGCTTGCAGCAGCCTCGATCTGCTTATAAAGCTTCGTTAAGATAATTGAGAGATATGTTGAGACAAGATACTGGTTTGGGTTTTGTTTTTTCCTTTCAGCACTGAGAAATGTTGGCCTAAGTCCGTAATGGCCAGCTTCCCCTTTGCTAGGATGAGGCTTTGCACAGGGAGGGATAAGGCTGACTGTAGAAAGTGGTAACAGCCAGAATAAGACCTAATATGCAAAAACTGCTGCTTTTTGACATATGAATTTGGGGAGATTTGTAGCAACTCAAAATTGTTTTTCTTTATTTCAGGATAAATATAATAAACCACAACGAAGAAAACTAGTGTTAAATACTGAATTGGCATGTGCATTGACGCTACCAAACAAAAAGGGGTACCTTTGACATGGAGAGCACAAAATCCTTCCACACTGTGAAACATCAGAATAGAAGAGCAGTAAGATGCACACTGAACAAAGCATCAAAGCCCCACTATCCTACTTCTGTAACCAAACAACACAGGTTCTTGTCCTGTCTTATTAGCCGATTGAAATACAGACACCACACCACCAGTTGCAAGGGAAACAGAAAGTAGAAATTGATTGTTAGCATAAACAGGGAGCAACCTGAGGCCTAGAAGTCTAAAGACCACGTGGTCCCAGCCCCAGGTGAGCTTGGAGCTTTTACACCCTCCAGTCCCTAGGGGGTAAGGTTGGCGCCCAAAATCAGATACCCCTATCCCTCCAATGTCCATATTTGGAGATTCAGGTGCTGAGTCACTTGCAAAGGAAGGGAACTTCACTCCTGCAAAGATCAGATCCCAGGTGAAGTCGTGGCCATGGGCTCTTCAGGTCCTGCGCAGGCGTCGAGATTTCGGTTTGCGCATGCACGGTATTTCGGTGCCAAATTCAAACCACGGTTAGGGCCCTCAGCGTGTCAGGCCAAGCTGCTGTTAGAAACCAGGCTTGGCCCGCTTCGAGGCAGAGAAGAACTGCGGGGTAAGCCTCGGTGGCGGTTTCACTTATGCAAACAGATATCTAACTATGAGTGTATCTACCCTATAACCTGCATTTGCCACAGGTTTATTTTTGAAATAATTAGGACCATTAAAGGATAATCTTCTGAAATTAAGTTTAATGTTTATTTAGGATTTATCAGGACACGAATCTATAAATCATTTTAAATGAGTATTTGATCCGCTTAAGCTGCTCATTACTATTTCTGATATAACAATTCCTTGCCTGTGCAAAATTATCTAGTAAGTGATTAAGTAAGTACGAAGAATCCAAATCTAGGTACTTTCCAGAATAAGTGGGTGTGATGTCATAAGTGGGTGGGACAAGAAAAGATGCTTGTCCCAGTTATGCCACTGATTTGCTGTCATCTTGGCCAAGTTGCTTAACTTCTTAGAGCATCAGTTTTCCTGTCTATAAAATAGAAATAGTACTGATGGAGGATGGTTAGCATATACCTATGGAAAAAAACACCTCTCCAGTGATTGCCTCAGAAATCAAAGGCAAAAATCAAGACAATAACATGAAAAATCTAGATTCAGATTTCAAGATGAGAAATTTTTCAAATCTTAAGAAGAAACATGTAAACATACTAAAGTAAATGGAGTTCCTGGTTGGTGCAAACAGTGAACATATTCTGCTGCTAACTGAAAGGTTGGAGGTTTCAGTCCACCCAGAGGCACCTTGGAAGAAAGGCCTGGCAATTTACTTCTGAAAAATCAGCCACTGAAAATCTTATAAAGCATAGTTCTCCTCCGACACAAAATCGGAGCTGACTCAATTGCAACTGCTTTTATGTGTGTAGTTGTCCCTCAGTATCCACGGAGAATCGGTTCCAGGGCCCCCCCCAGCTCAGATACTGAAGTTCCTTGTATAAAATGGCTTAGTATTTGTGTATGACTTACACACATCCTCCTGTATACTTTGAGTCATCTCTAGATTGCTTATAATACCTAATACAATGTAAATGCTATGTATTAGTTGTTATACTGTGTCGTTTCGGAAATAATGACAAGAAAAAAAAGCCTTTTTTTTTTCCCCCCTGAATATTTTTGATCAGTGGTTGGCTGAATTCATGTATGTGGAACCTGCAGATGCGGAGGGCTGACTGTGTGTGAGTGTGTGTGTGTGTGTATACACACACACACATACATACGTATATGCATATACACATGCTCACACTCAAACATCAAACCTTTCAGTTCAGCAAAAATATTTATGCCCCCTTTAACTGTAGTTTTCATTAAAGACAAGAGAGTTTCACATGATGGAGCAAGCTTCCGGAGACCTCAGTTGCTCGCAAAATTTGTGTTCACGAGATTCCCCTTGCCTTGGGAAGTCAAAGGGAACCTAGGTATTTTGTAAGAGTGTTCTCCGCTTAATCCTCAGCTATTGACTAACTGTGGTAAGAACCTAAATCTACATCCACTATAGGACAGGTGTGGAAGAAGAGGTGGGCAGAAATTTAACTCATGTATTGTTAATATTCAGTGTCACTCTGTTTCATGTTGGAGTCACTTCACATGGAACTATGGATTCATTAAAGAACCTGCAAGCAGAATATGTGTCTACATGATCAGTATACTCCTGACTGCAGAGTATTTCTCTTACTTTTTCCCAGAGTTAACTAATTGTTCAAAAACTGTTCTAACTTGGGGTGTTTTCTAGTTGAAATAATCTGTTCACCAACATAGCCAAATGAATTTAGGCCTTCTGCCAGAGGCATTCATACCAAAATGTTTAGCGGCAACTCTCAAATGTAATTTGTAAAGCTAGGAGGTGCCAAAACTTCAACAGTAGGCAAACCCACTCTCTGGAACAGTGGGAGAAAGGGTCAAAGTGCTGTTTTGACACTGGCCTTTGCAATGTTTGTCCCAATAGTGAAAGTTTGAGAACCAGACAGTAAAAGCATACACAGGAACTTGTGGGAATGAATAGGCACAATAAACCCTTAAAAGCCCTGATGGATTTTATTTTAAAGTAGACAGTAGGGTATGGTGGAAAAAAAAAATTACACTAGAAGTTAGGAAATCTTGGTCCTAGCCTAAGCAAATCACATAAAAGATCTGGGCTTCAGTGCCCTTATCTATAAAATGAGAACACGGTACCATTGGCAAGACCAGGGAGGGACAAAGCAGTTACCAGCTAAGTTCTGACTGCTTTTACCCTTAAGATTGTTTGATGAGTAGAATCTGATGCTAAAATAAATTTGAAAGCTTTAGTGGTGCAGGGGTTTAAGCATTTGGCTCCTAACCAAAAGGTCAGCAGTTTGAATCCACCATGGGGCAGTTCTACTCTATCCTATAGGGTTGCTATGAGTCAGAATTGACTCAGTGGCAACAGGTTTGGTTTTTTGGCTTAGTTGGAAGATGTTTTCCTAAGGTCCATTCTATTCTAAAAGTCTAATACTTTCAGTGGGAGTAATAAGTAGAGTTACACTTATTTTAATTCTTGCAAGTCTAATAACCAGTGGCCTTTTAGTCGACTCCAACTCATGGAACCCCATGTGTATCAGAGTAAACTGTGTGCCATAAGGTTTTTAATGGCTGATTAACTAGTTCCAGTTATTGTTTTTCAGCACATTTTTATTACTTGGCACAATATTTGATTTTGAAAACTGCTTCATGTCAACCCTATAATAAAGGTGCCTTAGCTTGAGTCCTTGAATGGACTTCTGGGAGTCTGTGAAACCCCTAGCAACACATTTAGAATTTTGTGGATGGGGTATATAAAAAGAAGGTCAAAATCTTTCATCAGATTCTCAAAGGTTAAATGAAAGTAGTTAGAGCACAAGTTATCCTCCACTCCATGGGAGTCAGAAAAGCTGACTCAAGTTGGCACAGAAGGAAAGGAATTCAAATACATTTTATGGGCTCTACAATGAAACTCACCTCCCGAATCCCCTCTCACAAATACATCTGCTTCCCAACATTCCATTGCCAGTATGTACCTTTAAGACCGGGAGAGGGGGCCTTTTGGTGATGGTGAAACATCCCCCCCTCCCCTTAATCCTAAATTTTCTGATATTTGAGAGAAGCCAAGCTCAAATTCTGTGTGTCTCCCTGACAAACCTGCACAACTCTGATGTGTTTTTATTAGATAAATATAAAGAACCACATATTCTTCAGTGTTTCCATGTGCAGTTTTTTTTTTTCTAGATGACTCCCAGGCCTGGAGGTAAGTTTCAGAAAGACGTATTCTAAAGTAATTACCTAGGAAGAAGACGGGTAAAGAAAACATCAGTGTTTGGCCATTCAAAAGCGCCCTGCCTTGAAAGCCTCAGGTGATGATTGGGGAAGACTTCAGTTTTTCTGAGTGCATTTTCAGTTCAATTTTACATTGAATGTGTGATTATTAGCATTATATCTCGATAGTAGACATTTCCACGGTCTTATAAGTTCTGGTTCACAGGGGAATAACCCAGTGGGAGGAATGGAGAAATGGTCTGAGGCAGTGTGACTGAGAGCAGTGATGAGGGCTGTGATGGAGCACCATGTGTCACCGAGTGGCCTCCAGACACAATGAACCAAGGAATTATCGATAGACTTTGGTTCCCATTACAGGGCAAAGGTGGATCCTGAGAATGTGTACCTGTGACCCACTTGTATAGGAAAAACAAGGCTTCTTTCATAAACTCCTTGCTAACTCGGACACTGTGCACAAAGAAGAAAAACATTGGGGCATGAAAAACAAGACAGACAAAACCCACTAATTCTACTAGAACTGGAAGTTGATTTGAGATACTGTAAGAATGTTTAGAATTGAACTCTTCTGCTCTTCTTTTAGATGCTGCACAACAAACATGTCATGGTCCGTGTCGGAGGAGGATGGGAAACTTTTGCAGGGTATTTGTTGAAACATGACCCCTGCCGAATGCTGCAGATATCGCGTGTGGATGGCAAAACATCCCCCATCCAAAGCAAATCTCCAACCCTTAAGGACATGAATCCAGATAATTACCTGGTGGTCTCTGCCAACTGTAAGGCTAAGAAAGAGATTAAATGAAACTAGGTGGTCACTACAAGGGACTCTCATAATGGCCTGTATCCACTTCTCCAGTAGTCAGTTTAGTTTCTATACTCTGAAAACTACTTTGGAAAAAGGTGTAACATGAAACATGTCATCATTTCAAAAGATGTTCAAAGTGTAGCACTATTTATTTTTAATGCTTCTGTGGAAAATGACCTATTAAAAGAAATTCTAAACTCAGATTTAAATTAGACAAAGTATAGGCAAATGATTTCTTTTCAATATGTGGACACAATGTCTAAACAATATTAGGAACACAATTCTAGCTAAAGATAAAAATGGTTACTAGAATGAAATATTTAGGATATATAGATAAGTTACCAGAAAGTGCCTGCTTTTTATCTACAGAGCAAAAGCACCCCAGACATTTTTATAAAAGTGGGATTTTAAACAAATGTTTAAAAAGTGACAATTAGTATAATAATGTCTTACTAAAAATACCCAACAGCACTATAAATAAGTACAGAGTATTCACAACAGTAATCCTTACTGGAAGGGCCACTTGAGAAAAGTTTACACTCACTTGGAACATTGCCTTAAAGTTTATCTCTTATCTGTGACCAAATATCTGGGGTACTTTTGGAAGTTTTCAGTACACCCCCTTAGAGAACGGCTTGTGAATTGTTTCACACATTCCTAAACACTTGGCTGTGTTTAGACTGAGTTAGCGTAATTCACACGTATAAGCTGACATACATTTATATTGACAGAATAAATTGTACAGTCAAATGTTCATTGACTTCATGTTATTTTAAAGCATTTTCTTGATAAAATATATCTTTAGTTAATCCTACTTTGCTATGCTATCTAGTAAAGTAAGTTCACTGTAGCTAATAATGTTACAGACGTATGTATACCCTTGTATACCCGGGACAGGGCTGTTCTGTGCCAATGAACAGCGGAATATTGTCCTCACTGATTTAAGAATTAAAAATATAAATTTTAAAATTTTTATCTGTCTCTGTATCAGTGACTTAATTGATATCAAGCTGGTATCAATCAACATTATATTTTTTCTGAAATAAAGTTAATCTTCAAATGGCAATTGTCTTAGTTATCTAGTACTGCTATTAACAGAAATACCACAAATGAATGGTTTCAACAACAAAAATTTATTAGCCCATGTTCTAGTAGGCTAGAGGTCCAAATTCAGGGCATCAATTCCAGGGGAAGGGTTTCTTTCTCTGTCACCTCTGGAGGAAAGTCCTTGTCTTCAACCTTCCCCTGGTCTAGGAGCTTCTCAGCACAGGGATCCCAGGTCCAAAATATGCACTCTGCTCCTGGCACTACTTTCTTGGTGGTATGAGGTCCTCCTGTCTTTCTGCTTGAGTCTCTATATCTCAAAAGAGATTGACCCAATATACAACGTAAACTTATAGAGTCCTGCCTCATTAATATAACTGCATCTAACCCTGCCTCAACATCATAGAGGTAGGATTTACAACACACAGGAAAATCCCATAAGATGACAAAATAGTGGACAATGACACAATACTGGGAATCATGGCCTAGCCAAGTTGACATACATTTTTTGGGGGACACAATTCAATCCATTACACCAACTTTCTCTGAGAGTGACAGGAAAAATCAAATTATGGTTACCTAGTACATCTTCATTTTGGGCAGGTGGGTGGTGGTCATGTTCATTTTCCTTAGTAGAGATTCTAGATTTTACCATAAATAGTGCCTAAAGTGACACAATGGGTATAAAAAGCACAGGCAGTGTTACTTTGTCATTTCCTCATTTTCAACAACAAAATCTACCTTTCTTGCTCCAGAAATTCAGGGAGAAGGGCTCTATTGTCACATGGCTGATGTTGTCAAAGAACACACAGCCTATTAATTGGGAAGCATTTAAGCAATAGGTATGCTTAACCACAGAAATGATATAATTGACAATGCTTTGGAAATGGTGGTAATCATTTTGAAAAAAGAAAAATCAGTAAAACCTAAGGGGGGAAAAAAACAAATTTTTGTAGGAAATAAAATCACCTTAACGGTGGATAATTCTATATCTTTGAAAATACAGACACTTAGTGATTTGATCTTTATATTACCAAACTAATGTTAACACTGAATTTCTCTGGATAGTCATTGACACTAGTTTCATCAAACTTTTCTCCTGTGCTTAAATTTTTTTCCATAAATATACTCATGCCTTCATTAATTTAGTTCAAAGGCATTACTCTTAAAAAAAAAAAAAAAGACCCACTGCCATTGAGTGGATTCAGACTCATAGCCACCATATAGGACAGGGTAGAACTGCCCCTTAGGGTTTCCAAGGCTGTAAGTCTTTATGGAGTAGACTGCCACATCTTTCTCTCCTGGATTCGCTGATGGGCTCGAACTACCAACGTTTTGGTTACCAGCCGAACACTTTTAACCACTGCGCCACCAGGGCTTCTTACATGAGTCTAGCTTAACAAAAATATTAATCTCTTTATCTATTTAATTAGGTTTGTACTGATGCCTTAACAAATTACTACAAACTTGAAGGCTTAAACAATGCAAATTCATTATCTTACAATTCTGTAGGTAAGAAGTCCAACACCACTCTCACTGGGATAAAATCAAGGTGTCAGCAGGACTGTATTCCTTACTAAAGAGCATATGGGAATCTGCTCTCTTGCCTTTTCCAGCTTCAGCTTGTGGCCCTTTTCCTCCATCTCCAAAGCCAGCAACATTGCATCTCTCTGGCACTTCTTTCTTCCTATTTTTCTGACCAGAGCTGGAAAAGGTTCTGCTTTTAAGACTGTACATGATTAAATTGTGTCCATCTGGGTCACTATGAGTTGGCATCGACTCCATGGCCATGGGTTTGGTTTTTTGATTTTGGATAATCCAGAACAGTTTTCCCATTTAAAGGTCATTAACTTAGTCACAACTGCAAAGTCCCTTTTACAGTGTAAGGTAACATTTTCACAGGTTCCGAGAATTAGGACATGTACATTTTTGTTGAGGAATGATTCTTCCTACCAAATCTATTATGGTCTTTTAAGTGTCTCTAATGATGTGGTCACAGCTGACATTGGGGTCTGGCTGCTAGATGATTGGCACTGAAAAGGCATAAGGAAAAAAGAGACTATATTTGGAAATGACTAAATGTTGATAGTTTTTACTCATTGTCTCCTTTGTGAAAACTGGCCAGGCGGTAGCCTGGAGTTGGATGATTTCTTCTTATGCTCAGCTAGATGTAAGATCCAAGAAGGATGATAGAGAGAGAGGTTCTATTCCAAATGAATAAAGGATTAAACAGTCAGTTCAGAAACATGGCTTAGAAGAGATAAGAAACATCCAAAAACAGAAGTCTAAATAAGTAAACAATAAAAGCTCACTAAGGGCAATATTCAACACACTGAGCAGACTAGGATGATTTTGGGGTTTTCAAGGGACCCACTGCAATCATTTTCATTCAGTTTCTTAGGTGTGGGTGGATAGACATTCTATACAGTCCATACAGTACAGATGCTATGTTAGGCTGGGTTCTCTAGAGAAACAAAACCAGTAAAGCATATAAGTACACATATTAAAAAAAAAAAAAAACTTTGCCATTGAGTCAATTCTTACTTATAGCGACCTTACAGGATTTTCAAGGAGCAGTTGTTGGATTCGAACTGCTGATCTTTTGGTTAGCAGGGGAGCTGTTAACCACTACACCACCAGAGCTCCAAGTATCTATAGAAAGATTTATATCAAGGAAATGGCTCACGTGGTTGTAGAGGCTGGAATGTCCCATTTTGTGGGTCAGAATAGAGGCTTCTCTTGATTCACATAGCCCCAAGGGCTGATGAACCCAAGATCGGCTGGTCAGAGAGCAGGGTTCTTGCTCACAGACTGTGAAGATCTAAGGATCCCAAGATTGGCAGTCAAGACCACAGGTAAACTGCTAGCTCAAGCCCCAAGAACCAGAGGTCAGAGGAACAGGAGCCATCTGCAGAACCTAGAACAAGCAAAAGCCCACAAGCCTTGCAAGAATGTCTGCTTATATTGAAGGTAGGCCACATGCCAAGGAAACTCCCTTTCAACTGACTGGCTACTTACAGCAGATCCCACATGGAGGTGATCACATTATATCAAATCTCATCATGGAAGTGATCACAATATCACACGACTGCCAAACCACTGAGAATCATGGCCCAAGTTGACACACAACCTTAACCAACACAGTTGGTAAAATCAGTACCAGTTACCTCCCAGTCTATTTCCCACAAGAATGGGGGTCACTGGAGCTCATTCTTAGAATTCTGCCAACCAAACTTACAGAGGAAATACTGGTTGGGCTGATACGTGTTCTGTTTCCTGACAAACATTTCTCATTTAAAATAGTGAACTGGAATTCTGCTTTAGTAAAACAGAGTAGAGCCAAGCTAGGTCAGTCAAATATGTTGTTAGGAATTTGTTACTGCTGTTATTTTAGGCCTTAGTTGGGTTCTTCTTACCCTCCAGTTTATGGCACCCTAATCTCATTGGTTTGTATATGCTCCCTCCCTTATTTTATTATATATGTATTTTTCCTTTTATCACAACCCACAATTATTTCTCTACTTCTGCCTGCAATATGCACCTGCTCCAGTGTAAACATATTCAGGAATTACATATCAAATGCATGTACTAAACCCTAATTGGAATACAAGCTCCACAAATAGTTTGCAAATTTTCAAATGAAGAATAAGGACAGAGATACACCACCATAAATTAAGACATATTACAATGCTATGGAAATTAAAATGCAGTACTGGCAGAACAACTGATCAGTTGTTCTGATCTATGAATATAATAGAACTTATTTATGATAGCACCAAAAGGATAAATTAGATAATTATTAATTACACTTTTTTAATTCTATTTTAAATATGATTATATGTCATAATAATAGATGGTGTTCAGAAAGCTGACTTACTCTTATAAAGAGAAAAATAAATGTCAATCCCTTTCTCATATATAAAATTAATTCTAGATGAATTAGAGTTAATATGAAAAGTAAAATTATAAGGCTTACAAGAGAAAATGTAAGGAGCCATTTTTGTGATCCCCAAAACACAAACCATAAGGGGAAAAAAATGGATGGATTAGTCTACCACAAAGTTAAAGATTTCTTGTTAACATGGATGAAACACAAAGTTAGTGGCTAAGACTCCAGGAATTTACAAGTGGTACACACAACACGGAAACCCTGGTGGTGTAGTGGTTAAGAGCTATGGCTGCTAACCAAAAGATGGGCAGTTCGAATCCACCAGGCGCTCCTTGGAAACTCTATGGGGCACTTCTACTCTGTCCTATAGGGTCGCTATGAGTCGGTAATCGACTCGATGGCAATAAGTTCGGTTCAGTTCGGTACACACAACACACTGTTGGTTTCTGCTGGTCACTTGAACTGACAGCCCAAAGCCCAGGAGAAGTTGAGGCATGGATAGTCCTACGTGTGCTGAGAAAAAGCCAGTGCAAAGTGAGAATGAAGCAGATGCTTAGACATGACAGAGCAAAAGAGCATGTGGCTTTAAAGAGGTTGCAGAGACTAATTCTTGATCCCAAGTTCTAGTTCCTAGTTCATAACCTTCAGAGTCCCCAGCTTTAACTCACAATATCAGATTTCATGAAATAACGGATATACTTTCTTGAGTTATATTTTTCATACCATAAAACACATTAATTTAATCATTTTTCACAAATTTTATAGAATTGTGCAATAATCACTACAACTGAGTTCCCTGGTGCTCATCTGCATTAATCTCTGTCTTACAGTTTCTTTGAAAAAATGTCTATTCAAATTTTGCCCAGTTTTAAATTGGAGTTGTTTACATCACTTATGTGACTAGGTAGATTTCAGAAAAATAGCCTAGAGATACCGAGTTTGTGAACAAAACTAATTTGTTCCATTTGAGGTAAGTTTGAAGTATGTGTTAAGGATGGCTCAAACCTACTTCTATGACTAGAGGACATTAACTCAAAACTCAACCCAAAAGTCATTAACTTGAAAGTATGATGCTATAAAAATAGTCAATGCACTTCAGATGATAATAAAAATATACCCAGATCCACGGGTTTTATCAATTTTAATTCTTAGACCACAATAATCAGGAAAAGGAGCAATACTTGTAAGATGAATCATACCTAGAAGAGGAAGACTAATACAAAGCCATATCATATGAAAAATTTAAAGCATTTCAGTTGTTGGAACACAAGTTCTTCTATGTCAAACCAAAGCTAAAATCAAATCAAAACCAAAATTCTGATATACATACAAATGCCTTGGGTCAATGGCTTTGGAGAAAACCAAAGAGCCACAAGTACCACAGATGAAGCTTAGAGCATAAGTAGCAGTTAAGGGAACCTGAGATTCTTGCCCGGAGATGTTAAAGGAAAACATCTTAAATCTTAACACAGATAGGCAGGTAAATCTTACCTCTTACTGATTCGATTTATGCAAAAAAAAAAAAATTATCATTCAAATACAAAAGCAGCAAGATTCTTTTTTTTTTTTTTTTCCTTCCCAAGGCTGTAGCATAATTCCTACCAGTAAAAATAAACCAGTCAAACTGTTGGAGGAGAAAAGGAACATTCAAAGCTTGTGTCAATTCTCCTGGGTTACCAAAGGTAAAACATGATTTTTTGTTAAAAAGAGATGGCCAAAGCCAATTTTTATACAGGAAAAATGGGTATTTACACTCCCAAAAGGTAATACAGATTTATCACAAAATCACGGGGGGGAAAATATTGAGTTACATACCAAACACAATCGGCGGAACAACAACATCACCTATTCGTGCTTAAAAAACATGCCATTTGCCAACAAAGGGTTTAGATAGTAAAACACAACTTTTTGATACTAGCCATACTAATAATTTAATGATTAGAATTAGAAAACAATAATTTAAGCATTTTATATCTTAACATGATAGTTATATATACTCATTTTAACGCTTTAGTTCTATTTTCATAATTTGACTGGGGCTTGGGTTGACATATAAAACAAATTTTTTTCTATTTAAATTATGGAAAATTGGCTCCCAGTTAAGCGTTTTCATCAGAGATTAGTTCCTAGTTCATAACCTAGTTATGAGGGAGATGACTGTGTGTATTAATTTCTTTCTTTTTAGTAGTAATTACTGGTTTCCTATCAGGCATCTGTGTTTCCTTTCCGGCAACCACGGGCTTAAGCATAACAATGATTGTGACGACAGTGCAAAATCGAGCAGCGTTTCATTCTGTTGTACACAGGGTTGCTATGAGTCGGAACTGACTCGACAGCACCTAACAACAACAACATCAGGCATCATGTGTACCTTTTTCCTTCTCCTTCCTAACAATGTTCCTAACAAACATTTGGGTCTCCACTTCTTAGCTCATGCAACCCATGTGATTTTGGGGAAAGTTGATCACACTCACGGAGCAGTATATCCCACTGTTCCCAGAAAGCAATATACCCGTACATCATTCACAGATGAGCATGGTGTTTAGGTGTGCTACTGTAGAAACAGTATTGTTCCCTGGATGTAAACCTTTAGTATTGTTCTCTAAGAAAATAGGAGACTAATAATATCATTTCTCCTTTACAGTCTAGTAAAAGGAACATGCCTAACTATAAATTCGAGGACTGTATGGACATACCAAACAGCCTTTAGCTCTATTCTCATTAATCGCAAAGAGATGAAATTGCCCCTAGGTTTCCCTGACCATCAAGCCAAGCTCTAATGTTTGAGATGGAATGAAGATAAAATTGTTACTGTCATATTAAAATAGTAGAAAGAACTCGCACAATTCTAAAATGAAATGCTCTGGTTCTAAATCCATTCAGCTATAAATGCTCCCTTTTCCTTTCTAACTTGGAAAAACTCATCATCTTCATAAAGTTAAAAATGTTTGTTTCTAAAATACATTTCAATGATCTCAATATCCTTTATCAACAAAAATACCAAAATCCTCTAACAAGATGAAGAAAACTGAGTCTAATTATATGTCTTGCCTAGATATTCAGAGAATATTTTATGCCACAAAAGAAGTATTTTTTCCCATGAGGGGTCAAGAGACCTACTTTACAGTCAAACTCTCTAAAATTAGCATATACAACATACTGCAATATAACAAAAGTCTCATGGGAAGGATGGGTGAGATGGTAGCTCAGTTTCCTTTCTGTAAACCAAATGGTCTATTTAATTTGCTATCTCTATTGGCACTTAGAATCTGAAAATTCTAATTTAGGACTCAGTAGTATAGCCTTGCCATTCAAAAGAGTTAGCAACCATAATAAACCCGACCCGTTGCCACTGAGTTGATTCCAACTCACAGCGACCCTACAGTAGCTAGTCTAAAGAAATAGCAATTGTTCTATTTCTTAGTATATTATATGTATATATTTTAAAAACCTCATGAAACAAAAATGCTATAAAACTTATGCTTCTAATGAACAAAAATCTTAAAAGTTTATGACAATACATCTTATAGAACTACCTCATCACATTTGTATGTTTGAAACAGACCTTTTAAACAGAGTACCTATCTTTCATATACTCATATATTCCTTGGCAATTTTATGTGTATATAAATCCTATGATCATTCCTTAATAAATACAAAAGAATAAAAATGCTTATGAAATTTAGACAAGTACATTCCAATCAGTATAATCCACTCAGAATCTCAGTTTAACTTATTCAGTTACTACAGATTTTAATAGAGCCGAATCTGTTACTATACAACAGTACATCACTGCTCTCTGAGGGTACCCCTGCCCCTCCAAAAAAAAAAAAAGAAAAACAAACCCACTGCCATCAAGTTGATTCTGACTACAGTGACCCTATAGAGTAGAGCTGCCCTATAGGGTTTCCAAGGCTGTAATCTTTACGAAAGCAGACTGCCACATCTTTTTCCCACAGAGTGGCTGGTGGGTTTGAACTGCTGGCCTGTCAGTTAGCAGCTGAGTGCTTAAGCAAGCACTGCGCCACCAGGGCTCCTTCTGATGGTACCATTAATATATAATTTTAAAATTCTGGAATAAAAAAAACTTCAGTGTAATGTAAAACAAATTTTTAAACTTTATGAGCTACAGAAATAGAAAATGGGGAGAAACAACATACGTCTACAAATATTCATTACCTAGTTTTACAAATTTATACTGTTCCTTCATATAAGCCCTTAAAATGATTTTTCCCAAGATTTTCCCTGATGATCAGTTGAAAGGCACTAAATTTGTAAGTTTAAGTAAAAGTCTTCAAATATAATGAAATAAAAACAGACATAAGGCTAAGCAGCACATTTACAAAGAGCTAAAAAAAAATATCGTTTGGTTAGCAGCCATAGCACTTAGCCGTTATGCCACCAGGGTTTCCAGGAAGAGCTAGATTATTTTAGAAAGGAGGGGAATACAATTTCAAATTTTAATATTAGAGATGTATGCAGACTTTTTACATGCAGATACATACACATTTGTTACTCAGGTTCATGCTTTAACTGCTAAAAAATGGCAAATCACCACTCACTGCCTGCAGATAAGGAAATGTGGGAAAATAAGTATTTAATGAAAGTTCTCACCATTGTCTAAGTTTAAGAATCAGAAGTATTTGCAATATTTTCAATATAGATTTAGTACTGCATTTAAGGGAACTAAAATTACAAACTCTGAATCTTCATTTATTCAAAGAGAAGAAATTAAATTGAGAAGGTTCACTTGATTGCAGATATTAACGTTACTGTAGTAGATTCTTCCACTCGTGTCATGCTTTATGAAACTGTCCACTAGAAAAGATAAAAACATACAAAGTAAATTGTATTAAATGGTATGTAATACTACTCCAATGTTCAAATATGTAAAGAGAAAAATATAGAATATAGAAATACAGTTATCTGTGTGAACAGCAGCTATTAGTTAAATTATACATTACAGTCAAAAGTCTGAAGTAAAATACATGATGCTTTAAAAATGCAGAGAAGTAAAACAAAATATCTGGGCTGATCAATGGGTAGCTAGATCTCACACATCTAATAATCATTAAATGGAAAAAAGTGAGATAGTAGCAGTAAGTCACCCGTCCTACCACAAAAAACAAACAAACAAACAAAAATAGCAATAAAACCACAAAACAAAAATAAAGGAATTCTCATTTGAGGCAGGCAAGTGAAAAATGGTAGTTATTATTAAATAATGGTTTGAAAAAGTCTTCCTTGCTTGAGCTGAGAAAATGTTCCATTTGCTGTTCTGTTTAACCATGTTTATTTTATCTGTGATAGCAGGTTTTGAAAGAACCATTGGGATAGAACCAGAGATATTTAGTGGTCTCTTGAGTAGTGTTTTCCAAGTACTTCTGAGGAATATTATTGGGTGTTATGTATTATTTGGAGTCTCTAGATAGTGCAAACGTTCAGTATGCTCAGCTGTTAACTGAAAGGTTGGAAGTTCTGGTCTACCTAGCGGCACCTCAGAAGAAAGGTCTGGCAATCTACTACCAAAATATCAGCCATTGAAACTCTTATGGAGCAAGGTTCTATTCTGACACACATGGGGTAACCATAAGTTGGAGTCAGCAACTGGTTAATGTACAATTTAAAAATCTATATTTAGTTTAGAAAATAAAGAGTTAAACCAAGTAAACCTGCTTTTTGTTACTGCAGACCTTAGAGACTTCAATACTGTACCGTTTTTAATCTCTAAGAAGGTAATACAATATACTATATAAAAAAAAAATTTATATACTATTCATTAAATTTTTAAACATTTTTGACCATGGGACTGTATTTTCCACAATACTAAGTCCTCTTAGGACCAGTACTGGGAAACTAGAGCAGAGATCCTCAATCTGGCTTCACATTAGATCCTCTTGGGGAGCTTAGAAAAATCCTGATGGCTAAGCCTCACTCTCAGAGATTCTGACTGATATGCTGTGGGCCCCAAGGATGAGTCTGTTTTGGAAGTGTCCATGAGATTCTAAGGTGCAGCAGGGTTGAAAACCACTGCACTAAAGGACTGCCTCTGCTCCTGTGCTGGCATACCCTGTACTAATGTTAGTTTGTGTCTTGATGCCGTCATCGCATTGGCTTGTTAATGTAAAGCTGCCTTTCCAGAAGACAGTGAGCATTTCCAGAGCCAATCATCCTGGGAAGAGGCAGAGCTGGTCTGTAGATGAATACATAGATGCATGGAGACAGGAAAGGAAATGTTTTCCTCAGGCTATAGAGTCTGGTGAGGAAGAATCTAGCTATTCTGTAGGACACTCCAGGCCAGCCCACAGAGTAGGCCAGACAGAAGCCCTTAAAGACCCTAGGCCAAGAGGTTTGAGAATTAAGTTACTCTACATTGTATCTTCCCTCACAATATCCCTGAGCCTCCAGAAATATATTTTGAGATGCATTTATGTGAGTCAGCCATTCTTCTCCTTGGGGAAATCCTCCTGCCACTGCCCACCTTGATGACCCTGAAGGTCATTTTTATTAAGGGGGAGAGAGGGATTTCATACAAGAGTAGGGACAGGGAACGTTTTTCCTTTTGAGCACTTCTAGGGGGACCAGTTGCAATATAAGGCCTAATTTATTTTTAATCTATAGCCTTCAGGGTGTAGAAAAAAAGTTCAGGTTTAATTAAGAAAGCTCCTTTCTTTGAGTTTAAAACACTGGTTAAAGAACACGTAAAATAAGTACCTTCTTAATTTTTTTTTTTAATTCTGACTATATTTAGACAAAATTATTCTTTTAACATTATATGTTACTTTGATCAAGTCACTCAGTACCTCGTTTCTTCTACTATGAAAGAGTGGATCTCGACATCATTTCTAGGCCTGTAATTTAATTTGAATAAATTATTGTTTTTTTGTTCTTGAGAACACTGTATGAAGTAAACCTGATGACAGAGATCTTTATCTCGACAGAATATTAAAAGAAAGCAACCAGACTTCTGATAAGATTTGACCTTGTATCTCCCAGTTTTTTTTTTTTTTTTTACACTAGATCTAGTCTATTCTGAGGTATATAAGAAACATAAGCAAAATGGTCAGTTACTACGGAAAATATATACATATAATTTTTTGTTTCTTTTGGTAACAAAAACAAAACTGAACTTGGAAAACAGTGAATCAGATTAAAAATATACTGCTAAATCAAATTAAACATAAATGAGTGAAACTATGAATATTATCCCTTCCAGAAGTATACATAAGGAAAGTATTTCCTTTAAAAATATACCCAAAAAATCTCAGTATTATCTTAAATCTATTATATCTGAATGTCTTAATATCTGAACCATTACTCTCCTGAGATTTAACATGTATAAAGGCATTGCAGTCCTGTTAGACTGTTAACATCCCCATATTCTGGGCTTTATTTAACTTGACCATCATAGTATCCTCAATACCTAGTGAGGTGCCTGCTGCATGAGAGGCAGATGGGTGAGCAAACCTGTCCACCCTACTATCCTTACTAAACTTTACGTAACTCTGATAACAAGCAACAATGGAAATATCAAAGGTCTCAAATCTTTGAATGAAAAAACTTAGGTGATGAAAAGAGAATTTATAATGAAATTCAATTTAATAAGATTGTGAACAGAAACTAGAAATGTCTGTCAAAATGGCACTGAATTTGGTGTGATTATTATTTTCTTCTTTATACTTTTCCATATTGTTTGAACTTCCTACACATTTAAGATTATCATTAAGTATATAACATTGTTACTTGTTGTATATAATATTATGTATAAAGATACAGCACTAAGATAATCAGAAAAATCAATTTTCATTTTGGGAAAAAAGAAAGCAAATCTATTCCAATGAATGTTAAAATAAACTGAGACTCCTCAAAACTGATTCACAATTTTTAGATAAAGCATATCAAAATGAAACTATTAAATGGATGGCTACTTAAGTGCTAAAAAAATGCCATTTAAACCTTAAGAAACTTTAACACTTACTCTAAGTCCACCTTCTGGTGGGGGACCAGAGGAAGCGATTTGTTTTTCTATTTTTTCCCTTTTCCTTCTCTTTTCTTCCACAGACTGAACATCCAAAATCCCCCGAGACGCAGCCTTTAAAAAAATTGTAAGGAGTATTAAAACAAACAACAGTCAACATCTAGCGTACAAAAGCTGTTTTGTTTGGTTTTTGCTTCATTGTTGTTGGTGGTTTGTTTTTGGTAACAAAGAATTAGAATAAATCTGCAACAAAAACCCACCATGTTTCCAAAAAATCTGCAACAGCCTTACATAAAACACAAAATATACTGTCATTTCTTCTTTGGGTATTTTGCAACCATACAAATTTTTCCCCTACACTTACTTAACATATGTCAGTGTTTCACAAGTACAGTCATTTCATACCAAGCAAGGATGTTATTGAAGGGGCATCTCCTCTTAAAGAAGGTTTTTGTAAGTTAATCTTTATACATTAAATTTTATAAATACATTAATGTAATTTATAGAAAAATGGTAATTGTTTTGAAAAAAGATTACTTTTTAATACAAATTTATAGGATATTTACATTAGAGAATGCTACCAGTGACAGGCATTGGTGGAGAATAAATAATAAACAATTATCTAAATAGGCAGAATTTTATTTTTATTCTCACCTCTTTCTGTCTTCTCTCTGCAGCTTCTGCAAGTTTTGCTCTTTTCTCTTCCTGAGGAAAATGTGTAACACAATATGTTTTAAAAGAAAACCAAACATTTGCATGGATAAATTATACACTTATGTCTTATAGGCAATATAACATTTTACGAAAATATTTAGTACAGACCCAAATGTCCCATTAACAATATTACTATTTAAAACAAAATACTCAACTTTCTGAGCTTCATTTTCCCAATCAATATATCTTCAAATAAGCACAGGTTAAGAGGCAAAAAATTGAACAGCTGGCTTATAAAGCCCATTCATTAAACAAACAAAACAAATAAAAAAAAGGTTTACAAGCTAGACAGGGCAAAAATAAAAAGAAATGGCCTTCAATAACATAAGGCAGGAAATATATGGTTTGGTACCACCAGTTAAAAAGGATTTTGGAGGAGGCTGGTGTTTTCAGGAAAGGTTCATGAATGAATTGGGCTAGCTCCGTTATGTAGGATGGGGAGAATTTGAGTAAATTTTTGAGAGGCAGTGTTCCATGTTGGGAAACAATATAATTTTATACAATATATTTCATGACTAAACTATGCAATCTTTAAATATATGAGACAGAAAGCGGCATTCTCTTAGGGGTCTGGTGTTAATAATTCCCCCATTTTCCGTACCACAATACCTACATTCATTCCTTCACTGGACAAATACTTATGGAGCACCTACCATGCCTCAGGAATTTTTCCAGGTATGGAGGAGACAACAGTGAAAAAAACTCAAGATAAATATCTCTACCCTATGGAACTTGCATTCCAATGAGGCTATACAGAAAATATAATCAAGTGAATATGTTTGTCAAACATAAGTGCTTTGGGGGGAATAAAAAGTAGAGTGTGGTGGAGACGATAACTATAGGGTAGGTAGGTGGTATGTGGGGGATCTGTTTTATTTAGAATGGTTTGGAAAACACTCACTGAGAAGGTGACACCTAAACAGTTATCTCCAGGAAGAAAAAGAATGAGCCATGTGGTTATCTGAGACGGTTTAGCATGGGGGCGTGGGGAGTGCTTAACAAATGCTGACAGAACGGTATTTTTATTAACAGCCAAATAGAGAATTAACAATATTTAAAAGTAACAACAGCAGCAAAAATGAACTTTCTTATATACCAACTTAGTCATTTTTAGCACGTATAATCAAATGGCTAAAAACAGTTAATGTACTTCCTTAAATATCTAATTTTCTTCACACAATTTTTAGCTGTTACATAAACATACCGCTAATAACAGAAAGTTACAGAAACCATACACATCTTGAATTACAAGCTGCCCAACGAAATTTGAATTTCAGATAAACCACGAATAATTTTTAGTAAAGTGCGTTCCAAATATTGCATGGGACAAACATTAAGAAAGTAGTCAGCGCTTATTTGAAATTCAAATTTATCTGGCTTCTTGTATTTTTATATGGTAAACCTGACAACGTTACAAATTGTACCTTCTGTACTAACATTTATATATATACTTTTAATGAAAAACTTAAAGAGATAAATACTAAGGAAAAACATTAATAGACTATCCAACAAAGCGCAGGGCTATAGGGGAGTTTATTGAGCACCTTCTTTAAACAGTTGGTACAGACACAGGAAAACGCACATTTCCTAGAACATTAAACACTTCAGATCACGGAGAAAGGAATTTCTTTTGCATCCTAAACCCATAAACCGCATCGCCAAGAATGGCCCATACACAGCACCGTCTGCGTATGCGTGAGATCTAGGAACTCGCAATTTTGCCAAAGTCTGAAAAAGGTAAAAACACCCCGGAGCCGCCTTTGGGTAAGTGCTGTGACCAAAGTGGAGAGACCGACACGGGGGCGGCAGCTCAGGTTCTGCTGGCAGGGCCCCAACGACCCCCGGGGCGCGTCCACTAGTCCTCGCCACTAGGGTCCCCGCCGGGGGGCTCTCCTCCGCCCGGCGCCACCGCGTCCAACGGCCCGTCCCGGTGTCCGCAGTTGTGGGCCTGCCAGCGCGCCCCTCCGGGTGACAGGTGCGCGCACGAGGACGTGGGGACGCGGCCCTACTCACCGGATCCGGCGAGGCAACGTCGGACTCACCAGGGCAGGGAAAACACAGCCCCATGGGATCTGCGTCTGAGGGGTCCCTTACGGGGCCCGCCCCAAACCAGGCGGCGGGAACTGCGCGTTCAGACTCGGGGCCCAAGTCTTACGAGCTCGCCCCGCCCCCACCCCGGCCTAGCTGCCCAGCTCGGCTCCGCCCCCTGTGGCAACACCTCGCCTCCACTTTCTGCGGCTCCGCCCGCCCCTCTACGGCAACGCCCACCTCCACGTCTCGCGACTCCGCCCCTTCCCTGCGGCTCGGCTCCGCCTCCCTCTGGCAACGCCCCTCCTACACTTCTGCGGCTCCGCCCTACCCAGCAAGGGGCTGCACTCGCTAGACTTAGCGGACTGAGATCCTAGGAAACACCTGGTTCCGAGATGGAAAAGCCTGGCTGTGGTTCCAAAAGCTCTTCCTGACTCCCTTCGCCATTTATAGATAAGTGACACGACTCTGGATACTTTATTCTGTCTCATTTTCTGAGAAGGAATTTTGGCCTCCAAGAAATTACAGTTTGATGTCAGGAGCCTTTGCTGTATTTTAGTGACTCTTAGTACTCTTCCAGTTGATAGGGCGGAGTGTGAAATCCATCACTGTGGTTTAATACAGCCTCATAAATACTGCACTTATTGAGATCTCCACTAAAACCACAGTTTGTGTTATTTCGAATTCTCTTAACCCTGGTATGGATTGAATTGTTCCCCCAGAAATGTGTGTTGTAAAGCCTAACTCCTATACATGTGCATGTCATCCCATCTGGGAATGGGATTTTGTTATATTAATGAGGCTCTGTTATCAGTGAGGTGGTGTCTTCATGCAATTCCTTTGGTGATATAAAAGGAGTTTAGGCACAGAAGCTAGCAGAGATGAAGATAGATGCCAGCCCACATGCAGATGGCATAGGAACAGAGAACAGAAGCTGAAAAGAGACAAGTATCTTACCCCAAAAACCAAACCTGTTGCCGTGGAGTTAATTTCGATTTATAGTGACCCTCTAGGACAGAGTAGAACTGCCCCCATCGGGTTTCCAAGGAGCACCTGGTGGATTCGAGCTGCCAACCTTTTGACTAGCAGCTCTAGTCTAAGAAACCACTAAGCCACCAGGGTTACCCCTGAGCCCACAAACAGAGGCAGCCTTCCCTTAGAACTGGTGCCTTGAATTCAGACTTCTGGCCTCCTAAAGGGCTAAGTGCTCAGCTGCCAACCGAAAGATTACAGCAAAGAAAACCCTGTGGGGCAGTTCTACTTTGTCATGTGGGCTCGCTCTGAGCAGGAATCCACTCCATGGCACATAACAACAACAAAACTGTGAGAAAATATATATATATATTTTTTAAAGCCACCCACGTGTAATATTTCTGTTTACAGCATCACTAAAAAAACTGATATCCTTCCAAGGATAGTAATGTTTTGTGTATTCAGAAATATTTAGTAGTGCTTCTCAAATTTTAATAGGCATAAGAACCACCTGGCTATCTTGTTAAAACGTAGATACTGATTTAGTAGGTCTACGGTGGGACCTAAGAGTCAGTTCCAGTAAGTTCCCAGGTGATACTGTTACTGATTGCCTCCCAAGAGAACCATTTTTTTTTTTTTTTCTGGCATATTAGCTATCTCTGCTTGTTAAATAAATTTCAAACACTTTAAAAAAAAATACAGTAACCACTGTTGGCATGGTGATGTATAGTCCTCCAGGTTATTTTATATATATATATATATGGGTTCTTGCGCCACTTTCCAAACAATGCACCCACTCACCTCTGCTCTAAGGCAAGTGTTGATTTGCTTTCTGTCCTTACAGATTGACTATCTTTTCTAAAGGTTCATATAAATGGAATCATATCATATATACCTCTTGTGTGTGACATCTTTTCCTCAACATGTTTTTGAAATGTTACTTGAATAATATTCTAGTGTATAAAAATGCCTCCGCCCCCTTTTTTTTTTAATCAATTTACCTACTTATGGACATTTGGGCTTTTTCCAATTCTAGGCATTATGATCAAAGCTCTATAAGTATTCATGTATATTCTTTGTATGAACATGTTTTTATTTGTCTTGGGCAAATATCTGAGAGTGGGATAACTGGGTCATACTTTTTGTGTATGGAAAATAGTTTGGATTTTTTTTTTAAGTCAAACAATGTGTACCATTTTCCAGTCAGCAATGTACTAGTTGTTTTCATCTTAGCCATGATTGGTCTTTTTAATTTTACTAATTCAAATGAATGTGTAATGGTATTAATTTGCATTTTCCATCTTATCAGATGTTAATTGGCAATTTGCTCATCTTCTTTTTAGAAATGTTAGTTCAAATCTTTTGTCTATTTTTTTGGTTTATACTCTTTGAGTTCTGACATTTTGAAATATATTTTGGATGCAAGTCCTTTGTCAGATACATGTATTTATTATAAATATTTTCTCCCAGTCTCTGGCATGCCTTTTCATTTTCTTAATGGTTACTTTTGAAAAGCAGAAGTTTCAAATTTCAATTAAGTCTAATTTAAGATTTTTTTTAATGGTTCATGATTTCTTGCCATAAGAAATCCTTCCCTACCCAAAGCCACAAAGATTTTGGTTATGTTTTTTGCCCAGAAGCTTTCTATTACATACCATTATAGTTTTATGACCCATATTGATTTTATAATTCTAAAATTAAATCTATGACCTGCCTTAAGTTAATCTTTGTATTTATCAAAGTCTCAACACGAGCTACATGCAAATCTATGAAATTCTTTGTTTGCACAGTTCCTTATTCTCTGGAACTCTGCTCCATAACTTCAAGCCACTGCAGACTCCCCAAACTCTTATTTCTGTTCTTAATTCAGGAAAACAATTGTGTGCTGCTTAGGATTCCCCAGTCTGCACCATGATCCAGAATGTTCTTCCAGGCAGAAACTGGGGAAATCATGCAATTCCTTTTATTTCTCTTCTCTCAAGGATCACAGTCCATTTTTACCTTTTGTCTAATTCCTGAGAATCATTGTTTCCTATAATTTGTCCAGTTTTCTAGTTGCTTACTATGGGAACATAATTCTGGCTCTTCCATCATGTCCAGACACAGAATTCCCTGTACCTCATTTTAATTGTATTTGGGAGACTGCAGATCAGTCAGCTAATATATTTACATCTTTAATCCAATAGTTAGTGTCATGGATTGAATTGTGTCCCCTAAAATTGTGTCAACTTGGCTAGGCTGTGATTCCCAGTATTGTATAATTGTCCTTCATTTTGTGATTTGATGTAACTGTCTTTTATTTTGTAGTATTGTGTAATTATGTGTTGTAAATCCTAAACCTCCATATGTTAATGAGGCAGGATTTGCGTGGGATGTATCTTGAGTCATGCCCTTACTTAAGTCACAATCTTACTCAAGTCACATCCTTGGATGACTCACACCTATTATCTTAGAAGAGATAATAGGAGAGAGAAGCCAATGCAGAGAGGAGAGGGAATCCCACTACTACCAAGAAAGAAGAGCTGGGAGTGGACTGTGTTATTTGGACCTAGGATTCCTGTGCTGAGAAACTCCTCCACCCAGGGGAAGACTGATGCCTAGACACATGGAGATCTCCAAGGAATTCCAGGCCCACAGATGTTGAAAGGAAACAAGGACCTTCCCCCAGAGCTGACCGAGATAGAAAGCCTTCCCCTAGAGCTGGCATCCTGAATTCAGACTTATAGCATCCTAAACAATAAATTTCTGTTTGTTAAAGTCACTCACTTGTAGTATTTCTGTTATAACAGCACTAGATAACTAAGACAGATTTTGGTACCAGAAGAGTGGGGTGCTGCTCTAACAGATACTAACAATGTGGAAGCAGTTTTGGAATTGGGTAATGAAGCTGGGAGAGTTTTAAGGTGTCTAATAGTGAAAACCTAGATTGCCTTGAAGAAACTGTTGGTATAATTATGGACATCAAAGGCAATTCTGCTGAGGGTTCAGAAGGAAGTGAGATCCTTAGAGCAAGTCTTTACAGTCTTAGAGAATACATATGGCACCAGCAATAGAATGTTGCTAGAAATAGGGACGTTAAATGTGCTTCTGATGAGGCTTTAAAAGAAAATGATGAGCATGTGATTGGACAATGGAGGAATGGCAATACTTTTTATGCAGTTGCAAGGAACTTGTCTGAATTATGTCCAAACGCTTGCTGGAAGTAGGACTTGTAAGTGATGAACTTGTGTATCTGGCTGGTAAGATTTCTAAGCAAGATCTTAAAGGAGTTGCATGGTTTCTCCTTTCCACTTGTTATAAAATATGAGTGGAAACATATGGGCTTAAAAATGAACTGTGCAAAATGAAAACAAAATTTAAAGATTTGGAAAACTGTTGTACAAACTAAGGACATGTATTCTAGAATGTTCACTAAGGATGTGTCTACAAAATTTTTTGTTGAAGGGATTAAACCTGATGGATCTAACCAACCACAACAGCTTAAAACCCAAGAGCTTAGACTGAAGGGGACAGAGAAAGAACAAAAGGGAAGAACATTGTCTGCATCTTTGAATTCTATGTGTAGAAACAGGTCAATGGAGCTACATCTGTTGTCTTCCAAGAAAAGAAAAAGACCATTCGTGGAGCAACTTGGAGATCAGAAAAACTGTTGGAAGGAGCGCAGGAAGCAGGGCCTTCTCAGTTTCAAAGGGTAGAACCACTGTCTCCTGGATTTCAGAGGGTGAGGCCACAGCCTCCTAGGTTTCATTGAGTCAGATCTTCACCATTTCTGTTTTGGAGTGTGGGCGGCCGCCCAAAGCTGAGGAGGCAGGACTGCTGTGACTAAGGGGCAGGTGAATAGGGTCTGCTGAGGCAAACGGGATGGGGTTGCCACTCAGATGTATTAGGAGAATGAGGGCACCCAAAGCTGAGGGAGCATAGTTGCTATCCCAGTGGGGCTGGAAGATGGAGCTGGAGCCCAGGGCCAAGAGGCCTCCACCCAAAATCCAGAGATCATGGTCAACACCCAGAATCTGGAGGACAGAGCTATTGCCCACATGGTCTCAGAGAAGAGAGGGTTATTTTCAACTCTTGAGAGCTAATGTAATTTATTCTGTTGGGTTTTTGACTTGCTTGGTTCCTGTTATCCCTTCTTTCCCTCCAATTTCTCCCATTTGTAATGGAAATGTTTACCTTGTGCCTGTTCCCCCATTGTACTTTGGAAGCAGATAACTTGCTTAGATTTCACAGGTTTACAGATGAAGAGGAATTTTGCCCCAAAATGGAGTATGCCTAAAGTCTCACCCATATTTGATTCAGGTGAGTCAGAAGATGAAATTTTGGTCTTGGAGTTAAGACTTTTGTGATAATATGATGAGGTCAATGTGTTTTACATATGGCAAGGACATGAATTTTGGGGGGCCAAAGGGTGAAAAGTCATGGATTGAATTTTGTCCCCAAAAATGTGTTTACTTGGCTAGGCCATGATTTTCAGTATTGGGTAACTGTCCTCCATTTTGTGATCTGATAGAATTGTCTTCCATTTTGTGGTATTGTGTAATTATGTGTTGTAAATCCTAAACCTCTATAAATAATGAGGCAGGATTAGTGTGAGGTGTATCTTGAGTCATGCACTTACTTAATTCACACCCTTACTCAAGTCACATCCTTAAGTAATACCATTTATCTTACAAAAGATAAAAGGAGAGAGAAGCAAGCAGAGAGGAGAGGGACCACCAAGAAAGAAGAGGAGGGTCCAAAACATGTCCTTTGTACTGTGCTAAGAACTCCTAGACCCAGGGAAAGATTGATGCCAAGACACATGGAGCTCTCCAAGGAATGCTGTGCCCACAGATGTTGAAACGAAACATGGACCTTCCCCCAGAGCCGACAGAGAAAGTCTTCTCCTAGAGCTGGCACCCTGAATTCAGACTTCTAGCCTCCTAAACTGTGAAAAAAACCCTTTGCCGTCAAGTCGATTCCAACTCATACCGACCCTATAGGACAGAGCAGAACTGCCCCACAGGGTTTCCAAGGAGCGCCTGGTGGATATGAACTGCCGACCTTTTGGTTAGCAGCTGTAGCACTTAACCACTACGCCACCAGGGTTTCCCCTAAACTGTGAGAGAATAAATTTCTGTTTGTTATAGCCATCCACGTGTGGTATTTCTGTTACAGCAGCACTAGATTACTAAGACAGTTGGTAATTCTTTAATTTACAAAATAATTGTGGTAATTCCATTTGCATGTCTGAAATTACTTATGTAATTAAGTGAGGGTTTTATAAGGACATATAATTATCATTTATTTCATACATAAAATTCAAATTTTAATTCATTATTCAAATTTTACCTTAAATAAAAATTGTAATTACTAAATGCCTTATTTGCAATTGGAAACCCTGGTGGCATAGTGGTTAAGAGCTCCGGCTGCTAATCAAGAGGTCAGCAGTTCAAATCCGCCAGGCGCTCCTTGGAAACTCTATGGGGCAGTTCTAGTCTGTCCTATAGGGTCGCTATGACTCAACGGCAGTGGGGTTTTTTATTATTTGCAATAACAATACACTGCAATTAAAAAATGACAACAAATTAAATAAACACTTATAATGGTAAGAGTATTGAGAGGAAAGAACCTTTAACATAGGCTTTAGTTATTAAAACTGTCTCTTGGGACTGTTTAGAGATTTAAAACATTTTGTTAAATACAAGTCATAAACATAAAGCAGAGAAAATATTTTCTCCTATGATTAAAGCATAATCCTAAATATCTAAATTACTTGTAAATTGTAAAACTAACTTTAAACATGAATATGCTACTTTTAAAAGTCTACACATTGTCATTGTCACTTGTTGAAAAGCAGCAAATCTCAAATTTACTACAGAAAAGTAGTAGTGAGATAGGGTATTTAATAAAATGTTACAGCCTGTATCTTGAATGTTAAATGCTTGCACTGTGTTTATTTTGCTGACTTGGCAGAGTATTGCCTTTATTTGCAAATGAAATCAAATCATGAAATGCCACTTGATGTTAGAAATCCATATTTTTGGTCTGGCACATAGTTCCTTCCATGTAGAGTCAGAGTTTATCAAGATGACCACTGAAAGAGATTAAAATACACAAAGAAAATAAATTCAATTAAAATCTATATAAGAACAAGCTCATGCAAGTTATAAATCATTTGAGAAAGATCTCTGAGGGAGAAGCCTTTCTTATTTAAAAAAGAATCGTATAAGGAACCAGAAATGATACTCTAAATTAATGTAAGGTCACATACGGATAGAAACCAGATATGAAAAGTACTATTAGCAAATAAGTCATATTTGGCAATGGATATGATATAAAAACAAGCCCATTGGCAAGGCAACAAACACTGTAAGCAGGAAGAATTTGGGGAAACCCTACATATCAGTTTGCAGAAAGGGACTAAGTCATTTCTGAAATATAATGCACGTGACAGAGAAGTTAAAACATGGGGGTGCTTTTTCCAGGTCTTACAGTCTGTAATTGAGTGAGAAGCATATTATAGCTATCTGTTGAGAGTCTTTTAAGTCTTCAAATGACTCAGAATGAAGTGAACTACAGGGAAAAATAAAATAAATGAAACCGGAAATATTATGTGTATCAGTATTGACAGGGTTTAACCGTAAAATAATATTTCAAGATAATTTTAATATCTGTGAATACATATAATTAATGGTATAATTAGAAGAAGAGTTTTTTTACACAGAATTTATACAGACAAAAGCAAAGAAGGTGATAAACATACATACAGATATACAAAATAGTGAAATAAAAAATCAAGTTCTCATTTAAAAAAAAAAAGCAAAAATATATTTTCAAATTCCTTTTCAGAACAGGGTACTCTAGCCTCATTGGGCATCCTCTGTTCTACTGGGCTCAACAAAGCACTTATTTGTATGGACTCAGGCTTTATTTTCAACCCAAACTATCAAAGTTGGAAAAATGCTGTTAATGTATTCTTCCCTGAAGTGAAAGAGTAAGCAAAATGAAAAGAGAATATCAGTAGGGATGCTACTTAAAACAAAACAATTTGCAAAAGATACAAGCAAAGAAAAAGTGAAAGAAGAAGAAGTTCAATTTAAAGCAGTGTTCAAAAAAAATTTTTTTTTTTTTACTCTGGTTTCTGAGACAAGCTTAATAGAGAACTTGAGAGTAACCATTCATATTCTTACATAATAATTTGATACTACTATGACATTTTGATTGTATGTTACAAAAACATTGGTCTACAATACATTGGAAAATTAAAAAAAATCAAACAAAATTGGTCTTTCACCATATTTGATAAATACTAAGAGCACTAAGTTCAGATAGGAGACATACATCTTGGTCAATGTATATAAGAAAAACTAGAATAGGGTTTTAGCAGCTTGCTATTATTACTATTATTACTTGCTATTATTACTCTTTGGCAAGCATTGAGGAGCTCTTTAGCATAGTGTGTACTTTGGGCCTTAAGCCCCTTGCTGTCTTTCTTGCAAGAAGGGTAGATTTTCTCTTTTACAAGATATTAGAGCTCTCATGATTGCCTAATATTACCAGTAGAATATATCTGGACATTCCAAAGACAATTCCAGAATTCTTGTGTTAAGGAGAATGAATACATGGAAGCCAGACTGAGCTCGGGCTTTTCATATATCACGTATTTTATTTTTCATATTCTTATTTACGTGTGAAACATTTCAGTTGTCCCTGAAAGCTTAAGTGAGTTGGTGACATTACTGATATTGAACAATTTTGTAGATATTTATATGAAAACATCTAGCAGATCAAGAAATATAAGGAGAGCTTCTTCATGGAAAGCGTTGAATGGCTTGGCATTAAGAAGCAAGTTTTGAAAGAACAAAACAAATGGCATAACAAGTTATCTGAACTGACACAGGGGTAGAAAAAGTAGCCAAAGTGTGCAGAAATGAATCAAGCGTTAAAGCATTCAGAAAGCAATAGCAATTGCCATATGCTGTAGAAAGGTGGTCTCAGGAATCACTTCTCTCTTCTCCCTACATTCCACATTATTATACTCTTCTAAGGGATAACCGAGCATGTGTGGAATATGTTGTGCAGACATATTTCAATGGTTACGAAAGAGGCCATGGAGCCCTGGTGGCGCAGTGGTTAAGCGCTTGGCTGTCAGTGAAAGGTCGGCACTTCGAATTCACCAGCTGCTCCATGGAAACCCTATGGGGTAGTTCTATTATGTCCTATAAAGTTGCTATGAGTCAGAATTGACTTGATGGCAACGGGTTTGGTTTTTGGTTGGTAAGAGAGGCCACGATTATGGGGTGGGATTACAAACACTGATACACTAGCAAAGGAGAGGGTTTGTAAATATGTCTGTACATAATTCTGTAAATTTGAGGATACTGGGCTTCTATGTGGCAGTGCATAAACTCCCTTGGCTATGCAAGGGCAAATGGTAAACAAAGGTAATGGGCTGCACCTTTATTCATAATATGTGTTTATTCCAGAAACTTGAGGTGGTGGATGAGATAAAAAGATCATCACAACCTGAAAAAGAAAGGTGCTTTCTTTCCCCAAAATAGAATCTTATTTCTCTTTGGGGAACCAAAAAAGCCAGTTAAATTTTTCAGCTCTCTAACTTCCTTGTCAGAGATAGACAAAGATGGAATAAGCTGTGGTTGGTGCAGAGTGTTTTCTGGTATTACAGGTGTTCAAGGCTAGGTTGAATGACTATTTGGCAGGAGTTTTCGTTATTTACTTTCCAAATAATATAATCCAGAAGATTTAAGTGTATAAACGTGGGCCGTCAGCAAATACATGGCAAAGCAAGAATTGGAATTATTCAGAATGACCTGGTTTCAAAGACCATAGCCTTCATTATGGCACATCATTTCCAGGAAAGGACTGCAAAGGAGATTTAAATAATAAATGAGCATTTTATTAGAGAATTTTTAAGGTACCTTCCCAAACTGAAAGTACAAATTTCTCAAAAGAAAAAGAACCTCAGAATTTAGAGTGAATAATACCTAAATTAAAAATAAGGATATCTGTTGCATTCTTAGCTATCTGTTAATTTCAGTGAAATTTTTATACTTACTAGCAGTCCTGGTTCTGGAACAGGAGTAGGTCTGGAAAACCGTTTACTTTGTTTTCTCTTGCGCTTCATCATATCTTGCATGCTCAGAATACGTTTAGTTGTGGACTTTTGGGAGATTAAAACAAATCACACATTGTACAACATAAAAAGGTAACATGTTGATTATAGTTTTGGTTTTGTGTTAGTAAAAAAAAAAAAGGCCAGTGCATATGGTTTACATAGCTAGGTAGAATTAGAAGAAAATTTTCTTTCAAATGGGTGCTTTATAGATGAAGAAAACACACTGAAGCATCAGTGGGGTTATCAGATGACACTATTTACTCTTGATTCCCACTGCACCAACTGTGCAAATTATTTACGTAGATGCAAGATTCATGGATACATGTGTTTAATATATCTTAAAGGGAATGTGCATTTAAAAACATCAAAGGGATTTTCTTCTTAGGAATAAGAAAACCTATGTGCATTTTTTACTCTTAAATGTTGCCTATCACTTAACAGCTTTCTATACCTCTACTGTACGGCAACTTTAAGTACGAGACCCCTAGGGGATCACACTAGAATGCTTTGAAGATAATGAAATACAGTGTTGGGGTGAAAAGGATATGAATAACAGGCCTAGCTTGATACAATTGCTTTGAAAACAATGCGGCATTAACTTATATCAATAAAAAATTTGTTTTCCTTATGAGCCAACCATTTTAAACCAAAAAAACCAATCTCATTGCCATGGAGTTGAATCCAACTCACAGTAACCCTATGGACACGCTGTAATCTTTATGGAAACGGACTGCCACATCTTTCTCCCACGGAGAGGCTGGTGAATTTGAACCACGGATCTTTAGGTTAGCAGCCCAGCCCTTAACCACTGCACCACTAGGTTCTTTCTAACCATTCTTGTTTCTGTTGTTGTGTGCCATCGAATCAATTCAAACTCATAGTGACCCTGTAGGACAGAATAGAGCTGCCCCATAGGGTTTTCTAGGCTGTAAGCTTTAAGGGAGCAGATCACTAGGTCTTTTCTCCCAAGGAGTGGCTGGTGGGTTCAAACCGCCAAACTTTTGGTTAGCAGCCGATTGCTTAACCACTGTACCACCAGGGCTTAAATTTCTTAGTTGGGAAAACCGAAATCACATGACTAAGTTCTAGTTTATAGTTTTGGGGGGATTTTTGCTTGCTTGTTTGTTTAAATTTGAAATCCCCCATACCACCCATTCCAGGACCAGGACTACAAGCTTAAATTGAATAATACTTCATGTTGGCAACTGTACTTGCTTTATTATTTTGTAACAGTGATAACATGTATTAGCCTTTCAGAGTCTGATGTCCAGCATAACTTTTTCTTCTGCCAATTAGGTAAGCAATCACTATAAAGATAATCAAGCCGGAAAGACCAACACCAACTATAATTGCTATTACAACGGTGTCATCATTCATTGAACATTCCTGGGCTGTGGAATACTTTTCTTCCATCACACTGAAAGGCTGAATGCTTAGATCAAAGGTATTTTTCTGAAATGTTCCAGACGCTGAAACAGTCTGTTCTTTGTTGCACATGGAAGAACTTCCCCTACTCCTACCTAAATAATCAAGCAAAACTCTTGCACATTGGCAAAGGAGACACGTGCTAGAATGTTCACATTAGCATTGTGAAGACAATACAGTTGTGCAACAATAAGAAAAAGGATAATGAACTGTGACGTATTCTATAATGAAATATTAATCAACAATGCAAATAAGGAAGTATAACTATCCAGCAATATGGATGAATCTAAAAAGAAAATGTTGAGAAGAAATAATCACACACTAAATTTTGTGATCCTATGTTTAGAAAGGTTCAAAACCAATAAAAAACAAACAATATACTGTTAAAGATAGATATGTGACAAAACTGTGAAAGAAAAAGAGATTGATAAACAGAACATTTCAGACAGTGGTTACCTCTGAGAGAGATGCAGGGAGGTAGGATAAGGGAGGAGCTCGTTAATGGAGTAAAGAATACCCATAAGGTTTTAATTCTTAAGTTGGAGGTGTATCTTATTATTCTTCTTTACAACTTATATATGTTCCATGTATTTTAGTGTATGAAATGTTACAATAAAAAACAAGAATATAAGCCATTTAGGTTACCCTATTTTTTTTTTTAGTTAAAATAGCTAGTTCTAACAGTATTGCAGAAGTGTGTAGCTATTAAAAGCTGTATCATGTTCAGGAAAACCACACATAAAGGAACAAGTGAAAAGTACAATCTTGAAACAACAAAAATCAAATTATTTATTTAAAATTACCTGATTCCTAGTCAAATCTGTAGGATTACTCCTTCTTGGTCCTTCCTACATAACATGTAAAATTTTAAGAAAATATAAAACTCATGAAAAAACCAGGAAAGGAGTTATTATATAAAGCCTATACTATTTTTTGTTTATATCATATATTGTATATTGCCTCACCTACAAGAGGAAAGATCAGAATATGAACATGATTAAGGCAAAAAGTGGTGTGGAAGGTGGGGATAGTATTATAAGAAAAAAAAAAAAAGGTGGGGGGGAACCAGCTGCAAACCTTCATTATAGGAAACAAAAAGAACTGGGATTTATGCTGGAGGGAAAAGATGTACAAGAAACCCACAGATTCATGTTCTGCTGGTATGTAATTTTAATGGTGTCACCCTCCTCTTTGTCCAAGGAACTGGCTTCGACTGCCTCTAATCTGGGCTTCTAAAGCCCTAGAAAGCTAGGGTGACTGAGAAGCCCGAGTAGGTACTGTGGTTTTCTGAGGCAGGCAGAGCTTGGCTGTTAGTTTTATGGGGTTCCCACCACCTTCTAAATCTCACTTTAAATAGTCTTTTCCATTTTGATACAGTTTTTTATCCCTAAAACACCAAAAACTAATCTCCCTATATGGATATCGAAAACTTTATCCCCGTCCCCACGCCTGTACCCTGCACCTTACTTTTCAGGGCACCTCAGTCCACAAATGCTAATTGAAAATGCCGGACCCAAGACAGCGCTGTGTGGGGCTTTTTCTCCTCCCCACTCGGTTCTGCAGCCCAGGACCTAGTCTGTCTACTTCAACCGGCATCTCCCAACCCCCAGCACCAAACCGCCTACAAGCACAAGGCCACGAGCAGGGGCGGCCGAGGGCGTGAAGGATCTCAGAGAACTCACGGGGTTGACTTGGGAAGTTTCGTCCCCTTTACAGTTCAGGCACATGCCGCAGAGCCGCGGAGACCCCCGGAGCGCCGTGCCTGACCAGGACAGTGTAACTGCTGGGCACCCTGGGCACGCCCGCCACGCCCCCTCGGCCCCGCCCATCATAATTCTCTTTATCCTCCTCCTTGGGCTCCGCCCTTTCCCTTAGCTGCCTTCCAATCCCTCCCCAGGGAGAGGAAGGCCCTAGTGGTCTGGAGAGTGTCTGTAGTGTTAAGGATGTCAGCCAGTTGCCATGAAGTCCATTCTGACTAATAGCGACCCTATGCGATTAGAACTATCTTACAGGGTTTCCAAGGAGCAGCTAGCTGGTGGATTTGAACTGCTGACCTTTTGGTTAGCAGCCGACCTCTTAACTGCTGAACCACCAGGGCTCCAGGTTACCATCATTTCCTGTCCTTTCGGCTCTCTTCTCAGAAAAACCACATAATACCAATTCTCCCACCACTTCTGGTTTTCACCTCTCTACTCTCTATGGAGAGCTCTTCATATCTTAACATACCTAGTTTAGACTCCATTGTCCACCACTTCGAGAAGCCCTGGTGGTGCAGTGGTTAGACTGTTAACCGAAAGGTGTCCTGTCCCAACCCGCCAGCTGGAGAAAGATCACAGACTTGGAAACCCTTGGTGCAGTTCTACCCTGTCCTATAGAGTCCTTAAAGAGTCATAATTGACTTGTTTGGTTTTTGGTCCATCCCTTCAAGCCTCTCTATTTTCAGCGTTCTCAATTCCATCTCCCCATTGTTCCATCACAGTGTTCAGATGGATCAATGCAACTTCTGAGGTCACACTGGGTTGCTGTGAGTAGAAATCAACTTCATGGCATCTAACAACAATAACAACATACCCGGGCTGAGGAGGGAGAGGGGATGTGGGGACTGGAATATTGCTACGATATATATTCACGATCTTCAATTTAAATCCAGGCTTCACCACTGCTTACCAATTCTGTGCTGCACTAGCTCGTTGTTTTGTACTCTGAGGCATTCCCTTCAAACTGTCGTTCCTTTATTAAAATCTCTCAGTCCACTATCTCCCAGTCACTATCAGCAGAAATAGTAGGACAACTCTTGTCTCACACACTGATAATAGCTAACACTAAAATGGTGTTTATGCTCAGCACTGTTAGAGGGATTTATACACATTAACTCCTCAACTCCTTACAACAACCCAAGGGGGTAAGTGCACAATTATTAACATCCAGGATATAAAGCATTGGAATGTTAAATCACTCGCTAGATGATATACAATTAGTAAGAGGGTAAGCTGGGATTTAAATCCAAAAAGTATGGATCCAGAGCCTGTGCTAATAATCACTGTGCTATGCCACCGATTGCTTTTGAAGCCCAGACTGGAGCTATGCCAGTTCCTTGCCACTTATAAGCTTATAACCTTGTCTGTATCTACATCATACTTTATCCTGTAATCCTTGTTGTAATGGAAAAACTGATGTCCCTCCTGTCTCAGACAAATCTCTCCATCTTTGTTCCCATGCCATTTCCATCTTAGGAGCTTCCTTGGAGATTCTGCTCTACAGATTTTTCCCTCTCTTCTTATTAACCACTCTTTCTCTATATTGTTTCTTTCCTTTAAACATTTAAATACTATATACTTACTAACTAGATAGTAGATAAGTGATAAGTTTGGTGACGGGTAAGACCGTACACAATACTGGGGAAGTCAGCACAACTTGACGAAAGCAAAGTCATAGAACCTTTACAGATACATTCAAATTTTCCGAGGGACTGAGTTACTGGGCTGAGGGCTAGGGACCATGGCCTCAGGGGCCATCTAGCTCAATTGGCATAACAAAGTTTATAAAGAAAATGTTCTACATCCTACTTTGGGAAGTAGTGTCTGGGGTCTTAAAAGCCTTTGAGTGGCTGTCTAAGATACATCTACTGGTCCCATCCCAGCTGGTGCAAAAGAGAATGAAGAAAACCAAAGACACGAGTGAAAGATTAGTCCAAAGGACTAATGGGCCACAACTACCACAACCTCCACCAGACTGAGCCCAGATCAACTAGATGGTGCCTGGCTACCACCACCAACTGTTTTGACAAGCATCACAATAGAGGGTCCCCGACAGCACAGGAGAAAAATGTAGAACAAAATTCAAATTCACACACACACAAAAAAAGAAAGAAACAAAAGACCAGACTTGCCAATCTGACAGAGACTAGAGAAGCCCCAAGAGTACGGCCTCCAGACACCTTTTACTCAGTACTGAAGTAACTCCCGAGGTTCACCCTTCAGCCAAAGATTATCCAGCTTTACAGAGCAAACAGTAACACACGTGAGGAATGTGCTTCATAGTTCAATCATGTATACAAGGCTAAATGGGCACACCAGCCCAAATGTAAACATAAGAAAGCAGAAAAGGACAGAAAAACTGGATGAATGGAAACAGGGAACCCGGCATAGAGAAGAGAAGAGAGTATTGACACACTATGGGGTTGGCAACCAATGTTACAAAACAATTTGTGTATTAAGTGTTTAATGAGAAACTAATTTGCTCTGTAAAGTTTCACCTAAAGCACAATAAACAAACTAACAAAACCATATACTTGTGATGGTTACGGTTGTGTGTCAACGTGGCTGGGCCATGATTCTCAGTGTTTTGGCAGCTGTATAATGTTGTGATCACTTTCCTGTTGAAATTTGATATGTGATCACCCCCATGATGGAATCTGCTGAGTGGTACCGGTGGGGGTGGGGCCTGTGGCTGCTCACTGCCCCTTCAGCCTTCATCTCTCTGCCTCCCGCCACCTACCTCTCCCTGCAAAGGTTGTTGGTTTGTTCTGGATCCAGCAGCTGTCTCTTATCTGACCTCTGGTTCTTGGGACTTGAGCTAGCAGCTTACCTGTCCATCTTGGGATTTGCTAATCTTCACAGCCTGCGAGCAAGAGTCCTGTCCCCGACCTGCCTATCTTGGGTCCGCCAGCGCTTGCAGCTATGTGACTCAGGAGAAACCTTGAAGTCTTGCCTGCCAACCTTAGGATTCCTCGACCGTCATAGCCTGTGAGCGAGAGTCCTGTTCTCCGACAAGCTCAGCTTGGGTTCACCAGCTTCTGTGGCTCTGTGAATTGGGAAAGGCCTTTATCCTGATCCAAGGACTTGGGAGGTTCCAACCCCTACCATCGCATTAGCTGTTTCCTTGATATAAATCTCTCTATATTTATATGCATTACTGGTTTTGCTTCTCTAGAGAACCCAGCCTAAGACAATACTCAAATCTACCCCTCTTCAAACTAGTAAAAAAAATCCTTTTGTTCAACAACAGCAAATTCTATTTCCCATCCTCTTCATTTGCAATAAGAATTCCTGAGAGCTGCCTCATCTCATACCTCCACTTCTTTACATCCAGTGTAATACTTGGCTTACTGCGACCTAGTTTCCACCCTCTCCATTCCATGGGTACTTGTATCAAAATGGTCACTAATGATCTTTCTGACAAACTGAATGGGCAATTTTTAGCACATGACTTTCCCATAGTGTTATAAACTGCAGAAACTCTCTTCTCTTGGAAAAGTTAGAACAACTACATAATCTTGCCTGGGTGTGGTACTTGAAATCATTGACCACTCCCTTCTTGAAACACTTTTCTCTGGGAAGAATAAGGTTTAGAAAACATATGTAATATTAGCTGTTATCTCAAACTAGGAATTGCTTTAAAATCCTGTGTGTTTTTCTAATACACCGTGTTATCTTAACAGATACTTTGGATATTTACTATTAATACCTTGCTTGTTACTGTTTTTGTTAGTCGCTGTTGAGTTGATTTTGACTCATGGCAACCCCATGTGTGCAGAGTAGAACTGCTCCATAGGGTTTTCAAGGCTATGACCTTTTGGAAGCAGATTTCCAGATCTGCCTTTTGAGGCACCTCTAAAGGCCTTCAAACTGCCAGCCTTTGTGTTAGTAGTCCAGCATTTAACCGTTTGTACCATCCTACATTCTGCAAATACAAAGATTAATAAATTAAATTTCTGCCCTCAAAGGTAGACCAAAAAGCAAAAATAAAAAGGCAAAGCACTGTTCTGTGAGCACTAATAATGACACAGGTTGTTCAAAAATACAGGGACCTCTAATTCTTTCTGCAGATGGGGCCTACAAGCCTTCCTGCTGGAGTAGTTAGATTGGCTGTTCTTGTTAGTTCCATTCTTTTGGCTTCCTCATTTGCTTTTTCTCTCCTGGAGTGATATTCCCACAGGCTGATTCACCTATAACCACTCTGGTTTATGCAATTCCCTTAAAACAGATGCAACAGGACAAGGACAGACCCTGAAGGTAGGTCTGGAAGCACCTGACCTAGGCTTTACTAGATGTGTAAGATTTTACCAGGTAGCTATAATTCTGGTAGTTTGGAAAGAATTTGGAAACTGGAAACAACTGCTTCTGAAAACAATTTATGTTGTCAAGTGAAGTGCCAGTGCTAATGTGACACACAGCAAGAAAACAGGGATAAGCCCTTCTCCCACTTTCTGCCTTCTAGTCTCCCTCCAGGGCCCCCTATTGGTCAAGCCTATAAAGAATCCTGCTGGTTAAAGAGAATAAAATATGTAGAGTCCCAGCCCTGTCTTCAGAAGTAAAATAGGGAAGAGTGAATCTGGAGCTGAAAGACAGCATTCTAATAAATGGCACACTAGCCACTTTGCTCTAAACCACAGGTATTCCTTCAGCTACATAGTCGTTCCTTTTAGGGAATGGTTCCAAGTCTCCCCACTATCCAGGCTGATAGCCATTATTACACCATAGTCTGGCAATTGAATATAGACCTCAAAAACGTGATCTAAGGGTGAAAGAGGTAGGAGTATCAGCTCCCTGGTTCTAGAAAGCATGTTTGAATAAAAATTGCATTTGCAAAACTGAAAAATAAGTAAAATTTAACTGTAAAATAAATTCTGAAAACTTGTGAATACTGAATATAAGGACAGTCAATATTCTTGTTTGTATACAATGATTGGTATAGAACTGCAATTTCAAAGTAAGCTCCAGAAAATACCACTGTCTCAAAAGGTTTATAATTTCAGTTGAAAAACAAAACAAGCAAACAAATAGCACCTTCCCCAATAAAAATGAGTGCCAATTTTAAATAAATTTGGGAAATTCTAGGTCAAATAAGTTAAACTAATATTTTTTGCTGCAGGACTACTCAGAGCCTGTAATATACTAGAGTGATTATGAATCTTCAAGAAGGGTTTATAGAGTGCGATGTTTCCCAATTTACTTGCCAGTGGAACCCCTTTGTTTTGTGCTGTCTTTAATTTCTCTGGCTTATACTGGAGAAACTTAAAGATTGCTGTTATTTCCAAATAATTAAATATTATTTTTATTAGTTTAAATATGGCCTGGTACAAAATACATCAAGAACCCTGAATATCAATATTCAAATCACATCCAATTTTTTCATCTCAAGTTTTCTGTCTAAGCAATGTTCACTGATTTTTGTTTTATATCTTAAGTGGCTGTTTCATAATAAAAGTAAGGTTAGATCATTAGGGTGTTTCCATTCTGCAGCTGGTGTTTTTATTATCTTTCTCTTGATAAATACACATTGATGAAATCAGTTAAAGTAGCATTACTTTAATAAAAGCTGTATCTATAGCCTGTGAGACAGGGTGAGATTTATCAAATGAAATATCCTCACAACCTGGGCTTAATAATTATTTTCCTTTTCTTCAATGGAACATTTAAATTTTGCATCTTTTTAGCTTTCTTTTCTATAATCTCCAGTATTTCAAAACTTGGTTACTTAACAACCAAATTTATTCTAGGCATTCAAATATTTTATTCACATTTTAAGAAAAAAATTTTAAAAAGCTTTTTGTGTTTGATATTTCCATAATCAGATTTTTACTTTTGTAAGTTTATACAAATACAGCATACTTTCTTAAATAATTAACTTGTAAGCTTTTCCTTATCAATGAAACAGCTTGTACAAAAACATGAATGGGACATCAACAGTGATCTACTTGGTATCACTATTCATTGATTTTCTGTTTTGATAGTCTCTTTTCTGGGTTTCCAATGGACCATGAAATCTATTTTATGACATTAAGAAACTTTACTTAGTTACTTTCATTTCAATGTTATTGCTTTATCCTGAGATCTAAAATTATTTTTCAAAGTAAAATGGGAGAATTAAAACTTAACGTCTTTAAGCTTTTCTTTGACTTTCTTTTTTAAAGAAAGGGTGACTATTTTTTAAGTCTTAAGATTCCCCAGTAGAACCAGAATGCGCCTTACAAGCAAGGATGGCAAGACTATGTGTCTCACATACTTTGGACATATTATCAGAAGGGATCAGTCCCTGGATAAGGGCACCATGTTTAGTAGCAAGTCAGTGAAAAAGAGAAAGACCCTCAACAAGATGGATTGACACAGTAGCTGCAAAAATGGGCTCAAGCATAGCAACAATTTTGAGTATGGCACAGGACAGGGCAGTTCCGTTCTGCAGTATATAGGGTTGCTAGGAGTCTGAACCGACTCCAGGGCACTTAAAGACAAGATTCTTCGAAATACTGGGAATTTTTCTTACTATTAAAGTCTATTTCCTGCTGTGAAATATTTTCTGTCTATTTAGTAAACAGGAAATTGATAGGTTCACCATGTTTTCTTTTTGGCATTGTGTCATTCTAAAAATAGTACTGAGTGCTCTTTTGTGTCTGAAAGTTTTAGGACTAATCAAAGCAGATATAATTCCTATATGAATGGGTCCCATGTAAGACAGTACCAACCCAGGGCCAGCTTCATGATTTTGTTTGTTACCTGTGCAGCCTTACAGGGCCTCACGCTTAGGAGGTTCTACACTTGGTTTAATGTTCTGCTCTTGCTGTCTTAAAATTCTTAATAATTTTTGAACAAGGGGCTCCGCATTTACATTTTGTACTGGCCCAGAAATTACATAGTGAGGCTTGTATCTCCCCTACAAAGTTTGTGAGAAACCTGTCATCCCTCCTCTTTCTCTCATTTATCAATCAAATGCCTGGCACACAGAACTGTTTAATGTCAGTTTTTATTACTATTCCTATGCACTAAATTTAAGGCAGATTTTCCCTTTTCTGTACATGTACAGTTATTTGTGAAATTTAGGTTATAGATCTTTTGTTTTGCCTATATTAAGTTACATATTTTTAGATTCAGATAGGCTCCTATCATGAGCCTTTCACGTTCTTCTCCATAACACAGCACCTCTGTGTCATCTAATGGTTAGACCAGCATGTCATCATGTCTTCACCCATGTGTGTGATGAAAACCTTGCACAGAACAATGCTGAGAAGAATGTTCCACAACACAACACAGAAAGCTTTCCTTCAGGTTGACCACTATTCACTGGTACATTCTAGTAGGACTGTTAATTATAAATTCACCCCATTTTATATCAACTACTTCACATTATATATATCTCATCCACATCCATAACATTAAAGGACTTATGTATTACTCCCATCTAGATATGCTTTAGGTTACTAGTCCATGATGAAGATTGTTCAGTAACTTCTCCTTAACTATGAAATTAACTCTTATGGGTTATATTGTGTCTCCTCAAAATATGTGTTGTAAATCCTCACCTCTGTGCCTGTGGTTATAATCCCATTTGGAAAAATGTGTTGTCTTTGTTATGTTAGTGAGGAAGAATTAATGTAAGGTATGTCTTCGATTAATCTCTTTTGAGGTATAAAGCAAGGGAAAGAAGCAGAGATGGAGGGAAGAGAGATGCCAACCACATGAAGATCCCCCAGGAGCAGAAGCTCAGAGTCAAAGACCTTCCTCCAGAGCCAAAGGAGAGACAAAGCCTTCCCCTAGAGGCTGTGCTCTGAATTTGGACTTCTAGCCTCCTAAACTGTGAGAATTGGTATAGCCAGAATGTTCTTTAGAAGCAAGGATGGTGAGACTTCATCTCATATACTTACTCTGGACATGTTATCAGGAGGAACTAGTCCCTGGAGAAGGACATCATGATTGGTAAAGTAGAGGGTCAGTGAAAAAGAGGAAGATCCTCAATGAGATGGACTGATACGGGCTGCAACAATGGGCTCAAACATAGCAACAACTGTGAGGATGGCGCAGGACCGGGCAGTATTTCCTTCTGTTGTACATGGGGCTGCTATGATGGCACCTAACAACAGCAAACTGAGAAAATAAATTCCAGCTTGTTAAAGTCACCCATTTATGGTATTTCTGTTATAGAAGCACTGGATAACTAAGACAGTGACTTAGGTAAAATTCTAAAGAGTTACAATCGCACAAAGAAATCAATGAAGGAGGTGTGGGGGGACAACAAAAAACAACACTTTTGTTGGACTTTCTTACATTTATTTAATGTTTTAATGTGTTAATTTCCTATTGCTGCTCTACAAATTACCACAAACTTGATCGCATAAAACTTTCAAAATATTTAAAAAGAACAGAAATTTCTTCTCTCACAGTTCTGGAGGGCAAAAATCTGAAATCAAGATGTCAGCAGGGCTGTACTCCCTCCAGAGGCTCTAGGGGAGAATCGTTCCTTACATCCTCCAGCTTCTGGTGGCAGCTGACATTCTTTGGTTTGAGGCCACATCACTCCAATCTCTGCTTCCATCCTCACATGGCCTGTATGTCTAAATCTCCTGCCTCTCCCTTTTAAGGATACAATGATGGCATTCAGGGCTCACCTACATAATCAAGATAATTTCCTTATCTCGAGATCCTTAAATTAATCACATCTACAAGGGCCATATTTCTAAACAAGGTAATTTTCACAGGTTTTGGGGATTAGGAGTTAAACATATCTTTTGGGACCCATTATCTGCTACTACAATTAGTGTTCTTGTTGTTAGTTGCCTTCCAGTCGATTCTGACTCATGGCCCAAGACAGTTATTGCCTTTTAATTTTGAATCACACACAGGAAGGGTATCATGCATTTTCACTGTTAGGGTTACTGTATCTAACCAGTTCCTTGGTTAGGGGCTAATTTCACATGCCTTCCCTATGCTTCCTGGAGGACCTGTATTGTTTTTTCCACCACCTGGAATTGAAACTTCTCACCTCTATGGTGCAGAGCTAGGGCCATGGCTAATGTACCTCTAGGTCACTGGGCCACTGCAAAAAAAAAAAAAAAAAAAAGGAATTAACCAGCTGCTGCACTTAGAATGCTGGATATAACACATGACATCCTTCACCATTATTACTTAGGGGAAATTGTTTCTAGCAATTTTGTTATGGAACTTTCAATCACATATTTCTTTTAGTATGACTTTATGTGAGTCACTGTTGTTGGTTTCTGAATGCATTGTAAGCCACTGAATAACTTGAGGTTCTGATTGAGGCTGGGTAGAGAATGAGCTGATGAGAGTGGTAAGCTACTGACTGGTGATGGTGCTTCATGGACTGAGGGTAAGTCCAGAGGAAGGGTCTAGGTTTAGTGGTAAAATCCAGATACAATACTCAAAATAAAGGATAAATCTTGGGCCAGGCAGATGAATAAAAACAAAGGCCATAAGATTGCTACCAGAATAAATACTTTCAGGAGAGTAGGTAAGGGGCCTGGGCTAGAGAGATTTTAAAAGGCACTGAGAAGTAGAGGAAGGCATGTGCCTTTTTTCTAGATTATCTTCATTTTAACGTGATAATAAGGAGTAATCCAGAGGCAAGATAAGGGAAAAATCAGAGAGAGTCCATAAGACTGAGTTTTACAGGAAAGAAGGGGCCCTTTAAGGGACTACTTTTCCATTAGACTAGGGTGGTGGAAGAGTTGCAAGTAGTATCTGGCAGTTGAAAACTTTGGAGTCGAATGAGGAAAGATGGGACTGGAAGTTGAGATTAGAAAAGGGATGTAAATCAATGGGAAGAATCATAAACCAATGGCAATTGCTGCATCTCAATGATTTTTTCTCTTTACGCCACTCAATCTCCAGCTTCTTTAGCTTTTGGGAGCTAGTATGCCTCAGCCCTGCTTCCACCAACTTAAACTTTCTTCTGTTTTGTTTAGTGCTTGATCTGCATTTTCAGTCTCCTTTTGCTAGCTCTATGCACATATCATGCCTGCACTGATACAACATTGTCTTTCCCCAAAATTATTCCTTGGAAAATGGAGAGTCCTTCATATCAGAATGCTTATGAAATCTCCCTATATCAGAGCTCTTTCTCAATTCAAAGTTGTTGAAGAAGACACATTACTTGGAAATAGTCTTAATGCTAGCTTTAGACTCTTATTGAGGCCAAGGAAGCTGAATCAGTAGAAATAAAGAAAAAGATATTCAGTTATTATCCCTTAAAGTACAACTTCACATTTGGAAGCTCTGACAATCATTGTAAACAAACCTCTTAATGGTCATTAAAAAAAAAAAAAAAAAAAAAACAGAGTAAGCGGTTACATTTTGGAGATCCTGAGTACAGACCTTAAGGACAAAGGGAGAAGAACAGCTGTTCTAATGTTATATGTGTGTGTACTCATGACTTCAGTTAAATTTCTGGTAACATAAAATAGCATCAAACTAAGATGTAGAAAGTGCTATATTTCTAGGCATTTAGATGAGAGTGAAAATTATATGTATTTGAAAATTGTATTCTAGGATTCCAAAAGTCACTCTAATGATGATTAAGACAATGATGTTAAAAATGCATGTGAAAAGTTTGAATGAAAATGTTAAATGAAATGTGGGTATGGAAAGAAAAAATATTTCTATACTAAAATATCGTTTCTATAATATGGTATTAATTATGGATGTGTGAGAAGATTAGTAAATTAAGTATTACAAGTAGACACTTGGCTATTTCAGCTATATCCCTATAAGCTTAAATAGTCAAGTTGACTAAATACCTTGAGGGTATTTGCCCCCAAAATGATCTCCTGCTGCCTTAGTTCAAATGTTATAACTTTCTATCAGTCTTGTATTACAATGCAAAATGGTTGGAAAGGCCTACATACACAATTCCTTATCAGAAAGAATCCAGTCTTACTATTACCTCATCAGAAACTCACACATGCACATACCGTAACCCACCTCCTCCCCCACCACACACAACACAATCCAAAGGATGATGCAAAACATTTCCTCGTTCCCACCAATCTCTCCCCCAAATTACCTTTCATCACCTACAGACTCAGCCTAGGAAAAACATGTACAAGTCTGTTCTTCCTGGTTTCCCACTTAGCTCCATTTGTCAAAGTCAAGGTTATAGAACCCTTGATTCTGGCTTCATCCTTATAGGCAGATCTTCATGCTTAAGAGTAGGTCTGGATCTTTAGTTTCTTCTGAATAAAAAATCAACAAGAGAAAAAAAAGACTTATCTTGTTAATAGTGATTACTTTTTATACCAAACTTAAACGACACCCTTCCCATCGAGGGTTATCTTGAGAGAAAGACAGAAAACCTTTTTTGCCTAATTCTATCTGGAAATCTTCCAAAAGTGATAATACTTCCATGTTTGCTCCTAGAAATTATATAAATCTAAAAATGAACTACTAGTGGATTATTCAGCTGGAGTGGCAATTAACATCCGTTTGGGGAAAAAAATCAGACTCATAGTGACCTTATAGGACAGAGTAGAACTGCCCCACAGGGTTTCTAAGGATCTGTGGGTGGATTAGAACTACCGACCTTTTCGGTTAGCACCTGAGCTCTTAACCACTGTGCCACCAGGGCTTCTTAGATAATATACAGTTCTAGAAATTACATTTTGAACCAAGGCTTCTTCCTGATTCAGTCATGGCCTAGGAAGCAAAACCGGAACAGACACAAATTTTAAAAATGTGGGTGAACCGGCATGGTAACTGGAATGACAGAAATTACTGGTCCAAGCCCTGCTAGAAATCTAATCTCCCTCTTAGAAAACAAGGGCAGTATACACATTGCATAGCAACCCGAATCTCTCACCTATTGGATTTAGAGCAGAGTGGGATACAGCAGTGGGCTGTTCAAAGATGGCCGCCAGCCAAGCTATTTTGAGTGTGTTTTCCTCTCCATAGTCCTGCCAATAATCCAGTCTCATGCGTCAGTTTCCCTCCTGAAAAGGCTTACTATGCCTCTTCCGAGTCTCCACACAGTGCAATCTATTTTTAGAACAAGGATTAATTAACAAACAAATTTTGGTGATGGAGAGAGCTCCTATTAATGCAACTTAAATCTCTCATAACAGGTCATGGAGAAGGTAGGAAGGGGTGAGTATGCTAAAACTGTTGTCCTGTGTAATAGTAAATCTATTCAAGCTCACAGGGATGGCAAAACTCTTTCTCCATGTATTGTCTAGTTTTAGTTATATGATTTTCTACAATAAAGTTGAGAACAAAAATAAAAATACATGGCAGAGAATGGGAGATCGGAAACTTATCCCAGTAGCACACAGACCTATTTGTTAAGCAAGAAAAATGGAGCCTTATTAAAACATTCATCTTCACTGAATACATCACTTTAAAAAAAAATTAAGACATCTGATTTCTTCTTATCTTAAATCTTCATTTAATTAATCTACCAAAGCTGCATTGGGTATTTAACATCACAGAAATATATATGAATTGCTCTTCTTATTCTTTATAGAATCGTGGGAACATTAAGAATTGGATTAGTATTTCAAAGCACTTAAAGCCCTTACTGATGAAGATCAAAGATTACAGCCTTCAGTACGGACTACACCTCAACATAAAGGAAACAAAAATCCTTACAACAGGACCAATAAGCAACATCATGATAAATGGACAAAATATTGATGTTGTCAAGAATTTCATTTTACTTGGATCTACAATTAACGCTCATGGAAGCAGTAGGCAAGAACTCAGACAACATATTACACTGGGCAAATCTACTACAAGACGTCTTTAAAGTGTTAAAAGGCAAAAATGTCACTTTGAGGAGGAAGGTGCTCTGCGGCAAGCAATGGTATTTTTAATTGCCTCATATGCATGTGAAAACTGGATACTGGATAAGGAAGATTGGAGAAGAATTGATGCCTTTGAATTATGGTGTTGGCAAAGAATAGTAAATATTCTGTGGACCGCCAGAAGAAGGAATAAATCTTGTCTTGGAGGAAGTACAGCCAGAGTGCTCCTTGGAAGCAAGGATGGTGAGACTTCATCTCACTGTACTTTGGACCTGTTATCAGGAGGGAGCAATTCCTGGAGAAGGACATCATGTTTGGTAAGTTTGAGGGTCAGCAAAAAAGAGGAAGGCCCTCAATAAGATGGATTGACACAGTGATTTAAAGATGAGCTCAAACATAGCAATGATTGTGAAGATGGTGCAGTGTTTTGGCCTGTTGTACACTGGGTCGCTGTGAGTCGGAACCAACTCGATGGCACCTAACAACAACATTCTTTATAGACTCACAGGAACATTAAAAGTTGGACCAATATTTCAAAGAAGACATTTTTTCATATAGCAGGACCTGAAAAACCTGTGTGGGAAATGATCTCACCTTATATTGATAGATAAAATGACTTCACCTTCTTACAAAAGAGGAAAAAATGTAAATGCAGTGTTATTTCTTACAAGGCATTTTCTTTTAAGCACCTATTATACAGCAAATAAGGCTGTCAGTGATCATTATACTGATTAAAAAAAAAAAAAAACAAACCTGTTGCCGTCGATTCGATGTTGACTCATAGCGACCCTGTAGGACAGAGTAGAACTCTCCCATAGAGTTTCCAAGGAGCGCCTGGTGGATTTGAACTGCTGACCTTTTGATTAGCAGCCGTAGCACTTAACCATTATGCCACCAGGGTTTCTGATTATACTGCTACTTAAGCTTAAACTATTTACTTTCTGATAACACTGAGTTACAGTCCCTATTAAATAATAAAACTCTTGGAAAGCTCCCCATTCCTACCTTAACATTTTAGAACTGATACATGGGATCAGATTACTTTGGCAAACACACGAAATTTTTTGAACACACAAGATATTTTAGAAATACTGCGCTGAGTCCCTGGGGGGTGCAGACAGTTAACTCGCTCAGCTGTCAACCAAAAGTTGGAGGTTCAAAGTTCAAGTCCACACAGAAGTGCCAAAGAAGAAAGGCCTGGAGATCTGCTTCAGAAAAATCAGCTGTTGAAAACCCTGTGGAGCACAGTGCTGCTCTGACACACATGGGGTCACTGTGAGTTGGAATCAACTTGATGACACTTGGTTTTTTATGCTGGGCTCATGGATTGATTTGTTCAACAGTGTGACTCATTTGGATACCCATGACTCTTGAACGTTTACACAGCACATTTTAGTAAGTTTCTAAAGCTATCTTTTCATTTGAAAGGGAGGTAAAATGAATATAATTACCTTTGTTTTATAATTCAGTAAAAGAATGAAGCCCAGAGAACTTAAGAGAATCCTTTAAGGTCATTCCACTCATCATTTATTTTGTCAATAAATATTTCTGGAACACTGTATTAGTAAAGATTCTTTTAGTTGCAAGAGTAAAAACACTTATGAAAGTAACAAATTGAAAGGGAGAATTATTATTCTTTTTATTATTATTTTAGCTTATATAATTGGGAACAGGAGAAAATTGGGTTCCATCAAATAGTAATGATTAGTCTCTCTCTGTTAGCTCCGCTTCTCTCTGTGAGTTGGGCTTCCTCTGTCCTAAGGCAGATAGGCTTTTCTGAACATGGTGGGGGACACTTACACGTAACCATCCTCGTGCTGCTAAGCTTTCATCCCACTACCTAAGAGAGAGTCCGCACTGCCAGATTTAGGGGAAAATCCTGATTGGCCCATATTAGCAGTTAAAACAACACTGAAAATGCATGATTGAAAAACTCACATTAAATAAGATTTACCAAAAAAAATAAAAAATGCGTTGCCGTAGAGTTGATTCTAACTGATAGCGACCCTAGAGGATAGAGTAGCATAGTCCCATAGGGTTTCCAGGGAGCAGCTGGTGGATTTGAAGTGCTGACCTTTTGGTTAGCAGCCAAGCTCTTTAGCGGTATGCCACCAGGGCTCCAAAATAAGATTAGTATTAGTGAATTACTGGAGCATCTGTTTTTTAACTGATAGAAATTTTAGCATTTATAACCTTAGGTTGAATCTAATCAACCTTTAGAAAAAGCAACAAATCACCATTGCTTCTTTTGGACTTTTCTGACCAAGTATCAAAAAGGGGGATTTTATATTTATGGTTGGTTTTAGAAATACCTAGGCAGAGAGGAGCGCCAGGTAACAAACAGTGTTGCATTCAGCCTGTGGACAAATTAACAAAGGAAATAAAATTATCTTGGCTAAGAACTGTAAATCCCTAATAAGAAAAGTGTATTAATAATGATTAAAAATATTTTAAAAGGCTTTTGAGAAGTTATGTCTATATAAAATCCACGTTTACCTAAACCCGCCTCAGTAGCAATGAAAACAGTGGAGTAGAAAAAACAGGGAATTTTGAATACTGGTCCAAATTTTTAGGGTTATATTTTGGTATAACATACATTAGAAGCAGTTAGTAAACTGCATCGCTGTTTTCTAGTCTGTAAAATAGGGCAAATACTACCTATTTCATGCAATTGTAAGATTCAAGGACTAGTGTATTCAAAAAAGCCCAAACCCGTTGCCGTCGATTCCGACTCACAGTGATCCTGTAAGACAGAGTAGAACTGCCTCATAGAGTTTCCAAGGGGCACCTGGTGGATTCGAACTGTCAACTGTTTGGTTAGCAGCTGTAGCACTTAACCACTATGTTAACCAGGGTTTAAGTGTATTCAAAGTATGTTCCAATACTGGTTTATTTTCCTCCTAAATGCAGACTGAGTTACCAAAGGGATATATAGCCTCTTTCTCCAGAAGAATACATAATAATTCTTTAGCTTAGAAGCAGAAGGTATAGCTACTTTTCAAGTAGTATATTTTTTTTTCCATAGTGATTAGAAAGAAGTCAAACTCCTTCTTGCAGACTAATCATCTAATTTTCCAGGGAATTCGTTAGAATTCGAGTGTATCTTGGTTCTCAGGAAAAGACAATCCAGCAGGTGGCGCCACAGACTTAATGTTATGTCAAAACAATTTTCTTGGGGAAAAAGGTTATTACATAGCCAGAAGATGGTGCTAAAAGCTAGGTGACCAATATTTAAAAAAAAAAGTCTGGCATTTAAAATCAGCAGCTGCAATTTTACTGAATTCCAGAGTTTATAATGAGAACGTTAGCATTGTTTGAAATTCATCAATACTTTTAACATCTTCAAATTTAAACTTTAAATTGATTACTTAGAAAACTAACCCAGCTCATTAGAGCAATGAATATATTCCTATTTTAATTTTTATCACTCACGGTGTTCCTACTACAAAAGTGTATGTTTAAATATTTTCTTATTTTGCTGTTTCTTTATGTTTATATGTCTCAAGAGTGTGTGTATTTATATACGTATATATATTTTTTAATAAGCACTTATCAACTATCTCTAAATTTCCTGCTCTTTTCCTTCTAATCCTCCATTAAATTTTTTTCTTAGGAACATTAAACAGAATTAGGATGTCTAGAAACCTCCAGGCATTCCTTCTAACGGGTTCACATTAGGAAAAATATGAGTTGGGGCATTTTGTCTATGGTACCTCTTGGACTTTACTGAGATACTGCTTAATTTTCATTTCTCTGCATATTCCTTTGCCAATGTTCAAATATATAATCACTTTTAGACAATAGGAGGAGTCCCTGGGTGGTGTAAATGATAAACACGCTCAGCTGCTAACCAAAAGTTTGAGGTTCAAGTCCACTCAGAGCCGCTTTGGAAGAAAGGCCTGGTGATCTATTTCTGAAAAAGCAGCCCCTGAAAACTCTCCAGTTCTACTCTGAAACACACGGAGTCACCCTGAGTCAGAGCTGATTCGATGGCAACCGGCTACTGATCACATAAGTGAAAATAGAAATTAAACTGCTTCCTAGCTTTGTTTTGTTTTGAACTTTCTGATTAGCAGAAACTGTTTTCTAAATGTTGCCACCGGATTATATGGAATTCTAAATACTTGCCTATTACATATCTCTCAAATCCGTCTGTTTCTTACCAGCTCCTCCATCCCCTTCAGCCTTAGCATTAGCTACTGTCTTCTCTAGCCCGGAGCATTCAAAAAGCCTGCTAGTTGTTGCTTTATTGTAATGGATTGAATTGTGTCTCCCAAAAGTACAAATTGTAAATTCTAACCCCTGCACCTGTGGTCTTAACCACAGACAGATGCATGGGTAGGGTGTGCCTTAAACCAATAACTTTTTTTTTTTATTCTACTTTAGATGAAGGTTTCCAGAACAAACTAGCTTCTCATTGAACAGTTAGTACATATATTGTTTTATGACATTGATTAACAATCCCATGACATGTCAGTATTCTTGAGATATAAAAGGAGCAGATTAGGCACAGAAACAAGGAAGCACAAATGGGGAAAGATTGATGCTACCTGGAGATCACCAAATGATCCAGGAAGAGAAGCTGAAAAAGATAAGGATTTTCTCCCAAAACAGTAGAGCATCTTCCCATAGAGACCATGTCCAGATTTTGGACTTCTAGCCTCCTAAACTGTGAGAAAATAAATTTCTGTTTGCTAAAACCATCCACTTGTGATATTTCTGTTAGCAGCACTAAAGAAATTGAGACACTGCTATGCCTTCTGTTTTTTACAATGAGGTTAGAGTGATATTTTATAAATGCAAACTTAGTCATTTTACTCCTGTTCTTAAAACCCTTTAATAAATTCCCGCTACTCTTAAGGTAAACAATCGAACCTTAAACAGGTATGAAGGGTATGGCTTGGCTTCTCCCCGTCGCTCCAGGTGGACCTCAGGCCACTCTTTTCCATTTCCTATGCTCTTGCTACAGTGCCTTCCTCAGACTAGGTTCTCTATTCCTACAGGCTCTTGTGCATGTTATTCATTCATTCATTTATTTTTTTAGTCAGCAATGCTGTTCTCTCACTTCTTCACCCAGATGCCTCATACACATTCTTCAGATGGGAAATGAACATCAGTTTCTTTGGGAAGTCTACTCTTTTGCCAGGGACTGTGTGACTTTACAAGTGAAGTTTGTACCTAACTCTGTGTAGTGTCAGGAGAACTTCATTGCAGTGAGTGTTGAAATTGAATTGAACTGATATTTTAGATGATGCCTCTTGTAAGTGTAATTGTTTTGAAAGATTTCCCACTGACAAGATGTTTATCCTCAAGAAAAAGCTCAGGATGAGATGCTAGCTGTCTTCATATGTCTGCAAGGCTTTTGTGTGAAAAAGGGGTGAAGCTTATTGTTTTTGACTCCTAGGGGTTGATACAACACGAGAGACTTACAGGAAGAATTAAACCTAAGATTTTAAAACCAGACATTAAAATCTTAGTATCCAAAAATAGAACCAACTTCTGTGATAGGCAGAGAATTTCCTATTACTAATGGTATTTGAGTAGAAGCTAGTAGTCAGTTTGGTGGGGTGTAGTAATTGGAGTTCAAGTACCAATGAGGTGATTAAATGAACTTCAAAGACTCTTTGAGCTTTGAGATTCTATGAAGGTATGATTTGTTAAAATAATTACCTCCTTCTTTGTCATGCTGATTTGTGTACTGAGGCTAATGTTGAGTGGGGTGGAGGGGGGCTCCTCAGAGTTCTTGTAATTTTCATTGTGTTTAGAACTTTAAAGGATACAAGGTATGTACCACTCTTTCAGCTGAAGCCCATTATTACCAAATTCTTTCTGGAATACACTTGAAGCAAAGTATAATTAGAACTTGTATCAGATCTATTATTTTCTCTGATAACTGAAATTGCCTTTATTTCAAATTATATATATTTTTTTATCTTTTAACTGGATTACTGGCAACTTTTAATGATAAGTTTTTGAGAAAAATCATTGGAATACCAAAATATTTGCCTATCATGCTTATGTTTCAGTTCCTTTGAGAGAGTATAGGGAGAGTACAATTGTGGGCAAAAATCCTAATCCTTGAGAATTCTTCTAGTAAGGTCTAGGGAAGTAAAGACTGAAGATTTCTAGTCTCAATGAAACCCAGATAGGGCAGTGTTAAGGACCGAATTGTGTCACCACCAAAATGTATGTTGAAGTCGTAATCCCTGTACCTGTGAATGTGACACTAGAAATAGTGGTTTTCTTTTGTTATGTTAACAAGGTCATACCAGGGTAAGGTGGGTCCTAAACCTAATTTCTTTCCTAATGTTATCTCATAAGAAAAAGCAGAATAGACACAGAGACACATACACACACACACACACGGAAAGAGAACATGAGAGAAACTCTACAAATGAAAGAATGCTGAGGAATGCCTGTGGCTACTGACAAGAAAGGACCCCACCCTGTAACCAATGGCCTGATTTGGATTTCTAGTCTCCAAATCTGTGAGAAAATTAATTTCTGTTCTTTAAAGTCACCCAATTTTTTTTTTTTTAATTGTGGCACTATTTTATTTATATTTTGTGTGAGTGTATGTGTTATGCAGCACTGGGAAACTAAGACAGGCAGTAATGGCTTAGTCTTGGACACACTGAAATGCCAGTCAGTGAGGTCAAAGATTGTCCCTGTCCTGTTTCTTATTATTCACTCCTGTTCCTAAAACAGTGCTGGGCACATAGAAGGCACTGATAATATTGAACATATTGTTGTGGTGAAATTAAAGAGGAAAGAAAGGGAATTTAGATAGTTCACTGTCAAGGAAAGGAAAAGAAAGAATGGTTTAGTGATTATTAGTACAAAAGGGTTTCTTTGAAATGTTTAGATTCTTGAGGAAAAGCTTTTAATTCTTTTGAAAGTCACCTCAATTCTTGCCTTTACTTTGTATGTGTAACAGTCAAGCATACGCTAAAATGAACTTTTTCTAAATCTTGGAAGAAATAAAGTTACCTATCTAAGAGTTATAAAACAAACTCTAAAACATTCAAATTTGGAAAGCATCTTTAAATACTTCTGCCTGAAGACTCCCTTCTTTCTTCCTCCTTGTATTAATTATCTAGTGCCACTATGCTATCAAGGATTGAATTACATCCCCCCAAAAATGTGTGTATCAATTTGGCTGGGCCATGATTCCCAGTATTTTGTGGTTGTCCTCCATTTTGTGATTGTAATTTTATGTTAAAGAGGATCAGGGTGGGATGGTAGCACCCTTACTAAAGTCACATCCCTGATCCAGTGTAAAGGAAGTTTCTCTGGGGTGTGGCCTGCACCACCTTTTATCTTACAAGAGATAAAAGGAAAGCGAAGCAAGCAGAGAGTTGGTGACCTCATACCACCAAGAAAGCAGTCCCAGGAGACGCGCATGTTCTCTGGGCCTGGGATCCCTGTGCAGAGAAGCCCCTGTTCCAGGAGAAATTGATGAGAAGGCCAACAGAGAGAAAGCCTTCCCCTGGAGCCGATGTCCTGAATTTGGACTTTTAGCCTACTTTACTGTGAAGAAATAAGTTTTTATTTGTTAAAGCCATCCACTTGTGGTATTTCTGCGATAGGAGTACTAGATGACTAACACGATAACATAAATACCACAAGTGGGTGGTTTTAACAAACAGAAATTAATTTTCTCACATTAGGAAGCTAGAAGTTTGAATTCAGGATGCTGGCTTTAGGGGAAGGCTTTCTCTCTGTCACCTCTGGAGGAAGGTCCTTGTGTCTTTCCAGCTTCTATTCCTCAGTGATCTTCATGTGATTTGGTATCTGTCTTATTTATCTACCAAAAAAACTGGTTGCCATCGAGTGGATTCCAAGTCATAGCGACTCTATAGGACAGAGTAGAATTGCCCCATAGGGATTCCAAGGAGCGCCTGGTGGATTCGAACTGCTGACCTTTTGGTTGGTGGCCATAGCTCTTAACCACCGTGCCACCAGGGTTTCCCTTAGTTGTCTAGTGCTGCTTTAATAGAAATACCAAGTGAATATAGCTTTAACAAAGAGAAATTTATTCTCTCACAGTCTAAAAAAAAAAAAAAAATTAGGAGGCTAGAATTCCAAATTCAGGGTGCCAGCTCCAGGAGAAGGCTTTCTCTCTCTGTTGGCTCTAGGGGAAGGTCCTTGCCATCAATCTTCTCCTGGTCTAGGGGCTTCTCGGTTCAAGGACCCCAGGTCCAAAGGATCTTCTCCCTCCTGGTTCTTCATTCTCGATGGTAGAAGATCCCTTTCCTTTCTGCTAGATTCTCTCTTTTATAACTCGAAAGAGATTGACTCAACATACAATGTAATCCTGTAGATTGAGTTCTGCCTCATTAACATAGTTATCTCTAGTTCTGCCTCATTAACATCATAGAGGTAGGATTTACAACACACAGGAAAATCACATCTGATCACAAAATGGTGGACAACTACACAATACTGGGAATCATGGCCTAGCCAAACTGACACAATTGAGCAACATGATTCAATCCATGACAACGTTTATCTTTCTGCATTTCTGCTTTCTTGCTTAATCTGCTCTTTTCATATCTCAGGAGAGGTTAAGATACTATCTACACTAATACTGTCTCATTAACATAACAAAGAACACTCATTCCCGAACGGGTTAACCACAACTGTGATAAGATTTACAACACATATCTTTTCAGGACACAATTAATCCATAACACTCTTCTAGGGCTTACACCGGCAAATGTGCAGTTTTATTTTAATTTCTAAGTCCTTGGTGCTGCTGATAAATTCATTTTATTCTTCTTTGTTCATATTGATATGGTGTTCTAAAGGACATTTATCAAAATTTGAGGCTTCCTTTCCATAAAACATCAAAGAATATAGGAAAAAATGTATTACCACCCAACTTCTGAGGAAAAAATATTCCCCATTCATATCTCTTATTGACCAGAATGTCTTCCTGAAGTCCATTAGCAGGAGAAATGAAATAAACAGAAAATGTTTTGCAACAAAGGTCAGGCATACATTTCATTTTCGTGTTTGCTCTCTTTACCATGTGAAGCCTGTATTTTCAATGGCATTTCTTAGAAGTTTCCTAGATATTCCTCTACAAAGAATGCACTTCAAATGTACTTTGTCTTTGGGATATCCAGAGATGCCTGTTTAGTGAGGGCATGAAATCACTATAGGAATCTTTAAATGATTTTACAGTGATAGTTTCAGAACACAGAATTTTATGTCATATTTCTTCAGAAGTAGTGTCTGTGTATGGTTGGGGATGGAATGGAGGAGTGGGCTTGACCAATTTTATTTTTATACTATTTAAGCAATCTGTGTGTCAAAGAAAATAAATGTGAAATGTAATTAGTATTTTTTCTAACTTTGGTATACAAAACTTTTCTCCTGTGTAAATAAAGTAAGGAAATAATACCTCACTGAATGTTTTATTAGGTACTGTTGGTATTTTAACATAGAAAATCACGTTTAATCTTAACTCTGAAAACTTCTGCTTCTGGGAAGATGGAGTAGAGGTAGTTTTTCCTATCCCTCCTACTAAGTACAACTAAAACTGGAGATTATGTATAAAACAAACATAAGAAGACTGAAAGGTAGGAAGAAGAAGGCAAACTGACTGTGGACCATAGGACCTGAGCAATGACACAGTGGTGACTTCTCTGTTTTTGTTTTTTGCTCTTACATCTCAAGCTTGTAGTTGAAGGAGCTGGCAACCCATAAACATTAAAGAAACCAGCCAAACTGATGTAAATAATTTGAATAGCTCTACAACTATCCAGAAAATTGAATTCATAATTCAAATATTAAAACAACACAAAACTCCAGACCCAGGTAGTTTCACTGGAGAATTCTACCAATGTAAAAGAAGAATCAGCACCATTATACACCATCTCTTCCAGAAATAGGAGAGGACATTTCCCAATTTATCTTATGAAACTCATTACCTTGATACCAAAACAAAACATTAACTGTACAAAAAAAAAAGAAAAGAAAACTACTGACCAATAGCCCTCATGAATATAGATGCAAAAAATAAAACAATTAATATTAGCAAATAGAATTCAGCAATATCTAAAAATCATTATGGTAGGAAATTTTCTGAGAGGAGCATCAGTTATTCCAATGCAAATTGCAATCTTGTAGTCATATTATCTTTGGATGTATGTAACGCCTCTTAATCAACCCAAAATACACTGATGATTAAGAAAAGGGCTGATAAATTTACTCATGTTCCCTAGGTTGATGACAGTATAGGAAGCCGTAATTATTTTTCTCCTTTCTAGATCCTCTCCTTTCTACCTCTAGGATAAGACTTCATTTCATGTATTTGCTTATACAGCCAATCTGTTTTCTCTGCTTCCCTCATCAGACTGTAAGCCCTTTCAGGACAGAGACTAAGTCTTTTTGTCCTTATAATCCCAGTGCTTAGCATATTGCCTGCCATGCATTAGATATAAACAAATGTTGAAGTGAATAAATTTCTATTCTTTCAGATATTTCTCCTATAGGTAAGCAGGCTGAAGAAAATCTAGAATATTCTATGTGATCATAAGAATGTGCTTTATGATTATTGCCAATATTAAGATTCAGCAGCAAAAATAGTAGGTGTTGTTTTAATTCCCTTGATTTGCTTTTTCCCACTATTTAGAGCAGCATCTCTCAGCTGTTAGTCTTCATGGTTTTTATCAGCTTTTTATCCAGACCTTTCTGTACCCCTGACAGGACAAGATCGAACTCATCTTCTTTGTTCTTCCTTCTCCTTCATGTTTGGCATTCTTAGATGGCCCAAAGTATAACTGGTTTTATGGGAAACACTAAATAACTGAAATGGTATATTACCAAAAAAAACCCCAAACCCAGTGCCGTCAAGTAGATTCCGACTCATAGGGACCCTATAGGACAGAGTAGAACTGCCACAGAGTTTCCTGGTGGATTCAAACTGCTGACCCTTTGGTTAGTAGCCGTAGCACTTAACCACTACGCCACCAGGGTTTCCGAAATGGTATATTAGGAGGCATCAAATATAGGGACTTTAGACAGACTAATCAAGGCTTGACCACCAGCTCCATTTCTTACTAATTGGATCACCTTGGGCTCAGTTTTTGAGCCTTAGTTTAATCATTTTAAGTTAGGAGTTGTTGGTTTAGAGATGAAATGTAGAAAGCAGGGTGTTTAGCATTCAAAGGACAATTGATCAGTATTATAATTAGCCATTTAGTCTTATGAACAAAACATTAATAACAGGTTTTCCTGCACATTATTACTAAAACCCATGGCTGTGGAGTCAATTCTGACTATAGCAACCCTACAGGACAAAGTAGAACTGCCCTACAGGCAGTTTCAAATGCTGTAATCTTTACAGAAGCCAACTGCCACGTCTTTCTTCTATGGGACAGCTGGTGAGTTCAAACTGCTGACCTTTCAGTTAGCAACTGAGCTCTTAATCACGACACCACCAGGGCTCTTTACATTACTACTCATATCAATATCTGTCTTAAAAAATCAAATACTACCTAACATTGCTGTGGTCAATTTTTACATAGAGATTTATCAAATGTACTTATCTGAGATGAAATAAGGCTGCTAATTCCATATCAAGGTTGTTTTCTAGAGTAAATAATACCAGGAGAGTAAAAGTTCACAATGAAGTTTTTATTGTGCAGGGATTATTTCAATCCAACCCATTCCATTCACGCAGGCAATTGCAAACCATGTTATATGGGCACAGATATTGACTGAGGACTTTCTGCACTGTGATAAATTCTGTTTTCGATGTCTATCCTAAAGCCTTCTATTTTAGCAGATATCCAAGCAAGTCAGCAGCCTTTTCTGTGCTACCATCAGAATATTTTTCAGCTGAGTTCCTCTTTCTTCTTCTTTAATATTTATCACCATGGGCTATGTCTCCACAGGCTCTTCAGGGCAGAGTGGCCCATACAAAACAAGGTTAAGGTCATCTGTCTCCACTTGTGGTATTCATCCCTGTGCTGTGCTCCCGGATCCTGAAGAAAGAACCACAGGTGTGATTCATCTTCTGCACGTGGCCGTCCCAGCTCGGCTGGTAAGGTCATCACCCCTGCCTGGCACTCAGCACAAATATGATGAAAGGAAAAAACGTAGAGTTGTTGGTCCTGGTTTCTGAAAATGATTTCTCACAAAACAGTAACTAAAGGGTCCTCTTCTAAGTAGGAAACTCCAATTTTAGGTTGCATGCAACAATTTATCCAGGTAGTAATACTGAATAGGCTTTTTTTTTTAAATTAAAACTTGAATTCTGTTTCAAAATGTCTGACTTTTGAGGCTTAGTCGCCTTTCTTGAGAAAAAGATCTATAGAACGTGGGTAGCACATGCATTGCTGTCTTTTTTCTAATCCCTGTTCATCGCCAAGGCGGCAGATCTTAGGATAGATTTTCCTTCCTAGTAAAGAAAATCATACAGAGGAAAGCCCGTTTGCCCTTGTCTCTTTCCTTTCTGCTCGGAATGCTGCTGAAGCAGTCAACTGTGGCAATAGCTACATGAATATGTGGGGATTCATTGCTAGTACTCTGAGGATGGCAGAGAAGAAATATGGGAAGAGTCTGGGTTTCTTATAACGTTCCTGAATGGCTGCACCAACGCCGGCACCACCTACCTTCAGACTCCTGGTTAAGTGAGACAGTAATAAGTGTCTGCGTTATTTAAACAGGTTTTTGTTGGAGATTTCGCTTCTTGCAATGGTAGGCTTCCTTGCCAATAAACATGGTTTTTGATGGCCTTTTTTGACTTTTGGGCTTGGTGGATTTGTGCCAGGATATGTTGGGATAGAACTGGGTCAGGAGGGGATTCGTTTCTGAAGCTTCTAGATGAGGTGAAGATCTGCAGGTGAGTGTGAGTTAATTTCCAGGACACTCAGAGATTCAAAGCCAAAGGCAACCATAACACCTAAGTTCACCTGAGGCTGGGAAAGAAAGATAAATCACAAAAGATCAGAAGCCCCTGGCTGGAAGAGCAGAAGCAAGAGTATGGGTCAGATGAGAGCGTTGTGTTTTTCTATGAAAAGGCAGGGATGTCCAAGGCTGGTAATTATTGGATGCTCTTCTGCCCCCTTAAGGAGTGTGTGATCCTGGCTTAAAAGCACAACTTTGGAGAGATGAATGAGTCTTCTTTTTCTAACATCCCAGCATCCTTTCAATTCCCGGTTCCCTAAGCACTGTACCACAGAAGACATCTTATGTTAAGGAGCAGATCTGTAAGCATCTGAATGAAAATTTCTGCTATGTGATTTTCTGTGGAATAGCTCCAATCCTGAAATCACTAGCCAAAACAACATTCTGTTCAGCAAGTGGTAAAAATATACTCAGGAAATTTTCATATACTGTGCTTGATGTAATCAAGTTAAAAAGCCTTTCCTGAGAGGCTTTTATGAGCTTGGAATGAACCAGTTATCACGTTTCAGGAGTAACAGAGCTATGTTATACAGGGACCTTATCAAATGTATGCAAAAATATAGCAAAGGGTACATTTTCTTTTTCTGTCAAGCTAGCCTTTCTCTTTAAAAGCGATCTTGAACTATCAGCTTCAGTAGCCATTTCTCTAATACATCATGAAATACCTACCTGAAATGTTTTACTTTCAAAGTACAGACAACCATAAGGGATTGGCTAGCCTCTCAGCGGGAGAGAACAAGAACATTCACTTAGAAACAAATTATATACACTTCATAATCATTTGTCAAAAAGCTTCTTGAAATATCTGAACTTATGCATTACCTGCTATATCCGTCAGGGTTATTAAGTGCAAGTTATAGTTATAACTCCAGCTAAATTAAAGCAAAAATTATTGAACGGTTATTGGGTAGCTCTCAGATTCACGAAAAAGGGTATAAAACCAAGGTTAGAAGCTATGCAGCCAAGAACAATGCCCCAAATCACACCCGAAATTATACAGTAGGTTGTTTCATTTCTCATATTATAATGCACTCAATTATCAGAACAGTCCTACAAAAAAGAGACTGAACTATTTTTACCTTCATTTTATAGAAGATATGGCTGTGGACTGAAGGTGTTAGGTAATACAGCATTTTTACTTAGTGAGTAGTAGAGTTCAACCCGGGTCCACATGACTCTACATCCCAGGCTCTTAAATACTACATTTTATGCTGCCAATCACTTCTCCTTCTGCTTACAGGTGAGAGTATCACCAAGTTGCTTGTTTTCTTTCCACCCTTTGTCACTGCATGGTATTGACTTCACAGCTTCTCCCATGAACAACCACAAGGGGGCAGCCTTAGAACTCTGAGAGAGGACCTAATTAACAAAGTGAAAATCCAATTCCTGCCCATTCACCAAGACCAGTGTTTTTTAAAGTGAAGACTATGACCTTTTAGAGGATCTTGAAATCAATTTAGTGGCCTTAAAAAAAAAAAAAAAAAAAAAAATTGACTAAAACAAGATCTGAGAGCACATCCCAGCCAGTAAGGGTATTATGTGAAATTTTGTTTAATTTCAGTGAAGTAGTATGTATAAATGTAAAATGTGTTTCTTCCTTTGGACCATATGGTCAAAACACCACTACATAGCTTGAAGCTTATTGTCTTAGTTATCTAGTGCTGCTATAACAGAGAAGCCTTCTGCAGGCCATGGAATGCTGAGGAACGCCTGTGGCTACTGACAAGGAAGTGCCCTGCCGTATAACCGAGGGCCTGATTTGGATTTATAGTCTACAAATCTGTGAGAAAATTAATTTCTGTTCTATAAAGCCACCCACTTGAAGCATACGTGTGTGTGTGTGTGTTATGGAAACACTAGGAAACAAAGAAAGCTGGCTTAGTCTTGGCCACACTAAAATATAAATCAGTCATGTGAGGTCACAGATTGTCCCTGTCCTGTTTCTCATTACTCACTGCTTGTTCGTACAACAGTGCTGGGCACATAGAAGGCACTGATAATATTGAACATATTGTTGTGGTAAAGTTAAAGAGGAATGAAAGGGAATTTAGATAGTTCGCTATCATGGAAGGGAAAAGAGAGAATGGTTTATTGATTATTAATACAAAAGGGTTTCTTTGAAATGTTTAGATTCTTGAGGAAAAGATTTTCATTCTTTTGAAAGTCACCTCAATTCTTGCCTTTACTTTGTATGTGTCAAGCATATGCTAAGACGAGCTTTTCCTAAATCTTGGAAGGAATAAAGTTACCTCTCAAGTGTTATAAAACAGACTTTAAAAATTCAAATTTGGAAGACAGTTTTAAATACCTCTGCCTGAAGGATCCCTTCTTCTTGGGAAACCCTGGACTTCTTGGGAAACCCTGGCGGAGTAGTGGTTAAGTGCTACCGCTGCTAACCAAAGGGTTGGCAGTTCGAATCCCCCAAATGCTCCTTGAAGACTCTGTGGGGGCAGTTCTACTCTGTCCTATAGGGTCACTATGGGTCGGAATCAACTTGACAGCAAGGGGTTTGATTTTGTTTTGTTTATTATAGCATAAATACCACAAGCGGGTGGCTTTAACAAACAGAAATTAATTTTCTCACATTTAGGAAGCTAGAAGTCTGAATTCAGGGTGTCAGTTCTAGGGGAAGGCTTTTTCTCTCTGTCACCTCTGAAGGAAGGTCCTTCTCTCTTTTCAGCTTTTACTCCTTGGTGATCTTCATGTGACTTGGCATTTGTCTTAGTTGCTGCTATAACAGAAATACCACAAGTAGACAGCTTTAGCAAAGGAAAATTTATTCTTTCACAGTCTAGGAGGCTAGAAGTCCAAATTCAGGGGAAACTCCAGGAGAAACTCTGTCTCTCTGTTGGCTCTAGGGGAAGGTCGTTGTCATCCATCTTCCCCTGCTCTAGGAGCTTCTCAGTGCAGGGACCCTGGGTCCAAAGGGCACTCTCCCCTCCTGGTTCTTCATTCTTGGTGGTAGGATGTACCTTTCCACTCTGCTAGATTCTCTCTTTTATATTGCAAAAGAGATTAACTCAACATACAACCTAATCCTGTAGATTGAGTCCTTCCTCATTAACATAACTGCCTCTAATCTTGCCTCATTAACATCATAGAGGTTAGAATTTACAACACTTAGGAAAATCACACCAGATCACAAAATGGTGAACAATCGCACAACACTGGGAATCATAACCTAGCCAAATTGATACACATTTTGGGAAGACACAATATAATCCATAGCACTATGAGGCCCATTCTAGAATAGCACAAATCATTATGGCATTGCCTTAGCTGAGAACAGTAAGGTGAACAGAAGGGAGAGGAGAACGATCATCTTAGAAATCTAGGATACAGAGAAGAAACTTTGTACTGCGAAAGTACTGTGTTATGAAAAACATAACACACACACACAAACACACACATGCATTCTGTGGCTCAAATGGTTCATCAGGAGATTGTTGGTGCTCTCTGACATGAGGAAAATATTTCCCCTAATCCATTATAATCCTATATATTCCAAATAGCATTCTAAGGAGAGAGCTGCTTTCCTGGAGCTTCTTGCTGGAAAGGGGTCTCTTGGACAAAAGATTTATACATTTCCATTATTATTAAAAGGAACCCTCTTAGTGCTCAGCTGCTAACCCAAAGGTCACCAGCTGCTCCACGGGAGAAAGATAGGGCAGCCTGCAGCAGTCTTCTCCGGTAAAGATTACAGCCTTGAAAACCCTGTGGGGCAGTTCTACTCTATCCTATAGGGTCACTTTGGGTTGAAATCGACTTGATGGCAATGGCTTTGTTATTATTACAAACGGAAACATGTAGAATCCAGGGTTATCTGTCGTTCTCATCTGAGTTTTGTTTGTGCATGGCTGCCATTAGAAAGAAATTTTCTTTGTTGGAGAATAAGAACATCACCACCTCTGGGTACAAGAGGCTCCTTCAGGACTTATTTCACAGTGATCAGCAGAGATTCTACTCTTAAGGCTGGTTGTACCCTCTTTCTCAGTTGCTGTAACTGACTGTGCTGGGCTCTAAGAATCCTGAGGTAGGCTACATGCCACAAGTTTGCAAGTTCTTCTTAGGAGGAAGATAGCAGGGCAAGAAGAAAGTGCTTTCATACAAAATACGTATTTCAGTTTAAATAAATAAATATATATATAATAACTGTGGGGCACAGCAATAAAAAGCACAGCAAGCATCTTGCATCCTTGGGAAATCTAACAGGCCCCTCCCTGTCAAGGCAGAATAAGCCCACCTGACCCTGACAGATGCTCTCAAATCAATACACAGAGAGGATGTTCAACAGTAAGTAGTCAGCAGCATTCACTCTTCCTATCTATTTTTCTGTAAATGAAATCTATGACATTCAAAAAAATATTAAAAACAAAATACTAATAATTCTGATACTAATTGGGTAACCAAGAAAGATCACTTGGCCTCTTTAACTCTCATTTCCTATGTTTATAAAATGTAGGGGTGGGAAGAGAAGGGAAGGGTAGGAAAATAATATTGCAAAATATATAGTAATGTTAGAAAGATTAAGTGAGATGACTTAGTATTAGTAAAGCATTTAGTACCATGCCTATATCAGAGTAAGTTCCTAATAAAGGATACATGTCATTATTAAGATAATGATTATTACATTTCCATTATAAACGATGCAAGAAAAACATAATCACAGTCCAATCCCAGCACCCTCTGAATGCATTCATTCATTTTACTGAGCACCCATTTTGGGCAAATCATAGATTCCGTAAGTGCAGAGATTGATAAAATGTGCTCCCTGCCTTTTACGAGGTCACATTTCACCAGAGGAGAAAGGCATGCAGATCAATGACTATAATCAGTATGATGGAAACTGTAATAGAGGAATTGTAAAATACTATGGAAATATAGATAAAAGACAGGAAGCAAAGCTTCAGAAAGAAGTTGCACTTGTCCTAATTTCCACTTTCACCATGGTTTATGTAATGTTTAGGGCATAAGACAAAACAAGAAAGAGCAGAACAAGAGGGCAAAATCTCTCTTTCTTCCTCTTCGTCACACACGTATTACTTCTTACCTAGTGCTTCTTGCCCCTTGTTAGCAGCTTCCCAGGATTTGAAGGAAGGGCTTGAAGAACTTAATATTTATTCATCATTGCAGTGTGCCAGTTGCTTTACATATATATCACTTAATTTATTTTTGTTGTAATAATTATTCAACCAATGGGGCGAATAGAACTGCCAGACTTCTCAAATAACAATCTGAAACCCTGTGGAAACTAGTGTTTTTGTCAACTTCTTAAATTCTCACTATTTCTATTCCTCTGGTGACAGACTTCCCCTGTGTGGAAACAGCAGTGGACTTCCTCAGTCACAGTTATTGGCTGGTTGGATAGAAAGGGAAGGGAGGTGGCCCAGGTGGGGCAATTGGGGTCATTACCATGGATTTTGTGCTAAAGCTGGCAGTGAAAACTCTTCCTTTTTTTTTGGATTAGGAATGCAATGGATCGAATGCTTGAGTTAAGCTGGTAATTCAAACCCATCCAGTGGTGCCACAGAAGAAAGGCCTGGCGATCTGCTTCTGTAAAGATTATAACCAAGGAAACCCTATGGAGCAGTTCTGCTTTGTAACACATGGGGCTGCCATGAGTTGGAATTGACTCAACAGCAATGGGTTTGGTTTTAGTTTTTTACTCTCCTTCCTTCTTTTGAGCTACTGTTGGGGCTACTCATGGTAAATAAAATTGGAAACCAGAGAGCATGGAAGTCCATTGATATAGCCCATACAAGTCAGCCTCTGATAGCATACACACACACCACACACGCATACACACACTTGATGAAAACCCACCCCTCACAAGTCATTACTGCAGAATTCACTCCTTCAGTGCAAGGAAGGAATTTTCTCAGGAAGAAGCCAAGAGGGTGGCTTGGTTAGATGCACCATACCATTCCCCTGCAGCAAAGACCTGAAAAACCAAGTGAAACAGATGCAAATAACAACCCTGGAAGCCTGAACAACAAAAAGAAGGATAAAGAATCTAATCAAACACCGACTGGAAAGAAAAATTGGATAAATGCAGCAAACAAGGAGTAACATGAAATGGAGCGGCTCTGCCAGCCATCTGAGCTCAATGTGGCTAACTTAAGACAAAGCCAGTAGTGACCCTGAGTGAAAAACACAGGGAGGCAGCTTCACGGCATTCCCATAAAAGACGAGAAATTGTACGGACACACTCTGAAAGAAGCAAGGTGAGTGAATCACGATCTGGATCTAAGGAATGAAAACACAGAAAAGAGAGAGAGAAATACAGGGATTCTGCCATCCACAGAGCAGGGAGGGAACCAGGGTTCAGAGCCAGATATATTTATGAGTGGTGGGCAGTTCCTGACCTCTGAGGTGAGTGGCACATACAAGGATGTGGAGATGTGGATCTGTGTGTTATCGGCAGGAGGTCTTCCACCTGACCAGACCCCAGGTGCCCTCCCTCCTTTCTTGCACTAGGTTGTGGGCAGGTCCCAACTGCTTGCTGTAGCAGATAAGAAGTGCCCTGGCACCCACATCTGCTAGCCGGAGGGGTGAGTCCCCCTACCCCCACCCTCCTGATCAGAATTTGCAGAGGTTCTCATACCCTGGTCACATCAACTGACTAGAGAACATATCACAAGCCCATCCCCTCCCCCGAACCCAGACTAGTCCACCACCCCCTCCTACCACCCAATGAGTAGTAGTAGTTACGCTCATGAGCGTACACTTACCTACACTCCCCAGGCCCAGCAAGTGGTAGTGACCATATGCACGCACATGGACCCACCCGCCACATGTGCCCTGGCTGTCCTGGTGAGAGGTGGTGGCAGTACAACTGCAAGCATGACCACCCACCACTCCCACCCTCCTCCTCCTGCCTGGCAAGAGGCAGCAGTAGTGTGACAACTCATGCACCTGCCCACAGCTCTTTTCCCCATCCTACCACCTGGTGAGGGGTGATGGCAGCATGTTTGTGGGCATGCCCGCTGACAGCCTGTCCCCCCCACCTAGCGAGGGGCAGCAATTGCTTGTGCGTGCCCGCCTGCTGCTCCCTACCCCCTTCCACTGCCCAGTGAGAGGTGACAGTGGCATGACTGAACAGCTTCCCATCCATCACTCACTCCTCTCACCATGTAAGGGGTGGTAATTGCACACTTGTAGGTGCCTGTCCACTGCCTGCGCACCACCCACCTTGGCAAAAGGTGGCAGCAGCATGGCCATGCACATGCCAAACTGCCACTCACTCCCTCTGACCTGGTGAGAGGCAGCAGCAGTGCCTGCCATTCACCCACCCATTTGGCGGAAGATGGTAACTGCCCCCACTGGCCAACCAGACCTGCCACACCTGCCACCCCACCCACTCAGCGAGTGTCACTGCCCACTCCTGTGTCACTGGACTGATGACAGATGGTGGCCAACATCCACCAACCCACCTTCAGATGCCCTGCAAGACCAGTGTACAGAGACTGCACTCACACACCAAGTCACTACTCCACCCACCAGAAGAGAGGTCCTGAACACTCTGGGTCAACCAGACTAGGAACCAGAGTAGCACACCCATCCTGTCTACCTGTACACATAAAAAACAAAAATGAAAAACAAAAAATCAGAAAGCAGCAAACAAACATACAATTAATAAGTAAATATAATCACACCTTAATGTCTTGGAGACAACAGACAATATTATATCACCTAAAGAAGCAAGACAAGATGGCTTCTGCTAGCGACCAAAATAAAGAACCAGAAAAACTCCCTGAGGAAGAAATGGTAATGGAACTACTTGATAAGGAATCCAAAAGACCTACAAAACCAAGGAAACACAAAGAAAATCTAAAAGAATTCAGGAAAACAACACAAGAATGAAACAACAAAATAGTCATTTAGAAATGATATGAAAATAACATCTAGAACTCCAGAAGATTAACAATAAAATTTCAGAAATGACTACTTAAAGGAGAAGAATAGAGTCAATGGAAGACAGAATTAGCAAAATAGAGGAAAACTCCCTTAATGCTAATTTATTTGAGGAACAATCAGAAAATAAAAATAAAGAAACCCTAAGCATTATGTGGGACACTATCAAGGGAAATAATTTATACATGATGGAAATTCCAGGGCAGGAGGAGATGATAAAAAGCATGGAGGGGATTTTTGAAGATTTGCTGGCAGAAAACTTCCCTAATATCACAAAAAATGAGAAGATATCCATCTAAGAAGCACAACAAACCCCATTTTTAGGATAGATCCCAAAAGAAAATCACCAAGACATATCATAATCAAACTTTTCAAAACAAAAGACAAAGAAAGAATCCTGACAGCAGCTTGGGAAAAACAAAAGATCACCTATAAAGGGGAACCAATATGACTTAGCTCTGATTTCTTGGCAGAAACCATGCAGGCAAGAAGATAATGGAATGACATATATAAAACCCTAAAAGAAAAAAAAAAATTGCCAACAAATAATTATGTATCTAGCAAAATTATATCTCAAATATGATGGCAAAATAAGGATATTTCAAGATAAACAGAAGCTAAGAGAAATTAAAAAAAAAAAAAAGACCAATGCTACAAGAAATATTAAAGGGAGTCCTTCAAAAAAAGAACCAACAAAATAAGACAACACCCTGAGGATAAGGCACGTAACAGCCTTAGCCAAATACCAACATAGATAAAGAATCTTCAAAAATAAAGTAAAGCTACACTGAAAACAGAGAGCCAGAGATGTCAATCTGTAAAGGATGACAACTTCAAAACAAAAAGGAGGAATAAATCATGTAATTATAGAACTTCTGTATGGAGAGGAAATCAAGGCAATATCAAAAAATAAAAGACTGCTTTAAACTTAGGAAGATAAACGTAAACTTTGTGGTAACTACAAAGAAAATTAGCAAGCCTACTCATCAAAATAAAAAAGAAGAAAATCATAGACTCAGTAAACACAAAATCAATAACAATGAAGGAAATGAAAAGAAAATCCACAAAAAAAACTCAACACAGAAAATTATGCAGAACAAAGAAACTATCAACACCACAAAAACAAAAAAAAGTATAATAAAATGACATCAGTGAATTCATAACTATCAATAACCACACTGAATGTAAGTGGTTTAAATGTGCCAGTAAGGAGAGACAGTGGAAGAATGGATTAAAAAAAATAAATAAAAAATCAATATGCTGTCTACAAGAGACACACCTTAGACACAAAGATATAAATAAACTAAAAATCAAAGGATGGAAAAAATATCAAGCAAATAGTAATTAAAAAATAGCAGGAGTGGCAATATTAATCTCAGATAAATAGATTTTAATGCAAAATCCACAGTAAAAGACAAGGAAGAACACCATATAATCATTAAAGGGCCAATCCACCAAGAGGATATAACCATAATAAACATATTTGCACCCAGTCACAGAGCTCCAAAATACATAAAACAAACTCTAACATCATTGAAAAGAGAAATAGACAGGTCTGCAACACTATAAAATTAGAAATCAATAACAGGAAGATCAAGAAAAAAATCAAATATTTGGAAACTGAATAACACCTTGCTTAAAAAGCACTGGATATTAGAAGAAATCAAATCAATAAAAAAAAAAGAAAGAAAGAAAATTCTTAGAATCAAACAAGAATGAAAACACAACATACCAAAACCTGTGGGGCACAGCAAAAGCAGTGCTCAGAGGTCGATTTATAGCAATAAATGCACACATCAAAATAGAAGAGAGGCTTAATGAGAAACTAGTTTGTTCTGTAAACCTTTATCTAACGTACAATTTAAAAAAAAAGGGGGGGGGTAAAATCAAAACATTAACCTTACAACTCAAATCGAAAAAGAGTGGCAAAAGAAACTCACAGCTGCCAAAAGGAACAGAATAATAAAAATTTGAGAGGAAATAAACAGAACAGAAAAACAACTGAAAGAATCAACAAGATCAAAAGTGGGTTCTTTGAAAGGATCAATGAAATTAATAAACAATTGGCCAAAATGACAAAAAAAAGAGAAGATGCAAATAACCCAAATAAAAAATGAGATGTGTGACATTACAGGAGTCAACTGAAATAAAAAGTATCATTAAAGAAAACTATGAAAAACTCTACTGAACAAATTTGAAAACCAGAGGAAATGGACAAGTTTCTAGAAACACATATACCTACCTAAACTAACACAAACTGAAGTAAAAAATCTGAATAGATCCATAACAAAAGAAGAAATTGAAAAAATCATTAAAAAAAAAAAAAAAAGCTCCCAACAACAATAACAAAAAGCCCTGTTCCAGACGGCTTCAGTGGTAAATTCTACCAAACACTCAAAGAAGAGCTGACACCAATACTACTCAAACTATTCCAGAAGGTAGAAAAGGAAGGAACACTCCAGCATTCATGCTATGAAGCCAGGATAAGCCTGATACCAAAGCTAGGCAAAAAAAAAAAAAAAAAAAAAAGGCACCCCTAAAAAAGACAACTAGAGTCCAATATCCCTCATGAACATAAATGCAAAAATTCTCAACAAAATTCTAGCCAATAGTATCCAACAAAGTATCAAAAAAACAAAAGAAAACAACATTATGACCAAATGGCATTTATCCCAGGTATGCAAGGATTGTTCAACACTAGAAAATCAATCAATGTAATCCACCACATAAATAAAACAGGAAAAGATTCACATGATCATCTCAATCAATGCAGAAAAGGAATTTGATAAAGTCCAACATTCATTCCTGATAAAAACTCACCAAAATAGGAACAGAAGGGAAATTCCTCAACATAATTAAGGGCATATATACAAAACCAACAGCCAAAATTATTCTCGATGGAGAGAGATTTAAAGCATTTCCTTTGAGAATTTAAAGGTCTTGCCAGAGAAGGATGGCCTTTATCACCACTCTTATTCAATATTGTACTGGAAGTCCTAGCTAGTGCAATAAGACAATAAAGGGAAATAAAGGCCATTCAAATCACAAGGAAGAAGTAAAACTACCCCTGTTCACAGACAATGTCATCCTCTACATAGAAAAACCCAGAGATTCCACAAGACAACTACTAATAGAAGGATTCAGCAAAATGGCAGAGTACAAGATCAAGACACAAAAATAAGTTGGATTCCTCTACACTAGCAAATAAAATCAGGAAAACAATACTATTTACTCTAAAAAAAATTTACTCTAGACCCCCCCAAAAACCAAAAAAACAAAACTTAAGGAATAAATCTAACTAGGGCCATAAAACACTTATACAAAGAAAACTACAGAACACAATTGCAAGAAACGAAAAAAGAACTTCATAAATGGAAAAACATATTATGCTGATGGATAGGAAGAGTTAACATTGTGGAAATGTCAGTACCACCCAAAGCGATCTATAGATACAATAGCAATCCTGATCCAAATTCCAACAACTTTCATTAACCAGATGGAAAAACTAATCACCAACTTTTATGGAAAGGAAAGAACCCCCTCCTCCCCAATAAGTAAAGCGTTATTGAAAAAGAAGAACAAAGTAGAAGGCCTCAATCTTCCCGATCTCAAAAACTACTAAACAACTGCCTTAGTCAAAACAACCTGGTACTGGTACAACGACAGACACATAGACCAAGAGAACAGAACTGAGAACCCAGGAGTAAATCCATCCACTTATGCACACCTGATCTTTGACAACGTGTTGAAATCCATTTAATGGGGAAGAGATAATCTCTTCAACAACTGGTGCTGGCAAAACTGGATTTCCATTTGCAGAAAAATGAAACAGGATCTATATACCTCACACCATACACAGAAACCAATTCAAAATGGATCAAAGACCTAAATGTAAATCCTAAAACTATAAAAATCATGAAGGAAAACATAGGGACAATGCTAGGGACCCTAATCTATGGCATAAATAGAATATCAAGTGTAACTGAAAATGCACAAACTCTGTAAGATAAACTAGGTAACTGGAACTCCTAAAAAATTAAACCCTTATGCTCATCAAAAGACACTACCAGAAGAGTAAAAAGAGAACCTATGGACTGGGAAAAAATCTTTGGCAATGACATATCTGATAAAGGTTTAATTTCTAAAATACAAAGAAAGCTTCAACAACTCAACAACAAAAAGACAATGCGATCACAAAATGAGCAAAGGATATGAACAGACACTTTGCTAAAGATGATATTCAGGTGGCTAACAAATACACGAAAAGATGCTCAGATCACTAGCTATTAAAAACCAAAAACACCAAACCCTTTGATGTTGAGTCAATTCTGACTCATAACAACCGTATAGGACAGAGTAGAACTGCCCCACAGGGTTTCCAAGGAGTGACTGGTGGATTCGAACTGCTGACCTTTTGGTAAGTAGCCAAGTTTTTTAACCACTTTGCCAACAGGGCTCCTTCGTTAGCCATTAAAAAAAAAAAAAAGAGGGATACAAATCAAAACTACGATGAAATACCATCTCACCCCTGCAAGAATGGCACTAATTAAAATAAAATAAAATAAAATAAAGTAAAATAAAATACAATACAATAAAATAAAATAAAATAAAATAAAATAAAATAAAATAAAATAAAATAAATGTTGGTGAAATTGGAACTGTCATACACTGTTGGTGGGAGTGTAAAAGTGTACGACCACTATGGAAGATGTGCTTCCTTAAAAAGCTGGAAATAGAAATACCATATGATCCAACAACTCCACTGTAGGTATATATCCTAGAGAAATAAGAGCTGTCGCACAAATAGACATATGCACACCTGTGTTCATTGAAGCATTACTCACAATAACAAAAAAGATGGAACCAATTAAGTGTGCATCGATGGATTAATGGATAAACAAACTATGGTACATACACATAATGGAATATTACGCAAGGCTAAAGAACAACAATGAATCCGCAAAACATCTTACAACATGGATGAAGCTGGAGGACATTATGCTGAGTGAAATACATTAATCACAAAAGGACAAATATTGTATGAGACTGCTATTATAAAAAGTCGAGAAAAGGTTTACCCATAGAAAGAGACAATCTTTGATAGTTACCGGGGCGGGGGGGCAGGTGGAGGGAAACTAGATAGTAGACGTGTTAACTTTGCTGAAGGAAAAGGCAATATACAATATGGGGAAGTCAGCACGACTTGACCAAGGCAAAGAAAAACACTGAAAGGAACACACACACACACACACACACACACACACACACAAAGGCAACCCCAGTAAATACTACAACATATACAATCCTACAATAACAGTAAAAACGAACAATAATTTACAAGCAGATAGGTGGACATGTATGCTCAATAGGAGCAGGAGGGAGTATAGGAGTACATCCACGAGCATATAGGGGTTAGGTTTTGGATATTTTTATATACATATTTGTATGTGCAGCATGTATTTTCAGTATATAATAGAGCACATGGAAGCACTGTCATAGAAACTTACTAGACACTGTTACCAAATACCTCATGAGACTGAGTTGCTGGGGCTGAGGGCTAGGGACCATGGTCTTGGGAGACTTCCAGGTCAACTGGCATAATATAGTTCGTAAAAAAAAAAAAAAGTTCTACATCTGACTTTGGTGAGTAGCTTCTGGGCTAGAGTCTTAAAAGCTTGCAAGCAGCCACCTAAGACACATCTGTTGGTCCCAACATGTTTGAAGCAAGGGAGAATAAAGAAAACCAAAGACACAAGGAAAATATTAGTTCAAAGGACTAATGCAATACATGAACCATAGTCTCCACCAGCCTGAGCCCAGAAGAACTAGATGATGGCTACCACCACCATCAGCTCTGACAGAGATCACAAGAGAGGATCTTGGACAGAGTGGGAGAAACATGTAGAACAAAGTTCAAATTAAAAAGACAAAAGACCAGAGTTACTGGTCTGACAGAGACTGGAGGAACCCCTGAGGCTAGGGCCCTAGACACCCTTCTAACTCAGAACTGAAGCCACTCCCAAAGTTCACCTTTCAGCCAAATATTAGACAGGTCTATAAAACAAGCACCTATAAGGAATGTTCTCCTTAGAAGGATCAAGTATATGAGGCCAAATGGGCAACTTCTGCCTAAAAGCAAAGATGAGAAAACAGTAAGGGGCAGGAAAATGGACCAATGGAAATGGGGGAACTAGAGTGGAAAATGGAAGAGTGCTGACTCATTGAGGGGATTGCAATCAATGTCATGAAACAATTTGTGTATAAATTATTGAATGGCAAACTAATTTTCTCTGTAAACTTTCACCTAATGCACACACACAAAAAAAATGTTAAAAAAAAAAAGGAATTTTCTATTATCAATGGAGCTGGCCCGGGTGAACGCTCTTTTATTAAAATTTTAGACCCATAGCAATTAGTTGCAGCTCTAAATCAGTCAGGTAGAAAAATAAAAAATGAACTTAATTTACTTCCAGAAGTTTGCAAATAATTTTATCAGTTGAAATAGCAGAACAAAAATGCCAGTAGTTTCTCAAAAGACCATTTGTTTAATGACATGATTAGAGCTGACAGATGGCCTGAAGTACTGGGACGAGTGATCAGAAATATGATGGTCCTTTAAATCTTTAGTCCTGGATGCTTTTCAGTGAGCTCGTACCTTTTGAACAGATTGGGTGCATTTTTAATCCTCGTATGAACTTCTCCCATTCACAGTGGATCTATCTTCAGAGTGAATCACTGAATTTTAATCATGAGGATTAGTCTGGCTAATTCAAATATGCTTCCAAGGGGATTCAGACACATAATCCCTAAGGCCAGGAAAATATGTTCCTTCTTGGATATCATGTATATATGTCTGCAGGTTTGCACTGGAGTAGGTGTTTCAAGGTTTTTGCTAAAGGGGACTAACTTTCAGAAGTTATATAGTTACATCGAACATGACTTCATTGTCCCTGAAGCTTTTAACAGGTGTGCAAATAGCTTGCCAAGTTGTTTATGAGAGAAGTAAAATATCTGACATTATGCTTGTGTTTGAAGATGTCAGGGACAACTTGACAGTTGGCTTGTTTGTTCTTGTTGTTGTTAGGTGCCCACTCATAGCCACCCTGTGTATAATAGTCAGAAACTCTGCCCAGTCCTGCGCCATCCTCACAATCGTTGCTATGTTTGAGCCCATTGTTGCAGCCACTGTGTCAATCCATCTCGTTGAGGGTCTTCCTCTTTTTCACTGACCCTCTACTTTACCAAGATTTTTGTCCTTCTCCAGGGACCACTTGTCCCTCCTAATAACATGTCCAAGGCTACGTAAGGCAAAGTCTCACCATCCTTGCTTCTAAGGATCATTCTGACTATACTTCTTCCAAGACAGACTTGTTCATCCTCCTAGAAGTCTCTGGTATAGTCGATATTCTTCACTGACACCATAATTCAAGGTAACCAATTCTTTGGTTTCTTTATTCATTGTCCACCTTTCACATGCATATGAGGCAATTAAAAATGGTTTGTTTGAGGGAGTTGTAATGTGTAGGGAGAGTGTCAGAGTTTCTGAAATCACAGCCCTAGGCTGCTTTTGGAGGGAGATTACACCAAGGAGGAGGACTCTCACCTTGTCTTTGAAGCTCATACTCCCAGCTCCCAGGTCATATAGACACCTTTCTCCACTCCAGTCCCTGGAACACATGACTCTGCTTGTTAAAACCAATAGCGCAGTACTTGATCAGAGACAGAGAAGAATCATTTGACCACAGAGGGCATGTTCTCTCAGAAAGTGCAAACAGGAGGCAGCAGAGGCTTTTGGGGAAGAACTACTGTTTCAACTCTCTCTTGGCTCCCATGAGCAGATTCTCAGTTTCCGTGCCCCTTCAGCTTCATGTCACTAAATTTATTCAGTGGCTCTCTAGGCCACTGCCTTGGCTTTCACCCCCCGGTGATCATCCTTCTATGAGATTCTACAGTGGAAAAGCTCGGTATCATCAGTCAGAACAAGGGCCGGAGCAAACTGCAGGACAGACCGACAATTGCTCTTATGCAAGTTGAAGTTGAAGATAATTAGATAGAACAAGTCCACAAGAGCCAAAGTATGACCTTGAGTATATCCCACCTGAATTTAGAGACCATCCCAAGGATAGATTTGATGTGTTGAACACTAATGATGGAAGACCAGATGAGTTGTGGAATGACATTAAGGACACTACATGAAAAAAGCAAGAGGTCATTGAAAAGGAAAAAAGAAAAGACCAAAGTGGATGTCAGAAGAGTCTCTGAAACTTGCTCTTGAATGTAGAGTAGCTAAAGCAAAAGAAAGAAATGATGAAGTAAAAGAATTAAACAAAAGATTTCAAAGGATGGCTCGAGAAGATAAAGTATTATAGTGACATGTACAAAGAGCTGGAGACAGAAAACCAAAACGGAAGAAGACGCTCGGCATTTCTCAAGCTGAAAGAACTGAAGAAAAAATTAAGCTTCGGGTTGCAATAGTGAAGGATTCCATGGGGAAAATAGTAAATGATGCAGGAAGTGTGAAAGAAGATGGAAGGAATACACAGAATCATTATACTAAAAAGAATTGGTGAACATTCAACTATTTCAAGAGGTGGCATATGATCAGGAACCAAAGGTACTGAAGGAAGAAGCCCAAGCTGCACTGAAGGTGTTGTCAAAAAACAAGGCTCCAGGAATTGATGAGCTATCAACTGAGATGCTTCAGCAAATGGTTGCAGCCCTGAAGTGCTCACTAATCTATGCCAAGAAATTTGGAAGACAGCTACCTGCCCAACTGACTGTAAGAGATACATGTTTATGCCTATTCCCTAGAAAGGTAATCCAACCAAATGTGGAAATTATTGAACAATATCATTAATATCCCATGCAAGTAAAATTTTGCTGAATATCTTTAGAAAGTGGCTGCAGCAGTATATCAACACAGAACTGCCAGAAATTTAGGCCAGATTCAGAAGAGGGCATGGAACCAGGGATATCGTTACTGATGTCAGATGGATCCTGGCTGAAAGCAGAGAAAACTGGGAAGATGTTTACCTGTGTTTTATTGACTATGCAAAGGCATTCAACAGTGTGGATCATAACAAATTATGGATATCATTGTGGAGAACGGGAATTCCAGAACACTTAATCATGCTTATGAGGAACCTGTACATAAATCAAGAGGCAGTTGTTCAAACAGAACAAGGGGATACTGACTGATTTAAAGTCAAGAAAGGTGTGCATCAGGGTTGTATACTTTCACTGTACCTATTCAGCCTGTATACTGAGAAAATAATCCAAGAAACAGGACTATATGAAGAAGGAGGCATCAGGATTAGAGGAAGGCTCATTAACAACCCGTGTTATGCGGATGACACAGCCTTGCTTGCTGAAAATGAAGAGGACTTGAAGCACTTGCTGGTGAAGATCGAAACTCACATCCCTCAGTATGGATTATACTTCGACGTAAAGGAAAAAAAATCCTCGCAACTGGACCAATATGTAACATCATGATAGAGAAAAGATTGAAGTTGTCAAGGATTTCATTTTACTTGGATCCGCAATCAACACTCATGGAAGCAGCAGTCAAGAAATCAAAAGATGCATTGCATTGGGCAAATCTGCTATGGAAAAATACCTCTTTAAAGGTTGGAAAGCAAAGACGTCACCTTGAAGATTAAGGTGCACCTGACCCAAGCCATTGTATTATCAATCACATTATATGCATGTGAAAGCTGGACAATGAATAACGCAGACTGAAAAAGAATTGATGCCTTTGAATTGTGGTGTTGACGAAGAAAATTGAATATACCACGGACTGCCAAAAGAATGAACAAATCTGTCTTAGAAGAAGTACAACCAGAATGCCCTTAGAAGCAAGTATGGTGAGACTACGTCTTACATACTTTGGACATGTTGTCAGAAGGGATCAATCAGTCCTTAGAAAAGGACATCATGTTTGGTAAATTACAGGGTCAGCAAAAAAGAGGAAGACCCTCAAGAAGATGGATTGACACAGTGGCTGCAACAATGGGCTCAAGCACAACGATCGTGAGCATGGCACAGGACAGGGCAGTGTTTCCTTCTGTTGTACATAGTATCACTATGAGTCAGAACTGACTTGACAGCACCTAACAACAACGACAACATGCTCAAAACTAGTAGAAGTAGAATGAAAAATTACAAGTCTAATACTATGCTCAAAACCTAATCATACAAGGTAATTTCCATTAACAGTCTAAAGAGCAGAAATATTGTGATTACTAATAGCTTGTAACTAGCTCTAAGAGAGGACACAAAAAACAATAGGGAATATAAGCATAAATTACTATACAGGAAATACATTTATTATGTGAAATATAGGTTGTTATTAGTTTGAGCATATGGAGAGATGCCTTACAACACTAAAGATTGCAACATTTTGTTTCTTAAATTTTTTTCTTCCATGCATCCAAAAGTTTTATAGGTAAAAAAATTATAAAATTAGCTAAATATAATTTTAGAAATCAGCTCTGTTAAAGTATAAATTACACAATAAAATTCACCAGTTTGAAGTGTACAATTCATTGAGTTTCAACAAATATATAAAGTCCCATAACCACTACCACAGTGATGATATAGAATATTTCCATCATCTCAAACTACTCATTTGCAATCAATCTGTGTTTGCTCCCCAAGCTGGCAAACATCAATCTACTTTCCATCAAGATAGCTTTGCCTTGCATAGAAATTGATAAAAATGTAATCACTTACTAAGTAGATGTCTTACATAGTTAAATTCATCTTTAATCATTTCTTATTTTTGATGCTATTGCAAATTGTATTTTTTAAAAAACTTTCAATTTCTGATAGTTCTTTGCTAGTTATAGTTTACACTTTTTAAATTAACCCTGTATCTTGTGGACTTCCTCATTTCACTAATTAGTTCTATTAGTTTTTATTGTAGATTACTTTGAATATTATAAATATGACCTCAAACACAACTTAGAAGTAAGGAACAGCATGAGAAACATAATTCCTTTAAAAATGGAAAAAGAATTTTATGTTGCATTCGCTAGTGATCTCTGCAATTGAAAGAAAGTAACCCGGCTCTGAAAGTGCTTTTTAGAAACACTAACACTTAAAGTTATTTCCTAGGATTGACTGGTTGTCCTATAGAGTGAGAGGAACTTTAGAATGGCATTTATTTAGGCAAGATGTAAAAAGTAAAGTTTGTCTGAGTGTCATAAACCAAAAACCAAATCCGGTCGATTCCAACCCATAGTGACCCTGCAGGACAGAGTAGAACTGCCCCATAGAGTTCCCAAGAAGCACCTGGTGGATTCGAACTGCCGACCCTTTGGTTAGCAGCTGTAGCACTTAACCACTACGCCACCAGGGTTTCCCTGAGTGTCATATAAAGCAAAAAAACTGATTGTATAGTGAGAAATTTGAAGGTATGTGAATTTTATAATAAATGTCCCGTTTTTGTTGCTGTTACATGCCGTTGAGTTGTTCCTGACTCGTAGTGACTCTATGTACAACAGAACAAAATGCTGCCCAGTCCTGTGCCATCCTCACCAACCTTGCTATGTTTGAGCCCATTGTTGCAGCCACTGTGTCAATCCACCCTAGGGATGGGAAATTCTAAGTTCATAAACGTTTATCTAAATATGTATATCTTTAATTTTCATTCACAGATACCTGTGTATGAGCACTGTACAAACATTCTTACATTGTTTCTTCCACAGATACTTGATATTGATAAATACGTTTATAGTTAGGTGTTGCTAGTCAAAATCAAAATGGGTACAGAGGCCATTTTGACTGATGATAGTTTCAGTGAAGAATCAAGAAAATTTCAGTTTCCTGAATATTTTCATGCAAAATTGTAGGCATATAGCCTGTAGTGCCATTCTCTCCCATTCTCTTCAATAGCATGCTTCTTTGATAATCTATTGTTTCTGTTGATGCTCATTATTATTTTATTTCATTTATTTATTAATTACTCAGTAAATGTTTATTTTAGAAGGAGACCTTAAAAACATGTTAAACAAGTTGATCACTTCTACCAACTGTAAGAAATATTTCGTGGTAATAAACTATTTCATCAGCTACTGCAGTATTGACAAGAAAAAGACAGAGAGAATAGTTAAATATCATTGGACACAAAAATAATTCCGAGTTTTTACGGAGTTCTGAGGTTCTTTCTATATTAATGTGCACACGTATTTAATTGCAATCTTCTCTACTCTGAATTGTAATCTTTCCATTTCACGAAGTTTGGCTAATCTTCATCAATCATTTTCCTCTTCTGCATGCATAAGAGTCTTTTCACAAAGTCATGAGAATGGATTTTCTTTAATTTTTCTTATAATTTGGAGAAAGTTGGGAAAAAGCTTGGATAAAAGCAGCTAAAATGGCATTTTTAATTCATCCATTCATTTATGCTAGTTAGGGTTTCATTGTCTACTTTACTTTGTTGTCAAACCTACTGTTGGGTATATACTATTATTGGCAATGGATTCTTTAAATCACATCAATTTTGTATAAGTTGCATTACTTAGACCCATTTTCTTTTTACTACAAGTGACTCTGTTTTGCCTGTTGGTCTTTGAAGTTTGCTTTGCAATTGTCTTTGAATTTGGAGCAACCAATCATATACACAAATACTCTTGGTTTTTGTACATAATACGTGAATCTAGCCCACATGTCAGTATATAAGAAAGTCACAAAATGTTTGCCTTTGTATCTGAATGTTATCACAATTTTTGTTTATGTTGTATTTTTATTATTATTTTGCTAATTTTAACAGTTAAAAAATGGCTTAAGTGCTGGAGGCATTTATAGCAGTTATGCAACATCTTGTAATGTTTATGGATTGATTCACAAATTTGGGAAGGAAAATTCTCCTTGTTGAAAAGGATGTGCTACCAATACTTACTGTAAAATATGTTTTCTTTTTTATGAAGAATGTTATCTTTATAAATTAAGATACAGTAAAATTGACTCTCTTTTGGTGTACAATTCCTATTTACAATTCTTATTTTTAAAACCCCCATGTGTCTGTCAGTTTGTCAAACTGTGGGGGCTTGCCTGTTGCTGTGTTGCTAGAAGCTATGCCACCTGTATTCAGACACTAGCAGGGTCACCCTCGGAGGATAGGTTTCAGCTTAGCTTCTAGACTAGGACAAACTAGGAAGAAAGACCCGGCAGTCTACTTCTGAAAAGCATTAGCCAGTGAAAACCTTATGAATAGCAGTGAAACATTGACATAGCGCTGAAAGATGAGCCCCCAGGTGGAAGGCACTCAAAAGATGACTGGGAAAGAGCTGCCTCCTCAAAGTAGAGTTGACCTTAATGACATGGATGGAGTACAGCATTCAGGACCTTCATTTGTTGATATGGCATGGCTCAAAACAAGAAGAAATAGCTGCAAACATCTATTAATAATCAGAACCTGGAATGTATGAAGTATGAAGCTTGGAAAATTGGAAATCATCAAATATGAAATGGAACACATAAACATCGATATCCTAGGCATTAGTGAACTGAAATGGACTGGTATTGGCCATTTTGAATCAGACACTCATATAGTCTACTATGGCGGGAGTGACAACTTGAAGAGGAATGGCATTGCATTCACCGTCAAAAAGAACATTTCAAGATCTATCCCGAAGTACAGCACTGTCAGTGATAAAATAATAGCCATATGCTTACAAGGAAGACCAGTTAATACAACTATTATTCAAATTTATGCACCAACCACTAAGGCCAAAGATGAAAAACAGAAGAATTTTATCAGCTGCTGCAGTCCGAAATTGATCAAACATGCAATCAGGATGCAGTGATAATTACTGGGGATTGGGATGTTAAGTTGGAAATAAAGAAGAAGGATCAGTAATTGGAAAATAATGGTCTTGGTGATAGAAACAATGCCGGAGATCGAATGATAGACTTTTACAAGACCAACGACTTCTTCATTGCAAATACCTTCTTTCACCAACATAAACAGCACCTATACACACGGACCTTGCCAGATGGAACACACAGGAATCTAATCAACTACATCTGTGGAAAGAGACAATGGAAAAGCTCAATATCATCAGTCAGAACAAGGCCAGGGGCCAACAATGGAACAGACCATCAAATGCTCATATGCAAGTTCAAAATGAAACTTAGGAAAATCAGAGCAAGTCCACGAGAGCCAAAATATGACCTTGAGTATATCCCACCTGAATTTAGAGACCATCTCAAGAATAGATTTGATGCATTGAACACTAGTGAACAAAGACCAGATGTGTTGTGGAATGACATCAAGGACATCATACATGAAGAAAGCAAGAGGTCACTGAAAAGGCAGAAAAGAAAGAAAAGACCAAGGTTGATGTTGCTCTTGAACATCAACCAGCTAAAGCAAAAGGAAGAAATGATGAAGTAAAAGAACTGAACAGAAGATTTCAAAGAGTGACTCGAGGAGACAAAGTTTTATAATGACTTGTGCAAAGAGCTGGAGACAGAAAACCAAAAGGGAAGAATATGCTTGGCGTTTCTCAAGTTGAAAGAACTGAAGAAAAAATTCAAGTCTTGAGCTGCAATAGTGAAGGATTCTATGGGGAAAATATTAAATGATGCATGAAACATCAAAAGAAGATGGAAGGAATACACAGAATCATTATACCAAAAAGAATTAGTTGATGTTCAACCATTTCAAGAGGTAGCGTATGATTAGGAACTGATGGTACTGAAGGAAGAAGTCAAAGCTGCTCTGAAGTCACTAGTGGAAAACAAGGTTCCAGGAATAGACAGAATATCAATTGAGATGTTTCAACAAATGGATGCAGCGCAGGAGGTGCTTACTCGTCTATGCCAAGAAATATGGAAGACAGCTTCCTGGCCAACTGACTGGAAGAGATTCATATTTATGCCTATGCCCAAGAAAGATGATCCAACCAAATGTGGAAATTATAGAACAATGTCATTAATATCAAACACAAGCAAAATTTTGCTGAAGATCCTTCAAAAGCGGCTGCAGCAGTATATCAACAGGGAACTGCCAGAAATTCAGGCCGGTTTCAGAAGAGGACGTGGAACTAGGGATATCATTGCTGATGTCAGATGGATCCGGGCTGAAAGCAGAGAATACCAGATGGATGTTTACCTGTGTTTTATTGGCTATGCAAAGGCATTTGGCTATGTGGATCATAACAAATTATGGATAACATTGCGAAGAACGGGAGTTCCAGAACATTTAATTGTGCTCATGAGGAACCTTTACATACATCGAGAGGCAGTTATTTGGACAGAATAAAGGGATAGTGATGGGTTTAAAGTCAGGAAAGGTGTGCGTCAGGGTTGTATCCTTTTACCATACCTATTCAATCTGTCTGCTGAGCAAATAATCCAAGAAGCAGGACTATATGAAGAAGAACGGGGCATCAGGATTGGAGGAAGACTCATTAGCAACCTGCATCATGCAGCTGGCACAACCTTGCTTGCTGAAAGTGAAAAGGACTTGGAAGTACTTACTAATGAAGATCAAAGACCACAGCCTTCAGTATGGATCGCACCTCAACATAAAGAAAACAAAAATCCTCACAACTGGACCAATGAGCAACATCATGACAAACAGAGAAAAGACTGATGTTGTCAAGGATTTCATTTTATTTGGATCCACAATCAACAGCAATGGAAGCAGCAGTCAAGAAATCAAATGACAAATTTCATTGGGTGAATCTGCTGCAAAGGGCCCTTTTAAAGTGTTGAAAAGCAAAGATCTCACCTTGAAGGCTAAGCTGTGCCTGACCCAAGCCATGGTATTTTCAATCGTATCATATGCTTGTGAAAGCTGGACAATGAATAAGGAAGACTGAAGAAGAATTGACCCCTTTGAATTGTGGTGTTGGTGAAGAATATTGAATATAACATAGGCTGCCAAAAGAATGAACAAATCTGTCTTAGAAGAAATACAATCAGAATGCTCCTTAGAAGCACGGATGGTGAGACTGTGTCTTACATGCTTTGGACATGTTGTCAGGAGAGATCAGTCCCTGGAGAAGGACGTCATGCTTGGCAAAGTACAGGGTTAGCAGAAAAGAGGAAGACCCTCAACGAGGTGGACTGACAAAGTGGCTGCAACAGTGAGCTCAACCACAACAAAGATTTTAAGTATGGCTCAGGACCGGGCAGTGTTTCATTTTGTTGTGCGTAAGGTCGCTATGAGTCAGAACCAACTCGACAGGACCTAAGAACAACCACAACATTTTTAAAAACAATTTTAGAGTCAAGTAAGAACTAAGAACTATTTTAAATACTAGTGTTTCATTAATGCATCATTTCAACCTAAGCTGATGGAGCTTAGCATATAGGTTATAGCTCTAAGAATTGCACAGACAGTTATCAAGACTTGTGGACAACAAGGGAGCTGTTGCTAATCAGTACCGTGGCACGCTTTCCTCCATTTGGACAAAGCAAAACCTCATCTTCAGTGGTATCACAAAGTACCAATGACTCATTAATCTTTGGTCTTACTGCTTTACCAGCATGTGTATATTGACTACCATGAAATCAGGTAGTTCTCTGAAGGCAAGTCTGTGGCATTTATATCCCCTTCTTTCCATGGAAGATATGACTATTTAATCCCAGGATACCATTCTGTTAAATAGTGTGGATACTCTCTATCCTTCCCAGACTCATATGCTAGGCAGCTAAAACTAGATGAGCTGAGAAGAACATGGGATAAAATTTGTTTGCCATCTTTGATGTAGAAAAAGATTTACAAGCTATTAGTTAAGTACCATGGGAGAAAGATGTGGCGGTCTGCTTCCATAAAGATTACAGCCTTGGAAACCCTACTGGGCAGTTCTACTCTGTCTTTCAAAGTCACAATGAGTCTGAATCGATTTGACGGCAATGATAATAAGGTATTGATGTAAATAACTGAGATTGAAAATTCATATGTTATATCTTAAAAATCTCAAGGAGTGCCTGGTAGATTTGAACTGCTGAACTTATAGTTAGTAGCTGTAGCACTTAACCACTACGCCACCAGGGTTTCCATCTTAAAAATCTCTACAAGAAATGCTCTTGAAGATCTAGGCATTCTGAAATTGCAATGTGAATAATGAACAACAGTACCAAGGGCTTTATTCTCCGGCAAAAGGTGACCAAAATTCATCTGATAGGTATGCATTCGGTTAGCTAACCTAGTCTAAAAATCTTCTTAAGAAAGATTATATCAAAATCACTAAGGGATAATGTATGTTCTTGCTCTGAGTAAGATGGAGTAAGCACACTTCACTCTGGGCAGCAAAGAATATTCTTATGTCCATAACGACTCTCTAATAGCCACCCACTTCTAAGATTTAAAAAGATCAAGAGAGGAGAGGATGTTGGTGAAGTGCTTTGTTTAGAAAGTTGTCATTATACTGTAAGTCTCCGTATGGTGGTGGGTGGGAGTAGGCTGCCTTCTGAACACAAGTTTAATCAAAAACTGCTCTTGGAACACTTTTAAAAGTGTTTCCTGCAATAAGAGTCATAGACAATGGGTGCCTGACTCACACATCAGAAAGTCTAACACGAGCCCTGGGGAAGTAAGAGAGCAAGAGTATGGGTTATTAAGAGCTTTGATGGCTCGTTAAGTGAGCAGCTGTGTTTGGTATTGATCTGAATGACCTGAATGAGTGGAGCAAGGTCTCACTTATTACGATGTTTGTGATCCTGAACACTGTGCTATAAGCCCATTTATACCTATTCAGTATAAAGGAACACTGGTCATAGACGGGTTACAGTAAAAATTAATGTAAATTACTATACAAAATTATATGTCCTTCCTACTTAACAACAAGAGCATCTGTATCTGCTGCTGGTAATAAGAGGTAGTTAGGAAAGGAATAAATCTATTCAAACTAATGCCAATTAGAGCCTAACAATGTAGCAGATTGGTGAAGAGAGTTTATTCTCAACTAGAACCTCCAAGAAGAACATGTTGAAGGAAATAATTGGGAAGTTTTCTTTCTCCAGAGTCTCTTTCCCTCTCTTTAAAAGTTACATTTCCTAGGTGTATGCTCTCTTACCAAGTGAATAATCTTCTGAACTTTTTATGTTTTTCATAAACTCATAAAGTGAGTTTTCATCTCACTGTGAGATTTATGATGAACTCGATAAATAATGCACAAAAATAACCGCTTTGAAATATGGCTTGTGAATGGTAAGCAAGTTTCAGTCACTAGCTAAGTAAACTTCTTCCTCTTCACATTACATATAATCAAAATCAGTGCCACACATATTGTTTACACACACACTCACACACACATACACCCACACACCCCTCCTGGCCCTCATACAATCGTCTTTCTTTAAAGCCTACTTGATCCTTCTAAATTCAGGTGAAGTGTCCCTTATACCAGAAGGTCTTCCAGCACCCACCTGGTCTGATTTAGATGGCCCTGTTTGTGATTCTAAGGTACTGTCTGTTGGAATTTATCTATTGGAATTGATTCTTTAGCTATGGTTTATTTGCCTGTATTCCCCACTAGTTTATACCCTCTGGGGAGGAAGAAAACATGTATATTTGTTGTGCACTCAGCAACCAGTACAGTGCCTTGCTCAAAGTAGGGCCCAGTAAGTGCTTGTTGAGTGAGTACATAATTGGATTAAGGATGGGGGAACTGACAGCTGGAGAACAGAAAAAGAGTTCATTTGTAAAAATGAGGAAGGATAGTACCTACCTCATAGGGTTGTTATAATAAGATTTAAATGAGTTAAAATGCTTACAGCAGTGCCTGGAATGCAATAAATTTTATGCAAGTATCAGCTATTAATTGAAGTAAATTTAATAATCTTTGATATTAATGCACATTCCAGCATCCAAATTTAGCTACAAAAATCCAGGAATAAGAGCTGAGGGTGCCAGAGGCTGTCAGGAGCTGAATTGAGAAATTGGAGGTATGAATATAGTCTCTTTCTAATTCCATGATTTTTTTGTGCTAAGATGAATCTAAGGTAGCTTTTGAATCTACCGGTGGAGCTCTAATGTTGCAGACCATGGCATAGCTGTTAGCTTCAATGAATGTGATTATGAAAACAAAAATTGAAGTCAATGGACCGAGGTTCAGGGATCACACTCAAACTCAATAACCTGAACTTTCCCATAAAATAGTGATTTCATGATTCATGCTAATACCCTATTCCCTATATATTTTTTAAAAACTATATAAATGGGGTCATTAAAAACACAAATTGTGAGCTCCTGGAAGGCAGAGACTGTGCTCTATTTATTGTTGCACCCTGGCACACAGTACATTAAGTGTATATATGTAGTTGAATGATGCTGATGTTAATTATTGTACAACATGTGTGAATTATCTGAGTACTAAAAACAAGTCAACTAGTCCTATCAAAGAGGAAAAATCAGAATATTTTGAACTGTGTTGCTGTGCATATCTATTTTCAAAGGGCAATTGTTTGCTGGTAAATAGCTTTTTCAAGCACATCTGAATTTATTATTATTTCATTTCCTGCTTAAGAGTCAGACTCAAAAAATTCCACTGTATGTTCAAAAAAGATGTTCAAAGCTTTCCTTAAATGATCCCTTGACAAAGAAAAATGAAATAAAAACAAAACTCATGACTTTTCTATTTTATTCTCTCTAAGAATTGTAGTAATGCTTTTAACTATAGACATTCACAAGGGTTTATGTGACTACAAAGTGTCAGATCTCATAAAAACCCTGTTTTGCTTAATGATTCATTGAACACAGATTTATCTACCCGAAGTATGGGGTTCTTACGCATAACACCAACAAAAATGAAGTGAATCAAACTCTAAGTAGAGTTATACACAACAAAGCAACAGTTAGCTGGAATTTTTTACTTTTCAAACTGAACCCACACACTAAAAATACACAATACAATACAAATTAGAATTATTTCAGAGAAATAACCTTTATGTTAAAATTCTACCAGCATTTGTCTTCCTCATGTTTCTTGGGTGACAGAATTAAATTTTCTTGTTACACCATACATGCAGTTTTCATTTGGCCTATTTTCCATATTTACTGAATAATGTCTAACATATTCTGGAGATTACGTAGACAAGATATCAAAAAGATTGATTGCCTTTCCTCTTTTTTATATACAAGTATATATATATATATACTGCTGTTGTGCAGGAAACTTTATTGATTATCCTCTTTTTCCCTCCCCTCTTTCTCTTATGCTTTTTTTTTTTTTTAGAGTCAAGTGGTAAGTTCTATCCATGGTCAGATGGTTGTTTAAAAAAAACAGTTATCTTTATGGATTGCACCATAAAATAAGTATCTGACCCACTGCTAAAGGATGAGTAAAGGTCACTTATTACAGAGACGGAGATTTAGGAAGACAGGCGTCCCTCAATGTCAGGGCAACCATTTTAAACTAGACAGTTGAACTGGGCCATGTAAAAGCAGTGTGTGTAGAAAGCAGACTTTAAGGAGAGAAAAAAGCTGAAATCTGAGTTAGCATTCTAGTTTGACCTCTTCCTTTATAATTGGGAACATTTTTAAGGGTGCTCGATATAACCACCACTTCCATTTCACCCTCATAAAATAAATCTTCCAATAGAAAAGCTATTAAAAGTAAACAGATAGAAAACTTTTTAATGGAATATTAAAAGTTTCTGAACTTTTCTAAAGTAGTTCTTTCCTTTCCCAAAGTATTTGGATTTAATCTACTGGGTTGGCTATGAGCATCATTTTTACTCATGTGTGACTACACCTTTCAAAGTTCATTTTTCAAAATGGAGGTACACTAACTTAGAATGAAAAGATTAATTGTTTTTCTTTGCTGGGAGTTCTAGCTCTAATAAGAAAGTTTGACCTTGTATAATTGTCTTTTCTTCCTCATTATCTGTGGCTCATCTTAGTATGTTTGACTCCTATTCTTCATATATTCTTGCTTAACTCAAAGCTAATATAATATTGATTTCTTTTCTGAAGTTGTACTTTGTTGCAAATTGGAAGCATTTTTCAGATCAAATGATATAATATTTTTTACTAAACATTTTTTGAATAAGGGTAGATGGCTAACATGACGGAATATCTCAGAGTTCTGATGCCATCCATGAAAACACAGTATCATAGCATCACAGAAATTTGTAGGATCAGCATTTCAGTTACCAAATTTCACAAATAATATTTTGAAAAACAGTGTAGAAAGCACTTTATTTCTTCACAGTAAATAAATGGTTAGAGAAAGTGGTGGTAGCATCTAAAAGGCAATGATTCTAGGAATCTTGAAATTGGACTCCATTTTGGGAGCTACTTTCAGGGCCAGGACTAGGATGTGGCACCTAGCACATCACATTTAAGGGAGTACTTCTTTTCCACCTCTGGCCTCACCCTAGTCCTGGCCCTGCTATTTCCACCAATGAGTTGATTTAGTAATGTCCCCATGGTTCCCTATTCACTGTTCTTGGATCCCCATTCTCTGTATCTCACCACCAATTCCTGTACACACCTGAAATTATCTAGTCTTATACAATAAAAGATACACATATGATGCAGTTGAAGGAAGACTTTTCTTCCCTTTCCACAGGAATGTTAGAATCTTATATTACATGGGTGTATTTTCTTTACCAGTCAACAGTGCTGCTGGCAAGTTTGCCTAGTTTTGCTGAAAGTTTAAAAATATGGATACTCCCCTCTTAATAGGTTTCCAAACTGAGTAACTTTAAAGCCTATTTTATTCTTGAGAACTAACCCATTCACTTAGTCCATGGTTGTTTGCTGTATGTCCATCGTGGCGTGAAAGTGCTGACCTTTTGTTTTACAACCAATACAAGGGGTAGTAAAACATCAGACAGCCCCGGTGGCATAATGGCTAAGTACTCAGCTAACAGAAAGGTCAGCAGTTTGGACTCACCAGCGGCTCCCTGGGAGAAAAGCTCTGGCATTCTGCTCCCTTAAAAAGTTTCAGCCTAGAAACTGTATGGTTTCTATATGTTCTCTGGCCTATATGGTCGCTATGAGTTGGAATCACTCGATGGCATGTAACAACAGTAAGATATCACCAGTCAAACACATGAGTCCAGGTTGTTTCTCACTAATGTAGAGTTTCACCCAGCAGAACAAACACCTAAAATATTAATTTCAACTTTACAGAAAAGGAGTCAGATGGGTTAAAAGAGCGTAGAGAATATGCATCCTCTTTGTTCTTTTGGAAACTGCTCTAGACAAAAACTTGAGAACTTGTCATTTTCTTGACTCTGTTATTCATTTATTTTTATTAAAAATGAATAAGAAGGACATAATTTAACATTTACTCAATTCTCAGAAAAGGCAAATGTGGTTCCTGATTTTAGGCAATGGAAAATATCAATTTGTCTTCCTAAAGTTCCTGGTATTGTTCATTTTGCTAACATAATTGGGCACATGTATACAATAAGTCGTCAAGTCATATGCTTTCTTGAAAATACTGTCCTTATATGGTTGACAAGTTTAGATTAAAATATAATTAATCATTTATTAGATGGAGCTACAGATGTTATGCAATCTCTTAAATGCTGTTTTTTGGGGGACGAGCCTAACTGGAAATGAATTATTCAGATCTGCAGTGCACGCTGACATATTTAAATGGTTCAGCCTTGTAAGCTATTGAAGTTATTTTAAGTTTAATATAAACAATTTATTATATCATTATATAAAAAAAATCTGAGCATTGAAGTTTTCTAACTCTTCTGAATTTAATAGTCTTGTTGCCATCTATCCTTCTGAGGACGTCACCTCTCTGTTCCCAAACTAGAAAATGTTGGTATATTTCAATCTAAACTCTAGTTTCTTTGAAATACCATCATCAGTCAAAGGACACAGGCCAAGCACATTGAGATAGAAAGGTCTATAAAGTCGGGATGGATACACTTGGGACAAAAGATTTATTTCTCACGTCAAGTGTTGACTTGAGTCTAAATCTTGTACTATAAGAAAAGTTAACCTTTCAAAGATTCGTAAAGCCTTTGATCAACGTATGCTTTTCAGTCTTAACCTGTTGACCATCTTGAGACTTAAAACAGCTCCTAAATTTCTGATACGTGTTGCATAGCACTCTGACTAGAATAACATCAATAAAATATGACATTACCTAGTTAAAAAAAAAACAAAACACAATCACTATGCTCATTTCTAATAATATGTACCCCAAAGATATTATGAGGATGCATATAATAATTTAAAGCATATTACATAGTGCTTGGCAAAATTGAGGACAATTACTTTACCCACATACCTCCCTTTACCCACATTTGAGGTCTCTGTTTTCTCTCTCTCCCACACCCCCGCCTTTCTCTCTCTTATACTCTTTGTTTTATTTAGCCAAACTTTTTAATCAATTTGCAGGTAAATAAATGATCCAATATTTTGCTTCCAAATATCGCCTCTTTGAGGTGTACATAATCTTATGCCTTATCACTGTTTAAGATTCTTTCTTGATAGTCTCATTTAAGAAGAATGAGGTCCGTGTATTAAGCTAATGCTAGTCCAAGAATTAGACCTGGTAGCACATGGTTAAGTGCTTGGCTGCTAACTGAAAGATTGGTGGTTCAAAACCACCTAGTGGCTCCAAGAAAGAAAGACGAGGCAATCTGCTCCTGTAAAGATTACAGCCTAGGAAACTCTATAGGGCAGTTTTATTCTGTCTCTTGGGGCCACCATGAGTGGAAATTGACTCAGCAGCACCTAACAACAACAACAACAATGCTAGTTTACCCAAAGGTGTATAATGGGCAGGTTTTCCTGGAAAGCAGGTAGCTCTCCTCCAGTTAGCGCATATTTGGGAACCTAAGATCCTTCCAACTCATGGTTCTGACAATTTTCAAGTAGTCTCCATGATCACAGAGCTAGTTGGTATTTATCCAGCAAAATGAGAAAGGGCAGTGAGGATCTGAATTGGCAGTTATTTATGGACCAGATCTATAAATGGCTTCTGTCTCTTTCTTCAGAGTTCATGGCTAGAACTCAGTCATATTACCACAGCTGATTACAGGGGAAACAGAAAAATGTAATATAGCTGTGTACCCAGAAGGAGAGAAAATGTGTTTCACTTCATAGGAGGTACAACTGACAACTCTAGAAAGTTATAGAATAATCTAAAAATAGTAACTAAATTCACGGTAAGTTAAATAATATTTGATATGGCCTAATAATTTTTCTAAGTACATGAAGAAAACTTTAAGCACAGGCTATGTCATGAAAGCCATGTTCTTGATATAAATATGATGGTATAAAATTATTTAAATTTAGATGAAAGAAAACAGGGTAGCAGAAGTTTGGGTTAGAAAAACTGGTGGATAACTATTAGTATCATTAAGAGGGAGCAGATCTGTCATGCTGTATAATTATGGAGTTTTATTTTAGAAATGAAGCACTGTAATATCAAAAGGACTAGCATGTTAATTGAGCACATTAAAGGTATAGTCAGTAGATTCTGGGGGATAGGGCATTCATAGGGGTTAGAGAGGAGAATCCACAGTGGTTGGAAACAAATCACTGACATTCCTCTCCAGGCAAATCTCTCATTACCAGAAAACAAGCAGATCAATAGTGATTACGTTGTTGTTGTAAGGTGCCTTTGAGTCGATTCCAACTCATAGAGATTCCGTGTGACTACCATTAGGGAAAACAGTAAGAAAGTGAGACACTGTTCAGAACAATCAACAAGGAGGACATAATCATCTTGGATGGTGGTCCATCTTGTCACCATACAAAAGTTTTCAGCGAGTGGAGGCTAAAATCTCACCTGTGCTCTGCTGGCCAAGCTATGCACCCAGGAGCAGGGCTGGGTCAGCCATAAGGAGAGGGAGTATTTTCTTCACAAGAACTTCCCTGTCTTCTCCTGAGCCACTGAGTGAGTGGGTGTGGTGAATACATTTCTTATTCATCTACCCAGAAGGGGCACTTTTCTCTGATTGACACAATGGTGCATATAGGCTAGTAGATGCCATGGATTGGGGTAGCTGAGAAGGATGAAACAGATACCTCTGAAGCTCCCAGATGGATGTGGGATTTCAGATGAAGCTGAGGGAAAGCTGAATTTTGGTAAGATATACTCTCTCATTTGTGAAATGAGAGAGTTGGCTAGATGTTCTTTACAGTCCTTTAACAATCTATTAAAAAATATATTCTACATATCTTTCTTTGTTTGGAGTCAAAATGCTGATGTAAGGTAATTTTTATGAGTAAACTAATTAATTTGTAACTTCATTTATTTTCAAACTGGTTCTTAATTAAAAAAATGCTCTTTAAATTTTTCTGGAAAATCAGGGGATGTATTTTTTTTTTTAATCTTTTAAGATGATCTACTTGAAGTGTAACAACCTAATTAGAAGTGTTAAGAAAATTTATTGTATTTTTTGAAAAAGTGAGAATAATAAGTGTTCACATTAATAGGTTTCTCCTACGACAAGAGACGTATGAGTAGTTTAATCATATACCCGTTTTTCAAGTCCAGAGATCTCAGGTTTTTAATCTGAATGAATCTACTTCTATCCATTGTCCTGCTGGCTTCAGGGAAGAGAATAGTTGCCTAAATAAGTTGCCTTCCGGTTGATTCTCACTTGTGTGTGTCAGATTCCAACCTTATGCGTGTCAGAGTAAAATTATGATCCATGGGGTTTTCGATGGCTGATTTTTCAGAAGTAGATCAACAAGGCTTCTCTCCAGGTGTCTCTGGGTGAACTCAAACCTCTAACCTTTCAGTTTGTACCACCTAGGCACTAAAGCTAAAAAAAAAAGCTAAACCCTAGCCAAAAAGAAAAGTCAAAAAAACAGATCTGTTGCCCTTGAGTCAATTCTGACTTATAAGACAGAGTAAAACTGCCCCATAGGGTTTCCAAGGAGCAGCTGATGGATTTGAACTGCCAACCTTTGGGTTAGCAGCTGAGCTCTTAACTACTCTGCTACTGGGGCTCTGAAGCTAGACCCCTAAAAAACCCCAGTCCCTGTATATTCAAATCTCTGTTAGGGAAAACACAAATGATACCCGGTGATTTTGTTTGTCTCTAACTGAAAAAAATTACATATTAAGAATAGAGTTGCCAGATTAAATAAGATACATCAAATATTAAAAACATTTGTGATATACTAAAAAAAAAAATGGTTTATCTGAAATTCAAGTTTAACTCGGTGCCCTTTATTTTTTATAAGCTAAATCTAACAATCCCAGTCAAGGGGTAACTTGTGCTCTTCAAATTAAAGGGTGGATAATCGCTCTAAATAGACTATATTTGAAACAAGTACACAAATTAAATTAACTACCAACTATTTTAATTATAATCTCTTATACCTTTTTTCCTGACCTCCCCCAGCCCCACTCAGTTGAGAGTATTAAAAAAAAAAAGGATTGCATTCCAAAGATCATTCTTTATTAGATGGAAAAAGGCAAATATTGTGAGGCCATAGAGCATATACAATGTAAAAGTTAAACATCTATTAATAGTAAGTTATAGGACATGTCTTTAAAAATATAAAAAATAATGTCATTACTGTCAATATTATTTTAAATATATACATTATTAAGGATCAAAATCGTGGCATCACCTTTAATCTCTTTCTCTGTGTCTTTGCCAAGTATCAAGTCTATTTATACTTCTTTTAAGTCATCTCTTCTCGTAATTACCTTCCTTTCTTTTCTCATTGCTATAATTATGAATAAATTGCCTAAATTTGGGAAGGCCACCATTTTTACCTCCATGCTTTTAATCTTTTCTTTCTGTATTCTGTTAAATGGCCCGGTGGTGTATCTAGGGTATTGCACTGCCTCTGTGTGTGTGGAACCACTGAACAGTTTCTATTAACCTGGTGCAGCCCAACGTCTTTCCTCAAGCATGGTTGTGTGTTAATTAAAAGAGTAATGAATTTGACTTGTATTTCTGAGCTGATAATACGGTAAATTATCTAAAAGAAGGGTGTCAGAAGTTTGAGTCAGGGGCTGAATTTCACTGCTTGCCACAGGTGTCATTTACAGTAGATTTGCCGCTGGGTGTACCAGGATGATAGAAACTGCTCAATGGCCAGAGCCAGTGCAATACCTGCCTTACCCCAATTATGCCTCTGGCTTAAACTCCTGTATTTAGGTTTCCTTTTTTTTTTTTTAACCGTCATGTTTATTATTCTGCTTCTCTAACTGATGGTTGTCAGTGGCTTCCATAAGGAGGGGGAGTATTTTCTTCACAAGAGCTTCCCTGTCTTTTTCTGAGCCACTGAGTTAGTGTGTGTAGTGGATATATTTCTTACTCATCTACCCAGAAGGGGCAATTTTCTCTAATTGACACAACGGAGCATATAGGCTAGTAGAGGCCATGGATTGGAGTTGCTGGGGAGGATGAAACAGATGCCTCTGAAGTGACTGGATGGATGTGGTATTTCAGATGACGCTGAGGGAAAACTCACCAACACCATACCACTTTCCAAGAAATTTTGTTGTTCTAATACCTGAATATTATTATTTCCAATTGTTCCACAGCACATATTATTGTCTTACTTTCTGCAATGATGGTTCTAACCTCGATTCAGTCCCATATCTAGGGCAGGGATTATGGTTTAGGAACCTCTCACTGAAAGACTGCTTGAGATCATACAGCATCTGCTAAACAACATTGATAAACATTGGGGACTGTCTTAGTTATCTAGTAACAGAAATACCACAAGTGGATGACTTTAACAAGCAGAGATTTATTCTCTCACAGTCTAGAAGTCTGAATTCAAGGGAAGGCTTTCTCTCTCTGTCAGCTCTGGGAGAAGGTCCTTGTCCTCAATCTTCCTGGGTCGAGGAGCTTCTCAGCTCAGGGAACCCAGGTCCAAAGAACAAGCTCCACTCCTGGCTCTGTTTTCTTGGTTGTAGGAGGTCCCCCTCTTTCTTTGTTTGCCTTTCTCTTTTATATCTCAAAAGATACTGACTCAAGATACAATCTAATCTTGTAAATTGAGTCCTGCCTCGTTACCATCATAGAGATAGGATTTACAACATGTAGGAAAATCATATCAGATAACAAAATGGTGGTGGACAATCATATAATACTGGGAATCATGGTCTAGCCAAGTTGACACACATTTTTTTTTTTTTTTAGGGACACAATTAGATCCATAACAGGGACCTTGGTTGAAAGCTATGAGAACAGAATCTATTTCTAGTCTGTTTAGTCCTCTTTGTCTTCACTCAGGCTTTTGTTTATTTTCTCTGTGATTACTCGCTTCACCTTTCTAGACTCTACCCAATATTCTATCTTTGACTAAAGTTCAACATTTCATTTTTTCCTTTTATACGGCTCCTTTTTCTTCAGTTGGATCCCTGGTGGAACAGTGGTTGAGAGCTATGCTGCTAATCAAAACGTTGGCAGTTCAAGTCCACCAGCGGTTCCTTGGAAACCATAGGTGGTAGTTCTACTCTGTCCTATAGGGTTGCTATGTGTCAGAATTGACTCAATGGCAACCTTTTTCTCCCCACTCTCTTCAATAAATTATAACAGGGCTAGCAATCTGTACCACTCAATTCAACATTTAACAATGGTTTTAAAATGCTGCTTTTCTCTCCTGACTCCATCTACTCTATCCTTGGTCTTTTTTTTTTCTCCTTCGTTATAACCCCACCACTTTCTTGTTGCCATCCAGAGACAAACTGATCCTTTTGTTTTATAGGTTGTATAGAATCACTCTATAAAACTTAAACACTACAAATACATGGCGTTTTCAATACATTGAATTGTGCTGTGGTCCCTGGTGCATTGTTTGGAAATCTATCTGAGACGGTAACTAGGAGCCTTCACTGAACTTCTGGTGACATTTTATTTATTCTTTAAGAAACATTTATTGACCACTTACTATTGTCAGGCTCTTTGGATTCATCAGTGAAGAAAGCAAAGATCGTTGCATTTTGGAGCTTAAAGGTGACTGTCCCAAGAGTTCTCATGTCTCCTATTTAATGGCAGCACTTCTTACCTATTCAGGGAATACAGTAGGTGCGCTGTTGGTGAAAATAGGAGACACGTGCCTCTGAAGATGATCAGAATGGGTAATAACAAATTCATCAGCTTACTGCCTGCACATGGATGCTCAATGGGTATTTCATGATAGAGTTCAACAAGGTATGTAGAAGAAACTTTATACCAAAGAGGAAACTGATACTCAGAGAGGTTAGTTAGCTCAAATTCATTTAATCACTTCCATCACCTTGGGTAATTAGACCCAGCTGTCTAGCTCAAAGTCACCTGTCCTTTGCACTCAGAATCCTTTGCAAACAACTCCATTTTGTACCATTATTATTATTTTATTTAAGCATTTGGCCAGGGCTGATTAGCCAGATCATCCGTAGTGAACAATTTCACATTTTTTCACAGCATCGAAGATCCATCTTCTAGGTATGACTGGCATCTGTCTCTCCCTCAATCCCAGGGCATCTTCCTGAAGAATGAAAGCCTCTTTTCAAATTTACAATCCTTGACAGGGGCTGATGAACCAGTAAGCCAGGTAAACTTGGGCTTACTTGTGTCTACATACTAATCTACAGTGAACAATTTCACATGTGTTTGCTTACTTACTAAACTGTAGTGAATAATTTCACAGCATGTGGTGAAACTCATATGAAATTGTTCACTACAGATTAGTAAGCACAAGTAACCCATGCTTACCTAGACTATTGGATAATCTGCCCTGCATTTAGAATTATCTTTCTAAATATACCTTTGCCAAGGAGTTGATTCGGACTCATAGCGACCCTATAGCAACTCTATAGACCACAGTAGAACTGCCCTGGTGGCCTAGTGGTTAAAGAGCACAGCTGCTAGCCAAAAGATAAGCAATTCAAATCCACCAGCTGCTCCTAGGTAAACCCTACGGGGCAGTTCTACTCTGTCCTATAGGGTCGCTATGAGTCAGAGTCTACTAGGATGGAAACAGGTTTGGTTCGGGTTTTGGTTTCTAAATATATTATAATCCCTCCAAGGGCAGGGATTGTGCCTCATATTCCTATATTACTCACATGTACCTTCCAAATGGACAAAAAAATATGGACAACATTGCAAAGAGTGTGAATTCTGAAATATTTAATTGTGTACATGCAGTCCAAGAGGTACTGTGCAGTTTAAAGTCTGGAAAGATGTGTGTCAGGGTTGTATCTTTTCCCCATACTTATTCAATCTGTATGCTTTGCAAATAATCAAAGAAGCTGGATTATGTGAAGAAGAACATGACACCAGGATTGGAGAAAGATCTGTTAGCAACCTGTGATATGCAGGTGACACAAACTTGCTTGCTGAAAGTGAAGAGGACTTCAAGCATTGATGAAGATGGATCATACCTCAACATAAAGAAAACAAAAATCCTCACTACTGGACCAATTAGCAACACCATATAAATGGAGAAAATATGGAAGCTGTCAAGATTTCACTTTACTTGGATCCACAATCAATGCCCATGGAAGCAGCAGTCAAGAAATTAAACTATGTATTGCAGTGGGCAAATCTGCTTCGTATGCATGCAAAAGCTGGACAATGATTAAGGAAGATCTAATAAGAACTGATGCATTCGAATTATGGTGCTGGTGAAGAATATTCAATGCACCATTGACTGCCAGAAGAATAAACAAGTCTGTCTTGGAAGACGTACAGCCAGGGTGCTCCTTGGAAGTGAGAATGGTGAGACTTCATTTCACGTACTTTGGACATGTTATCAGAGTGTACTAATCCCTGGAGAAGGACATCATGCTTGGTAAGGTAGAGGGTCAACAAAAAAGAGAAAGACCCTCAATGAGATAGATTGACACAGTGGCTTCAACGATGAGATCAAACATGGCAATGACTGTGAGGATGGAACAGGACAGGGCGATGTTTGTTTCTGTTGCCCATAGAGTTGCTATGAGTTAGAACCAACTGACAGCACCTAACACCACCAACAACGGATGAATACATAGTAGCTGCTCAAGAATATGATTTTTCTTTCTCAAATTCTTAAGCAGGAAATGCTTTCAGGACATAGATTATATGCTTAGGTACCAATGAAAAGTTGTGTATTGTGTATTAGCTATAAACAGTAAATCTTTAAAAGACTGATGTTACCGTTTCTCTGCAATCTCACTGCCCATTAACCAGGTCATTTGGATCTGCAAACAGATGTTCACTGGAACAAAATAGCTACTTACATGTACAATTACCAATTCTGAAAGCACCAATGAATGCTCCAACTTTAGAAAAAGTTGCTAAATATGTTTGGTTTTATTGAACTGTATTTTCTTTAAGGGATTGGAAGTCTCGATCTTGCTAGCATGAATTAGGTAAATAAAGTTGCCTCCTACTTTTTGCTTGGGTTGGTCTGCATCTGTAGCCCATTTACTTAATGGGAGCTGAATCTGCTGAAGACTCTTGAGCATGTGTTCACTGCCTGTCATAGTTAAAGATGCCAAATTTTCTCTTCATACTAGCAACAGAGTATAATTTCAGCCAGGAATAATTTCATTTGCATGTATTATCTACTGTGGAGTTTTCCCCAGGGAAGAGAGAATAGTTTTAGGAGACTGGATGCAGAAAATGAAAAGCATTCAATTTATGTGAACATTCAGTCTCCTACCCTATCCAAAGATTCTCTGGAAACAAACCAGTCTTTGACAGTCATTTCTCTGTATTTGCATAAGACCAAAATTTTAATATAAATTCTAATTTTTTGATTATTCTTTTCAAAATTTTGCATTTTAATAATTTAGAGAAAATGTGGTAATACAACAGTGTATATCTGAATGCTACAGGGAAGAATTGAGCCTAGAGTGAATAGTTTTAAAAATCAGAATTTTATATCTTTTAGTGTGAATTAATTTATAATTAGCAATTCTTGTAAAAACTGTTTTACAAACAGTTTATAATTTCTTCAGATCAGATCAATAGTAGGCAGATACCAAAGAAATAATTTCAAAATATCAAGACTGTGGAGAGAGTGGAACATATTTTTTGGAGTCAGTTTTGGTATTGACTTGGCATTTTTGACTTAATTCCTTTATGAAAGTGGGTATTCCCAAAAGTGTTTTTTGTGCCAGAGTGTTTTCACCTTTCAAGAAGAGAAATAATGCATTTGCTCCACATTCAATCAATGAACTAATGAATGTTGCCAACAGTGATAAATGTCAGTTTATTAGCTGAAATAGCCAATCGCTGTAAATTTTAAGCTCTAATCAAATATTGAGCTCTGACTATTTTTTAGCTTGACACAAAACAATATCCTGTGTAGGTGGTAATTCATAATATATAGGGGGAAATTTTGGTGGAATGCTCTGAATTAGAAATTGGCTAGTAGCAGCCTTAGCTGCTTTGAATAGAACCTCTGGTAAAGATATACCCTCTTTCCTTAGAAAAATGTTAGCCCTAACATTAACCAGGGAACGACTGCAGAACAGATCATCAATTGCTCAAACGTAAGTGCAAGTTGAAGCTGAAGAAAATTAGAACAAATCCACGAGAGCCAAAACATGACCTTGAATATATCCCACCTGAATTTAGAGACCATATCAAGAATAGATTTGACACATTGAACACTAATTACCGAAGACCGGACTAGTTGTGGAATGACATCAAGGACATTATACATGAAGAAAGCAAGAGGTCATTAAAAAGACAGGAAAGAAAGAAAAGACCAAAATGGATGTTAGAAGAGACTCTGAAATTTGCTTTTGAACGTAGAGTACCTAAAGCAAATGGAAGAAATGATAAAGTAAAAGAGCTGAACAGAAGATTTCAAAAGGTGGCTCAAGAAGACAAAATATCATGAAATGTGCAAAGACCTGGAATTAGAAAACTAAAAGGAAAGCACATATTCAGCATTTTTCAAGCTGAAACTTGAGCATATTTTTGCAATTTTGAAGGAGCTTATGGAAAAAATGTTGACCATCACAGGAAACATCAAAAGAAGATGGAAGGAATACATAGAATCACTGTACCAAAAAGAATTGGTCCATGTTCAACCATTTCAGGAAGTAGCATATGATCAAGCACTGATGGTACTGAAGAAAGAAGCTCAAGGTGCACTGTAGGTATAGACAAGAAGGAACTGATGGAATACCAATAGAGATGTTTCAACAAATGGATGTGGTGCTGGAGGTGCTCACTCGTCTGTCTATGCCAAGAAATTTGGAAGATAGCTATCTGGCCAACTGACTGGAAGAGATCCACTTTTGTGCCCATTCCAAAGAAAGGTTATCCAAACAGAATTCAGAAATTATTGAACAATATCATTAATATCAGACACAATTAAATTTTTGCTGAAGATCATTCAAAAGCAATTGCAGCAGTACATCAACAGGGAACTGCCAGAAATTCAAACTGGATTCAGAAGAGGATGTGGAATGAGGGGTAGCATCACTGATGTCAGGTGGATCTGGGCTAAAAGCAGAGAATACCAGAAAGATGTTTACTTGTGTTTTACTGACCGTGCAAAGACATTTGACTGTGTGGATAACAAATTATGGATAACATTGCAAAGAATGGGAATTCCAGAACACTTAATTGTGCTCATGAGGAACCTGTACTTAGACCAAGAGGCAGTCATTTGAAGTGAACAAGGGGATACTGTGTGGTTTAAAGCCAGGAAAGGTGTGTATCAAGGTTGTATCCTTTCACCATGTTTATTTAATCTGTATGCTGGACTATATGAAGAAGAATGAGACATCAGGAAGGCATTGGAGGAAAAATCTTTAACAACCTGAAATACGCAGATACCACAAACTTGCTTGCTGAAAGTAAAGAGGGCTTGAAGCACTTACTGATGAAGATCAAAGACTACAACCTTCAGTATGGATCGCATGTCAACATAAAAAAAGAAAAAAAAATCCTTACAGTTGGACCAATAAGCAACATCATGTTAACGGAGAAAAGATTGAAGTTGTCAAGGATTTCACTTTACTTGGAAGCAGCAGTCAAGAAATCAAAGGACATATTGTATTGAGCAGATGTGCTGCAATTAAAAAAAAAAACCTCTTTAAAAGGTTTTGAATCTATACTTCCCAACAGAGGAATGATCCCATAAGTGAAATTATTTTTCACTTCCTTACTTTCTGGCACTATAAGATGCCCCAGGCTCATTTTGTATATTTCGTGCTCCTGGACATTCTTACTATCAGTCATTTTTCCAAGAAGCTCTGAGTCTTTCATCACATATCATCAGAGAATACTCTACTATGGGTAACTATTTGTCAATAAATATTGAACATCAGAGAAAATGAAAAATATGTCCACAAGACTGACTCAAGGAGTTATTAGTAATCTGTAAGCGTTAAAGAAATGAAATAAATATGAAAAATTGTATCATCTGATCCTGCAAATAAACTACCTGTAAGACTCATATAGTTTTATAACCTCAAAGGAGCAAGTAATCCCTGATTTATAGGAATTGTTCCAAAAAGTAGAAAAATCTCAATTTTGTTTTATGATTAATATAACTTTTATATAAAACTCAAAAAAGGAAAGTACAAGAATAGGAAATTAAAAGATAATATCACCTCTAAATATAAATACAAAAACCATAACTAAGAGATTATAAAATTCTGCAATATAATATACCATGAGACAATCTGAGACAGGCAAAGATAGTTCAACAATCTACTAAAGCAATTTACTGTATTAAAAAATAAGCAACATATAATCACCTCAACAGATGTAAAACAATATTTTATGAATTCAAGCCATTAAATATTAACTCACAGTAATGATAATAAAAAAATTAAAATAAAAAAAAAATCAAACCCATTGCCATCAAGTCGATTCTGACTCACTCATAGTAACCCTGCGGGACATAGTAAAACCGTCCCACAGCGTTTCCGAGGAGCAGCTGGTGGATTCAAACTGCCAACTTTTGGTTAGCAGTGGAATGCTTAATCACTGTGCCACCAGGACCCCAATATTGATAATAGGAAGAATAATTGTTAGAATACTCTTAGAAGACTAAGAATTGCATAATACTTAACTTGGTTTAAAAATAGAATTTTATAAACCCCATGTACTTAGATTTAGTATTGTCTAGTACTTATTACTGAAATCAGGGCATGTACGTATCATTTAGCAATTTAATGACGATCTTCAAAAGAACTGATGCTTTGAGAAGACAGAGCACTAAAGAAAGCCAATAAATCTGATTAGGTAAGGGTCAATTTCAGAAAGTATTTTCAAGATATTTACTTTTGGAGGCATTAAGAATACAAAACTTAAGTCCTGTTGGGGTGAAAATATATATACATATTTTTGTCAGGTTCATTTTTACATGTGTGTGTATGTATATGATATGTTATGATGAAATAGTGTCCTGGCTAGGTTTTATTTATTTATTTTTGAATAAAATTCCTTTGAGACATGCTGACTGAAAATATTTATTGTTATCTTCTTTGACATATAATCTTTAATCCCCAAGATTGGCTTTCTTTGATTATTTATTATGGAGATTTTATTTACTCATTACTATTTTTTTTTTTCTGCTATAGAGGGCAGTGGCGGTTCAGAATCAGAATAAAAAGGGAAGTGTAGTTGGAATGTAATAAATGATAAGAGAATGGGAGGGAGATAAAGTTGGATATAGCCAGGCAACAGATAGGATTTTATTCCTAAAGCAATGGTGAGGTATTAGAGAATTTTAAGCAGAAGAGTAACAATTTTGAGGGAATAGGCATTTAGTGTTATTTTAACTCCCTACTGATGAAGTGGTCATCAAAACTAAAAACCAAATCCATTGCCATCTATTCCAACACATAGAGAGCCTATAAGACAGAGCAGAACTGTCCCATAGGGTTTTCAAGGCTATAATCTTTACAGAAGCCAACTGCCATGTCTTTCTCCCGCATAGCAGCTGGTCGGTTCCAACCAATGACTTTCTGGTTAGCAGCTGAGTGCTTAACCACTGTGCCACCAGGCTCCTTCATAAGGTAGCATAGCATAGCACAGCATAGCATGGCATGGCATGACATAGCACAGCACAGCATAGCATAGCACAGCATACCTTAGCATAGCTTAGCATAGCATAGCATGGCATAGTATGGCATGGCATGGCATAGCATAGCTTGGTGCAGCATAGCTTGGTACAGCATAGCTTAACACAGTTTAGCACAGCACAGCACAGCACAGCACAGCACAGCACAGCACAGCACAGCACAGCACAGCACAGCACAGCACAGCATAGCATAGCATAGCAAGTATCTATATAGGCATAGATATACGTATATAGCCTCATGGCCAGGGATGAAATGGAAGATATTTCTAACTAAAGAGCCCTGGGGAGCCTTGGTGACATAGTGGTTAAGAGTTACCGCTGCTAACCAAAAGATCAGAGTACAAATCCACCAACTGTTCCTTAGAAACCCTATGGGGCAGTTCTGCTCTGTCCTATGGGGTCGCTATAAGTCAGAATCTACTCCACGGCAATGGGGGTTTTAAGGAGCCCTGGGGCAAAATGGTTGAATGATCAGATGCTAATGGAAAGGTTGGCAGTTGGAACCTACCCAGAGGCTCTGAAGGAGAAAGACCAGGGGATCTGTTCCCTTAAAGATTACAGCCAAGAAAACCATATGGAACAGTTCTACTCTGTCACATGGGGTTGATATGAGTTGGAATAGACTTGATGACAACCAACAACAACAAGCGGGTGGCCTTAAAAAATAGAAGTTTATTTTCTCACAATTTTAGGAGGCTGGAAGTCTGAATTCAGGGGACCAGCTCTAGGGGAAGCCTGTCTCTCTTTGCCAGCTCTGAGGGGAAGATTCTTAGCTTCTGTAGTCCTGGCAATCCTCAGTTCTTTGGTGATCTTCAGGTGGCATCTACCTTCCCCTGTTTGCACTTCCTTGTCTGTATGTCTATGCTACTCCTTATAACTCAGAAGTGATAAGGTTTAGGACACACACTAAACTAATATGGTGTTGCTAACACAACAAAGAAAACCCTATTCTCAAATAGGATTATATTCACAGTATAGAGGTTAGGATTCCAAACATACTTGGGGTGGGGAGGACACAATTCAATCCATAATGCTATCCAAGAATATTCTTTTGTACATTAAGTAAAAAAAGATGCGTGACACACCTCAGTGCTTAACACAGTAACTAACATGTTAAAAGACCTCAGTAACTACAGGACATTGTCCTTGAAACCCAGTTGCAACTGAGGTCACTTTTATTTTATCCATCAGCTGACATCTGGTAAGGAAGCTGGCATCTATTCAGATCTTTGTAGGGGTGATTAGTGGCCTGTTTCTCCTTGTCACCTCCAATGCCAACGTCCTGATGTTACTGAATGAGTTAAATTTGTGCATGATTTTACCATCTCGAGGGCACTGTAGCTGTTCCATTGCACTGCCTTTACTGGATAATGCCTTAATCCCACTATTCCCCAATGTGTTACAGCATTAATCAAGATAGGACAGGGGTTATGCGTCAGTAACAAATACACTCTTAAATCACAGTGGTTTAAGACAGTGAAACATTATGTTTTGCTCGAGGATGGACAATTGCGATTCAGGTTGCCTTTCTATAGCGACACAATCTGGAACATGAGTCTTCCAATATTGTTGTGTCATTGGAAAAGTTAAATGGGGGATTATATAGCTTGTTTAAAAAAATCAGACCTGGAAGTTATATCACATCTCTACAAAGTAAGAGCATAAAGTTTGACATGAGGCATCCAAGTTCTTAAAATGTCCTTCCTGAGTCCAAATTGACTCGATGGCAATGGCTTTTTTTTTTTTTTTTGGTTTTATCTCATATTGAGCCTCCCTATCTCTATATTGCAGGAGCCCTGGTAGCAAAGTGGTTAAAGAGCTTGGCTGCTAACCAAAAGGTCAGCCGCTTGAATCCACCTGCTGCTCCTGGGAAACCCTATGGGGCAATTCTACTTTGTCCCATAGGGTCACTATGAGTTGGAATCAACTCTATGGCAACTTTTTTTTTTTTTTGCCTTACTGATCATTCCTTGTTTTTACTTATACCTTTGCCTTACTGGCCATTATTTGAGGCCTGCGTGTATATTTTGCATGAACAACAATAACAAAACCTATCTATACTAAATGCATTAATATTCCAGAATCCCTTTATTTCACTGTAGTAGGAACATAAAGGTGAAATCAGTTGTTATGGATTGAATTATGTTCCCCCAAAATATGTGTATCAATTTGGCTAGGCCATGATTCCCAGCGTTGTGTGATTATCCACTGTTTTGTCATCTGATGTGATTTTCCTATGTGTTGTAAAGCCTGTCTCAATGATGATGATATGCGATTGGTGGCAGTTATGTTAACCAGTCAGGACTCAACCTACAAGATTGGATTGTGTCTTCAGCCAATCTCTTTTCAGATAGAAAAGAGAGAGTTGAGCAGAGAAACATGGGGACCTCACACCACCAAAAAAGCTGTGCCAGCGGCAGAGCACATCCTTTGGACTCGAGGTTCCTGCAAAGACAAGCTCCTAGACCAAAGGAATATTGATGACAAGGACCTTCTTCCTGAGCTGATGGACAGAAAAGCCTACTAGGCTGTGAGGGAATAAACTTCTCTTTGTTGAAGAGAAAATAAATTTTTCTTTGTTAAAGCCATACACTTGTGGTATTTCTGTTATAGCAGTAGATAACTGAGACATCAATCATTACTTTTCTAAATCAGATTTCAACTGTGATGCCATCTTTTTTTCAAGGACATGATGAAATTCACAAGATGTGCTAAATAAGGATTTCAAAAGCAAAATGTAATAGATGGCACAGTGGATGTTACATCTAGTTACATTCAGTAGCAAAAATATTCTAATTTTTCACCAACTATAAATGCAAGACTAGTCACAGATCCAGCAACTAAGCTAATTTTGAATGTGTTAAAATACCTACAACTGAATGGAAATGAAGTAATTAAAATGTAAAGTGAAAAAGAAGGCAATTCTCCAATCTAATTACGTTAATGTTCTTATGTTTATACATTCATATCTAAAATCTACATATATTTTGTACTTCCCTCTCCCTTATACTCAAATTGCTTTCTTAGAAAAAGCTTAAATAGAATTTTTCAAACCTTTTCCAAAAACACATTTCCTAACTCTTGAATGTAATAAATATGTTATGGAAATTTCAGCTTCATCAGGATGGAAGTAACTAGTTCTAGGCTAACTTTCTCACTGTAAACCAAACCAAACCAAACCCACTGCCGTTGAGTCGATTCCGACTCATAGTGATCCTATAGGACAGAGTAGAACTGCCCCATAGAGTTTCCAAGGAGTGCCTGGCGAATTTGAACTGCCAGCCCTTTGGTTAGCAGCCGTAGCACTTAACCACTATGCCACCAGGGTTTCCTTCTCATTGTAAGCAACTATAAATACGAAGAAAAAAAGGAATAAGCTGTTTTCAGACGTCGGACAACACACAGAATAGGACTGTGGCCCATGAAAAAAGAGATAAATGAGGATGAACCTTATGATTGTCTCAGCTTTTTGCCTGGGGGCGCTTTTTAGGCCTAGTGCTGAGGGAGGCTAAACAGGGGCTTGCTTGTAAGTAAGAGGAAAAAGAGAAGGCTCAGCTAAGGAGAGAGAAATTTATGTTCAGAGTTACTTTAGTGGCTAGAATTTTGATGTCTAGATATTAAAGAGAATGTAACTGTGCAGAGAAAGAGCTCCAGCAATCTGCATAGGGGGCCCACTGGGTTTTTGGCCAAAATACAAAGCTGTTCATGAACAAGGCAGTACTCCACACCTTCAGGCATGAAACAATTACTTGGGAAAGATCAACTATTGGACATCTCTGAGCTGAAAAATCACCAGAGTATGAACAAGATTCTGACCACCAGAGAATAGCGGCTTCATTAAACACCCCGTGCATTTCCCGGTACCCAGTGCCGTCGATTCGATTCCGACTCCTATTTGGTAGAGATCAAATGAAGGCTACACCTCAGGAGTTATTCTAGTCTAGCCCTAGGCAGAGGTGATCTATACCTACTCTAATGGCGTTTAAACAACAGCACTGAAAGGATATAGCTGAGTCACAAGTAAACAAATAAAGATTTTCTAATTCTTCTTGTATCAGTTTGGTAACATGTTTTTCAAGGAAATTGTACATTTCATCTGAGTTTTTGAATTTATTGGTATAAAGTTGTTTATGGTATTCCTTTTTTATCCTTTTAAAACCTGTAGGGTCTGTAGTGTTATTGCCTCAGTCATTTCTGATACTGATGATTTGTGTAATTAAAATTTTCTCCTTTAATTTGAGCTTGCCAAAGTCTTACAACCCTGAAGAAGACAACAGAGGCATACCTTCCATATGGTTGCTTTCTTCTATCTTTCATATTCCACTCAAATTAGCTACTATTTATGTGCCCTCCAAGTAGGAGCCTAGATGAGTGAGGGTATCTGAGAAAAAATGGAAAGCTTACCTAGTTTTTGACATTATAATATTTATGCTTTACATCTTTAAATATCTTATGGCCACTTTAGAAATGACATATCTGTACAATATATGATTAGGTTTCATATTTTGACAAATTATTATGCATATATTTGTATATTTTTGTTATAAGACATATATATTTTCTATGTTTTATATTTGCTCTTCAATTTGTACTTTTTATTTTGTTATATGGTTTTTGCTACTCATTATGCCATATTATTTGTATAACATGCGGTATGCTTTTTATTTCACCAGCGTGTACCATTATTTTTAGAAGATTAGAAAGAAAAGTTTAAATAAATCAACATAGTGATCCCTCTATTTCTCATATCAAATCAGGGAATATAATAGAATTAGTTTTTCCTCCCATCATAGTTGATGAACTTTATGCACTTAAATTTCCTTTCACTTCTATTTCTCAATCCATCTCCTCCAAGGTTTTAACACACTTTAAAAGTTTATTTGTTCTATTTATGGTAAAATTGTTATCATATTGATGTCATGTGAGTATCAGTTTTCCCAATACTCATTTTGCCAACACTCAAATTATTTATATAGTGTGTAACCATACTTACCACATTTATTTATTTATTTAGATTCAATTCTATATTTAAACGATCACTCACCACCAACATTTGTATGTCAAGGCTTCTGATATTTTTGATGTGAGAAAATATAGTTATTTTCTCAGTGAAATGTGAAATTTATGAGAGTTGAGGGTTTATTTGTCTCAATACAGCTGTATTCTCAGAACCTAGAAGATTGCAATTGGCACAAAGTGCTCTATAGGATTTTCAATGGCTATATTCTTTTGGGGAAACACTGCTGGCATAGTGGTTAAGTGCTATGGCTGCTAACCAAAGGGTCGGCAGTTCGAATCCACCAGGTGCTCCTTGAAAACTCTACGGGGCAGTTCTACTCTGTCCTATAGGGTCGCTATGATTTGGAATCGACTTGATGGCACTGGGTTTGTTTTTTTTTTTGGTGTATGTGCTAAATAAATGGGTTAAATAAATTAAAAAAAAACATTATTTCTAATTTTGATTCATGTCTCAATCGACTAGAAAATATCATCAAGAGGCTATACAAGAAAGATCAATGAACTCTTGAATTTTTGTTTTTATGAAAATGTTATCTGTAACCTCAATATTTGGACAGAAATGCAGAAGACAGAAAGTAAGAGGAGGAAACTAAGAATAAAATTCAAGAAAAAGAGAGGAAAATCCTCCAAAGCAAAAATAAAGACAAAAGCTTTAGATCAAAAGGGACTGCCAAGAGCTGAAAATAATGAATAGAAAGAACTCCACACCTAGACGCATTCACATGATATTTCAGAACATCGAAGTCAAAGAGAATATTCTAAAAAGTAATAGACAAAGGTGAAATTACCTATAAAGAAAACCAGACAGAGCAGCAACACTACTGGACAACATACTAGACAATAAAGGAGCGATGACTTTTAAATTTGAGGAAAAAATGACTTGAGTACGGAACTTGATACCCCTATACCATTAATAGATAATAACTTTATTGTGCTCATGATATGCTGGGTGCTCTGAGTGTTCTTCTTGTGATGATTGATATAATCCTCTAAGGTAGACACAGTTATAATCCCATCTATCAGGTGAAGATAAGGAAGCACAAGAGGATAAGCAGCATTTTCAAGGCCAAAAAATTAGTTAAGTGGCAGAGTGGGGATTTGAGTGCAGGCATTCTGGCTCCAGAGTCCTTCCTTATCATCTCTTTTCTGTTACTACACTATGATATGCATATCAAATGTATGGACAAAATAATAGTATTTATAACTTTCATTGACTTCAGAGGTTTACCTCTCAAATATTTAAAAAAAAAAAGAAGTTGAGGAAACACTCCAGGCAATAGATTAAGGAAGAATCCAAGAAAGAGGAGACAACAGATCTCAGAAGCAATGTTCTTAACCTAGGAGTACAGGTGCTTAATACTTCCTATTAGGATTCCTCCTTTTCTAACATCATAGTTCTTATTGTTTGTACCATTCATTTTGTAATTTGCATGCTTTCACCTATATTGCTGATTGCATTCATTGTTGGTTTGTTGTTGTTCAGTGCCATTGAGTTGGTTCTGACTCATAGTGAGCCTATACACAACAGAATGAAACACTGCCCGGTCCTGTGCCGTCCTCACAATAGTTGTTATACTTGAGCCCATTTTTACAGCCACTGTGTCAATCCATCTCCTTGAGGGTCTCCCTCTTTATTGTTGACTCTCTACTTTACCAAGCACCATGTCCTTCTTCAGGGATTGGTCCCTCCTGACAACATGTCCAAAGAATGTGAGAAGTCTTGCCAACCTTGCTTCTATTGAGCATTCTGGTTGTACTTCTTCCAAGACAGTTTTGTTCATTCTTCTGGCAGTTCGTGATATATTCAATATTATTCACCAACACCAAAATTCAAAGACATCAATTCCTTTCTGGTCGTCCTTATTCATTGATTGTCCAGCTTTCACATGCAATGAGGTGATTGAAAACACCATGGCCTAGGTCAGGTGCACGTTAGTCATTAAAGTGACATCCTTGCTTTTTAACACTTTAAAGAGGTATTTTGCTGCAGATCTGACTAATGCAATAAGTCGTTTGATTTCTCGACCACCGCAAGCATATGAGGTGATTGAAAATACCATGGCTTGGATCAGGCACATCTTAGTCCTCAAGGAAATATCTTTGCTTTTAATCACTTCAAAGAGGTATTTTGCTGCAGATTTGCCTCCTGCAAAAAGTCATTTGATTTCTCGATTGCTGCTTCCATGGGTGTTGACTGTGGATCCAAGTAAAATGAAATCCTCGACAACTTCAATCTTTTCTCCGTTTATCATGATGTTGCTTATTGGTACAGTTGTGAGGATTTTTGTTTCTTTATGTTAAAGTGTAATTCAATGACCTGTTTGATCTTCATCAATATGTGCTTCAAGTCCTCTTCACTTTCAGCAACCAAGATTATGTCATTTCCATATCGCAGGCTGTTATGAGTCTTTCTTCAATCCTGATGCCACATTCTGCTTCTTCAATTATTTTCTCAGCATACAGATTGCTATGGTGAAAGGCTACAACCCTGACACGCACCTTTTGTGATTTGAAACTATGCAGTATCCCCTTGTTCTTCTCCAACTACTGCCTCTTGGTCCATGTACAGGTTCCAAATGAGCAAAATTAAGTGTTCTGGAATTCTCATTCTTCATAATATTATCCTTAATTCGTTATGATCCACACAATTGAGTGCCTTTGCATAGTCAATAAAACACAATCTGTATTAGGCTGAGATCTCTAGAGAAGCAAAACCAGTAAAGTGTATAAATATATGCATACAGAGAGATTTATATTAGGTAAAGAGTTCATGAGGTTGTAGAGGCTGGAACATCCCAAATCCGTGTGTCAGGCTGGAGGCTTCTCCTGATTCATGCAATTGCAGGTGCTGTTAACCCCCAAGATCTACAAGTCAGACAGCAGGGCTCTGGCTCACAGGCTGTGAAGCCAGATGTATTCCAAGACTGGCAGGTAAAATGGCAGATAAGCTGCTAGCTCAAGACCCAAGAACCAGAAGTCAGACAAACAGTAGCCACCAGCAGGATACATAGTGAGCAAAAGCCCTAGAGCCTTCCCAGAAAGTCCACTACATTCAATGCAGGCCACATCCCCAAGGAAACTCGCTTCCAAGTGATTGGCTACTCACAGAGCAGATCCCATCATGGAGGTGATCACATTATATCAAATCTCATCATGGAAATGATCACATCATGATAAGACTGCCAAACTATGTAATAACTGCCAAACCACTCACTGGAAATCATGGCCTAGCCAAACTGACATCCAACCTTAACGATGACACCGTCTTTCTGTTGTTCTCTGCTTTTAGCCAAGGTCCATCTGACATCAGCAATGGTAGCCCTCATCCTATGTCCTCTTCTAATCCAGTTTGAATTTATGGCACTTCCCTGTCAAGGTACTGCTGCAACTGTTTTTGAATTATCTTTAGCATAATTTTACTTGCATGTGATATTAATAATGATATTGTTCAATAATTTCTGCATTCTGTTGGATCACCTTTCTTTGGATTGGGCACAAAAATGAATCTCTTCCAGTCAGCTGGCCAAGAGGCTATCTTCCAAATTTCTTGCCAGAGATGAGTGAACACTTCCAGCATTGCATCCATTTGTTGAAACATCTTAATTGGTATTCTGTCAATTCCTGGAGCCTTGTTTTTTGCCGGCGTCTTCAGTGTAGTTCAGACTTCTTTCTTCAGTACCATAGATTCTTGATCATTTGCTACCTCCTGAAACGGTTGAATGTTGACCAATTCTTTTTGGTACAGTGATTGTGTATTCCTTCCATTTTCTCTTGATGCTTTCTGTGTAGTTCAATTTTTTGCCCAAAGAGTCCTTCAATATTCCAACTTGAGGCCTGATTTTTTTTTTTTTTTTTTTTCAGTAGGAGGGCCAAGACATGAGGGGAGCAGTCTCAGAGACCTGAAACCCTGCCCTGGCTGGCCTAGTGAAATCTGCTAACCTTAAGTGCTGGGGAACAGGATTGGCACCCATCCTACCAGTGGCAGGGGCACCTGTTCCCATGGATGGAAAGCAGTAGGGTGCATTCACTACTGAGTTGGTCTGTGGCCATCCCCTAGAGGGAAGGTGCCAGACTGTGGTTGTATAAGCTGTTGGATGTTGCCAAAATGGACATTATGCAGAGCATGATGGTAATACTTTTTCTTCTCGGGCTGCTCTTTGAAATCTTCTGTTCAGTTCTTTTACTTCATTATTTCTTTCTTTCCCATTACAGCAAGTTTCAGAGTCCCTTCTGACATCCATTTTGGTGTCTTTTTTTTTTTCTTTTTTTAATGACCTTTTACTTTCTTCATGTATGATCTCCTTGATGTCAGCCCACAAGTTGGAACTTTCATCCCTTGTCTGGTCTTTTGTTATTAGTGTTCAATGAGTCAAATTTATTCTTGAGATGGTCTCTAAGTTCAGGCAGGATATACTCAAGGTACTTTGGCTCTTGTGGACTTGTTTTAATTTTTTACAGCTTCAACTTGAACTTGCATATGAGCAGTTGAAGATCTGTTCCACAGTAGGCCCCTGGCCTTGTTCTAACTCTTGACATTGAGCTTTCCATCATCTCTTTCCACTGATGTAGTCAATTTGATCCCTGTGTGTTCCATTCGGTGAGGCCCGCTTGTATAGTTGTGTTGTTTCTAACACAAAGGCCATATTTTCCAACTACTGGTCCTTCTTGCTCGTTTCCAACTTTCATACTGCAATCACCAGTAATTATCAAAGCATCTCAATTGCATTTTTGATCAATTTCAGACTGAAAAGTTTGGTAAAATCTTCAGTTTCTTTATCATTGGTATTAGTGATTGGTGTGAAAATTTGAGTAATAATCATATTAACTTGTCTTCCTTGTAGGCATACGGATATTACTCTATCACCGACAGCATTGTACTTCAGGATAGATCTTGAAATGTTCTTTATGACAATGAGTGTGACACCATCCCTCTTCTATTTATCATTCCTGGCATAGTAGACCATAGGATTTCCAATTCAAAATGACCAATGCGAGTTCATCTCAGTTCACTAATGCCTAGGATATTGATATCTATGTGTTCCATTTTTGATGACTTCCAATTTTCCTAGTTTCATATTTCATATATTCCATACTTTGTTACAGTTTTTAATGGATGTTTACAGCTGCTTCTTCTCATTTTGAGCCGTGCCACATCAGCAAATGGAACTTCCAAAAACTTTACTCAATCCACATCATTGAAATCAGCTCTACTCTGAGGAGGCAGCTCTTTCCCAGTTGTGCTTGGATTGCCTTCCAACCTGAGGATCTCGTCTTCTGGCACTATGTGAGACAGTGTTCTGCTGTTATTCATAAGGTTTTCATTGGTTAATTTTTTCAGAAGCAGACGCCAAGTCCTTCTTCTTAGTCCATCTTAGCCTGGAAGTTTCACCGAAACCTGTCTACCATGGGTGACCCTGTTGGTGTTTGAAATACCAGTGGCACTGCTTCCAGCATCACTGTAACTTGCAAGCCACCAGAGAATGACAAACTGACAGACAAGTGGTAGCAATTCATCAGAATACTTACTTATTATTTAAAGGTATATATTTTTAAATTTCAGAGCTTTTTCTTTTGTACAGAATAATAGTCCTACTTATACTACCATACTTTCTGAAATTCCCCTTTCAAACATGTGTTAACTACAAAATGGGATCCTGGTCCAGAGAAAGGCGAATATGACAGAAAATCTATAAGAGAAAAAGAATACATCCCATCTTTCCAACCTTTGAGCAGATTCTTTCTTAGATAATTAAATATCAACCAGAAAAAGTAGAAACTAAATTGTCTATTAATTTAAACTCAAATTGTCAACTTAAAGTGGCTCATTAAACTTTTTCTTCTTCTCCTAATATTTCCACCTTTCAAATTAAATCCACTCTTCAAGACCCATAGTAATTGCCAATTTCAGTGAAGAAAGGGGAAAAAAAAATAATATTTTGTTGCTACTGGACAATGTGCTAAGCATATGTTTACAGGCAAAGTTCTATGTACTTTCATATATGTTTGTTTTTAATTCTCATAACAGGACTCTGAAGTGGGAAGTGACTCCCCATTTATGTTATTCTGAAAAAACTGGGGATCAGAAATACTATGCATCTTGCCAAGTTAGTAAATAATGGAGAAGAAATTTAAATCTAGATATCTGAATTTCATACTTTTCCCCAACATTATCATGACCCGAATGAACTTAATTATTTTAAATTATTTATTCTCAAAACACTTCTTTGTTTAAGCTTTCTTTGTATCAAAGAAGGTCCCTGAGTGTTGTAAATGGTTTGCGCTTGGCTACTAATCATAAAGTTTGGAGGTTCAAACCCACCCAGTTGTCATACAGAAGAAAGGCCTGGTGAACTGCTTCTGTAACCCTATTAAGCTCAGTTCTACACTGTAACACATGAAGTCACTACAAGGAGTAATTGACCAGACAGCAACGATTTGTTTCAGAGACAATTTGTTTATGATAATTCTCAACTGAGGGCAGTGACTATGCCCTGATAATTTCTATATGTCTACTATACATTTCACAGTGTGTTGCGTACTGAGTTCACAATAAATAGCAATTTTTTGAATCCTCAGTGAGAGAAGTTTATTGCAAAGATAACTTAGAAACACTTTTTGTTGGTTATCAGTATTTTTCATAGCGAATGATTTCCCCCATGGATCTAGAGATAGCCTCAACCTCTCTCCCAACTATACAAATTTGCATAAACCTAGCTCAACTCATCATGACTCTATGACAATACCAAAAACTATAGCAGTGCATGCTTGACGCTATCAACACCTCTTCTATAAATATAAGCTCTTCTTCCACCGCAGTGCAAAATGCACTTTCTTGAACTTGTATTAACTTTCTGAAGGTGCCTTAAAAAAATGAGTACTCCTGCTCCGTCATCTCCATCTCTTGCCTTTTCTCTTCTGAAACCACAGTTCCCTCTCCTCTAACTCTCAATGTATAATCAGTTCATAGAATAAAACGTGTCTTAAGGAGTGGATAAAATTCAATTAAATAGTCCATTTTAAAACTTAAGGTCATATATAAATAATGAAAGGCCTCATCAAATAATTTTTAATTTTACTTAAGTTACACTAAAATTAATATATAAACGTACCCACTTGTGTTCCAAATATTCAGACGGATTTGTTTCAATGTCTAGAGGGTGATCTATGCAATTATTTGAAGTAAATCATATTTTTTCAGGTCATTCTTAAATAAGAACAGATCTTGAATAGTACTGGTTGGTACTTCCCAGGTTTCAAGCATTATTTCAAAAGAAGGACATTTGACTCATGGTCTACTACTACTTCCAATATTATTATTATTACTATGTTAGTAAATAATGTTACAAAGTACCAGTCATCTTCTTCCACTTATATAGGTTACCATGGCTCATTTTTAAGCTCAAAAAACTTTTATAATATATTTCACATCCTGACTTATGGAAATCTAATTAAGTAGGTCATGTCTCTCTTTTAAGTAATTATTTAAATTCAATTTAATATTTGGAACTTTGTTCCTTTACTTTCTTTTTTATTTTTATTTTTTCTTAAGAGAAGAGCGTTGAAACTAGAAAGATTAGACATCTAATCACTTCTATATACTTCAAACCAAAAAGTCTCTTTGCTACTAAAGGAGCTAATGAAAGTTGTTCTCTGTATCCAAATAAGCTCTGTGACAGCTAATGGAACTAATTAAGAGTAGTCTGGTGACGGAAATAAATTATTTCATGGATACCGAGGTGAACTTTTAAAGAACTTTTAAAGTTACTCTAAACTCACGAAAATTGTTATAAGGAAATGTCATTGTAAAAATGCCATTATTCTTAAGGCTTAATTTTCTTTACTACAAACAAAAATATACACAGAGGAGGCGGGGCCAAGATGGCTGACTAGGTAGACGCTACCTTGGATCCCTCTTACAACAAAGACTCTGAAAAACAAGTGAATCGATCACATACATGACAATCTACGAACTCTGACCATCAAACACAGATCCAAAGAGTTGACCTGAGTGACAGAGACTGAGAAGGAACAACCACAGGGAAACAGCGACTGTTTCCGGAGCCTGGAGCCAGCGTCCCAGTCAGGAAACCTTGGCGCCGGGCTTTGGACTGGGCGCAGGGGAGCTGAGCACGGCATCCTGAGACGGCGTAAACACGGGGCGCAGCCCTAGCCCCCTGAACTGACCTCAGGGGAAGCCCAGCCAGTGCACGCAGGCAGTGCAGTGATGTGGCTGACAGGAGGAGTAGTCACCGGAAGGCAGCAACTGGTTTTGGAGCTGGGAGTGCAGCGTCCCAGCCGGGGAACCTTGGCTCTGGGCTTTGTACTGGGAGCGGAGGAACTAACTGCGGCTTCTGAGACAGCGCAAGCACGGGATGTGGGCCTGACCCTTGGGGGCAGTCTCTACCCAGCCAGTGCACACAGTCGAGGCGCCCCCCTCGGGAATCTCAGATAAAACAGTCATCCCAAGCAAGATAAGTAACTTTGTCTATATTCCGGGGTGCTACTCTCTCCTATTTATCTGAACCCTCCCCTCCCCTTCCCAGGAGGCTTCATTAACACTGGAATTTCCTGAGGCAGAGAGTAAACTGCTCTGCGGTTTTTCTTTCTTTCTTTTTTTTTTTTTTTTTGATCTTTTCCTAACCCATTCTCCTGGCCTGAGAGAAGCAGCTACAAAAAACCCAGGGACCAAAAATCCTTCCCTAATTGGACTAAAAACACAGAACCAGCTCCAGCCAAGCATATGTGATCCACAGTCTTGGGCTTTCATCCCTACAGGGAACAAGGTGGCTATTATAATGCAAAGGCATTTCTGATAGGGATCTGACTGTGATTGTTTTAGTGGATTTACTGGAAAGACAAGTTTCCCAGGTCTGATATCTCTGGATATGCAACAGAGCCCTCACTGACCCACACCAGGGAACTGAGGGCTGAAGCTCTCCCCAGACCACCTAGCCTCCTGCCCTAGGGGTCTAAGGAGGGTGACACCTACCAATCTATAGAGGTACTTGCTTTGGGGGCCTAATGTACAGCTGCAGAGCCCACCCACCAAGGTGCTTTAGAAATAGAGACATTCCTACCTTATTGACACTTGGGGGAAGCCTGTCAGCATCCTGTCCCCCACCCCCGGAGTGTGAACCCCTGCTGCTACTAGAATCTGGTGCACACAACTATCACCACTACTTCTCTAGGTGGATAGGTGACAGTCTGCACCACACACTTGATGACCCAAAATCAGATTCTACTCAAGAATAGTGAATGGACTCAGGCTTATATATCTGGCAATAGCCCAACCAGCTGGTAATAGGACATAAGTGAGTCAAGGGCTACAACAATCAAGACAGCACAATCTAGTAGCCCATCTACGTTTATTGAAAGAAAACAAAACAAGATAAGACTCAGTGAGCAAATATAGAATAAATCCCTACAATATCTTAGTGATGGCTCGGAGACAGCAGTCAATATCAAACCACATAAAGATGTAGACCATGACTGCTTCTACAGCTCCCCAAACTAAAGAATCAAAATCTTTCCCAAATGAAGATACAATCCTGGAATTGCCAGATACAGAATATAAAAAACTAATTTAAAGAATGTGTCAAAACATCAGGGATGACCTCAGAAATGAAATAAGGCAATCTACAGAAAAAGCCAAGGAACACACTGATAAAGCAGTTGAAGAACTCAAAAGGATTATTCAAGAACATAGTGGAAAAATTAATAAGTTGCAAGAATCCATAGAGAGATAGCATTCAGAAATCCAAAAGATTAACAATAAAATTACAGAATTAAACAATGCAATAGGAAGCCAGAGGAGCAGACTCGAGCAATTAGAATGCAGATTGGGAGATCTGGAGGACCAGGGAATTAACACCAATATAGCTGAAAAAAAATCAGATAAAAGAATTAAAAAAAAAAATGATGAAACCCTAAGAATCATGTGGGAATCTATCAAGAAGAATAACTTGCGTGTGATTGGAGTCCCAGAACAGGGAGGGATAACAGAAAACACAAAGGGAACAGTTGAAGATCTGTTGGCAGAAAACTTCCCTGACATCATGAAAGACGAAAGGATATCTATCCAAAAATGCTCACCGAACCCCGTTTAAGATTGATCCAAAAAGAAAATCACCAAGACATATTATCATCAAACTTGCCAAAACCAAAGATAAAGAGAAACTTTTAAAACCAGCCAGGGATAAAAGAAAGGTCTCCTACAAAGGAGAATCAATAAGAATAAGTTCAGACTACTCAGCAGAAACCATGCAGGCAAGAAGGAAATGGGATGACATATACAGAGCACTGAAGGAGAAAAACTGCCAGCCAAGGATCATATATCCAGCAAAACTCTATCTCAAATATGAAGGCAAAATTAAGACATTTACAGATAAACACAAGCTTAGAGAATTTGCAAAAACCAATTGAAAGCTACAAGAAATACTAAAGGAAATTGTTTGGTCAGAAAACCAATAATACCAGCTACCAGCACAACACAAGGTCACAGAACAGAGCATCCTGATATCAACTCAAATACGGAAATCACAAAAACAAATTAAAATTAATTAAAAAAAAAATGCTCAAAACAGGGAATCATTGAAGTCAATGTGTAAAAGATCACAATAATCAAAAAGAGGGACTAAATACAGGTGGCATAGAACTGCCATATGAAGAGGGATACAAGGCGATATAGGACAGTACAAGTTAGGTTTTTACTTAGAAAAATAGGGGTAAATATTAAGGTAACGACAAAGAGGTATAATAACTCCATAACTCAAAATAAAAACCAAGAAAACCATAATGACTCAGCAAACATGAAGTCGAATACTATGAAAATGAGGAACACACAATTTACAAAGAAAAACGTCTCAGCACAAAAAAGTAAGTGGAAAAATGAAATTGTCAACAACACACATAAAAAGGCATCAACACGACAACACTAAACACATACTTATCTATAATTACGCTGAATGTAAATGGACTAAATGCACCAAGAAAGAGACAGAGAGTCTCAGACTGGATAAAGAAACACGATCTGTTTATACGCTGCCTACAAGAGACACACCTTAGACTTAGAGACAAAAACAAACTAAAACTCAAAGGATGGAAAAAAATATATCAAGCAAACAATAAGCAGAAAAGAGCAGGAGTAGCAATATTAATTTCTGACAAAATAGACTTTAAAGTTAAATCCACCACAAAGGATAAAGAAGGACACTACATAATGATAAAAGGGACACTTGACCAGGAAGATATAACCATATTAAATATTTATGCACCCAATGACAGAGCTGCAAGATGCATAAAACAAATTTTAACAGAACTGAAAAGTGAGATAGACACCTCCACAATTATAGTAGGAGACTTCAACACACCACTTTCGGAGAAGAACAGGACATCCAGTAAGAAGCTCAATAGAGACACAGAAGACCTAATTACTACAATCAACCAACATGACCTCATTGACTTATACAGAACACTCCACCCAAAAGCTGCAAAGTATACTTTTTTTTCTAGCACACATGGAACATTCTCTAGAATAGACCACGTATTAAGTCATAAAAGAAACTTTTGCAGAATCCAAAACATGGAAATATTACAAACCATCTTCTCAGACCACAAGGCCATAAAAGTGGAAATCAATAACAGAAAAATTAGAGAAAAGAAATCCAATACTTGAAAACTGAACAATACCCTGTTGAAAAAAGACTGGGTTATAGAAGACATTAAGGATGGAATAAAGAAATTCATAGAATGCAACGAGAATGAAAACACTTCCTATCAAAACCTCTGGGACACAGCAAAAGCAGTGCTCAGAGGCCAATTTATATCGATAAATGCACACATACAAAAAGAAGAAAGAGCCAAAATCAGAGAACTGTCCCTACAACTTGAACAAATAGAAAGTGAGCAACAAAAGAATCCATCAGGCACTAGAAGAAAACAAATAATACAAATTAGAGCTGAACTAAATGAATTAGAGAACAGAAAAACAGTTGAAAGAATTAACAAAGCCAAAAGATGGTTCTTTGAAAAAATTAACAAAATTGATAAACCTTTGGCCAGACTGACTAAAGAAATACAGGAAAGGAAACAAATAACCCAAATAAGAAACAAGTTGGGCCACATCACAACAGACCCAACTGAAATTAAAAGAATCATTTCAGATTATTACGAAAAATTGTACTCTAACAAATTTGCAAACCTAGAAGAAATGGGTGAATTCCTAGAAAAACACTACCTACCTAAACTAACACAATCAGAAGTAGAACAACTAAATAGACCCATAACAAAAAAAGAGATTGAAACGGTAATCAAAAAACTCCCAACAAAAAAAAGCCCTGGCCTGGACCGGATGGCTTTACTGCAGAGTTCTACCAAACTTTCAGAGAAGAGTTAACACCACTACTACTAAAGGTATTTCAAAGCATAGAAAATGATGGAATACTGCCTAACTCATTCTGCGAAGCCACCATATCCCTGATACCAAAACCAGGTAAAGACATCACAAAAAAAGAAAATTACAGACCTATATCCCTCATGAACATAGATGCAAAAATCCTCAACAAAATTCTAGCCAATAGAATTCAACAACATATCAAAAAAATAATCCACCATGACCAAGTAGGATTTATACCAGGTATGCAAGGCTGGTTTAATATTAGAAAAACCATTAATGTAATCCACCATATAAATAAAACAAAAGACAAAAACCACATGATCTTATCAATTGATGCAGAAAAGGCATTTGACAAAGTCCAACACCCATTTATGATAAAAACTCTCACCAAAATAGGAATTGAAGGAAAGTTCCTCAACTTAATAAAGGGCATCTATACAAAGCCAACAGCCAACATCACTCTAAATGGAGAGAGCCTGAAAGCATTTCCCTTAAGAACGGGAACCAGACAAGGATGCCCTTTGTCACCGCTCTTATTCAACATTGTGCTAGAGGTCCTAGCCAGAGCAATTAGGCTAGACAAGGAAATAAAGGGCATACGGATTGGCAAGGAGGAAGTAAAATTATCTCTATTTGCAAATGGCATGATCTTATACACAGAAAACCCTAAGGAATCCTCAAGAAAACTACTGAAACTAATAGAAGAGTTTGGCAGAGTCTCAGGTTATAAGATAAACATACAAAAATCACTTGGATTCCTCTACATCAACAAAAAGAACATCGAAGAGGAAATCACCAAATCAATACCATTCACAGATTCCCCCAAGAAGATAAAATACTTAGGAATACATCTTACCAAAGATGTAAAAGACCTATGTAAAGAAAACTACAAAGTACTACTACAAGAAACTAAAAAGGACCTACTTAAGTGGAAAAACATACCTTGCTCATGGATAGGAAGACTTAACATAGTAAAAATGTCTATTCTACCAAAAGCCATCTATACATACAATGCACTTCCGATCCAAATTCCAATGACATTTTTGAAAGTGATGGAGAAACAAATCACCAACTTCATATGGAAGGGAAAGAAGCCTCGGATAAGTAAAGCATTACTAAAAAAAGAAGAAGAAAGTGGGAGGCCTCGCTCTACCTGATTTTAGAACATATTATACAGCCACTGTAGTCAAAACAGCCTGGTACTGGTACAACAACAGGCACATAGACTAGTGGAACAGAATTGAGAACCCAGATATAAATCCATCCACATATGAGCAGCTGATATTTAACAAAGGCCCAGTGTCAGTTAATTGGGGAAAAGATAGTCTTTTTAACAAATGGTGCTGGCATAACTGGATATCCATTTACAAAAAAATGAAATAGGACCCATACCTCACACCATGCACAAATAGTAACTCCAAGTGGATCAAAGACTTAAACATAAAGACTAAAACGATAAAGATCATGGAAGAGAAAATAGGGACATTAGGAGTCCAAATACAAGGCATAAACAGAATACAAAACATTACCAAAAATGACGAAGAGAAACCAGATAACTGGGAGCTCCTAAAAATCAAACACCTATGCTCATCTAAAGACTTCACCAAAAGAGTAAAAAGAGCACCCACAGATTGGGAAAGAATTTTCAGCTATGACATCTCCGACCAGCGCCTGATCTCTAAAATCTATATGATTATGTTAAAACTCAACCACAAAAAGACAAACAACCCAATCAAGAAGTGGGCAAAGGATATGAACACGCACTTCACTAAAGAAGATATTCAGGCAGCTAACAGATACATGAGAAAATGCTCTCGATCATTAGCCATTAGAGAAATGCAAATTAAAACTACGATGAGATTCCATCTCACTCCAACAAGGCTGGCATTAATCCAAAAAACACAAAATAATAAATGTTGGAGAGGCTGCGGAAAGATTGGAACTCTTATACACTGCTGGTGGGAATGTAAAATGGTACAACCACTTTGGAAACCTATCTGGTGTTTTCTTAAAAAGTTACAAATAGAACTACCATACAACCCAGAAATCCCACTCCTCTGAATATACCCTAGAGAAATAAGAGCCTTCACACGAACGGATATATGCACACCCATGTTTATTGCAGCTCTGTTTACAATAGCAAAAAGCTGGAAACAACCAAGGTGTCCATCAATGGATGAATGGTTAAATAAGTTGTGGTATATTCACACAATGGAATACTACGCATTGATAAAGAACAGTGACGAATCTGTGAAACATTTCATAACTTGGAGGAACCTGGAAGGCATTATGCTGAGCGAAATTAGTCAGAGGCAAAAGGACAAATATTGTATAAGACCAATAGTATAAGATCTTGAGAAATAGTATAAACTGAGAAGAACACATACTTTTGTGGTTACAAGGGGGGGAGGGAGGGAGGGTGGGAGAGGGTTATTTACTGATTAGTTAGTAGATAAGAACTACTTTAGGTGAAGGGAAGGACAATACTCAATACATGGAAGGTCAGCTCAATTGGACTGGACCAAAGCAAAGAAGTTTCCGGGATAAACTGAATACTTCAAAGGTCAGTGGAGCAAGGGCGGGGGTTTGGGGACTATGGCTTAAGGGGACTTCTAAGTCAATTGGCAAAATAATTCTATTATGAAAACATTCTGTATCCCACTTTGAAATGAGGTGTCTGGGGTCTTAAATGCTAACAAGGGCCATCTAAGATGCATCAATTGGTCTCAACCCACCTGGATCAAAGGAGAATGAAGAACACCAACGTCACACGATAACTATGAGCCCAAGAGACAGAAAGGGCCACATGAACCAGAGACTTACATCATCCTGAGACCAGAAGAACTAGATGGTGGCCGTCCACAACCGATGACTGCCCTGACAGGGAGCACAACAGAGAACCCCTGAGGGAGCAGGAGATCAGTGGGATGCAGACCCCAAATTCTCATAAAAAGACCAGACTTAATGGTTTGACTGAAACTAGAGGAATCCCAGCGGTCATGGTCTCCAAACCTTCTGTTGACCCAGGACAGGAACCATTCCCGAGGACAACTCATCAGACATGGAAGGGACTGGACAATGGGTAGGAGAGCGAAGCTGATGAAGATTGAGCTACTTGTATCAAGTGGACACTTGAGATTGTGTTGGCATCTCCTATCTGGAGGGGAGATAGGATGGTAGAGAGGGTTAGAAACTGGCAAAATTGTCACGAAAGGAGAGACGGGAGCGGGCTGACTGATTAGGGGGAGAGTAAGTGGGAGTATAGAGTAAGGTGTATATAAGCTTATATGTGACAGACTGACTTGATTTGTAAATGTTCATTTAAAGCTCAATAAAAATTATTTTAAAAAATATACACAGAATAAAAAAACAAATACTTGAATTCTCTTTCTATAGCACTGGATCATCTCGTAAGCTTACCATAAGGATACCAGTCTAAATGAAAATAAATTAATGAATATGTCTGATATCAAACTATATTAATTTACTAACTATACTATCTGCTTGAAATCTCTTTACTCATGATGTTATTTAAAAGATAGTTTTAGATAACTGGAATTTTTCAATCACCAGATATATTTTTGAGGTGTCAATAAGAGTTTTTGATTCTTACTTTGTTTTAAGAATATATGAATTTAGCCAGAATGTCTTTCTTTTCTCCGCACTTATAATTTACTCATGAAGATTGACAATTAAAAATTTTATAGAAGGAATCCAAATAGTTCTGGAAAATATACTTAGCATTTACTTTCAGTAACTACCAATTACATGAAAGAGGGATAAATGAAGACTCTTCTAGGGTCATGCTTAAAATAAGCAGCAGTATAGAAAAGGAGGTCCTTTAGAATTCTGCTAATAGGGTATGTTTCTCTAGTGCATCTGACAACCTCTTGAAGGGAAACTGTCTGCCTATTTAAAATATGACAAGCTTATCTGTAGTTAGTTGGAGAAAAATAACATGTAATTAGGGAAGTTAGAAAAATAATAAACCTTTAATTCTGAAAAATACAGATTAAACAAAGAACTAAAATATAATTTTTATTTTTTATTTAAAAGAGATTTTAAAGATATTTCTCATTTTCTAAGTCTTGAAGTAATTTTTTTTGTACGAAAGACCTGTGACATTTTACGTGAGCCATAAAATACTTTACAATAAATACCTTAAAGAGGCTTCTGAATAATGAAAACAAAAATAAAAATCTTTGGAGGTACATAGATATAAATATAATGTTTCATCATTTCTTATTTTAAATGTTATCTTATTGTGAAACAGGGAACGTAATCATTAAGAGCAAGGACTTTCAGTCAGATGGAGCTTATTTCCAATCTCAGTGCCTCCATTTACTTAAATATAGGATCTTGGGAGAGTTATTTAACTTCTCTATGCCTCAGTTTCTTTACTATTTATAGTGGAGGCTATAAATCATATCTATCTGATTATTAGTTGTAAAGACTGAGAGACTGTCTTGGCTATCCGGTGCTGCTATAACTGAAATACCACAAGTGGATGGCTTTAACAAAGAGAAATTTATTCTCTCACAGCCTAAACCGAAAACAAAAAAAAAAAACCAAACCCATCTCACAGTCTAGGAGGCTAGAAATCCAAATTCATGGTGCCATCACCAGGGGAAAGCTTTCTCTCTCTGTTGGTTCTGGGGGAAGGTCCTTGTCATCAGTCTTCCCCTGGTCTAGGAGCTTCTCAATGCAGGAATCCCGGGGCCCAAATATGCACTTTTCTTCCAGTGCTGCTTTATGGTGGTATGAGGTCCCCCTGTCTCTCTGCTCAATTCTCTCTTTTATATCTCAAAAGAGATTAACTCAAAATACAATCTAATCTTGTAGATTCAATCCTGCCTCATTAACATAACTGCTTATAATCCTACCTCATTAACATCATAGAGGTAGTATTTGCAACCCATAGGAAAATCACATCAAATGACAAAATGGTGGAAAATCATACAATATTGGGAACTGTGACCTACCTAAGTTGACACACATTTTTGGGGGAGCACAATTCAATCCATAACAGAGACTGTATATACAAACAGACAATGGCCAGATCATATCTGACAACAGAACTCTGATCCATGACATGGCAGCAACCAGCCTGGAAGCGAAACCACAACCTCTGCAGCTATCAGCCCATGTGATGGTTAAAGTTGTGTGTCAACTTGGCTGGGCCATGATTCTCAGTGTTCCGGCAGTCATATAATGTTGTGCTCGCTTCCGTGTTGGAATCTGATATGTGATCACCTCCATGATGAAATCTGCTGAGTGGTACAGGCGGCATGGGGGCCTGTGGTGGCTCACTGCCCCCTCAGCCTTCATCTCTCTGCCTTCGGCCACCTACTTCCTTCCTGATTGCTTTGCCAAGGTTTTGGGCTTATTCTGGATCCAGCAGTTGCCTCTTGTCTCACTTCCAGTTCTTGGAATTTTAGCTAGAAGCTTACCTGCCGATCTTGGAATTCCTTGAGCTTCATAGCCTGTGAGTGGGAGCCCTGCTGTCTGATCTGCTGATCTTGGAGTTGCCAGCTTCTACGGTTACGTGAATTGGGAGATGCCCCTATCCAGACCCGTGGACTTGGGACATCCCAACCTCTACAATTGCCTGAGCTGTTTCCTCGATATAAATCTCTCTATATATGTATTTATATGCTTTACTGGGTTTACATCTCTAGAGAACCCAGCCTAAGACAGCCCAGAATGGGCAGGACTTGGTCAATGACAGCCAATTTCCTCATTTTTATCCTTTTCAATCTCAAGACCCAATCAGAGAAAGTCAATATTCTCCCCAACCAATCACATAAGATGTCCTGCTTCTAATTAGCCTGCCTCCAGTAACAAGCTCCATGCAAACAAGCTCCAGTAAGAGCATAGCTAAAGCCTCCTCTTCTCTTCAGTATAAAGCTTTCCCACGTTCCTGCCTTATGTTATGTTATTCTTACTATCTTCTTACAGAAACTACCTCTGTTACTCGGTTATTTAAAACCTCATCCAAGCCTTGGCAGATTAAATAATTTTGCAATTTAATCTGTAGTTTAAATAATATTCATGCATGTATGCATGCATTTATATATTATTTATATATATGAATTAAAACACTTTGATAAAACCTATTTATAGTTTATTTATCACATCATATTAGTAATTCAAAGTATAACTTTCCTTTAGTGCATGAACTAGATTTTGTGAATTTTCCTCCTTTTCGCAGTAGCAGCCCACATTTTGAGGTTTTTTTTTCCCCTTTGCTACTATTAGGAAAAAAACAAAAAACCCAAATCAGGCATTTTTGGCTTTTTAACAACTCAAGGAGATGAAATTAAAATGTATTAAAATAAAGATGTGTGAGTCTTTGGAGGTTTGTTAAAGCAACTGTATTCACTATGGAAGGAGCTCTGGTAACACAGTGGTTAAACAGTTGGCTGCTAACAAAAGGTGGGCAGTTTGAACCCACCAGCAACTCCGTGGGGAAAAAATGTGGCAATCTGCTTGCATAAAGATTACAGCCTTGGAAATCCTATGGGACAGTTCTACTCTGTCCTGTAAGGTGGCTAAGAGTTGGAATCAACTCAAAGGCAATGGGTATTAGCCAATGAGATTGAACTCATTAGCTAATATCAAGGAAAGCACGTGGTGCCTGGAGGTCTTCACTTGTCCCCAAATAACTTTCTTCTCTACAAGCATTTACTCATTCATTAAACATTTATTTAGTGCCTGTTTAATATGCAGAACACTTGGACAAATTTGAGTTATACTACGCTATGATCCGTGATTTCAAACCCAAGCCAAACGTGCTGCCGCTGATCGGATTCCAAGTCATAGCCACCCTTTAGGACAGAGTAGAACTGCTGGTTAGGGTTTCCAAAGAGCTGCTGGTGGATTCAAAATACTGGCCTTTTTGGTTAGTAGCTCTGCTGCAAACCAAAAGGTCGGTGACTGAAATCCACCAACCGCTCCTTGGAAACACTATGGGGCAGTTCTACTCTGTCTTATAGGGTCGCTATGAGGCGGAATCGACTTCACGGCAGTTTTGTTTTTAATGATCTGAGAGCTTAAGGAAATTCCAATCCATTTTAAGTAAGATGGCATCCAATAGAAAAAGGAAAGTAATATTAAAAAAATAAATAAAGCAGAAGCTCCCATCTCACATATTACTTAAGCCGTAAACCTTAGAGTCTTTCTTTATACTGTCTTCTCCTTTATCCACCTCTACTCTTCCATTCGGAGCTCTAGTGGTGCAGTGGTTAAGAGCTGGGCTGCCAACAAAAAGGTCGGCAGTTCTAATCCACCTGCTGCCCCTTGGAAGCCATATGGGGCAGTTCTACTCTGTCCTATAGGGTCGCACTGAATCAGAATTGACTCCATGGAATTGGCTTGTTTTTTTTTTTACACTTCCACTCAGTCTATCACTATGTCCTATCAACCTACCACAGAAATATTTCATAAATCCATCCATTTTCCATTGTGCTGTCATTGTTCTTTATACTTCAAGGTTTTTGAAGGCAAGAACACTGTCTTTTTCTTACATTCTTCACAGAAGTTGAAGCTATAACTAGTAGGTAGCAAGAAATATTCATTAAAATTAAAAAAAAAAGTTGAGGCAAGATAGTAAGGTGAGCTAAGAAAATTCAGGAAACCTTTATTTTGCACCTACTGTATCCCAGAAACTGGGCACATGTTACCTTAATTACCTTTCTCAGTACCTTTGAAGGGATTGACAATTTGTTGAAGAAAAACTGATGTTCATAAAAAAAAAAGTTCATAGACACAATAATCTTAAAATCACAAAATTAACTCAATAACAAACTCAGTTCTCTACAATTTACTCTCCCATTACATATTGCCTAAAATATTTTCCTTTTACCCTAAAGGAAATGAAAGGCCGGTGAAGACGTTTGACCCAGAAACAAAAACAAAAACAAAACAAAACATAATAACTATTGTATTTTGGAAATTTTAACTTGGCAACAGTATGCATGATTTTGGACAAAGGTACTGAATTCAGAGAGTTATAAGACTAGTGCGATGACCAAGAGAGTTGTAAACTCCATCAGGTTAAGATAGAACCAGTGGAAATTAAAGGAAGGAATAACTTTTGCCATATATTATATTGCAGCATATGGTATGTTTATGGGAAACTGTGGGTTCTTTTTCCTGTGCAGAGAAAGAAAATATTTTTTAAAGGAAAGAATTGCCTTCTGGAAAATACAGGCCACATACAAACTCAAAGGTATTTCAAAAAATTGATGGTGCTGTTACTGTAGTTTAGGAAATGTGTTGTGATGACAAGCCAATTTCTGACAGTGCTGTAACTCTTCTTTTGCATCTTGGAGTAATCCGTCAAAGTAACTGTAGGCAAGGGAACTTAAAGGTTTGGTATTTCTAATTAAATCAGCTAAGAGCAAGCCTCACAGCAAACTATAAGGAAATGCAAGTCTGAAAATTGAAAGATATGGTTCCTTGGAAAGATGCTTGGTCTGTATCCCTGAAGAGCTACTGCTGAAAAAGACACAACCAGGAGGCAATTGTTCCAAGGTTCAAAAGATGTGTCTAATAAAAAGTTCACAAAACCTGACCTGACTCATTGTACCACACAGCTGAGGAGCCGCTTGTAAACCAGCCACCCTCTCTTGAGTTCAAGCACCTTTTTAAAAATGAGAGTGCCCATTGCTAGGCTATAGTTGATCTTAATAACAATGAAAGACACGAAAGGTATGAATAAGATCATGCAATCTGACAACCGTGGTGATAAATTAGGAACCTAAAATTCTGAGAGGGGATATGGCCATCAATTATAATCAAGAACCTGTTAAAAAAACAGAAGAAATACCTTCCTCGTCCTCTCCTGGCCAGATTAGAGTGAATGGTATAATTTATCATTTTGATACCCAAGAGTCTTTAAGATGCAATTGTGTCTTTTCTTTTTTTTAACATTAGAAACTCTAGTTAATGTAAAAGAAAAGCTCTGTAAATATGCTAAAAACCAATGAAAGCCACATTTAAAATGGGTGGACTTTACGGTATTATTTTACATACCAATGAAGCTATTAAAACAAACAAGATCTAATCCAGATCAAAAGAGATTAAAGAAGCATGACAACTAAAACAAAACAAACAACAACAAAACACTCTTGGTTTGTGAGAAAGCTTGGAGTTACTGTAAGAGAAATTTTCGTATGTGCATTAGTTTCATGGAAAATAAAAGGGATACATATTTACGTCCAATTAGACACAAATATGTGCACTGAAATAGTCATTGCAGGATTACTTTTAATAGTAGAAAATGTTGAACTTAAACAGCCAAAACTGAGAGAGTAAGTAAGGATATTTTTGTACACAGCGTGGAGGACCTATCAGGTAAGTAAGTGGGAAGAAGTAAGGTACGAAATTATATAAGCATTTGAGAAGGTCTAGAAGAAAATCATGGGAAAATAAGAAACACGATTTGTTTGAAATGGGTTTGTGGACTTCATTTTTTTATTTATTTTTCTTTTCATTGTTTTAATTTGTATTATTGCTATGTTGTTTTTATAGTAAATATATCAACTTCTTTGAGTGCTTCAATATAAAAAATATTGAGCAATCTAAATTAACAAAAATCCTTGCACAAAGTGTCTAACTGTATTACTAACGGCTTTTAAATATCAGTGTGCCCTTTTCTATCATGAGCTCCTTGAAGGCAGAGGTAACATCTAATTCATCTCCTTATCCTCTTTACTAGATGTGCCTGGCAAACAAGAGTGGTTCACCAGCACTTTGTTGGATAGTGAAGTAGTTAAGAGAATGGACTTAATGGACTGCTTGGATATGCTTCAGGTATAATAACACCTACCTCACATGGTTGTGAAAAAAATTAAATGTGCTGATACATACGAAGTTCATAGAACAGTGCTAGATTGTGATGAGTATTCAATAAATGCTTGAAACAATGAGCAGGAAGAATGAAAATTCTTTAATCCCTAAACATACCTTCTTCTCAGACTATTACACCTCAGTGCCTTTGCACATGCTACTCCTTCTTCCTGGAAGATCTCTTTGTTCCTTATACTGCCTTCATGTGATTTAATCTCTGTTTATCCTTCAGATTCAGCTTTGGCCTTATTTCTCAGGGAATTTTTATCTGACAATCCCAGATTGTCCTCGATGCCCCTCTGATGGGCTTCCAGAATTTTTATTCTTTCCTCTACCCAAGGAAGATCAAACTTTTTGGTAATTATGGATTTGTTTCTTTCTCCTAAACTTGAAATCGACTTGAAAGCAGAACTGATTCTTATTCAATGTTATGTGCCCACTAACTAGTAGAGTGTCTGGCACTTTGTAGATGCTTGGAGTTTGTTTATTGAATAAATGTATCAATAAATCAATGAGATGAAGAATTAGCTTTTGTGGGAACTCTAGGAAAAATTTTATTCATCCATTTACTAATTATTCTATTAGTACCAACTGTGAGCCAGGCCCTGAGCTAAATAATGAGACACAAAACAGATAAGACTTAATAGACTCTATCCCCCTAAAACGAACAGTTTTGAGAGGACAATGCACAAATAAACAAAACCTAAAGTGTTGGATTCAGGACACAGGGTAATGACTGCTCTTTTAGAGCAAGGTATCAGGAGCAATTTCACCAGAGAGTGAAGTAACTTAGTTTGAGAGTGGGATAGAGAATTCTCCCTGTAGTTTGGGAGTGGGATAGTCAGAGAATTCTCCCTGTAGTTTGGGAGTTGGATAGTCAGAAAATTCTCCCTGTCCATTTCCTCTGATCTGGGTTCTGAGGGTCAAGAGGGTGACTGTGGAGCCTTTCACTGAGATAACACGGAATGAGGAAATGTTTAGAGGCTGGGAAACATGATGAGTTCATGTGGAGTGTGAGGACATTTAGTACACCACCGTGAAGGGTTAGAAGCAGGTTGAGTTTCTGGCAGAGCACATCCAGGTTTTGTGGGATCCAGATCTTAAATAATTAACAGTCTTCTCTAAGAAAATAATAATAATAATAATAATAATAATAATAATAATAATGAAGATGTTCATTTTCTTATTCTTTTTTTTGTGTGCTTTAAGTGAAAGTTTACAAATCAAGTCAGTCTCTCATACAAAAATTTATATACACCTTGCTATATACACTTTTCTTTTTTATATACACCTAGTTGCTTTCCCCCAATGAGACAGTGCACTCCTTCTCTCCACCCTCTATTTTTATGTACATTCAGCCAGCTTCTGTCCCCTTGTACCTTCTCATCTCCCCTCCAACAGGAGCTGCCCACATAGTCTCATGAGTCTACTTGATCCAAGAAGTTCACTCTTCACCAGCATCATTTTCTATCCTATAGTCGAGTTCAATCTCTGTCTGAAGAGTTGGCTTTCAGAATGATTCCTGTCTTGGGCTAACAGAAGGTCTGGGGACCATGACCACCAGGGTGCTTCTAGTCTCAGTCAGACCATTAAATCTGGTCTTTTTATGAGAATTTGGAGTCTGCATCCCACTGCTCTCCTGCTCCCTCAGGGGTTCTACGCTGAGTTCCCTGTCGGGGCAGTCATTGATTGTAGCCAGGCACCATCTAGCTCTTCTGGTCTAAGGCTGATGTAGTCTCTGGTTTATGCGGCCCTTTCTGTCTCTTGGACTCATAATTACCTTGTGTCTTTGGTGTTCTTCATTCTCCTTTGCTCCGGGTGGGTTGAGACCAATTAATGCATCTTAGATGGCCACTTGCTAGTGTTTAAGACTGCAGCCGCCATTCTCCAAAGTGGGTTACAGAATGTTTTCTTAAAAGATTTTGTTGTGTCAGTTGACCTGGATGTCCCCTGAAACCACGGTCCCCAAACCACTCCCCCCCGCCCCCACACACACACACTACTCTGGCCTTCGAAGTGTTCTGTTTATTCAGGAAACTTGTTTGCTTTTGGTTTAGTCCAGTTGTTCTGACCTCTCCTGTGTGGTGTGTTGTCTTTACCTTTGCCTAAAATAGTTCTTGCCTATTATCTAATTAGTGAATACCCCTCTCCCTCCCTCCCTCCCCACTCTCATAACAATTAAAGAATATTTTTTTCCCTGTTTAAACTATATCTTGAGTTCTTATAATAGTGGTCTCATACAATATTTGTCCTTTTGCAACGGACTAATTTCCCTCAGCCTGATGCCTTACAGATTCCTCCATGTTATGAAATGTTTCATGGATTCATCATTGTTCTTTATCGATGCATACTATTCCATTGTGTGAATATATCATAATTTATTTATCCATTCATCCGTTGGCGGGCACCTTGGTTGCTTCCATCTTTTTGCTATTGTAAACAGTGCTGCAATGAACATGGAAGTGCATGTATCTGTTTGTGTAAAGGCTGTCATTTCTCTAGGATATATTTCAAGGAGTGGGATTTCTGGATCATATGGTAATTCTATTTCTAGCTTTTTTTTTTTAAAAAAAATTGATTTTCAAAGTGGTTGTGCCATTTTACATTCCCACCAGCAGTGTATAAGTGTTCCAGTCTCTCCACAGCCTCTTCAACATTTATCATTTTGTGTTTTTTGGATTAATGCCAGTCTTGTTGGTGTGAGGTGGAATCTCAATGCAGTTTTGATTTGCATTTCTCTAATGGCAAATATTGTGAGCATTTCCTCATGTATTTGCTGGTTATCTGAATGTCATCTTTAGTGAAGTATCTGTTCATATCCTTTGCCCATTTTTTAATTGGGTTATTTGTCTTTTTGTTATTGAGTTTTTGCAGTATTTTGTAGATTGTAGAGATCAGGCACTGATCAGAAATGTCATAGCTAAAAACTTTTTCCCAGTCTGTAGGTAATCTTTTTGCTCTTTTGGTGAAGTCTTTGGATGAACACAGGTGTTTGATTTTTAGGAGCTCCCAGTTATCTAGTTTCTGTTCTAAGGTTTGTGCATTGTTAGTAATGTTTGGTATTCTGTTTATGCCATGTACTGGGGCTCCTAGCATTGTCCCTATTTTTTCTTCCATGATCTTTATCATTTTAGATTTTATATTTAGGCCTTTGGTCCATTTTGAGTTGGTTTTTGTGCATAGTATGAGGTATGGGTCTTGTTTCATTTTTTTGCAGATGGATATATGGAGTTGCTATGAGTCAGAATTGACTCGACAGCACTGGGTTTGATTTGGTTGATTCAGTTATGCCAGCACCATTTGTTAAAGTGAGTGTGTTTTCCCTATTTAACTGACTTTGGTCCTTTGTCAAATATCAGCTGCTTGTATGTGGATGGATTTATGTCTGGATTCTCAATTCTATTCTATTGGTCTATGTATCTGTTGTTGTACCAGTACCAGGCTGTTTTGACTACTGTGGTGGTAAAATAGTTTCTAAAATCAGGTACTGTGAGGTCTCCCACTTTGTTTTTGTTTTTCAGTAATGTTATACTTATATAGGGCCTCTTTCCCTTCCATATGAAGTTGGTGATTTGTTTCTCCATCTCATTAAAAAATGTCATTGGAATTTGGATCAGAATTGCATTATTGGTAGAATAGACATTTTTACAATGTTAAGTCTTCCTATCCATGAGCAAGGTATGTTTTTCCACTTACGTAAGTCTCTTTTGGTTTCTTGCAGTAGTGTCTTGTGGTTTTCTCTGTATAGATCTTTTACATCTCTGGTTAGATTTATTCCCAAGCATTTTATCTTCTTGGGGGCTAGTGTAAACATTATTTGATTTCCTCTTTGATGCTCTTTTTGTTGGTGTAGAGGACTCCAACTGATTTTTGTATGTTTATCTTGTATGCTGATGCTCTGCTGAACTCTTCTATTAGTTTCAGTAGTTTTCTTGAGGATTCCTTAGGGTTTTCTGTGTATAAGATCATATCATCTGCAAATAGAGATACTTTTACTTCTTCCTTGCCAATCTGGATGCCCTTTATTTCTTTATCTAGCCTAATTGCTCCAGCTAGGACCTGCAGCACAAAGTTGAATAAGAGTGGTGATAAAGGGCATCCTTGTCTGGTTCCTGTTGTCAAGGGGAATGCTTTCACAATGTCTTCATTTAGGATGATGTTGGCTGTTGGCTTTGTATAAATGTCCTTTATTATGTTGAGGAATTTTCCTTCTATTCCTATTTTGCTGAAAGTTTATGTCATGAATGGGTGTTGAACTTTGTCAAATGCCTTTTCTGCATCAATTGATAAGATCATGTGGTTTTTGTCTTTTGTTTTATTTATATGATGGATTACATTGTTTTTCTAATGTTAAACCATTCCTGCATACCTGGTATTAATCCCACTTGGTCATAGTGAATTATTTTTTTGATATATTGTTGAATTCTACTGGCTAGAATTTTGTTGACGATTTTTTGCATCTAAATTCATGAGGGATATAGATCTGTAATTTTCTTTTTTTGTGATGTCTTGGCCTGGTTTTGGTAGCAGGGATATGCTGGCTTCATAGAATGAGTTTGGGAGTATTCCACCCTTTTCTATGGTTTAAAATACCTTTAGTAGTAGTGGTGTTAACTCTTCTCTGAAAATTTGGTAGAACTCTACAGTGAAGCCCTCAGGGCCAGGGCTTTTTTTTTGTTGGGAGTTTTTAAATTACCTTTTCAATCTCTTCTTTTGTTATGAGTCTATTTAGTTGTTCTACCTCCCTTTGTGTTAGTTTAGGTAGGTAGTGTGTTTTTAGAAATTCATTACCTCCCTTTGTGTTAGTTTAGGTAGGTAGTGTGTTTTTAGAAATTCATCCATTTCTTCTAGGTTTTCACATTTGTTAGAGTATAATTTTTTGTGGTAGTCTGGTATGATTGTTTTAATTTTATTTGGGTCTGTTGTGATATCGCCTATCTCATTTTTTCGGGGGGGGGGCGGTTATTTTAGTCCTGTCCTGTGTTCCTTTTGTTAGTTTGGCCAATGGTTTATTGATTTTTTTTTTTTTTTTTTAATCTTTTCAAAGAACCAGCTTTTGGTCTTGTTAACTCTTTCAATTATTTTCTGTTTTCTATTTCATTTAATTCTGCTCTAATTTTTATTATTTGCTTTCTTTTCATGCCTGTGGGTTTCTTTTGTTGTTCTCTTTCTATTTGTTCCAGTTGAAGGGATAATTCTTTGATTTTGTCCCTTTCTTCTTTTTGTATGTGTGCATTTATTGATATAAATTGACCACTGAGCAACTGCTTTAGGTGTGTCCCAAAGGTTTTGATAGGAACTCTTTTCATTCGATTTGGATTCTATGAATTTCTTTATTCCATTCTTGATGTCTTCTATAACACAGTCATTTTTAATCAGGGTATTGTTCAGTTTCCAAGTGTTTGATTTCTTTTCCCTGCTTTTTCTGTTATTGATTTCTACTTTCATGACCTTATTGTCAGAGAAGATGCTTTGTAATATTTCAATGTTTTGGATTCTGCTAAGGCTTGCTTTATGGCCTAATGTGTAATCTATTCTAGAGAATGTTCCATGTGCACTGGAAAAGGAAAGTATATTTGATTGCTGTTGGGTGGAGTGTTCTGTATATGTCTTTGAGGTTAAGTTGGTTGATTGTGGCATTTAGCTCTCCGTGTCTTTATTGAGCTTCTTTCTGGATGTCCTGGCCTTCACCAAAAGTGGTGTGTTGAAGTCTCCTACTATTATTGTGGAGCTGTCTATTGTACTTTTCAGTGCTGTTACAGTTTGTTTTATGTATCTTGAAGCCCAGTCACTGGGCACATAAATATTTAATATGGTTATATCCTCCTGGTTGTTTTCTTATTCTTACAGAAAACAAATCACAACACATTACAAATTTTTATAGCTTATAAATACCAAAAAAAAAAAACCAAATCCTTTCATAAAATATTACTATATTATTATCTGCCAGACATACCCGTGTAATATTTTTATTCTTAGATTCTTTTTTTACTTCTTATTCCTTGACTGTCCCTTCATAAGATCAACAATTTGTCATTTTGTATAGAAGAAATAGAAAGAAAAATCCATTTTTTCTCCAGCATAGCTGATATATAAAGATATAAATATATTTATTATCACAGTTTAGAAGACCTACTTCTATCCTTTTAATGGTAATGCCGTGTCTATGACATCTTCTACAGTTTTTAGCTCAGGCAATGCTCTTTCCTGGGGAAGCTTCCAGCAAACTCCAACTTTTTCTTTTCACTTGGCCCAAACCATTCAGCTCAGTCAGTTACTTAGTACTCTCTCATGCACACCCCCACCACAGACTTCATGGTGGTCAAAGTGTCCATGAAGACTGGATCTTGGTGTTTTAGCATTCTCCAAGCAGGGAGTGGATAGGTGACTCATTCAACTCTTCTTGGATACAAAAATGGGGTGCAAGCCAGCACAAACTTGTACAGGGCAAGGTCGTGGAAGCATCATAGACAAATCCAAACTCCTTGAGGGAGCAAATTGCTGGGCTGAGGGCTGTGGGGACCATGGTCTCAGGGAACATCTACCTCAATTGGTGTAACATAGTTTATAAAAAAAAAGTTCGACATTCTACTTTGGTAAGTGACGCCTGGGGTCTTAAAAGCCTGTGAGCAGCCATCTAGGATACTCTACGGGTCTCACCCCTTTGGAAGCAAGGAAGAATGAAGGAAACTAAAGGTACAAGGGAAAGATTAGTCCAAAGGACTAAAGGACCACATCTATCATGGCCTGCACCAGACTCAGTTTAGTACAACTAGATGGTGCCTCACTACCACCACTGACTGCTCTGAATGGGAGTGAAATAGAGGGTCCTGGGCAGAGCTGAAAAAAATTGTAGAACAAAATTCTAGCTCAAAATGAAAGACGACTTGCTGGCCTGACAGAGAGTGGAGAAACCCTGAGAGTATGGCTCCCGGACACCCCCTTAGCTCAGTAATGAAGTCACTCCTAAGGTTCACCCTTCAGCCAAAGATTGGATGGACCCATAAAACAAAATGAGACTAAAGGGGCACATCAGCCCAGGGGTAAGGACTAGAAGGCAGGCGGGAACAGGAAAGCTGTTAATAGGGAACCCAGGTCCAAGAAGTGAGAGTGATGACATATCATGGGGTTGTTACCCAATGTCATAAAACAATATGTGTACTGTTTAATGAGAAACTAGTTTGTTCTGTAAATTTTCATCTAAAGTACCATAAAAAATTAAAAAATAAATCAAATGCAAAATAAATAGAAACTTAAAAAAATGGGGTGCAGATGCAGAATTAGGTCACTGAGGTCAGGTCACTATGTGGCGAGGGGTATGCTGGCAGGCAGGGATGCCAACCATGGTCATCATCTGCAGCCCTGTGATCTCCACCAAAACAAAGAAAGTGACTCTGGGCTGGGTTCTGAACTCCAGCCCATGAATGGGGCTCCCGCTCCTCCCTCTTGTTTCATGGAGAAAACACTCAGAGCTTGAGAAGGGGTCTTTGTAAGTGAGTGACCCTGCAATTTAAGCATCATCAGCTGCACAGTAAGTGTTGCTCTGGGTTCTGGAGCTTAGAAGATAAAGCACTACTTCCCTGTGACATGCACACAGAGTATAGGCATGGTTTTGTCTTGGAAGGGTTGATAATCTCAGTGGGAGAATCCAACATTTCTACTTGCTTATATAATAGCCGATTGTGACTTTGTCCAGGCAGCAAGTCATAATTGTTACATGAATCTCGTAGACAATCAATGAATGCTATAGAAACAAAAGAGATAACATTTCAAGTCTGGGTGATCAGAGAAGGTTTTGTGGGGAACATGGAGTTTTAACAAAGTCTAGAACACAAATAGTATTTATATAGATTGAGGTAGTCAGAAAGCATTCCAAGTGTGGGAAACAATGTAGGCCAACACGTGAATGTGAGAATCCAGGTTTTAGATTGAGTTAATTTGAAATAGCTGCACAGAATTTCTGGCAGCCATGAAGACAACAACACAAAATAGTGGTTTTGTGGATGTTGTTGATATTTATGAGGAAATTGCCTACTATCCTACAGGCATACAAGAAATAGAGGTCATTAAACTTTCATCTTCAGGTCAAATAAAAATACAAAGAGAATTACTCTCCCTTTGAGAAGCTCAGTCCAACAGGCACTGAATTTACAAAAGCAGAAGAAAGAAGTAAAAAATTGAGCTCCCCTGTAATAAATCCACTTTGACTATTTTGACTATGAAACATTATGACTCTTTTGAGGTGGACAGAATTTGTAGCTTTGATCCCCTAGGATATTCTGCAAAAGAAAGACAATTTGGTACATTCCCTTTGGGGACTGAAATGGAAATGAAGTAGAAAAAAATAAGTTTTTGCTTTCTGACTGCCTAGCAAAATTGCAAAATAAAAACCTGGAACTGCATTAATTCATTATCTGCATTTTCAAGCTGTTCACAAAAAGTGGGCTGAATGATAAGGATTTGCACATTCAGTACAATCGTTTTTTAAAAAGGAATAATAGCTATTCACATTTATAGTGACTACATTTTCTCAAAACGTAATTTTCTAACCAACCCATTGTCATCAAGTCAATTCTGACTCATAATAATCCTACAGAGTAGAACTGCCCTATAGGGTTTTTGAGGCTGTAAGTATTCATGGAAGCAGACTGCCACCTCTTTCCCCCAAAGAGCAGCTGGTGGGTTTGAACCACTGACCTTTCGGTTAGCAGCAGAGAGCTTAACCATTGGCCCAACAAGGCTCCTAATTTTCTACCAGATAACCAAAAATCTAAGAATTTTTTTTAGAGAAAGCAGAGTGTCAATATGAGCTTTGTTCTCCAATCACTCCCAAATTATATTATGCAAATTCGATCATATTCATAACTTCCCCAGCAGAATTCATTTTTATTTCCCCATTCATCAAATTTAAGTCTCTGAACTCTTAAGTAGAAAATGTTATTTATATCAAAGGGAAAAATCCTTGTGTGTGTCCTACTAAAACTCTTAAAACTTCTCTTCAAGCGCTGCAACTTCCTCAGCCCAATCTCACCCATCTGTATGAATCAGGGAACCCTGGTGGTGCAGTGATTAAGAGCTGTAGCTACTAACCAAAATGTCGGCAGTTCAAATCCACCAGCAGCTTCTTGGAAACCCTATGGGGCAGTTCTACTTTGTCCTATAGAGTCGCTATGAGTCAGAATCAACTGGACAGCAATGGGTTTGGTTTTTTGATTTTTATATGAATCAGGCTAAGTTACTGTTTTTTTCTCCTTCCCTAACTCACTCTAATTGCCTAGCTTTAGAGACAAGAAGACTGTATGTGTTTCTAATGCACTTCATTGAAATTTTTACTTTCCAAATACAAATATAAATATTAGTACTTAACATGTTAACTTTGCTGATGGTTTCTTTCTGTGAAATGCATTCATAAATAGCATTGCTGTGATATAAACTTCCTTCTTACAATCACTATAATGACCAACTGACCTGTTTCCATAGAAGTTCATTCTGACTCATGGTGATCCCATGTGTTACCAAGTACAGCTGCTCCATAGGGGTTTTTTTGGCTGTAGTCTTTACAGAAGCAGATTGCTGGGCCTTTCTTTCGCAGCACTACTGGGTGGGTTCGAACCAGTAACCTTTAGGTTAAAAATCAAGAGCAAATCATTTGCACCACCCAGGGACTCCCCATTCTTCCCTAATTCATCCCAAATTCACCTGGTAATTAGGGTAGCCATCCAGGCTAGCTAATTGTCTTTGTGCGAAGAAATAATAAAACTTCTCCTGTCTCTATGACAATCAGGTGGTTATAGCTTGGAGCCAGGTTAAACTTCTGATGACAGGGGTCAAAGAAATGGCTCCCAGTCCCTTAGGAAAAAAAAAAAAATTCCTGGATTGTAACACTGACAAGAAGTTTATTTACACTTTAAAAAGAATTATGTACATATCAAAGAACAGATGAAGGATTTGTAAACGCTAGGTTTCTCATGGGAATGTGCTAATAAAATGAGAAGAGGAAGGTCTCTTTTCCTTTTGGTATTTGGGGAAAGTCTAAATTTGTAAATTTACCCTTAAAAAAAAAAAAACCTACTGCCCCTGAGTCGATTCCAACTCATAATTTACCCTTACAAGGCTCAAATAATTCCTTGCTAGAATTACAATGTTAAGGAAAAGATGGGGTCTTGGCCTTTTACATGCACTCCTTACAATGTAATTTTTTTTTTCTTATCCCTCGAGACACAATTTTCAAACATGATGACTTCCATATATGTTTCTGGTCCTTCTTCTCCAGGAAAAAAAAGTCTCGAAACTGAAATTCACATGCAGGGAGTTTAATGGGGAGTGTTCTCATGATCCACACCTGTGGGAGAGAGATGGAGACAGGATTTGGCAGAGGGAGGGAAAAGGTGAACTGTGCATCAATTCTGGGGCCCAGAAAGGTCTGCATAGTTGTCTTGCCTTGAGACAAAGAGGCTGGCCCTTTACAAAGGGCATGAATTGGCTAACAGTGTGCTGACTCTCTGGGAATGAGTGTAACCCTGGCAGAGGAAGCTCTTTTTAGCCAAGAGCCATTCCCAGAGAAGGACTCAGCCACCATCTGGGGAAATGAATGCTTCTGTTCCTAAGATAGAAACCCTGGTGGCGTAGTGGTTAAGTGCCACGGCTGCTAACCAAAGTGTTGGCAGTTTGAATCCGCTAGGCACTCCTTGGAAACTCTGTGGGGCAGTTCTACCCTGTCCTATAGGGTCACTATGAGTCACAATCGATTCAACAGCACTGAGATTTTGGTTCCTAAGACGGTGGGGATCTGGGCAGTACATAACACACTATAGTAGGTTTGGCATTTTCTTCTTTGAGATCTAAATTCTACTATATTTCAGCACCATTCTTATATTTATATATCGTATGAGTCATTGTGTGAGTGAACAGTTTTTAAGAAAAGGACTACTAGAAGCTTTGTGGATAGTCTCAGGCTGCATAGGTAAGGAATGAACATAGAATGATAGAATTAAGGCTTTTGAAAATCATAATAGCTAGATTCCATTCCCAAAGCTGTAGCTTTTAAGTGCTGTCTTTTTCTTTCCTCCTGACCCTCTCCAGTAACTGTGTAAGGTTCACTCCAGACACTTAAGAATCTTTTTGAATAAAGTCTATTGCCCTCATAGCTTGGAGAGACCATTAGGAGGATTAAATCCACAACTTGGCATGGTTACTAAGGGCTTTTTCAACACATAAAGCATTACACGTGATAAATAGAAATCTCTGCTTTAATTATGTATTTTGCCAATTCTAATTCTATCATGCCGCACCCGTAATAAACGAGGCCTTCCAAAGAAGGCAACAATGTGTGCGTACCATTACTTCACCTTGAAAAAAAAGTTTGCTCCCTATGCCATTCACTATTTTATAGTTATGTGAACGATAAAAAATGCTGTCTAAGTCATCCATTGCTAAAAAGCCTTTAATGGCTCTCTTTAGACTGCAGAAAAATGTCCAAACTCTTATATATAAGTTATGTTATATAGATTATAAGACCCTGTAAGGTTGTACCATTCTTACACCCAGGCAAGGGGCATCTCTGCCCATATTTCTGCACTTTAGAAGATACCATCTGATTTAGACCATGCCTTGGGTAGCTGGGACTCTATAATTCCCCCTGCGTGTACTCATAGGCCCTGTTAGTGGCCAAAGTTTAGCTGTTAGGAGAGAGGGTGTGGATAAAGCTTGGATATGTGACCTGCGGTTTGCATGTCTGTTTGTGTGACACTCTCGTGGGATGGTATGGAGACAAGAGGAAAAAGAAGAGTGGAAGACTGTAGGCTAGGGAGCAGAAGACATCTCTCTCCTACTGTTACATTTTAGAATGGATTTTCAAGAAATCCTAGAATTTTAAGTTAAGAATCAGCCTTCCAGGTCATTGTAAGATATATGAGTCAGAGTTGTTGTTAGGTGCCACCCAGTTGGCTCTGACTCATACCGACCTTAGGTATAACAGAATGAAATATTGCCCATTCGGTCCTGTGCCACCCTCACAATTGTCGGTATGTTGCAGCCCATTGCTGTAACTCACAGTAAAGTATAAAACAAACCAACAACCAGTAGCTGTCGAGTCAGCGCTGACTCATGGAGATTTCATGTGTGTGGGGTAGAGCTGTGCTCCATAAGATTTTCAATGGCTGATCTTTTGGAAGTAGATTACCAGGCCTTTCTTCTGAGGCACCTCGGGGTGAGCTATAGCCTCCCACCTTTCAGTTAGCAGCTGAATGCATTAACTTTTTGCACCATTCAGGGACTCCTCAGTAAAAGGATAGAACTTATTTAAGCTTTTTTTTTTCTTTTAGCTTGATTTATAACTTGAAGACTAATGTGTGCCTGACAGAAGCCATGGTGTTTTCAATTGCCTCATATCTGTGTGAAAGCCGGATGATAAATAAGGAAGACTGAAGAAGTAATAATGCCTTTGAATTGTGGTGTTGGCGAAGAATACTGACTATATCATGGACTGCCAAAAGAACAGACGAATCTGTCTTGGAAGAGGCACAGCCAGAATGCTCCTCAGAAGCAAGGATGGTGAGACTTCATCTCACATACTTTGGACATGTTATCAGAAGGGACTAGCCCCTGCAGAAGGGAGTCATGCTTGGTAAAGTACAGGGTCAGTGAAAAAGAGGGAGACCCTCAACGAGATGGATTGAGACAGTGGCTGCAACAATGGGCTCAAGTGTAGCAACAATTATGAGGATGACGCAAAATTGGGTAGTGTTTCGTTGAGTTGGAACTGACTTGACAGCATCGAACTACAACAATGACAAAATTTTACCATATGTCATGTAAGCCTTTATTTGAAGTATTCTTCCCCTTTGGTCACAAATATAAAGGTCAGACCTGCTTACTGATACACCTTCTAACTTTGCATCTCTATCTCTTCCTTTGCAATGTGCAAATATACTTTATTTTTTTTTTTTTTTTACTGACAAGCTTTAAACATATCGTTCTGTTTCTTTTCCTTTTATGTTTGTATTTTCTTTTGTGAGTGATTTCCTGTCCATAGACTGACTGCCTCATGCCCTCAAAAGCTATTCTGCCTTGTCCATTGGGCCAATTTCCATGCAACAGGTAGTTTAAACATTGCCTCTGTGGTGAATCTTTCCTTTATGTCCCTGTGCTCCGGTTCTCAATAGCCCAGGTACACTTAGGTACTCGTTCCCTCAGATTCTCTACTCAGACTACCGGAATCAATAAAACTATATTCCTGTTGTTAGTTACACGGGGCATGTGCTATTTCTTAGGCATCTTTCTAACAATAAAGTCTATTACAACACATCTTTTGAAGAGTAAATGCTTCAAAAATATCTGCTGATTGAACACATCTATAAACTCTTCAGTAACGAGGCATTAGCATTTTTGGAATTTGACAAAAGAGGTCAAATAAGTATAATCATACAAAATTTGAGTGCTAAATATGGCCTCTGACTTGTTTTAATATTTCTAGGTTGATGGACATTTGGATTTTCCATATGCAACTCATATGTGTCGGTAGCTTTTGTGACATAGACAATTAAATTACTACATCCAGAGAGATAAATCTTATAGCGTTGATTTAATGGAAGGTGTAATCTTTATTTCAGCCCGTATATAGAGCCAAGAGAACCAGAGTTGATTTTTTTTTTCCTAAATTTACTTCAGGTTTATTGATGAAGTTGAAACAATATTTTTTTTTGTACTTTTATGATAGTGTGTGGTGTGAGTGATAAAGTACTAAGACAGTATTGTAAAGTGAAAGTTGTTGATATCAAAGATAATGCTTAAAACTTTGTAGATTTAGAGAGAGCTGACTACATTTATTCTACAGCCTTATATAATTCCCTTAGAGAACTGGCAAGTTTATCTCCCTGTGCTTAGCTGTTACAAAATAATCACACAGAGCTGAATCAATACAGACAACTGGCCTGCTTAGCCAGTTTACATTCTGGGGAAAAAAAATGCTGAAAGTAAAAATGGTACCCATCTGTTACTTTTCTTTCTTTTTTTTAATAAACAATGCTATGATAAGGACATAATATCAAAGTTTTTATAAACATGTAATTTAATGTACTGTAAATGATAACTTATATAGAGCACTTCTAAATTATATTTAAACTTAAATAGGATAGTACAGTACCAATCACCAATCACACACATACCCACTGTATCTATCATGTCTCCACATACCTATCCATCTACCTACCCACCTACCTACACACCTACCTATCATCTACCTATATTCTACCTGTCATTTACCTACCTACCTACCTGTCTACCTACCTATCTATTAATCTATCATCTATCTATCTATCTATCTATCTATCTATCTATCTATCTATCTATCTATCTATCTATCTATCTATCTATCTATCTACCTACCTACCTATCTATCTATCATATATCTACCTACCTACCTACCTACCTATCATCTATCTATCAGCTATCTATCAATCAGCTATCTATATATCAATATATAAATATGGATATTAATATAACAAAAGTACCCTCTTTATTTGTCACATTTTTATTTCATTATACAAACTGTCTACCACCATCTGTCAGTTTGTCATACTACAGTAACTTGTGTGTTACTGTGATCTGGAAGCTATACTACCAACATTTGAAATGCCAGTAGGATCGCCCATAGTGGACAGGTTTCATTAGAGCTTCCACACAAAGACAGACTAGGAAGAAAGGCCTGGCAATTCACTTCTGAAAATTAGCCAGTGAAAACTGTATGAATCATAACGGAATATTGTTTCACATCGTGCTGGAAGATGAGCCCAGTAGGTTGGAAAACACCCAGAATACACAGTGACTGCATGGACTCGTGCATACCAACAATCGTGACGATAGCTCAGGGCCAGGTAACCTTTCCTGAGGTCACCACGAGCAACAATGGGTTTGGTTTTTAAAAATTTTTGTGAATAAATACTGCAATCACTTTTGCCAATTCATGTTTAAATTGAGCTATAGCTCCCTTAACTTCAAATCTAGATAAGAAACAAATATAAGAGTACTCCATTCATTTCTCACTTAAGGGGCTTTTCTGGTTTTTCTTTTAATTTTTTATTGTGCATTAGGTGGGAGTTTACAGAGCAAATTTGTTTCCCATTCGATAGTTTGTATATTAAATGTTCCCTGGCATTGGTTTCATTCCCCACAATGTGTCAGCATTCTCCCCATTTCTGTCCTAGTTTTCCTGTTTCCTTTTGTCCTGGTTTTCTACCCCTTTTGCTTTCTCATCTTTGCTTTTGAGCAAACATTGCCCTTTTGATCTCATACAACAGATTGTTCTAATGAGCACGTTTCTCTCAGGAGTTATTGTTTATTTTATTGGCCCATCTATGGTTTGGCTGAAAGGTGGTCTCCAGGAATGGCTTCAGTTCAGAAGGGTGTTGTAGGGCCATAGTCTCAGGGGTTTCTCCAGTCTCTGTCAGGTGAGAAAATCTAGTCTTTTTTTTAAGCAGTAAGACAATTTATTTCATAGTTTAATTGGCAGAATCTTCTCTTTTTTTTTAAATTGTGCTTTAAGTGAAAATTTACAAATTAAGTCAGACTGTCATACAAAAACTTATAGACACCTTGCTATGTAACCCTAGCTGCTCTCCCTCTAATGTAATAGCACACGCCTCCTCTCTACCCTGTGTTTCCCGTGTCCATTCAATCAGCTTCTGCCCCTCTGCCCTCTCATCTCCTCTCCACACAGGAGCTGCCCACATACTCTCACGTGTCTACTTGAGCCAAGAAGCTCACTCCTCACCAGTATCATTTTCTGTCTTATAGTCCAGTCCAGTCTCTCTCTGAAGAATAGGCTTTGGGAATGGTTCTAGTCTTGGGCTAACAGACGGACTGGGGCCATGACCTCTGGGGTTCCTACAGTCTCAGTCAGACCATTAAGTCTGGTCTTTTTATGAGAATTTGAGGTCTGCACCCCACTGTTCTCCTGTTCCATTGGGGATTTTCTGTTGTATTCCTGTCAGGGCAGTCATCCGTGGTAGCCGAGCACCATCTGGTTCTTTCAGTCTTGGGCTGATGCAGTCTGTTTTATGTGCCCCTTTCTGTATCTCGGGCTCATATTTACCTTGTGCCTTTGGTGTTCTTCATTTTCCTTTGCTCCAGGTAGGTTGAGACCAATTGGTGCATCTTAGATGGCCACTTGCTAGCTTTTAAGACCCCAGACACCACTCACCAAAGTGGGATGCAGAACATTTTCTTAATACATTTTGTTATGCCAATTGACCTAGATGTCTTCTGAAACCATGGTCTGCAGACACCAGGCCCTGCTGCTCTGGCCTTGGAAGCATTTCATTGTATTCAGGAAACTTGTTGGCTTTTGGTTTAGCCCAGCTGTGCTGACCTCCCCTGTATTGTGTGTTGTCTTTCCCTTCATGTGAAATAGTTCTAGTCTACTATCTAATTACTGAATACCCCTCTTCTTCCCTCCTCATTCTCGTAACCATCAAAGAATATTTTCTTCTGTGTTTAAATTTTTTCTTGACTTCTTATAATAGTGGCCTCTACAGTATTTGTCTTTTTGCAACTGACTAACTTCACTCCACATAATGCCTTCCAGATTCCTCCATGTCATGTTTCACGGATTCGTCAATGTTTCTTACCGTTTTGTAGTATTCCATTGTGTGAATTTGCCATAATTTGTGTATCCGTTCATTCGTTGATGGGCACCTTGGTTGTTTCCATCTTTTTGCTATTTCGGTTGTCTTTTTGTTGTTGAGTTTTTGCAGCATCATGTAGATTTTAAAGATCAGATGCTGATCGGATTTGTCATAGCCAAAACTTTTTCCGAGTCTGTAGGTAATCTTTTTGCTCTTTTGGTGAAGTCTCTGGATGAGCATAAATGTTTGATTTTTAGGAGCTCCCAGTTATCTAGTTTCTCTTCTGGTGTTTGTCCATTGTTAGTAATGTTTTGTATTCTGTTTATGCCATGCATTAGGGCTCCTAGTGTTGTCCCTATTTTTTCTTGCATTACGTTTATTGTTTTAGATTTTATATTTAGGTCTTTGGTCCATTTTCAGTTGGTTTTTGTGCATGGTGTGAGATATGGGTCTTGTTTCACTTTTTTGCAGATGGATATCCACTAACGCCAGCATCATTTGTTAAAGAGACTGTCTTTTCCCTATTTAACAGACTTTGGGCCTTTGTCAAATACCAGCTGCTCATACATGGATGGATTTATGTCTGGATTCTCAATTCTGTTCCATTGGTCTATGTATCTGTTGTTGTACCAGCACCAGGCTGTTTTGACTACTGTGGCAGCATAATAGTTTCTAAAATCAGGTAGTGTGAGGCCTGTCTTTTGTTTTATTTATGTGATGTGTTACATTGCTCTAGCTAGGACTATGTTAAATAGGACTGGTGATAAAGGGTATCCTTGTTCTTGTTCTCAGGGAGAATGCTTTCAACCTCTCTGTTTTGAGAATGATACCCTTTATTACGCTGAGGAATTTCCCTTCTCTTCTTATTTATTTGAGAATTTTTATCAAATGTCTTTCCTGAGTGGATTGAGCTGATCATGTGATTCTTTTGTTCAGTTTGTGTGGTGGATTATGTTGATTGATTTTCTAATGTTGAACCATCTTTGCATACCTGATAGGAATTCCACTTGGTTGTGATGTATTATTATTATTATTTGATTTGTTGCTGAATTCCATTGGCTAGAATTTTGTTGAGAAATTTTGCATCTATATTCCTGAGAAATATTGGTCTATAATTTTCTTTCTTTCTTTTTTTGTGGTGTCTTTGCCTGGCTATGGTATCAGGGTTGTGCTGGTTTCACAGGATGAATTTGGGAGTATGACTTCCTTTAATATGCTCTGAAACAGTTTAAATAGTGCTGGTGTGAGCTCTTCTCTGAATGTTTGGTAGAATTCTTCAGTGAAGCCACCTGGGCCAGTGCTTTCGTGTTGTTGTTGGGCTTTTTTTTTTTTTTAATTGGCTCTTCAATCTCTTCTCGTGTAATTGATCTGTTCAGATTTTTTATCTCAGCTTGTGTTAATTTAGGTAGGTAGTGTGTTTCTAGAAATTTGTCCATTTCCCCTGGGTTCTCAAGTTTGCTGCAGTGCAATTTTTCATAATAATCTCTCATGATCCTTTTTATTTTGGTTAGGTCTCTTGTAATTTCCCCTATCTCATTTCTTATTTGGGAAATTTGCTTCCTATCCTGTTTTTCTTTTACCAGTTTGGAAAATGGTTTTTTGATTTTGTCGATCTTTTCGAAGAATCGACTTTTGGTCTTGTTGATTCCTTCTATTCTTTTTCCTTTTCTCTATTTTATTTATTTCTGTTCTCATCTTTATTATTTCCTTCCTTCTGTTGGCTGTAGGCTTCTTTTGGTCTTCTCTTTCTATTTCTTTGAGTTATAGAATTAATGTTTTGATTTTGGCCTGTTCTTGTTTTTTGATTTCTGTTTATCTGGAAGTGTCATAATTTTGCAATTATTTTTGAGAGTTTTGTAGGATATTTATTCTTTTTTGACAGTTTTTTCTTTCCAGGTTATATATATATGTCATTCCATTGTTTTCTTGCCTGCATCGTTTCTGCTGAGTAATCAGGGTTTAGTCTTATTGTTTCCTCTTTGTAGGTGAATTTTTTTTTTTTCTTTTTCTCAAGGTGCTCTCAGGATTTTTTCATGGTCTTTGTCTTTGACAAGTGTGATTATGGTATGTCTTGGCAACTTTTTTTTGGAGTCTACCCTATATGGGGTTCATTGAGCTTCTTGGATGATCAGATTTTTGTCTTTTATGATACTTGGGAAGTTTTCTGCCAGCAGATCTTCAAGTCTTCTCTGTGTTTTCCATTTGCTTTCCATGTTCTGGAACTCTGATCAGGCACATAATTCTTAGGTTTTCTTCATTTTTTTCATTCTTTTCTCTGATTATTCCTCAAAAAAGTGGTGTTCATGGATTTGTCCTTAATCTCGTTGATTCTGTCTTCCATTGCTTCAAATTTGCTCCTAAAACCTTGTTTGTTCATCTTCTGTATTTCTAATTGCTGTTTTTGTATGATTTCTAATTTTTTATTTTAACATTTTGTTCTTGTGTTATTTTCCTGAACTTTATTTTTCTATGCTTTGTGTTTTCCTTGGTTTTGACTATGTTTTCATCTGTGTTTTCCATGATTTTGTATATTTTTTCTTTGTTCTTTTCTATGTTTTCCTTTATCTTTTTCCTAATCTTCCAGAAAGCCCTAAATATTAGTCTTTCAAATTCCATGTTATGTAGTTTTGCTGCCTTTTCTTTTACTGGAAAGTCATCTGATTCTTTATTTTAGTCACTTGCTCTAGTCATTGTGTCCTTTTTTTTTTTTTTCTTAAATATGTTTTGATATTGTCTGCTGTTTCCAAGACATTAAGGTATTATTTTCTTTATTTACTGATTGTATGTTCATTTGTTTCATCCTACTTCTTTGTTTTGATATGTCAGCAAGGGTGGGCTAGGTGTACTTTGCTGCTTGCTCATCCGTGGGCATGATTGCTCTCGTCACCCTGTCTGTGTGGGCAGGGCAGCAGCAGGCAGGGCAAGCCCATTTCATTGTAGTCTGGTTTGGTGTTGTGGCTGAGGATATACTGGGAGGGTGCTGTCTGCCTCCTGATGTTGGTTCAGCAGAGTAGAGTGTTCACAGCCCCTTTCTAGATATGTGGGGTGTCAGATGGGGAGTGATATGGGCTAAATTTTCACTGACCAAGTGGCAGGAGGGGAGGGGCAGTGTGAGCCTGGTAGAGTGACCAGCCTGAGTGCTGGGGATGCTCTAGCCATGGTGGTACAATAGGGCTGGTAAGACGAGAGGGGCTGTGTATGGGGCTACATGGAGGGGTGAAGAAAAGAAAAGAGAGAGAAAAAAAGGGTAGCTGGCAGGCAGAGGTGAAGTGTACCTGGGAGCTTGTGGGAAGGGTGGAGTGGCATTCAGGGCTAGATGTGAGGTAGAAAGAAAAGAAGGAAAGAGAAAAAAAAATAAATGAGTCATGGTGGGGCTGGCAGGTGGGCATGGGGGAGACCCTGGGGAGCAACAGGCTAGGGTGCCAGTGGCACTCTATTCTTGGCAGTGCAGTGGTGGCTAGAGGGAATGGGGGGAGGTGGCGTACAGGACTAGGCAAGAGAAAGAAAGAATAGAAAAAAGAGAAAAATACAACGACATTGTGGGGATCAGTGAGTGGAGGTGAGGTGGGCTTCAGGGCTGGTGGGAAGGGAGGTGAGGTGATTACTGGGTTAGGTGTGTGGAGAAAGAAACGAAAGAAAAAAAGGGAATGTGTTGGGGGCCCCAGCTGTGTGTGGGGTGGACTCAGGGCAGTGGTGCTCTGGCATGTAGGTGGCTTTCTAGCTGTAGGGATGTAGAAAGGTCCAGTGTGAAGCGAGGGAGGTGGTGACAGGGCTTAATGGGAAGGAAAAAGAAAAGGAAGAAAGAGAAAAATATTAATAATAATAAACTTGATGTGTTGTGGGGGCCAGCAAGTGGGGGTGGGGAGGTCCCAAGGACCAATGTGAAAGAAAGGTAAGTGATGTATGGGGTTAAGTGGTAAACCACCTAGTGCCGTCGAATCGACTCCGACTCATAGGGAGAAAGAAAAGAAAGACGTGAAAGAAAGAATAGTAAAAAGAAAAAAAAGACAGAGTGGCAGGAGGTGGCAGATGGGGACAGGGCAGACCTGGGATGGTGGTGGGCTGGTAGCTTTCTAGCCAAGGTGGCAGAGTGTGGCACAGTGGAAAGGGATGGAGGTGATATACAGGACTAGGTGGGAGGGAGAAAGAAAAGGAAGAAAGGGAAAAATAAAATAAAAACATGGCCTGATGAGAGCTGGCAAGTAGGTACAGGGTGGACCTGGGGCAGAGGCGGAATAGTGGCTCTCTAGCCATGGAGGTTTGGCATGGCCAGGTGGGAAGAGGAGGAGGTTCCGTACAGGGAGGGAGAAGGAAAAGGAAAAAAGTAAGAAAAGTATGGTGCGATGGTAGCTGGCAGGTGGGGGTAGTGGGATGGGCCCAAGGTGGTGGTGAGCTGGTGGCCCTCTAGCCATGGTGATGTGGCATGGCCCAGTGGGAGGGTGGGAGGTGGGCTGGCATACGGGGCTAGGTAGAAGGGAGAAGGAAAAGGAGAAAAAGGAAAAAGAGAAGAAAAAATATGGTGTGATGATAACTGGCTGATGGGGGTGGGGTGGACTCAAGATGGCAGCAGACCAGTGGCTCTCTATCTGTGGTAATGAGACATGGCCCAGCAAGAAAGAGTTGAGGTAGCATGTGGGGCTATGTGGAAGGGAAAAAGAAGAAAGGGAAAATAAAAAAAGGCATGGCAGGAGCCAAAGGGTGGGGGTGGTGCAGACCCCGGGTGGCAGTAGGCTGGAGGCTATCTAGCCAAGACAGCACGTGTGGCCTGGTGGGAAGGCATAGAGGTGTTATACAGAACAGAAGGGTGAGGGGTGAGAAAGCGAGTTTCTCTGGTTTCTGGGTACTCCGTCTCCTGCTGGGAGCTCCATGACGTTGCCTTTCCATGCCCCCTGTCTGGGGTCATTGCTGGCTGTGTTCCAAGATAGCAATGCTGGGCCATGTTAGTTGGCAGGGGACCTCCTCTCCATATCCCTCCTCATTCTGTTTTCCTTCAGTTTCTTCTTCCATTCAGTATTTCATTTAGTTCTTTATCCCTTCCTTTTTTTTTTTTTTTGATGCTTAGAGTTCCAGGGTTGATGTTTATATCTGTTTTACTTAGTTTTTCAGGTCTTTGCTGCAGAGGGATGGCATGATGCATCCTTCTAGGGTGCCATGTTGGCTCCACTTCATAGACTTCTTTTCCAGGGGGGCAGAAAAGAATTAGTAATCAAATAAAATTACTAAATTTGATGTAAGTGCTATGAAGAAAATTAACTGGATGATATAGCAGAAAATGATGAGAGGGGATGACCTATTTCTGATAAAGTGCTTAGGGAAGAGTTCTCTGATGTAATATTAAAGCTGAAATCTAAAATATGAGAAGGATGCAGCTCTAAGAACCAAGGAAAGGCCAGGCCAGGCATAAAGAATCAAAAAGTACAAAGACCTTGAAGTAGGAGCAACGTTAGCATATTTGATGAGCTGGAAGGTCAATGTGTCTAGAATGCACAAATTGAGTGATGCTAGGGTACCATATATCATTGAAGAGATAGACAGGGTATAGGCCACACAGAGCCTTACAGTGCTATAAAAAAAAAAAAAAAGTGCTATAGCGAGTGGTTTTTATTTTATTCCATTTACAATGGGAATGCACCGAAGTGTTTCAAGCACCATGGCCTCATGATCGGATTTACATTTATGAAGAGTGCTCTGGTTGCTGTAAGGAGAATAGAAGGGAGGGACGCAAGAACAGAAGAAGTGAGGTGGCTTAAAGGTTATTATGTTGTCAGTTGAGGGATGGAAATGATTGGAACTAGGGTGATGATGACAGAGTGGCAGAAGAGTGAACACATCAAAATTATTTTGGCGGTAAAGCTGACAGAATTTGCTAATAGATTTCGCCTAAGGACTGAGGATATAAAGAAGATCAAGTATGACTCCTTAGGTTTCTGGGTCTGAGTCATTGGACAGATAGTGATGCCATTTTCTGTGAATTGAAAAGTGGAAGAAGAATATGCAGAAGTGGTGGAAAAACCAACATTTTTTTTTTTCTAATATATTACATTTGAGATGCCTTTTAGACATCCAAGGAGAGATGTCAGGTGGGTAGGAGATGAGTTAGAATTCAGGGGAAATGTTTAGCTTTGGGTGTAAATTTCTAGGTTATAAGCATGCAACATATATAATAGCAATGATAAACCCATTCCTTTGGGGTCAATTCTGACTCATAGTGACCCTATAGGACAGAGTAGAACTGCCCCATAGAATTTCCAAGGAGCACCTGGTGGATTCAAACTGTCGACCTTTTGGTTAGCAGCAGTAGCTCTTAACCACTATGTCACCAGGGTTTCCAAATAGCAATGATAGACAGCATTTATATAATGTCCAGAAAAACTGTGAAAGACTTTGGAAAGAAGTGGACCAAGATTACCTAGTGTCTTCACTGGAAAACTTTGCCTTGTCTAGAGCATACCCTTCTTATTCTGTGGAATTTGTACCTTACAACCATTAAGTTGTAGATGACTGATAGCAACGCAAATGATTCTTGTCTGTATATAGGCAAATAAACTTTGTATGGTGAAGGGAAAATTGAGTCTCCTACCCCCAAATCAGCTTTTCTTCTTGTAATTTTGGTCCACCTCCCAACGGCACTGGGTTTGGTTTTGGTTTTCCTATTACTCCCAACAAATAGTCATGTTTTATCTCCTTCATGGCGCTTATCCCTCTTTGAAACCCTTCTTCGGTTATTTAAAGGTTTAATTATGTGTTTACTGCCTCCTCCAACGAGAAGAGCAAGAGAGCAGAGTCATTACCTGTCTTTAGTTTACTACTATGTCCCCGGGCACCTAGAAATTGCCTGATATAAAAATAAAGACTCAATAAACCTTTGTTATATAAGAGAATGATGACATTTTTGCTTCTTTTTGTAAAACAAACTGCAAAGAAACAGAAGAGGGCATAGCGTAACAGTAGTTACGCACACTTTGCCACTTCCCTGGTTCTGCCAGTGACAATATATGTGACCTTCTGGGAGTTACTTAATGTCCCTGCGCTTCAGATTTTTCATTTGTAAAATGGGCATATTAACAGTACTCACTTCATAACATTTTTATGAGCATTAAATGAGTTGCAACTTGTAAAGTGCTTAGAATAGTACCTCGCTTCTTGTGTTATGTTTATTGAATAAAGACAGAGTTGATAGCTCAACTTATGTTTCAGAAGTGCTGTTTCCTTTTTAGTTTCAGTTTTTCCTTACTAATTGTTTCAATCAAGAAGAAAAAAATTAGGTCAAAGCAGTTAGTCAATTCCTTTCTTTTTAAAATTTATTTTATGGTATGCTCACAGTTGCCATTGTCCAGGCTATTTTGGAGACAGGATAAAGGGTTGAATGCATCCTTCACTGATAAGATATTATATTTAAGCTCTAAATTATTCATGGTGTTTATTTCTAGACCAAAATTTATTAGATAACTAGTACCGCCATTTATTTATTTATTTATTTTGTAGGTGGAGTGTAGTTGTTTTCTTTCTTCAAACTGGGAGAATTCTTTTCAGATTTTTACTGTACCTTGTCTATCTCTGAAGGGCATGTTAAATCCTTTATCTGAACATGACATTTTTCTAAATAATTTTTTTACTGGAGGAACAGATTTTGCTGGGTCATGAACATGCTTGTCCAAATCCTTTATCATGACATTTCAGGTCTTGGAAAGGTGTGTTTAAAAGCAGATCAAACATTTGACAAGATGTGGACATCTTTAAATAAATCAAAATTACCTTTTCCTTATTTTCGCGTAGTTACATTCGTCTCTTCAAGGTTTAAAAAAAAAAAAAAAAGCCTAGGGCTGGCTTTGGGCAAAAAATTACAGTTCAGAAATCCTCGGCTTGCTATTAAAACCCTTTAAGCTTTGTCTTTTTCTACATTCCCCAGCTTATCTCTGCTTACACCCTCTATGTACCTTGGTTTCAGTCTTAGTGACTTCCAGGCTGCTCTCCAAGTCTATTCCTTTTCTTGCCTCTGGCTTTTTTCTGAAGTTGTTCCCTATGCCCAGAGTGCCCTTTTGTTTCTGCATAAACCTAATAAGCAGGAAACCCTGGTGGAGTAGTGGTTGAAAGCTATGGTTGCTAAGCAAAAGGTTGGCAGTTCAAATCCACCAGGTGCTCCTTGGAAAACCTATGGGGCAGCCATACTCTGACCTTTAGGGTCGCTATGAGTCAGAATCGACCCCATGGCAATGGGGTTTTTTTGGGTTTAAGCCTAATAAAAATATTTTTTGAAGCCCACTCAGATTTCACATTCTCTACGGTGCCTCTGTAAGTACTCCTAAAATATTCATTTGCTTCTATTCTTTTCTCTAGTAGGTTTGCAACTCTATTGTAGCACTTACTATGATTTGCCTCCACCCAGATTTCTCCCTTTATTTCTCTGTGATTACTCATTGGACTTTGAGCTTCTGAAGATCACTTTAATTTTGAGTTTTATGGACTTCGGTCCCTGTACAATGCTTTGCCCAGGGTGAGTTTTATATGTGTGTTTGCTGAATAGAATCATTCTGGACTGACCCTGGAATCTAAAGTTGAAATCTGAGTATAGATCTTACTTTTACCCCATCATGGGTAAATCAAACTCTACTATTCATTTTCTTCATCTGTAAAATGGGAATAAAACCAGCTACCTTATAGAACTATTGTGGAAATTAAATAAGATAATACTATGGAATTGTCTTGTAAAACATAAAGAGCAATATAACTACTGACTGCTATAATTTAGTTTCTTTCTTTTTTAGGCATTTTTTTTTCTTCCATGTATCTTCTGGGCAACACTCCACATTCCAAACTGTGTTTTTTCTTCATTTACCCCATTGAAATCCAAATTTGTCTTGTGGATTTCTTAATTTCACAACACATGTCTTCATTTCTACTTTAAATATCTTATTTAATGTTTAGAAATCCAATGAAACTATTATCATACTTGTTTCTTCCAATCAGAATATAACACCAATGTAATATTCAGAAGAGTCATGTAATAGTTACACTTGATAGTGATTCCAATAATGGAAAGGTGCTTAAAGGACAGCAGGTGTATGTTGTGATATTTGCAAAAAGGTGAGTTTTCCTAGTCTGGATGATGAAGACACAGACTTTGATTTTCAGGAGAGAAGACTATTATGAATACATAAATACTGATGCAATTAGAATACATAAAGATGAATGCATCTTTATATTTTACTATTTTTAGCACTGCTGGAAAATGAAATAGGGAGATAAAAAAACAAGAGGAAAAAATATATAAACTAGTCTCTTCAACTGCTTATTACACAATTTAATAAATTTTATTTGGGTGATGAGGAGGTTGGAAAGAGAATGTCAACTCTTTGGGGAGTTTTCAACCATTATGTGTTTTCTGCAGCAGTACAATTAATTATTTTAGTCCCATTACATGACAAGAAAAATATCCCAACTCTGATGCTTGTTAGCTGTATGATATTGGGAAAGTAACCTAAATTCTCTGTGCCTCAAATTTACCCTCACTACCGTAGGGTAGTGGGGTAGGCTATTAGCTCCTACTTCAACGTATTGTACAGGTTAAATGAGATAATAGAAATAAAGCACTTGACAAGTTCCTGCAATAGAGTAAGTGCTGTATAAGGGTTTTCTATGATAATGACAATTATTATTATAATTATACAAAATATAAACTAAATCCAAAATATATGAGTTGAAAAAACTTTCTGGAAAATTGTTAGCCTACATGACGCCCCAGGTAAAAACATTGTTTTAGAGTTAAGTGCAAGGAAAGAAAGTTAGTGTTGCTTTCTCTGAAGAATGTGTATGCTTTCTCCTGTGTTTCTCTCTCTGTCTTTCTCCGTTGGCCATCAAGATGCATCAAAATTCACATTTCACTATAGCAAATATGAGGAATCATAAAGCCTGTTTATCTTTTGTTCGATTCCCATCCTCACAACTCTACTCCAAATTTTAATATACATTTTTAATAATTTTATTGTTTTTATCTCTGTATTTTTTTTTTTTTTTTACTGTTTTTATTTAAGTATTTGAGTATAATGTATGCATTTATACAGAGGAGGTCTGTGGCCACAGTGGTAAGGAGCCTGGGTGGTAACTGAAAGGTTGCAGTTTGAACCCACCAGCTGCTCCACAGAAGAAAAGACCTGGCTATTTGTTTCCATAAAGACTGTTGTTGTGTGCTCTCCAGTTGATTCCACTCATAGCAACCCAGGACAGAGTAGAACTGCCCCATAGCATTTCCTAGGCTAAAATCCCTACAGGGAGCCCTGGTGACTTAGTGGTAAAGAGTCTGGCTGATAAGCAAAAGGTCAGCAGTTTGAATTCACCAGCTGCTCCTTGGAAACCCTCTGGGGCAGCTCTCTACTCTGTCTTATAGGGTGGCTATGTGTCGGAATCCACTCAGTGGCAACGAGTTTGGTTTTTTGGTTTACGATCTTTACGGGAGCAGACAACCCGGTCTTTTCTCCTGCAGAGCGGCTGGTAGGTTCACACGACTCTTTCAGATAGCACCTGCCAGAGTTTCTTCCCTTAAAGATTATAGCCTAGGAAACTCTATGGGGCAGTTCTTCTGTGTCCTATAGGATCACATAAGTCGGAATTGACTAGATGGCACACAACAACAACAAAAATACATTTATCCATTTATTCATTAATGAAATACGTGTTATTGTTGTTGTTAGGTGCCTTTAAGTCAGTTCTGACTCATAGTGACCCTATGTACCAAACAGAACCAAACACCGCCCAGTCCTGTGCCTTACTCACTATCATTGTTTTGCTTGAGTGCATTGTTGCAGCCACTGTGTCAATCCATCTCATTGAGGGTCTTCCTCGTTTCTGCTGACCATCTACTTTACCGAGCATGAAGTCCTTCTCCAGGGACTGATCACTCCTGAACAATATGTTCAAAGTATGTAAGATGCCGTCTGTCCACCCTTACTTGTAAGGAGCATTCTGGTTATACTTCTTCCAAGACAGATTTGTTTGTTCTTTTGGCAGTCCAGGGCATATTCAATATTCTCCACCAACACCACAATTCAAAGGTGCCAATTCTTCTTCAGCCTTCCTTATTAGTTGTCCAGCTTTTGCATGCATGTGATGCAATTGAAAACACCATGCCTTGGGTCAGGCATACCTTAGTCTTTAAGGTGACATTTTTGCTTTTCGACACTTTAAAGAGGTCCTTTGCAGCAGATTTGCCAATGCAATGCATCTTTTGATTTCTTGACTGCTGCTTCCATGGGTGTTGATTGTGGATTCAAGTAAAATGAAATCCTTGATAACCTCAATCTTTTCTCTGTTTATCATGATGTTGCTTATCGGTCCAGTTGTGAGGATTTTTGTTTTCTTTATGTTGAGGTGCAATACATACCGAAGGCAGTGGTCTTTGATCTTTATCAGTAAGTGCTTTAGGTCCTCTTCACTATCAGCAAGGAAGGTTGTGTTACCTGCATAAGGTAGGTTTTTAATGAGTCTTTCTCTAATCCTGATGCCCCATTCTTCATATAGTACAGCTTCTCAGATTACTTGCTCAGCATACAGATTGAATAGGTATGGTGAAACGATACAACCCTGACACACACTTTTCCTGACTTTAAACCACTCTGTATCCCCTCGTTCTGTTCGAACAACTGCCTCTTGATCTATGTACAGGTTCCTCATAAGCACAATTAAGTGTTCTGGAATTCCCATTCTTCACAATGTTATCCATAGTTTGTTATGATCCACACAGTCAAATGCCTTTGCATAGTCAATAAAACACAGGTAAACATCCTTCTGGTATTCTCTGCTTTCAGTTAGGATCCATCAGACATCAGCAATGATATCTCTGGTTCCACATCCTCTTTTGAATCTGGCCTGAATTTTTGGTGGTTCCCTGTCAGTATACCACTGTAGCCACTTTTGAATGATCTTCAGCAAAGTTTTGCTTGCATATGATATTAATGATATCGTTCAATTATTTCTGCATTTGGTTGGATCACCTTTCTTGGGAATAGGCATAAATACAATCTCTTTGGTTGGCCAGGTAGCTATCTTCCAAATTTCATGGCATAGACAAGTGAGTACTTCCAGCACTGCATCCATTTGTTGAAGCATCTCAATTGATAGTCCATCAATTCCTGGAGCCTCGTTTTTCACCAACGCCTTCAGTGCAGCTTGAACTTCTTCCTTTAGTACCGTTGGTTACTGATCTTATGCTACCTCTTGAAATGTTTGAACATTGACCAATTCTTTTTGGTATGCTGACTTTGTGTATTCCATCCATCTTCTTTTGATGCTTCCTACATTGTTTAATACTTTCCTCACAGAATCTTCAGTGCTGCAACTCAAGGCTTGAATTTTTTCTTCAGTTCTTTCAGCTTGAGAAATGCCAAACATGTCCTCCCCTTTTGGTTTTCAATCTCTAGCTCTTTGCACATGTCATTATAATACTTTACTTTGTCTTCTAGAGCTGCCCTTTAAAATCTTCTGTTAAGTTCTTTTACTTCATCATTTCTTTCTTTTGCTTTAGTTGCTTAACTTTTGAGAGCAAGTTTTAGAGTCTCTTCTGAGATCCATTTCGGTCTTTTCTTTCTTTCCTGTCTTTTTAATGACTTCTTGCTTTCTTCACATATGATGTCCTTGATGTCATTCCACAGTTCACCTTGTCTTTGGTCATTAGCATTCAATGCGTCAAATCTATTCTTGAGATGGTCTCTAAATTCAGGTGGGATATACTGAAGGTCATACTTTGGCCCCCATGAACTTTTTCTAATTTTCTTCAGTTTCAACTTGAACTTGCATATGGACAATTGAAGGTCTGTTCCACAGTCAGCCCCTGGTCTTGTTCTGACTGATGATATTGGGCTTTGCTATCGTCTCTTTCCACTAATGTAGTCGACTTGATTCCTGTCTATTTATCTGGTTAGTTCCATGTGTATAGTTGCTGTTTATGTTGGTGAAAAAAGGCATTCGCAATGAAGTCATTGGTCTTGCAAAGTTCTGTCATGTGATTTTCAGCATCATTTCTGTCTCCAAGGCCATATTTTCCAACTACTGATTCTTCTTTGTTTCCAATTTTCACATTTCAATCACCAGTAATTATCAACGCATCCTGATTGCATGTTCAATCAATTTCAGACTGCAGAAGCTGATAAAAATCTTCAATTTCTTTACCTTTGACCTAAGTGGTTGGTGTGTAAATTTGAATAATTGTATTAACTGGTCTTCCTTGTAGGTGTATGTGTAATATCCTATCACTGACAGCGCTGTACTTCAGGATAGATCTGAAATGTTCTTTTTGATGTTGAATGTAATACCATTCCTCTTCAAGTTGTCATTCCTGGCATAGTAGACAATATAATTGTCCAATTCAAAATGGGCATTACCAGTCCATTTCAGCTCACTAATGCCTAGGATATCCATCTTTATGTGTTTCACTTCATTTTTGAAGATTTCCAACTTCATACAGTCCACGTTCTGAATATGAATGGATGTTTGCAGCTGTTTCTTCTCATTTTGAGCCAGCTGCATCAGCAAATGAGGGTCCTGAAAGCTTGACTCCATCTATGTCATTAAGGTTGACTCTACCTTGAGGATGCAGCTCTTCCGCAGTTGTCTTTTGAATGCCTTCCAACATGGGGGGCTCATTTTCAGGCACCATATTAGACAATGTTCTGCTGCTATTCATAAGGTTTGGACTGGCTAATTCTTTTCAGAAGTAGACTGTGGCTTCCTTCTTCCTACTCTGTCTTTGTCTGGAAGCTCAGCTGAAACCTGTCCTTCATGGGTGGCCCTGCTGGTATCTAAATACCGCTGGCATAGCTTCCAGAATTCACAGCAACACCCAAGCCCCCACAGTACAACAAACTGACAGACACATAGGGGAAATATGTGTTGAATGCTTCTGTATACTCACACTCTGGTAGATGCTAAGGATTAAATGATAATGACAAGAAGTATGAACAAACAAATAAAGAGCCTTGCATCCGTGGAAATTATCGTCTAGTCAAGGAGACTACTATTAACAATAAATCACACAAAAAATTAAAATTTCCTGAATTTGGACAACTAGCCCCCAGAATGGTGAGTATTAAATTTCTGTTGTTTAAAGCCACCCACTTTGTTGTATTTTGTTATGACACCCCTAGGAAAATAATACACCTATCAATAAAGGAATGAATGGATAAATTATGGTACATCTGATCCATGAAACATTATGCATCCATTAAGTGTAATGAAATAGAGATACAATGTCATAGGTAGAATTTTAAGAATGGCTTTCAAGGTAACACATTCTAATATCCAGAACCTGTGAATATGAGAAGATACTGTTCCATGATTAAAACCTGTTCCAAGATTATGTTGTATTATATAGCACAGTGGGATGTTAAATTAGAAAGATTATCTGAGTGGACCTGACCTAGTCAGGCAACCCCTTAAAACAGAGAGCTTTCTTTGGCTGATGAAGGAAGAGAAAGTAAGAGAGAGTCCAAGCATGAGAAGGTTTTGTCTTACTGGTGCTTGTTTGAAGATGGAGGGGGCCACATGAGAAGGCATGCGGGAGAACTCTGGGAGCAGAGACTAATCCCCAGCCAACAGCCACCAAGGAAAAGGGGACCTCTGTCCTACATTATAAGGAGATGAATTCTGCCAACAATCTGAATGAGCTTGGAAGCTTCTCCAGAAACTCTGGGTAAGAGCTGACACCTTGACGTTGGCCATGTGAAACACTAAGAATCCAGTTGAGACTGTCTAGACTTCTGACCTACAAAGTTGTGAGATGGTAAATGGGTGTTGTTTTATGCTGTTAAAATTGTGGTGATTTGTTATGCAGCAATAGAAAATTAACATGTAACACAAAATGACTTACAGGGATTTCACAAGTTATTTAGTGAAAAAAAAATACAAGAAGATCATAATTAAAAAAAAATGACAGAAACACATATCGGTATGTGGATATATGAAGATGTATGTACACATGTTTGTATGTGGTCATATAATCACAGATACTAATAAGAAGTGATGCATATCAATTTGCTAACATAGGCTACCTGAGGGCATAGGGGCTGATGTGTGCAGAGATGGGATAAGACTTGGGGAGGGGGACTGGGAAATCACACAGAAAAAAAAGTAAAGAGAAATAAAGGTTCACCACAGAACAAAAGCATCTCTGATACCACATTTATGCATTTGAGTAAAACTGTATGTATGTCACATGTTTGTATTTAAGGTAAAAATAAGAAAATGTAACTCTGGAAATAGTGTGGACACATATTTGAGAACATCAGAGTCATATGAGGGATAATGTTTAATAGATAAATTTAGGGGTTCAAGTTAGGGTTGACATTTGCTCTAATTAAGGTGGTGATGGTTCATTGGACAGAAATGAACAAACTGGATCAAAGTTTAGGTAGAAAAACTAAAGAGACTTTGTAATAAATCTCATAAAAGAGATGTATAAGGCAACTCCTAAATTGTGGTGTCATTCAAATAAATGGAGTATACTGGAAAGAAACAGGATTGGAGGGTGGAGATTCTACATAAGACATGTTTCATTTTTAGTGTTTTTGAGATACAGCAGTGTGGATTTCATTGATGTGCATGGAGATGGAATGAGAAAGAGAGAGAAGAGTCAAACAAAAGGGGTAAAGGATTATACTTGTTTACATTATAAACAAAAATATCTAAGACATCAGATTTATGCACCTAAGTAAAATTATATGTATATATGTACATATATATGTATATTTACTCATATAAAGAAGCTAAGTGTTAGAGGAAAGGTAAAAGCAAATTTCCCTCTGGGAACATTAATGAAACATACTTGAGAAGGTCAGAGTTATTAAGATGGAGAATAATTAAAAGCAAATAATTGTATTCCAGGTTAGGCTTGTTTCCTTTCACGGTCCCTTAGTTTTCAATGGGATGAAAGGATATCATGGCCTGCTGAATACCGTTAATACTTGTGGTGCCTTACAGATCATAGCTCTATATTGTTCCCACTACCCCATTTTTCATGGAAGGCTGAAACCTTGTCTTGCTCTGAAATCTTTTCCAGGGAAATTTGTCATGATCCTGGGATGTGATAAGTAAGCTGCTCTTGTCCAGTCCTGCCTCTAAGCACCATTTCCTCCCCTGCTTCATCCAAGGTGCTACCTCTGTCCCCCTGTGTCCCCTCCTTAGGTTGCTCAAGATAATTATTCTACTTAATGACTAAATCCTGTAGAATTATCCTGTACAATGTCTTATTATTCATATACTGCTCTGTAATCATTGTCTAAATTTATTGTGCATAAGTAAATTACCATGAGGAATAGGAGTGTTAATAATTTAACAGAACTTTGGAGACAGTTGGTTTCATCTGCTGTGGAAAAAAAGGCATTGGAGTTCAGGATCTGTATTTTTAGTAGAATTTGCAAATTAAACAAATTCTCCCTTTCTTAATTTCCTCAACCATACTTCCATTGCCGTATCTTGGTTCTCATGTGGGGTTATGAATATCCAACGTATTGTCTCAATATACATGCTATTAGCAAAGTGGAATTAAGATATTTTGCTGAAGCAATAAGCCATAGCAATAAGGCAGTCCCAGGGGGTTACTTGGGTGCCAACAAAATGCTGTTAAAGCATTGGTATCTAGCAGCATTTGCGTATTTTTCTAAAGTAACTCAATAACCATTTAAGAACTTACAAAGTTGAAGAACTGCAACAACTTTTGGTATAAAAAGAGTTTACTTCAGCACATATATTCTTCCCTTTGACCCCAAGATGTCACTGAGAGGAGAGGGGATAAACACATTTATTTTTTTTCACTTCAGTACTTGTCAATAAATGTATCGAAGATCACATATTGAGGTAATTACCTAATGTTTTGAACTCGAAAGTATGGGCCCTTAGAGGCTGATTGAATTTAAGAAATAAATTGATAAGAGCAAACTCTAACCAAATTTATTAATTCTATTCTATGGTTGTTGTTGCTGTTATTAGGTGCCTTCAAGTTGGTTCTGACTCATAATGACCCTATGTACCACAAAACGAAACACTGCCAGGTCCTGCTCTATCCTTACAGTCTTTGTCATGCTTGAGCCCATCTTTGCAGCCACTGTGTCAGTTCTTCTCTTTGAGGGTCTTCCTCTTTTCCTCTGACACTGTACTTTACCAAGCATGATGTCCTTCTCCAGGGACTGATCCCTCCTGACAGCATGTCCAAAATATGTAAGATGTAGTCTCTCCAACCTTGCTACTAAGAACATTCTGGTTGTACCTCTTCCAAGACAGATTTGTTCCTTCTTTTGGCAGTTCATGGTATATTCAATATCCTTCACCAACACCACAATTCAAAGGCATCAATTTTTCTTCAGCCTTCCTTATTCATTGTCAGCTTTCACAAGCATATGATGCAATTGAAGATACCATGCCTTGGGTCAGGCGCACCTTAGTCTTCAAGGTGACATCTTTACTTTTCAACACTTTAAAGAGGTCCTTTGCAGCAGATTTGCCCAATGCAATGCATCTTTTGATTTCTTGACTGCTGCTTCCATGGCTGTTGATTGTGGATTCAAGTAAAATGAAATCCTTGACAACTTCAATATTTTCTCCATTTATCATGTGGCTTATTGGTCCAGTTGCGAGGATTTTTGTTTTCTTTACGTTGAGGTGTAATCCATACTGAAGGCTGTAGCCTTTGATCTTCATCAGTAAGTGCTTCGAATCCTCTTCACTTTCAGCAAGCAAGGCTGTGTCATCTGCATAACACAAGTTGCTGAGTCTTCCTCCAATCCTGATGCCCCATTCTTCTTCATATAGTCCAGCTTCTGAGATTATTTGCTCTGCCTATACTATGGAGTTGGCAGAAAAAATGAAAACTATGACCTAGCAGCAAGTGATAATATTGCTGCAAAGGTCTTGTAGAGAGTAAAGAGAATGAATCAAGACATAAAATAGTTCTGCAGAAAAAATAAATTCCACCAAAAGAGAGGGAGAAAAAAAAAGGGTGTTTGTTGTCAGATGATATTTAACTTTCCTTATCTACGATCCACTGGAAGCACATTATACTGAATCCTTGTGTATTATATCACAGTCGTGCACCGCGTAACATCCATTTGGGCAATGTCCAACCGCATATACATCCATTGCCCCATAAGGTCGTAACAGAGTTCAGAAATCCCGATCAGAGAATGGGATGTAGCAGACTTAACTGGATGTAGTGAAAGCAACAGCATACTGCACACAACACATGTATCTCATGTGTCTTGTATTCAAAGCGATTATGTTGCTAGGTGTATAATGATACGGTACACTACAGTATCCCATATAACTTTGTTAAGTACAGGCAATCTCCAAATTACTAATGAGTTCTGTTCCTAAGTCTGCCTTTAAGTCAAAGGTGTGTGTAACTAGGAACAGTTAGGTAAGGTTTGTAACTAATGTCAGTTAGTCCAATGTTTGTCTTATTATATAGTGTACATTTCTATGCATAAATACATTAAAGAAATACTTCCAGATACACTAAAACATCTTTAACATAGAGTAATAATAATGCTTTGATGTGCTTCACAAAGTAGCACCCATTTGTGATTAGAAGCCTTTGAACATACATTGAATTTTTAATATAATAGGCTTTATGGTGGTTGGTACCTAACTATGGCTTGTTTGTAAGTCAGATGTTTGTAACCCAGGGACTGCTTGTCTGTAATATGATGTTCACACAATGTCCAAATCCCATAATGTCCTATTTCACAGAATGTATCATGGACATTAAACAACATGTGACTGTAGTAGGAATATTGCTTATACAACAAACAAGGCACTAACCATGATTGTGTGAAATTCCCAATGGAATTCATTCTTTTCAAAAATCATTAAATGTTCTTTGATGCCATGTGGAAGCCTGGGTTTTCATCTTGTAAATTTTGCAAGAGTTAATGAAATATTTTAGAAGTGTTACATAATTCATCTGGGGGGGGGATCAGTCTGATTTTTCAAATACCTGTGTTTTATGAGGGGGGGAAAGGAGGTATCAATTCTGTTCACTAATTTTCATAGTTTCTGTTTGCTGTTGAGATCAAACTTATAAAATGAAAGAATAAAAGAGAAGACAAAGAAAGAAATATTTTCTTTTAGTAAAATCCCATTCTGATCTTCTTTTGTTATCCAAAATTTTGCTCTCATTCTTACGTCTAAGGATGACGTTGATAGAATATTTATTGAAAGTGTTTCCATATTCTACAGTCACAAGTAACTGATAAAATACCTTCTCTGAGACAAGGAATTTACTCAGTTAAACATTATCTTATTCCTTTCTTTACCAGCAAATGGTGTATCTTGTATCGCATTTTGACCTAAAATGTTTCTTTATGGAAATAAATTACTACACATCTTTTTTGTTTGTTTTTTGGGACACTATATTTTTTACTATGTCTCACATACTTTGGACATGTTATTAGGAGGGAACAGTCCCTGGAGAAGGACATCATGCTTGGTAGAGTGTCCGCAAAAGAGAGGAAGACCCTCAATGAGATGGATTGGCACAGTGGCTGCCTACAATGGGCTCAAGCATAGCAACAATTGTGAGGATGGCGAAGGACCAGGCAGTGTTTTGTTCTGTTGTGCATGGTGTCATTATAGTCAGAGCCAACTCAACAGCTCCTAACAACAACGACAACATGCTTTTTACTGTGATCTGTACAGTCAAATGTCTTTGCATAGTTTATAAAACACAGGTAAACATCTTTTTGGTGTTTTATGCTTTCAGCCAAGATCCATCTGACATCAGCAATGATATCCCTTGCTCCACATTCTCTTCTGAATCTGTCTTGAATTTCTGGAAGTTCCCTGTTGATGTATTTTGCAACAGTTTTTGAATTATTACCTTCAGCAAAATTTTACTTATGTGTGATTCTGATGAGGAGTACCAAACCTAGAGCCAGAATACTTGGGTTCAAGCCTCGGCTCTGTCTTTTACCCTTTTTTGGCCTTGAATATGATACTTACATTCCCTGTACTTTAGCTTCCTGCCTCCTAAGTGTTTGGGTAGAATTACTTGAGCTTGAACTTATAGAGGACATGACACTTTATAGTAACTGCCAATAAGTGTTAGCTTTTACTACTGTGCACATTCCATCTTTCTATTTACCCACTCACAGTAGCCCCTTAATTAACAATTCTTATTCATGTATTGACCCATGGTCTGACATTTGGATTCACTGATTCAGATCATGGTTCCCTATGGAGCAGTGAGTGGATTTTTTCTTGAATATTTTTGCTTTTACTGTAAATATATACATTTTACATCTGTAATTTTATTTCTGTGACATTACATAAAATATTATATGCATCACTTGGTAACTGGACATACTATGAGATAATAGGAAATCCAGGCATTTTGTGCTTATGATCCATTCATACTAAAACATAACAAAATTAATAATTTAATGCAAAAATATAATAATGATTTTGTGGCAGTTAGAATGGATAGCATACTGGGATAATGTAGCTGATATATAGTTTATAGCATAACCATCAACATGGAGTCGATTCTGACTCATAGCAACCCTATAGGACAGTAGAACCGTCCTATAAGGTTTTTATGGCGTGGCTGCTTGATTCAAACTGCTGACCTTTCTTTTCTTAGCAGCCAGAGCTTTTAACCACTGCTCCACCAGGCCTCCTAGCTTATAGTTTAGTTTGCTTTTAGAACAAGAAATGCTTGTGAAGTAGATCAATAATGAAGTTCTCTATCTCTTATGGTTTTTTGCACATGAATTTACACAAAGAAAAAGGAAGAAGAAGTGAGATTTCGCAGTAATTTTTCTTTTTAAAACTTTCATACCATTTATTCCATGGGGTACTCTACTAACATTTTCCCTTTTTGTCTTCATTTCTGTCTCAGTAATTGATCTGTGGTTAGTCACTCTTAGAACTGATGCTCTCAGGCAGCTTCAGAGTAGTGGAGGGGGATGGTTGCTTGGCAACCTTATTCATGACTGATGGATTGTTAGTCTTTTACCTTCTTCTGGGAGCATCTGAGGGAAGACCTACTTGTCTTGGTTTGCTAGCTCTGCCATAAAAGAGATGCCAAAAGTGGACAGCTTTAAAGAACAGAAATGTATTTTTTCACAGTTCTGGAGGGTAAAAGTGCAAATCAGAGTCTTAATGATGTCAATTTCTTCTGTGTAGCTCTCTCTTAGTTTCTGGGGACTGCCATCAATCCTTGACATTCCTTGTAGTTCCTTGGCATCTGTCTCCCCCTTGTGTGTCTGTGTCTATTCTGCTTTTTTAAATAACTCAGAAGTGATTAAGTTTAGGATCCACCCTATTCTGGTCTGACCTCATTAACATAACAAAAGATAAAGATTCTGGCTCATGGCTACCCCACATGTGCAGAGTAGAACTGCTCTATAGGGCTTCCAAGGCTGTGACCTTTCAAGAACAGATCACCAGGCCTGTCTTCTGAGGTGCCTCTGTGTGGGTTCGAACCACTAACCCTTCAGTTAATAGTCATGCACTTAACTGCACCACCCAGGGACTAACTTCTGATGAAGAAATGGCTATAAGATAAATTTTGAACAAGATTACCATGGCTGTTTTAGTAGTAGATGATCAATTTCATGATTATGTCTGCTAAATAAATATTGATCATATTCTAGTCATGGGGAGACGATAAAAATTTCCTATTAATTTGGAATCATAAAGGTAGTAGCTTTAGAAGGTGCCGAAGAGATCTATTTAGTGATTCCTTGTTGGCAACTACAGTTCTGCCTCATGTGCTTTAAATTAAAGATACTTTTCTCTGGAGGGTATGAGAGCTTTTTCTACCCTTCTTATGTCATCTCACTGCATGAGGGAAGGAATGGCTCACAGGAACGTGAAGCAGTTTGTTAAAATGTGGTCTGCCCTCAAGCACAATTAAGACGGTATTCTAGCAATTCTGTTCATTAGCTTGTGTTTTCCTGGAACATGAGGGGACTTTTTAGTACACAGACATGTCCATAATAGGAAAACGGCAAGAAACAGTTGCTGAATGTTATACTTCTAGGGTTTTTCCAGAGTCATTTGTGAAAGATAATTATAAAAATCTTTGGACACATGTTTATTGGGCTCTTGTACATTTTTATCCTTCTTTAAAAACAGTTTTGTTCTTAGCTATTTATGATTGCATGAAAATGCACAACTCTTGGCCAGTAATAGAATGGCTACATGATGACTTCAGGATGAAAAATTACCATGAAGAAATGACAACCTAGTTAAAGCAAAATAACATAATAATCTGCCTGAATAGAAGTTTTCTATTTGGCTAAAGAGATCTCAACTAGTGAATGCATCTATGTAACCAAGGCAGATGGGAAAGGTGTGTTACTGGTTACCCAGGCAAGATCAGCCTTTCTTTCCAACCTTCTCTCCCTAAGAAACACACTAAAGAAGATCAATGATAAATGGGGGTCAAAATAGGGAAAGTCATTTCTCCTTTGACAGGCTGAAGTTCCTTGGGTAAAAAAAAATTGCAAATGCTGAGGATAGCCCTTAAATATAGTACGTTACATTGGTCCTAGAAGTTGATGAGTCTCTAAAAGTCGGTTATTTCCAGAGCAAATTTTCACCTTTTAAAGTGAATTAAAGTTGCTGCCATGGAGAGAGGACTCACACTTTATGTAGTTTACTTGTAGCTATGGCTTTTATATTAGGAAGCAATTCCCTATTTATTTCAAATTATATTACTAAAAGCTAACCACATGCTCATAATTAAAACTTAGCTTTTCCATCTAAATTTGAACTTTTTTTTAAAAAAATTTATAACTTTTATCGTGCTTTAAGTGAAAGTTTACAAATCAAGTCAGTCTCTCGCACAAAAACTGTATACACACCTTGCTACACACTCCCAATTACTCTTCCCCTAATGAGACAGCCCGCTCTCTCCCTCCACTCTCTCTTTTCTTGTCCATTTCATCAGCTTCTAACCCCCTCCACCCTCTCATCTCCCCTCCAGGCAGGAGATGCCAACATAGTCTCAAGTGTCCCCTCACCAGTATCCCTCTCCAACCTATTGTCCAGTGCAATCCATGTCTGAAGAGTTGGCTTCAGGAATGGTTCCTGTCCTGGGCCAAAAGAAGGTCTGGGGGCCATAACCACTGTGGTCCTTCTAGTCTCAGTCAGACCATTAAGTCTGGTCTTATGAGAATTTGGGATCTGCATCCCACTGCTCTCCTGTTCCCTCAGGGGTTCTCTGTGGTGTTCCCTGTCAGGGCAGTCATCGGTTGTAGCCGGGCACCATCTAGCTCTTCTAGTCTCAGGATGATGTAGTCTCTGGTTTATGTGGCCCTTTCTGCCTCTTGGGCTTGAAATTACCTTGTGTCCTTGGTGTTCTTTATTCTCCTTTGCTCCAGATGGGTTGAGACCAATTGATGCATCTTAAATGGCTGCTTGCTAGCATTTAAGACGCCACTCTTCATAGTGAGATGCAGGATGTTTTCTTAATAGATTTTATTATGCCAATTGACTTAGGTGTCCCCTGAAACCATGGTCCCCAGACCCCTTCCCCTGCTATGCTGGCCTTCAAAGCATTCAGTTTATTCAGGAAACTTCTTTGCTTTTGGTTTAGTCCAATTGTGCTGACCTCCCCGTATTGTGTGCTGTCTTTCCCTTCACCTAAAGTAGTTCTTATCTACTATCTAATTAGTGAATGCCCCCTCCCACCCTCCCTCCCTCCCACCTCTCTTAATAACAAAGAATGTTTTCTTCTCAGTTTAAACTATTTCTCAAGTTCTTATAATAGTGGTCTTATAAAAAAGAGTCGGCAGTTCGAATCTGCCAGGAGCTCCTTGGAAACTCTATGGGGCAGTTCTATTCTGTCCTATAGGGTCGCTATGAGTCGAAATTGACTCGATGGTACTAGGTTTTTTAGGCGTACAATATTTGTCCTTTTGCAACTGACTAATTTCACTCAGCATAATGCCTTCCAGGTTCCTCCATGTTATGAAATGTTTCACAGATTCCTCACTGTTCTTTACTGATGCGTAGTGTTCCATTGTGTGAATAGACCATAATTTATCCATTCATCCATTGATGGGCACCTTGGTTGCTTCCATCTTTTTGCTATTTTATACAGTGCTGCAATAAATGTGGGTGTGCATCTATCTGTTCATCTAAAGCCTCTTATTTCTCTAGGATATATTCCACGGAGTGGGATTGCTGGATCATATGGTAGTTCTATTTCTAGCTTTTTAAGGAAGCGCCAAATTGATTTCCAAAGTGGCTGTACCATTTGACATTTCCACCAGCAGTGTAGAAGTGTTCCAATCTCTCCACAGCCTCTCCAACATTTATTCTTTTGTGTTTTTTGGATTAATGCCAGCCTTGTTGGAGTGAGATGAAATCTCATTGTATTTTTGACCTGCATTTTTCTAATGGCTAATGATCGTGAACATTTCCTGATATATCTGTTAGCTACCTGAATGTCTTCTTTAGTAAAGTGTCTATTCTATCTTTTGCCCATTTTTTAATTGGGTTATATGTCTTTTTGCAGCTGAGTTTTTGCAATATCTTGTAGATTTTAGAGATCAGGCACTGATCAGAAATGTCATAGCTAAGAACTTTTTCCCAGCCTGTAGGTAGTCTTTTTACTCTTTTGGTGAAGTCTTTGGATGAGCATAGGTGTTTGCCTTTTAGGAGCTCCCAGTTATCTAGTTTTTCTTCTGCATTCTTAATGTTTTGTATACTGTTTATGCCATGTGTTAGGGCTCCTAATGTTGTCCCTATTTTTTCTCCCATGATCTTTATCATTTTAGATTTTATATTTAGGTCTTTGATCCATTTTGAGTTAGTTTTTTGTGCATCAAGTGAGGTATGGGCCTTGTTTCATTTTTTTGCAGATGGATATCAGTTATGCCAGCACCATTTGTTAAAAAAAGACTGTCTTTTCCCCATTTAACTGTTTTGGGGCCTTTGTCAAATACCAACTGCTCATTATGTGGATGGATTTATGTCTGGATTCTCAATTCTATTCCACTGGTGCATGTATATGTTGTTGTACCAGTACTAGGCTGTTTTGACTACTGTGGCAGTATAATAGGTTCTAAAATCAGGTAAAGTAAGGCCTCCCACGTTGTTCTTCTTTTCCAGTAATGCCTTATTTATCTGGGGCCTCTTTCCCTTCCATACGAAGTTGGTGATTTGTTTCTCCACCTCGTTAAAGAATGTCTTTGGGGTTTGGACTGGAACTGCATTAAATGTATAGATAGCTTTTGGTAGAATAGACATTTTTGTGATGTTAAGTCTTTCTATCCATGAGCAAGGTATGTTTTTCTACTTATTTAAGTCTCTTGGTTTCTTGGAGAAGTATACTGTAGTTTTCTTTGTATAAGTCTTTTACTTCTCTGGTAAGATTTATTCCTAAGTATTTTTATCTTCTTGGAGGCTACTATAAATGGCATTGATTTGGTGATTTCCTCTTCGATGTTCTTTTTGTTGGCTTAGAGAAATCCAACTGATTTTTATATGTTTATCTTGTATCCCCATACTCTGCTGAACTCTTCTATTAGTTTCAGTAGTTTTCTTGAGGATTCCTTATGGTTTTCTGTGTATAAGATCATGTCATCTGCAAACAGAGATACTTGCCAATCTGGATGCCCTTTGTTTCTTTATCTAACCTAATTGCTCTGCCTAGGACCTCCTACACAATATTGAATAAAAGCAGTGATAAAGGGCATTCTTGTCTGGTTACCGATCTCAGTTGGAATGCTTTCAGGCTCTCTCCATTTAGGGTGATATTGGCTGTTGGCTTTGTACAAATGCCCTTTATTATGTTGAGGAATTTTCCTTCTATTTTTATTTTGATGAGAGTTTTTATCATGAATGAGTGTTGAACTTTGTCAAATGCCTTTTCTGTATCAATTCATAAAATCATGTGATTCTTGTCTTTTGTTTAATTATGTGGTGGATTACATTAATTGTTATTCTAATGTTGAGCCATCCCTGCATACCGAGTATGAATCCCACCTGGCCATGGTGAATTATTTTTTTGATATGTTGTTGAATTCTATTGGCTAGAATTTTATTGAGGTTTTTGCATCTACATTCATGAGGGGTATAAGTCTATAATTTTCTTTTCCTGTTGTGTCTTTACCTGGTTTTGGTATCAAGGATATGGTGGCTTCATAGAATGAGTTTGGGAGTATTCCGTCCTTTTCTATGCTCTGAAATACCTTTAGTAGTAGTGGTGTTAACTTTTCTCTGAAAGTTTGGTAGAACTCTGCAGTGAAGCCATCTGGACCAGGGTTTTTTTTTGTTGGGAGTTTTTTGATTACCTTTTCAATCTCTTCTTTTGTTATGGATCTATTCAGTTGTTCTACCTCTGTTTGTGTTAGTTTAGGTAGGTATTGTGTTTCTAGGAGTTCATCCATTTCTTCTAGGTTTTCAAATTTGAGTATAGTTTTTCATAGTAATCTAAAACGATTCTTTTAAT